>NC_089219.1:11546918-12746918 GCF_963924675.1 Phocoena phocoena | reverse complement strand
TGGTAAGTGAGGAAACCTCAGTGAATTTATGACAAATATTCAACCACTGTAGTATTCAGAGATCTCAAATTAAAACACTGACAGTAATAACTTCTCCATTCTCAGAATAGCAGAGGTTTTTAAAGGTTACAATTCCCAGTGTTAGCAGAGGTACAGTGAAAAGGGTATAGCATATTGTTGGTAGAAATATGTACAGATAATGCAGGTACGTTAACCAACCTTATTATGGTAATCATTTCACTATATATCAAATTACCATGTTATACACCTTAAATTTACACACTATTATTTGTCAATAATCTCAAAGCTGAGGGGAAAAAAGAAATAGAGACAAAGAAAGGAAATTGGGGGGGGGGCGCAAATTTTTTTAAATCCCATTCATAGAAAATTACTGAGAGGAGCGCAGGTAGCGGTGGCAACCAGGAAGTAGATTTGCTGAGCGCTTCTCTGTGCCAGGTGCTATAGCAATTGCACGTTTTGTTTTGTTTTTTAATTTTATTGAAGTATATTTGATTTACAGTGTTGTGTTAATTTCTTCTGTACAGCAAAGTGACTCAGTTATACATACATGTATTCTGTTAAACATACATATATTCTTTTTCATATTCTTTTTCGTTATAGTTTATCACAGGATATTGAATATAGTTCACTGTGCTATACGGTAGGACCTTGTTGTTGCATGTTTTTATTTAATCTTCATAATAATCCTGTGATACAAATAATAATTCCATTTTACAGATAAAGAGACTGAGGCTCAGAGAAAATAAGCCATTTCCGTAGAGTCACAGTCTGCATGATGATAATCATAGTGAGACCGAATGTATGTGGCAGACACTGCTCTGAGTGTTTCATTTTCCTGTATGTTAATTCACCTGCAGCAGTCCTGTGAGATGTGGGCGTTGCTCTCTGTGCTTTGTAGATAGGAAGCTGTTAACTAACCATATAAAGCTACTTACTATTTTTGTCCAAAAAAATAAAACTAAAATTTGAAATAAATTATTTGGGAAAACTTTTCAGGGAGCTTTAGAAGAAAAAATAAAAACTGCCAGTATATGGAAGTTGTCTCCTAACCTAAATATTTCTCTTCTTCTTTAGCTTTCCATTTCCTAGAAATGTATATGCAGTGTGGCACTTAAAATGTGTAAGAATTCTGCTGTACTTAAAATGTGTAAGAATGTGCAAAAATAAAACTATGGAAAAAATTCTGAATGTGACCTGAGAAGGCCATGGATAAGAAGAGCAGCTAATATATGTAGCTGTCTCAGATCATATTTTGATAAAGTGTAGGGAGATTGAACTTCACATAAGGACAACTGGGTCTTTTATTTTTGTGAGTTTTTTTCTTTTTTTTTGGTCAGCTGTGGTCCTATGGTGTTGGATGCTTTAATCAAGATTAAGAATGAAATTGATTCTACCTTGACCTTCCGAAGATCGTGCAGAGAAGGTAAGCATTTTCTTCCCTGTTGTTAGGCTTGGACACTTTCGTTCTGTTCCCCAAAAGAAGCCTGGGCTGGCCAGAACTGATACCAGGGGATACCTGGAGGATGGCTGCAGTGCTCTGCCAGGTGACCTTGCCACAAGTCACACTTCCTTTTCTTAGGCAGAAGTGTTGGAAATTTGAACTGTGGTATAAGTTCTGGTTTCTAAGTTTGCTTCCCTTCAGGTGCTTTCACTTGCATGGTTACTGCTTCTGGCGGTCCCTGTGAGCTGCTGCATCCTTCAAGGACCAGCTCAGATATGCTAGCTGGTCACCGCGGAGCTCTTCTTTAGGGGGGTAGTGGGGAATTTCTAGCTGGTGCTCGTGCACACTTAACACTTGTCCAACAAGGGGGACGTGCGTCCCCTTCCAGCTCCCAGCATTACACGTGCACAGAGCAGGTGGTCAGTAGGAATGTTCTGGATGGAAACAGCGATTCCTACAGTGTGCTGCTGATTCCAGGCAGTGTGCGTACCGACACCCTTTAATAGCTATGTATTGATTTTATGTACTAGAAAAATATAATTACTAATGACAGTGTAACAGTGATAGAAATGATTTTTAAATATGAATTTAAGGTAAAATGAATTGATTTAAAGTAAACTCCTAAGTAATCATTCAGATGGTTCTCAGGTGTGGGAAAAATCACAAGGGGTGCTGTGACAGCTAACTGATCCTGATGGCTGTGGAACACAGACTGTGCAGACTCCATTCTGTGCACTTCACGTGAGATAGACAGGTGCTGTTACCATTTACACTCAGCGTACATGTGAAGAAACTGAGGCCCAGGGAGGTTAAGGGACTTCTGAAAGGACACAGAGATGGTGAGTCGGGAGCCAGGACTCAGCCAAAGTTGTCAGATTCCAGAATTGCACTCTCAGGTGATACAGTCACTGGCCGGGCTCAGAAAACCTGCGATAAAACCAAAACAGGGCAGCTGGGGCCAAGACCAAGGGCTGTGATCGAACTTTCTCCCTAAAATAACCTTCCATAAAAGAAAAAGTCGTTATAGCTATTGGCCCATCGCTCTTTATCTGTGTTCTGCCGTACATCTCAAGCATGTAAAGTCCTACTTCTAAGACATCTGTTTTTTTTTTTTTTTTTTTTTTTTTTTCCCAGTACGCCGGCCTCTCACTGTTGTAGCCTCTCCCGTTGTGGAGCACAGGCTCCAGACGCGCAGGCCCAGCGACCATGGCTCACGGGCCCAGCCGCTCTGCGGCATGTGGGATCTTCCCGGACCGGGGCACGAACCCGTGTCCCCTGCATTGGCAGGCGGACTCTCAACCACTGCGCCACCAGGGAAGCCCAAGACATCTGTTTTGATTCAGCTAATCTTACAGGATTGGATTCAGTGTAGCAGATGCTAAGGGTATGATAGTTTGGCTGAATCCTGCTGTTTAGGGAATATTCTGCTGTAATTAAGTACCAGCCTTCCCACATAAGTCCTGACAACACAGGAAATAGACGCTTTTCAGTAAGCTTCCCCATAAAACTCTTTCAGAGCCAAGAAACACAAGGTGTGGCCCATGTGAGCAAAAAAAAAAAATGAGGCAGAATGATATTAATTGTGGCTACTTTTGTTTCCCTTGTAGTTTGTGAAGAGAATTTCCAGGGGAGCCTTTTTAAGAGAAGTCTCCTTGGATTTTTATTACTATTGTATTTATACCATTTCTTATCAAAGCGTACTGCTCTGCTGGGTGCCAGGCTCACAGAACTGTGATGATAATATTCGATCTCTTGGGGAACTGTAGGAGTGTTTGCTTAAGTGGATATTTGTGTCCTATTATACTTTTATTAAGATTAACGGGAGAGGGAGAGAAAGTGATAACCCAGTCCAAGTTTCACAAGTAACCACATTTCTCCGGCCTAACTACTTTCAAAAAACAGCTTCAGAAGAAGTGGTAGCAGGGGCTTAGAGCGCATAGTCATTTGTAACTCTGAAATAACTAGGAAATTCCATACACAGGAAGTGAGTCCAGGCTAAGAAAATTCTCGTTTCAGGGTCCTTGGTCAGCACCTTATTTTGCTTACTTTGGTTTGGTTTCACATGAGCTCATCCTCCTTGAAAAGTCAGTGCTAAGGCAGCTTTTGTGGGTTTCATGTCCCCAGTGTAGACTTTGTGGAGACAATAGAATGAGATCTGTCTCTGGACAATCTGTATCCAGGCCTCAACTTTAAGATGACCAAGACAGTGTTGATTTATTTTGGGGTGTTATATCTGTTAAGAGTTTGAGTCCAGGGAATTCCCTGGCGGTCCAGTGGTTAGGACTCTGCGCTTTCACTGCCGTGGGCCTGCATTCAATCCCTGGTCAGGGAACTAAGATCCCACTAGCCTTGTGGTGCGGCCAAAAAAAAAAAAGTTTAAGAAAACTAGAGTTTGAGTTCAAATAACAGTGACTTTAAAAAAAAAAAAAAAAAACTGGTTTTTCTCTCAAAATACATGAAGCAAGGAACTAGGACTGGTGTGGGCCCTCCGTGATGCCAGCAGCACCCCAGGCTCGTCTGTGTTCCAGTGCCATCCTGAGCAGATAGCTTCCAACCTCAGGGTTGCCTCCTGGTTTCACAACATGGTTTTTGGAACTACAGCCGTTAGATCTACATTCTAAGAAGAATGGGAAGGAGAAAAGGCAGCGGGCACCTCTGCACAGGTGTATTCCATGTCAGTGCTACTCCTGCTGGTAGAGTAAGGACAGTCGGGAAGGGAGAATTGCAGCTGGGCTGCCTGCAGCTGGGCAGGGGAGTGTTAACTGTACTGTGTCTCAGGCATCTGCGGCTCCTGTGCCATGAACATCAATGGAGGCAACACTCTAGCTTGTACCCGAAGGATTGACATCAACCTCAACAAAGTTTCAAAAATCTACCCTCTTCCACATATGTATGTGATAAAGGATCTTGTTCCTGTGAGTTCCTGCCCGTGTGTGTGTGTGTCTCCCCACCTCCCCAGCACCTCCCGCCCGCTTTTTTTTTTTTAAGGGGGGCAGGAGGTATGTGTGTTGTGCTATAGTTCTTCAGGGCAGGGTTTTTTCCTGTCTTGAGTTTAGTTAAGGAATTTGAATGGCAGAAGATAAATGGCCTAGAAGGTCATCCAGCAGCTCATTTGGTGAGGACTGTTTGGGAATAACAGGGCACAGAATTTTAGACCTGGAACAGTTTCAGAAATGAAGAATTTGGCCATAACAACAAAGAGTTCATGTGGCAAATACCAGTTGGGAATGCAGCCGTTCTTATGTGTTTTCATGTCTACCTCCCTATATTTGACCACCTTCCCTTTCCCTGGCTGGGTGTTCTCAAGGGCATCTGGGGAGAAAGGACTGTGGGATTGGAAAGTTTCCCAAGTGGGTGAAGGAGAAATTCCCTAACCACGCTTACATGTGACCACTTCTCCTTTCGTGACCTTTGCATGTATCCATGCCAAGGGAGGAGAGTCTGACTACTGCCTGTCACAGGGCAGGAAAGTGGGCGGTGTCCCAAAAATGGGATAAGTAGGAAAGCTAAGGAGTGGTGGTGGAATCTGACCCATTTCTTCTTCTTCCTCTTAACCTCAGGATTTGAGCAACTTCTATGCCCAGTACAAGTCCATTGAGCCTTATTTAAAGAAGAAGGATGAATCCCAGGAAGGCAAGGAGCAGTATCTGCAGTCCATTGAAGATCGTGAGAAACTGGTCATTAGTCCCTGTTCATTGTCTTGACTTGAGGAATTTTGTTGCAGAGATGTTTGTCAGGAAGTGGGGCTTAGGGGCAGAGGGGCTGGGGGGCACAGCATGGGATCATGCAGAACATTCAGCGTCTTCTGGAAAGGAACTTGAGAACCATCTGTCCAAGGGTTGGACACCCATCCTGTCGGGGCCAGGTGGGTAGTGAGAACCTATGAAGGGCGCAGAGAGGACCAAGGCCCTGGAGTGCTCTGCCTAGAGGGGCTCACTGCTACCGTGTTGCCAGACGTTTGTCTTTTTCAAAAGAAACCAGGATGTCAATCGCCAGGTTTTGAAAAGTTGACAGCTAAATCAGTTACTCTTTAACCCTGTGGGCAAATAAAACACATGCCGGCTGTTTGCGGTCCTGCTGCCACCACCCTGTTTGCAGATGGGAGTGAGAGAAGCCGATAGCAAAATTGGAACTAGAACTTGGTGCTTTCCTGACACCACACGTCTAGTGACGCGGTGTGGGCTTGTGACAGGCCCACTCACTCTTGGAGTTGCTACCCCTGGGTACAGGCTATGAAGTCTCTGCAAGTGAAGGGGTTATTAGCGAGCTTGTAGTCTCTTTCTCGTGTACACTTCTACCTCCTCTAAGAAGGAGGCACGCACACTCACCCCCTGCACACTTGGTGTCCTTTGGAAGAAGTGGGAAGGGGACCAGATGGAGATAGGTCCCAACATCATGCCTACACGAGGGAAGGACTCGTGCTGTCTCAGGGTCACCACTTCATTCGTTTACATGACAGTCCGTTAGCAGACTGAGCGCACCTCAAGGGCAGGGGCTGTGTCTTATACCCCTTTCTGGATCCTGGCATGTGCTGTCTTATCAACAAATACGAGTTGTGTGAATGAAGAAATGAATTCTGCCTTTTAGGTCTGGGGGAACATGTAGCCCCTCTCCTCTTCCCCATAAAATATTAAGAAAGGAAAGTCCTGGTAAGAATGCCCAGCTCTGTCGTCATCGAGATGTTGAGGGTCAGCGTGGTGATGTTGTAATTCAGAGCAAGCAGCTGCCTTCTCTTCCAAGAGTTTCTTGTTCTCAGGACATAGCTCTGCCCCAGTTTCTAACTCCAGGGAGTCTGACGCACCCCAGGGTCCAGGTTGGAACTGGCCACCCTGGCCCAGCTTGTCATCTCACAGTCCTCAGGTAGGAAAGCTTGTAGCTTATAAACATCTCCTTGATGTACTATTTTTAGGGATTGGAGGGTTCCCCTGAGCATGTTTTCTAGGTAGTCAAAATTCACTCATTTAAATACCAAACATTTGCTTATTTCGCATTTTTCACTTCTTCAAATTAATATTGCTGAACCTAACTTTTTTTCATGATTTTAAAAGCCATAATGCTCATTATAGGCAATTGGAAAAGAGAACTAATTTTCAAATAATCTATAATTCCACCACCCAAAGGTAATCTCTATCGACAACTACCCTTTTATAAGTAAAGAATATGACTATCGTGAAGGCTCTTGATCCTGTGACCTTATGCTTTCTAGACAGTGGAGCCAGTTTACGCTCTCACCAGCTGCCTGAACAGAACATAAATTTTGTTGAAGACTCTTGGTTACAATCATGACCATCAACTCTGTCATCTGTTTTCAGCTGTCACTTCAGATGTCAGCGTGCCCTCCTGTTTTGCCATTTTTAATCAGTTTCTGTTGTTCCCCAAATCAGAAAGTCCAATTAGAACTGGTTGGGCGTGTTGAGTCAGTGTGGCAGTGTTAGAGGAGGGATTCCAGAGTCAGGCCGCCTGGGGGCCCATCCCAGCTCTGCTCTTTGCAGCTGTGTGACCCTCGGCACGTGACCTAACTTCTCTGAGCCTCAGTTCCTTACCTGTAAAACGGGAGTCTCATAGCACTCACCCAGGATTATTGTGACAATCAAATGAGGTAGTCAGTAAGGCACGTGGTGCTCGGTGCTGGTTGGCTGTTTAGGATAATGTTGCTGTTCCTATCGAAAACTTGAGGTGTCTGCTGAGCCAGGGCGGAGGCTGCTGTAGACTCTAGATGCCTCAGCACTCAGGGCCTTTTTAATTTCTGCTAGACTGCATTCGAGGTGGCAAGTTCTTTTCATGTTTTTGTTTTAAGATAAGTGAGGGGTTATTTATTAAAGGATGAATACACTGTACTTGGACTTAAGAACTCTGGGCTCTAATCCGGCAAATGTCTAAATTTCAATTCCAAGATCTCTTTTATGAATCTGATAAATCTCTGCAAACCACTCCTAGGATTTTGCCAAGAAAACTCACGTGCGAGTAGGCACTTTGTTCGTGCACTGACCCCAGACCTCGCATTTAATCGGCTCAGAACACGGCCATCTCTTCCCTGGTGGGCTCCTGACTGCCCTTTCTCCCCGCACAGGACGGGCTCTATGAGTGCATTCTCTGCGCCTGCTGCAGCACCAGCTGCCCGAGCTACTGGTGGAATGGAGACAAGTACTTGGGACCCGCGGTTCTTATGCAGGTAAGGCGCTCCTCCATTACTGTAAGAGAAATGGACACCGACGTTCTGAGGGGCGATGGCTTCCTTCTTTGGCATCCATTACAAACGGTGATTGGTTGCATCACCTTCACTTGGCTTTCGGTAAACCTGGGGCTTCATCTGCAGAATGCCTTCATTTAGTGTGGTGAGGGTCACGCCAAGGGGCGGTGGCTGCGGGTTGGTGCACCAGGCCTTGCAGATGTTTCAGATGTTTCCTGTGCTGCTGGCTCTTCCCCGCCCACCTGCCCGCTTTCCCCGGACCGCGTCTGTCAGAAGGCTCCCCATCTCCCTCTCACGGGATTTTTAACGTGGAAGCAGGGGAGAGAGAAATTTCGTTGAGGAGCAGTTACCCAGCTGCGAGGTTGGAAATTGTTTCCAGGCTAGTGAAAGCCTGCAGTACTGGGCTTAGGGGTTGCTTGGAAAGAAAGCAGTATTGTTTTTCATCGTCTTTCACTATATGTGTAGTTCACTGCAGACAGAGTCACTGTCTTTGTTCCCAGAAAGCTCATACTTTTTAGATTTGTGGCCAGTGCTCTTCACAGACTCTGAAGCAACTCAAAGAAACTTCTTGTTTCTCATTTTCCCACAAAAAGAGAAGTTCTGTGGTTGTGTGACCCGTTAGCAGTACTGATTGATTCCTGGCCAAATTGAAGATTGAGTAATGAGGTACATTTGTAGCTGGCGCTTGGACCAGTGATCTGAGTTGTTGGGAAATGTAAAAGTGGTGTCGGTAACACTGCTGGAGCCGGCCCGGTGACCAGGAGCTTAATCGGTTTTCAGCTGGCTGATCTCAGGCTTCTGGGATGGGTGTGCTAATCAAAAGAAGCAGTAAGTAGAACCAGTATTCTCTCTGTGCAGGTCTGTTACCAGTTCACCCAAAGGCAGTGGGTAGGTGCTCTGAAGGCAATTAAAGAGAGTCGAGGACACCGTCCCTGCCTTCGCTCGTTCATGTTCTAGGGAGGAAGCTAATGAGCAGCGCGAAGTCAGTAGAAGGTGATGCTCGATGGTATATTATTAAGCACCAGCGACCAGGGGCGTGTGGTTCAAAGGTCGGTGCGGCTCATTAGTCAAGGTGATCAAGAGATGTTACAAAGGGTTGGGAGGCTTTCCTTGAAAGATGGCAACAAGTAAAGTGTGGAGGTGGCTTCCAAGCGGAGAATTCCTGTTCCTCGGCGCGCCTGGAGCTTTGAGTTGAACCAGAGGGCTGCTCTGGCCAGTTAAGGTGACAGCTCAGCCCACCAGTCCCCGGTTCCCCCAGGCCTATCGCTGGATGATCGACTCCAGAGACGACTTCACAGAGGAGCGCCTGGCCAAGCTGCAGGACCCGTTCTCTCTCTACCGCTGCCACACCATCATGAACTGCACGAATTCCTGCCCCAAGGTACGCGGCTGCGGCGCCCCGCACGGCCCAGCACTGACGTGCGCTCGGCGGGGAGCAGAGAGCACTCTCCCCTCCGTGGGAGCCTGGGGGTGTTGGCGCTTAGTTGCGGGGCACAGGCTCACTCAGGCCCCCTTGAGAAGGGTTTTCAAGTCGGGTTCACACGGGCCTGGTGGGAGTCAAGGATGCCACGAGAACCCGTGAACAGGAACCTGGGTTTGCCCTGACTTTGTGGGAACCACGGGAGGAAAGACGTCTGAGCACAGGCAGCTGTGAGGGCTACATTCCCTCTCCGGGCCCCGAGGTCTCTGTGTGACAACATGGCTGCCGGTCCGCTCGGCTCCCTGGCAGCCAGCCTGTGCTTTCTCCTCTGCGTGTCTGTCCTCAGTCTCGGGGCTCCTGCTTGCTTAGCTTTCACTCCCTCTTCCTGTTCATACTTCCTGCTTCCTGTTCATACTCACCCTGCCTGCGGCTTCAGCATCTGCCTGGCTTCTCTCAGCATTTCTCAGCTCACATTCCTCGGAGGGAGTCTCCTTGGCCCAGCTTAGCTTTCCACGGCGCAGCCCACGCACGGTCAGAGCTGGCCGGCCAGCTACCGTCAGGTGCCAGCCCTGGTCCGGTCGGTGGGCGGGGAACAGCCAGGGCTGCCCTTGGAGCAGAGACTGTGGGCAGAGCAATTTCATTTTAAAGGTGCAGTGAGTAAGCAGGCAGCGGGGTGGAAAACTCTAGCACGACCAGTTAGCAGCTTAAAAAAGAAAGAAAGGGCAGCACATCTTAACAAACGTGAAATCCAGACTGGGTAATTCCACAGCGTTTCAAGGGCCCCCCTTCCCCTGCCAGATGCTTCTCATGTGCCATCGGCATTGGGGTGGGCCTGGGGCCTGGTGGGGTCCCGAGCAGTGAGGGAGAGCTCAGGCCCCGCATCCTGCTGCCTGCGTTGCTACCCAGGCTCTGCTCAGCGAGGCTTGTGGCTTCTGAGGCAAGTCATGCCCCTGAAGTGCTTAGGACAGTGCCTGGCACACAGTAAGCACTCAGTGGGACCTTCTGTTCGGTTGAGCCGGTCAGTCAGAAGACAGCCTCTCCAAGGCTGGGGCCTGGCTTGTGTATTTCTTCAAAGTCTCCGCAGGGGATCCTGCGGTGCGCTCCTAGGCGTGAATGTTTGCATCGCAGAGGACAGCAGACAGACCAGACAACCGAGGACAGACTTCTCTGTGTCCTGCCCTCCCCTTCAGTAAAGCAGGGGTGGACACTGGGGCTGTGAGGCTAGACATAGGCCCAGATTGTTTGAACTAGAAGGGACCTCAAAAATCGTCAAGTGCAGCCCCTTTTACAGGTTCGGAAGCTGAGCCCATGAGCGGGAGTTGGGGGTGGGGGCATCTTGCCAAGGTCACTCTCAGGTTGGGGGCAGGGCAGGCCTAGAAGCAGGCCCCCCGCCTCCCAGTGCCTCCTTCCTGCGCTGGGACTGGGTACAGTCTGTTTACTGACTCTAAATTCCTTTTGATGGGGCAGGCTCAGCGTTCAAAAGGAAGTACTGTGGAGGGCCTTCCTCCTTCCCCAGCCCCCTCCCTGGTGGTGTTATCAGCTTCCTGTGTGTCCTTCCAGGGGTAGTTTGTGCTACACGCAAATGTTCCACGTGTCCTTTGTCACAGTGTCTACCTTTTCTCACTTAACACATTTCGGGGATCCTTCCACATCAGTCTTTTAAGGAGTGTCTTCTCTTTCCCTTTCTGTCTCTCTGAAGATCTTTTTTCTTTTTCTTTCTTTCCACACTTTAATTTCAGAGTTAAAGTTGTCCTTCTAAAATGAGGGGACCCAGGACTTCCCTGGCGGTCCAGTGGTTAAGACGCCACGCTTCCACTGCAGGGGCGCACGGGAACTAAGATTCCGCATGCCGCTCAGCGCAGAGCCACCCACATACAATAAATAATTGAATTGAATTGAACGAGGGCACCCTTCACTAGCCTCAGATGAGTGCTCGTCTAATTTTACCAAATATTTGGTGATCTCACTTCCTGCTTCTGCGAGACTGGCCCCAGTGGGTTTAATCGCCATACCTCGTGCGGGACAGATGTTACAGCTGTGAGGCCAACTGCAGCTAATCCTGTGTTGTGGGCCACTTCACCAGTGGTGCTTAGGAAGGTTAACAGAGGCTCCTTTCTCCCACATACCTTTGAGGGCTTGCAGATGCAGATTTCTGGTGATGATGATTGAATGATACTGGTAATGATGTGAAACCTTTAGAGATAATGGGCTAATTTTGACACTGTAGTCATAGAAGAGATGACTCTTCCTTGGGCTTGTTGACGTGCCACAGTGAGCCTCACCAGCAGGAATTCAGTGAGACAGGGCTCCTGCCAGAGAGAGCTGGCCGTTTTCAAACGTCTAAGAGTGGAAACAGAAGAGAACTCTTAGCCCAAACCCCTGGGTATTAAAGGACTTGGTTTGTAATCACCGTGCTTTGACCAGCTAGGTCAGGAGGTCCTGGGTCGCCCAAGGTCATGGGGTTCTTCCATTCAGTTTCACTTACCATTTGGTATTGCTTCTCTTCTCTTTTTTCAAGGGGCTGAATCCAGGGAAAGCTATTGCTGAAATCAAGAAAATGATGGCAACCTATAAGGAAAAGAAAGCTTCAGCCTAAGTGTTCCCATGCTAAACATGACTGTAACCAGCTCAGCTGAACGTAATTTGTATCTAATCTGAGTTCCTTCGAAGGTCTCGATTTCCCACAAATACAGCATGTATAATAAAAATGTTAATAAATAAATGTTATTCTACTTTATTAACAAAAAAGCAAGCCTGTTCCTTGTACTTGCTGCAGTGGGATGTGAAGGTGCCAGAAGGAGGAGTCCTTGTCCTTGAAGAGGGGGCCAGGCCTCCAGAACTGAGCCACCATTGGGGGTGACTACGATGGGGACAAGCATAGAATTGGTGTCACACAGGACCTGGGGCTTGTTCCCAGCTTTCCCATTCACCAGCTGATGACACTGGGCAAGTCCCTTCTCTTTGCTACTCCATTTGCCCACCTGTAAAATGGGATTCCTAGCTGTGCCACCCTCCGCCACCTGGTGTGAGGATGCCTGCACTTACTCTGGGTGCTCAGTAAACAGTGGCTCGTCATTATACGGCATCCCAGTTTCTACAGCTTTCAGTATTAGAATTCTTCAAACCAAATCTTGGTAAGTCCCTTTCTGTCTCATTGAGGCCAGGTTACAGATACTTCCAGCACAGCTATAAACTCCAGTTAGTTCCACAAATGACCTCCAGAGACCTCGCACGGGAAGCATGAATTCCCACCACTGCTGCCTTGGCTCTGACGCTTACTACAAAAGCGGTAATACTAAAAAAGCAAACAGTGTAAAAGTTTGTCAAGTTAAAAATGGAAACCCCTTAAACTCCTCAAGTTTCACATCCCCTGTTGACACATTTCCTCCAGACCTTTATGTCATTACAATGCACAGCATATGTAAAGGTTTTTTTCGCTTCAGAAATAAGGTACAAAATATTGATATTAGCAACTTTCTATTTTGTCTTTTTTTTTCATTGTGGTTAAATACATACAGAATTTACCACCTCAGCCATTTTTCAGTGGAGAATTCAGTGGTATTAAGTACATTCACGTTATCGTACAACCCTCACTCCAGTCTATCTCCAGAGCTGTTATCATCTTGCAAAACTCAAACTCTGCCCATTAAACACTAACTCCCCATTTCTCCTCCTCTAGCCTCTAGCCACCATACTTCCACTTTCTATTTCTGTGACTTTGACCACTCTATCTCATATAAGTGGAATTATATAGTATTTGTCTTTCTTGTAACTCATTTCACTAGGCATAAAGTTCTCAAGGTTCATCCCTGTTGCAGCACGTGTCAGAATTCCCTTCCTTTTTAAGGCTGAATAATATTCCATTGTATGTATGTGTCATATTTTGTTTAGCCATTGATCCATTAATGGACATTTCGGTTGCTTCCATGTTTTAGCTGTTGTGAATAACGGCAGCTTTCTACTTTTACCCCACGATATACAAGGGCCTCTGGTGCTAAAGATCTACCTGTATGTGTGTGAAATTTATTTTCAACCTTAGCTTTTTTAACCACTGGTTTCTTGCTCTGTGGCGTAGATGCATCATTACTTATTTACCCATTTCCCCTGCTAACGCACATTCAGGTGGACCCTATTTTCACTCTTAGGAATACTTCAAGGCTGTTTTTAAGTTGTAGCATTGAGATCATCCTGGAAACAAAGGCTTCTTGTATCAGGAGGCTAAGAAAAACGTCTGACTCACCAAGAATGAATCTTAATGAGCATTTCTGGCTTTAAAAGGGGATGGTTCGGGCTTCTCTGGTGGTGCAGTGGTTGGGAGTCCGCCTGCCGATGCAGGGGACACAGGTTCGTGCCCCTGTCCGGGAAGATCCCACATGCCATGGAGCGGCTGGGCCCGTGAGCCATGGCTGCTGAGCCTGCACGTCCGGAGCCTGTGCTCCGCAACGGGAGAGGCCACAGCAGTGAGAGGCCCCACGTACCGCCAAAAAAAAAAAAAAAGGGGGGGGATGGTTCAAAAGCACTAGTGTCTGGCATTGTGAGAGGTGAGGTGCTGGAGGTAAAGATGAACAAGATTTGTCCCCTCCCACCTAGGAGCCAAGTTCACCAAGAAAAAAGGAACAAACATTAAATTATTAGAAATTTAGAGAACACAGTCTTTGCCCTTATGTTAGCATCTAAAAATTCGTGGCCACCTTAGTAAGACCACACAGTACACAGTCCTCAGATGTTAAAGCTCCAGATTCGGAAGTGAGAACTGGAAAACCCTCAGGGAGCCCTCCATACCCGGGCTGGGAGGGCAGTAGGGTGAAATCTGCCTTCCAGGTCTGTTCACACCTAAATGGTTTCAGACAGCCCCGCAGAAGGTTGCATTCCTTGGATTCATGGGTAATTTGACTTTGCTTCTAATCACTAGACCTGTATGGAGAAAGATGGGTTTTTTTCTCACGACTAATTTAATGGCTTGTAAAGATGAGTTCTGCACCAGCCAGCTTCTGAGGAGAGGCTGGGGAGTTGCCACTTCAAATCAGCTTCATCAGACGTCAAGTTTGCAACTGTAGGTCACTCACCCCACTTAAACTCGAGCTAAATTAGAATATGTTATCAAGTGATAGTTTAACTTACTGCTTATTTAATCTTTCATAGGATTGCAGGCAAATGTTCTATTTCAAGTCACAAAGACTTTACTAATAAAACTGCAGGCTTGAGCAGAGAAAGTGTCTTGTCCTTTATGCTACTTCTGTTCTCTGATAGTGTCCGGACAATGTGCTTTCATTCACAAAAATCATCCTGTGGAATGCTTCAAGTTTCTCTAGGCTGAAGCCAGCCATCCCTTCTTACCCGGTCTTTGTGCAAGTTGTTGAACCTCTGAGCCTCTATTTTCGTATCTGTAAAATGGGAATTAAGAGCATTTACCTCTCAGAATTGTGGGTAAAGTCTACATAAGAATAAATGTGAATTCTGGCCAAAAAGAAAAAAAAAAAGTAAATATGTGAGGTGTGGATGTGTTAATTGATGAGGAAGAATCCCTTCACAATGTATATAGATATATCAAATCATCACATCAGACACTTTTTTTTTTTTTTGGCTGCGTTGGGTCTTGATTGCTGTGTGCGGGCTTTCTTTAGTTGCGGCGAGTGGGGGCTTCTCATTGCGGTGGCTTCTCTTGTTGTGGAGCACAGGCTCTAGGCATGCGGACTTCAGTAGTTGTGGCTCGCCGGCTCTAGAGCGCAGGCTCAGTAGTTGTGGCACGTGGGCTTAGTTGCTCTGCGGCATGTGGGATCTTCCTGGACCAGGGCTTGAACCTGTGTCCCCTGCATTGGCAGGCGGATTCTTAACCACTTCGCCCCCAGGGAAGTCCACATCATACCCTTTAAATATCTTACGATGTTGTCAATTATACTTAAGCTGAAAAAAAAGAACTTTAAAAATAAATTCTTAACACAGATGAGTTTAAAAAATAATAAATGTGAAAAGCATCTAGCTTGCAGTTGAGCAAATGCTCCATAAACTCAATTTAACTGATTTGTCTCAAATACCTACTGTGTGGAAGGCTGAATCCTACAGTAGGTGATTAATTCCCTGGGAATTCGCTGGCGGTCCAGTGGTTAAGACTGCGCGCTTTCGCTGCTGAGGGCCCAGGTTCAATCCCTGGTCAGGGAACTAAGATCCCACAAGCCACGCAGCACAGCCAGGAAAAAAAAAAAGTGATTAATTCACAGCTCTCTGGACTTGAAAACTGGTGTATTTCCGACACGGCTGGCTAGAGTTAGAGACCTCCCATTCAGAGGATGGATTATCTGTGCAAGACTAAAAATGCTCATTTCTCGTCTCCCACATCACACTGACTGCTGGGTGCCAGAGGGTGTGCCGCTGACTCCCAACACTCAAATTCTCTTCCAGCCTCCTCCTTGCCTGGGAAACTATATACAAGACAGACTGCTGAAACTGCACCTTATGTGTCTAGACAGCCATAATCTTGTCATGGGGTTTGTCACTAGGTGAGAAAATCCCTTCTGTTGCAAACATCTAGTGAAACTAGAGAAACTGAGAAGTTTGGCAATGCTCTAGAATAAACCAGTACAAATTAGTGAATTCTCCAACTTTTTGCCACTCGGACTGTTACCCAAAAACTGGGTTTACCTCTTGGTAGGTGTCGAGCCAAAAGACACAACCAAGGCAAAGGTCAGGAGAAGGAAGGATTTATTCTTTGCAGCGAGTAAGGAGAACCCCGGGATCTCTCCCAAAGCAGTGTCTCCCCAACAGCAAAACTGGAGAAGTTTTAAGCTAAGGGTACATACCTATTCGTGAAGGGGCTTGGGCGCTCAACAGAGTCCAAGCTTTAGTTGATTGAAGTCACGAGGGTCAGAAAAGGTCATCATCATCCCTCAGGTTCCAGTTGAGCATTTCAGGCTAATGTTCACCACTGAAACAGAACTGGGAGTCTTTACAACTGATATCTTTGCTATTGTTACTTCTCTTGCCTGATAACAGTTGTCTATTCTTTTGTTCCCTTAAGATCATTAATTACTGAGATCTGTTCTAGGTCAAGGATTGTGGCCAGGCTTAGATCACAAAAGACGGCTTCTCTTATGTCAAGAAAGCCGTGCCTGGTTTTCTTTCTCCGGGTTCTCCCTACCCTACCTGGTTGCAGGACCAGGCATATTATGTCCTTCCTGTGGGCCCCCAAGGGAGCAACAGCCGCAGAAGGGAGTCTTCTCCATGGGTCCTAGCCCACAGATGACTGCAGCCCAGCCCACAGACTGCCCAGATGACCACAGTGAGGGCCACTTCCCCAAAGGTAACCCTGGGCAGAGGCGAGGCCTTCCACATCCTCTGTGGTTTGGAAGGAAGCTTCATCTGGTCTCCTGCCTCATGAAGACCATGGACCAAGCGGCAGGTGCAGCTCCTTCCCAGATGGCTCAGAGGATGGAGTCTCTTAAATGCCAAGTAGCAATATGAAGAATGAGGGACCAATCTTGCGATGCAGTCCCCAAGCCCCCTGCTTTTATGAAGCTTCTAGCCCAGCACCAGGATCTCAAGAAAGCAACTGGCTTCTGCCAAGTTCCTGCCACCCCATTTCATCTTTCCAGCAGCTTTCATTTCACAGATGAGGAGAGAGGCTCAGAGAGGGAAAGTGACTTTTTAAAGCTCACACAGCTAGACAGCAACTGATGCACATCCAAACCCAAGTCTCTCTGGTGCCAGAGCCCAGCCACTTGCCACTGTACCACACTGCCTCTTGGCAAGGCCATCGAGCAAGTCATTTATACAAACCTAGCCATCCTGCCTGCCATGGAAATCAGGGTTCCCCTGGTTAAGTGGTCTGCCAGACATCCAGCTAAGCCCTGGAGGAGGAAACAGGGGCTCTGAAAAGTTCAGTAGGCTGCCCTCACTGAGGCATCAGCAGAAGAAACAGGTCTTCTCACCTGAACTGAGTGAAGCCAGCCCCATCCCCCAGGTGGTCAACCTGCTCCACCAGCAGCCTGCGCCAGCGAGTGAATGGCTCCACCACCCCCTACCTGCTCAGACCAAAACCCAGGGAGGAGAGGCATCTTTGATTCCATTCCTATACCTCCACCTCCCATGCATCAGCAAGTCCTGCCGATATGTACCCCTTTATCAAGTGTATGTATTGAGTTCTCGGTATGGACCAGATACTGTCAAGGCCTTCCCTGCTTCCCCTCTGGAGTCTCTCCCCCACCATTACTCTCCATCGCAGCTCTGTCTCCTTCCAGCCCTTTCCACCACAGGTTACTGTGGAGTTTTCCTCTGCTGGCCTTTGACTGCTCCCCATATCTGTTTGTTCACCCTCCCGTTCCTAACTCCTAGAACAGTGCCCAGCACTGCAGAAATTCATACTGGATACATGTTGATGGCTCAAGCCCAGTCCTAGCCTTGGCCCTAATGTGATCCTTCCCTGGTTTGCCCCAGAGCCTGGGGTCTCTGATCCTTTGGAGATCCTTAGTCCAGAAGCCATCAACCCCAGGGTCAGGGGACACCTTGTCTGTGCCTGTCGCTATGAGGTAATGTGATAACACTGCATACAAACACGAGGTCTTGGTGCCCTTCAGGGGCTTCCTTGTTCCCACCTGTGCAGGCTTGTCTGCAGTCATGTTGTGAGGCTTCTGAGACGGGGGTTATGCCTCGGTTGTTTCTGTGGCATTTTAGAGGCCTTCCGTGCATCACTGCAGTGCCTCCCTGTGTCCACACATATCCCTGTGAGACGTATCTGAGCCTGTGAGTCTCTGGGCAGGTGTTATCTTCTTTCTTTGACATTTATGCAGCAGAGCCAGGCACTGTCCCGTGCTTTACATGCTTTTTCTCTTGTGGGACTCACAGCAATCTATCGAGCAGGTATCGCTAATGTCATTGTCCTCCTGTATGTTAAGAAATGAAGCCCAGAGGCTAAGTGGCTTGCCCAAGTTCACAGAGCCTACAAGAGATGCACCAGCTTGAACCAGCCATGCATTGTACTTAACGGCGGGGGTGGGGGCTTGTCTTACCTGTTTCTAAGTGTCACACTACTGGGTATGTGTGCATTGTCTCTTAAGTATCACCTCTGTGTGTGAATCTGTGTGTTGTGTCTGTGTCCTGGGAGTCTAGCCTCTGTGTGTGTGTATCTATGTGTGTGTCCAAGGTTGTGGTGTACCTGTGTGTTTGCGTACCAAAGCTGTCCTGTTTCCCTGAGTGTCCTGCTTTTGTGTGCGTGTCTGAGAATTGTGCATCTCTGGGTCACAACTCTCTCTTTAGGCGAATCTGTGAGGAGTGGGAGGGGCGTGGCGTACTTGTGTTTGCGCATCTAAGGGCTGTTTCTCTGAGTGTGTGTCTATGTGTTCATGTGTCTGAGGGCTGTCCTGTCGGATTCCCTGAGTGTCCTCCTCTCTATGTGTCAGTCTGTCCCAGGGCTGTCACGTCTGTCTCTCGGCGCCCCGCCCCTGCGTGCGCGTTGGGAGCGGCCTCGGACTACAAATCCCGGCAGCCCCCGCGGCGCGCGGGAGGACGTGGGGCCGCAGAGGGCGGGGCGGGGCTTGGCGGTGCGCAGAGCCTGACTGCGGCACCTTCGCCGCCGCTCCAGCCGCTGGGTCCTGCAGGTGTCCCGGGCCGCCCAGCTCCGCAGCGCCCCGCGCCCCCGGCCTTCCGCCTCGGCCCCGACCGCGGGGCATCGCGACGCCCGGGCCCGGCGATGAGCGCGAGGAGCCGCCATGAGCGCAGGTGAGCGCGCAGCCCCAGCCGACAGGAACCGGGCGCGGTCCCCGGACCGCCCGTCGTCGCATCTGTCATGGGGGGACACCCCCACCGCTGGGGCGCAGGCCGAGGGAGCGGCCCCCGGGACATCCCCGCGCCCATGCCCTCCCCCTTCCCAGAGAGGCCAGGAGCCCGGGGATGGCACCGCGCAGAGCCGTCCGCTCCGCACCTTCCTAGAGCCCTGGGAGAGGAAGCGCCTGGCGCCGCCGTGCAAAAGGATAATCCGGGGGCCGCGGTGGCGGGGCGCAGGGAAGTGTCCCCGCGCAGTGACGGATGTCCAGGTGGGGGAAGAGATGTGGAGGCCGCTGCATCCAGGGCCTCTGAGCGGTTGTTCCTCTTGGTTGAATGCATGAATGGGGTTGGAGAAGCCAGGGCTCCTGAGTCCCTGGATCGGAGTGCCCTGGGGCACAAATGCCACTCCTGATCCCCTGAGTCAGGCCCCCAGAGCAAGCCTGTTAGCACGCCGGTCCAGGGACCACACCCTCCATGTTACCTGTCCCAGGCCCTGTGTCTGGAGGCCACCCTTTCCAGAGTCTAATTCTACCTGCTGCAAAGGGTGCCAGTAGACCTCTCGCGTTTAGAAGGGTCTCATTTCCACGTGGGTCACTCAGAGCCTAGACCTCAGCCAAGGGCCACCAACGCTTGAGCATCCTCTCTGCAGCTGCAGACCCTTCATTCAGGTCTCTCCCTCCGGTCTCCCACCTTACTCCCCCCCATCCCCCCCTCCAACTCTGGGGTGCACCCAGGGTGAGGAAGGGGAAAGGCTGAGGACATATGGTCCCTGGACTCCAGATCCAAAGATCAGGGAGCTCCTGGCAGATTATCCCTCACACTCAGCCTGGCCCAGGAGAGGAGCTTCTGGCCACAGGAGAAGCACAGCAAGGGAGGAGGCAGCAGTGCTGCCCTGGGCCTCTGCCAGGTCATCAGGAGGAAACCCATGCTTCCGCAGGAAACAAGAGGTTCCCAAATGGCTTTGACGCCAGCCTCTCCGCTCTGCAGTACTCGTGGCATTGCCCCAGGGCCAGGGAGTCAGACTAGGTTCAAGTCTAATCTTGACCACTCAGAGCTGTGTGACTTTGGACATGTTAATCAACCTCTGTGCCTCATTTTAAATGGGAATCCTAATCCATACTTTTGGAGAGGTGGCTGTGAGGATGAACTGAGAGGAATGTGTTCATTTAGACCCACTCATTTTCAGCTTCTCCCCTTGCAAGCTGTGTGACCCTGGGCAAGGGATTTTTTTTTTTTTTTTTTTTTTACTTTTTTTTTTTTTTTTTTTTTTTTTTTTTGCTGTGCGCGGGCCTCTCACTGTTGCGGCCTCTCCCGTCGCGGAGCACAGGCCCCGGACGCACAAGCCCAGCGGCCATGGCTCACGGGCCCAGCCGCTCCGCGGCACGTGGGATCCTCCCGGACCGGGGCACGAACCCGCGTCCCCTGCATCGGCAGGTGGACTCCCAACCACTGCGCCACCAGGGAAGCCCTGGGCAAGGGATTTTGAAGCTGTGTTCCTCAGTTTCCCCAACTGTAAAATGAGATGATAATAGTCCCTCCCTCAGAGGGTTACGCGTGAAGACCAGTCGCGGTTATTCAGAAGAGCAATGCAGTCAGTCATTTGTGAAAGTGTTCCCATCCCAAGCAGCTGGCCTGAGCTGGTGGTGCCGGAAGAGATCAGACACTGCTCTGACCTTCCTGTGCCATCCCTGGGGAGACATCCCTGCCATCCCTTCTGAGTGTTTTGACAGATGTTCTGCAAGAGCATGCCCTGGGCTTGACCTTGCTGGGAGACTAGAGCGTTCCACAGATGTGACTGCCTCCTTCCCCAGGTTGACGGAGAGAGCATCCTTGTGAAATGATGGGTGTGTGATAGACACAAGGAAGAACTGCCAGAGGCAACATTGTTTAGGTCCTGGGGGAAGTGATCCAGTGAGGACAGCTCCAGATGGTCTCTGGCAGGGCCCTTCAAGAAGAGGCTTGTTCCTCTGCACCTCCCAGCTGACCCAGAGGCAGGAGGTGGACACACTGACTCTTGCACCATTGCTTCCATGCTCTGTCAGTGAGGTGTACAACCTTCATTCATTGGTTCATTCAGTAAATGGTTCCTGAGTCCCAGCCACATGCCAGGCAGTGTGAGCAGGAGGGCGATGACACCTGTGCAAGCCTGATGTGTTGGTGTCCGTGGGTGGGGGTGAGGTGGGCAGAGAGGATGTTGGAGCAAGGCTGCGAGACAAATTGGTGGGCACACTGCCTCTCTCAAGGCTCAGTTTTCTCATCTGTAAAATGGGATAAGTTGCTTGATTGTTGCAGGAGGAAAGCAGATTGGCAGGAGCAAAGTGGCCCACGTGGGGTCAGTGCAGCACTCTGCAGTCCCATCCCCAGCACAGCTGCTGGCCTGAGGGTTTGAAGGCCCGGGGAAGAGCTGTTGAGGGCACACAGGGGAGCAATGGCACAGCTGTGGGTTTTCAGACAGGGCAATGGGAATGTAGAGGGGAGCCTGAGAAATGGGTCAGAGCGGAAGCCACACCTCCTTGGCAGGGGAGCCAGCAATGCCCTCCTGTACAGGCCATGCTTCAGGAACTTCGAACACCCCATGTGCCAGCTACTTTGGGGTTATGATCCTAGAGATGGGAAACGGAAGCCTGGAGAGAGGCTGAGTCATTTGTGAGAGAGCCAGGAGCACAGTGACTGATGGGAACGACAGCGATGGCGCTGGTAGTGCCGTGGTTAAGAGCGTGGACCCTACAGCCGCACTGCCTAGATCCACATCCCACCGCGTGCTGGCTGTGTGGCCTTTGGGCAGCTTACTTCACCTCTCTGGGCCTGAGTTTCCTAATCTGTAAAATAGGGATAAAAGTAGTCCCCGCTTCACAGTGGTGAGGAATGAATGAATCGATGTGTATAAAGCCCTGAACAGTGCCTGGCCTGTGTCAGCCCCTGATAGCCCTGAGGTACTCTTTTTGTTGTTGTTGTTTTTGGTTTTTGGCCGCACCGAGGGCTTGTGGGGGATCTTAGTTCCCCAACCAGGGATCGAACCCATGCTCCCTGCAGTGGAAGCACGAAGTCCTAACCACTGGACCACCAGGGAAGTCCCCCCTAAGGTGCTTTTTTTCCTTATACCCCAGAAACTGCCCGACAAGAGCCCTAAAGGGGGTGAAACTACCCGCCCTGACCCACTCAAGGAGCAGGTCTCCAGGGCTGGTGAGGGGCTTTGGCAAGAAGGACAGCTGGGACTGTGGCCTTTTGAGGAGGGGACAAGAAAAGGGCTGGGGCTTGTTGGTGGCCAAGGACCTCAGAACCCAGGTTGCCAGACCGGGTCAGTTGCCCTGAATGCCTGTTGTTCTGCCCCCACAAGACAGCATCCAGGGCGAGCCTCCCCCGCCCCTGCACAACACACACACACCAGAGAGCAGAAGGGCCTCGGCTGTTGTCTGCGGGCTGTTGTCAGGAAGGGAAGGAAACCATGCCCTGACAAGCCTCACTCACAAGCTGGACCGGCCGGGACCAGAGAGCAAAAGGGACCACCCCAGGGGACCCAGGCTGGGGTCTCTGAGCCCCAGGGCAGAAGGCTGACCAGGCCTCCTGCCCTCTGGCTTTGCGACTTTACCGTTGGCCAGACACCCGGATGGTTGAGAGCTACAGGCTTCGTGTGTATGTGTGGGAGCGGTGTATGTGTGTGAGTTCCCCAGAGACCAGGCCCTTTCTGGAGCTGGTGGCAGCTCCGTATATTTTCTGAGTCACCCAGTGGACAGGGGAGGGATTGACCGTGGGTGGAGCTTGGGTTAATTTGGGTTTTGAGTCCTCTTGTTTGAAAGAGGCCTCAGGTGGCAGAGGGCATATGCCCTGTTCTCTGGAAGTGCCCACATTGGCCCCCAAAACACAAGATCTGGGCTCTGACTTCCTGGCTCCACCATTTACCAGGGGACCTTGGTGACTCTGAGCCTCGGTTCCCTCATTTGTACAAATGGGAAAAATAAGAGTCCCCTCATCGAGTTGCCAGAGGGTTAAATGAGCTAATTCGCGTGGAGGGTTAGCGCAGCTCTTGTCACCTGGGAAGTGCTTAATGGTTATTGGCTGTTCTTATTATGGTAATTACCATAGTAATTATTATCACTGTCCTTATGTGGAGATATGGGGGACTGCGATAGGACAGAACAGACTCTGCGTGGTCTGATGGGAATTAAAACCCACCCTGGGACTTCCCTTGTGGCGCAGTGGTTAAGAATCTGCCTGCCGATGCAGAGGACACGGGTTCGAGCCCTGGTCCAGGAAGATCCCACATGCCACGGAGCAACTAAGCCCATGCGCCACAACTACTGAGCCTGCGCTCTAGAGCTGGTGAACCACAATTACTGAGCCCGTGTGCCACAACTACTGAAGCCCATGCGCCTAGAGCCCGTGCTCCACAACAAAGAGAAGCCACCGCAATGAGAAGCCCAGGCACCACAACGAAGAGTAGCCCCCACTCGCCGCAACTAGAGAAAGCCCGTGCGCAGCAGCGAAGACCCAGTGCAGCCAAAAAAAAAAAAAAAAAAGAAGAAACCCCACCCTGGAGTCAGCCTGCCTAGGATTGCATCCTGACACTACCATGTACTTGGCTGTGTGATCTTGTGCAAGTTACTTAACCTCTCTGAGCCTAATTTTCTTCTATA
Source organism: Phocoena phocoena (assembly GCF_963924675.1). NCBI lineage: Eukaryota > Metazoa > Chordata > Mammalia > Artiodactyla > Phocoenidae > Phocoena > Phocoena phocoena. The sequence goes on along the minus strand of NC_089219.1, from coordinate 12,723,456 downwards.
AAAAGGGGATGGGGCTTCCCTGGTGGCGCAGTGGTTGAGAGTCCGCCTGCCGATGCAGGGGACACGGGTTCGTGCCCCGGTCCGGGAAGATCCCACATGCCGCGGAGCGACTGGGCCCATGAGCCATGGCCGCTGAGCCTGCGCGTCTGGAGCCTGCGCTCCGCAGCGGGAGAGGCCACAACAGTGAGAGACCCGCGTACAGCTAAAAGAAAAAAAAACAAAAAGGGGGATAATTATTGTGCTTACATGGCAGGGTCATTGCGTTAGCCATGTAAGAAGGACCAGGAGCAGAGCCCGCACGTAGTGGGGCCTCGGGAAATGTTGACTATCATGGTTGCTTTGGGGCTTGGAGAAGCTGCAGAAACCTAAGTGTTTGGGGACAGAACAGCTGAGGGGCTGGGGATGTTGTGACAGGCAGTTGCTTGGGACACCCTGGGCTTATTGGGTGGAAACTTTCAGATCAGGCCTCTGCAGGGCTCAGTTGGGGAGGAGGAGTAGGGAGCCCAGAAAACCAGCAGGTTGCCCCCCACCTTCCCTGCTTTCCCATCCCCCTTAGTGAACTTCTCCAGAGGCTCCTGGGAAACATGCAGATGCTCAGCACCACTGCCATTGTGCCAGCAGGTCTGGGAGGGGCCCAGGCATCTTCATGTCTAACAGGTTCCCCAAGAGGTCCAGGGAGCACAGTTAGAGAAACCCTGATAGAGGCCATGAGCCCCACCCCGTCCCAGGCCCCAGAACACCCACTGTCTGCTTGCTCTGCTAGGACCGCAGCACTACAGCAGGGGAGGCAGTAGAAAAAAAAGAGTTTCTACAGTAGAGATGCCCACTGGTCTTCCCTGAGCCACAGTTTACCCATCTGTAAAATGGGGGTGATAGTGGGCCCTTCCTCACAGAAGGAACCTGTCAGCTGTTCAGCTGGGCCCTGGCACATAGCAGCTTCTCTCCTTGAGCCTTGGGGGCTTTCTCAGCTCACCCCTCCTCTCCAGCCCACCCCCAGTGACTGGGTTCTTCCTTCCTCCTCCTCCCATTTCACCTTCAGAGTGAAGCTGCCCCTTTCATGGCTGCCCTGACATTTTATCAGTCCATACTCGACTTCTCGGCATCTGCTCACTGCCAAGCCTGTGCTGGGCATGAAGGTTGAAAAAGGATGAGCAGGGACTTCCCTGGTGGCTCAGTGGTTAAGAATCCACCTGCCAATTCAGGGGACGCAGGTTCGATGCCTGGTCCAGGAAGATCCCACATGCCGCGGAGCAACTAAGCCCATGTGCCACAACTACTGAGCCTGCACTCTAGAGCCCGCATGCCACTACTCCTGAGCCCATGCGCCACAACTACTGAAGCCCACACACTCTAGGGCCCGCATGCCACAACTACTGAGCCTGCATGTTGCAACTGCTGAAGCCCATGTGCCTAGAGCCTGTGCTCCGCAACAAGAGAAGCTACCTCAATGAGAAGCCCGCGCACCGCAACGAAGAGTAGCCCCCTCCCGCCGCAACTAGAGAAAGTCCACGTGCGGCAAAGACCCAACGCAGCCAAAAATAAATTTAAAAAAATATAATAAATTAAAAATAAATAGGGCTTCCCTGGCGGCGCAGTGGTTGAGAGTCCGCCTGCTGATGCAGGGGACACGGGTTCGTGCCCCGGTCTGGGAAGATCCCACATGCCGCGGAGCGGCTGAACACGTGAGCCATGGCCAATGAGCCTGTGCGTCCGGAGTCTGTGCTCCGCAACGGGAGAGGCCACAACGGTGAGAGGCCCGCGTACCGCAAAAAATAAATAAATAAATAAAAATGACGTCTAAAAAAAGAAAAAGGATGAGCAGCCCTGTCCCTGCCCTCAGAGTGTAGACCAGATGGAATGTGGGACACAGAGCTCCCAGGAAGCTAATAGCTGGATGTGTGTGGGGGTGCTCTTGAAGCCCAAAGTGCTCAACAGGCCCTGTCCCCCGACTCTGCGCCCACACCAAGTCAGAAATCGCCAGACGCACAAGGAAACAAGGTCCTACGAGTGAGGACCCACAGGGCAGCCCGGTAACAGACCCGTGAAGACTCGAGTTACTGGATTTATCAGACCAGATTTATAAAATGACTGTGCTTAAGTCGTGGTTAAAGAAAGAAGGAGGAGCCCCCCCCAACCCACCCCCCAAATGACATTTCTCCCTTCTGTCCACAGACAGCAGCCCGCTCGTGGGCAACACGCCCGCCGGTTATGGGACCCTGACGATAGAGACATCTATAGATCCCCTCAGCTCCTCAGTTTCATCCGTGGTACGTGGGCAGGGGAGGGACAGGGGCAACTCCAGGTGGGGGTGGTACCCAGGCCCACCCAGATACCCTGGCTTCCTCCTCCAGCCCCCGCCCGCCCCACTACCTGGCCTGCTCTCGCCCATGTCCACAGAGGCTCAGCGGCTACTGTGGCAGTCCATGGAGGGTCATCGGCTATCACATCGTGGTCTGGATGATGGCGGGGATCCCTCTGCTGCTCTTCCGATGGAAGCCCATGTGGCGGGTGCGGCTGCGGCTCCAGCCGTGCAGCCTGGCCCGCGCCGAAACCCTCGTTATCGAAATAAGAGACAAAGAGGTGAGAGACGGGGGAGCAGGGGCGAGCCTGGAGCTGGAGTGGGGTGGCGGTGGCTCAGGGTTGCGGGGCGGAGGATGCTCGGGTTCTCAGCCCAACCTGGCCGCTGACGTTCTGTGGGACCTTACACAGGTGCTTCTCCTCCCTGGACCTCGGCTTTCCCATCTGAGCAGTGGGCTTACGGGACGGGGTGGGTGATTCCCAAGGAGGTCACCTCTATCCTTGATCCCTGCCTCCTCCAGCAGGGGCCACCTGGCTGTCGGGTGGGGCCGGGGAGGGGAGGGGTCTCTTCCAGGACTGAGTCCACACCTCCGTGTTCCAGGATAGTTCGTGGCAGCTCTATACTGTCCAGGTGCAGACTGAGGCCATCAGCAAAGACAGGTGAGGCAGCCCCATCGCCCCTTCCCAGGAGCCCCTGCTCCCCCTGCCCTCCCCCCATGAAGGCTCTGATCCCGGGGCCTCCCATCTGAGAGAGGGAAGGTGGCTCTGTGGGGATGGGGAGGTGCTGGGGCAGCTCCCAGGGCTCCACGGTAACCCCACCCCCGTCCCCAGCCTGGAGCTGCCCCCACAGACCCAGGCGGAGGACGGCCGGAGCCAGGCAGCTGTGGGGACACTACCAGAGGGGACATGGAAGGACACCGCCCAGCTCCACAGGACCGAAGAGGCAGTAAGTGGACAGCTGGGTTCTGGACAAGTCCTTGCCTGTCTCTGGGCCTCAGGTTCACACCCTGTACAATGGGGACTGGACTCCAGCTGTTCTCTGGGCGCCTCTGGTTCTCTCGTCCCAATCGTCCAGGATGCTGGCCGATCACCTTCTACCCCTCCATGCCTCTCCCGCCTCTTTCCTGTGCCATCGCCCTGCCGCCCCCCACACACTCCTCCTGGGGCCGCCTCCAGCCCACCTCTCCTCTCTCCCACCCAGCAGCGGACGCTGCGCTACTACCTTTTCCGGGGCCAGCGCTATGTCTGGATCGAGACCCAGCAGGCCTTCTGCCGAGTCAGGTAGGGGTCAGGGCCGGCGACGCTACACCACGCCCACAGCGGGTGCTGCATTGGGCAGAGAAGGTGGCATGAGGTGGCCCAGCCTGGACTCCCCTCTCAGCTCTGTGCCTTGGCCCCCTCAACTCGCTGAGCCTGTCTGTAAATAGCTCATGAAGGGAATCCCGGCCTCCTAGGGTTGTTTCGAGGGTAAAGTATATTACTGTCATGTAAGGCTTGGCACGGCACCCGGCCTGAGGTGGCAACACTGCTGTGAATCAGAGCGTAAGCTCTGGACTTGGACCTTCTGTTGGGCGTCTTGTACCCGCTCTGCCACCTACTAAGTGCTTGATAAATACGAGCTCAGTTTATGTCTTAGTTTGAGCCCCGAGAAGCAGACCTCAAGACAAGGATTCAAGTGCAGGGAATCTGTTTGCAAGGTGATGCCAGGAGACGTAGGGGAAGTGAGGCCGGGAAGAGAAGGCAGCCGGTGGAGGGGCCTTGATGTGGGCACCTGGAGCACAGTCCCTTGGGGATCCCTTTGAGCCAGTGTAGAGCACGCACCTCAGGGTGCCCTCACCCAAGGAGTGAGGAAACCAGGGGGTACGTACCCATCACCTTCCTACCGTTACCAGTTGCGGAATACATGAACTCTTGCACAACTTGGGCCTTCCTAGCTCACGGGTAGACCATGCTTATGCAGCCAGGAGAAGCCCTCAAGCCAGGACAGGTGTTTCCAGTAAGAGGGTGCACCGCACAGACGTGAATTCCTAGGGGGTGTGGGGAGGGCACCAACAGCCTCTGCTACGTGAGAGGAATAGCAAAACTCGCTGACGTGGGACTTCCCTGGTGGCGCAGTGGTTAAGAATCTGTCTGCCAACGGAGGGGACACAGGTTCGATCCCTGGTCCGGGAAGATCCCACATGCTGCAGAGCAGCTAAGCCTGTGCGCCACAACTACTGAGCCTGCGCTCTAGAGCCCGCGAGCCACAACTACTGAAGCCCCACATGCCTAGAGCCCATGCTCCACAACAAGAGAAGCCACTGCAATGAGAAGCCCATGCACTGCAAAGAAGAGTAGCCCCCGCTTGCTGCAACTATAGAAAAGCCCGCACACAGCATTGAAGACCCAACGCAGCCAAAAAAAAAAAAAAAAATCGCTGACCTTTGTCACCTAGTAAGTGCCAGGAACCGTCCAAGCACTTTGCAAAACTTACCTCATTTAATCCACCCGTAGCCCTGTGAGGGAGATGCTGTCACCGTCTCCATCTTGCAGATGAGAAGTCTGAGGCCCAGAGAGGTTAAGTGACTTACCTAAGAAGGCATCATTGTAAAGAAAGCTCTAAATGTCACTAAATAATAGCGGCTGTTGTCTGTCACTGTTAAGTATTATCATCATCTCTCATCGTTTTTCCTGGGTGAGATGGTTTGGGGCCCGATCAGAGGAACAGAAGGAGAAAGTTAGGCCCAGAGTTCGTGAGGGACCAGCTTTCTCTCGGGAGCTCGGTGTAGCAGAGGTGGGCCAGGAGGGGTGGGGGGTGCAGAGCTCAGACCCCACCACCCACACAAGTGCCCCTCCCATCCTCCCAGCCTGCTGGACCACGGCCGCACCTGTGACGACCTCCACTGCTCCAGCACCGGCCTCAGCCTCCAGGACCAAACCGTGAGGTGGGTGCTGCCCTGAGAGCTGGGCCCCCTCTCTTACCCCCCTGGGTGTGGCCTTCTTCCAGTCACCTGCCTTCTCTGGGCCTCAGTTTCCCCAGCTGGAAAGTAGGGCGCTCCACGACTGCTAGAGGGTACAGCTGCCACGGCCCCTCCATCTGATGGCCCTGCCGCTTTTCCTCTTACAGGAAGACCATCTACGGCCCCAACGTGATCAGTGTACCAGTCAAGTCCTATCCCCAGCTGCTGGTGGACGAGGTAGGGCTGTCCCTGGGCCCTGCCCCCACTCTGGCCTGAGCTGGCTGTGTGACCTGGGCCAGGGGCTTGCCCTCTCTGGGCCACCCTTACAGAGGCAGATTGTACCAGCTGTCCTCTTCTCCATGGTGGAGAGCTGTCTCAGAACCAGCCCCAGTAAGCTCAGGGAGAGGAATTGGAAGTTCTGGTCCAGGCTGGGGCTGGGGCTTAGAGGCCAAGAGACAAACCCACACAGCCTGGGCTCCTGCTGTGTGCCAAGCGCCAGGCTCCAGAGTCTGGGTCCTTTCCGTGCATTACCCACTTTCACGCTCCAACAGCCTCGTGGTAGGGACATTCCGTTCACACATGAAGAACCGGAGCTACAGAGGGGGGGACATGGCATGGCCAAGGTCACATGGGGACAAAGGGAAGCCAGTGACCTGGACACACCTAGAGTACACTGCTAACATCCCAGCCCTCTGAGCCAGGGGCAGACACCTGTGAGACAGAGAGGAGGCCTTGGAGTCTGGCCTGATGTAAACTTTAGTCGGCCACCTGGGAGCTGTGTGGTTTTAGGCAAGTGACTTAACCCTTCTGTGCCTCAGTTTCCTCAGCTGTAAAATGAAGCTGATGGTAGCATCTGCCTTGTGGAATTGTCCTCACCATCGTATGACATTTAGATGATGTGCTTAGCAGGGGCCTGGCGTGTAAACACCCGTGTGTCCTCTTTAGAGCAAAGAAGCTGCTGGCTCAAGGGACATCTGGACAGGACTGACCAGGAGACAGGCCTGGCTTTAGTCCTTTGGCAACTGCCGGGCCCTTTGCTTCCGTGGGCACAGGAGACCCAGCCTGTGGCTGGGCTGCCCTGGGGGACCTGGGCCCTGACGCTGCCTCCCCGCCCCTCCCCAGGCACTGAACCCCTACTATGGGTTCCAGGCCTTCAGCATCGGGCTGTGGCTGGCTGACTACTACTACTGGTATGCCCTGTGCATCTTCCTGATCTCCATGGTCTCCATCTGCGTGTCGATATACAAGACCAGAAAGGTGTGCGGTGTGGGGTGGATGGGGCAGGGCAGGCGGTGTCCAAGGAGACCTCCACCCACCCACTCCCTGCTTGTCCCCCTGCCCACAGCAAAGCCAGACTCTGAAGGACATGGTCCAGCTGTCTGTACAGGTGTGCGTGTGCCGGCCTGGGGGAGGTGAGAGGCTGGGGGAAGTGAGAGGTGTGGGAGGGAGGGAGGCTGGGGGAGGTGAGAGGCTGGGGGAGGGAGGGAGGCTGGGGGAGGTGAGAAGCTGGGGTGGAAGGGAGGCTGGGGGAGGCGAGAAACTGGGGGTGGAAGGGAGGCTTGGGAAGGAGGGAGGGAGGCTGGCTGGGGGAGGTGAGAGGCTGGGAGAGTGAGGGAGACTGGGGGAGGCAGTGGGGGAGTCCCCTCCAGGCTGTACTGAGGCCCCTGCTTGCCCGAAGAGGAGGAATGGGTCGACTCCAGTGAGCTCGTGCCGGGAGACTGCCTGGTGCTGCCCCAGGAGGGTGGGCTGATGCCCTGCGATGCTGCCCTGGTGGCTGGCGAGTGCATGGTCAATGAGAGCTCTCTGACAGGTCAGTTCCTGCCCCTGGCCAGCAGCCTCCCATCCCCCCTGCCGGGCCACTGAGCCTCTCTGCCTTGTGTCAGAACTTTTAGATGGAGTTCTCTTTTCCCTTTGCTCAGGTAACAGTCCCGGCCTCAGCAGGTCCTACCCCTGCAGATGCTGGGTGAAGCACTGCTACTCTTTGCCAGGCAGCAAGCTCAGGGCTTTACAGAGGTTAAGCCCTCTCGTGTCAATATCTTATTTGAACTATAAAAGTAACACAGCTTGTTACAAAATAATTCCAACAGAAGGAGAACACCAGCCCCCCACCCTGGCCCCCCACTCTGCCCATGCTGTATGCTCACAACTCTTTCTGGCTCCCCTGAGAGATGGTTCCTGGAAACTGGCTGCACACGTCCCAGGATTGTCTCACTGTGTCTGTGTCTTTTGCCCTCTCTGAGCTTCAGTGTACCTCTCTGTAAAATGGGGGCAGTGATTTCTTCACACATAGTTACAAGTGTTAAATGAGACCTGGGGCTTCCGTAACAGTTCTAGGCATAAGGCTTGGTCTTGTTGGTGGGAGGGACCAGCATGGGCCTCATACCACATCCCTCCCAGGGGAGAGCGTTCCAGTGCTGAAGACCGCCCTGCCGGAGGGACCGGTGCCCTACTTCCCAGAGACCCACCAGCGGCACACGCTCTTCTGTGGGACCCTCATCTTGCAGGCCCGGGCCTTTGTAGGACCCCATGCCCTGGCAGTGGTGACCCAGACAGGTAACGAGTCTGGGAAGTGGGGAGGGATGCTGGGCCCAGCACCTAGAGGACAGGTGACACAGAGCCGGGCAGGACCCATCTCTACCACTGCCCTGCTGTGCGACTCAGGCACGTCCCACCCCTACTTGGGATTGGCTGGAGTGGGCAGGGACGGGGCAAGAAGGAAGGAGCCCACCCCTTAGGAAGAGAGCAGTGCTGTACATCTCCAGCAGGCGCCTGCCACGTGTGAAAGGGACCCAGTGTGTCACCAGATTTGACATTTTTCAGCGAAAGCCACACATCTGGATTTTAAGTGAAACCACCCAGTTTGTAGATGGTACTACTAATTCCTTATTTACTAAGCTTATGAAGCCTGGGCAAGGCCTGTGGCCATCCCATGTGACCGCCAAACTGGGTGATTGCTGACCCCAGGAGCAGCATGCCTTACAACCCCAGAGGTGTGGGTGGTGTGGGGGAGGGGTGGGGTCATCCTGACCCTCAGCTTCCCCTGCCTCAGTCTCCCCATCTCCTCCCAGGGTTCTGCACGGCTAAAGGGGCCCTGGTGAGCTCCATCCTGCATCCCCGGCCCATCAACTTCAAGTTCTATAAACACAGCGTGAAGTTTGTGGCTGCCCTCTCCGTCCTGGGTGAGTGGCCCCCCGCACCCCACTTTGCCAGTGGCCCCCGGAGCCCCGTGCCCAGTCCCGCTGAGCCCCTTGCTGTCTCCTCAGCTCTCCTCGGCACCGTCTACAGCATCTTCATCCTCCACCGCAACCACGTAAGCCTTGGGGGCCGGGCGGGGGCTGCCACTGGGGGCCCAGGGCCCACCCGGCCTGGCCCTTGGCATTCACAGTGCCCCCCGCCAGGTGCCTCTGGACGAGATCGTGATCCGGGCTCTGGACCTGGTGACGGTGGCAGTGCCGCCCGCCCTGCCTGCCGCCATGACTGTGTGCACGCTCTACGCCCAGAACCGGCTGCGGAGCCAGGGCGTCTTCTGCACCCACCCGATGCGCATCAACCTGGGGGGCAAGCTCCGGCTGGTGTGTTTCGACAAGGTGGGGGCCGTGGGGTGGGGGACACGGCCGGGCCCCCACACCCACATCCCTCACTCAGCAACGTTGACTGAGGGCTTGCTGAGCCCAGAGCCCCGCCGCCTGCCTGTGCACCGCTGCTGTGAACACTGGCCACCGCCAGGTCCTGTCCTGGGATGGAAACACTCAGAGGCACCCTCTCCCCCAGCTCCCACCTGGATCAAACTCACAGTCTGGAGCATGAAATGTCTAAACTCATTTAATTTGTTTGTTTGAGAACCATTGAGGGCCTACTGGGTACCCAGGGCTGCTGTCAACACTGGGGATCCAGCAGTGACCCACACAGAGATGTCCCCACCACCATAATGAGTGAACCAGGGACCACAGAGAGCTGCAGATGGTGATGGGTTCTAGGGAGGAAGCAAATGGGGTACGTGATGGGTGGTACATGGGGGTCACTCCCTTAGAGGGCAGTCAAGGAAGGCTCCTGTGGTCCCTTGGTGACCTCTGAGGGGTGGACCACACTGAGAGGAGAGCAGGGCTGGCAAGGTGGAGGGGAAGAAGTAGAGTGGCTCATGGCTCCTTGGAGGAACAGAGCGGTGTGCCTGGGGCTCGGGGAACAGTAGGGAGGGGGGCAAGATGAAACGGGCAGAGCCCTGATCCATCAGAGGCGGGCGGGCCCTGGTGAGGAGTTTGGACGTTATTTAAACTGAAAGGGTGGAGCTTGATCGTCTTCGCAGAGCTCCCAGGCTAGCGAAGGGGCCAGACGTGTAACTGAGCCATTGGAATATGGTATGGGAAAGGCAGGCATCTGTTCACTCATTCATTCACTCATTCATTCATTCATTACACTGAGAGCTGTCCATGGCCAGGCCCTCTTCCTGGTACCACAGTGAACAAATGATGGAGTAGTAACGAGGCCATGGGTGGGAGCCCCGAGCAAGCACTACCTGACCCAACTGTAGGGTTAAAGGAGAAGACTTCCTGGGGGAAACGATGCCAGACCAAGAAACACCGTGGGTTGGGGAGGACAGCCTGGCAGACGGACCTGCTTGAGCAAAGGCCCAGCTCTGGCTCCCGGGGTTCCCATGGGCCCCGCCTGGCCAGGGGTGTGGGCGCCCACTGCAGCGGGGCACAGCTCACCCCAGGACTCATCACTGGCCCACCCGCTTGCCCCCTGCAGACAGGCACACTCACAGAGGACAGCTTGGACGTGATGGGTGTGGTGCCCCTGAAGGGGCAGGAGTTCCTGCCGCTGGTCCCAGAGCCCCGCCGCCTTCCCATGGGGCCCCTGCTCCGGGCACTGGCCACCTGCCACACCCTCAGCCGGCTCCGGGACACCCCAGTGGGTGACCCCATGGACCTCAAGATGGTGGAATCTACTGGCTGGGTGAGGAGGCCGAGCCCTAACTAAGCCCACCCAGTCTTCATTCTAGGACCTCCAGGGGGCGTCTCTATCATGCCCACCACCGAGAATAACTATGGCCAAGGCCTAGTGCTGAGCACCTACCCCGTGCCAGCGCTCTACGGGCCTCGTCTCGTGTACTGCTCCCCATAGCCCCAGGGAGGTAGCTTCAAACCTGCTTCATGAAGGAAACTGAGGCTGAGGGCGATGTGGAATAACTTGTCCAAGGTCACCCAGCGGCTTGTAAATGGCAAAGCCAGAGTTTGAACTTGGGTCCTCCCAACTCCAAAGCGCACATTCTTGACTTCTGTTCTATCCAGTCTCCCATGAAGGAAGTCCTCCATGAGTTTAACTTGAGTGTCTCCCACTGCCTCTCTCCACGGGCCAAGGATTGGCTGCCCCAGGCCAAGCCAGCACCCGGCCCCTCGATGCCAGTGTTCTCTGCCTGCCTCCCAGGTCCTGGAGGAGGGATCAGCTGCGGACTCGACATTTGGGACCCAGGTCTTAGCGGTGATGAAACCCCCGCTTCAGGAGCTCCACCTGCAGGGCATGGTGAGCTGAGGGGGTGCCTGTGGGGCGTGGGCTGGGAGGGGTGGGCTCCACAGGCCAACCCCTCAGCTGCCCCCCAACCCTACAGGAGGAGCCCCTGGTGCCGGTCAGCATCCTCAGCCACTTCCCCTTCTCATCGGCTCTACAGCGCATGAGCGTGGTGGTGGCATGGCCGGGGGCGGCTCGGCCCGAGGCCTGCGTCAAGGGCTCCCCCGAGCTGGTGGCAGGCCTCTGCGACCCCAAGACAGGTGAAGGGGGAGGGCCCCAGGGTCTGCAGGTCGGCACTGGCGCGGAATGGGGTGGGCGCCCAGCCCGTGTCGCTGCCTCCACCTCCCCGTCCCAGTGACACCTGCCTCTCCCTGGCAGTGCCCACCGACTTCGCCCAGATGCTGCAGAGCTACACAGCTGCTGGCTACCGCGTGGTGGCCCTCGCCAGCAAGCCGCTGCCCATTGCACCCAACATGGAAGCAGCTCAGCAACTGACAAGGTGGGCCCTGGGCACTGAGCTTACGGCCTCGTGAGGGCAGAGGGGGGCAGAGCCCAGGGCCGATGCCCCTGCCCAGTGGCTGGGGGAGGGGTCGTGGCCACTGCATGACCTCTGACCCGGGTCTGCCCACCCTCCAGGGACGCAGTGGAGTGGAGGCTGAGCCTCCTGGGGCTGCTAGTTTTGCAGAATCTGCTAAAGCCACAGACGACCCCCGTCATCCAGGCTCTGCGGAGGACCTGCATCCGCACGGTCATGGTGACAGGTACCAGCAGGGCCTGAGTTAGGAGGGCAGAATCTACCCCATCCCGGGCAGAGATAAGGGCACCTGGCGTCCCTTCTTGGGGCATCTCTTTGGGCCCCTGCCTCAGGCCTGGTCCTCTTCAGACGTTTCAGGTGTCTTCACAGTCTCCCTCCTGAGTGATAATTGTCACCCCAGTTGACAGATGAGGAAAGTGAGGCTCAGAGGAGTAGAGTGACTTCCAAAGAGTCTGGGGCTGGTGTTGGACAGCGTTCCAGCTCAGCTGCTGGTGACCTCTCCCCAAGTTCCAGTTTCCAACTCTGAGAAATGGGGGAAGTTAGGTCAGCCTCAAAGGTTGTGACAATTTCATGGAGCAAGAAAAGAAAGATTCAGGGGACCTTCCTGGCGTCCAGTGGTTAAGACTCCTCGCTTCCAGTGCAGGGGGCACGGGTTCGATCCCTGGTCAGGGGACTAAGGTCCCACGTGCCGCATGGCGTGGCCAGAAAAAAGGTATATGTAGAACTCCAACCCAGGCTCCCAGTTTCTCCTTAGATCTTTGATCCCTAGTTTTGTAGACAAGGAAACCCAGGTTCAGAGACACTGATGGCCTGCCTGAGCCAGGCATGGCAGACAGATTCTGTCCGGCCTCAATTTTCCCATCTATACGTGTCAGGGTGAGGATGGCCCCCTCAGTAGCAGCTGGACCCTGACCTTGCCCCATACCCTCAGGGGACAACCTGCAGACGGCGGTCACCGTGGCCCAGGGCTGCGGCATGGTGGGCCCCCAGGAGCGCCTGGTCATCATCCACGCCAACCCGCCTGAGCGGGGCCAGCCTGCCTCCCTCGAGCTTCTGCCAGTGGAGTCCTCTGCAGCCGTGAACGGGGCTCAGGTGAGGCTGACCCCGAGTTCCGCCACAGACCCCACCCATGACCCCACCCCTGTTTCAGCTGTCCCGGGCCCCAGCTCTCAGGGTGGGCAGGGGGAGCTCAGCTGAGCTTCCCGGGCCCCCAGGATCCTGACCAGGCCGCAAGCTACACCATGGAGCCAGACCCCCGATCCAGCCACCTGGCCCTCAGCGGGTCCACCTTTGGTGTCCTTATGAAGCACTTCCCCAAGCTGCTGCCCAAGGTAGGGCTGCCCCGGACCTCCCTGGTCGCCCCACACCTCGCCACGCTCTGCCCCCTCCTCTTGGCTGCCTCAGCCCCTCCCCTGCCTCCCTGTGCTCCCAGGTCCTGGTCCAGGGCACCGTCTTTGCCCGCATGGCTCCCGAGCAGAAGACAGAGCTGGTGTGTGAACTACAGAAGCTTCAGTGAGTGCCTATGGGAAGGGGCCTGTGGGGGCCCAGCTGGCCCTTATGTCCCTGCTTCCCACCCAAGGCGTTCAGGAGCCATCAGCCTCAGAGAGCCCAGCAGGCACCCCCGGCTCTGTCATGCTGACGGTAGTACACCGCCCTCAGTTCTGCGGGGGATTGGTTCTGAGAGTCCCTGCAGATACCAACGTCCACAGATGCCCGAGTCCCTTATGTAAAATGGTGTAGTACAGTCGGCTCTCTGTATCCATGGATACAGACCCCGTGGATATAGACCATGTGGATACAGACCCTGTGGCTACTGTAATTGCACCTATTTACCGAGCACCTACTGCGTACCATTTACTGAGCATTTCCCAGGCACCCGGCGGGCAGTCGGGATGCAGCCGTCCCCGGGTTCTGCCAGCCGGCCTGGGAGGTGGGTGGGCCATTTCGCAGCTGAGGAGGGCCCTCCAGGGCTCAAAGCCAGCACGTGAGTCCAGGCCGCGCCTGCCCTCCCCTCTCCGACAGGTACTGTGTGGGCATGTGTGGGGATGGCGCCAACGACTGCGGGGCCCTGAAGGCGGCTGACGTGGGCATCTCGCTGTCCCAGGCCGAGGCCTCAGTGGTCTCGCCCTTCACCTCGAGCGTGGCCAACATTGAGTGTGTGCCCATGGTCATCAGGTGAGGCGGGCAGGGGCCTGGTGGGGGGCAGGGTCTCGGCAGGGCCTGTCAGCCGGCCTGGGCCCCCTCATGCCCATACCCGCTCCCCAGGGAAGGTCGTTGTTCCCTGGACACGTCGTTCAGCGTCTTCAAGTACATGGCCCTGTACAGCCTGACCCAGTTTATCTCTGTCCTGATCCTCTACACGGTGAGTATCTGCAGGCCCCGTGCCGGGCCCGGGGCGGGGACCTCAGCAGCGCGGTGAGGAGGCCGGCAGGCTCTGGAGTCGACAGCGTGGCCTCAAATCCTGCTCCAGCCGCGTGGCTTAGGCGCTCCGGAGCCTCGGCAGTGAGGCTTGTCTGAGGTGATGAAAGCCCTGAGCAGCTGGTGCACAGTAGGTCCTCAGAAACGGGAGCAGCTGTCCTGTGCTAGCGTTTCATCCCTGTCCTCTGGGAGTTCCCCATCTGCAGGGGGGCCTGAGGCAGAGCCCAGGCAGGGGTGAAGGAGGCAGAGGCAGGAGCGGGACACCCGAGGCCTCTGCCCCTTTCCCATGAATCCGCCCATTCCCCGCTCGCCCTAACTCAGACCTCGACTGTGCCTCCAGTCTCCTGTCCAAAGGGTATCACCCACTCCTCTGCTCAGCGCACGCGTTGCTCCCCCACACTGGGAACAGGTGACGCCATGGGGCACTGCAGGCCTTGCGCCAGCTTTTGTCCCTGTGTCCACCTTAAACCTGAGGGCAGGAACTGTGTCTCCTCCAGAAACCTTGGGGCTCCTCAAGGCAGAGCCTCAGCCTCCCTCTCAGCCTGGTAGTTCCCATCAGGTCAGCAGGGATGCCTTCTCCCTCAGATGGGGAGAGGGGCTTCCTGAAGGCAGGGCCGTGTCTCCTTCATCAGATTGGGAGTTCCCAGAGGCAGGAGGGCGCGTCTGCCCATCACGTCGCAGGGCAAGGAAACACTTTCCCCATCAGACTCCTCAAGGGCTGGGCTGGTGCCTGTCCCATCAGACTAGGAGCTATCCTCCCCTCCGCCCTCCCTCCCTGCCGGCAGGTCAACACCAACCTGGGCGACGTGCAGTTCCTGGTCATCGACCTGGCCATCACCACCACGGTGGCGGTGCTCATGAGCCGCACGGGGCCGGCGCTGGCTCTGGGTCGGGCGCGGCCGCCGGGGGCCCTGCTCAGCGTGCCCGCACTTAGCAGCCTGCTGCTACAGGTGGCCCTGGTGGCCAGCGTGCAGCTGGGGGGCTACTTCCTGACCGTGGCCCAGCCCTGGTGAGTAGCGGGGAGCTCACCCCAGATCCCACCCATGCCCCGTCCTCCTCACCCTCGCTCCGTGACGCCCGGTCCCTGTGCTCCCAGGTTCGTGCCTCTGAACAGGACGGTACCCGCGCCAGACAACCTGCCCAACTATGAGAACACGGTGGTCTTCTGTCTGTCCAGCTTCCAGTACCTCATCCTGGCCGTGGCCGTGTCCAAGGGGGCGCCCTTCCGCCGGCCGCTCTACACCAATGGTGCTGCTGTGCTGGGGGTGGGATGTGCTGGGGGGGGTAATGGAGGGGAGGGGGGATGAGAGGGAGGGAGGGGGGATGTGATGGAGGGAGGGGGGATGAGATGGGGGGGATGAGATGGAGGGAGGGGGGATGTGATGGAGGGAGGGGGGATGAGATGGGGGGATGAGATGGAGGGAGGGGATGAGATGGAGGGAGGGGGGATGTGATGGAGGGAGGGGGGATGAGATGGAGTGGGGGGATGTGATGGAGGGAGGGGGGATGTGATGGAGGGAGGGGGGATGAGATGGGGGGATGAGATGGAGGGAGGGGATGAGATGGAGGGAGGGGGGATGTGATGGAGGGAGGGGGGATGCGATGGAGGGAAGGGGGATGAGATGGAGGGAGGGGGGATGCGATGGAGGGAGGGGGGATGAGATGGGGGAGGGGGGATGAACTGGAGGGAGGGGATGAGATGGAGCGGAGGGGGATGAGATGGAGGGAGGGGGGATGAGATGGGGGAGGGTGGATGAACTGGAGGGAGGGGATGAGATGGAGGGAGGGGGGATGAGATGGGGGAGGGGGGATGAACTGGAGGGAGGGGGATGAACTGGAGGGAGGGGGGATGAGATGGAGGGGAGGGATGAGATGGAGCGAGGGGGGATGTGATGGAGGGAAGGGCTGTGGGGCTGGTGCCTGTGGGGTCCCGTCGGGCACGGGTGTGAGTGTGCGGGGCTCCCTGGCTGACGGACTCCCCCACCCCCAGTGCCCTTCCTGGTGGCCCTGGTGCTCTTGGGCTCTGTCCTGGTGGGCCTCCTCCTGGCCCCCGGCCTCCTGCAGGGGCTACTGGCGCTGAGGACCATCGCTGACACCTACTTCAAGCTGCTGCTGCTGGGCCTGGTCGCCTTCAACTTCGTGGGGGCCTTCATGCTGGAGGTGGGGCCCGCCCCGCGCTGGGGTGGCAGGGGGCTCTGGGGGTGGGACTGAGCCACAGCTGCCCCCCTGTGCCCTCCCTGTCCCCGGCAGAGCGTGCTGGACCAGTGCCTCCCAGGCTGCCTGCGGTGGCTACGGCCCAAACGGGCCTCCAAGAAGCGCTTCAAGCAGCTGGAGCAGGAGCTGGCCGAGCAGCCCTGGCCACCGGCCGCCGGGCCCGGGAGGTAGCGCAGGCCCGCCGGCCGGCACCCTAAACACTGGATCTCCCTGCTTCTGAGCCACCGGCCAGGACCCATCTCCAGAGACACCACTGCCATCGCTCCTGCAGCCCTGAGGTTGGCGGTTGTCACACTCATGTCCCACGTCTGCCCGGCCCAGCCTTCCCTGCCCCCGCCTGGGGAGATGCTAACTATCCTTGTCCCCCACTTCGGACGCCCCTTGTAGAGACAGCGGCCACCACCCGCACTCAGAGCCACTGTCAGTGTAGCAAATAAAGTCATAATATTTTCCTGCCTCGGCCTGCCTGATACCACTGACCTGGGTGCCCCTGGCACGTGTCTGCTCCCGGCATCCCCTGATTTTTCAGATCATGTTGGACAACTCCCCTCTCTGAGCCTCTGTTTCCTCATCTGACAGTCATATCTCCAGGTTGAGCACATGCCCGGTGCTCCGTTCAGCATTTTATAGGCATCATCATTTAATCCTTATAACTGTGGAGTACTGCCCCCGCCTTTTTTATTTTTATTTTTGGCCGCACCACATGGCTTGCAGGACCTTAGTTCCCTGACCAGGGATCAAACTCGGGCCTGTGGCAGTGAAAGCACTGAGTCTTAACCACTGGACTGCCAGGGAATTCCCCGTCCCCCTTTTACAGATATGGAAACTGAGGCTTAGAGGTCACACAGGTAGTCAGAGCTGGGACCAGATTGCTTTGACTCCAGAGTCCACAGTCTTAACCGTCCTACCCTCCTGCAGGGGCAGCAGAGAATGGGGCTTGACTCAAACGAGTACCAGCACCTACAAGGCGTTTAACTGGGGCAGTTCCCTGCTTTCCCCACCTCCCGCATCCTGGGATGTGTTTACGGTCCAGTTCTTCCCTCACATGCGATCCAGGCTCTGAGCCCACGTTTCCCAGCCAGAACCACATGCGCCATCCCCCGGGGAAGGGTGGGTGCTTCTGACCTCATCCCACCAGTGGGACCCTCGCCAAGCCCTGCTCTGGAGATGCAGCTCCGTCATCTGGTCCATCTGTGCTGGGCAGGGGACAACAGGAAAGAAAAGCCCCCGCCAACCTCATTACTGGAAGCCCTGGCACCACCCCCAGCCCACCCTCGTAGGAGCTCAGCGAATGTTGAATCAAACTGAGGACAAGGATGGGGGGCGTGAGGAGGTAACCTGTGACACCAGGCGCATCCACAGACCCTCTGCACTGGGCACTGAGTCATCAGACAGCAATGGTTCAGGGTGGCAGATGCTGTTCAAAGGGAGGTTGGAGGACACGGCGAGGCGTGGGTTTGATTCCCACCTCTACCCCTAGCTGGTTCTTCGTGCATTTGTTGGGCAGTCGTGTGCCAGGCACAGGGGCTACGGCGGTGAACAAAAAACATGACCTCTGCCTGGGTGTAGCTTATAACGTGGCGTGAGAGGCGAGCGGGGAAGGAGCAAATCTCCAAGAACACTGGGAGAAGAGTCCCCACACCTGCTACTCCCTCCCCGGATAGCTGCCACCTGTGCTTGGGTCCTTAGCGCCAGAGGAGTGGGTAGAAGCAGCAGAGGATCTGGGAGCCAGGACACTAGAGGTGGCAGCTTTGGGGCTTCAGTTTCCCCTTTTTGTCAAGCGTAGGGGACAGCAGTTCTGCCAGGCGGTTTCCTCTCCTACACTAGTGGGATTGCATCTGGCAGCAGTGAAGGGCTAAGGAAGGGCAGAGAGTGCCGGGCTGGCCCCCGGGGCCCATAGTGCTCCACGTGACAAAAATCCCTGCTTATTCTGCCATAGACACTGGAGCGGGGAGGGGGGCGTGGTGGCTGACAGTTATTCATTCCTCCATTCACTTGACAGACCCGCACTGGGGAACAAACGATGCATGGGACATGGTCAGTCCCTGCCTAACGGGATTCAGTGTCTAAGGGACAAGCAGCCTAAGGAGACCTGAAGGTGAGGGCCTGAATCAAGGGGCATCTTGATCCGCCTCCCAGCCTGAGGCCCCTGCCCCAGGCCTAGATTCCCGTGACCAGGCAGGACCGCCCCAGGGGCAGGAGACCTGCAACCCCACACCCGGCCAGCCTCCCAGGAGAATCCACTGTACGTCATTTATTCATTCCACAAATGTTTACTGAACAGCTGCTCTGAGCCTGGCACTGTGCCTAGTGAGCAAAAACTGAGGATGAGCAGAAGCAGACCTTGTCCCTGTCTCCACGTGGCTGACAGGCTCGTCGGGGAGAGGGGCGGGATTCACATGGTCTCAGACATAGGGCAACAGCTGATGCTTAAGAGCTCTAACAGGGAGAAAGGGAAGCCGCCTCTGAGGAAGGGAGGGTTTGATCTATAATCTGAAGGAGGAAAACCTCACCAGTGTTGCAGAAGGAAGAAACATTTTGAGCAAAGGCCTGGTGGCAGGTGGAGGAAGGGAGGGGTCTACTGAGAATCAGCCAGAAAGCCATTGAGGCTTTTGGGAGACCAGGCAGAGAGAATGAGGAGGCAGAGCCAGACTGTGATGAAAGGTAGGGCCTTTGGGGGCCCCGGGGGAGTTTAGCCTTGTTCCCGGGTACCTTGGGAAACCAGTGAAAGGCTTTAGGTAGAAGCCTCCCTGCCCCCCACCCTGTCTGAGGTGAGTGGGTGAGGGCAGGGCCCGTTTGCGAAGGCCTAGATTGGAGGTATTACAGATTCAGAATTAGTGGTGGGAGCTGGATTGGCTGAAGGGGTTGAGCACACGGGAGTTACAGTCAGCCGGGTAAGGGAAGGACGGTGGGCTCATTCCCTGCATGGGAACACCTTCAAGGGCCAGGTCTGGGGAAGGTCGGGATGTTGTGAATTTGGACTTGGATCCTGTTGAATTGGATGTGCCTTGGGGACATTCGTGTGGCCAGGCCCGGTAGCCTGTAGCCTGTGGTTTCAAAGAAATGCTGGTTATGGAAGGCAGCTGCGGCCAGGAGCTGGCTCGGGAGACCCGGAAGGCACAACCAGAGAGGCAGAAGGAAAACCAGGCCAGGAAGGCTGTCCTGGAAGCTGAGAGAAGCCAAAAGGGAGGGCGAGGCTGTTTCTCGCTGAGCCGCGGTAGGCGAATCATCTTTCCGAGCCTCCTCTGTAAAATGGGGGCAGCACGCCCACTTCACCCATCTCACCACTTTGCGCTCCAGCTGTGATGAGGCCGTGAGGAGAAAGCATTTTGCACAGCGGAAAGTGCTGAACAGACGTGAGGCTGGCTCCGTGGGCGCCTCCTCCCCGCGGGGCTGCCCCCAGAAGAGGGTTGAAGACCCGAGGTCGCGGCGTGGCGGCCCCGGCGGCGGCGGCGGCGCTCGCGTTAGGACCCAGCGGATCCAGGCTGGAGGGCGGGCGCCGGCCCCGTCGGGGGCCCGGAGGGGGGTTCGGAGCGGGCAAAGGGGCGGTTCCGGCGGGCGGACTCGGAGCGGGCCGCGGAGTGACCCGGCCAGGTAGGCGCGGGCCTGGCGGCCTGACCGGGCCGGGGGCGCAAGGGGGGACTGGGTCGTGGGCCGCGACGTCGGAGGGCCCCCAGGTACTGAGGGTGCGGGTCTCTGCGGGACCCCGATCCTGGGGGCGGCTTTCCGTTCGGGATCCCTGAGTCCGGGGCCGTCTGAGCAGATGCTAAGAGGGCACTTGGAAAGTTTGGAGTCGTTTGGAGGGGAAGACGCGAGTTGGGAAGGGAGGGGAGCCCGATTTGGGGGGCGTCGGGGATGGGGCGGCTTTTGTTCTCCCTGGGAGGTTGGAATGCGGCGGCTGGGGTGTGGGTGTCCGGCGGGAGCGGCGGGGACAGAGACGCGGAGAGACAAAGAGAGATCAGAGACCGAGAGAGCGCGAGGGAGCGCGCCCGAGCAAGTTTCCGTGGCTGATTGTTCCCAGCTGTGCGGCGCTGCAACATCTGGTTTCCTCCAGCCGGACCCCAGCCCGGCCTCTGGAGCAGACAGAGCCTCCAGCAGAGTGAGTCAGTGAGCGTGGGGGCAGGGGGCCCGGAGGAGGCCCCGCTAGTGCCCCTCTCGCCAGACACAGAGGGTAGGGGGCGTCCCAGCCGCGGAAGGGGCCAGGGTCCAGGAACAGGCCTCCTAGGCAGGTCCTGGCCTCCCGACACCCAAACAGTCTGTCGTCTAGATGTGCTTGGAGGTGTGGTCCCCTGGAGGGACCCGCTTCTGCCACAGGGACTCTCTTCTTTACAGCCCAGCCCTCCTTCCCCCAATAAGCCTGGGCCTGGGTGCTCAACCTCCGAGGGGAGGAAAGACTCCTTTCAGGGGGCTGAGAGGCCTAGGAGGGGCTTTGGGGACCCACAGAACCCCCCGCCCCCCAACCAACCTCCCCAGCTCGGGGCCTTCTCCTGAGTGGTGACAGCTCCAGCTAGCCTGCCTGCCACCAGCCTGGGGGGCAATAGGGGACAGTGAGGCCTTGTGGGGAGCTCCAGGCCTTTCAGTCCCCCACCAAGAGGAGGCCAAGGGTGCTCAGAATGGGGATGTGGGAACCAGATGTCCCCGGCCGGTGGGGCAGCTTGAGTCACAGGTCTCGCCTCCGCCACCCCACCTCATCCCCACCCACCCCATCGACTGCAGCTAGGGTTGAGGAGGGAGCGAGAGGCTGAATGTAGGAGACAGGCAGCGGGTCACGAAAGCGTCGGGACTGGGCAGAAGGAGGGAAAGATGCCCATGTTTCTGCTCCTTCCCTCCCCCTCTCCCTCGACTCCCTGGGCGAGGCACGATGGGGCAAAGTTAGGTTTCCTTTCAGCTATCCGGAAGAACTCCTCTTGTTGTGGCAGGGCAGGGGTCCTCCGGACGGGTGAGCCCGGGGACTCTCTCCCAGCCCTCCTGGCAGAAGGCCGACAGCCCTGGGGCTGCCCCGCACTGAGCTGGGACTGGACAAGAGGACCTGTAGATTCTGCCAAGTCCACTGTGGGGTCAAAGACTGGAGGCTAGACTCAACCAGGAGCTCTTGAACTTCAAGAGCCCAGTGAAAACTAAGGACCACGGCCCTCTCCCCAAAAAGCTACACACATAACACTTGTCATACAATGTCAGGTTGGGGGACATCACGGTCCCCTTCAGCGCTACCCTCTAGGATCTGGAGAGGCGCTTTTCAGACTCCACCCTAAGTGCTTCCTGCTGCAGCAGACAAGGAGACCTCAGTCTCAGTCTCGTGAGTGTGCGATGAAGTCAGCCAGGTCTTGGGAGGCCTGGAGGCCTGGCAGGAGAGGAATCTTCTAGGGGTGGGAGCCCTGCCCAGGCCTGGCTGTCCCAGGGGCCACTGAGGCCCAGGCACACATGTGGTTTCCTGCTGAGTCTGGGCTTCGATGTTGGCTGGGCACGGTTGGGGTCCCGAGGATGGGCCTGGGGTCAGGATCAGTGCATTAGACACCTGGGGAAGTGCTGAACCAGAGGGTTGGCATGGGTTGTGGCAAGGAGAGCAGGGGCAGGGCTGATAGAGGATTAGAAATGTCCATTTAGTGAGCAGGGCAGGGTAGGGTCTGTTTGTCAAGATCAGCTCTTGGAGCCAGGTTGGAGGCCGAGTCCCTTAGGATCTGAACACCCAGTGGGCCATCAGGGACAGAGGATGTCCCTCCAAAGTAGTCCCCTCCCCCTGGGCCCAGACTCCATGACCCTCCACCTGCCTGGCTTCTGTTCCGAATCCCTCCTTCTCCAGGCTGAATTCGGGGGAGCAGAAGTGGGCTCTGCAGCCCTGGGGTAGTGGCCCGGGATACAGCTTGCCCCCTCCTCTTCCTCCAGCTGTCCCTTGACACCAGTCCAGCCCGCCTCGTTGTGTAACCATGAGAGCTGCCTACCTCTTCCTGCTGTTCCTGCCTGGTAAGTGGCACCTAGGTGGGTGGGGCTCCCTTTATGTGGGTGGGAGTGGAGTTTGTAGGGGGAGGGAGCTGGCAGTAAGCTTTTGTCGTGTCCTATGGCCAGAACTCAGCTCCATCGCTCCCAGGGCCGTCCACCTCTTGGGCCACAGACAGCTGGCAACCCCTCCCAAAGACTAGAGGCACCTCCTGGGCCCCTCCTCAACCCTCCACAGCAGCAGACTGGCAGGATTCTGGAGAGTGGGCCCAGACACCAGGATCCACATTTTTCTTCTTACTTACTGACCCTCCCAGGAGCTGAGGTGCAGGAATGCTGGCCCCTAAGGCAGGGAGTCTGAAGGCCTGGGTTCTAGACCGCTTTGGGGCCCAACTAACCTATACAATCTTGACCTTGGAGAAGTCCCTGTTAGTCAAAGTGAGGAGTTATCAATGGGGACCCCAAAGGCCCTGCCAGGTCTAACATCCGTTAATTTAACAGATATTTGTGGAACTCCTGCTTTGGGCCAGGCACTGGGCTAGGCCCTGGGAACACAGTGATGAACCAGGCAGACAGACCCCCGCCCTCATGGTGTTGCCTGCCAGTCTAGGGAAGGGAGATGTGATAAGTGTCAGATTATGTTGAGTGCTATGATGGAAATAAACAGGAGAACGAGATGGAGAGTGTGGGTGGGCCAGCGAGGGCCTCTTAGCAGAGCTGAAATTTCAGTTGAGACTTGAAGGAGGAGAAGCAAATCAGGATGACAGGCCCAGGGAGAGTCAAGTGCAAAGGCCTTGGGGCAGACAGCGGCCGGCATGGGGGAGAGGGGCAGGATATGACCCGTGAGGCGACACAGGACCAGGGAGTGTAAGGGCCTTTATGGTCAAGGAAGGCGTTTGCCTCCTATGGGTCTAGAGTCTGTTGAGGATATTAGGGTCTTACAGGCCTGCCCTAGGGACCTCTACCTACCCCCCCCGGAAGTGCTTTGGGGCCTCTGCTGCCCTTCCCTGCTGGACGTCCCCTCAGCTTTGCCTCCCCACAGCAGGCCTGCTGGCTCAGGGCCAGTACGACCTGGATCCGCTGCCTCCGTTCCCAGACCACGTCCAGTACACCCACTATAGCGACCAGATCGGTAAGCGCCTTGTCCGCCCCCAGGCCTCCCCGCCAGCCCTGCTCCCTGGATCTGCATGGCTCAGCCAGGGATCAGGTGGGGTGGTAGGGCGATGGAATCTCGGGGTATGGTCCCTTGCTCAGTTGTGACCTGGGGCTGGGGGCTAGCCTGACCCCCACCAATTCCACATTCATCTTTATTTTCAGACAACCCGGACTACTATGATTATCAAGGTAAAGGGCTGAGGGCAGGATAGGATGGGCAGGCAGCTGGGTGGGGAGTCCATAGAGACCTGCGGGCGATGGGAGCAGACCCTTCCATCATCTCTCATTGCAGAGGTGACTCCTCGGCCCCCGGAGGAGCAGTTTCAGTTCCAGTCCCAGCAGCAAGTCCAACAGGAAGTCATCCCAGCTCCCACCTTAGGTAGGCCACCAGCTCCAGCCAGCCCCGGGAGTGGGGAGGTCTGTCCGGGGCTGGGAGAGGTGACCTCACCCTGCCCTGAATAGACCCGTCCCAGTGATCTCTGCCTGCCTCTCCCCCAACACCAGAACCAGGAACTGTAGAGACGGAGCCCACGGAGCCTGGGCCTCTGGGTAAGAACCTTCCTGACAACTGGAGGGACAGAGGCATGGCCCCGGAAGTTAGGGTGCAGTGGCGTGCGGCACTGGGAGGACAGAGAAAGCCAGGCCTTTTGCTCTCGCTGGGGTGGATGGTGGGGTGAGGGGCTTGCAGAGGTGCCCCTGCTTTAGGCTGGCAACTCCAGGGCCCCCCCGAGGCAGCTCTGGGAGATCCCCCTGCCCCTGGGCCCTGCTGGAGGCCAAGTTGGCTGCAGCCTCAGGAGGGGCCTCTACTCCCAGACACTGGGGCGGGGCGGGAGCACGTCGGCGGTAGGACAGGGTGGTGCTCAGAGGCAGGAGAGGCGAGGATGGGGCGGGAAGCCCAGGCCAGCTCAGCGGACCTCCCCTGGCCAAGAGCCCAAGAGCCAGCCTGTGTGTGAGGGACCCTGTCTCACAGCTCGGCGTGTGAGTGTGTGGACCTCCTGTGAGGCTGCTGTGGACTTTCGTGACTGTGTGCGGGTACAGATTTGTGTTTGAATATACGCTTCCAAGCGTGGTTGTGAATTTGTATATGTATAAATATACTAAAACTGGGCAGCCTCGCAAGGTCCAACAGGGCTCGCGTGTGCATGTGTTGGTGTGTGCACGCAGGTCTAGGCTGGGCCTGAGGGTGCAGGGGTACCTAGGCCCTGAGAGCCAGTCTCCCACGGGTGCGGTTGGGGGCCGCCACCCAGCTCAAAGCCCCCAGCTGCAGCCCCCCCAAGTCTGATCCCACCTGTCACTCAGACTGCCGCGAGGAGCAGTACCCGTGTACCCGCCTCTACTCCATACACAAGCCTTGTAAACAGTGTCTCAACGAGGTCTGCTTCTACAGGTGAGCGCAGGCAGGGACTGGGGGGACGGGGGTGGCAGGGGAGCGAGGGGAACCACAGCTCCAGCCAGCAACGTGGGAGTGGGGAAAGCTAGTGAACCCCAAGGTTGAGCTCAACTCTGGTCAAGCCCAGGCCTAGGGGCTGGGGCTCCGGCTCTCCCGTGGGGCAGGTGAGGATGGGGCTGACGTTTCTCCCGGGCCCCGTCCCTCTGTCCCTCTCAGCCTCCGCCGTGTGTATGTCATCAACAAGGAAATCTGTGTCCGCACGGTCTGTGCCCACGAGGAGCTCCTGCGAGGTAGGAAGGCCTCCACCCTCCTCTTTCCCCTGCCCCCATGCCCACTCATCATCCATCCACGCGTCCACCCATCTGATGTTTATTAAACATGTGTTCAATCCAGGGCCACTTCCGGGGAATCCTGAGCTCCCCTCCCGGCTGCTTTTTATCCTCAGAACATCCCCCATCACCACGGTTGGGGCGGGGGTAGCAGTTTCCATCACCTAGCCGCACCCTGACCCCCACTCCTTCCTGCCACCCCCAACAGCTGACCTGTGTCGTGACAAGTTCTCCAAATGTGGCGTGATGGCCAGCAGCGGCCTGTGCCAATCTGTGGCAGCCTCCTGTGCCAGGAGCTGCGGGGGCTGCTAGGGTGGGACTGGCACCCCGAGCCCCGGACCCTCCTCGATCTGGGGCCCTCAGGCTCTGCCTGACCTGGTGCTTTTCTCCCCAGCCAGACGTTCCTTTTATCCCGTAAAATGTTAGTGGCTGCAGCGCCGGGGGTTGCCTCAGGCCCTTCCCGCAGCCTGTGGCCACCCCTGGGGCACAAAGGGGGCTCCAGTCTCCGCCCCCAGTTGGGGGACATCCCAGGCCTCTCTACGGGACCTGGGCCCCTGATGTGCCTTCTCCATCCCTCTGAGGACAGTCCCCCACTCCAGCCCCACCCCCAAGGTAGGCTATGACCCTCACCCCAGCTGGTCTGCTTGGATTTCCTACAGCCCCTGGGCATAGACCACCTTTGTTTTATACAAAATTAAAAACAGGTTTTTACAAAAGATTCAGAGTCACTTTTTCGGTCGAGGGCACAGAGATGGCCAGGTGCCTCAACACTGCATGTCCTCACGGAGGGGCTACCAGGCCCCTTCGGGAGAAGGGTAGGTTCAGGTGACCTGTGGCCTTGCCTCCTCATCCACCCGCTTCAGCTCTGACCTGCCCAGAAAGATGGGCCATGACAACTGCCCCCCGCCTCCAGGGTGTGTGTGTGTGCGTGTGTGTGTGTTGCAGGGGGTTGTATCAGAAACAGAAGGTTCAGGACTATAGCTTCCTCGTTGTCAGGGCTGCCTGGTGAG
The DNA here is from genome assembly GCF_963924675.1 of Phocoena phocoena. Taxonomy (NCBI): domain Eukaryota; kingdom Metazoa; phylum Chordata; class Mammalia; order Artiodactyla; family Phocoenidae; genus Phocoena; species Phocoena phocoena. The sequence continues at coordinate 12,697,729 of NC_089219.1, read as the reverse complement.
TCTGTGAGTGCCCCATCACCAGAGAAGGGTGCAAGGCAAGATGAGAGGCCGCCCACGTGGAAGCGTATAGGGTGGAAGGCGGGAGGTCAAGGTTGGTGGACTCTGATATCAAGGGCTTTGGCAGGAGGGAAGGCTGGTGTAGTTCAGAGGGCAGAAACAGGGCAAGCTGTTACAACACCTCCCTCTGACCAGCATATGGAGACCAGGCTCTGTCTGAGGGCTCAGCACGCAGGCCTATTTAACCCTCCAACCAGGCCTATGTGCTGGGTACAGTTAATATTCCCATCTTACAGACAGGGAAACTAAGCCTAGATTACGTAAGCCACCCAAGGGTCCACAGTGGTAAGTGGCAGGGCTGGGGTTGAACCTGACTCCACTGGACTCCACGAGATGAATGGAATTTCTCCTTGGAAACACTCACGGAGCATCTTCTGTGTATACTTCCTCATAACCACCCCGGGAGGCACATTCCCATTTTACAGAGGAGCAAACTGAGGCTCTGCTAGGTTAAGCGGCTTTGCCCAGGATCATCCAGCGGAGCCAAGGCAAGACCCCACGTCCACTCCCAGGCCTGCCCTTGTTTACCACACCGCCTGGAATGCCTGTTACTGTCCAGAGGGCGGGCCCTGTCCTGAGGAGGAGCCAGAGAAAAGGGCAGAAAGCTTCAGCTGGAAAGAGTCGAGCGGCATAGGTTGGGTCCCATCCCAAACCTCAACAGCTCCATCGGTTAAATGGGGTGGGTGGCCCGGGACCCTGGAGGCCTCCCCATCCCGACATCCTGTGAGGTTGGTAAGTTCCTTACCTTTCATCACAGGCCTTTCAAAAACTGCCCCCATCTCCCTGAGCACCCACTAGGGGACCCCATCCCTCTGGCCCCAGGGCCCTCCTGTCCCCCTCCTGTCTCCCAGATGGAGAAGGCACATTAATAGTAAAGGGACACATCTGTACAAACCGTCTTTTTTTAAATGGGGTCGTCTTGTTACAAAAAACACAACAGTTCTGAACAGTTAACATTGTAAAAAGGTACAAAAATACAGGGACTCTGAACTCTGAGGAATTTCCTGACAAATACTCTGAACTAAGGCAAAGAGATCTCTGGGAAGCCAGAGAAGGTCCCCTGCCCCAGGCCTGGACATCCCTTCTCTTTCCTGTGCTCCAGGGTTGGCCAGAGACAAGGTGCAGGGGAGGTCTCTCCAACCCCTGGCTTTGGCTCAGACACTCAGGGAGGACCTCAAACTGGTCCTGGGGGACCTCACACGGGCTCATCCTGGGGGAGAGGGGGCTGGACTGAGTGGGGAGCCCACAGAGGGTGGCCGGCTCTGACGAGGCTGGGAGGGCGCTGCCAGGTCTGGCCTGGTGCCAGAGTCCCCCCTCCCCTGTCCCGCCCCGGCCACGGGGCTGCTCTCCAGGGTGCCCGCCGGCAAGGTGCTCACTTCTCTGGGGGGCCGGAGGAGGGGGAGAAAGAAGCTGAGCCCCTTCGAAGCTCCTGCTGCAACTGTCCCTTCAGTGTGGATACCTGGAGAAGAAAGAGGTGGTAGGGCCAGCCCAGGACCCCAGCCTGGTTTCAGAAAAAGCGGGGCGGCGGGGGTGGGGTGTGACTGATGGAAGGACACCAGAAGGGACCCAGTGCTGCCTGTTTCAGAAAAACCAGGTGTCATTAAGAGCCAGGGTATTTCCTCCCCTTCTCATTTTGCTCCATGGAGCAGTGGGATGTCTCCAGACTGCTCGGCCTCTCTTTGGGGGCCACCCATCCCCACTCTCACCACTAGGCCAGGCCTGGAGCTAGCTGGACTCCAGGGGTGGACCTGTGACCCAGGCCTGGCCTACCAAAGCAGCCTTGCCCTGCAGACATGATCAGGGCAGAGATGGTCACGAGGGGGCCTGCGGTCTCAGCTGGCCAATGAGGCTCATCCTTGGGACTTGTGCTGCTGATCTCAGGGAAAAGGGCCCCCCTCTCCGCTGGGATCATGGGTTGTTAGGATAACCCAAGGCTGGAGCTGTTGAGGCCACCTGTGCCACCCGGGGAGACGGCCTGCCCGGGCATGGAGCCGTGGCAAGGGGACTGAGTTCCAATGACATCACTTGAGCCCCCGTGTCCAGCCGTGGCTCAGGGCAGCACAGATCCACCCGGACCGTTTCAGTTATGGGTGCCACTGACCGCTTCTACCCAAGAGGTTACTGCCAGCCCTCTCTCTGCCCCCACTTCTGCCTCTCCCTCGCCCCCTCCTCTTCCTTCGCCCCCTCCTCTTCCTCTGCCCCCTTCCCCCAGCTCCACACTTCCATCCTGGCCCAGCCTCCTGAAGGGGGAGTCCTGCCGATGCTGCCGCCCCCTGGGGAAGGGCCAGAGCCCACCAGGCCTGAGTACCTGCTCCTCCAGGCCACGCACCCGCTGCCGGTGGGCCCGCTCCCGCGCCTCCAGGGTGCGCTCCGTCTGCACCTGGGCACTGCGCAGGCGATCCACTTCCTGCTGCAGCTCCAGCCGCTGCTCATCCACCTCCAGCCGCGCTGGGCTGTGGTTCTGCTGCAGTGCTGCCACCTGGGCCTGCAGGAGGGCCCACGGGTCAGGCCTCTGGCCGTAGGGTGTCAGGCACCTCCCTGGGGTGGGAGCCTGAGGGCCCCTTGGGGCAAAGCAGGGGATGTAGGAGAGACCCTTGTTTTTCTCCCACCCCCCAGCCCTCCTGGCCTGCAAATCCTGGGTCAGGGTAGTTAGTGACCCCCATTCAGGCACACAAACACACACACAGACACATTCAAACACAGAGACAAGCCCATATGTGTATACAGATATAGATAAGATAGATAAAAGCAAGCATGTACAAACCTGTGTTCACATGGATGCATGCATATGTACAAAAGCCCAATACTCTCACATACATCTACATACAAGAAGAGACCTGTACACAAAGATACAGGCACATCCCTAATACTTAGATATGCCACATCCATGCACCAGATTCGTGCTACATGCGCAAGAATATTCTCACATACACTCATAGCTCTTCACGTCCACGACCAACGTGAGCACACAGGCGCGTGTGCTGACAGGTCTCTTTCCTCTCCACTCTGGGGAGGACCCCTCCCTCTGGGACCTGGCTCTGGGCACCCCCTCCAAGGCTCTGGGCTCGTGGACTGTGGGGGTGGAGTTGGGTCCAGGGCTGGGGAGAGAAAGCGTGTCCAGGGCTGGGTGGGCAGGGGCTAGACCTCCAGCAGCTGGATCTGCCCCCGGGCCTCGGCCAGCTCCAACTCAGCCTCTGTGAGCGTGTGGTCCAGGAGGCCCTTCTCTGCGCTCAGCCGCACCGTGTCCTCGTGACTGCGAAGCTTCTCCCATTCCACCTAGGTGGGGAGAGCGGGAGGGGGTCAGGGTGCCCGGGGAAGGAGGGAGGTCCCAGGAAGTGGGAGCAGCTCAGAAAGGGGTGTTGGGTTACAGGTAGCAGGGCCGGGGGGACTTGCAGCCCCCACATCCTGGGGACACACAGCTGGGACCAACCAGGGCTGGGACCCAAGGAAGTGAAGGGAGGGCCCTAGGGACACAGCCCACCTTGTCCAGCACCCTCTTGAGGGCCACCCGGTCCTTCTCCAGCTGCAGAGCTGAGCGCTCCGCCTCCCGCTTCTCGGCCTCCAGCTGAGCCAGGGCACGCTGCAGGCTCCCCAGGCGCTCCTGCAGCAGCCGCCGCTCATCCTGCAGCTTCTGGACCTTGTGTAGGGCCGCAGCCTCACCTTCTTGCCGTTGCCGCAGCGCCTGCAGCACAAGCCAGCGAGTCCCTAATCCCTCTGGGCCTCAGGGTGTGCATCGGAAGCTTGGAGATGATGATGCCAGCCTGCCAGGCCCACTTTCTAGGTAAGGCTATTATGAGGCCCACATCAGGGAATGGTCACCCGAGGCCAGACAGTTCTCTCTGGGCCTCAGTTTTTCCATCTCTATAATGGGGATATGGACCGAGTGAACCATGCTTCCTCACAGGAGGCTGGGCCTAGGTTTGGGATCGGGTGGAGACAGGTGAGAAGGTCCCGACGCCGAGGGCCTCACAGTCCTGGGAACGGAAGGGCCACCCTGGCCCTCACCTCCTGCAGCTGTTGCAGCCGGCCCTCGGACTCCGCCCGCTGCAGCTCCAGGTCCGCTAGCTCGCCCCGCACGGTCTGCACCTGCTCGGCCAGGGAGCTGCTCTGCTTCCTTGCCTCGGATAACGCCTGCCGCGTGGCCTCCAGCCGTTCCTGCGGGACAAGGGCTGATGGTGCCAGGCTGTCCTAGGAGCCCTGAGGCGAGGGGCTCCTCTCTACACGGGACCTCCGGGCCAGGTTCACAGCCCCTTAAACAGGTAGTCCTCTCACCTGGAGAGTAAGCCAGACAGCAGGCCTGGCCCACAGCCTAGCCACTGACCTACACAAGGTGGGGAAGCCCTCAGACCCCAGCTCTTCCCTTAGCCTGCCCCTGGGTCCTGCAGCCTGTCCTAGTAGGCTTGATCCCACCTCCCCCCAGAGCCTCCCCTCATTGGCTGATGCTCTTACTGGGCCCACCCCTCCCTCAAAGGCAGCTCTTATTGACCGTCCCAGGGGTCAGCTCTCCACCAGGGCCCCCAAGCCTGCCTTTGTAGGCTAACTCTCACTGGGCCCGCCCGCAGCCAGACCCTGGAACCCCCATACTTGGAGCACTTGGCGGTCATGTTCACAAGCAGTCAGGGCCTTCTGCATGTGTAGGTTCTTGTCCTGGGTGCTGGTGAGGCTGGCGCTGCTTTGGGTCAGAGCCTCCATCAGGCCCTGCACCTTGTCCCGCAGGACCCCCTCGCTCTCTTCCACCTTGGCCAGGGCCCCCCTCAGCCGCTCGACCGTCAGCTGCAGAGTCCCCGCCTTCGCCTCACTGTCTGCCACCTGGTGGGAAGACAGACAGGACGGTCCAGGTGTGACTAACCCAAGCCCCTGCCACCTCTCTCTAGGCCTTTCTCACTGATACTGTTCCCATGCGTTCCCACTGGCTCAGGTGACTACAACCTGGGCCCGGTCGCACTGCCAGTTAACTACCCTCACACAGAATGCCATCAACCTGGCTGTCCCAGACCCCGTGGTCTTCTGCCGGTTCTCATTCCCCTTTCCTCCCTGTTATGGAGAAGAAAGGGTAACCACCACAACCCTGAGATTTTCTGTGTTCTTGACTTAGGTGGGTGACAGTGTAGGGCTAGCAGAGCTACTGAACATTCCAGTTAGAGCTGAGCTTCCTGGCGGCCAAGGCAAAAAAAAAGAAAATGAGTGAAATCTATGTCTCCAACTGGTCCCACATGCCTCCTATGAGTGCAGACTCCGTCAACAAACAGTCCTGAATTCTCATTTTGGCCCTGCCTCTTATTAGCTATGGGATCTTGGGCAATGACGTCACCTCCGTGAGCTTCCATCCGCCCATCTGTGAAATGGGGTGATGATAATACCTGCCTCGCAGGGTAGGTGGGAGGATCAAACAGAGTCCCCATAACGCACTTGGCACAGGGCATGCAGAAGAGGGGCCTGAGGTCAGGGGAGGGGACCCACCTGCCTCTGCAGGGAGCCGACCCGCTCCCGGAGCGCCTGGGCCTGGGCCTCCCGGTCGCTCAGGCCCAGGCGGCTGCGCTGCAGCTCCCCCTCGAGCGAGCGCCGCTGCAGCTCCAGCTTGACGCTGCGGCTCTCAGAGGCATCCAGCACCTCCTTCAGACGCCGCTTGTCGCTCTCCAGCTTCACCTCGTTGGCCTTCATCTTGCTGATCTTCTCCTGTGGGTGGGGCAGGGCTCAGGCCCCAGCTGTGCAGCCCATCCCACGCCTCCCACAGCCCGCAGGACCCTTAGGAGGAAGTGGGGAGCAGCCTGGAAGTGGTCACAGACACCACTTGCTGTGTGACCCAGGGCCAGCCCCTGACCCTCTTGGGGCCTCCGTCTCCTCACATGCTCACAGGGTGACTCGAGGATCCCAGAGCACTTTCCAATTTTGCCCAAGTCTCACAGGCTGTGTGATCCAGGCCTGCTCATCCCTCCGTCCCTGCTCTCTGGCCCTATTTCACCTCTGTGTGGTCGAGGGACCAGATCGGTCCAGGGACGCCACAACCTGGGTGTTTACGGAGCCCCAGGGCGGTGAGGGTGGAAGGTGTAAAAATGCAGATTCCAGGGCTTCCCTGCTCTGCTGCCTCGCTCTCCAGAGGCGGGCCCAGAGCTGCATGTGGGACCTGAGCTGAGTCGGGCAGGAGCCCTGGGCTTTAGGGGATGATACTCCTCCCTTCCCGATGCGAGGTCAGCTGGTGAAGGAGACTTGGGGAGTGGGGATAGGGCAGGAAGACACACAGGGGTCCTTCTCTTCCTGTCACCATCCTAGAGACAGGGCGGGGCAAGGGGGTGTTATTACAACAGCGTCCAGGCCTGCCCCACTTCCACCCTGCTCAGAGCCCCAACCCTGCCATGTCTGGGCCCAGCAGCCCCACTCTGGCTCCTGCCCAGCTTTGTTCCTGGCCTCCTCCCGCGGCCCCTGTGGCTGGGCCCAAGGCCAGAGCCGGAGCCGCAGACACAACAATCCAGCTCAAGCTCGGCCTGGAGCCAGAGGCCTGGGGTGGGCTGTGGGGACAGGCATGGAGGGCCAGAGGAGGAAAGGGGAGGGGGGGAATCTGCGGCTCCAAGAAGGGCTCAAGGCTTCGGCGGCCTGGACCGTCACCACCAGGGCCTGTGCTTCCTGCCCCAGACACACACACACACACACACGCACACACACACGTATATACAGATGTCTCCCAAACACACATAAAACCCCCAGACACCAGTGGTGTGGCTACACAGAGATGAAGGAAACAGGTCCGCTGAGCACTGTCTATGTGTTAAGAGTGCACGTGGATCGTCTGGGAGAGAGTTACTGTTCTCCCCCTTTTATAGATGAGGAAAGCGAGAATCACACAGCAGGGCAAGAACTTGAACCCAGGTCTGTGAGCTGCAAACGCCCAGGCTCTTTCTTCTGTAGCCTAATGACCTCATATGGAACAAGATGATGAAATCTGAATGTGCCTTTTTTTTTTTTTTGCGGTACACGGGCCTCTCACTGCTGTGGCCTCTCCCATTGCGGAGCATAGGCTCCAGACGCGCAGGCCCAGTGGCCATGGCTCACGGGCCTAGCCGCTCTGCGGCATGTGGGATCTTCCCGGACCGGGGCACGAACCCATGTCCCCTGCATCGGCAGGCGGACTCTCAACCACTGCGCCACCAGGGAAGCCCTGAATGTGCTTTTGGAGAAAGTCACAGGCTGGTCACGTCAGTGGGTGCCGGCAGACCCAGGCAGACAGAACAGAGGTGCGCACAGGAGGCCTTCCAGACGTCCATTCAGGAGCACACAGATCGCCCGCACCCCGCCACCCTCTCCCATTGGCCCTCAGCTCCTGCCTACCTGGCTGGCCCGGAGCTCGCTCTCGGTGGCCTGCAGGCCCCTCTCCAGGGCAGCCACCTGGTCCAGCACAGCCCGGCGCTCCCGCTCGCTGTGCCGCGCGCTCTCCTCCTGCAGCGCCAGCTCGGCCTGGGCCCCGCTCAGCCGCCCGTCCACGCTGCGCTGGGCTGCGGCCCCCACCCAGCTCCGTCAGGCCCGGCCAGGCACACAGCCTGAGACCTGAATCAGGCTCGCCCTCCGCCCACTGCAGGGCTTGCCTCTCTGAGCCCTTGGGGGTCCGTGGGTCTGGACACGGGGTGAGGCTGACCAGGGAGGGGGCCCCAGAGGAGACAGCCCACTCAGGCCACGGTGGCCAGGGCAGGGACGCAGGAGTGGCTCAGGCCAAGCCCATAGCCTCCCGCCTCAGCTGCTAAGGGCACGAGAGAGCAAAGCAAGGACCCAGAGGGTTAGACTCACCCTCCTCACTCGCAGCCACAGCCCTCTGCAACTGCCTTGCCCGTGAGGTCGCACTGTCCCTCTCGGCCTCCGCCTCGGCCAGCTGGCGACTCAGGGTACTCGTCTGGGCCCGAAGCTCATCCTGCAACCCCAATGTTGGGGGGAAGGGAAGACGTGCTCGGACGACCTGTGGCCCCTCACAGGGCCCTGGGCCACGGGGCTCCCCCTGCAGCCACTCACCCGTTCTCTCTGGGCACTCTGCAGCTCCTGCAGGAACTCCCGGAGGGCCCCCCGCACTGCTTCCGGGTCCAGGTCTGGAGATGCCGGGGAGGCGGCAGGTCCTGGGGATGGTGGCTGGGACCCAGGGCTGCGTTCCAAGGGCTTGGGGCTGCTGAGCTCTTCCCCACTTCCTAGAGAATGAGACACGCTCGGGGATGCAGGAGCCACAGGCCTCTCCTGCCTGGTTGATGCCTGCAGGCTCCCAATGCATCTCGCCCATCCCTGCTGAGCCCGGCAGCCCAGTGAGCTCCCCACAGCACAAACTGGGTCCCCTCAGCCTCTTGCTTAACCCTTGACCAGCCCTTCCAACCCTCAGAACCAAGCCCAGCTTCCTTGCCATCACCTGTCGCTCACCCCCACCAGCATCACCCTCTCCCTTGACAAGCTGGCCACTTCACATCACCCACAGCTCCCACGTTCTAGAACATTCCCTCTTACAAAGGCACCAGGACCTTTGTACCTTCTGTTGCCTTCTCTCTCAATGGCTTCTCTTTGCCTGGCCCATCCCTACGTGTAAAGAACACTCCTCAGGGGCTTTCCTGGTGGCGCAGTGGTTGATAACCCACCTGCCAATGCAGGGGACACGGGTTCGAGTCCTGAGCCGGGAAGATCCCACATGCCACGGAGCAACTAAGCCCGTGCGCCACAACTACTGACCCTGCAAGCAGACTGACCTTGCAGTCTAGAGACTGCAAGCCACAACTATTGAGCCTGAGTGCCGCAACTACTGAAGCCCGAGCGCCTAGAGCCCATGCTCCGCAACGAGAAGCCACTGCAATGAGAAGCCCACGCACCACAAGGAAGAGTAGCCCCCGCTCGCCGCAACTAGAGAAAACCCACGTGCAGCAGCAAAGGCCCAATGCAGCCAAAAATTAAATAAGTGAATAAATAAATAAATTTATTTTAAAAAAAAAAGAACACTCCTCAGAGGCCTCCCTGACCCCAGGCTGGGTTAGGGTGAGCTCATCCCACCCTCATGGGGGTCCGATGTCTGCCTCTCCCATCCAGACCACAAGCGCATGAGGGCTGCATCCCCTGGGCCCAGTCCAAGGGTGGACACTCCATCTCCTCGACACCTCCCTGTAACGAGCACTTACTACGTGCCAGGCACTGGGCCAATGCTTTCCCTACATCATCTCGTTTCATCCTCACAGTAATTCCCTGAGAGGTAAGGACCAACTTCCCCCCTTCACAGGCTGGGCAGGCTCAGAGCAGTTAAGTGATTTGCTTGGTCTCAAAGCTTGCAAGATCCAGAGCTGGGATTTGAACCCAGGTGCCCCTATTTCCCAGCAGAAAAACTTGAACTGTGCTTGGGAGATGACGGGCAATGACGAGGTGGGAGGGGACAGGGCGGACAGAGATGGGACAGCACCTGGAAGTCAATAATGAGAACAGCAGGACGGGGGTCGGCCTTAGCAGTGACACCCAACCAGCCCCACGGCTCCATCAGCACCCAGAGGACCCAGAGCGGGACGTCTACCCACTGCCTCCCTCCCCTCAGAGTGAAGCCGGTACCCTCGTGGCGGCCTGCAAGGACCGCTTGAGCAGGTCTGGTGTCCCACGGCCTCACGTCCCACACCTCTCCACCTTGCTCTCTACACTCCGGCAGCACTGCGGCCCTTGCTGTGCACAGGACAGGGGTGCTGCCACTCAGGACTTCTCCACTTGCCCTCAGTCTCTTCTCCACCCTTCCCTTCCCCACCTCCTCCTCAGCGAGGCTCTTCCTGCCTCCCACAGGGACACCTTAGCCCCCGTCCTGGCCTTAGCTTCAAAAGCAATTTTACTGGGGCTTCCCTGGTGGCGCAGTGGTTGAGAATCTGCCTGCCAATGCAGGGGACACCGGTTCGAGCCCTGGTTTGGGAAGATCCCACAACCGGCGGAGTAACGAAGCCCGTGCACCACAACTACTGAGCCCGCGCGCCACAACAACTGGAGGCTGTGCTCCGCAGCAAAAGAAGCCACCGCAATGAGAAGCCAGAGCACCGCAACAAAGAGCAGCCCCCGCTCGCCACAACTAGAGAAGCCCGCGCGCAGCAACGAAGACCCAACGCAGCCAAATTAAATAAATTCATTAAAAAAAAGAAATTTTACTGTGATGAGATATATATAACAAAATATGCCTTTCTCACCACCTTTAAGTGGCGTTAATTATACTCACGCTGTTGTGCGAACATCACCACTGTTTCTAAATCCTTTCCATCACCCCTATTATGGGTTGAATCGCATTTCCTCAAAATTCGTATGTCGAAGTCCTAACTGCCATACCCAGAATGTGACCTTATTTGGAGATAGGGTTGTTATGGATGTCATGAGTTAAGACGAGGTCATATTGGAGTAGGGTGGACCCTAATCCAGTATGATCGGTGTCCTTACAAAAAGGGGGAATTGAGACACACACTCAAGGAGAACTCCGTGTGGAGACTGGGGTTATGCTGCCATAAGTCAAGGAACTACCAGAAGCTAGGAAACCTGGAACAAATTCTTCCCTAATGCCTTTAGGGGAAGCATGGCCCTGTCACACCCTGACCTTGGGCTTCTGGCTCCAGAACCCTGAGACATAAATTTCTGTTGTTTAAGTGGTTTGTGGTACTTTGTTACAGCAGCCTTGGCAGACTAATACAACCCCAAACGCTGTAACCAGTAAACAATAACTCTTAATTCTCCCATCCTCACACCCCCGGTAACCTCTAAACTCCTTCTGTCTCCATGAATGTCTATTCTAAATATTTCATATAAGTAAAATCATACTATATTTGTTCTTTTGTGAGTAGCTTATTTCGCTTAGCATAACGTTGTCAAAGGTTACCCATGTTGTAACACGCATCAAAATGTCACTCCTTTTCAAGGGTGAATAATAATGGTATCACATGATCAATTCACCTGCCGACTCACACTTTGGTTGCTTCCACATTTTGGCTACTGTGAATGATGCTACAACCAACACTGGTGGACAATATCTATTCAAGTGCCTATTCTTTTGGGTATATACCTAGGTGTGGAATTGTTAGGTCAGACGGTAATTCTAAGTTTTAGTTTTTTGAGGAACTGCCAAACTATTTTCCAAAGTGGCTGCACCGTTTTACATTCTCACCAGCAATATCCCTTGACTTATTTTTCCTTACCTATTTTCCAGCTCATACCACCACCCGATACATTCTATATTTAATTTATATAGCACTTTTATTGCCTGCTACTCCCATACCTAGACCATAAGCTCCATAAAAGTAGAAATGCTTGTCAGTTTTGTTTACCACTCCATCCCCAGTGCTTCAACTGTATTTGGCACATAGTATGTGCTTAATAAATAGCGGAACTGAATGAAAGAATGCAATCCTGGGGCTAAATCCGTGCACTTGAAGAGGCAACAACTCAATATCTCATAGTGAAATTTCCCACCGTTCTAAGATTCCACAGGTTCTATTCTAGGCCCTAGGAATCAAGGTGAGATTGGGGTCAGGCCGAGACAAGATGAATGCTCCCTAAAAAGGCTGCTTGCACCCGCTGAAACACAGTGCTGATTTTCCCAGAGTCATCCCCTGGGCCTTGGGAGCAGGTGTGGGTGGGAGGATCTCTTCTGAAGAAGTTCCTGGAAAGGGGGTTGGGCTGAGTGTGTATCTTTCTGGGGTAGATATGGGGGTCATAGGTCTGGTATGGAGGGGTGTGGAGCCAGCGACAGGAGAATGAAGAGGATGAGGTGCTGATGGAGAGAGGGCAGGGGTTAATTAGAAAGGGTGGAGACTCAAAGACTCAGAGGAGTTAAGGGCATTAAGAAGGAGCACCCTCAGCCACTATGGAAAACAGTATGGAGGGTCCTCAAAAAACTAAAAATAGAGTTGCCATATGATCTAGCAATCCCACTCCTGGGCATATATCCAGACAAAAATATAATTCAAAAAGATACATGCACCCCTATGTTCATAGCAGCACATATTCACAATAGCCAAGACATGGAAACAACCTAAATGTCCATCAACAGATGAATGGATAAAGAAGATGTGGTACAGGGACTTCCCTGGTGGCGCAGTGGATGAGACTCCACGCTACCAATGCAGGGGGCCCGGGTTTGATCCCTTGTCAGGGAACTAGATCCCACATGCATCCCACAACTAAGAGTTCGTGTGCCACAACTAAGGAGCCAGCGAGCTGCAACTAAGGAGCCCACCTGCCACAACTAAGGAGCTGGCAAGCCACAACTAAGGAGCCCACCTGCCACAACTAAGACCCGGTGCAACCAAATAAATAAATATTTTTTGTTTGTTTGGTTGGTTTTTTTTGCGGTATGTGGGCCTCTCACTGTTGTGGCCCCTCCCACTGCGTAGCACAGGCTCCGGACGCGCAGGCTCAGCAGCCATGGCTCACGGGCCCAGCCGCTCTGCAGCATGTGGGATCTTCCCGGGCCAGGGCACGAACCCGTGTCCCCTGCATCAGCAGGCAGACTCTCAACCACTGCACCACCAGGGAAGCCCTATATTTTGTTGTTTTTTTTTTTAAAAAGATGATATGGTATACACATACAACGGAATACTACTCAGTCATAAAAAAGAATAAAATAATGCCATTTGCAGCAACATGGATGGACCTAGAGATTATCATACTAAGTGAAGTAAGTCAGAAAGAGAAAGACAAATACCATATGATAATCACTTAAATGTGGAATCTAAAATATGACACAAATGAACTTTTATGAAACAGAAACAGACTCACAGACACAGAGAACCGACTTGTGGCTGACAAAGGGAAAGGGGGGTGGGAGAGGAATTGAGTGGGAGTTTGGGATTAGCAGATGCAAACTATTATGTATAGAATGGATAAGCAACAAGGTCCTCCTGTATAGCACAGAGAACCATATTCAATATTCTGTGATAAACCATAATGGAACAGGATATTTTAAAAATGTATATACATGTATAACTGAATCACTTTGCAATACAGCAGAAATTACCACATTGTAAATCAACTATATTTCAATGGAAAAAAAAAAAGCGGCACCCTCTCTACTCCCTTTAAAAAGCAGCAAGCTACGTTGTGCGCAGGTCAGCCTGGGTGAGTGGCAGGACTGAGACTGGGCTCAAGAGGGGCGTGGCCCAGCGAAGGGCCAGAAAGTGATGTAAGGGGGGTGGGGGGCGCAGGTAGGCGGGTCTCAGCAAGGAACTAGCTGAAGGGGCGGGGTTTGAGACTGGTCATCAAAAGAGGGGCGGGGCGGGCCAGGCCAAGGGCGGCCTCGTAGGCGGGACAGAACTGGACATGGGGGCGGAGAGAAAGGGCGGAGTTTCTTCGAGGCCCGCCCACTGACCCTCCCCTTCTCCACCGAGCTCTCTCACCTCCAACAGGCGCGCTCCGGTTAGGAGAGACGGGCGCAGGCCGCGGGGGAGGGCTGGACACACCACCGAGGCCCAGGCCCCGGCGCAGGGCTGAGCGCAGGCCCCCCAGCTGGGCCTCCACTGCGCGCCGTTGCGTCTCCACGCGGGCCAGCTCGGCCTCCAGGCCCTGAGCCCGGCCCTCGGCCGCGCTCAGTCGCAGCCCCAGCTCTGCAGCCTCGGCCCGGGCGGCCTCCAGCTTCAGTTCCAGGCCGCGGGCATGGTCCAACTGCTGTTTCTGGGCGCTGTGCGCCTCCTCCAGGGAGCCCAGCAGGCCTCGCTCGCGGGTCCGGAACTCGCCCTCTTGCTCCTGCAGCTTCCGCTGGGCTCCCTGGAGCTGGGGTGAGGGGGCAAGGCCGGGAGGTGGGGGTCAGCAAGGCCGCCCCTCAACCCGACACCCACCCTCCCAGGCTCAGCCTGGAGCCCATGGGCCCAGAAGTGGCTTGCAGAACTCCTGTTTCGTTAATGGTCTCCACCCAGGCAGGAGATGCAGGAACATCATGGGAGTATGGAAGGAAACTATTAGAATTTGTTTACCTCTTCCTTCTGTGTATATGCCTTGCAGTGTACACAGTTTATTAGTAATAAGCTAACAGCTAATGCTTACATAGATAGGAATTATTAGTGCCAAGCACTAAGTACTTTCCCCTCAAAAAAATCAACTCTAATTACCACTATAAGTCATCTCCATTTTACAGATGAGGAAACTGAGCACAGGGCAGTTATGTAACTTGCCGGAGGCCACACAGCTAGTAAACTGAGAGCTAGGATTCAAAGCCAGGCACCCTGGCTCCAGAGCCTTTTCTCTTTAACCATTAGGCAACACTGCCTCTCAGTACACATAATTTATCAATAAATCACACAATGAGGGGAGGTACTAAAAAATTATTTACTAGTGAAGTGCATGGTCACACACACTCACACATTACCCCTCTGGTTCAGAGAATGAGTCAACCTCTCACAGTCATCAGTTTCACTGGAAACCATCTACGAACACCTCCTGGATGACAAGACCTACACAAGGACCTGGTATACATCCGCTGCTGTGCTAGCCTCTATCCCATGAGTGCTCTAAAGCACAGAGAGGTTGAGTGATTTGGTCAAGGTCGCACAGTAGATTCACTGCCAGAAAACACAGAGTGAAAAGAGTGTAGGCTTTGGAGTCTGACAGACCTGGGTGGCTGTGTGACCTTGAGTAGATCCCTTGACCTCTCTGAGCCCCAGTGTCTGGTTCTCTCTGTAAACCGGGCCTAATTATACCTACATCATGAGGCTGCTGGGAGAATCAAACGAGATTCTGTCTACAAAACTCCCCCCACCCCCACTACACAGTTCTTGCAGTTGTTATTACTGTTATTATTATACCTGGGGAAGAATCTCAAGGAGTGGGGAAGAGGGACCAGTCCTAGGCAGTGATCTCTCAGAATGACTCCAGCATTGGAGTCCCCACTGCTTCTCACTGGAGAAGGCCCAGGGCAGCCTGGCTGCCTCCGAGGATCCTCCTCCTCCAGGCAGTCTGCCCACCATCCAGTTACCTCCTGCCGCACAGCGTCCAGGTTGGCTTCGCCCTTCAGCAGCTTCTGTCGGAGGCCCAGGGCCTCCCGTCTGCCCTCCTTTTCTGCCCTCTCGCCCAGTGCCACGCGGCCCTGCAGCTCCACCAGCTCCCGGCCCAGCCTGGCGTTCTCACTGTCCAGCATCTTCATCTGTGAGAAAGAGTGGACACAGGCAGGACCTAGGACCCATTCTCAGCACCCACAGCCCCTTCTAGCCCAGGGTACTGGAGAGTGCCCGCAGGCTCCAATGGCAGCCTTTTCAGCTCTGCCCCTATACCCTGCCTAGTCCAAACCAGGCACAGAGGGTATTTGGGACCCACTGCTCTAGGGACACATACATTGAACACCACCCCAATCCACTGGGAGCCTGCCCCTGATAACTCCACCCTGGTTGAGCCACGCCAGGCACCTGGGCACCAATGACCTCAATGTACCACCTAATCATAACTACCTATCATGGAGAGTAGAGGTAGGGAGTGCTGAACCCCTAGGAGTTCTGCAGGGCGGGAACTCTGGGTCACTTTTCACCTCTACGATGATGCCTAACTTTTATGGAGTGTTTACCATGTGTCCAGCTCTGTTCTAAGCACTTTGCTCATATTAACTCAATACGGGGTAAGTACTAACATTCTCCCTCTTTAACAGACATGAAGACGAAAGCTTAGAGAGGTGGAGAGACTTGCCCAAAGTCACACAGCTCATAAGCAGCAGACTGGGACTTGATCTCAGACAAGCAGAATCAAAGGTATGTTTCTAGGCCCCTATTTCCCCAGAGGAGCAGGTGGGGGGATGAGGCCTACTTACCCCACAGTGCTACAGCAAAGGGAATATGAAAACGTGCTATAGCACGCAAAACACCCAGCAAGAGCCTGGCACACAGTTCCTTTCAGGGATTCCTAATGTTTCCTGGGACTTCAGCCCATTGGGAGGGGGCCCGGGTAGAGGGGTACATCGGTGGGAGGTGGAGGCTATTTGTTATGCAGACTGCAATATCTCTGGGGAGGCAGGGCCTGGGTGCCAAAGGGGGCTGTTTCCTGTTCTGCCGGGTCTTCTAGGGCGGGAAAGCCTGAGCCCTTAGTGTCCAGGGCAGTGCCCAGTATACAGCAGGCACTTGTTAAATGCTTGCTGTTACTGATGGGCTTGGAAATCATCTAGTTCAGGGCTCTGCAAACTGCAGGCCAAAATTCTGCAGGCCAAATTCCACCGGTCATCTGCTTCTGTAAGGGCTTGAACTAAGGATGGTTTGTACATTTTTAAGTAGTTAAAAATGGCTCATTTTTACATGGTTGAAAGAAAAGCAAAAGAAGAACAATATTTCTGACACGTGAAAAGTATATAAAATTCAGGGGACTTCCCTGGTGGCACAGTGGTTAAGAATCCGCCTGCCAATGCAAGGGGACACAGGTTCAAGCCCTGGTCCAGGAAGATCCCATATGCCACGGAGCAACTAGGCCCGTGCGCCACAACTACTGAGCCTGCCCTCTAGAGCCCGCGAGCCACAACTACTGAGCCCACGTGCCACAACTACTGAAGCCCGCGCGCCTAGAGCCCGTGCTCCGCAACAAGAGAAGCCCGCGCACCGCAACGAAGAGTAGCCCCCCGCTCGCCGCGACTAGAGAAAGCCCGCACGCAGCAAAGAAGACCCAATGGAGCCTAAATAATTTTTTTAATCATAAAAAAAAGTATATAAAATTCAAATTTCAATGTCCATAAGCAAAGTTTTAATGGAACACACTCCACTCATGTAGGTACCGTCCAGACCTGCTTCCTCCCTACGATGGCAGAGTTGAGTGGCTGCAACAGAGACCGTACGGCCCATAAAGCTGGAAATATTTACTACTGGGCGCTTTACAGAAAAAGGTTGCCAGCTCCTGACCTAGTTCACGGGATCTGCACCTCTTGATGTTCACAGATTCCTTTGAGAATTGGACAAGAGCCCCAGACCCAGTCTTTGGAGAAATGTGAGCGAGTGTGAACACAAATGTATCCACACACGCACACACAAACACACGGTTTCAGGGTCTGAGGATTCCTCAAAGCCCATCCATTAATACCAAGGTTAGGTAACAAGCCTTGTTATATATAGTTCAAGGCCCTGGTTTTACCTATGAGGGACCTCGGCTCCCAAAAGGGGGTGCTGTGGCCCAGCGCACACAGCGACTGCCCAGGGGTGTTACCTGCCGCCGGAGCTCCTGCAGCTCCCTCCGAGCCTCTAGCCGCGAGCGCTCCACCTCCTGCAGCCTAGCCCGCAGCTCGCCAGCCTCCTTGCCCACAGCCGCCCGAGCCTCCTCCAGGAGCACGAGCTTCTGTTCCTTGTCCTCATTGGCAAGCTTCAGGCTGGAGGGGGCAGAGGGCAGAGGGCAGAGGTAGCCCCAGGTCCTGGAAGAGTAGGTGAGTGGCCCTACACAAAGGTCCCTTCCCCTGATTCCCGGAGTGGGTCTGGCAAGCTCTTGGCCTAGAGGTTCCCCCAGTGCTGCCTGCAAAGTGGCCCTCTCCTGAGCTGAGCCCTCCAGGGCTGTGGATCAGGCCCTTGGCTGAGAGAGGTGGACCAGCGACACACGCTAGTCTCCAGGGTGATGCCAGTGGGTAAGGTCAGAGTCTGGACCCAACCCTGCCTGCGACCACCATTCCCCTTCCTTCAGGTAGGACAGTCACCTAAAACAAACCAAGTCCAGGCCTGGTTCGAGGGCAGAGACTCCCCATCTGTGCGATTTCCCCAGAACCTTGGGGGGTGAAGTTAGTTCCTGGGATGACATTCAGTGCGAATGAAGGACGAGGCTCGGTGAAGGGCTGGGGGCTGGGCCCCCGTGTCACCCCACCTGATCCGCTCACTCTCCGCCTTCTTCACGGCCACCCGCAGCTCCTCGTTGGACCGCCGCAGGGCCTCGAGCTCCTTGGCCCCCTCGCTCAGGCTGCGCCGCAGCTCACCCGCCTCCTGGCGCTGGGCCTCACGGCCGTCCTGGCTCTCACGCACCTTGCGCTGGGCCTCCAGCAGCTCCCGCCGCAGCCCGTCGCGGGCATCCTCCAGCAGGCGCAGCTGGGTCCGAAGCTCTTCTGCCTGTGAGGACAGCAGGGGTCCACATACGGGGGTCGGGGCCCACTCAAGCCGGGTGGAAAGGAGCCCATCCCCATCTCCCTGGCCACGGGGCACCTGCCCCATCCCTCTGCAGCAGCTCGGACTGCAGGTGTGACTTCTGATTTGGGGCAAAGCATGTTGGAGTCAGCGGTGCTCTGGCCTGAAATAAACATCAATCAAGATCATCCTGCGGGACCTCCCTGGCGGCGCAGTGGTTAAGAATCCGCCTGCCAATTCACGGGACACGGGCTCGAGCCCTGGGCCGGGAAGATCCCGCACGCCGCGGAGCAACTAAGCTGGTGCGCCACAACTACTGAGCCTGCGCTCTTAGAGCACATGAGCCACAACTACTGAGCCTGCATGCTGCAACTACTGAAGCCCACGCACCTAGAGCCCGTGCTCCGCAACAAGAGAAGCCACTGCAATGAGAAGCCCGCGCGCCGCAACAAAGAGCAGCCCCCGCTTGCCGCAACTAGAGAAAGCCCGCGCACAGCGACGAAGACCCAATACAGCCAAAAAAGAAATAAATAAAATAAAATAAATAAAAAGATCGTCCTGTGGATCAACCTCAAGAGGCCAGGGACGCCCAGCCCAGCCTCTCGGTGAGAGCCCAAGTCCCACACGTACCCAGCAGGTACTTAATAAACGCCTAACGCCTGCCGCCTACTTCCTTTCATGCATTCCTTTGTCCTCGAACACACGCTTCTGGGTTCCCAGCGGCGTCTAGGCTGCGCTGCCTAGGAGGAAGCGGGTGGGTGGACGGGCAGAAAGCTCACCTCACGCAGGCAGGACTCCCGCTGCCGGCCCAGGTCTCGGGCCTGTTCCTGCAGCCTCTTCACCTCCTGCGCATGGGCCGCGGCAGCCTCCTCAAGCTGGGCCCGCAGGTCCCGCAGCTCGGACGTCAGGGCATTCACGGTGCTCTAGGACACACGGGCTCCTGAGATTTGGCACTGCCGTGTCCTCCTCCCCCGCACTCCCAACCCCCACCGCCACTGATCCCAGCTGCGCCACCTGAACTGTCCATTTGAGGCTCTAGACGCGGCCCCTCATGCTGGCCTGCCGGGCCCTCTACTGATCCCTTGACGCCTGGCAAGTGCTATGCACGTAGCCGGTCTCTCCCTCAGACTAGGGGATTCACAGGGCAGAGCCGTGCCACCTCCCTCCAATGGGGACTCCCAAGGAAGGGTGAAGCTCCGCCAACAGCCTGGATGCTAACCCCCAGGGCAGAACCACGTGTCCCCCTCGGGCAGGGCTGTGTTCCCCCCATCCCCAACCCCGGCTCTGATGGAGGCCCGCCCGCCCCCGCCTGGCCTACCCGGTCCTGCTCCTGCCGGCTCTGAGCATCGCGCTTCTGTCGCTCCATCTCCAGGGAGATGGCGGCCAGGCTGTGCTGCGTCCCCATCAACTTCTCTGACAGCGCCGTCTTCTCAGACTCCTTCAGGGACAGGGCCTGGGCAGAGGCAGGGAGCAAAGGGCTCGGGGTGTTGGGTGGTCTTGGGGGGCATGCTTGGGCCTTTCCCCCACGTTGGCCTTGGAAATGTGCCCACTGGGGGCTCGGGGACCTGACTGGGCCACCACAGGTGGAGCCAGGGCAGAGGTGCAGGCTCACCCCCTCGGCAGCCCCAGGAAAGGGTACAACAGCAGTAACAATAACCTGGACACAGATACAACTCGGACATCTCACATCCTGAAGCAGGGCCTTTCATTATTCCCATTTTACAGATGAGGCTACTGAGGCTCAAAGAGGTAAAGTGACTTGCCCAGGGTGACGCAGCAGGTGAGGAGAGGAGATGGACGCAGTCTGCCCTGTCTCCATTACATTATGGGAAAGTCAGGAGTTAGTTCTTTCTGAGGAGGGTCAGCTGCTGCATGTGGGCTTCGCGGGGACTGCTCAGAGGCGGTCATGGGGACGCCATGCCCAGCCTGGGGTGGGAGGAGGGATGGGAGAACGTGGGTCAGCTTTTCTGGAACAATGCTCACGGTGTCATGACTGTGGCTGCCACTCAGTAAGCCCCCACCACGTGCCGGGCCCGCTCGCTGGACAGGGGTCTCAGCGACGCTTCACAAGCACCCCTTGAACTCCCCCATCCTGAAGGTGAGGAAACCGAGGCCCAGAAAAGGACTCCTAGCTCCTAGCTGCTGGGCGGCTGAGCGGGGACCAGCCCCAGAACAGGGGCCCCTCAGGCAGCAGTGGAGGCCACAGCAGGGCTCACGAACCTGCTGCTTCTCGCTCTCGGCCAGGAGGAGGCCCTCGTCGCGCTCCTGCTGCAGGGCGGCAATCTCCTCACTCAGCTCTTCCTTCTCGGCCTCCAGCCGGGCCAGCAGTTCCTCCCGTTCCCGCTGTAGCTGACTCTGCAGCTGGGCCCGCTCTGCCTCCAGCTCCTGCCATGCCGCCTCCTGGGGGCCAGGCCCACGTGCGTGTGACCCACGAGGCTGGGCCCAGACAGCCCCTCGCCAACCTTGGGGCAGCAAGGGCCGTGGGGCAAGTGACCAGGGAACTACAAGGTGGGTGGGTGATAATGCGGGCCGTGATGGGGACACGCCAGGAGCAGCAACGGCCTGGCCTTTGGGTGGGCCGGGGGAGGAGGGGGAGGGGTCAGAGAATGTTTCCTGGAGGAAACAAGCAGCCGTCAGTCAGGCAGAGAGAAAAGGAAAAGAACCCCAGGCCAGAGTACAGCCCCGGAGACGACTCGGAGGAAAGAGGAAACATGACGAACAGGGAAACTGTGATATTTAAGGTCACTGGAGCTTGGACTACGAGGAGGACATGGTGAAGGACGAGGCCAAAGCCACAGGCAGCAGCCAGGCCAGACCAGACCAGTGGGCTTTAGGGAGAGGTGACCTGATTTTCAGGACAGTTGGGACGGCAGAGCCTCAAGACAGAGTGACAGGGAGCAATCTGAATTTTAGAATAGCGGGTTGTTGAGAGTTTGTGAAAGAGGGACCAGGATTGGGGGTTGGGGTAGAGGGGAGCTGGGTCAGCTGTGAGCAATAAGAGGGCATGGGTCTGGGGGTGGCGGAATAGCTGCAGAGATGAGCACGGGTATGGTGACATTAAGAGGCTGAGTCTGCTGGTGCCGGGAGAATGAGGGAAGGTACAGGAGAGTTTGGCTCCCTGGGGACTGGGTGGGTACAACCCACAGGCAGAGCCCACTTGGGGTCTGAGGGAGGTGCCTGGTCCCAGCACTAGTCCCTAACAGCTGTGTGAAAATAGTCTCTGCTTCAAATGCTCTGTCGCCACCTGCTGGAGAAGTGATTCTATGCACAAATCCAAAAAGATTACGTACAAGGTGAATGGCGCCCCCTGGTGTCAGGAGCCACAGCCTGAACCTCTGTCAGCAACAGCCCAGTCCAAGATGAGTGACTCCGGTCCCCTGTCCAGAGGCCCACTCTGGAGAGTATCTCAGTACAGTAGTAATAATGACAACCAGCAATTATGGAGCATTTACAAAGTGCCAGTCTCTATGTTAAGCTCTTTGTAAGGATCATCTCACCTCATCCTCATAAATTATACTATCATTATCCCCATTGTTAAGATGGGGAAATGGGGGACTTCCCTGGTGGTCCAGTGGCTAAGACTCCCAGCTCCCAATACAGGGGGCCCAAGTTCGATCCCTGGTCAGGGAACTAGATCCCACATGCCGCAACTGAAGATTCCACATGCTGCAACTAAAAAAAAAAAAGATCCCGCATGCGGCAACGAAGATCCCACATGCCGCAGCTAAAACCTGGGGCAGCCAAATAAATAAATAAATATTTTTTTAAATGGGGAAATGAAGGCACAGAGACCTTAGGTAACATAACCAGCATTTGGCCAAGATCAGGTTGAAACCCAGGCAATGTAACTCCAGAGCCAGTGTTCTTAGGTACTTCTGTCTTTTGGTGACCTGGCCCCTCGCCTTTCTATGTGCTCTGGTCCCCCGAGTGATCTTTCATATGCAAACTGCACTTCTTAGCAAATTAAAGTGCTTTCTGACTCTACATTAGATCAGCATTTTCCAAATATGGTCGTGGACCCCCTGCATCAGGATCACCAGGGCTGGACCAGATTGGGGCCTGGGAATCTGCATGTTTGATAAGGAGTGGTCCCCGACGGATCCTGCCAGCTGCCCCCAGAGCCCCTGAAACAGAGATGAAGTTCCATTTCACTGATGCAGAGTGAGAAGGTACTCGCCTGAGGTCACAGAGGAGACAGAGACAGTGGTTCAGAGCCCTCCCCCACCCCACCACCTGCCCCAACCCAGCTGCCTGAACCTTCTCTCGCTGGAGTCGCTGTAAGTCCTCCTTGTGGACTGCCCGCTGCTCCCGCAGAGAGGCCTGGGCCTCCCGCTCAGCCTGCACCAACTTCTGGGCCATCAGTTCCTTGTCCAGAGCGACCTTCTCCTCTGTAGTTGTTATCTGCTGCCGCAAGCCCGCCAACTCCCCTGCACAGAAGGGATGGAAAGGAGAAACAAGCTCCCCTCCCAGTGGGCCAACAGACTCAGGCCAGGTGAGCTATGTGGGCAAAATCCCAGAGGGGACAGGGCCCACCGGTATCTAGCTGAGTTCCCTTGGAGAACATTCTTGCCCTCTCTGGGCCTCTGTTTCCCCGTCAACTGCATGGGCCCAGTAGCCCTGTCCCCCTCCCTACCTACCTGGAGCGGCATCTAAAGGATGAAGTGACTGATGAGGAGGGCCCCCCAAATGGAGAGGACAGTAAAAACATGAGAACCCCCATCACTGACTGTGTGCTTATCACGGGCAGGCCCCTGGCTGAGCACAACACAGCTTCACATCACACCCATGTGGCTTATCCCCAATTTACGGATGAGGAAAACAGAGGCTCAGAGGAGACAGGTAACCTCCCAAGGCTGCACAGCTTTCCATGAGGCATCACCTTTAATGACTGACTGCCATAAGCGTACTTGCTGGACTCTCAGCACTAATGAAAGTGACCAGGGGAGGGTGCACCCCACAGGGGACAATCTAAAAACTATCCTCGGGGTGGGAAGTCCACCAGAGACTGTCAGCATTTCCCTTCCCGGTTCTGTCTGGCTCACGTGGATGAAAAACTTAATTTTCGCGGCCCAAGCAGGTGCTTAGTAAATGTTTGTTGAGCAAGAAAAACCTGTGAGTTCAGAGACTGGGCGGGAATGAGTCGTCAGAAAAGCAGCTGATGATGGCTCCGCGGAGACGCAGAACTCTCTAAGTGCCCTGATGATGATAGACAGCAGCCACCGTTGGCTGCAGAGCCAGGCACTGTGCCAAGGCCATGCTTTTCTCACCTCATCCTGGCAAAGCCTCATCACCTCTAACTGTCAGATGAGGAACCCGTGGCCCAGAGAGGGAAGCGGCTGACAGTGGCTGGATTGGAAGCCAGGTCAGCCACAACCAAAAGCCAGTGATCCCAGTTTCGGTGAGACCCCAGAACTCGACAGGTTACAGCTCCAGCTCCGGGCTGGAGCCCGGGGTTCCCCACCCCTCACCCCTGGCCTCCCTACCGGTCAGGGTCTCCTTGGCCAGCAGTAGGGCCTGCCCATCTGCTTCCAGCTGCTCCCGCCGGGCCTCGAGCTGCGCCAGCTGCCGTTGCACCTCAAACAGGCTGCTCTCCAGGGCTTCCTTCTCCAAGCTGCAGCACGCACGACCCCTGAGGCCCCGGGACCCAGCCTCCCAGGCCCCAGGACACTGTGAATCCCAGGGCGTGGCCAACCATGGGCCAGGTGCCAGCCCACCTGCCCAGCCGTGCCCACGCTCCCCGGGGAAG
Organism: Phocoena phocoena; assembly: GCF_963924675.1. Classification (NCBI taxonomy): domain Eukaryota; kingdom Metazoa; phylum Chordata; class Mammalia; order Artiodactyla; family Phocoenidae; genus Phocoena; species Phocoena phocoena. The sequence goes on along the minus strand of NC_089219.1, from coordinate 12,673,909 downwards.
CCTGAGCCCAGGCTGAGATGAGCTGGCCCCTGAGGGCCCATGTTGGACGTGGCTGGCCACGGGGTGGCTCCGTCAGACCCCCCAGGGCGGGCTGGGCAGAGCTCAAGGCCTCACCGCAGGCGTGTGGCCTCCTCCGACAGGGTCCGGCCCTCACGCTCGGCTGCTGCCAGCTGCACCGCCAGGCCGGCCCGCTCCTTGGCCAGCGCCTCCTTCTCCCGGGCCGCCCGCTCCGACGCCTCCGTCTGCCGCTGCGTCTCCCGCAGAGCCTGCTCCAGCTCATGCTCCCGCCCGCTCAGCTGCCGGGAGAGCTGGCCCCACCCCGGCGCTGTGAGCACCAGCCCTGGAATCCCCCAGCCTGCTTATCGGGCATCACCCCAACCCTGGGCCCGACCCGGCCCTGGCAGGCAGGAGACCAGGTTCAAGCCCCGGTTGTACCCTGATGTGCTGTGTGAACCTGGACAAATCACAGCCTTCTCTGGACCTGCAGTGCACGCACATGCAAACATAAGGGTCGTCACTTAGTTTGGGTGGCAACCAAACACTTCCTGCACCCCAAAATGTCCAGAGAAGCTGAACGTATAAGAGAAAGCAAAGGAGAGCTGCGCTGCAGGCCTCAGAAAGGGAACCTAGAGCCTGGCTCCCTGCACCACGTCGTCTGTTCCCTAGAGGCCCCTCCCAGGAAGCCAGGCCCTCCAGGACAGACACCCTAAGGTCCCTTCCAGCTATGATTTCCCAACAAGTCTAAGATTCCAATTCTAAAATTCTCTACCAATTATCGTATCATTAATCTTTACTGAGTGGTGATTCATTTCTGTAAGTGCTTACACCGTATACTCTTCAGAACAACGCTTTGTGGTAAGAATTATTAGCCCCATGTTACAGGTGGGGCCGCTGAGGCATGGGGAGGTCGGGTAACTTGCTCAAGGCCCCCAGCTGGCAGAGGTGGGGCTGGATTTCAGCTGGGAAGCAGGCTCCTGAGCCTGTGACGTCCCCCAGGACAGAATGCAAAAGGCCGAGAGCCTAGAACCCCTTCCCCACCTGCTCCCCAGACCCCACGTACACCCACCTGGGCCAGCTGCTCCTGCAGCCGGCAGCGCTCCTGGTGCAACTCCGGGAGCTGGCGCTCCAGGGCCCCCCGGGCCTGCTCTGCCGCCCGTAGGGAGCCCTGCAGGCCCTGCCGCTCCACCTCGTGCTCCAGCTGCAGCTGCTCCAGCAGCACCTGCCCCTCCTGCGCGGAGGCGGCCTCGCGCTCCGCCTGCCGCTGCCGGCCCAGCAGGGCTGCCTTTTCCTCTTCCAGCTGTGGGGGCCAGGCGGAGGCGAGTGACCAGATCAGCCCAGGCCCTCATGGTCCGAAGAGGTCCCACCCGGGACCAAGGATGCCTTCTCCACCCACCTATCACAGCCAGCACGTGGGAGGCTCCCGGGGGTAAGGGGCGGTGCCCTAGGGTGTGTGGACACTGGGGAGGAGCAGAAGGAAGGGCCCATGGAGCTTCTTTCCTCTCAGACCATGAGAGAGAAGACAGACAGACAGAAGGAGTCAGAGACAGAACAACAAGACAGAGGGACAGAGGTGTACAGGGAGATGTCGGGGTGTGGGCCTAGGCTGGGCCTGGGGATGCCTCAGCGGGGTCTCTGAGCGGGGAGGACAGGTGGGCAAGGCAGGAGGGCCTGCTGGCACACAACATACCTGGGCGACAAGGCGGTTCAGACCCAGCTTGTCCTGGGCAAGACTCTCGTTCAGGGCACTCAGCTTGGATAAGGAGTCCCGCAGAGAGGCCTCCTCGGCCCTCAGCTTGGTCATGGAGAGCTCAAGCTCCACGCGGCCAGCCTCAGCCTGCAGGGTCGGGACCAGGGCGGCCAGAGACGGTCAGGCGGGGAGAGATGGAGAGAGATGGGAAAAGACGTGCAGAGACATGGAAAGATAAGGAGAGATGGGGAGAAAGGCAGAGAGATGGGAGAGGCAGGAGGTAGGGAGGTGACGAGAAGAGGCACGGAGAGACAGGGCCCCCAGAGACAGGGCGGGGGACACGAGGAGGGAGACAGAACATGAGAACACGAGACAGAAACAAAATCCCTGCAGACGCCCTGCTGCCCACGCTGCTGCGCACCCAGAGCCGTGCAAGGACCAATGAAGCTGGCTCCCACTGTGGGGCGCGGCCAGAGGTCAGAGGGTACCCCAGAGTGGGGTCTAGGGTGGCCTTGCTCAGGGCCCAGACCACAGACAGCAGGGCAGGCACCGACCAAGATCTGTGCCCCCAACCCTCACAGACCCCAGGACCTGTGTCCAGAGATGGGACTGGATGACCTGAGCTGCAGGCCCTGCCCCAGAAGCATCTGGAAAAGCAGGGATATGACCAGTCCTAAAGGTCAGTTCACTTATGGCTAGGATCAGAGATCAGTGTGTGGCCAGGGTCAGAGGTGAGCCTGAAATAGGGGTCAGTCTGCACCCAGAGTGAGAAGGCCTGGGGCCTAGGGTAGAGGTGGGTTTGTGGCGGTGTGGCAAACGGGGACCCACCTTGGTCAGTGCCTCGGCCACCTCGGCCTTCTCAGCCTGCAGCATGTCCCGCTGAAGCGTGGTACAGCTCAGCGCCTCCCTCACCTCCACCAGCTCCTTCGCCAGCCCTGAGCGCTTCACTTCCAGCTGCTCTAGTTGTCTATGGCTGTGGGACAGAGGGTGGGGGGGTGCCCCATGTCACTCCCCTACCCTGAGTCTCCCATGGCCAGACATGCTGGAGCAGCCAGGGGCCAGGCCCAAGGCAGGAGCCTAATCCACAAGGACAGCCAAGCCCACTGTTGGGCCTCAGTTTTCACATCTGCAAAATGGGGTAACGCTCGCCTCATAACGTTGTGAAAAGGATATGTGTCCTGGGACTTCCCTGGTGGCACAGTGGTTAAGAATCTGCCTGCCAATGCAGGGGACACGAGTTCGACCCCTGGTCCGGGAAGATCCCTCATGTCACAGAGCAACTAAGCCCGCGAGCCACAACTACTGAGCCCATGCATCGCAACTACTGAAGCCCGCGTGCTCTAGGGCCCGCGTGCCGCAACTACTGACCCCGTGTGCTGCAACTACTGAAGCCCACGCACCTAGAGCCCGTGCTCCGTAACGAGAAGCCACCACAAATGAGAAGCCCACGCACCGCAACGAAGAGTAGCCCCCGCTCACCGCAACTAGAGAAAGCCCGCCCACAGCAACGAAGACCCAATGCAGCCAAAAAGAAATAAAATTTAAAAAAAAAAAAAGGATATGTGTCCTTATTGTACCTGACATATCTCTCCAAGGGCCTTCGGAAACAAGGATAATATCCACCACCACAATGTACTAAACATCACTGTTACTAATGCCTCACAGAAGTAAATAGTGAAGTGGTTAAGAGATTAACTCTGAAGCCCCAATGACTGAGTTCAAATCCTGGCTCTTCCACTAACTAGCTGTGTGACCTTGGGCAAGTTACATAACCTCTCTGTGCCTCAGTTTCGCCATCCATCTCATCCAAATGGAGATAATAATAGCTCCTACATCACAGAGTTATCATGAAGGTTAAATAAGAGAATCTAAGTGCTTAAAATGGTGCCTGGGGCTTCCCTGGTGGCGCAGTGGTTGAGAGTCTGCCTGCCGATGCAGGGGACACAGGTTCGTGCCCCAGTCCAGGAGGATCCCACATGCCACGGGGCGGCTGGGCCCATAAGCCATGGGCGCTGAGCCTGCGCGTCCGGAGCCTGTGCTCCGCAACAGGAGAGGCCACAACAGTGAGAGGCCCGCGTACCGCAAAAAAAAAAAAAAAAAAAAAAGGTGCCTGGTACTTAGTAATATAAGTACTGATGTTATTATTATAACTTTAAATTTTAAAATTATTAATGTTATATTAATGTTATTGTTAATTAACTTAATTAACAATAATACTAATGCTATATAGTTAATATAACTACTGTTATATTCGGTTTTTTTGTTTTTTGGCTGTGCTGCAAGGCATGTGGGATCTTAGCTCCCCAACCAGGGATTGAACCCACGCCGCCTGCAGTAGAAGCGCGGAGCCTTAACCACTGGACCGCCAGGGAAGTCCAGTTGTTATCATCATCCACACTCTACCTCCTACCAGTTCTCTGATCTCAGGTAAATGACTAAACCTCCCTGAATCTCAGTTTCCTGAAATGGGTCTGGTGAGAAGACCCTATAGCAGAGGGGTGCCATGAGGATCCTCGAGACGGTAGAAGGCCCAAGACACAGTCAGTACTCCCTAGCCCCCAGGGACAGTCGGGAGCACCACGGCCCATCCAAGCGGCCCTGGCAGGGACCCAGAAGCTACTCACCTGCGCTCGAGCTCCCTGCGTGTCCGTGCGCTGTCCTGTGCTGCGTCCTCCCGCTCTTCCTCCAGCTGCTCCCGCTGGCGCCGCAGCTCCTCCTGGGCTGCATGCAGCTTCTCCCGCTCCTGCGGTAGCTCCTCAGCCTGCTGCTGGGCCACCTGCAGGCTGTGGGCTAGGCTGTCCTTCTCCCTGCAGGACAAGGGGAGGGGGAGCTGAAGGGATGCAGAGGCCACTCCCACCGGGGAAGATGGCCGTGCTGCTGTCCTAGCCAGGAGCCACATCCTCCCATCCTCCGAGGCCCCAGCCTCTAGAAAGCCTTCCTGCCCCTAAGCATGGCCCACTCATTTCATCCACGTCTCCCTGGAGCTGACTCTTCCCGGCATAGGGCACTCAGCTTTCCTTCTACCCCAACCAGCCCACTTGGAGGCCCAGTGGAATGGATGGAGGCACTGGCGTTATCTCCAACCACCCCACCAGGTGAAGATGCCAGGCTAGGCTCCTGAGACATGTGGGCAATTTTGTTGCCAGCTCTGCTAGTCCACGTGGCCAGGAAATGCCCCCTAGAGCACCCTATGCCCCTCAATTCTGGGAGGCTCAATAGAGCTGGGTCTGTCCAGATCCCACAACTGCCTGCTGCCAGGCCAGCAGCACATGGTAGCCAGGGCAGGGGAGGGAGGAGGCTCCTTCCAAGGCAGGGGTTTCTAGCTCAGGCTTAGGGCTGATCGCTATCATATCCTCCACTGCCGCCCCCCTGCGCTCAAAGTGGCAAACTGTAAATATTGATGTATTAGATACGAAGGCTGGCAGTAGGTGGGAAAAAATATTCGACATGGGCTTCCCTGGTGGTGCAGTGGTTAAGACTCCACCTGCCAATGCAGGGGACACAGGTTCGAGCCCTGGTCCAGGAAGATCCCACGTGCCTCGGAGCAACTAAGCCTGTGTGCCACAACTACTGAAGCCTGTGCACCTAGAGCCCATGCTCCGCAACAAGCTACCGCAATGAGAAGCCCACGTACCGCAACAAAGACCCAATGCAGCCAAAAATAAATAAATGAGTAAATAAAATTATCAAAAAAAAAGGGTGGGGGTCAAACTCTGTCCAAGTTTAAAAAATAAAAAACATTTGACATGAAATTAAGAAAAATAGTAGAAAGCAAAATGAGGTGTTCGGGCTTCCCTGGTGGCACAGTGGCTGAGAGTCCACCTGCTGATGCAGGGGACACAGGTGCGTCCCCGGTCCTGGAAGATCCCACATGCCGCGGAGCGGCTGGGCCCGTGAGCCATGGCCGCTGAGCCTGCGCGTCCAGAGCCTGTGCTCCGCAACGGGAGAGGCCACAACAGTGAGAGGCCCACATACCGCAAAAAAAAAAAAAAAAAAAATGAGGTGTTCGCTGGGAATCCAACTACATAAAAAGCCCCTTTCCTTCCAAGGCATGGGAAGCACTGGTTTTGCTGTCAGATAGACCTGAATCCTAATTCCTACCCCAGCCACGTCGCTGTGTGACCTTGGACAAGTCTCTCAACCTCAGGACAGTAACAGTTGTGAACTGCATGAGTTTGATGGGAAGACTAACTGAGATAATACACAGGAAGCACTTGGCAATAAGCCTAGCACATAGTAGGTATACTGGAAAGGTTTGCAAACTGACTGCCAGGAAACACAACCGGAAGCAAAGCCAGTGCATTAACAGGGGTTAGGATGAGCAGGCGAAGCTGTGAGGAGGTCCCATCTTTTTATTTCCCCTCAATTTTTCAAACTTTTTATTATGTGGTTACATTTACAAAGAGAAAAACCAAAAAACAAGCACCCAAATAATCAAAACAACCAGGCAGCTAAGAGTGGATAATTTCTTGTCTCCAAAATCTCCGAGAGACAGAGTCGAGAATAACAGTGTCAATATGGCCCTTGGAGATGATGGAAATGTTTTATAGTCATATGTCCTACTTGTTAGCACTTGAAATGTGGCTAATGCAAACATTTACATTTGTAAATGTTTACTTAATTTACATTTGAACAGACACATGCGGCTAGTTATGACCATATTAGTGCAAATCTGCATGTTCACAGGCTCTGGCTCCTGTTGGGCCCAGACGCTGACTTATTCTCTGGGCTCCCCGCCTCTGACCTCCCCGCACCTGTTCAGGAGGTCGACGGCACTGCGCAGGCGCTGGGCCTCGCGCTGTGCATCCTCCTGGGCCTGGGTGGCCCCGTCGGTCTTATCCCGAAGACGCTGCAGCTGTTCCTCAAGGGCACGGCGCTCCCCCTCGCTGTCACTAAGCTGCTTCCGCAGGGTGCCCAGGAGGTCCTGGCTGGCCTCATAGCGCCCCCGCATGTCCTGTGGCATACGGGAATCACTGAGTGTAGGGGAGCCCTGTGAAGCACCCTCCCCGCTCTCCGCACAATGCACACCAGCCTATGCTGCGGCCTAGGCCTGGGTCCAGGCCTGGGGCAGCAAAGTGGAGCTACGCCCCCAGACTCAGTTTCCACTCCCCTGCATCGTGCCCTGACCAGCCTTCTGAGACCTCTGCAAGGCCTCTGAGCCTCCATCTCCCTGGGGTCCCAGGCAACCTAAGTCCCCAGGACACCAGACAAACCACCAAGCACACTCCTTCCCCTCCCCTACTTCTGACGCCGCCCCCCTCCAAACACACACCAAGGCTCTCTGGCTCTGTGTGGGAACCCCATCTCCCTATACCAGGCCTCTTACTCCACCCCGGGCTCCGCCCCAAGCTTCTCAAGCCCCTCCCACTCTAGACTCAGATTCCTCCAGTGCTCTCAGCCACCTCCATGGGTCCTGACTCAGTTGCCGTTTCTCAAGGCTCTGACTCTAGCCTGAATGCTCAGGCTCCTCCCCTAAGACCCCGGCTCCGATCAAGGTTGCCCAAGCCCCTCCCCGCTGGACTCGAGCTCCGCCCCAGGACACTCATGCCCCTTCTTACCTGGACCTGCAGCTGACGCTTGTGCAGAGCGGAGTGAATCAGGGCTAGTGTGGAGGAGTCCGAGCAGGCAGGGGATGGGCCTCGGCGGGGGGAACGGCCACGGCCGGGCGAGGAGCGCCTCGGTGGGGACGGGGTCCGGGCCCCCGAGAGCCCCCGCAGGCTGCCGTCCGATGCGGCTGCTGTACGCTCAGAGCCACTTAACTGGACGCCGCTCTCCATGTCTGACAGGACGGCCTGAGGGTGGGTTAGGGAGGCAGAAGGAGAAGGGGAGCTGCGGGGTTAGTTGGGCAAAGAAGCCTCGGGAGGCAGTGGGGCCACCAGGGTCCTCATGTCTAGCTTCATCCCTAACCCTGCAGCACTTTCTCACCTCCGCTAGCTCACAGCCCTCAGCCCACCAGGTAAGGCCTCCCATTTACTGGGAAGACATGATTCAGCGTTTCTCACAGATGGGCGGGGAACATGCAGTGCCTCCTCTCCAACGGGGAACTCCCCCGGGGTGGGGGGCAGGGGGTGGCAGATTTTGGGCGGAGCTAGCAGGGGTGTTAAACAGCAGCCTAGGTTTCCAGGGCCCCCAACCACTTGCAGTTCAGCTGAAGGCCACCAGGGGTCGTGGTGGCCCAGGACTACCTGGCCTTGCCCTGCTCAGGGTTCCCACCCCTTCTGGCTTCTCCCGGCTCCGAACCTGTGCCAGGTCCCTCAGGGTCTGCTGCAGCCCCTCTCCATCCTCCGTCTCCAGGGCCGCCTGCTCCTGGAGCCGCAGGGATTCCTAGAGTGGTGTTGGGGAGACAGGCAAAGAGGGGTCAGGGTCTCTGCCCTAGTCAGAAACCCGACCTTCGTCTCCCTCACGGGACTACCACCAATCAGTTGGCCTCGAAGGCCATGCCCAGGGGCCAGCAGCTCGGTAGACCCCACAGCGGCCCCAGTTTCCTCACTGAACAGACCAGGCCCAGAGAGGTGTGGTGTCCTGCCCCAAGTCACACAGCCTATTGGAGGAGAGCTGGACGTAGAACCCAGGCCAGACCCCACACAGAAGGATGACCAACCCAGGCAGTACCCTTGAGAGGGGTCCCTCTGGTGGGGCAGCAGCTGAGTTCCAAAAGAAAGAGCCCTGGGCTAGCTCTTTGAGTCCAAGTCCTGATTCCCCAGCTTAATGGCTCTGAGACTCTGGACAAGTATTTCCCCTTGGGCCTCAGGCTCCTCATCTGTATAATGGGGATCATGCTACAGAGCTGCTGAGAGGATGAAATGGGATAAAGGAGGTGAATGTGCTTACCACTAAAGCTGGCACCCACTAGGCGCTCACACTAAAGCTGGCACATACTAGGTGCTCAATTAATGAGGGGTGAAACTGAGTCTGAGTGGGATGCTTGGGGTTGGCCCAAGCTACCCAGCCCTCAGCCTGTGTCCATGGATCTGGTCGGTCCCCCCGCCCTGCCCTGCATCTCACCAGGGCCTCAAGCTTCTCAGTGAGGGCCTTGTTGAGCCGATCCTTTTCCAGATTCTGGTTCTGAAGGCGCTCGACTGTCAGGGCCAGCTCAGTCACTCTGGAGGTAGGGGAGCAACACAGGTGAATGGGAGACCCACCCAAGCTTCTCCTCAAACCCACCAGCTCTGTGTCCTTCATGCTTACCCAAACCTGAGGCAGGGACCCTAGGATTCACCTCCCTTGCCGTGTGACCTGAAGTCACTCTCCTTTCTCATCTCTAAACGAGAATGAGGTGGCCACCCACTTTATCTCATGGGAAAACACCTTGGGACTAGTCTAGGTCTCAGGAGCAGAGGCTGAACTGTTTGTGATATGCCCTGGGCAAGAGCCCTATGAACCTCCATCTCCCCCTCTGCCAAACGGGGTGCCTGGGGAGACTGGCTGAACTCACACAGGGGAAGGGCCCATCCCTGTTGAACAGACGCCCCCTCCTCCCTGAATCTCCGGGCGTACACTCTGTGGGGAGGTCTGCCTCGTGTGGTGCCTCTGGGCGCCCACCTGGCATTGAGGTCAGCTTTGTCCAGGTTGCTCTGCACCTGCAGCTGGGTCAGGTCCTTCTCCTGGAGCACCTTGTCCCGCAGCTGCTCCTCCAGCTGGGCCTGCAGCAGGGCCTGCTTCTCCAGGGACGCCTCGACCCGGCTCTCGGCCAGCCGCAGGCCTGCGCTCAGCCCCAGGCTCGCCTCCTGGATGGCTCGTGAGGTCCGGGCCAGCTCCCCTCCCAGCTGCAGCAGGTCCCTGGTGTAGAGAACACAGGATGGGGATGGGATGCGGGGGAGGGCTCCCAAGTGTAAATTAAAACTACAGTGGGATGCCATTTGTCGCTATCAGACTGGGGACAAAAAGTCACATAATGCAGTGTAGGTGAGGCTGCGGGGAAACAGGCTCTCCCTACACTCCTGGTGGGAGGGTGAGTGTAACCACACAGAGGGCAATTAGAAGAACTCTGAAAATTATAAATGGATAGGTTCTAGGACCCACTCACTCCATCGCTCAGAATTTATCCTACAGATATGCCCCAGCGCAAGGAAAATGACCTGTGTATAAGGGGGTCCACTGCAGCCTTGCTCATGTAAGAAATACTGGTGGCAACCTAAGTATCGATCGAAAGGGAGCTGCTATCGCCTTTTCTTTTTTCTTTTGGCCACCACGTGGCTTGCAGGATCTCAGTTCCCAGACCAGGAATTGAATGCGGGCCTCGGCAGTGAAAGCCTGGAATCCTAACCACTAGGCCACCAGGTAACTCGGCAGGGAGCTGCTATTAAAAAAATCATGATACATCCCTTCAATGGAATACTCTGGAGCCAAGAAAAACGAATGGGGAAGCTCTTTAGAGCCTGATGTGGAACCAATTCCCAGCGATAACTATTGGGTGGACAAAGCATCTTCAAGAACTGCAAAAAGGGAACTCCCTGGTGGTTCAGTGGTTAGGACTCTGCGCTTCCAATGCAGGGAGCATGGGTTCAGTCCCTGGTTGGGGAACTCCCACAAGCTGTGCAGTGTGCCCGAAAAAAAAAAAGAACTGCAAAGATGAAATCCTCCCAAGAGTGTATAAAAGAAAAGTGGGGGCTGGGGGGGAAATGTACAATCTGCTGTATTTGCTTGTATCAAATGAGCCTGAGGGGCTTCCCTGGTGGCGCAGTGGTTGAGAGTCCGCCTGTCGATGCAGGGGACACGGGTTCGTGCACCAGTCCGGGAAGATCCCACATGCCGCGGAGCGGCTGGGCCCGTAAGCCATGGCCACTGAGCCTGCGCGCCTGGAGCCTGCACTCCGCAACGGGAGAGGCCACAACGGTGAGAGGTCCACGTACCGCAAAAAAAACATAGAGCCTGAGTGTCTGGGTCAGAGGCGGCAGGAAGAGTTTTCACCATACACCCTTTTGAAATTTGAACCTTGTGCTTGTGTGAGTTATTCAAAAGCAAGATGTTAACATTTTAAATGCTAATTAAAAATTAGGTATTTTAAATATATCACATAGGTTAAATCCTCCCCTTTCCTGAATGAACTGTACCACTGGGTACCTAACGGTAAGAAGAGGAAGTGCCTTATTATAGAAGAATTCCAGTTAATACATGAAGAAGTGACCGAATGAGACAATAATGATTCTGCAGCCTCTGACGAACGTCTGGACCTTGGCATTGAGCGTCAAGGGCTGCTAACGCACAGACAGAGGCTCCTGATGGCAGAGTACACATGGCGCTTATGAAGACGTCTTGTCAAAACAAAACAAAGCAAAACACAACAACCGGAACCTGAATCTGATCAAGCCTTAAATCCAACATCCAATTTACAGGGGACAAAGGTGTTAAAGGACGCCACAGAATCCAGACTGTGGGAATCTCTAAGGACAACTGTCCCGGTTTCCTGAACAAATAAAAGAGACTTAGAAGACAAATCAACCACTCACACTTTGTGAACATCTATGGATCCTAATTCAAACAATTTTAAAGACAAAAAGTGAAGAAACACCATCAGTGACACTGATGGGTCAACTGGAAATCTGGATACTAGTAGTAAATTTGGAGAATAGTAGATGATCTCAACAAAAGATCATCGCTCTCAAACAAATGTTTAAGGCACAAAAGGAAACAAATTGGTCTGCCTGCCTCTAGGCTCTCGCCTCTGCAGCCTCACCTGCCCAAAGATCAAGCAGGACCAAGTCCTCTGCGGCAGGAGGCCTTTGAGGCTCTTTTCCAACCTGACCTCCTTTCACTTGCCTTTTGCTTCAACCCCACTGGTTGCCATTTTCTCGCACCGACAAGCCTTTGCTTCTGCTGCTCTGCCTGGGGCGCCCTCAGCTCGCCAGTTAAAACCACGCCCATCCCTTGGGGTCAGAGCAAATTCCACCTCCTCAATGAAGCATTTTTCTGACCTCTCCACCCCTCCCAGTTTTCTGAGCATCTAGGACATCCTTTCTGTTCCACTTTCATGTCACTGACCACTCACTTCCTCAGTCTAGAGGTTGCAAGTTCCTTTTTTAAAAAATTTAATTTAACTTAATTTTTGGCCACGCCACACGGCTTGTGGGATCTTAGTTCCCCGACCAGGGATTGAACCCCGGCCCTTGGCAGTGAAAGTGTGGAGTCCTAACCACTGGACCGCCAGGGAATTCCCTAGAGGTTGCGAGGTCCTTGTTAGCAGAAGCTGAATATCATAGTAGATTAAAAGCAGGAACTGCAAATCCTGATTCAGCCACTTACTTACTGCTGTGTGACCTTGGGAAGGTCACTCTACCTCTCTGAGCCTCAGTGTCCTCATCTGTAAAATGGGGATCATTCCAGTTCCTACCTCATAGGGACACTGTGGATATGAGATGAAATAAAATGTACAAAGAGCCTAGCTCAGAGCAAACACCTAGTAAACGTTTACTATTTACTGGTAATGACTAGGAAACAGTAAACTTAGTAAATACCAAATAGTATTTGGTATTTGGCCTTAGTCATTTGGTCATAAATAGCCAATTTAGCAAGTACATTAAGTAAATACTAAGTGACTGCCATGATCTTGGTAAGAGTTAATTATTACTAGTTGCCTCTGCATCTCCGTAGGGCCCGGCACACGGTAGGTGTTTTGGGTTGGACCGAAGTTCAGCTGAGTTGAGTTGAATTCAGTGTGCAAAGCAGGGTTGTCTCCCGGCTGCTGCAGCGTCTCCCCGAGCCGCCCCGCCACCGGCCAGGCCTCCTCACCTCTCGGTGGACATCTTCACCTCGCTGAGCAGCCGTCGGGCCCCCACAGCCTGCCTCCACAGGAGAAGCAGGCGACTGTGCTCGTGGCTGAAGTAGGCGTTGAAAGACTGGAGGGCAGACGGGCTGAGTGAGGGGCTGGAGTGGGGCCGGCCCACTTCCTGCCCCAGCTCTGACCACGCCCGGAGGCTCCCAGTGGGCCGGCTCTGGGCCCGCATACAGGGCTGTGCCGGAGCTGTATGGTCACCAGCTCAAGCCTCCCGCTGGCTCGGGGAGCTGGATTTCAAAGCCTCCACGGACTGCGAGGAGCAGTGAGGAAGGGCAGAAAGCACTGGGGACCTAGGTTTGCATCCCAGCTGCCAGCCAGCTGCATGACTGGACAGCTATTCAACCTCTCTTTAGAAGGAGGATGACGGCGCTTTCCACATATGGTTACTATGAGGAACAGAGGAGAAATTGCCTGCCTGGCACTGGCACGTGGTATGTGCTAATCAAGGCTATTATTATGACAACATTTACCTCTGCTAAAGGGCTCACCTGACCAGCAGGGCCCTCCCTCCCCCTCCCTCCCCTCCCCCCTCCCCCTCCCCCGCCCCCACCCCCATAGGCTGTTCCCCTCGGGTCAGCTCCCCGGTGCCCACCTCTCCCTCGCGCCTCCACGCTGCCTCCCGCTGCTCCAGCTCCTGGCGGCTGCGTGTCCAGTCGCTGGTCACCTTGCGTATGTCCTCACTCAGAGCCTGGTTGGCCGAGTTCGCCTGGTCCAGCTGCTCTCGGAGCATAGCGTTCACCTGGGCCAGGCTGGCGCTTCTGGGTGGGGGAAAAGGGACCAGTGGGTGCGTGGCCGGAGAGGACAGCCCTGCCAGCCGCGTGCTATCCCCCGCTGTGTCCCACCTCTGCTGTTCCTCCTCCAGGCGGATGAGGGCGCTCTCTAGGTCATGGCTGTGCTCTGTGGCCTGGGTGGGAGAAGCGGGGGCATCAGGTTGGGCAACGTGGAGGGAAGCGCCTGCCCTGCCACAGCCCGGCACCCACCCTCAGCCGCTGCTGCCCCAGCTCCGCAGCTCTCTCCAGCAGCTGCTGCTCCAGCTCCGAGGTCTTCTTCTTGTACTGGAGGATCTGGGGATGGGTGGAGAGTGGCCGGTCAGCCCCAGGGGGCATGGGGGCCAGGCCAAGTGAGCGCAAGGGTGGGCAGGAGCAGGAGTGGGTGGCCCTGACCTTGGCCTGCAGCCGCTGCACGAGCTGGGCCTGCCGCTGCTGGCCCTCCTGGTAGGCCTGCAGCTTGCGCCGGTAGGAGGCCTGCTCCTCCTGCAGCTGCCTCCGCAGCTCCACGCTCTGCCGTGCCAGCCCCCTGGGCTCCTGTGTTTCCAGCTCCCCAGACTCCAGCCGCACAGCCTGCTCCAGCTGCAGGGAAGGGCCCTGGGTGAGAGTCCTGGGCCCCCCGGGAAGGCAGTCACAGGCCTCTGCAGGGGGCGCCAGGCTGGACCTGGACCCACAATGCCTTGCAGGCACATGTGGGCAATACCATGATGCAATGCACGTGTGCACGGGTAATGCAGCCGTGCATGGACAGACAGACTGGGCAAGCGCGGATACACAGACTGGGTGTGCGTGGACACATGCAGGTGGGCCCACAAACGTGTGCATGCAAAGCACAAAGATGCACCTGGTTTTAAACCTTAAAGGCCCTGGGTACACCGTGAGCCTCTCCTCCAAGACACCCAACCCCCCGTGGTGGATAATTATTGGACTCATGCCCCTGTCTCCCCACCCCCACCCTAAGCGAGCTCAGAAAAGCCTGGATTTTGTCCCCACTGTATTCTAGAACAGTGGCAGTCGCAATGTTCATGAATTAGCAGCATGAGCACGTGAATACATTCACAGGCATCAATACACGTATGCATATCTGAGCCTAGAGACATGCACGCACGTGACACACAGAGGCCACCTAAAACACCCCGAAGGTGACACAGATGAACTCACCCCGCCCCCACTCCCCACATACACAGGGCTCAGGTTTGTAAGAGGTGCGCACACGGGTTCTAATATAAGGTGTGGTTTATTAACGCCCTCTCAGCCCAGCCTAGCCTTGGGCTCCCTCCTCTCCCTCGACTCATGGGAAGCCTCTGCGGTGGGTCGCCGCCCTTCCCCTACCCACAGGCAGCTTGCAGCTCCTTCATCATCAAACCCTGGGGGCAGAGGCAGGATGCCTGCCGGCTCTGACTGCCTTGCTGGCCTGGAACCCCCTAACACCCTTAGGTACCCGCTGGTCCCAGGGGGCCCCTCAGCCTCCTCCAGCTGTTTGGAAGGGAGGAGGGAGGAGGCCGCTGAGGACAAGCAAGACCAACAGAGAAGCGACAGTGCCCAGGGAGAACCAACAGCACGAGAGCCCAGCCCAGTGCCTGGCCTGCAAAAGCCCGGGCAGGGTATTCACACGCCCACCCACACTGGGTCCCAGGGAAGCCAATGGCAAGGGCAGCTACTCTCACCCACGCTAGTAGCGGGGCCAGGCCAGGTCAGCCCTCCAGGCCTGTGTTAAGCGGTATGGCAGGAGAGACCCAGTGAGCCACCAAGCTGAGAGGCATCTCCGGCCCCACCCCTGTTGCAGCAAATATAGAAATGAAGTTTTCCCTCCCCTGAGAACAAGGAGAACAAAGGGAACAGTGAACAGGCTAGAGAAGAAACATAACCTGGCCTGAAAGAGTTAATCACTCCTCGTTTTACTTTAACTGTCACTAATTTTTAGTAACTTTACAAAGCTAACCTCACTCCCTGACACTATGTAATTTACGTTCAGCACCTATCACGCCTAGCTCTTTGAGTTACATCCCCTGCCTCTCAATCCCTAACCTTACTTTGTCCCAGCACTTACATTGGATAACAAATCACCCCCTATAGTTTTTGCATTTCAGAAACAAGGTCGCCGGCTGATAAACCAGAGGCAAACGAACGAGGCAAACGGACACCATTACCAGACCGCCGGACCCCAATTACTGGGCAACCTGACGCCAGCTATGACTGTTTTGAAATAATGCAAAGGAAAGGAAGAATGCAAGACCTTCACTACTCTGATCCTTATCACATACCCGGACTGCGAGCCCCACATATAAAATCTTCCCTGATTCCCAAGGTGGGGGGCACAGTTCTTGAGGCGCTAGCCTGCTGTGTCTTGCCTTCGGCCTGGCAGAAAAATAAAGCCATCTCTCTCTTCCTCCAAAATCCCTGTCTCCGTATTTCTGTTCGGCCTCGGTGCACAGGGAAGCTGATATTCGGCCAAACCACGCCCACCCCCGGGGACAGCGCTGGGCAGGGTGACTGTGCCCACGGAGGCTGCTTGGAGGCTTCAGCTTATGTGGGTGGGGATCCGGTCTGAGGGTGGAGAAGGCAATGTGCAGGGGGTCTCCACCTGGAGGGTGTGCTGTGGGCCCGTGGCCAGTATCTGCGCGAAGTCCACCTAAGTCAGGTGATGGGCAGAGCATCCGCGTCTGCATGTGGTGACGGTGGCACCGAGATGCTGTGAGTGTGCTGTGCATGGATGCGGGCGCTTCCTTGGGGGTGGGTGGGGTGCGTCTTGTCATCTGTCTCCATGTGGGACCCTGTGTGTCTCTGGGTCTGGGCCTTCACAGGGACCGGGTGAGGTGGCGGCTGCAGTCCAGGGTCTACGTTGTGCTGCGGGCGATGGGTCGTCTTCAGGTGCACCCGTGTGTCCATGTGTCTGTATGACTGTGTGCAGTCACAAGTGGGCGGACCTGGGGAGCGAAGCTGGGCTCTGCACGCGTCTGTGCACTTGTGTGTACCTTTGTCTGGCTGTAGGTGTCCAGGAGCTGTGAGGCGATGCTGTGTTGTCTGCGGTGTGCGTGTGCCGGATACACCACGTGTGTGACTGTGCGTGTGGGTGGGATTGTGCGGTGTCCGGGCAGCTTCTGTGAATCTGAGTGTCTCCCCGACGTGGGTTTGTGTTGGTGTGTGGGGAGGGTCTGATTGCGGCTTGTGTTGTGTGCATTTTGCACATCTGTGTGAACCAGCTGCTGTCTGCTTCGTGGCTTTAGAGGGCTTCCTGCAGCCGCCAGGTGCTCCACCGCTTCTCCAGCGCTCCCCGCCAGACCCAAGCCACTCCTGGCCACACCCCACCCCTTTCCACAAACTTTGCTGCTCACCAAGCAGCCTTTCAATTTTACTTGTAATTCAAGAGGGAAGGAGGCTGCTACCAAGCCAGGGATGAAAGAAGTTTACTGTCTCCCCTAGCAACCGCTGCCCCAGTCCCCGACATTCCCGTCCAGGTTGCCACGGACACTGGGGGTGGGGGGGCAGGGGGCCTGGCCTGTGGAGCCGACTCCTTCCTTCCCATCCCAGCTGCCTCGCCCAGCACCTGCTCGTCAGGGACAGGAAGAAGCGGGGGCCTCCACTGGGACCCTGAGGTTCTTCCTCTGACCTGGGAGGTAGCCACTAGGAGCCCCTGCCTCAGTTTCCCTACATGTAGTCAATAGGACAGAGACCCTGACCTCACCTCCACTCCCCTTTCCCAGGGATGCTGTGGGGTTTAAGGGGTCGGAACAACCTCACTGACTGGCCCCCAAGCCAGCACACGTGCAGCAGTTATAGCCACAAGGGCGCCCTGTCACCTGCAGCCCGGGGACAAGTGGGCAGCAGGGAGTGACGGCGCCGCAGGAGCACAGAGCCCCGGACCAGGGGTCTCGGCCCAGCTCCACCACCGACCTTGGGCCTGTCACGTCCCCTCCCTGGGCCTGTTTCCCCATCTCTAATGAGGTGATCTCCAGGCTCTGAGGTTCCCTGTGGACCCGCCCCCAGGAAAGGCCTCAAGGTCACTGTCACGCAGCCCCTGCCTCCAGGGGGCCACATCTCAGACAGAGGACAGTCTCCTGCCAGGCTCGCTCTACATGCTATTCAGGGGTCTCTCCAGCCACACAAGGCAACTTTCTAGACTAAAGCAGCTCCCCCAACCGGCCCAGCCCCACAGCTGTGTCCTAGAAGAAAAGGGACCCGCTACCTCCACCTCTTCCTCCCTCCCCATGCCAGCCTGAGGGGCAGTGCTAGCCTCACTGTCAGTCAGAAATTGGCATTTAAAAGAGGCAGCCAGGGTTTCACTGGTGGCACTGGTTGAGAGGGCGCCTGCCGACGCAGGGGACACGGGTTCGTGCCCCGGTCCGGGAGGATCCCACATGCTGCGGAGCGGCTGGGCCCGTGAGCCATGGCCGCTGAGCCTGCGCGTCCGGAGCCTGTGCTCCACAACGGGAGAGGCCCGCGTACCACAAAAAAAAATAATAATAATAAAAAATAAAAAATAAAAATAAAAGAGGCAGCCAAAAATAAATAAATAAAAGTAAAAGAGGTAGCCCCCAGGGGCCTGACACTGTGCCAGGGGCCAAAAGATGACCAGCCTAAACTAGGAGGGGGCTGTCTCAGGGCCCACCAACAACAATACAGACTCCGCCCAGCCCACCTGCCACGCCCCCTGCAAACCTTGGGAAAACTAGCTCTGCACGGTCCCCAGTGCCGGCCACCATCCTGCTCTTCTGCAAGTCCCAACACGTCAGGGGCTTGTCCAGGCAGGCGGATGTCAGGACACAGGCACATCCCACAACGACACAGAGGAACACAGATCCCTCTTCCCATCACGGGTATACAAGCCCCTGTGTGGACAGGCCCGGCTCAGGGGTCTAGCCATCCCTAGCTCTGCTAGTCCCACACAGGGGACCCTGGGCCAGCTTCAATCTTCCGTTTGTAACATCAGGGGTCACGTCTGAGGCCCTTCCAGCTTTCCCAGGGCCAGGTGCCCCATGGAACTCCCAGGCCGGTTGCCTCTTCCCATACCCAGGAAACAGAACTGTAACACAGAGCCCTCAGCTGTGTGACCCTCAAGCAGGGTGCTTTCCCTCTCTGAGCCTTGGTTGTCTCCTCTGTTAAATGAGCATCATAATGGTCCCGACCTTGGTGCATTAAATGTAAAGCACCCAGCTCATGCTTGGCACAGAGTAGGCACTCAGTAACCAGCAGCTACTATAATGAGTGTTATCACCACCCACACATCTCCCATCCGCACACACACTCCCTCCTTCATGCAACTCTCTCACCAACTTTCAGCCACCATCAACTCCCCAGGGTCATTTCCCACGAGCCTGGAGGCCTAAAGGAGAAAATGCACTAAGAAACACCTGTACTCCGCTCACACTGACCTCCTGCCCAGGCCCGGGCGGCACAGGTCCCGGGGGACATGAATCCTGCCTGGACTTGCAGGCAGGCCCGGCTTCTCCTTCCTTCCTTCCTTTGCTGGGCCTCACCCCCACGGGGAGCAGGGCAGGTCTGTGGCTGCCTGTGCCTACCCCAGCCTGTTGGGTGGACCCCAAGGCCCAGGTAACCGGGGGCACAGGAAGATGCCCAGAGGCTCAAGGGGTGGCAGGGGCCTCTAGGGGTCTTGTTCTCCGTGCCCCACCCCCCAAGCAGGCTTGGGACAGCCAGGAATGAAATACCCCAGTTTCCAGGCACTTCATCCCCTCGTCTTATTGATTCCTCACAGCTCCATGTCACATTACTGTCCCCGCTACGGAAAGCAGGCTCGCAGAGCGGGGTGATTTGCTCAAGGCCGCTCAAGTGGGCAGAGCCACAATCTGAATGGAGGCGGCCTGACTCCAGGGCCCACATTCTGCCCAGGAAGTGGGCCTGCCCTGGCTGTCTCCCCACCCCTGTGGCAGGGGAGCCCCTAGCCCAGCTCTCAGCCCCCCGCAGCACGCACCCTCTCACTGACCGCGTTGTACTTGATGGCCAGCTCATCGCGCTCAGCCCGGCTCTGGGCCAGCAGGTCCTCCACGCGGGACAGCTCCTGCTGAAGAAGCTGGCTCTCCTCCTGCAGTGACAGCATGGATGCCATCTCGGTGGCCGGCAGCAGGGCTGGAGAGGGACAGCGGGCACACAATTAGCTTCCACCTGCATCCTGAGGGACCGCCTCCCCCTACAGGTGCCCTACCCATCCCTGGAGGCAGGAAGATAGACCAGGTCCCCACGAGGAGCTGTAGCTGAGGCGGCCCTTCCCAGACTCTCTCGACCCAAATATGAGGTGTGGGTGTTGCCCTCCAGGGGGAGCAGGGGCCCATCAGCCTTCCTGCCCGGGTGGGGAATGGACACTGCCACTCCTTATACTTCTACAAAGCCCTGAGCTAAGCTGAGCTGCCCTCCCCCTCTAATCTTGGGTTCACCCAGCTCACACCTTCCCTGGGAGAGAATGTGGTGTTTGGGGTTTAAGTCTTTGCAGCAGGCTGCCTGCAAGCAAGGAGGGGGTGCTCAGCCCTGCCTTCCAGCAGCATCGCATGGAGAACAAGTCTGGGAAAATTACACCGCTGAGCCTCCATTTCCTCATCTGTAAAATGGGACCCTCCATCACAGGCTTGTGCCTGCCTCACAGTGATTATTCAAGAAATGGAAGCTGCACTCATGATCGTCATTATGACTGTTGAGGAGGGGGATGTGAGAAGAGGTGAGATGCAGGCAGTGTCTGTGAAGGGGAGTGGTACCTGGGCTCTCAGGCTGGGAGAAGTTGCGGGTGACAATCTCCCTGATGCGGGCAGGCAGGCAGATGGGCTGGGAATCCTGGGCCGGGTCCTGCACGTTCAGGCCCTTCTCCTGGCCCGACCCCAGGATGCTGCTCTCCAGTGTCTGCAGGGAAAGAGGGAGGGTCTGCGGGGAACCTGGGACCTTGGGCTCCCTGGTGTGGGTGGGAGAGAAACAAAGTCCTGCCGCACCAAACAAAGATGTGGGTGCCCAGGAGACCCTCGGGAAATCCCCAAATGGAAGGAAGCCTGGGAGTTAGAATCGCAAAAAGCCCAATGGGAGGATACTCTGTGTGCCCCCTGCCCCGGGAAGGAGGCCCCCTCGGGGGCCAGAGAAGCAAACCAAAGCCCACGGCCCACTCACAGACCTCCCAGGGCAGCACAGAGCGTTGGGGGCTCCAATCCAGCTCCCGCCCTAGATGGGTGATGACCCCACTGCTCCAGCAGAGGTCACCTCAACCCTAAACTCTGGAAGTAGGGACTTCCCTTCACTCGAGGGGCACTGGATAAGGGAGTCACGGAGTTGAGACCTGAGCACCCCTCTACCACCAGTCTGGCTGGGAGCTGCAAGCTGGGGTCCCTGCGCACCCCACCACCACACCTCTCCCACTCCTGGACCCCTAAGATGTGCCCACGCCTCCCACTCCTGCTAGGCCCACACTCCCCTGCCCTGGACAGGGTGGGCACAGCCCCCAGGACCCACCTGGATAACCGCTTCCAGTGCCAGCTGGGCCTCCAACGACCCCTCCAGCCCCAAGTTTATGGGGTGGAGGCTGTGGGCACCCTGCGCCAGGGCCCTGGAGACAAACACAGCCCGCCCACCCTACAGCCAGACTGCGGTGCTGAGCGCTGGGCAGATTAGGCTTAAATCCGGCGGCGCCCCCACGTGATCAGGGAGGTGGGCGGGGCTGAGGGGGGAGGGGAGGGGAAAGGAGAGGGTGGGCGGGAAGCTGGGCAGCGGGGAACAGGAGGAGGAAGGACGAATAGGGGGAGGAGAGGAGAGAGGGGAGGAGGTTGGAGAGAAAGGGAAGGAGTGGAAAGAAGAGGGAAAGGATGGAGAGGAGGGGGAAGGGAAAGGGGGAAGGGACCTGGAGGTGAAGACCCCCCCCCACTACACACACACACACACACACACACACACACACACAGGCACACACATCTAGCCTCTCCAAGCGCAGGGGGTGGGGTCAGCATACTGGAGGCGGGAAAGGCCAGTCTTCAAGACTGTCTTTACTGACCCAGAAAAGGGGTCACAGGGTTTGCTAAGAATGTCTTTATAGGGTGCTGGGATGACGTTTTCCCACATCAGGAGCAGGCTGTGGAATTGCCCAGTCAAGGAGCTGAATCCCCCTTCTCCAACTCCCAGCCCCACCCCCGCACTAGCTGTGTGCCCCAGGGAAAGCAACTTTGCCTATCTGAGCCTCCGTGTCTTCGTGTCAGATGCGAATTATTGGCACCCATCCCATGGAGTCACCTGGTGGCATAGAGAGCTTACAACTGGGCACCGGGCTCACAGTGAGCATGTGATCAGTACTGATTTCGTTCATCTGAAGATCTGAAATGTACAGTCCCTGTACCCCGGACCCTAGGGCTCAGAGGTCCACCCACTGCCTGCCATTGTTCCTTCCCTAAGGCAAGGAGGCTGTGCGGTGTAGTGGTTAGGCTGTCAGCTCTGAAATCAGGGTCAGATATGGGGTCGCATCGGAGCCCCAGCTCTGCCACTTGTTGGCAGTATGACCTTGGACAAGTTACCTCTCTGAGCCTCAGTTTCCTCATCTCTAAAATGAAGCTGATAGCACCTACCACATAGAGTCACTGTGAAGATTAAATGGGTTGAACAGTGTAAGGGGTTTGCACCACAGCTGGCACGTGGTGAGCAGCGAGTAAATGGCGGCTGCTCTTCCCGTTGTCATTAGCACCATGTGTCTGGGCTCCTGCTCCCTCTTGGCCCACGGCCTCAGGGTGCCCTCTGCTCTAATGCCATGTCCCATAGGAGGCACATTCATGTTATCCCATTAAATCCTCACCTCAACCCATTTCCAGATGAGAAAACCGGGACACAGAAAGGTTGGGGCTCTTACCTATTCAAAGTGGCACACTGCTGCAGGGAAGTGGGAAGCCCCAAGTTCTTTCCACTTAAGCCAGGCAGCCTCCCAATAAGTGCCTCAAGGGCAAGACCGGGGCATTTGTACTTCAACGCTCTACCAACCGTGTCTAAGTCAGACCCAGGAATGCAGCACGTGCTGCATAAACGTACATCAGTCCAAGCGGAGCCTGGAACCCTCACCCCCAACTGGGGAATCTGCTCTGGAAATGGAAAAGCAGGGAACAGGGTACACTGGGCCAAAAAAATAAGTGCCTCCACATTGCCATGGCAACCAAGGCCAGATTTAGGCAAAACTAAACTCAGCCAGAGGCGGGAAGCTGTCACTACAAAACCCTGGGACTCCATTTTCCCACCTCCAGACAGCCTCCAGAAATCCCCTCTACAGGCTGCACACCCATAACCAGAGCAGGGGGAAGCCACAAACACCCGCAGGCCAGGCTCTCCAGACCTGCTTGCCCAGCTTGGAAGAGAGGGGGCCCCAGATGTGCTTGGTGAACTGAACTGCATTATTCTGTGCCCTTCCCCAGCCAGTGCCCTAGGGGATGGGGGAAGGGAGCAGGATGCCAGAACCCTTGGCGCTGAGTGATTCCAGCCCTTGGCTCTGTCCACGAAGTTCTCACCCTCAGGTCCTTCTGGGTTCTATTATAAAGCCCAAGAAACCGTATCTAACCCCTGCGTGTATGTGCATTTTCTAATGTCTGCAGCTTCCATCCAATTCTCAGAACGACAATTGAATTCCTCATAGGAAAGATCTGGATGTTACAGCTTCAGCGTCTGACTGCCAGGAATCCAATCTGGCTCTGCCTCCCCACAAGCTGTGTGACCCTGGGCCAATGGCCAATGACTTTGCCTCTCTGAGCCTCAGTTTCCTTTTCTGTAAAATGGGATAAAAACAGTGCCTGCTTCTATTAGGAGGCTTAAAAAAAGATGATCTACGCTTAGCTATGTGCCTGGATATGGTGTGACAGAAGCTGCTCTGTGTTCACCAAAAAACATTTCTGATTCTTCTTAGGAATATGGCTAGAAGTCATTTCCCAGACTCCACTGCAGTCAGATATGGCCATGTGATCAAGTTCTGACCAGCAGAATTACGACAGAAAGAAGGTGTGCCACTTCGGACCTGGCCCATAAAAACCTCCCACAAGGACTCCTCTCCTCCCCTCAGCTGGAGGGAAATAACGCTGAGTTCCTAGGGGATGCGAGAGCCACAAGCTGGAAGGGATCTGGGTCCATGGGTCACCATGTAGAAAGCCACCGAACAGGACTTTTCACAAATGAGAAATAAATTTCTGTTGTGTTAAGCCACTGAGATTTCAGGATTTCACTATCCTATCAGCTAGAATTACCTTAATGATTACCCACTGTTACATAGTGCATACGTGTTGTCTATTATTAGTGTTATCATCACTAATATTATTGGCTCCTCCCAGTACCCAGTGTGCTTGGTGAACTGAACTGAATTATTCTGTGCCTCTCCCCAGCCAGCGCCCTACCCAGTCTAGAACCCTGCCTGGTACACAGTAGACCCTCAGCCATGGTTGGGCGAATAAACACAGAGGACACACCCTTTGCACTCGCTCCCTCCCCAGTCCTGCTTAGTCCTTTGACCACCCTGCAAAGCTGCCATTTACCAGGTCCAGCTGCAGGCCCTAGCCAAAAAGTCCCTCAAAGGCCACTCATGAGTTTCAAACATACCAGCTGCTCTCACCCACTTATCCTTTCTTTATTCTCCAGTTGCTGACTAGAACTTATAATAAAAATATTGAGCCAACCATGAGCCAGGCTCTGTGCCCCAGTTTCTGCATCTGTACCATATCTGTTTGAACCTTCTTGACAGTCCCACGATGCTGGTACTGTTCTACCCACTTTACAGATGACAACACTGAGGCTGGGTGAAGTTAAATGGTTTGCTCAAAGTCATCCAGCCATGAAGAGCTGAAGCCACAGGTGAGAAGTATGCCTGGTTCCAAAGTTTTAAACAATCACACAATGGCTACCATCATGTAGTGTTTACTGTATGCCAGGCGCCACCCTAGGTCTCTGATGTATATTATATAAGCCACTGCCACTGCTTGCCTGGCCTGCTGAGATGGCTCCTCATGGGTCTCCCTACTTCCTCTCTTGTCCCCCAGCCCAGTCTGTTCTCACACATCCCTCTTCTATTCAACCCCCACGCTGGCTACTATCACTCTCAAAATAAAATTCAAAATCCTACCGCAGTGAACAAGGCCGGCTCAGTCTAGCCCTGGTCTACCTCTCCACCTCATCTCCCCTCTCCCCCAGCTATTCCACTCCAGCCATGCTGGCCGCCTTTTTTTTTTTTTTTTTTTTTTTTTTTTTTGTGGTACGCGGGCCTCTCACTGTTGTGGCCTCTCCCGTTGTGGAGCACAGGCTCCGGACGCACAGTCTCAGCGGCCATGGCTCACGGGCCCAGCCGCTCCGCGGCATGTGGGATCTTCCCGGACTGGGGCACGAACCCGTGTCCCCTGCATCGGCAGGCGGACTCTCAACCAACTGCGCCACCAGGGAAGCCCCATGTTGGCCTTCTTGATTCTCAAACACACCAAGCATGCTCCAACCTCAGGGCCTTCGCATCTGTCATTTTCTCTGCCTGGAATGCTCTTCTCCCTTCCTTTCATGGCTGACTCCAGACCCTGGCCAAAAATGTCACCTTCTGAGATTGTGAACTCTGACCTCCCAGCCAAAGTGGTTCCTGCCAGTAACTGTTCACTGTTTTCTTCTACATGTACGTTGTCTGTCTGCTCCAAGGTCAGGGACCAAGTCGTCCTTGTTTACTGCTGTCTCCACAGGGCCTAAGGCCCAAAGCGCCATGAACAGCTGTTGAGTGAGTGAATAAATGCTAGGAGACAAGTAGTAATATAGGAAATTAAATGGAAAAAAAAAAGAAACGGTTTGGCAGGGGTCACACAGGGCAAGTCTTGGCCATGTTTGATGTGACCCACAGACCGAGTTCCCATAAGGGCCCCAGCGAACACATACCCAACACCTGAACACCTCGCAGGAGTTCAAGGTAAAAACCAGGCAGTGTCCCCCACAGGGGACTCCTGGGTGGGAGGGGTACCTAGTCTCTGAGGGCTGACCCCCATCCCCAGAGCTTGAGAGAAAGACCAGAGAGGAGAAGCTAAGTCAAGGAAACCTCCAAGATCCAGGGGTTCTAACTACTGAGGTCTTTCCTGGCTGAGGAGCCTGGCCTTAGCCTCTGGTCTGATCTGGCCACAGGATTTGTTTGTTAAGCACCTACTGTGAGCTTAGCTAAGGAAAACAGGAAATCTCAGATGAAAACAGACTGACAGAACCTTCATGGCCCCCTCCCCCAGTGTCCCAATCCCCCAGACAAGTCAAGGTCCCAGATGGAGCTGGGGAGACTGGCCACCAAGGGGGCAGACATTGCCTCAGAGCGCTGTCCTCTCGGGTTGGCAAAAAGATCACAAGGGAGCCTGCTCGTAACGGCAACCCCAGAGACTGGCACGAGGGTGGGGTCTCAGGCCCTACTTTGAGTAACCCAAGGAGGGCCCAAATCCCTGCACAGGCTGTGCCATCTTGGGCAGTTCAATGGACTGCTCTGGGCCTCAAGTTTCCTCATCGGTAAAACGGAGCTACTTTCGACTCCGTATGTTGCACTGAACACGATCCCAAGCGAGGAGGGCAGGGACGGTACCTGGCCCACACGAAGCCGCAGCAAGTTATCGCTGCTGGTGGTGACAATTGGGAAAAGCCTCCTACCGCAGCTCAGCCTGGAAAGAGGGGACCCCCGGGGCGGAGAGGCGCTTGTCTGCAGGCCGCTGCGCCCGGGCAGGCCCCCGCCTCCTGCCGCCTACCCGAGCCCGCGGGAACCCGGGCAGGATTTGGAGCAGGACGGCTGGCAGGATGTCCGCAGAGGCCCCGGGCGCGCTCTCCAGGAGGCCGAGCCAGGCAGCGCCGGGGGGTGCGGCGCGTACGCCCTGAGCGCCTCCAGGGACGGGACGGCGACTCCAGCCCGCCCCCTGGCGCGCGCCCGCCTTCCCGCCCTCCGCGCGCGCCGCAATCTCGGCCCCGCGGCCTTCTCCCGCCGCAGCCCGCCCCGCGCGCCCGAGCCCCTGACCCACGGGAGCGCGCGCCGCGGGCCTTGCGCCGCGGGCCTCCTACCTTGGCGCGACACCACCGCTGCCGCCGAGGCCGAGCGGGCCGGGCCAGGCGAAGCCAGAGGGCGGAGCCCGCGCCCGACCCGCCCGCGTCCCCGCGTCGCCTGGGGTGGAGGGCGCGCCCTGGGCCTGGGGCGGGGCCGGCCGCTGGGAGCGTGCGGCAGCCTCAGTCTACGAGCGCTTATCTGGGAGCCGCACTAGATGGAGGGCTTTTCATACACGACCGCATTTACTGCGCCGGACAGCCCAGGAAACAGGGATTATTAGCTCCTTATGCATAAACGGGAAAGTGAAGATTAAGCTAATTGCTCAGGGTCTCGAAGCTGAAGGGTGGCCGAGCTGGATGCTTGGGAAAAAAGACCCAGCTGCAGTCCCGGTTTTGTGTTCCCTGGCCCAGCCTTAAAGGCCTTAAACTCTAAACACCACACTTTCACCAATGGACAGATCATCCAAAATGAAAATAAATAAGGAAACACAAGCTTTAAATGACACATTAGACAAGATGGATTTAATTGATATTTACAGGACATTCCATCCAAAAAAAACCAGAATATACTTTCTTCTCAAGTGCTCATGGAACATTCTCCAGGATAGATCATATCTTGGGTCACAAATCAAGCCTCAGTAAATTTAAGAAAATTGAAATCGTATCAAGTATCTTTTCCGACCACAACACTATGAGACTAGATATCAGTTACAGGAAAAAAACTGTAAAAAATACACACACGCTGAAAAGCAATTAAGCCCTTGCGCCACAGCTACAAAGCCTGCGCTCTAGAGCCCATGAGCCACAACTACTGAGCCCAAATGCTACAACCACTGAAGCCCGTGCTCCTAGAGCCCGTGCTCTGCAACAAGAGAAGCCACTGCAATGAGAAAGCCCGTGCACCACTACGAAGAGTAGTCCCTGCTCGCCGCAACTAGAGAAAGCCTGTGCACAGCAACGAAGACCCAACGCAGCAAAAAAAAAAACCAAAAAAAAACTAGAGACAAATGACAATGAAAACACAATGACCCAAAACCTATGGGATGCCGCAAAAGCAGCTCTAAGAGGGAAGATTATAGCAATACAATCCTACCTCAAAAAACAAGAAATATCTCAAAAAAAACAACCTAACCTTACACCTAAAACAATTAGAGAAAGAAGAACCAAAAAACCCCAAAGTTAGCAGAAGGAAAGAAATCATAAAGATCAGATCAGAAATAAATGAAAAAAAAAAATGAAGGACACAATAGCAAAGGTCAATAAAACTAAAAGCTGGTTCTTTGAGAAGATAAACAAAATTGATAAACCATTAGCCAGACTCGTCAAGAAAAAAAGGGAGAAGACTCAAATCAATAGAATTAGAAATGAAAAAGGAGAACAACTGACACGGCAGAAATCCAAAGGATCATGAGAGATTACTACAAGCAACTATATGCCAATAAAATGGACAACCTGGAAGAAATGGACAAATTCTTAGAAAAGTACAACTTTCTGAGACTGAACCAAGAAGAAATAGAAAATATTAACAGACCAATCACAGGCACTGAAATTGAAACTGTGATTAAAAATCTTCCAACAAACAAAAGCCCAGGACCAGATGGCTTCACAGGTGAATTCTATCAAACATTTAGAGAAGAGCTAACACCTATCCTTCTCAAACTCTTCCAAAATATAGCAGAGGGAGGAACACTCCCAAACTCATTCTAAGAGGCCACCATCACCCTGATACCAAAACCAGACAAAGATGTCACAAAAAAAGAAAACTATAGGCCAATATCACTGATGAACATAGATGCAAAACTCCTCAACAAAATACTAGCAAACAGAATCCAACAGCACATTAAAAGGATCATACACCATGATCAAGTGGGGTTTATCCCAGGAATGCAAGGATTCTTTAATATATGCAAATCAATGTGATACACCATATTAACAAACTGAAGGATAAAAACCATATGATAGGGCTTCCCTGGTGGCACAGTGGTTGAGAGTCCGCCTGCCAATGCAGGGGACATGGGTTCGTGCCCCGGTCTGGGAGGATCCCACATGCCGCGAAGCGGCTGGGCCCGTGAGCCATGGCCGCTGAGACTGTGCGTCCGGAGCCTGTGCTCCGCAACGGGAGAGGCCACAACAGTGAGAGGCCAGCGTACCGCAAAAAAAAAAAAAAAAAAAGAAAGAAACGAAATGGAGTTATTTGTAGTGAGGTGGATGGACCTAGAGTCTGTCATACAGAGTGAAGCAAGTCAGAAAGAGAAAAACAAATACTGTATGCTAACACATATATATAGAATCAAAAAAAATGGTTCTGATGAACCTAGGGGCAAGACAGGAATAAAAACACAGGTGTAGAGAATGGACTTGAGGACACGGGGAGGGGAAGGGTAAGCTGGGACAAAGTGAGAGTAGCAATGACATATATACACTACCAAATGTAAAATAGATAGCTAGTGGGAAGCAGCCGCATAGCATAGGGAGATCAGCTCGGTGCTTTGTGACCACCTACAGGGGTGGGATATGGAGGATGGGAGGGAGACGCAAGAAGGAGGGGGTAAGGGGATATATGTATACATACAGCTGATTCACTTTGCTGTACAGCAGAAACTAATACAACATTGTAAAGCAATTATACTCCAATAAAAATGTTTAAAAAAAGGAAAAAAAGAAAAGAAAAGGCCTTAAACTCCTAAGATCTGGCCTTGACCCATCGCCCAACCAGACTAAGGGGGCATGCCTGCCCCATTTCAGAGCCCAAGCCATGTGAGACCTCAATGACTTAACCTGTAGGGAGAATGTCTTTGTTTTCCTGATTGACCTGCAACCTTGGTTGAGGCACTCTGGCCTCAGTTAGTTCATCGGTAAAATGGTGGAGCTCCCCATTCCTTCTCACAAGCTCAGGTGCCTTCTCCACATGGGATGGGGATGAGACCATAGAGAACACCATGCTTTTGAAACTAAACAGTGATGTGTCCTGTCTATTCTAACAATAGGTTAGATGTCCATCCTCTCACCTGGCCTCAACTTCCCTGCATTCTTTTTCTTTACATAAACTTATTTATTTATTCATTTATTGGCTGCATTGGGTCTTAGTTCCTGTGCGTGGGCTTTCTCTAGTTGCAGAGAGCGGGGCCCACTCTTTGTTGTGGTGCGCGGGCTTCTCATTGCAGTGGCCTCTCTTGTTGTGGAGCACAGGCTCTAGGCGTGTGGGCTTCAGTAGTTGTGTCTTGAGGTCTTTAGAGAGCAGGCTCAGCAGTTGTGGCACACGGGCTTAGTTGCTCCGCGGCATGTGGGATCTTCCTGGACCAGGGCTTAAACCCATGTCCCCTGCATTGGCAGGCAGATTCTTAACCACTGCGCCACCAGGGAAGTCCATTCCCTGCATTCTTGAAGGCACCAGATCCACCTCAAAACGGGGAGGCAGGGCTTCCCTGGTGGCGCGGTGGTTGAGAGTCCGCCTGCCGTTGCAGGGGACACAGGTTCGTGCCCCGGTCCGGGAAGATCCCACATGCCGCGGAGCTGCTGGGCCCGTGAGCCATGGCCGCTGAGCCAGCGCGTCCAGAGCCTGTGCTCTGCAACGGGAGAGGCCACAGCAGTGAGAGGCCCGCGTACCACACACACAAAAAAAAAAAGGTGGAGGGGGCAGGTCTGAATCTCTAGGGCTTAGGGAGGGGTGTTTTGACTATAAAAGCATATTTCATTTTATGATTTTACATTTGAAAAAAAGTAAATACCCAGAAAGAAAAGCAGCAGGCCTACAGCCAATGGTTTCCCCATCAGTCAGAGGGGATAAGTGGGAGTTTTATTTGTCAAAGAGGAGCCTGGGCTTTTTGGGGTTTTTTTTAACTTTTTTTTTTTTTTTTTTTTTTGGCTATGTTGGGTCTTTGTTGCTGCACGCGGGCTTTCTCTAGTTGTGGTGAGCGGGGACTACTCTTCGTTGTGGTGCATGGGCTTCTCGTTGTGGTGGCTTCTCTTGTTGCAGAGCATGGGCTCTAGGCACACAGGCTTCAGTAGTTGTGGCTCACAGGCCAAGTAGTTGTGGCTCACGGGCTCTAGAGCGCAGGCTCAGTAGTTGTGATGCACGGGCTTAGCTGCTCCATGGCATGTGGGATCTTCCCGGACCAGGGCTCGAATCCGTGTCCCTTGCATTGGCAGGCGGATCCTTAACCACTTTGCCACCAGGGAAGTCCCCAAACCCATGCTCTTTCCTCTACACCATGCTGCCTAATGTGAGATTTTGGGAGGGACAGCAAACACGGTTCCTCTCTCCTTGACCCTATCCCCGGGGGCCCCAGGATCCTGCTGCAGGGAGGTACATACTTACACCAACCCTCCTCCAGAGGCCTTGAGCTCCCCTGCTGTGCTGACTCAGTGACTCTGCTCAGCTCAGCCTGGCCTGTGAGCATTTGAATACCCAGGGCTGCTGCCCACTGGTCACTGCTCCATAACCAGGTGGTGCCCAGCCCAGAGCCCCAAGGTCCAGCCACCAGAAGGGAGTTGTGTTGGGTACTCACCTACTCACTGCGGAGGGTTCTAAGTCTGCAACTCAGGTAACTGGGAAACAAGTGACTGGGACTTACCAACCCCAGGTTGCTGGAGCCAAGTGCCTGCCGAACCCAGGTGCTAGGCTGGGTTGGACTCTGCCCACCAACAGCAAAACCACATTACCCAGGAGGCTTAGAGGACAGATGTTCTGGTTAACTGGATTTGCCTGATATCTTAAGGCTAATTGGCAATGCCTTTTAATGCCTGGCTTTAATAGCAAAAAATTAGGAAGACCAAAATGTCCAGCAATAGGGGACTTGCATATGTAAGTTGTTCATTTAATGGAATACTATTAAGTCATTCCAAATGTTACAAAAAAAGTTCAGCAACTGGAGAAATTGTTATACATATATATTTTTAAATTTTATGTGTGTAGGTATGTATTTATTTGGCTGCGTTGGGTCTTCATTGCTGCAGGTGGCTTTCTCTAGTTGCGGCAAGCAGGGGCTACTCTTTGTTGCGGTGCTCAGTCTTCTCACTGCAGTGGCTTCTCTTGTTGTGGAGCCTGGGCTCTAGGCGCACGGGCTTCAGTAGTTGTGGCTCGTGGGCTCCAGAGCGCAGGCTCAGTATTTGCGGCACACGGGCTTAGTTGCTCCCTGACGTGGGATATTCCCGGACCAGGGCTTGAACCCGTGTCCCCTGCATTGGCAGGCAGATTCTTAACCACTGCACCACCAGGAAAGTCCAGAAATTGTTATATTAAGTGAAAAGTTTCGGAACAGTAGGACAGAATTAGCCCTTGTTTGTAATTTTTTTCTTTTTTTTTTGCGGGATCTTAGTTCCCTGGCCAGGGATTGAACCTGGGCCACAGCAGTGAAAGTGCCGAGTCCTAACCACTGGACCACCAGGGAATTCCCGAAAAATATTTCTTATATAGATATAATAGGAAAAACATGAGAAGACACTAAAACGTTAACCATGCTATCTTTAGGTGTTAGGATGACAGATGACCTCTTAAACATATTCTCTTTTGTTGAAAAGATGGTACATTTACATGGTTCGAATTCAAATAGTGCAGAACGTTGTAAAGTAAAAGTAAGTATCCCTCCCATCCCTGTCTCCTAGTCACCCAGTCTCTCCCTGCAGGCAACCTGTGCGGTGCTGTTTCCTATATATCTTTCTAGATATTTTATGCACATATTTTCCCCTTCCCATTTTATGCGAAAGAGAGCACGTCTACACCTTACCCCCAATACTTAGCAGCCTAACACGTTTATTGTCTCGGTTTCTGTGGGTGGGAAATCCAGGTGGAGCTTAGCTGGGTATTGTCTCCACACCTCTCCCAGGCTGCAGTCCAGGTGTCAGACAAGAAATGTCTTAAGCTAAGTTTTGGGGTGATTGTTACCCAGCAATAGTTAACTAATATAGACGTGTAGGCTATTTCCAGTCTTTTGCTATGATAATATTACATTTGCTTGTTAGTATTGTGTTTTTCTGTTTTCTTATTGCATTACACACCCATAATCAGGTCTACTCTGCCCACAGAGGATGGTACCTTCCTTGCTCAGAGAAATCAAAAGATATTGAGCACCTACTGTGTGTCTATGATGCATTTCAGTGGTTTCCAATTACCTATGGAATAAAGCCCCACCCCTTGGCCTGTCATTAAACACCTGCCATATTAGGGCGCTTTTTTTTGCGGTACGCGGGCCTCTCACTGTTGTGGCCTCTCCCGTTGCGGAGCACAGGCTCCGGACGCGCAGGCTCAGCGGCCATGGCTCACGGGCCCTGCTGCTCCACGACATGTGGGATCCTCCCGGACCGGGGCACGAACCCGTGTCCCCTGCATCGGCAGGCGGACTCTCACCCACTGCGCCACCAGGGAAGCCCCCCTATTAGGGCTTTCTTAATCCACACGGAGTGAATGGGAACTTCCATGTATTAGGCAGGTCTTAGGTGCCAGCCCTGTCAGCAGCACCACTCAAGATCAACCTGATTAAAAGCACGGATGCTAGAGCCAGGCTGCCTGGGTTCCAACTTAGCAGCTATGTGACTTCGGGCAAATTACATCACCTCACTGTGCTTCAGTCCCATCACTTGTAAAACAAGGATGAGTATCTATCTCACAGGGCCGTTGTGACAATGAAATGAATCTTAAAAATTATTTATTTTGGCCGCACAGCCTGCAGGATCTTAGTTCTCTGACCAGGGATCGAACCCGTGCCACCTGTAGTGGGGACGAGGAGTCTTAACCACCGGACCGCCTGCAATGAATTTTCTGTTAAGTGCATGGAACAGTGCCTTGTGCAGAGTAAGCAGCACATAAGCAATAGTTGCTGTCCACATACAGGGAAAGTGAGGCCCCCAAGGAGCAGGTTAAGTGAGCTCCCAAGGCCATACAGCCATTAAATCTGTCCACTTTAAAAAAAAATTTTTGGCTGCACTGTGTGTTCGTTGCTGTTCCCGGGCTTTCTCTAGCTGTGGTGAGCAGGGGCTACTCTTCATTGTGGTGCGTGGGCTTCTCACTGCGGTGGCTTATCTTGTTGCGGAGCACGGGCTCTAAGCGCTTGGGCTTCAGTAGCTGTGGCACTCGGGCTCAGTAGCTGTGGTGCAGGGGCTCAGCTGCTCCATCGCACGTTGGATCTTCCTGGACCAGGGTTCGAACCCGTGCCCCTGCATTGGCAGGATTCTTTTCAGAATTTTTTATATTTTTTGCTGTGTTGGGTCCTCGTTGCTGCACGCGGGCTTTTCTCTGGTTGCGGCGTGCGGGGGCTACTCTTCATTGCGATGCGCAGGCTTCTCATTTTGGTGGTTTCTCTTGTTGCAGAGCCTGGGCTCTAGGCGCACGGGCTTCAGTAGTTGCGGCACATAGGCTCAGCAGTTGTGGCTCACAGTCTCTAGAGTGCACGCTCAGTAGTTGTGGCGCATGGGCTCAGTTGCTACACGGCGTGTGGGAATCTTCCCGCACCAGGGCTCGAACCCGTGTCCCCTGCACTGGCAGGCGGATTCTTAACCATGCATGACCAGGGAGGTCTCTGTCCAGACTTTTCTCACACTGACTCCCATCTCCAATGCCCTTCACTCACCTCTTGTATTAGTTATCTATTGCTGCCTAATGATATTACCATCTTGGCAGCTTGAAACACATTTACTAACTCAGTTTCCGGGGGTTAGGAGTCTGGGCACAACTTGGCTGGGTCCTCTGTAAGGCTGCACTCACAGTGTTGGCAGGCGGGACTCATCTGAGGATCAACTGAGGAAGGCTATCGGCAGAGGCTACTTTTGCCACCTTGACACTGACCCTCGGATTAGGGCAACTCACACAACATGGCAGGTGGTTTCTTTAAAGCAAGACAGATGCTGCAGTGCCACGCCATTTAATCATGGAAACATCTTGCTGTAGTCCGCCTGCCACCTCAACGTGTCCA
Organism: Phocoena phocoena; assembly: GCF_963924675.1. Taxonomy (NCBI): domain Eukaryota; kingdom Metazoa; phylum Chordata; class Mammalia; order Artiodactyla; family Phocoenidae; genus Phocoena; species Phocoena phocoena. The sequence goes on along the minus strand of NC_089219.1, from coordinate 12,639,799 downwards.
GGTCCTCCTGCTGTACAGAGAGCAGCTCAGGTCTCAAAATCCCCAAACGCAACACCCATCTCTTACCCCCACCCCACCAATGTGGAAGCTCCAGTCAAGGGTGTAAGTGAAGAGATGCCTGGTTTGGTACTGGGAGTTTTCCTGGGGACCGTGGTCCCGTAGCTGGGATTCCAGTTGGTGACGGAGAGCACCAGACTATCCCCCGCCCACCAGAGACCCCTCAGGGTGCTTTTCAGGTTAGATTTTGTGACCGCTGTTCCTTCATCAGCTGCCTTAGCAGCACCGTCATGAGTGATGGTTCTGATCCTACATAAAGGTGATTAAGGTCACACTATAGGATGGGCACCCGCTAGTGCTTCATATGCCTCATCTGAGTGACACTTGGCTTAAGGAGCCTGTGGTCACACATTTACCAGTAGACAACCTAGATCAAAGCCCAGGTCTGTCTGCAGGACCAAAGGGCTTACCTTCAATGGTATATGCTTCTGGTTAAGGCTCTCCTCTAACTCTAAGCTTCCTCTTTTCCAGCCTCTAAGCACTTATAAAGAAGATAGAGAGTAATGGGAAGCAGACACAAAGAAGTTTACTACTCCTGAGAATCCCTTGATGCAATTTCCTTTTCCTTATTCAAAGGACATGAGGATCCTCAATTCCAATTTTCTTTGTCCTCCCTTACACAGTTTATCAGCCAGAGCGGCCATTTCTAACCAACAATAAAAATGCATCTTTCTTACAGAACCCAGACATGACAAGCACCAAGGCCTTTATCTTATTTTTTGGCCTCTGTGTGCCCAGATACCCTTACTATTTAGGAAGATGCTTCTATGGGGAGGTCTTGGTGGGAGGCAGGACTCTCCTCCCACATTAGAAGGCAAGGAGCCCAGAATGTCCCAGAATGGCAGAAAGACTGTCTCTTCTATGTGGAAGGGAAGTTGCTGGTTGCCTTAGGGCAAGAGGGCCAAATTCCCCTATTTTGGCCAATCTGTCACCGTGGCCCCAGACTTTTAAGTCTGGACAAATGCTCAGTGGTGAGAGGTGGCTGAGGCATCCTGGAGGGTTTGGCAGCCATGCCGCCAAAAACACTTCCATCTTTGATGTACACTGACAGAGTAGAAATATTTATTTTTCATCTTAGAAATCTGGTCCCACAAAGGGGCTAACACTTCTTTTCAGTTCATCATCTTGACCCTTCAAAAAAAGAAATCTTTCAATTAAGAGGTAACGTATGTCGATAAAAGAAATTTTAGAGGTTGTGCTCAGATAAAATTATTTCTTATAAAATTCTTTCTTATAAACCAGGCAACTCTAGACTTCCAGTTGCTTCAGAACTCTTTCTGTCTTTCATGTACAGTCCCTGAAGGAGAAAAGAAAGTAAGAGGTTGTCTGCAGACAAGGCACTTCAGAAACCACCCAGGAGAAAACCCAAGTCCGCCAGGAACTGCACTGTGGGCCCAGAGAGCCGCCGGCGAACGGGAAGGTCAGAGCCCCACCTGCATGAGAACAGCTGCCACTTTCCAGCGCGAACACTGTCGCACCTGGTTTCCAGCGTCTGCCCGGCCCGGCAAACACGGAAACCAGGCCCCATAGCCGAGATGAACACTGCTTCCTGGGGCTCGGAGCAGCTCCTGCGACTGACAGTGAGGAATGCTTTCAGAGGCCCCTGCGGGCGCGGACTACAGAAGCAAGCCTTTTGCAAAGACAAGCAGTTAGTGCAGACCAGCATGTTAGCAAAGCAAGTATCAAAAAAATCTTAAAAGTCTGGTTAATACTCTTGATTTCCCTCCTGATTATCTGTCCAAGCTGCAGCCTATAAACCTGCTAGAAATCAGGAAGGAATCCCTCCTCTTAAGGCACCTGACTGGAATGGCTACAGCCAATGGGAGTGAGGAAAGCCCCCCTCCAGACACTGATCACGTGACACCTGTAACCCCCCGAGAAGGGGTGATCTGAATCCAGGCAGCACACTCGACCCCTTCTTTTGCTTCAGGGGCTTGTGTTTAATATGAGTCTTTGCGATGGAAGACGCCTCAGAGTCTCTCTCAAGTCAAGAGGACAGACAGGGACAGGGATCCTGCAACTCTTCTCCCGTGTTCTGGCTGCACGCTCGAATCCCAGGAAACAGCGCGACATGGTGCCCACTTACTGCCTGACACGCCCAGTCTGTCAGGAGAGTTCAGGCAAGGAAGAGGAGAGGAGAGAGTCATGCTCCAAACAGAGGCTGGCCAGGGAGTGCTTCATCCTCCTTCCTTCCGCCCAGATGAGGCAGCTCCTTTCCAGAAGTTGTGTGAGGAAAAGGAGTTGTGCTCAGGTCAGAACTGGACCCAGCCTGTGCCTGGCTGAGTCTGGCTGGAGGTCGACCTGGAAAGGTTAGATAGGGAGGGGTGGGAGATTTCAGATATCTGAAAATACAAAGCAGGTAAGACGGGACTTCTTTGTGGGCAGAAAGAGCTCCAAAAGGCCAGTCCCCGAATGTTCTAGAACAGGGGTCAGCAAACTACAGCCCAGGACTAGACCAAATCTAGTCCTCTGCCTGTTTTAGTAGGTAAAGTTTCATTTGTACAGAGCCATGCTCATTCATTTATATACTGTCTGTGGCTGCTTTTGAGCTACAAGAACAGTGCTGAGCAGCCGGAACAGAGCCCACATGGTCTGCATAGTCTAAACTATTTGCTTCCTGGTCCTTTATAGAAAATGTGTGCTGACTCCTGTCCTAGAGCTTGTCCACATAAACAACTGTGTGACTAGTACTTAGCATCTCTTCACCCTGACACCAAGTAAAGGCTCGAAATTTTAAGGAAGCAGAAAAGGCAAGAGACCCTGCCTCAGAGGTCCCATGACAACGGGCCAAGGCCAGAACCCAGGTTAACTCTCAGCCCAGTATCCTAGGGTAGCTGCAGGGGAGGAGGGGAAGAGGGAGGTACTGGTGACAAGCCAAAGCACTTGGTGAGGTGGTTTAAAGACCAGAAAGAGTTGCAGAAGGTGGCTCCAGGCCACCCAGCAGTGGAAACCAGCAAAAAGCCTTCCCGGAGAGGAACATGCCTCCCAAAGTGGGCACTCTGGGGCTCTGTCCTCTGGCTGGCCGGAAAATGTCTGAACCAGAGCTGTTGCTCCCAGGTTTTTGAGAGAAAGAGCCTTGGCCCCAGGCCCCCACAGAGAACATGACCCTCCTCACCCTGTGGATTTGGTAAAGTCTCCCCAGATGTCGGCGGTGGCAGGAGCGGCAGGCTTGGGCTGCGGCCAGGACACAGTGGCACCTCCAATTGATGTCTCCAAGTCTGAAGGGAAGGGAGAGAAGAGAAGGAGACAGAGGAGTCAGAGATCTCCCCTCTTGGTTGTCTCAGTGACCCCGAAATCAGACTCGAGATTCCAGGTGACTGAGAAAGACATACGCAGAGAGACGTGCTTTGGGGCAACAAAACACCTACAAGCAGCCACATTTCCACTGTCTTCTTACGAGCCCTCGAGGGGCTCCTGGAGACAGAAGGCCACATACCCGGTGGAGGGGAGGGGTACCAGCAAGGGCGAGTCACACACCATCACCTGTACCTGTGGCTGACCTCGTTTCAACCGTTTATGTTGGAAATCTGTTTAAAATTTACTATCTCCTGCCCTGACCTCTTGGATGGAGAATGCCCACCAAAACCACAAGGTCGTCTTCATATAAAGTCCTCAGTCCAGAGTCTGCATCAACAAGCTGAGACAATTCTGTGCCAGACAAGTACCAAGTCCTGGGAGCCAAACTGGTTAGGGGCTGGGGAGAGCCTTCCAGAAGTAACAAAGACGTGGGCAGCTGTGTGTATCTTTTTTAAAAGTGTGTGTGTGTGCAGTATTGTGGGGAGCTGAGGGCTGCACTGTAGGCTTTTGGCCTCTGGACCTCTCCCACTATTAGACTTGATCCCGCAATTTCTCTTGTTATATTTTGCCAGTTCATCCTTTTTACTGAACACGTGAACTAGTTTCTACCATTTTACTTCGTATTTTCTGTTTACCTTGCTTAATTTCTTTTCTAATTTTCCTACTTTTCATAAGAATGATGAAGTTGAATCTACTCCTTTGGGCTTTTCTTTAATCCCTGGGCTGTTCTGGAAGCTATGGACAGCCGCATCAGTCTTTCCATATCTACTGCTTAGAACGCCTAGAGTTCCACCATTTTTAGTTACACAGCTGCGTGTATCTCTTCACTGGGGTGGGTGGCACGATGGGGCAGCAGTGCTGCTTTTGTGTCTTTCTGGCACCTCTCCCAGTGCTGCCAGCTGTCCTTTCTGAAGGCCCTGTGCCTGCCACCCTCCACCTTCCCACCAATTTGCTATGTCTAGGGACTTCCCTGGAGGTCCAGTGGTTAAGACTCTATGCTTCCACTGCAGGGAGCGCAGGTTCGATCCTCGTCAGGGAACTAAGATCCTGCATGCCACGTGGTGTGGCAAAAAAAAAAAAAAAAATTTTTTTTTTTTTTTTGCTATGTCTAATGTGCTCTGGGCTGGGAAACCAGATAGAACTAGGGCCCTCCACAGTTTAGTTTTGCAGTTCACCAAGTGCCTAACGGACATTATCTCATTTGAACCTCATCACAGTCACTGGAGGAAGACAGGCCAGGACCAGCTGTTTGACTTTATGCAGGTTACTTAAGTCTCAGTTTCCTTCTCTCTAAAATAGACAGTAACAGAGACTGTCTGGTCTGAGAATTAAATAAGTTAATATATGTGGAAGGCTTAGAACAGGCCCAGCAAACAGCGATGATAATGACGACAACATCCTACAATGCGAGCTAACATTCAGCGAGTGCTTACAATGTTCCAGCCGTTGTTCTGAGTGCTGTATGTGGATTGGCTCATCGGATCCGCACAAGAAACCGGTACTGTAGGGATCATTACTACCCCCACCCTACAGATAAGAAAATTGAGGAACAAAGTAGTAGGCAATTTTCTGAATTTGAACTCAGCCAGTCTGATTTTGGAACACAGAGTAAGTGCTCAAAAAATGTTAGCTATTCACAACTCTCGTTACCTGACACCATTTTCTTCGTAAACATGCCAACTGCCTGTCTTACACATTAAAACATAAGGCCTTGAGAGCAGGGACTTGGGCTGTACCTGTAGTATCAAAAGGGTCTCAAACACTACCTGGCACATAGCAGGATCTCCATACTGGCCATTAAAAATGCACCAGCAGGGCTTCCCTGGTGGCACAGTGGTTCAGAGTCCACCTGCCGCTGCAGGGAACACGGGCTCGTGCCCCGGTCCGGGAAGATCTCACATGCCGCGGAGCGGCTGGGCCCGTGAGCCATGGCCGCTGAGCCTGCACGTCCGGAGCCTGTGCTCCGCAGCCTGTGCTCCGCAACGGGAGAGGCCACAATAGTGAGAGGCCTGCGTACCGCAAAAAAAAAAAAAAAAAAAAGCACCAGCAACGGAGGGACGGCCTAAGACAGTGGCTCTCAGACATTAGTGAGCACACAAATAACATTAAGTGTGCAGAGTCCTGCCCCTGTCCCTGGTGATGCCAAGGCAGGTGGTCCTCGGACTCACTCTGAGAATAACTGCTAGGGTCCAGGCAGGGGTGCTTCCTGACTGCTACTCCTGCCACCCTCCTAGATTAAGGTATTTCCCACAGGGCTGAGGTTTGAAGCCTGACCTCCAGATAGGGGAGCCAATGTCCATGACCCTTAAAAGGGAAAGAAAGCAGGCTTCTTGTCTGGATTCTGCCCCCCATCCCCCAAGATGCTGGTGAGAGCTGTGTGGAGAAAGTGGGCTGGTGACAGTCACCCAGCCTGGGGAAGGCCAGGAGCATCAAGCCGGGCTGGGCAGGCAGGGCAGGGACATTGAAGGACTGGGCTGGCATCCCAGCACTGCCAGAGGCTGGCACTAGGCACTAACTTCTGGAATCCCAGGGTCTCCAAAAGGCATTCCCTACACCCTGGAACAAGCATCAGTGCAGCCTGCTGGGGGAGCTGCCTCCCAGCTTTCTAGCACCAAACAGCCTCACTGAGGAGCTTGCTTCAAACTAAATCTCCAATTTTATTTCCCACCACTCACCTTGGAACACTTATGCTGCCTTCATCTCCCTAAACACAGCCAGTGTTTTAAATATTAGAAGTCTAAGCCTTATTCATGCTCTTCTTCTGTCTGGAATGGCAAGTGTCCCCAGCCCCAATCTTCTTCCTTCAAGGTCCAGTTCAATGCCACCTCTTCCATGAAGCCTCCCCAGATCATGCTGGCTGGTAGTTAGTCTGGTCCCCATACGTTTGGTCTCTGTGCCTATGACTCCTCTCTCCTATTATACTGAGCTCCCTGTGAGCAGAGACCATGTCTCCATCACTTACTCACTCACTCAGTGAGCAGCCTCTGAGAACCAGAAACCCACACGCTGATGATTTCACAGCAACAAATGAGTTGTAGCCCCTGCCCATCATGGGGGACAGACGCCCTGAAGGGGTAAGTGGTGGGAAGAGAGGAAGCCCTTACCCAGTGTGGACAGGACCAGCTTTGTGGCATCCACCTTCCAGTTTGTCACACACGGGTACTAAGTGTGACCAGTGTGAGCGAAGGAGGGAAAGCCATGGGGCCCCAGCTGCCAGAGAGGAAGAAGAACCCAAAGGTGCAGGCTTAGCACCAAGAATAGTCACCCTCGAGCACTGACCTGAACTGGGAGCAACTGCTGGCTGGACAACGGATGCCGCCACAGACAACTGCTCCCCAGGGGGAGGGATCAGGGTGGAGGTTTTCCCCCCTGGGGGAGGGGGAAGCAGGCTCAGTCCTCCTGTGCTGGCGGGCCGGGCTCGGGGAGGCCCAGCTGCTCCTTCCTTCTTCTTCATGTTCTAAAGAGAGGGCAGGAATGCGATCAGTCAGTTCTGCTGGAGTGCCTCTGCGATCAGAAAACTTCAAGAGGAGGCCCAAGGTGACCCCTGGGCCCGAAACGTCTGTATCACCAAAAGATGGTCAAGAGCCATCCATCCAACACTTCCATTGTTATGGGGTGTATTCAATGCATCACAATTCTAAAGCTATCACAAATGCTTTTAATTTAAAAACTCAGCACCTGACTTCATTAATCATCAGGGAAATGCAAATCAAACTACAATGATATACCATTACACACCCACCAGGACGGCTAAGATGTAGCAATATCAAGTACTGAAAAGGGTATGGAGCAACCAGAACACTCATACGACGTTGAAAAACTGGAAGAATCTTTAAAGCTGAACGTATGAACCGACGCCCCTGCCATTCCACTCCTACATGGACCCAACAGAAACGCATACACATGTGCACCAAAAGACACACATTTGAACATTCACAGCAGAACTACTTGCAATAGCCCCCAAATGGAAACTACTTAAAAGTCCACCATCACTTAAATGGGTAGATATTGGGATATGTTCTCATAACGGAGCATGCCACAACAAGAAAAAAGCAACTACACAAAACAATATGGATGCTCTCACAAATACTACACTGAGTAAAGGAAAGGAGTCATACACAAAAGGGTATGAAGTGTATGAGTCAATTAATAAAACACTGAACACAAAACCTAGGGTGTTCAAAGTCAGCACAGTGGCCACTCCATCCTGTGGGAGAGAGCAGGAGAGGGGCTTCCAGAGTGCTGATAATCGCCCACTTTCTTGGTCTGGGGGCTAGTTTGTAGGGGTAAACCTGGTTTTTAAAAATTCACTGAGTTCTACATTTATAACGTGTGTACTTTTCTGTACGCATATTATACTTCGACAGAACATTTAAAAAAGAAAAACAAAAACCTGAACAGCCAGGTGAACCAGAAACCAGAGCAGCTCAAAGGTGAAGACGACGTGGTTCCCACCTTGTCAGGAGAGCAGCAGCTTAATCACGTGCTGAGACCACAGCCTGAAGGCAAAAGCCCTCAAAGACCTGGGCGTGAGCCCAGCTGTGCCAGGTATTTCTAGCTCTACGACCCTGGGCAAGACCCTCAAGCTCTCTAAACCTCAACTTCCCCACCTATAAGAGGGGAGGATGTTTAATTCACAGGAGAAGTACCTAAAAACACTACCTGGCACACAGCTGATGCTCATTAAATGTTAGTTTCCTCCCAGCAAGACAGAGATTCACATCCCCAACAGTTCACTGGACATGACCTGGATTTTCTCTTAAGGGCCAGCTGGCCAACTTCAAGGGTCCCAAACCATCACCAGCATGAAGCAGAAAAGAGGAGAAAGAGATAGTAAGTAAAGAGGAAGAGTGTTATTTTAGGGTTACAAACTTTCTTCAGAAAACAAATCCACGGGGTCCTTGGTTCCCCCAAATCACTCATCTCCACCCCCATAGCCAGGTAAAGGCCAAGTCTTGGCTGTCCATCCCAGCTTGACCTTTCCCTCTTCTCAACAGGAGCTAACGGGGGACAGCCAGATGTAGGGCAGCTCAGGACAAGACACAGGGAGCCAGGACGACACCACCAGCAGAAGCTGCCCATGACTCCCAGTGCCCACCCTCGAGGCTTTCCTGCCCAGAGTGCTACCAAATCTTCTTTCCTCAAGGCTCAGACCAAGACACAGCTTGGGATGAGCACGCTGACCCCCCACCCCACCCCAGCCCCCAAAGCCAGGACAGAAACACCCCCACCCCACCCAGCCCCCAAAGCCAGGATAGAAACACCAGCTCTGGCAGCAAGTGACTGATGTTCCTCAAAGCAGAGGCTTGGCACATGCCGTTCCCTCTGCTGGAACCACCCTTTGACCCCTCTTCCCTTGCTTACAGGTCGCTTCTGCCAGGAAGCCTTCCTTGGTTCCCCCTAACTCTGGACTGCATGCTCCTCCTCTAGGAGCTCATGGCACTGAAGACATCCCTAGGTCGTAGAACCATCCCGCCATGTTGTAATCACACCCAGACTCCGCCCATCTCAGCTCAACTCTGAGCTCTATGACAGCAGAGCCCTTCCGTTCGCCCCCAGCACAGTACCTGGCACCGGGCAGCTGCTCAATAAACATGTGCTGAACTGTGAGGAAAAGAGTGATGGGCTCTGGGCTCTGGGCTGGGCTTGGTGTGGTGGCCGTGACAGCCAAGTGAGGGGGGGACTCACTGCAATGTTGAGCTTGATGGTCTGGCCCTCCTTGAAGCTTAGGTCCAATTTGGGACCTTGATCTGGGTTCTCGGCTTGTTTTGCAAATTCACACTGCTGTTTCACCCACCTGGGGAAAGAACAGGAAGGAAAAGGTGAGGAAGAGGCGAGCTGGCCTGGCTTCAGGCACTCACTTCATTCATACCTGCCACCAGTCCAGGACGAGGCTTTTACTGCAGCAGCGGGGTAGAAACTGAGAGCAGCCTGGGAGTTAGGTGTGAATTTAGATCCTAGTTCTGACACATACGCAGCTGCATGCACGTCAGTTTCCTCATCAGCAAAATGGGATGACAACACTCTATGCCTTAAGGGCTGCTATGAAAATCATGAGGGCACTTACGTAGAGAGTCCTAACACTGGTCTTTAGGAAATCTGAGAACCTGGCCATCTCCTCCTCAGCATGTGGCACGAAGACTAAGACAAGTTCTCCACATCCTCCCAGGGGCTTAAAAAGTAGATGGTGAGACAGGACAAGTGCCCAGAAAGTATTGAAAGCAACCAAAAAGGTCTCCTACCCTCCATACAGCACCCCTCTTAGTAGCCACCCGAAGCAGAGAAGAGCTAGAGGGGCCCACGAGAGCAGCTGCACACCCGCCGCAGCCAGAGGCGGAGGCCTGCAGATGGCGGGGGAGAAGCTTTCCTGCCCATTTAGCTTCAGAAAGCACCACCAGGGTGTGTGCTGAGTGGCCTGGGAATCCGAGCACTGCTTATCGCAGCATGGAGGGACAGGCCCAGAAAGGCCAAAGGAGCCTGACAAGGACTCTGGCCGCTCAGGGGCCTGATGAGGGAAGAGATGTGACACCTCAAAGGCCGGGCCAGCTGACTTGGGGTGGCAGAGGTGCACCTCGGGTAAAGGAAATGACTTCAAAGCAGAGATGAGGACTGGCAGAGCGCAGAGAAGGTGACCTGCCCCGAAGGAGAAGTGAGTTTTCCTGAGGCTCTGCTGGCAGACATAGCACACACAACCACCTGGGTATCTTAGCCTGGGAGGCCATTCTGTCCGGGGAGAGGGAGGAGGCATGAGTACGTGTCTCCTGGAGCCACTCACTTGAAATGGTCCTGCAAGGCAACATTGAAGTCAAAGGCATCACCTCGGTCCCCGAAGCCAATTCCAATAAACGCCCGTCGCCCTGGGGGACAACACACGATCAATCCCACTTCCCAGAGGCAGAGAAAACCCTTCTCAGAGGAAGAAGCTCCAAGTCCCATGCGTACCGTTTCCATCCTCGATGCGGACAACGAAGTACCTGCTGGAATCCATCACGCTCTCCACAGCTGTGCCTGGGAACTGATCCACCGGGGCCTGAGCAAAGAGCTCCCCTGAAAGCATAAGGGAGGGCGAGCCTTGAGCACCCCCAGGCTGTTTCTATCACATGACTGGGGCCTTTTGCTGAGAGGCAGATGGGCAAACCTGACTCTGGGTTTCAAGTCAAATCCACTTTGGCCAAAGGGAAAACAGAGGAATATAACCAAGGAGAGGTTTAAGTCAGAGGTGGCTTACAGGTCAGATCCACTCATAGTTTCAGCATTTTCAATTTAACTGCCAAACACTTCAAAATCAGATTACTTGTAAAATAATCCAGATGTCTGGCTTCTCTTAAAATCAAAAGCTCTAGCAACGCTGGGCCTCCATTTCTACATGAGAACGATGGGCTGGAGCTGCTGGCCACTCATTCCACCTGCCTCAGCCATTCACAGCCACGGCCTGCACCCCCAGGGCCCTGGCTCATGGAGATCATACCTTCAAAAAAGACCTGGTGCCGGAGGCAGGCCTCTAGAGGAGCAGGTGAACCCACTGGAAAGGGGGGAGGGTTTTTGCACTCACAGAAGAATCTGAAGCCAGTGGATTTAATCTAATCTCAGGCCAAAAGAGTGACTCTTTTAAAAGGAGCTCTTGTGAAATGCACCCCCTTATTAACTACGGCTCTCCAGGGTGCAGAGCAGCACACACCTTCTGTGAACATTTACGACTGGCATCATTTTTGCGAGTGCTGATCTCAGTTGATGTTTTAAGTATTTAACCAGTAGTTTCTACTAAATCCTATGGGTCAGAGGCGACTGTGTAATTAAGGCTGAACTGAATCCAAATCGGTGGCCTGAGTTTGTAGCTTCTTGTTAATTTCTCTGTCCTCTCTAGTTTGGTACCTGGGGACTGGGATTCACCTGGATGCCTTCAGCCTAGAGCAGTGGTTCTCCACCATGGCTGATTTGTCCCTCCCTTCCACCAAGGGACATCTGGCAATATGCGGTGACATTTTTGTTTGCCACAACTTGGGGGGTGCTACTGGCATCTAGTAGGTAGAGGTCAGGGATGGTGCTAAATATCTTAAATATGACTTAGACCACAACACTCAGCTGGCCCCAAATGTCACTAGTGCTGAGGCTGAGACACTCTGGCCTGGAGTGACTGGAAAGTGGGAGACGAACACGACCCAGTGGGCATGACCTCAAGCTAAGAGCGTCCTGGGGTGGGTCCCGCAGGTGAGGCTCAGCTTTGAGCAGTGGCTGGTACACCAGGTGTGTACCTTAAAGTCAGTTCCCAAGGCCCCTAGAGAACAGGTGTTGCCATTCCCTTGTGACACCACCTGGGACAACCCAGCAACTCTGGCAGCCAGAGTTCTCTGGCCTAGCCACAGCAGCTGTCCCTTCGAAGTCCTCTGCCACTAATGCTCAGTCATGCTCAAAACAAATCAGTGCTTTGGGTCACCCTGCAGTTCACAAAGCATTCGGATAAATACGTGCTCACTTTGTATTTCCAACAACCTTGTGAAGTAGGAGCTAATGCGATCCCCATTTCACCAAAAAGGAGGCCAAGGTGCCAAAGGTCACGTGGCTTGCCCAAGGTCCCACAGTTCAGACAAAAGTGATGCAGATCTGAGAAGAGGCAGCCAGTTTTGCCTATGGATCTTGGCATTTTATTTGCCCCACAAGGAAAATCTCTACATGTTAGAAAAAATAAATGACCGAATGCCGGGGCATCTGACGGGACAAGCCCTGCGCCCGATTCCGGCTCTGGCTGCGGGGGCTGGCACTATTCCAGGCCACGCTGCCCTCCACAGCTCACCCAGAGGCCCTGGTGGCGCAGGACTTCAGAGAGATTTCACCAAAGGTGAGAACTGCCAGCTGACCCCAGCACAGCCCAGCCTGGCTTGTCCTCTCACCACAGAAAGAGCTGAGGACAGTTTCCAGTTCTTTCAGTGAATGGGTGTGGTCAATCTGGGAGGTTACCATTTGGTCGATAAGCAGAATTCCTGATTAAGAACCCGAGCCCAGCAGCAGAGGGCTACGCGTCTTCACTTGGTTTATCTTCCAGGCAAGCTCCGGAGCTTCCTACTTGGGACCAACCTGCATGTCTTCTCTCCCTGGGCTCCAAAATTAGTATTTTCTTAAGGATGCCCAAAAGAACAGGTGCTTGACAGGAAATACTTCCTTTTAAACTAAAGGCTGGGGGAATGGAAGCGGCTTGTAAGTATACCCGGGCCTTTGATTTCCAGGACAGGGCCCCACGATCCCTGAGTGGCTTGGCCAGGCTCGGGCCACCCATCCCTTCACAAAGTGGGAGGTATGGTACCACGCAGACCTCCCTTGCCTTTACCTGAGGTCCTGTCCTCCAGCTTGATGTAGGCCACCTGCCCTTTTGCAGTGATCCGCAGCCGGCCACTCCATGATGGCTGGTCCAGCTGCCATTCCGCAGCCCTAAAGGGACAAAAACCATTGTGCCTCTGCCAGAGGTTCCTGCTCCACTACTCCAATGCTGGGGGTGGGAATGGGAAGGGATGTGGGCTGCTCGCTCCAGACCAAAGGTTGGCGAACGTTTTGAGAGAAGAGCCATACGATCTCTGTCCCAACTACTCACTCTGCTGCTGCAGAGGGAAAGCAGTCATGGTGCATGAGCATGTGGGTGCTTTAATTATTTTAACCAAATATTTTCTACTGAGCATGGCTGTATTTCAGTGAAACTTTACGGACAATCTGAATTTCATACAATTTTCACATTACGGAATATTCTTTCAAATTTTCCCCAATCACTTAAAAATGTAAAAACCATTCTTAGCTTATGAGCCAAACAAAAACACAGTGGGTCGTAGTTGGCCAACCCCAGTTCCAGATTATAGAGACTGTCTCTGAAGTAGGATTCCGTTTTCTTTCCGTAGAGAAAGCAGCTACCAGGGCCCATGGTTTGTTTATGACACTGCCAGGCTGCAGTGGTCAGAGCAATCATTTGGGACCACTGAGACCATCTTGAAGGAAGAGGAGAGAGGGGAGCAATCATCGGTAGAAGAGAAAAGGAGAGCAACAGGACGTGTGGGATAAGTGAATGAGCATTGAGGAAATACATTCTCAAGGGTATCCTGAGAAGAAATAAACCCAGGAAACCACAGACCTACCACAATGGCCTCTTTTGGCCCTTTTAAAGTATTAACTTCATATTTTAGTTCTAAGCAGCAGCTCAGTAAAACCCCCAAAAGCAAAAACCTTGGGTGTTTCCAAGAGGCTTTTCTTGGAAGTCCCTTAGCATATGCCAGGACTTGGAGAGATACCATTAACTGTGGACGCAGATTGTTTTCAAGGCCACACAAATGCAGACTCTCCATTCACAAGTCAGCTGACTCAGCTTCAGTTCCTCTTATTCGGGCAGGAGGCCTTAGACTCAAGATAAGCAGAGTTCTGAGGCTGAAGTGCAGAGGTTGGCAGTTTCCTCTATGCCAACCTAGCCAGTCCTAACACTTGGTAACCTCGATCTCTTGGGACCAAGAGGGACCAAACTCATCCTACTGAAGGGGATGGGGGCAGATGATCACCTCTGGTTTGATGGCCCATCTCCAGTTTGACGATAGAAAGCAAAATGGTTTTTTTGTTATTATTACTACTGTTGCTTTCATATTATTTTAAAATTATGTCATGGATGTAGTAAATATTCAATAAAATATTTGTTCACTAGAGAATCAGCTATAAGGGCTTCCCTGGTGGCACAGTGGTTGAGAATCCACCTGCCAAGGCAAGGGACACGGGTTTGAGCCCTGGTCCGGGAAGATCCCACATGCCACAGAGCAACTAAGCCCGTGTGCCACAACTACTGATCCTGCGCTCCAGAGCCCGTGAGCCACAACTACTGAGCCCGCAAGCCACAATTACCGAGCCCACATGCCACAACTACTGAAGCCTGCATGCCTAGAGCCTGTGCTCCGCAACAAGAGAAGTCACTGCAATGAGAGGCCCACTTGCCACAACTAGAGAAAGCCCGCGTGCAGCAACGAAGACCCAATGCAGCCAAAAATTAACTAATGAATTAACTAATGCATTTTAAAAAAAAAGAAAAGACAATCAGCTATAAGCCCACATTAACACAACTGGAAAGTAACAAAAGGCCAGGTATGTGGACACTCCACCATTCTTGTGGCTCAGGCCAATCCTGTATTTCCAACTAACTTGGACAAACATTGCGTTCAAGAGCCCCCCCCACCCCCGGTGGCACAAACAGCCATAGGCCAGGTTGTCTGTGTCAGGTACATCATATTTTCTTTTAATATTTTTCTTCTTTTGATACATGGTGACAAAATGCAAACAGTACAAAGAGATATCAAGTCACAGGAAGTTTCCTTTCAACCTCCATTTTCCTCTGGTGGGGTAGTTTCCTGTGTTCCCTTCTACACACTCTACGTTTACAAACACGGGTATTTATTTCTCTCAGGTGAACATTTCACCAGCGAAGTACGGATAGATGCTTCCCAACTGCTACAGGCTGTGATAAGGACTGCAGCTCGTGCCAAGGAAGCTGGGCAGGGAGGGGTCCCTGGGCTTTCAACATCAGCTTAAAACTACCCGGGACGGGTTCTTTTGACCGATTCGGGGTTCCCTTTCTTCCCCTCGGGGATTTCTGCCAGTGACAGAGTACCCTTCCCGAAGGCTTTTCAAGGATCCCTTCAAGGCCATCGGTTAGCTCTGAAAAACACAGGTCTGTGACACCACCACTCCTGACCCCGTTTAGGGTCCCTGGCCCACCTGGGTCCCCGGCAGCCCGCTCGGCGCTAGATTCGGCTTTCATGCCTTCCCCGCTGCCGGGAGCCCCATGCGTCAGACTGAGAAAGGCGAAAGTCTGGGTCCCCCTCCCTACTCTGGCCTCGAACTGAAAGAAACCGCAGCATTACCTCCCCACGCACCCTGCCCCTCGCCCGTCAATTGGCGGGGCCGTCCTCAGCTCCCACAGTGGGCGTGTCGGGGGTGACAGGGAAGGGGTTAGGTGGTGGCTAGCCTGGCCCGGCGGCGGGTGGTCACCTGTAACCACGGTTGGTGGCCCGCGGCGGGATGCGGTAGACGTGGACCTCTGGCTTGACACAGAGAACCGACTCGTACTCGCCTTCCTCCATCTCGACGCCCGGAGCCCGCTGGACTTCCGGCTCCTTCCCCGCCGCGGGGCGGAAGCGGCGCGACTCTATGGTCCATGTTAGGCTAGAGCGGCAGCTCGCGGGCCTCGGCCGCTTATCGCCCACGCGCCCTCTGCTGGAGGCTCTGGCTCAAGACATGCGGCGGACGGACCTAGGAGCCAATTTGATGCGGAGCGGACTAGGGTTGTCTGGGGGCTTTCTCTTCCACGAGGTCTCGCGGGCCTTTGCAAAGAAAACTAATACAGATCCCACTGCAATCCATTGTCTGGTTGTGGGTCATCCCCATCGCCTCAACACTTACACCTGGTGTCCAGTTGGCTGAGATTCAAAGCTGTAGCTACCTAGACAGCTCAGCCTGACGCCTCTCTCTCCTCCAGCCTCCGCTTCCCTCGGCTTTTCCTGAATGTCCTGCCATCTCCTGACTTGTAAGCCGCGACTGAGGCTTTTCCTCCTAGAGAAATCCTTACCTGTCCCACCAGCTAAATGCGATGTCCCTACCCTGCCACCCTTATCCTTACCCACTGTGGGCCCAGGGCCCCTGTTGCCTAGACTCAGCAAAAGGTTGTATTCAAAGAAGCAAAGTTTAGTAATAACATAAATAATTTAAAAAGTATCCCAGTCTTAACTTGGATTTCTCACAGAAGCTAATAGCAGTTACAATGTCTAACCGGAGTCAAATTCTCAAAATCTCTTCTCCTCTACCATTCTCTCATTCATTACACAAATATTTAATTAAGTGCTTACAATGTGCCAGGTCCTCTGTGGGGCACAGCTGATCCCAAATTCACTGATTTACTGAATGCTCCCAAACTTTCTCCACCCCCTTCTTCGCTCTCCTCTCTCTCTCCTTTCACTCACTCTTTATAAGCTCTTTATTATAGGATTGATCTACCCTCTTAAATTAAAAAAAAATTATTGTGGTAAAATATACATAACATAAACTTTACCATTTTAACCATTTTAAGTGTACAATTCAGTGAAATGAACTACATTCACCACTATCTATTTCTAGAACTTTTCATCATCCCAGACCCTTTACCCATTAAGCAATAACACCCCATTTCCTGCTACCCACCCCCCGCCCCTGGTAATCTCTATTCTACTTTCTGTATATGAATTTACCTATTCCAGGTACCTCATATAAGTGGAATCATACAGAATTTGTCTCTGTGTCAGCTTATTTCACTGAGTATAACGTTTACAAGGTTCATCCATGTCATAGCCTGTATCAGAATTTCATTCCTTTTAATGGCTAAATGATATTCTATTGTATGGTGTAAAACAATTAATAAACAGAAACTGCAATTAAATAGGAGACCAGAATGGGGAGCTCTTACACCCTGGGATGATAGCAGAGCCCAACAGGAAGAAGAAAGACTCCTCTTCTTTCCTGGCAAGAATTCAGCCAATGAAAAGCCACGAACTCTTTGTTTACTGTATCCTTCTTTTTCCCAACTTCCTTTCCCCCTCTGTGAAAGAGTTCCGCTTCCCTTGCCCCGAGGGAACTTGCACGTGGCTGGCCATTGTTGCAGACTCTGAGTTGCAATTCTCTGCTGATCTCCTGTAAACCCATCTTTGCTGGAGAAATTCTGGCGGTCTATTTATTTCAGGTCAACAACGGATACACCACATTTTATCCATTCATTTGCGGATGGACATTTGGGTTGTTTCCACCTTTTGGCTATTGTGAATAATGCTGCTGTGGATTACTGGTGAATAATACCTGTTCAAGTCCTTGTTTTCAATTCTCTTGAGTATATATCTAGAGGTGGACTTGCTGGCCCATATGGTAATTCTATGTGTAGCTTTTTGAGGAACTACCAAACTGTTTTCCACAGCAGCTGCATTTTCCATTTCCACCAGCAAGGGTCCCAGTTTTCCACATCCTTGCCAATGCTTATATTCCATTTCCTTTGATAATAGTCATCCCAGTGGGTATGAAGTTAACCTCTCTTTACGTGAATTGATTTAACTTCTAATTTCAACTTTGCTCCTTACCTTGATTCTGCACAGCAAAGAAGAAATTGAGAAGTGAGATTTCTTCCTCCTAGTTCTTTGTTCCTAACTCATTTTCCTAAAGTCCTGGAGTGGCAGAGACAGAAGTCCCCTTAGAAGCTGGAGGGGAGAGATGTTGAGATGGGAGGGGAGAGCACACTCCCACACTGACAATCTTGTCCCCTCACATTCTCATCATTCTGTTTACATGTCTGCTCTCCCACTAGACTGCAAGCTGCTGCTTTTTTTCTTAAAGGTTTTTAATTTTATTTTATGTGGACCATTTTTAAAGTCTTTATTGGACTTGTTACAACATTGCTTCTGTTTTATGTTTTGGTCTTTTGGCCGTGAGGCATGTGGGATCCTAGCTCCCCGACCAGGGATCGAACCTACACCCCCCGCATTGAAAGGCGAAGTCTCAACCACTGGACTGCCAGGGAAGTCCCTAGACTGCAAGCTTCTTGGATGCAGGACCCTGTCCCTGCCTTTGTGAACCCCTGTATTCAGCAGCACAGGGTCTGGTACAGAGTAAGTGCTCAGTGAATGAATGGGTAAATGAGTGTGTGTGTGTGCGTTCATTGGGTTACATCCCAAAGCCAAGGGGCAATTTGGGAATGAGGCACTGTGTTTCCTCTTTCACACAGCAGGGGAAAATAGGGTACCCCAGGAGTAAAGCACCTGGACCCTCTGAGTTGGAGAAAATTTCAGCTGGGAGAGCATCTAGGACCAGCTCTTAAGAGCTAAACTTTGGGATAGCATCCACCATCAGCACCAAGTTCCATCACTTCCTCTCTGGAAGCCAAGCAGTGTGAAGGTGGCCCACGGTAACTGTTTTTATTTATTTATTTATTTATGGCTGCGTTGGGTCTCCGTTGCTGCGCACGGGCTTTCTCTAGTTGCGGCGAGCGGGGGGCTGCTCTTCGTTGCGGTGCGCGGGCTTCTCATTGCCGTGGCTTCTCTTGTTGCGGAGCACTGGCTCTAGGTGCATGGGCTTCAGTAGTTGTGGCACGTGGGCTCAGTTGTTGTGGCTCGCGGGCTCCAGGGTGCAGGCTCAGTAGTTGTGACGCACGGGCTTAGTTGCTCCATAGCACGTGGGATCTTCCCGGACCAGGGCTCGAATCTGTGTCCCCTGTCTTGGCAGGCGGATTCTCAACCACTGCGTCACCAGGGAAGCCCACGGTGACTGTTTTGGGCCTCCCCATGAAGCTGCCCCTGGTAGGACACCTTCCTCTCATGAATCTGGAAGGGAATGCTCACTCCGTGCCAGGGGGCAGCCAGGTTTTACAATGTGTTCAGAGCACTTCCTGTTCAGTTCAGTCTAACAAAGATGGGCAGTGAACATCGACTATAGGCCAGGTGCTGGGTGATGGGACCACAGAGATGAGGCCCACCCAGCTCCTGCCTTCATGGAGCTAACAGAGAGGAGGAGACAGAGAGAAATGCGGAGTGAAAAGTGCTATGATGGAAGAAACTCACAGGGGGGTATGGGAGCGAAGAGAAGAGACCCCACTCAGCCTGGGGGCAGTCAGGGAAGGCTCTCTGGAAGAGGTTACCTTGACACAATAATCCCTGTGAGGTAAGCAGAGCAAGGATTGTTATCCTCATTGTGTAGTGGAGCCACTGAAACAGTGACCAGCCCAGGGAAACCTCACTGTCCTGTAGCTGCAGGAGGTCAGACAGTCCCTTGCCTTACCCTCAAATCCCAGCCACATGGCTAAACATGCCTGAAATGCATCTCTAAGGCTCTGCTGCCGAGAATAATTGGGGCTACTGGCTACTCCCAGGTTAAAGACGTTGTTTGCCAAATGAATTCAATTCAACCCAACAGGCAGAGTATAGGCTCAGACAGAGCCCATCTCACGTGGCAGGGGGCGACAGTGGTGCAAAATCTTGCTGTGATTCATCCAGATGCTTTCTGGTAGGTCCAAGGTGGGGGTTTGAGGTGGGCGGTTTCCTGGGTGGCTTTGTGAAATATATATGATAGGTCACTTATCATCTTTCCCTGCTGTGTTTTCCTGCCATCATAGATATTTCTAAGCGAAGGGGAAACCACTTATAAGAGGGCACTCGGGGCTTCCCTGGTGGCGCAGTAGTTGAGAGTCCGCCTGCCGATGCAGGGAACACGGGTTCGTGCCCCGGTCCGGGAGGATCCCACATGCCGCGGAGCAGCTGGACCCGTGAGCCGTGGCCACTGAGCCTGCACGTCTGGAGCCTGTGCTCCGCAACGGGAGAGGCCACAACAGTGAGAGGCCCGCGTACTGCAAAAACAATCTTGCAAAAGATAAAAGTGTGGAGATTCACACGTCCCAATTTCAATACTTAACTACAAAGGGACAGTAATCAAGACAGTATAGTACTGGTACAAGGATAGACCATAGATCAATGGACTAGAACTGAGAATAAACCCTTGCATTTATAGCCACTTGACTTTCCATAAGTGTGCCAAGACAATTTGATTGAGAAAGAATAGTCTTTTCAACAAATGGTGCTGGAATGAGATATCCACATTCCACACGTAAAAGAATGAAGTTGGACCCCTATCTCACACCATGTACAAAAATTCATTCAAAATGGCTATAGACCTAAATGTATGAGCTAAAACTATACAATTCTTAGAAGAAAACATAGAGAAAAATCTTTATGACCTTGGATTTATGTTATAATAAAAAGAATCTAATAGATTCTTAGATATGACACTAAAAGCACAAGCAACAAAAGAGAAAAATAGGTAAATGGGACTTTAACAAAATTAAAAGCTTTGTGCTTCAAAGGACAAAAAAGTGAAAGTACAATTCACATAATGTGAGAAAAATTTTGCAAATTACATATCTGAAAAGAGACTTGCATCTAGAATATACAAAGAGTTCTTACCATTCAATAATAAAAAGACAAATGACACAATTTATAAATGGACAATGAACCTGAATAGACATTTTTCCAAAAAATATACACAAATAGCCAATAAGCACATGAAAAGATGCCCAACATCATTAGCCATCAGGGAAATGCTAATCAAAACCACAGTGAGATACCACCTTATTCCCACACCCACTAGAATGACTAGAATTAAAAAAAAAAAAGACATAGTAAGTGTTGGTGAGGATGTGGAAAAATCCCATACATTGCTGGTGGGAATGTAAAATGATGCAGCCACTTCAGAAAACAGTATGGCAATTACTCAGGGGACTAAACACAGAGTTACCATATAACCCAGCAATTCCATTCCTAGGTATACACCCAAGAGAAATGAAAATATATCTTCACACAAAAATTTGTACACAAATGTTCACAACAGCATTATTCATAATCCAAAAAAGTGGAAACAACCCAAATGTTTATCAACTGATGAATGGATGTACAAAATGGGGAATTCCCTGCTGGCCTAGTGGTTTGAATTCTGGGCTTTCACTGCCATGGCTAGGTTTAATCCCTGGTTGGGGAACTGAGACCCCGCAAGGTGCACGGTGCGGCCAAAAAAAAAAAAAAAGTAGTATATTGGCCATAAAAAGAATGAAGGGTTGATACAAGCTACAACACAGATGAACCTTGAAAACATCTGCCCCGTAAAAGCCAGTCACCAAGGACCACATATTGTATGATTCCATTTAAATGAAATGTCCAGAATAGGCAAGTCTATAGGGACAGAAAGATTAGTGGTTGCCTACGGCTAGGGGCGGGTGGGAGGACTGAGGTGATGGCTAAGGGGTGTGGGGCTTCTTTTGGGGGTGATGAAAATATTCTAAAATTGGAGTGAGGAGTCCAATTCTGTGAATATACTAAAAGCCATTGAATTGTTTACTTTAAGTGGATGAGTGGTACAATACGTGAATTAAATCTCAATGAAGTTGTGAGGAAGAAAGTGCCCTGGAAAGGGGACAGGGTCTATATTGGCCACCCACCCCCCTCAATTCTATCCTCAGATCCCATGCCTTTCTGCTAGGGTTGGGGCTTCCCCTTCTCATCTAGATTCTCACAGAGGTTATAAGCTCCAGATGGGGATGGAGAGGGGGCTGGATCCCCTCTGGAGCCTCTGCCCCCTTAAAACTCCAGCTTGTGGAATACTGGGACCTGAGAATTCTGAGGTTGAGACTGCGCTTTCTGAGGTGGAGACGATGGGGGGGCGTGTTTGAGGGGTCTGGGAGGGGGGCAGGTTTCCCCCAGGTGGGTCATCTACCCCTGGGGCAGGAAGGCTCAGAGGAAAGGGGAAGGCTTAGGGAGCCCTAATGGGAGAGAAGGGAGGAACTCCAAGGAAAGAGAGAGGGGCTCGGTCACAGAGCTGACCTCTCTGTGCCAGGTGAGAGCCTAGGTCCTTTGGGAGGCTGGAGCTGCACCTGGAGTGGGGGTCACCTGGGAGCGGAGCCTTGTTTGCATTTTGGGATACAGGGCCAGAGGGTAGGACTGGAGGGTAGGCAAGGTTGGGAGGAAAGGAGAAGGGAGAGGGGATTCGGGTCAGCAGCTGTTAAGGGTACCTCCGCTGTGCCCCTTATAAACTGTGAGAGCCACCAGACCCCCAGTGTATCCCCAAGGCCTGATGTCACATGTCTGTTAAACAACTGGTGATTGCATGGGTGAGTGAGGGAATGAATTAAGCTTCTTTGGAGGCAAGATAATATGGTGAGATAAGCAGTCTTGGGAGTCACACAGGCCTGGGTTTGAAGCCGGTTCTTCTGCAGATTTGCTGTGTGGCATTGGACAAGACTCTGGGCTACCCTGAGCCTCAGTTTCTGTATCTTTAAAACAGGGCTGAACCCACTGACCTCAAGGACAGGGTGTTTAGAATACCGTTGGCAAACGTGCCCAGCAAATAGAAGGTTCCTCCATGGATGGTGGCCGGCCTGTCATGATTTAAAGTGGAAGAAGCAACAACAAGATCCTCAAGGTTTCACTGAGGGGGTAGGGTTTACCCTTAGAAACCAGTTAACAGTGAAGAGAGGTCCGTGGCGTCTCCGTAGAAAGGGTGTTGATGTTGCCTCAAAGGAATTCAGAGGCCGGAGAGAGGGCTAAGGTGGTTGGAAGCTTGGAGAAGAGGTGGGAGCTTGAAGGATGAGGTGGGAGGTGCTGGAGAAAGAGAGAAATGGGAAACGAGCAGAGAGTCTGGGGGATCTGCAGGGTTAGGATTGCAGGAGTCTGCCCAGATTAAAACAGAATGTTTGTGTAGGATATGGCCAAATAGGAGGTTGGATAGGAGAAGCAAAAGTAGAGACCTTATGGGCTTCCCTGGTAGCTCAGTGGTTGAGAATCCGCCTGCCAATGCAGGGGACACAGGTTCGATCCCTGGTCCAGGAAGATCCCACATGCCGTGGAGCAAATTGAACCTGTGCTCTAGAACCCGTGAGCCACAACTACTGAGCCCGCGTGCTGCAACTACTGAAGCCTGTGCGCTTAGAGCCCCTGCTCTGCAACAAGTCAAGCAACCACAATTAGAAGCCCGCGCACTGCAACGAAGAGTAGCCCCCGTTCACCACAACTAGAGAAAGCCTGCATGCAGCAGCGAAGACCCAACACAGCCAAAAATAAATAAATGAATTTATATATATAAAAAAAAGAGACCCTAAGAAAGGCTTTAGAAAGGGATGTGTCCAGGGCAGGGTCAGGGTGCTTTGGTGAACTACCTATTGCCATTGGTGACTTTAGGGACCCCGAGACAGACGTTCCCCACTCCTATTCCTTAGCTCCAAGAAGAACGGGATTTTCCTCTATAGCAGCAGCAGCCGTGACACTCTTGGGCTCTCTTTATTTTTGTTTTGTTCTGTTTTTGGCTGCGCCATGCAGCATGTGGGATCTTACTTCCCCGACCAGGGATTGAACCCGCGCCCCCATGCAGTGGAATCGCGGAGTCCTAACCACCGGACCGCCAGGGAATTCCCTCTTGGGCTCTCCTTAAAATGCATCTTAGGATATTAAGGGCTCTGAGAAATCCTGCAGGAAAGAGCCTATTTCATTTTAACTCAGCACTTTCCAGACACATTTGGCCTCAGAACCCTTTTTTTTTTGTGGCGTACCTCATGGGACCAATATCCCCAAGAACACATGTTAGGAAATGCTGCTGTAGGGAAAAGTGTGTGGGTTTTGCGACCCAATAGGCCATGGTTTGATTCCGGCTCTGTGACCTATTTGGTGTTGGACCTCGGGCAAGTCACTTTGTTTCCCAGAGCCTCCTTTTCCCCAGAGTTATCGTGGGAATTGGGGAAAATATGTGGGTAACGCATGTGGCTAGCTCTCTGGTCTTGCTGCATGCCTCTCCTGTGCCAGGCCTGGTCCTACCTCTTCCCCTGAGCCAGGCCCTCTGCATGACAGACTCCACGTGGGCTGCTGAAGAGGCAGTTAGGTAATGGGCTTGGTGGAACTTTGATTGGATTTCTTTTCTGGGAACACAGCATTTGATGCTCCTCACTTGGTACCCTCGTTGGCCCTGGCACAATGGACAACAGAAACACCCAGATGTACGTGGAGTGTAGAATCAAGGCTCCAGAGGCCCAGCCAAGTCCTGGCCTGAGGACTGCCAGCAACAGGGCTGGTGTTGAGCCCACCATATCAGAAGTCAGCCAGGTAGGGACCTGCATCTCTACTCCCAAAAGCCACCTTTCCTTTCCCCTGCCCAGGTTTCCTTCCCTCCCCAACTGCTTTAATTAAGCCTCTATTACAAGTGGCACAAAACTCAATTCAAACTGGATTAGGCAGGAATGAGAACACATCAGCCTGCGTAACTGACAAATCTACCTGTAGACTTCAGGTATGGCTGGATCAAGGTGCTCAGTGAGTGTCTCTCGGCTCTGCCTTCCTCTGTGGCATTCCCAGGCAGGCTCTCTCTGCAAAATGGCAAGAATTGCCCTGGCCACTCCAGGCTTAAATCTTCCCATCTTACATCCTCTGGCTTAGCATTCCTAACAGGAGGAGAGCCTCTTTGCAATAGTTGAAGAAAGTCTCCAGTTATCAGTGTCATTGGCCCAGGTTGTAGTCATATGTTTATCCCTGAACCAGTCACCATGGCAGGGCAGAGTGGCCTGGATCTCTTGGTATAATGGAACCGGAGGTGGTACTCAGCTTGCTCCGCTGAGCCGCGTGGGCCGAATGGAGACAGGAGGTTTCCCATAAAAGAATGTTGGCTTTGTTATCAAACGAGATGCTGGCTGGGTGAGCAAAACAAGAGTTGCCTACTTACTTCCATGGCCTTTAGCCTCCCTGTCCCTTATATCCTTTATTGCCCTGACAGCTGCTCAAAGCTTCCATCCATGACCCTCCTCATCCCCTAGCCTGCAACCTAAGCTCTCATTGCTCCTCTTGGCCTCTTTCCATCAAAAAAAAAAATTTTTTTTAAATGCCAAGTGGCATGAATTGAAGAGCACAGAGAAGATCTTCCTTTCTGTGTCCCCAGAGCCAAAAATGTCACCATAAAAATAGTCAACACTCCCTTGGATTAAGTATCACCCTCTCCCTGTAGCCTCTGTTATAAATCATGGCTTCTCCTAGGCCCCCAGAGAGGGCCTGAAATGGGGGTCTCGGAAGGAGGCTGGGGTAAACATTCAGGGCTTCCTTTACCTGCCCATTTATTTTTCCAATGCGCATAGTCAGGGGGTCTCAGTGGCACCACTAAACCAGCTGTATGACCTTGGGCATGTCACTGCAGCCCTTTGAGCCTCATGGGCTCATGTGTGTCATGTCGAGGATTAACTGGGTTAAGTCCCGGAGGCACCTGACACAGGCCCTGCCCCGTGGTAGATGCCCTTAGTGTTTGCTCACAGTGAAAACTTGTATTATCAACTGATTGAACCAGGTTGCCTGGAGTTTGCTGACTCAGGTGAGGCTTGGAGCTGCCTCTAAGTCACTGACCCAACTAGAGAGTGATGGGCATCAAAACCCAGTTCCAGAGCCTGAGCTCTGAAGTAGCAGAAATTGTGGAAGCCTCTCTTGGAACTTGTAAGGGTCTGGAAGTCCCCCAGGGCACTCTGTCAAGTTGTCCTCAGTGGCATCCCCTTGACCCAGGTACTACTCTGGACTCCAGGTTCGTGCTGGAGCCATCGGTGCTGACCGAGCCTCCCTTCTCCTGCCCCTTGTCTCCTCCTTGCCTCTCTCCAATGTCTTCCCCAGTTAGGCACGGGATCTCCCTGTCCCTGAGGCCAGGACGATGCCAGAGAGTGGGAGAATCCCTCCAGAATGGGCCAACACTTGAGCCAGTGCCATGGGCATCTTCGTTCTAGGTTGTGTTTACAGATGCTGAAGGGATAGACAGTGGGAAGCAACCCTCATCAGAACCAGGAGAGCCAGAGGACGGGCCCAGACACAGAGAGGCATCAGAGGAGGGGTCTCCAGAGCTCAGCACCCAGGAGCAGATGCCTCCGGCAGGGCCAAGGTGAACCGGGGGCTTCCCAGAGAGCAGCTCCAGGAGAGAATCCCCTGTGACTCACCTGGTAGTGGGGGAGAGGAGGGACAACTTCCAGGCTAAGGTGGTTCCACCCAGTCACAGCCCCTGTACTTCTCTTTCATAGCACGAATCACACTAAATAATTATTCATGTTGACCTTTTGTCTGAGCTCCCCCACTAGACCACAAACTTCTGTGATGTGTCTTGTTCAAGGGGTATTTATGTCTCGTTTAACCTCACATCCCTCATGCCGGGGACTCTGCCTGTAGCAGATGCATAATAAATACGTATTCACTGAATTCATAGAAGAATGAACAAAAGAGAGGCTGAGAGACACAGAAACACACATTTAGGTGGAATTATTGTTATTACTTTCTAAATATTGTATATATCTTTAAGCTTGCCTACAGTGAGAATATATTCTTTTTAAAAAGAGAAAATGGAGGGGTTTCCCTGGTGGCGCAGTGGTTGAGAGTCCGCCTGCCGATGCAGGGGACGCGGGTTCGTGCCCCGGTCTGGGAGGATCCCACGTACCGCGGAGCGGCTGGGCCCGTGAGCCATGGCCGCAGAGCCTGCGCGTCCGGAGCCTGTGCTCCGCAACGGGAGAGGCCACAACAGTGAGAGGTCCGCGTACCGCAAAAAAAAAAAAAAAAAAAAAAAGAGAAAATGGAGAGAGAGCCAGAGAGAGGCAAAGTGAAAGACTTGGGAGACTGGTCAGCTTATCATTTAAATTTGATGATAACCAAAAACCTCTAAATAATCTCTTCTACACGATAAGTTAGGGGAATCAATCCAAGCCAGGTGTCAGCACCCCTGAGACAGGCGCTGCGCACCGTGCTGGCAGAAATAGAAACCATTTCCACACATCTGCTTACACAACTTGGCAATTTGTTTAAACTGCTTTAAAACTGTCTTTACCCTCATCTATTTCTAGAAATATCTAGGAAATAAGTGCATATTCAGGTAAAGTTTTATGCACAAAGATTTCCACATTATTTTAAATGCTAAAAAATTGGAAATGCCAGTGTGCACTAAATGCTCACAATAGGGGGATGGTTAAGTAAATTATGATTTTCTATAAAATAGAGAATTTTAGGGGACTTCCCTGGCGGTCCAGCGGTTAAGACTCCACGCTTCCACTGAAGGGGGCGCAGGTTCAATCCCTGGTCAGGGAACTAAGATCCCACATGCCACACAGTGTGGCCAAAAAGTGAAAAAAAGAGAGAGAGAGAGAGAGAATTTTATACTTTCATTAAAAAGCATGCTTATGAGAGATTTTTGGCATGGAAAAAATTTAGATTATACTGTTAATTGAAAAAAGATTGCAAAATTGTATTCGCAATATAACTAGGTAAAATTATGTAATAATTGAAGATGGTATTTAAATTAATCCCCATTAAAAATATGTATGTATATCCTTAGGAAGAAGCCTGCAGGAAATACTCCGGAATATTAAAGTGAGATCAGATAGGTGCAGATTCAAATCCGGACCTGTCAACTTCAGCTTAATGACCCGAGCCTTAAGTCTTCCGACCTCTCTGAATCTCAGTTCTCCCTGATCTTTCTTTTTTTTTTTTTCTAAAAAGCAATAAGTAATAATAAAATATTAAATCCTAACTCTCTTAAACATTGACCTCAAAGTGTCTGTGATTGGGGGAATTCACATTAGTCCTTTATTCTTTCTCCTAGGCATTAAGTTATGTACCTATGGTGTGCCGAGCCCTGTGCGGGTGCTCTGGGAACTACGAAGAAATATAAGAATGTAAAACTGTGCCCCAGTTTGGGAGCTGAGGTGTCCCTTTGTCTGTTCTCCCCAGGATGAAGCAGTCATCTTTGGCCCCCCCAGGAAGGGCCCGGGGAGCTGCAAGCAGGCCAGGATCAGGCCACGCCAGGAAGTGAGCTGGAGGTGCTGCCCTCCAGGTCCCTGCAGCACAGGAAAGGCTGCAGCAGCAGAGCTCATGGAAGGAGACCGAGGACCAACAGGGGAGCCATCAGAACCTAGGAACTGTGGAGGGTCAGTTCCCCGAGAGCCGCCAGGTAATGTCCATGGAGACCTGGGCAGGAGGGTATGGAATGACTGACCCACAGGGGAGGCGAGGGAGCAGGGAATTGTTGGAGGAGACCATGGGGGGTTCTGTGTAAAATTAAAATCGGGACATGCTGGTTTCAACAAAGCTCAGACAGCTTTTCACGAAGATGGCGCCGAAGGCAAAGAAGGAAGCCCCTGCCCCTCCTGAAGCCAAAGCTAAAGCAAAGACTTTGAAGGCCAAGAAAGCAGTGTGGAAAGGCGTCCATAGCCACACACACACACAAAAGAAGATCCGGACGTCACTCACCTTCCGATGGCCCAAAACACTGCGGCTCAGGAGGCAGCCCAAATATCCTCAGAAGAGCCCCCTAGGAGAAACAAGCTTGACCGCTGTGCCACCATCAAGTTCCCCTCACCACCGAGTCAGACATGAAGGAAATAGAAGACGACAAGGGACTTCCCTTCCTTGTCGGAGTGGCGGAGTGGTTAAGAATCCGCCTGCCAATGCAGGGGACACGGGGTCGAGCCCTGGTCCCACGTGCTGTGGAGCAACTAAGCCTGTGTGCCACAACTACTGAAGCCCGTGCGCCTAGAGCCCGAGCTCTGCTACAAGAGAAGCCACCGCAGTGAAAAGCCCGCGCGCTGCAACGAAGAGTAGGCCCTGCCCACCACAAGTAGAGAAAGCCTGCGCGTAGCAACGAAGACCCAACGCAGCCAAAAATAAATAAATAAAAAGAAAACAAAAGAAAGGAAAATAGAAGACAACAACACACTGGTGTTCACTGCAGACGTCAAGGCCAACAAGCACCAGTTTAAACAGACTGTGAAGAAGCTCTATGACATTGACGTGGCTAAGGTCCACACCCTGATCAGGCCTGATGGAGAGAAGGAGGCACATGTTTGACTGGCTTCTGACTATGATGCTTTAGATGCTGCCAACAAAATTGGGATCATCTATACTGAGTCCAGCTGGCCAATTCTCAATATAAAAGTTTTCACTATAAAAAAACAAAAACAAAGCTCAATTTTTTTTTTTTTTTTGCGGTACGCGGGCCTCTCACTGCTGTGGCCTCTCCCGTTGCGGAGCACAGGCTCCGGACGCGCAGGCTCAGTGGCCGTGGCTCACGGGCCTAGCCGCTCCGCGGCATGTGGGATCTTCCCGGACCGGGGCACGAACCCGTGTCCCCTGCATCGGCAGGCGGACTCTCAACCACTGCGCCACCAGGGAAGCCCTCAATTTTTTTTTTTTTTTAATGCTAGGATATTCTAGCATCTGTTTCTTAGTTGCTGAGCACTATGGGACCCTGCAAGATGTGGTTAGAGTATGGTGCCTTTTCCAAACTTATTTGAATGTAAAATATCTTTTAATTTATTTTTATTTTAAGATTTAAGTTTTTTTTAAAAAAAACAAACAGCTTCAGTGAGGTATAATTGACATACACTTGCACGTACTTCAAGTATACAATTTGATGTTTTGGACACGTGTGTACCCACGAAACCGTCACCACAATCAAGAAAACAAACACATCTATCACCCCCCAAAATTTTCTGTGCCCCTTTGTCATCTCTCTTCCCATTCACCCCCAGCCTCAGGCAACCACTGATCTGCATTCTGTCGCTATAAATTTGTTTGTATTTCCCAAAATTTTCCATAAATAGAAGCATACAGTATCCACTCTTTTAGTCTGGCTTCTTTAAATTATCATGATTATTTTGAGAGTCAGCTATGTTAATGTGTGGATGAATGCTTTATTCTTTTTATTGCTGAGTAATATTCCATTGTAGGGATATGTCACAATTTCTTGTCCTACTATATAGCACAGGGAACTATATTCAGTATCTTGTGATAAACCGTATAGGAAAAAAATACGAAAAGGAATGTTTATATATGTATAACTGAATCACTTTGCTGTACAGTGGAAAGAAACAAAAACCAGTTTCTTCATTCTTTCATCTATTGATAGACATTTGGTTTGTTTCAACTTTTTGACTACTACAAATAAGACTTTCAGAAACATTCATGTCTATATGTACATGTACTTTCATTTCTCTTGGGCAAATAAATGCTTAGGAGTAGAATGGGCCATATAGTATTTGTATGTTTAACTTATTAAGAAACTGCCACTTTTCTCCAAGGTGGTTGTGCCATTTTACATTCCCATGAGCAATGTATGAGAGTCCCACTTGTTCCACATCCTCCCCAAAACTTGGTATGGTCAGTTTTTAATTCTAAGCATTCTAATAGGTGTATAGTTGAATCTCACTGTGGTCTTTATTTTCATGTTCCTAATGACTAATCATGTCAAGCATCTTTTCATGCACTTATGGGCCATTTGTATATCTTTGGAGAAATGCCTATTCAAATACTTTGCCCATCATTTTAATTGAATTAGTCAATTTATTGTTGAGTTGTAAGAGCGCTTCATATATTCTGGATACGAGACTGTTATCAGATCTACGATTTACAAATTTTTTCTTCCATTCTATGGATTGTCATTTCACTTTCTGACCTTTTTTTACAAAACTGGGTTGTTTTTTTATTCTTGAGTTTTGAGAGTTCTTATATATTCTGAATACAAGTCCTTTATAATATATGTTAATTTGTAAATGTTTTCTCCCAGTCTGGGAGCTGTCTTTTCCATTCTCTTAACAGTGACTTTCAAAGAACAGAAGTTCTTAATTTTGATGAAGTCTAATTGATCAGCTTTTGGTATTATTTCTTAGAAATCTTTACTCAACCTGAAGTCACATAGGATTTTCTCCGATGTTTTCTTTGAGAAGTTTTATTGTTTTAGGTTTAACATTTAGGTTTATGATCCACCTTGACTTAATATTTTGCATATGGTCTGAGTGATGGATTGAGGTTCATTTTTTGCATATGGCTGTCCAGCCATCCCAGCACCGGATTGAGCTCATTTTTTGCATATGGCTGTCCAGCCATCCCAGCACCGGATTGAGCTCATTTTTTGCATATGGCTGTCCAGCCATCCCAGCACCGGATTGAGCTCATTTTTTGCATATGGCTGTCCAGCCATCCCAGCACCGTTGGTTGAAGACTATCCTTTCTCAGCTAAGCGTGCACCTTTGTCGAAAATCACTTGACCACGTATGTGTGAGTCTCTCTACTTTGTTTCATTCATCTATTTGTCTATCCTTATTCCAACACCACACTGTCTTGGTTATAGCAACTTACTAAAGTCTTGAAATCAGTTAGTGTAAAAATCCCCTTTGTAGGGAGTGCCGTGAAGGACTCTGGTTCTTTGAAACTTCCCTTGGGAAATCCCATTTAAAGAGGATCATCTCACTTTCTGCAGGCTCCCATTCTACCTGCACAGAGAAGCCTGGATATGACTTTGGGCAGGTCCTGCCTCCTCTGGGCCTCAATGCCTCACCCCTCAAAATGATGGAAAGTGGGCAACCTTCTAGGGGTGCTGGGAGAACTCAGTACGATAATGCTTGCAGTGCTTGCTTGAGTAAGGGTTTGACAGCTGGTCTCTGGGTGAGTGTTGAGGGTCAACTGAGAGCCAGGATGGGACTCACCATCTTGATGTCCTTGTCATTGGCAGGACCCAGAGTGTCAGCCCTTCCCAGGTCACCTGGCCGCCAATGAGTCAGACATAGTGCAGCCAACAGAGCCTTGTTGCACCTTGGACAGCTGTGGACAGCAACTGGGGGACAAGCCCCCCCAAGGAAGTGGACACCCCACCCATCAGGCCACAGGGCGCTCTGCCAGAGCCTGACTCAGGGGGACATGAAGACAGTCCCCAGGAGGCAATGTCCCTAATGCCCACGGCAACTCTGGAGGAAAAGACGGCCCACTCTTCCCCACCATCTATGCCAAGACCTAACACACCCAAAGAAAGGTAAGGCATCCTCTGATGGCCCCCCACCCCACTCCCTGACCCCAACAAGACTGCTCTTCTGCTAAGCTACAGGGGAGGAGAATTCTAGTCCTGACAGCTCCTGATATGATGTAGAACTTGGTCAAGTCATGCCCCGCTGGGCCTCCGTTTCCCCATCTGTATAGTAGCTCTAATACCAGAATTCTTTGTTCCACGGGCTTATTCTTCAAGAGCCACGTCCCCACAGGGGATGTGAGGGCATGAGGAGCCCGTCTGGGATTAGAAGGCCAGGGGAACTAAGCTGGGGCGGTGGACCTGAGTGTCCTGGGAGCTGAGAGAAGGAGTGTGCAAGGGGCAAGCCTTGAGCCGAGCCCCTCCCTCACCTGGGAGTTCCTCCCTTGTTTAGGGACAAGGCTGTGGAGATCCAGGCAGCACTGGGGCCTGTTCCTTCACCTGTAAGTAGAGCCACAGTGGGGATGGGGACAGGGTGGGCTGGGGATCAGGAGGATGAAGGGGGCAGAGGCAGAAATGGGACAGTATTTGGAGTCAAACTGGGGAAGGTGTGAGCGTGTGCCTGTGTGTTTGCATGAGTGTGCACATGTATGTGCATGTGTGTGTTTGCACACGTGCATGTGTGTGCATCTTGGGTGGGGGTCAAGGATGCTCTTACACTCTAGAGTCCTTGGATTCACCCCAGGTCATGGCTTTTTCCACATCAGCACGGATTTCTTCCACCCATTTGCTGTCAGTCACAGCACACAACCCAAAGCTTCCCTGAACACCTGGGAGGCTCCCATCCCCCTCCCAGCCATCCCCACCTCTGCCAACTCTGCCACTTCCCGGTTCTTTGATTTGACTGAGCAACCTGTAAATATACAGTCATCGTCTGCCTGGTGGAATGGTAGGTTGGAAAAAGAGGAATCAAAAGAGCCTTCAGGGAGTATAATCTACAAAAATATTGAACCACTATGTTGTACACTTGAAACTAATATAATATTGTAAATCAACCATACTTCATTTTAAAAAAAGAGGCTTTAGGTTTGGGGCCTGAGCAACAAGTGGTGTCATTAACCAAGGTGGTGACACTGGGGAAGGAGCAGACAGGAAGAACCTAAGGTTCTGCTTTGGTCATGTCCTAGACACCCAAGAAGAAATGCCAGGAGGACGTCTGGAGTTGGGAAGGACAGAGAAGTCAGGATGGGAGATGTAAATGTGAACAAAATGGAGATAACATCTAGGAGAGTGAATATAGAGCAGGAAGGCATCTGAGGACAAGTCACTGGGTCTCTACCACATTTAGAAATGGAGGGACTCCCCTGGTGGTGCAGTGGTTAAGAATCTGCCTACCAATGCAGGGGACACAGGCTCAAGCCCTGGTTCGGGAAGATCCCACATGCTGCGGAGTAACTAAGCCCGTGCACCACAACTACTGAGCCTGTGCCCTAGAGCCCGCGAGCCACGACTACTGAAGCCCATGCGCCACAACTACTGAAGCCCGTGCGTCTAGAGCCTGTGCTCCGCAATAAGAGAAGCCACCGCAATGAGAAGGCTGTGCATGGCAACGAAGAGTAGCCCCCGCTCGCCGCAACTAGACAAAGCCCACATGCAGCGACGAAGACCCAACGCAGCCAAAAATTAATAAATAAATTAATTTTTTAAAAATGGAGCAAGAGCAAGGAATAGCCAGCGAAGGAGGCTGCCGAATACTCAGGGAGGGAGCCAGCTGGTGAGAGAGTGGGAGTCTGGAGAAGAAGGCATTTCCAGAGCGATGGAGTGGTCATCTGGGTCTATCACCACTCAGTGGTAGGCTCTGAGGAGGGCAGAGATCTGACCACCGCCTTGCAAGGGTCTGGTTGGGGCGTGGTGGCAGAAGCCGGACTGGAGATAGGAGGAAAGTGGAGGTGGAGTACAGCCAAATCTTTCAAGGAATTTTGCTCTAAAGGAAGAGCAGAGAACTGGGATGGTAGTTGGAAGGCTTTGTACTGTCGGGAGAGTTTTTTCTTTTAAAGAGGGAAGATATTACAGCATGTTTTCATGCTGATGGGAATAACCTGGCGGAGGGGTAGTGCTGATACTTTAGGAAGAGCGGGTGTGTGGTGAGAGCTACATCTTTTTTTTTTTTTTTTTTTTTTTTTTTTTGAGAGCTACATCTTTGAACCGGAGAAAGGGCTGGGCTGGAGCCTGCGTGGCGTGGCCTGGTTGGAGGTGGGCAGGGGACAGCTCATCCCTCTAATGGGACGGATGCAGGAGGTGCTGCATTTGCTGAATGAATGAGTGGGAATTTATCGAGTGCCTACCACAAGCTGGCTGCTGAGTCAATATGGATAAAAGAGGCAGACGAGGTCCTGCCCTCTGGAAACTTACTTCTGGTCAGGCAGGCAAACAACAGGCACGGACAGGGCCATTGCAAATTGTGTTGATTGCAGTGAAGCAAATAAACAAGTGGTGAGATGGGGAGTAACTCGCTCAAGACCACAGCTCAGAGAGCCAGGATGGGGCAGAGCCCAGGTCAGGGGTGGGGGAGGACATGGGGTGGGAGCCTAGTAGGTTGCAGGAGAGAGGTGGGCCTCCCCAGGGGCCCAGAGAGGGAGGGGCAGGGTGAGGATCCGCTGCAGAGTGGGTGGCTGGGAGAAGTTTTGTGGGACAATCTGGCTGGCCGGAGGCCTCCCAAATCCCCTCCCTGGTCCTGTCCCCAGGAGGCGAGGGACATCGGAGAGGGGAGGGAGATGGACCGTACCCAGAAGCAGCCTCAGGATCCCGGGGGGGCCACGGGGGCCCAGGACCTTGGCAACCCCCGGCCGGGCTTCATGAAGTGCTTGTTGGAGGTGGAAGAGGAGAAGGCCACGCATTGGAGGGTCACCAAGGCCCGTGCGCTGCCAAGCCGGAAGTCCCCCAGGACCCTGGCCCCCGTGCCCGTCTCTGCCCCGGTTGGCAACTCAGCCCCAACCCTGCCTCTGACCCTGCCTCAGACTCCTGCCTCAGCTCCTGCCATGGCCCCATGCTGGGCCCGACCGCCAGCCCCTGGGCCACTTCCTGCCCCCATGGGAGCCCCAGCTTCAGTGCGTATCACAGTCCTGCTGGTCCCTGCATCAGACCTGGGCTGGAGAAGGACAGAACTTTTGCACCACAGTGGGGAGAGGAGCCTGAACTACCCCAAGGCACGGTAGGAGCCACCCCAGAAAGGGTGTCTGGGATCAGGGCCTGGTCCCAGGGCCCCTGGCTACTCTCTTCCAGAGTCTTGTCCCTGTCACTGCACCTGTCTGTTCCCTCCCATGTGTCCCCCCTCCATTTCCCCTCACTTCTGTCTCCTGTCTTTCCCAGCTCTTGATCTTTCATATCTAGGCCCCTTTTTCTCTCTAACCCCCTTTAGACTCTCCATACCTCTGCCTTGCTCCTCCTCTGGGTCACTCGTAGACTCTCCTGACCTCTTAAAGCCTCCCCTGGGGTTCCTCCCATGACTCCCTCTGCCTCAGCTCCCCATCACCCGCCCCTAGCTTTTGGTGCAGGGCCGGGGTGGGTGGCTGAATGTGTGCCCTTTGCCTGGGCTCTGTCCTCTGCAGGCAGGAGCTGGAAGAACACTGCCTCTTGAAGGTGTGTCAGATCTGGGAGGAGAGGTCGCAAGAGCACCTCACACTGAAGCAAGAGGAAGGTGAGGGTGGGCCTGGCCAGGGGAGCCCCTTGCGGGGCAGGCAGAACCCTCAGTTCTTGGCTTTATAAGCCTGGGGTGGGGGACAGGGTTGCTGCTCATGGGGCTGCCCTGGTACCTACCCCAGCCCTGCACTTGGCTAGTGGGGTAGGAGGCTGACCCAAACTCTCACACACCACTGAGTCGGGGAGCACAATCCCGCTGGGTCCTCTCACTTGGGGTCCAGTTCTCTTCTCTGTTCCAGGGCCACCTGTCTGAATGAATGGTGCAAGCCCTGCAAAGCTCTTTCGCTTCTGGAGACGTTTGTGCCTACCCCAACCCAAGCCCATGCTACTGGTCCCCTGCAGAGGCCACCTGGATGGGACGCAGGGCTGTAGAGCCTCCACCTGTCCGAGACCATCCCTCACCATTTAACAAGACCACCCGCCCTGGACATGTTACTGAACCAAACTGGGGTCTGCTTGCCCACGCGCAGTAAAGTCAACCTACTGACACCGGGTTGTGGTGAAGGAAAGGGCAGCGTTTATTGCAGGCTCCAAGCAAGGAGTCCAGGCCTAAACTCCCTGATGGCTTTCAGGGAAAGGTGTTTAAAGAGAGGGTGAGAGACAGGGTTGTGGGGTGTGTGATCAGCTCACGGACATTCTTCTGATCGGTTGGTGGTGAGGTAATCGAGAGTTGACGTTATCAGCCTGGTTTCAACCGGTCTCGGGTCTACGTGCTCATGGTCAGCATACAGTAAACTTCTCCCACCTGGTGGGGGTTTCAGGATCTGCAAAACAGCTCAAAGGACATGGCTCAGTATATTATCTATAGCCCTTGAGGAGGAACTCAATGTCCTTGACTTTGTTTAATGTCTGAACTATTATTAGTTTGTCTTGTTTGACTGTTTTCCTTTCTT
The DNA here is from genome assembly GCF_963924675.1 of Phocoena phocoena. Lineage (NCBI taxonomy): Eukaryota > Metazoa > Chordata > Mammalia > Artiodactyla > Phocoenidae > Phocoena > Phocoena phocoena. Next base: position 12,603,560 of record NC_089219.1, on the reverse strand, counting down.
TCTGCATTTTCTCACTTCTCTGATTAAATCCATTTTTTGGAACTTGGGGAAAGCCTAGGAGGCTAAAGTTTTTCTACAAACAAGAAGAGGCAGGCAGAGGACATGGGAGGTGTGTGTGTGGGGTCTGTCCCAGGAAGGCCCCATAGGGTCCTGCTCAGTTACACACAGGCCCCCATTTTCCACTGCATCCCACCTCCACCAAAAAATTTAAAAGTTCTGAACATGCACCCTGGGCGAGGCACTGTGCCCTTTGCTCCCCATCGTCCTGGGGGTTGGGCCCCGTGACTCCACTTACCTGCGCTTTGAGGAGTGATTGCTGCTTCCTCTGGGCTCTGGAAGTGGCCTAATCGGCCGTCCACATCCACTGCCAACCCAGCCACACCTGGCTCTTGCCCTGGATGAGGAGGTGTGTGCCCTCCTTCCACCCTCCGCTCTTCCCCAGTCTGGGCCCCAGGCAGGGCCAGAGCGGCCCCTTCTTCTGCCTTCCCTGAGTCCACTCTCTGGCTCCCTAGGACCCCATCTTTGAAGTTCACTCCTTTTAGCATTAAAAGTCTCTAGTCATTTTTAGAGGGGCTTTTCTAGGTCCAGCGCCACTGCCCCATCTTCTTGAGCTGAGTTCACGGACAATGTGCCACTTTGGCTTAGAGACTCAGCATTCTCCCCAAGGCTCAGCCCTGCCTGGTGAGGAAAGAGCTGGCTACCTGCTCTGATGGTCCAAACCACCCTGCATTCGGGATGATCTTACCACTTTTGAGAGCTGTTCAGTTTTCCTTTTTCAGCGTGCCTGCCTGTGGCAGCTCACCACTTAGTCCAAGCCTAATCCCAGCCCTACCTCTTCCCCACATTTCAGTTCTGTTCATCAGAGACTTAGTCTACGACGTGCCAAGCAATGAATTAATACCACCTCTCTGGGAGGGTGTACTGTTGTTCTGTCCATCTTACAGATAAGAAAATTGAGGCTCAGAGAAGCACAGTGACTTGCCCACGGCAACTATATTAGCTTGCTCAGGCTGCCATAATGAAGTACCGCAAACTGAGTGGCCTAACATTTATTTTCTCATCGTTCTGGAGGCTAGAAGTCCAAGATCAGGGTGTTGGTATGTCTGGTTTCTTCTGAGGCCTCTCTCCTTGGCTTGCAGACGTCTGCCTTCTCCCTGTGTCCTCACATGGTCTTTCCTCTGTGCACACACATCCCCGGTGTCTCTTGTGTGCCCAAGTTTCCTCTTCTCTTAAGGACACCAGTTAGGTTGGACTAGGGGCCACCCCAGTGGCCTCATTTTAACTTAATCACCTCTTTAAAGGCCCTATCTCCAAACATCATCACATTCTAAGGTATGGGGGTGGGGTGGTATTAGGGTTTCAACACATGAGTTTAGGCGGCAGGCACAATTTAGCTCGTAACAGCAACCCAGCTTCTTAGTAAATGGCAGAGCCAGTCTTATCACTAGGTCTGTTGATTCTAACCTGGATTTTGCTGTGGGCTGTGAAACCAGACACCACACGTGTTATGACCAGGACACGACTTTTCTATCAAGTGGTGCTGTTCTGGGACTTTCTCAGCAATTTTCCTGGTCCTCTGCTCCGGTCCAGACAAACGAAGCTGTCTTAGAGGCTATGTCTATCCAGATAAGTAACTGCAGAGCCCCAAGGCCAAGGCACAGACTCAGAGTCAGCAAGATCTATCTGGTCCTCTAAACTCTGAGCCTCAGTTTCCCCATCTTTACAAGGGAATAAGCATTCTGCTCTTACCAGGCTGTTGTAAGAATTAAATGAGAACATGGCTATAAAGAGCTTAGCACACTGCCTGGCACATAGCAGGGGTGCCCTAAAGTGGGCACGTTCTGGTGCAAGGTGAAGGCAGCTAACTAGCTGAGCTTTTGCCACACCAGCTGAGCCCTTGGTCTGACCTTGTACTAGAGAGTGAAGTGAGTCGATGGGCCCACACCCCTCCACTTTCACTCTTCGTTAAGTTTGTCCCTCTACCCAGCCATGGTGATAAAGAAGGCTGGACAGGGGGTGGTTGGAGCGGATGGGATGAATGGTGGAAACATAATGCCACTGCCCACCCCAGCCTTCCGCAGCTACTTTGAGATCTTCAGTGGTCATGGCGAGGTGGATGCACAGAGCCTGGAGAACATCCTGCTCCTCGTGGGCATGTCCCTGATGCCGGCCCAGGTGGAGGATACCCTGAGGCGTGCTGATATCGATGGTGAGTTGGGGGAGGCTTCATCCTGAACCCCAGGCAGGGTCAGGTTCATGGGCCACATGAGACCTGTGCAGTCACACAGGGCTCTGCGCTTACAGGGTCCTGACTTTGGTTTAATGCTCTGCTGTTACAGTCTAGAAAGTCTTGATAATTTTTGAAAGAGGGGCCCTATTCTGCATTTTCATTTTGATCTGGGCCCCACAAATGATGTAGCTGGTCCTGGCCCCAAAGTTAGGGCTCCCTGGGTACCTACTCAGTGCCAGGTTCTGGGGACCCAGAGATGACCAAGACTTATTTCCTAAGGTGTAGGTGATCTCTGAGATCAATCCTTCCAGCGCTTTATGTGTGCTTCATTGGACATTCCTCCATGACTCGGTCACTCATTTTACCAGCTGTATGACCTTGGACAAATCACTGAAGTTCACCAAGTCTCAGTTTCCCCACCCGTAAAAGGGGGCTTACAGCAATACCCATCTCACTGGGCTGTTAAAATAATTAAATGAGATAATCCAGGCAAAGCACGGAGCACAGCACTTGGTGCAGAGCATGTATCCGGGAGACATTAACTGCTGGTACTATTCATTCACTAAATATGTATTAACTGCCCAAGTATGTCCACTCCTGTGCTGTGCACTGGGAATAAAGACACGTGTAAGACCTGTGAGACCTGCCCTCGAGGTGCTCACACGGCCAATGACACAGAAGGAAGAGCTGCCAAAGGAAGCAGCGCTTAAGGTGGCTTGGAGGAAGGGATCAGGAAGGAAGGCTTCCTGGAGGAGGTGATGCCTGAGCCAAATTGTGAAAGATGAAGCAGGAGTTAGGCAGGGAGAGGGGAAGGAAGAAGGGCATTGCTGGTGGCAGAAATAACCTGGACAAAAGGAATAGGGCACAGGGTGAGAAGTATCACATGTGGTTTGGTTGGCCAGATGCAGGGAACACAGTGGAGCTGTAGGGGGCCTGGGCTCCTGACCTCTGAGTGTCAGCTCTGCCTCCTCCATCACTGCCTGAGTGTGAATCCTCAGAGACAAGTTAAGAATTGACCTCAGCTCGGACCCTACATGACCCCAGGCAACAGCCTACTTTTGTCTATGCCTCAGGCCTCATCTGTGACATGGGGATAAGAGTGTTAGGCGACCCCCCCCCACCCCCCCTCAAGGGTGGCTTTAAGAATTAGAGACCACTCATCAATTTGTCCAGTAGTTCAGAGAACATTTGCCAAGCACCTCTCTGTCTGAAGCCCTGAAGACACAGTGCTGAACAAAACAGCCCGTTCCTGTCTCCCAGAGCTTCAGTTAAATCCCAGATCTTATGAGTGTGTGGTTCAAGTACAAGGGTTCTATGACAGTGTCCAACAGGGGGTCTGACCTGCACTGGTCTGAACTCCGTAAGGAAGTGATGGTCAAGGGGGAGCATTAAGTGAGAGAGTTGGAGGGAATTCCTTGGCAGTCCGGTGGTTAGGACTCCGCGTTTTTCACTCTGCGTTTTCACTGCCGGGGCCCGGGTTCAATCCCTGGTTGGGGAACTAAGATCCTGCAGGGCCACAACAAACAAACAAAAACAAGCAAACAAACAAACAAAAAGAGTTGGAGGGTGGTGGAGAGAAGTCTAGGAAGAGGAAGCAGCGTGCGCAAAGGCCCGCAACAGGGAAGAATGTGGCCCCTGGAGGGAAAGCAGGTTAGCGCTGGGGAGTTTGGTACCAGGTAAGGCTGGAGACAGGTAACGGGCAGGTCTAGCAGGACTTTGAAGGCCAAAGTGGGAAAACTGTAGGTACAAATATGTCCTCATGCAGAGACTAGCACACTGTAGTAAGAGTTGCTGACGTTTAATGAGCGTGTATTATATGCATGGCCCTATTCTGAGCACGTTGCCTCAATTTCTCTCCCATGAGAAAGGTGTTAAGGTCATCCTCACCCTATAGATGAGAAAACTAGGGCTTAGTGGGGTTAAGAGACTTTGCCAAGGTCACAAAGATAGTAAGTGGTACACCTATGACATGAACCCAGTCTGCTGCTTCCAGGAACTTCTGGGAGCTTCTAACCCAGGAGATTTTAATTTTCACCTTCTACTTTCCTGTGTGCACCATGCTCTCTGCATTGAATATGCGTTACTTTTATAATCAAACCCAATGAGTAAATGCTAATAACCGTGCCTGGGTCGCAATGCCCGAGCCTGCTCTGAAAGGCCCCTGGCCACACTGTATTCTTCTGGCCTCCACAGGAGACGGCCACGTGAACTTCAAAGACTTCTTGGCCGTGATGACAGACACCAAGAGCTTCTTCTGCTCTGTGGGTGAAGCAGGGGTGAGCCCAGGGCACTCAGAGCTGGGGGGAGGGGCCAGGTGGCTGCTGGGGCTGTTAGGCATCCAGGGCTGTTAAGTGGTAACGGCAGCCACCAACCCACGTCCCCAGAAGAGAAGGCCTGACGGACATGGCTCCCCCAAACCCCCGCACTCTGCTCTTTGAGATCCTGTCCCTGCTGGTGGAGATGCTGGCATTACCTGAGGCAGCCTTAGAGGAGATCACCAGGTGAGTAGGACTGGCTACTGGGAGTGGAGGGTTGTGGACATGGAAATGGCACCTAGCGTTTTGGCAGCTGAGGACTTTTGATAATTAGGACTCTTAGTTGCCAGTGAAACCCACATAAAACTGGCTTACACAACAGGGGAATGTATTGGCTCACATCACTGCTCAGGGCCTCAGGAATGGCTGGATCTAGGAGACCAGATGATACCATTCAGGCTTTATCTCTCCCGCTCATCTCTGCATTAGCTCCAAGCTCAGCGAGGCTCTTCCCACAGTGGGAAGGATGGCAACCGGCAGCCTCTACTCTACTCATACCTTCCTTGTTTTGCAACCTCAGCAGCAAGAAGAATACCTTCTTGCAGTACTCATACAGCAGTCCCAGAAAGGGAATGCGATAGGGCCTGTCTAGGGCTAAAGAACACGAGGTGGAAGCCTCCCCGTGTTGCCAGAGTGGGCTGGTGGGTGGTTAGTGGTTCACCTAAGGAAGAGACGGCTGTGTACAAAAACAACACGAACATTCGAGGGCTAGAAGCAGAGGGTCAAGGCAGAATGGCCCACCTGGTCTCTCTTGCAGCACACAGAAGCTTGTCCCTATTGCTCAGAAAGTTGGATCACTTTTTCCTGCCACAGAACAGGCTTTGTCGGCAGGGGCCGGAGGAGGGGGAATGATTGTAGGCTGTTCCACTAATACCAACTTAGCAAACCCCAAAGACAAGAGATCTTTCTTCCTCCCGGCATCTATAAATCACTAAACACATAAGTCTGAAGATGACAAATGTATGATTTTAAAAGCAATAAAACAAATTGCCAGGTATCAATTTCTCCAGTTTAAAAACAGGGCTTCCCTGGTGGCGCAGTGGTTGAGAGTCCGCCTGCCGATTCAGGGGACACGGGTTCGTGCCCCAGTCTGGGAGGATCCCACATGCTGCGAAGCGGCTGGGCCCGTGAGCCATGGCCGCCGAGCCTGCGCGTCCGGAGCCTGTGCTCCGCAACAGGAGAGGCCACAGCGGTGAGAGGCCTGCGTACCAGAAAAAAAAAAAAAAAAAAAAAAAAAAATATATATATATATATATATATATAAATTCCAGTAATCTTGAAGCCTGTGTGTGCCCTACCCCAATCACAAAGTACTTTCTCCCTAACAAGAACCAACCCTTATTCCTTTGCTTTTTGTTTTAAAATTTCACTGCTTATTTTTTCCCTTATCGTTCATTGAAAATTTCATACATACGGCAAAGTTAAAAGAATTTTACAGTGAACATTTATATACCAACCACCTAGATTCTACTGTTGCCATTTTGCCATACTTTTGCCATGCTTCTATCCATCTGTTCATCGATCTGTATTATTTTTTATTCATTTCAAAGTAAATGATAGTTATTTCCCTCTAAATACTTCAGCATACATGGCATTAGCTAATGATCAATATTTGTATAGAGCTTCCCCCCCGCCCCCGCATATTGTGAGGTATAATGTACATTCAGTGAAATGCACAGATCTTAAGTGTATCATTGAATGAGTCTCAACACATGCCCACACCCCAGCAACCTGAACCCCTTTCAAGATATACAGAACTTTACCATCATTCCAGAAAGTGCCCTCATGACCCTTACCAGTTGGTCCCTGAACCGCCCCCCCCCCCCATCCAGAGGCAATCACTCTTCTAATTTTTTTTTCCACTAGAGTGGTTTTGCCTGACAACTTCATATAAATGGAAACAAACCGTATTTAGTCATTAGTATCTAGCTTCTTTCACTCAGCATAACGCTTTTGAGATTCATCCATGTTGCTGTGGGCAGCAACAGTTCACTCCTCCTTATTACTGTATCCCATTGGATGAATATACCACAGTTCATTCATCCATCCTTTCATGGGTAGATTTCTGAGCTGTTTTCAGTTTTGGGTTATAATGAATAAAGCTGCTATTAACATTTTTGTACAAGTCTTTGTGTGGACATATATTTTGTTACTTGGGTAAGTACCCAGAAATGGAATTGCTGGGTCACAGGATAGGTGTATTTTACTTACAAGGAACTGCCAGACTTTTTTATCTAAGTGATTCTACCATTTTACACTCACATCAACAATGTACGAGTTCCAGTTTCTCCACATCTTGTGCAAATCTCTACTGTCAGTCTTGCTAGTTTCAGTCAGTCTGGTGGATATGCAGTGGCACTTTTAAAAAAAAAAAAATTTTATTTACTTATTTTGGCTGCGTTGGGTCTTTGTTGCTGCGCGCGGGCTTTCTCTAGCTGTGGCGAACGGGAGCTCCTCTTCGTTGCTGTGTGCGGGCTTCTCACTGCAGTGGCTTCTCTTGTTGCGGAGCATGGGCTCTAGGCACACGGGCTTCAGTAGCTATGGCACGTGGCCTCAGTAGTTGTGGCACACAGGCCCTAGAGCACAGGCTCAGTAGTTGTGGCGCGTGGGCTTCATTGCTCCATGGCATGTGGGATCTTCCCGGACCAGGGCTCGAACCCGTGTCCCCTGCATGGGCAGGCGGATTCTTAACCACTGCACCACCAGGGAAGCCCTGCAGAGGCACTTTTAAATTTTGACTCACACTTGTTTGTATTCCTGAATACTTTATTGTTTAGCTTTCCATATTTTTTTACCTCTATCGGAGTGGACTCATACTATAAGTCCTCTGTTACTTTTTCTTCTCAGTGTTAGGTATTTGTGACTCATCCATGTTCTTACGCATAGCTGTAGATCATTTATCATTTTCACTGCTACATACTATTATCTGGTACGACTACATCACAATATATGTATTTGTTCTGCAGGTGGACAATAGGTCTATGTTCAGTTTCCAGCCATGGTAGAAACAGTGTTAAAATTTTGTATATGTTTCCAGGATACCTGGGAAAGCGTTTCTCAAGAGCAGCAGTTTTAAAACTTTTTGGTCTAGGAAACTGTCAATATTTTCTATATATGAACTTAAAACAGAGAGATCTAAAAAATATTAATTTATTTAACAAAGATAACCCCATTACATGTTAATAGAAAAAAAACATTTTAAATGAAAAAATAATGATATTTTCCAAAACAAACAAACAAGAAAGTTAATGAGAAGAATGGCATTGCTTTACAATATTGAGAATCTCTTCAGTGTCTGGCATAAAAGAAGTTGGCTGGATTTTCCTATATGCTTCTGCATTCAATCTGTTGCAATCTGTTGTTTTGGTTGAAGTATATGAAGAAATCTGGCCTCACACAAATATGTAATTGGAAAAAGTATTTTAATAGCCTTTTCATTTAATATCCCATATATCATGGAGGTAGTTTTCTTTGATAGTACACCAAACTTGACGAGCAGTAGTGTCTTAAAAGTTGGTTGCAATATGGAATCTGATGCCATATCTGTGAACTGTTCGTTGTACTCTTTTTTTAAAAAAATATTTTTTTGGTTGTGTGGGGTGTTAGTTGCGGCCGGCAGGCTCCTCAGTTGCAGCTCCAGGGCTCCTTAGTTGTGGCAGGCGAACTCTTAGTTGCAGCATGCATGTGGGATCTAGTTCCCTGACCAGGGATCAAACCTGGACCCCCTATATTGGGAGCACGGAGTCCTATTCACTGCACCGCCAGGGAAGTACCCTCGTTGTACTCTTTTAAATAAAAAATCTATTGTTTTTGTAGTTTAAATGGATCTTTTCCCATGAATGGCTTTTGTAACATGCATTGTTCATTTAGAACATATTGCGTATCTTCTAAATGTTGACACATTTCATTGTAGTTATTCTACATATTATATGTATAATTATTAATATCACCCCTAATGTCAGACAAGTCTTTAGGGAATTCCCTGACGGTCCAGTGGTTAGGACTCGGCGCTCTCACTGCTGGGGCCCAAGTTGGGTCCTTGGTTGGGGAACTAAGATTCCACAAACCACATGGCATGGCCAAAAATAAATAAAATAAAGTCATCCTTGCTTTAAAAAAAAAAAAAGTTTTTAAATATTAGAAGTGTTGTGTGAGGCTACAGTTCAGTTCACTCATTTGACTGTTATAAACTATTCTGTGTATGAACATGCATATGACACATGCTTATTATAATGGATTTTTAAAAAATTTATTTATTATTTATATTATTTTGGCTGCACTGGGCCTTCATTGTGGCACGTGGGCACTCAGGCTCTTCGTGGCGGTGCGCGGGCTCTCTCGTTGCAGTGTGTGGGCTCTAGAGCACTTGGGCTTAGTTGCAGTACGTGGGAATCTAAGTTCCCTGACCAGGGATCGAACCCGGGCCCCCTGCATGGGAAGCTCGGAGTCTTAACCACTGGGCCACCAAGGAAGTCCCATGATAATGGATTTGCTTTCCCAAATTCTAATTTTTTACTTGAAAGCTTTAATTTTGTCATAGGTAACAAACGCTGTCAGCTGTTTTCCTTGAAAGGATGGGCTAACTTCATCCATTTTCGAGAAAATATCTGCCAAAATACGCAAGGCTGCATAACCACAGTTTGTCCTTTTTTCAAGTAAAAAATGACATTTAGTGTGTAGGGGAGGTAAAATTTTCCTTTACCCTCTTAGAGCTCCCAGCTGGGACTGATGTAAGACAGACTAACAGGAGAAAAGCATACAAGTTTAACTTACACGCACATGGGAGCCCTGAAAAGAATAATGAAGACCCAAAGAACTGACAAGCCCGAGGGGCTTGCATACAAGGATGAAAAGAGCAGCAACTGTAGAAGAGTAATTAAAATATATGGGCAGGGGCTTCCCTGGTGACGCAGTGGTTAAGAATCCGCCTGCCAATGCAGGGGACACGGGTTCGAGCCCTGGTCTGGAAGATCCCACATGCTGCAGAGCAACTAAGCCCGTGCACCGCAACTACTGAGCCTGCACTCTAGAGCCCACGAGCCACAACTACTGAGCCTGTGTGCCACAACTACTGAAGCCCGCGTGCCCAGAGCCTGTGCTGTGCAACAAGAGAAGCCACCACAAGAAGAAGCCCGCGCACTGCAACGAGGCGTAGCCCCCGCTCGCTGCAACTAGAGAAAGCCCGTGCGCAGCAACGAAGACCCAGCACAGTCTAAAAAAATATATATATATATACATATATATATATAATATATATATATATGCAGAATTAGGAAGATAAAGAGTTATTTTAACCATGTCTGTTTGTACAGAGTTCTCTTGGCCTGGACTCTTTTTTTTTTCCTTTGGCCGCACCACACGTATACACTGGCCCTCGGCAGTGAAAGCACGGAGTCCTAACCACTGGACCGCCGCGAAATTCCCTCTTCCTCTCTTGTGATAAGAATGTTTCTTCCTCCTGGTTCAGGGAGGGCAGCTTTCACCTGGGAATTTTGTCTCCTGCTTTTAGAAAGAAAAAGTCAGTGGACGCTTCTTGCATCTACTGTTTTTCAAGTGCCTTTAACTCAAAATAATCAACATGCTGAAGTGGCACATATTGGGATGGCATGTCCTAAACTCCTTCATTCCCTCCATCTGGCACTTCCCTAGAAGTTTCATCTATTAAAAGCTGAGTTGGTGGCCGTGGAGAAAAAGTCGGGTTAGAAGTTGCAAAGAGATCTGTTAAAGGGGGAGGAAAACACAGATCGGAACAAGCAGAAAAGAACAAATCTAAGCACATGATCCTGTATTTCCCTGGATCCGTCTCTGAGTCCTGAGAACAGGTCAGTTCAGTGACAGTCGGAGCTCACTTTAGGAGGCAATGGTATAGGTAGGAGTAGGGCACCCGCCTAACTTAGGCCTTTATATGGTGAGCTGCTAGCAAGCATTTAATGAGGGGCATTTCTTTGGAAAAAGAGAAACAGAGGTTAATGGTTAGAATAAATTGTAAACTCAGTTTTTGAGACCAGAGGGCAGTTAATTGTGAGATTCTTACATGTCAGTCTCAAAGCATCTTCAGATGGTGGAGGGACTTCCCTGGCAGTCCAGTGGTTGAAACTCTGCGCTTCCACTGCAGGGGGAACGGGTTCGATCCCTGGTTGGGGAACTCGGATCCTGCATGCCACACAGTGGCCAAAAAAGAAAAAAAAAAAAGGTGGAGTGAGGCTATCTGGTGGCTCTCTGATGAATTTTCTGGCTTGCAGTTTGAATGTCTTTGGTGACGGCACTGGGTGTTCCCGTGAACTAACAGCAGCAGGCATACAGGGTTGTTATATATGATCTGTTGCAGTGATTTTTTCTTATTGATGTTTATATTAAGTTGCTTTAGCTTGCAGGGCATTGGGAAAAGGGCAGTCCTAGTTTCCAGGTCAGGAGGGTGGAGGGAAACTAGAAATGTTGATTCACTTTGTGAATACAAGTGGCAGGAGCCAGTTTATAAAGAAGACAAAAAGCTCAAAGTGAACTGTTCAACAACCTACAAAGGTGTGTTACAGCTTTTATTGAAACACAGAATTTTTCTCTCCACAATCAGTTCCATTTTTATCAGATAATCAAAGTAAGACTAATTTGTAAAAATTTTTTTTGTTATTGAAGTGTAGTTGATTTACAATGCTGTGTTAGTTTCAGGTGTACAGCAAAGTGATTCAGGTCTAATATGTACTAATATACATATTAGTGTGTGTATATATATATTAGTTTCTTTGTGGACAAATCAGGCAAGTATCAGAAATCACAGAGTTCCCTGGTGGCCTAGTGGTTAGGATTTGGCGCTTTCACTGTGGTAGGCCTGGGTTCAATTCCTGGTCCAGGAACCATCCCACAAGCTGCACAGCGCAGACAAAATTTAAAAAGAAAAAAAGAAATCACAAAGAACCTAGAAAGTTAAACGTATGGCTCTCTCCATTCTTTTTTACTTTTAATTTACTGTCATGGTTGACATACATCAAACAGTGCACTTTAATTGTGCATTTTGTTCTTAGGTTGAATTCATAGCATTATAATGTTAAACATCTGGTAGAGATAACATATGCTTTGACTAGTCTTAATTTACATAAGCTTTTTTTCCCCTTTCTTTAAGCCAATTAAATACAGCTCTCTTACAAGTTAATTTTTATCAATACCATCTGCAGTAGAAAAACATTACTTACATATTATTTATATATATATATATATATATATATATATATACACACACATATACATACATAAACATGCAAGACCCAATGCAGCAAAAATAAATAAATTAAAAAAATAAATCAATCTATTTAAAAAAAGGAACTCGTTTCATTTCTGGTGGGAATGCAAAATGGTACAGCCACTTTGGAAGACGGTTTGGTGGGTTTTTTTTTAAATTCATTAATTAATTTATTTTTGTCTGCATTGGGTCTTCGTCTTTGGGTCTTCGTTGCTGCGCATGGGCTTTCTCTAGTTGTGGTGTGCGGGCTTCTCATTGTGGTGGCTTCTCTTGTTGTGGAGCTTGGGCTCTAGGTGCGTGGGTTTCAGCAGTTGTGGCATGCAGGCAGAGCACAGGCTCAGTAGTTGTGGTGCACAGGCTTAGTTGCTCTGCGGCATGTGGGATCTTCCCGGACCAGGGATCGAACCCGTGTCCCCTGCACTGGCAGGCGGATTCTTAACCACTGTACCATCAGGGAAGTTCCAGTTTGATGGTTTCTTACAAAACTTAACAAACTCTTACAATATGACCCAGCAATTGTGCTCCTTGATATTTACCCAAAAGAATTGAAAACCTTGTCCACACAAAATTAACTGTGCTACACCTACATAGTGGAATATTCAGCACTAATAAGAGCCATCAAACCATGAAAAGACAGAGGAAACTTAAATGCATATTGCTACGTGAAAAAAACTGATCCGAAAAGGCTACATACTTTACAGTTCCAACTATGTGACATTCTGGAAAAGACAAAACAATGGAGACAGTAAAAAGATCAGTGCTTACTGGAGTGAGGGGAGAGGGAGGGCAGTGGAGCACAGATTTTTAGAGCAATGGAACTATTCTGTATTACCATAATGGTAGATACATGTCATTTCACATTTGTCACAACTCATACAATGTACAACACTATGAGCGAATCCTAAGGTAAACTATGGCCTTATGGTAATAATGATACGTCAGTGTAAGTTCATCAGTTGTAACAAATGTACCACTCTGGTGGGGGATGTTGATCATGGGGGAGTCTGTGGGTGTGTGTGTGGGGGAAGGGCAGCGGGTAAACGGGAACTGTCTGTACTTTCCACTCAATTTTCTGTGAATCTAAAAACTCTATCAAAAAAACCTTAGTTAAGAAAAAAAATACACTATAAATAGAAAGTCCCCCCGCCAAATTAATTAACCATATACACTTGGGTTTACCTCTGGATTCTTTATTCTCTTCCTGTGTCTATATTTCTGCAAATACCACATAGGTCTTGATTACTACAGCTTTATAGTTAAGTATTCAGATCAGGTAGAGTAAGTCCTCCAACTTGTTCTTTTTCAAAGAGTTCTAGATCCTGTTCTATTCTAGGTCCTTTGCATTTCTATATAAATTTTAGAATCAGTTTGTCAATCTCTATAAAAGAGCCTGCTGGTATTTTGTTGGGATTGCATTGAATCTATATGTTCATTTTGGGAGAAATGACATCTTAATAATAACAAGTCTTTCAGTCCATGAACGTGGTATATATAACTCTTCACTTATTTAGGTCTCTAATTTCAGCAGGATTTTGTAGTTTTCAAGATATAGATCTTTTACATATTTTGTTGAATATATCCATAAGTAGTGATAAGGTGCTGAGAGTTTAGACCTCTGCAAAGCATGAAAGTTCATGGTTAAGAAGTTTAAAAAAAATATATATATATATATATATCCATAAGTATTTCATATTTTATACTGTTGTAGATGTTTCCATTTTCCTATTGCTCATTGCTGGTATTATAGAAGTATAGTTTATTGTTGTATATTGATCCTGTATCCTATGACCTTGCTAAATTCACTTATTAGTGCTGGTAGCTTTTTATAATAGATTTCTTAAGATTTTTACACACACAATGATGTCATCTGTGAATAAAGACAGCTTTACTTCTTCCTTTCCAATCCATTAGCATTTATTCCTTTTGCTTGTTTTATTGCACTGGCTAAGACCTTAAGTAAAACAAAAGTGATGACAGCAAACATTTCTGCCTCGCTCCTGATCATGGGGGAAGCAATCAATCTTTCGCCATTAAGCTTGATTTTAGCTGTAGGATTTTCGTAGATACTTCTATCATGTTGAGGAAGTGCCTTTCTATTTCTAGTTTGCTGAGAGTTTTTATTATGAATGGGAGTTGAATTTTGTCAAATTCTTTTTCTGCATCTTAAGATGATTATAAGGTTTTTCTCTTACATTCTGTTAATATAGTAGATTAAACTGATTTCTCAATGTAAACTAACTGCATTCTCTGGAAGAACTCCACTTAGTTGTAATGTATTATCCTTTTAATATATTACTGGATTCAACCTGCTATTTTGTTAAGAATTTTGGCACCTATGTTCAAAGGAGATATTGGTCGTTAACTTGCTTTTTGGGTGATATCTAGTGTTCCTGTTAGTATAATGCTGGCATCATAAAATGAGTTACGTGTTCTCATGTCCTGAAAGAGTGCATGAAATCTTGGTATTCAGTCTCCTCTAAAGGTTTGACAGAACTTACAGTGAAGCCGCTTGGACCTTATTTTCTTTGTGGGGAGGCTCTTTTGTTTTGTTTAATTGAAGTACAGTTGATTTACAATGCTTCAGGTGTACAGCAAAGTGATTCAGTTACATATATACATATGTTCTTTTTCAGGTTCTTTTCCATTATAGGTTATTACAAGATATTGAATATATTTCCCTGTGCTATACAGTAGGTCCTTGTTGTTTATCTATTTTCTATATAGTAGTGTGTATATTTTAACCCAAAGTCCTAATTTATCACCCCCCCACTTACCCCTTTGGTACCAATTAGTTTGTTTTCTATGTCTGTGAGTTTATTTCTGTTTTGTAAATAAGTTCATTTATATCATTTTTTTATTTTCCACATACAGGTGATATCATATGATATTTGCCTTTTCTCTGACTTCACTTAGTATGATAATCTCTACGTCCATCCATGTTGCTGCAAAAGGCATTATTTCATTCTTTTTTTATTCCATTTTATGTTTTATCATCTTTATCCAGTCATCTGTTGATGGACATTTGGGTTGCTTCCATGTCTTGGCTATTGTAAATAGTTCTGCTATGAACATTGGAGTGCACGTATCTTTTTGAATTAGAATTTTCAGCTTTTCCAGATATATGCCCAGGAGTGGGATTGCTAGATCATATGGTAACTCTATTTTTAGTTTTTAAAAGAACCTCCATACTGTCTTTCATAGTGGTTTGTGCCAATTTACATTCCCACCAATAACGTAGCGGGGTTCCCTTTTCTCCACACCCTCTCCAGGCTTTCTTTCTTGAATATTTCTGGCAGTTACTTCTACATAATATGGATGTACTACAATATTTTAGTTAATGATTTTTAGACTTGTATCTACTGACTTCTTGTTATGGTAAGAATTTAGCTGTCTGATACAACTATCCCCTCAGCTCCTCCTTCCCCATTCAAATATATTATCATTTTTTTACTAAATATTTGGGGTTTCTAATATTATGGCTACACAGTTATTCATAGCTGAGCATTTTTTATATAATGATTTCATTTCCTTTCTTATTTTTTCATTTCCTAAAAGTTGACAATTGCCTTTTTTTTTTTTCTTTGTACTCACTGACAATTCTTGTACCTTCCTAGAGCTTCTTTTTCTTGGAGGCATTTTCTAAATAATTCCATTTTTCTCATTTTTGGATTAATTTCTTCTTAGGCATGCTGCAGAGCCGTCATCTTGGGAGTCTGTTGTCATCCTAGGAATTCTTTCGTCCTTCCCTCTGATTGGAATTCTGTCTACTGGATCACATGTCTTACTTTTCCTTGATTTGCTTACTCTTTCTTGGTTTGATTTGCTTAAAAAAAATAATAACGGGAGCATGTTTCACCAGTAGCTTTTTGGGGTTAGAAAGGCAGTAATTCAGCGACAGATATGGGAATGCCAGCCCTTGAAATTTCTGTCTTTTAAGCTATAGTGATCCAATCTAAACTGGTTGTCCTCTATGACAGTTGCACTGCCATTGTGGGATCTCCCTTCACCATCTTCCTTTAACTTTTGTCTTTCTCCTGTGTTAGATCTCTTATTTTCTGTATGTATATCTTCCTTTTTTTTTTGGTTTATGCCCTCATTTTGGAAGAACATGCCCTCCAGTACCTTCTTGAGAAAGGATGAATGGGAGGCATGAGTTTTGAGATTTTGTATGTCTACAAAAGTGTTTATTCTACCATCACACTTACTGAATAATTTAGCTAGGTACAGAATTCTAGATTAGTGTATTCATTAAGGAATAGACCCCAATGTACTACAGTTCAAACAGTATAGTTTATTTCTCTCATATTGATGGCTTGGAGGAAGCAGGCAGGAAGGCAAGGTTGCTCAAGCACCCAGTTTCTTTCCCACTTATTCTTCCACCATTCCCTAGGTCAATCCTAAGCCAATTTACCAGCAACACATCTAAATTCAAGCCCACAAGAAGGGGAAGGAGAGGAAGTAGAGAGCAAGCAATTTCCTTTAAAATTGTGACTGAGAAAGTTGCACACACTCTGCTCATGTCCTGTTGGCCCCTGTGGGGTGAAGTTATTTCCTAGTCCATCTTTTTACTCAGCATGCTGTCTTTTCAGGTTCTAATTTTACACAGGGGTCTAGATCCAATCTCCATTTGAGGGCTCTGGTATTCATTTTCTATTTTCTCTGTGTGAAGCTCATTAAAACCCAAAATTCCAGGCTTCAGGGATAGGCAGAGGTCCTAGCAGAACCACCTGCTTAAGCCCTAAGGGCTTCCTAACACTCTGAGTAGCATGCCTAGCCTTCAACACTGCCTACAAAGTCTCAGGTAGTCTGGCCCTCCCATCTTGCTGCCCATTTCTACCCCCTTCTCCCTCACACACAAGCTCTAGCACCTCTCTTCTTAGAGCTCACCAAGCTCTTTCGCACCTCCTGGCCTTTTCACAAGCCATTCCCTCTGCCTGAAAGAGGCTTCTTCCCGATATCCACTCAGCTTGCTTCCTCCCCTCATTTTGCTCAAATGCCACCACCTCGAGACTTTCACTGACTACTATGGACAAAACAGCTCATCACTACCTCCTACTCAGCTTTTACTTTCTCTCAGAACACCCATCACTCCCCACATGGTACCATAATTTATTTACTTGTTCATGGTCCGACTCTCCCACTAGATGTGTGCCTAGGTAGTTGATTTAAAAAGTGATACCAGGGAGCAGAAGTGAGGGAAGGGACATGAACACAGGAGGAGGAGGAGCCAATACAATGATGTGCTACTGAGTCAGCCATCCCCAGGATCTTCTGAGGAGACTATGAATGGTGGCTCAGAACCATCAGGGGAACAGACAGGAGCCTGTATACCTCAGCTGCTGGTTCCTTTGTCAAGGGTGCCCCACACAGGTGTTTAACTCCCCTGCACTTCTGGGGCGCATATGTGTCAGAGAGGCTCTGGAGCAAGCAGCAAGAGGTAAGATCTGAGGTGAGACTGGGCCAGGTTGTCCCTGTGCAGAGCTGGTTGAGGCCCACGTAGAAGTGGTTGCTGTGACAGTGGCTGGACTAAGAGGTGGGGCTGAGAGATGACACAAGGACCTTATATGAATATCTCCTGCACTGCTCTTTCCCAAGCATTTAGGTGAGTGGCCAGCATACAGTAAACACTTAATAAATATTTGAATGAATGAATGAACAGTGCTGCAGTCTAGTGGGGAAAAGGCAAGTAATGATGAGTTAAGAGTATTAAGTGCGCTGTGATAGGGTTAAGTACAAGTTGTCAGGGGGCCTATAGTGGGAGCCTAACCCGTCTATTGGAGGAGAGAGGACTTTCTGGAAGAGATGGCCTTTAAACTGCGATCTGGAAGATGAGGAGGAGTTAAGTGCACAGCTGGCTTACAAAGCACTTGCACATCTAAGTAAAAATACCAGTGATAGAAATCATGGGCAACATTTACCAAGCTCTTTCCTTGAGTCAATTTGCTGAATGCTTAATGGGTCTTGTTATTTAATCTTTGCTTTTAACCCTATAAAAAGCGCTGACTGATCTGCTTAGAGAAATCAAGTGACTTCCAATGACTGGCAGAGATAACCATTTCCCCCCACTTTATAGGGGTGACCGAGACCCAGAGCAGAGCAGTGACTCGCCCACAGTTACAGGAAGTTAATGGTTGAGCCAGGACTAAAACCCAGATCTCTTGTGGCCCTGCTCCCGAGCTGGCCTGACAGAACAGGGGCTCAGAAAGAGTGAGGGAGGAGGAGGGTGAATTAAACACGGCTGGGCTGAGCTGGGCGGCACTGCCTCCCCAGCTATTACCAGAAGAAGCTGAAGGAAGGCACCTGTAAGGCCCGAGAGATGGAACCGGCCATTGGCCGGCTGCAGTCCCAGAAGAAGCTTCCCTACAACCCGCAGCAGGCAGACACCTTGGAAGTCCCAGAACGAAGAGCCCTCAGGATCCTGAGCCAGCTGAAGCAGCAGAACTATGGTGAGGGCCCTGGGTGCCACACAGCCAGGCCCAGGAGCTGAGACATGGTTTCCCACTTCGGGCTTAACTGTGTGCCATCAGCCAGCTGGCTGATAATCACCACCCATCTCCAGCCTTCCGCACACCCTTTCCCCTGAGCCTTAGCCCTGAGCACAGGTTGGTCCCAAGAGCCTGGACTGAGAAGGAAGAGTGCTTAGCAATCCCACCTCATCATTTATTGAGCACCCTCTGGGGTCACTCACTATGCTAAGCCCTTTGCAGACACGCTAGAATTTAATCCTCATAATCACATACTTACCCCACGTATTCACGATGAGAAAACTGAAGTTTAAGCAACTTGCCCAAGGTCCCACAGCTAGCATGTGTCAGAAAGGGGAGATTATACCCAGGTCTGACTCTAAAACCTGTGCTCTTTTCTCTGGGCAAGGTTACCTTCCCGTAATAGTAGACTTCTACTGTGTGCCAAGTGATGGGCTAGAAGCTTTCTAGAGTCTTTAGAGTGTGCCTATCAGACTCTGCCAGGACTCATCCCAAAGACATGTGCTCCTTTTTAAGCAGGTATTAGCCCTTACACTGTTCTCAGCATTTAGCTGAGTGCTTTGCATATATTATCCCTTAATCCTCATCATCAACTCTGAGGCGGATACCACCACCAGCTCCAGCTTATGCAGAAGCTCAGAGAGGTTAAGTTACTTGCCCAAACCCACCCAGGTCGTTACGTGGCAAAGCTGGGATTTCACATGGGTCTGCCTGCCTCCCAGCACTGGACGTGCTCTGAAACATTCCCCTCTCCTGTCTCTGCCACCTTTGCCAGTTGCCAACCTGCAAAGCCCCTATGCCCAGGTGCCTTGCATCCCGCTCTGCCCGAGGCTGGACAATACGGTCCGCCGGAAGCAGGGCAGCCACTACATGCTGGAGCTGTGTACTCCCACCAGCCTGGGCCCTGACACCCGTAGCCTCTTCTTCCAGACTAGATCTCAAGGAAGCAGGTGGGTACCCAGAGGGCAGGGACTGCAGCCCAGGCCCATCCACCTCCTTCCTTATGAAGTCCCTGGCCTAACCCAAGGGAAATCCATCCTTCCAAGAGATGCCTCAGAGACTGTTGTTCCAGGGAGGAAAAAGGGGAAAGGATGGAAGGGGGAAGAAACTAACCTTTGAGAGTCTGTGTCCCAGGTAGATTGTTCCTAAGTCAGGGTACTTACGCCTTTCTGTGCCCGGGACTCGGTAGCACTACCTGCCTTTCTCATGCAGGGGGTTTAAGTCCTTTGCCTGAGTCTGATTCCATGTTAGGAGTAGTAGGAAACAGGCTTAGCAGCTGGGTGGAGGGAAGCTTCCCCTGCAGCAGTCCTCTTCCAGGCATCCTGGGATAAAAGAACACTGGACTTGGAATCAGGCCTCTGAGCCCGACTGCTGGCCCCATCACCTCCCTGGGAAGGACTCCTCTCCCCTTGGGCACATGGGGTGGCTCACTTCCTCCCACCCTTCTCTTCCACCTCTCTCCCTAGGGAACCCAGCTCTGACAGTCGAAAGTGGCTCAGTTCTGTGCCGGCTCGAACCCACTGACCCTGCGGAGTCCTGACTCTGGGCAGCTGAGCAATCAGGGCCTGCAGACGGACGGGTCATCAGGCAGGGACTGCTGCTGGATTTTGCTTTTGTGGCCTGGTAAGCCAATAAACAAGAAGAACCTCAGCCTCTGTGCCTGGTGCCAGGGAAGGCCCCAGGTTTTCACCCTTCCACTCGGCTCTCAGAGCGGAGGGCCTCAGCCTCCCTCAGGCTTCGGAGCCCCTGAAGCAAGACTCGCCTCAAAACACCGCCGAGAGTCAGGAGTCCTGCTAGAGGTGGCCCTGGGTTCAAAGTCTTGACCTCCTGTGCACTCTCAAAGCACAGAGCTGGGACTATTCTCAGATGGGTGTCTCCACGCCTTGGACTAGGAGTCCCATGAGGGCAGGAATTCTCTTTCCCACTTGCTTGAAGGGAATGGTGAACATAAGGGAAGTACCTGGGAAAGACCCTGGCCCCTAAAACGGACAGACCCTGTGGAAGGGCAGGAGGCGCCTCAGCCATGCTCTCACCAACAGAGGGCCAGGACCCAGGGGTGCCCTTCCCTTGGAGCCTAAGCATGTGGGTCCGTGGCCCCAATCCATACACCACCCCAGTCCTATTACTCAAAGCGAGAACCCCTCCCTAGGACTGAGCAGAGATAGCTTCCCAGTGGTTAAACAAGCAGCCACAGCAAGAGGTTAGGAGGCCAGAAACTGAAATGAGGACAAGGTTCTGACAAGTTTAAAACATGTATTTAAAATACAATTTATAAAATGCTTAATCTGCCAACTCAGGAGCCCGCAGTGCGGGGTGGGGTAGGGTGGGCAGCTACCCGCTAGACCAGCAGAGCAGGACTGCAGGGGTGCGGCCCTCCCTCCCATGCCCTTCTGTTCAGATACCCAAGGGGCCCATATGCACCCCTGGGATCACATGGCCGAAAACAGGACCCCAGAGGTTTCCAGAGTCTCTGCCTACCAGGGAGGCTGGGGCAGCCCTGCTGGCCCATCCCTGAGCAGAGCATCCCCAGATAGGGCAGAGCAGGGTACGGCTGGGCTAGACAGGGTGGGGTGAGGCAGTGGGCTCTGGAAGGGGCTGATGGTAGCAGATAGGGTGTTGCCTCCTGCCTGCAGGTGGGGAGCACCCTGACTGAGTGGGCGGAGAAGGGTTGGTCACCAGGCCCAGACCCCCAGCTCCTTTGGTTATAGGCTGACATCAGAGTAGTGGCTCATGGGAAGCAGTTAGCTGGAAGGTCTGAGGCCTGGCTCACGGAGTCAGGGAGGAGCTGGGGGAAGGGGACAGTACCATGAAGGCAGATAAAGGGGCAGCAGCCTCAGGTTTCTGCCCCCAACTCCCCTGGGGTTTTCCAAGCCAAAGCCTGCAGCTTACTTTTAAAAAATTAAAAAGAAAAAAAAAAAAAAAAAGCACTTAAGGAAAGTTACAGACAACTACCCCCCCCCAAAAAAACCCCGAAACAACCACAAACACACACACAAAATCCAAACCGTTCTCTCATCTCCCCTCCCACCTCCCCCCAACACAATAGTTTCCTGTTTTCATTTCTTTCTCTTTAAAATGTTGCCTGTCACCTCTCCATCTGGGAAGCCAGGACATGACCGCTGGTGGGTGGTGGCAGGCACACAGCGGGCAGAGCCCCATCTTTGGCCGCAGGGAGGTGGGAGCATCAGTCCCTACTACATCCTTGATCCACAGACACCCATCAGCCAGCCTCCCCTTGGCTCCCACTAGAGGAGGGCAGCAAGAACAGGTGGTCCCGACAGCTGAGCAATCAGCACTTCTGGCCTTCCCACCTGGCCTACCTCTGTACCTTCTCCAACTGAAAAGGACAGTCTCATCTTGGGCCAGAAACCACTATTACATGAGGGATGGACACTATCCGTTTAGAATGCGGAAACTTGGTCAGGGCAGTGGAACTGTAAAGACAGCAGCAACCTTCTCCCTTGCCCACTCCTGGAGGTCACTTCCCCTCAGAACAGCAGTGTGGGCACCATTCAATGTTCTGCGGGTTCTTACTGACTGAAGCTTTGTTCCACCTCTGCTCACGGACAATATCCTGGCTTCACGCAGTTATAAGCCCGTGCTATGGACTAGTTACTGACTTAACCGACAGCTGACCTTTCCTCCTAATGGGAAGATGTAGTGGGCCAAGGCTTGCTGGGCCCGGCTGACATCCCCACAGGGCAAGGCTGAGAGCCAGCAAACCAAAGGTGGAGCGAGCCTGCAAGACCTAGCTTGCCACCTTGGCCACCGCGAGCTGCCCTAATCACAAACGTCACACCAACCACTCCAAAACTCATCTGCTGAGCAAGGAGGCCGTCTGGCTGGCTAAGGGATATAAGGCGAAGTGCAACGGAGGAGATCGGACAGCCTGAGAGGGACCAGATTGTACACACACAGCTGCTCTGGGCTGGGCCCCCTAAGCCTCTTCCACCTCAAAGAGCCAAAGCAAATCTCCAGGCTCCAAAGACCGAGGGGAAACTGCCTTCATTCCAGGCCCTTGCTCTGGAAAAAAGGGTCGAGGGTAACCTAGGCCTATGGGGAACCCGTCTGTCATTACCAATCTTTGCAATGCACAGCTTGTCTTCCCCTAAACGTTATTCAGAATGGTCTGCTCCCAAGGTAGTGATTTCACAAGGGAAATGTACCGGGTAGAGTTACCGAGCTGATGCCATCAACAGAGATGGTGCTCCACAGACCCTTGAGAGTTCTAAGCCTTGCTGGAGTGGGAAGACCCACCTACCTTCTGACCACACTAGGCAGGAGGCTCCGAGTCCTGGAGTCAGACTCTCTCCTGGCTTTCCTTGTGCTGACAGCAAAATACTGAGCAAGGCTTGCAGCTTCACTCCTAAAGCCCGGGAGTGCAGCCTCACTCCCTGCCCTCTTCTAGAAGTAGTAAGCCCAGCTGGTAGGGAACCACCCTGAGGGGTTTTAGAAGGGAAAAGTCTGTTCACTTTCCCTATCTCCCAAAATATTAAAGGTGAGGGGTTGGCACCCTCCCCAGGCTCTCTGAGCCTACAGAGCTGGCCCAGTCTCCAGGTAGGGCCCAGATGCTCTGGTACTTAGTTGGGGGGAGGGAGGTATAGGCATGGGGTGCTCATCTGTCCTGGGCTGCAGAGCCCTGCCCCTTTTCTTGGCGGCAGTAGGAATACAGAAGCGAAGCTCACCAAAATCCTATTGGTTAATGTTTCTAGTGGATTGACCAGAAACATTTTTAAGTAGACTACCAAACTACCCTTTCTCAATTAAAAATTCATTAAACTGCTAAAACCCCTCCCATGTACTTTTTTTTGCAAATCAAATATTTGTATAAACAAACAAAAATAGGAAAGAAAAAAAAAAAGAAAGGATATCTTCAAATGGAACTTGCTTTTAAGTGATGAAGACATGCACTTGAGGGTGGGTGGACGGGAGTTCTCATTTGTGTTTTGAAATCCCAAATTAATGAGCATGATAAACTGTTATTGCTGGCACTGGCTTCACCCCAAGCGGCCAAGTGGCACTGTCTGACTCTACTCTGAGTCCTTGGTGGGTCCCCCCAACCCTCCTCTAACCCCCACCCTTTCCCTTTCCATGGACTTGGGACAGCCCTTGTAGAAGTGCCAATCACAGTGGGAAGGGGGGGAAAGGGAGGTCACAGTGCATGGGGTTCAAGGTCACAGTGGGCGGAGCAAAGGGGGTCACAGTGCAAGTAAGTCAGGTCGTTCCCTCTGCTCAAGTCCAGCTGTCTGCCACGGCAATGCGACCCGCAGCGGACGACCCAGGAGGTGGTGACGGCGGTGGCGGCGGCATCCTTCCCTGCCCGCGTTTATCTGCGCTGTTTGAAGCCTTGTGATCCATCAGGACCCAAAGGCTGTCTGATCACATTGTTAGGCTGCCTGCTGTCTTCAGGCTGGGAGATCCTGGTTGGCCTGAAGGGAAGAAGATCAGAGTGAGGCCTGAAAAAGGGTATAAAAGAGGCCCCCAAATCTTAAAATCAACCAATTCTGCAGCTGGGGCAGAAGTCACAGCGGCTATTAGCCAACTCTGGCTCTCTGAGCCTGCTTCTCTGGCAAGCGGACTCGGTGCAGCTCCAAGCTGGGAAGCCCCTGGGAGCAGGTGGGGTGGACGGTCCATGTTCACCTCTAGCGCCTGCAGCACTCTTCCCCACAGGCTGGTTCGCCATCATTCACCGGAGGCAGAGGAAGTGCTCAAGGGCCCATCCTGTACAGAGGCAGTGACCATGGATAGCATATCTTCCACAGAACTTCATGGCACAGACTCCCCAGAGGTCGGGCCAAGGTAAAGACCTCTAACCAAGAGCTCATCAGAGTGACCTGGCTCCCGCCACTGCTGCTCTCCTGCTTCTCGCCAAATCATGGGATTAATGGTTGACTCATATTACTGTGGAAAACTAAAAGAAAATGAACTTTTTCTACTTTGCCAAATGAAGGCTTACAGGAGAGATAACAGAAGTCCATCAAAATAATGAAGGCGTAGAAATAAGGTACAGATTAGCACTTCAAGTCCCAGAATACACCATCCAAGGAGTCGTCTCAAAGTTAGAAAGAGGCTGTTTCAACAAATACTGCTTTACCAGGAGGTGACAAACTTACATAATACAACCTCTAGGACTGCAAAGAAAAAAAATGCCAGGAATAGAAAAGACTTTAGAAAATTCACAGAAACATCACAGTGGGCCATTATAAGACCCAAAAGATAACATCCAGAACCCACCACTTATTTAACTGCACAACAAATGGACGAGGCAGGTACGATCATTATCCCATTTTTCAGACTAGGCACAGAGGGGTTAAGTAGGTCTAAGTTAAGCAGAAGTTAAGTGGCAAAGGGGGACTTTCCCTCTGTAGCGCAGTGGTTAAGAATCCACCTGTCAATGCAGGGGACACAGGTTCGAGCCCTGGTCCGGGAAGATCCCACGTGCCGCGGAGCAACTAAGCCCGTGCGCCACAACTACTGAGCCTGCGCTGTAGAGCCCTCAAGCCACATGCCTAGAGTCCGTGCTCTGCAACAAAGAGAAGCCGCTGCGATGAGAAGCCCACGCACTGCAATTAAGAGTGGCCCCCACTCACCACAACTAGAGAAAGCCCGCGGGCGGCAATGAAGACCCAACGCAGCCAATAAATGAATAAATAAATAAATTTATATTAAAAAAAAAAAAGAAGTTAAGTGGCAGAGATGGGCTCAGACTGGCTGATTTTGACTCAAAGTCCATGCCTTTACCCTGTATGCCACACTGGCCCCTGGCGCCTGCAGAGGCAGCATGCCAGCAAAGCTTTCAGAGCAGTCCCGGAGCCAGTGCAGACAACAAACCAGCCCTACCAGCCTGGGTGGGCAGCTGCAGCCACGATGGTTCCAGCCATGATTCTGCCTGCTTTTCACTACTCTGCAGGCAGCCAGCCCACTCTCCTCCTCCTCCTCAAGGTGGCCTGGTGGAGTGGTCAAGTCTGGCTGGCAGGTCACCCCTGCCAGCTACACTCACCGGTCGAGGATGGGTTTCTCTTGCTCCTCCTCGGGGCTGGCACTGCCCAGGATCCGCTTCCGGGCCTCCGCGTACTCTGCCTCCCGCTGTGCTAGGGACTTGACGGGAAGGGCTGGCCTGCTGGTGGAGTTGGGGCTGCTGACCACACCGTTGCTGGTGGGCCTCTTGAGGATGCGAATCTGTGGAGGGGGCCCCGTGGGAAGGCTATCGTCCTGAATCACAATGGGCACTTTGGGAGGAGATTTGGATTTCCTGCTGACAAAGAGCAAACACAGCTTCACAAGTCCTACCCTTGACTACAGAGGCCCCATCCATGTCCCACACCCACCCCTCACCACTTTTCTCTCCCTCCCCCTCCTAATTCTATTCGTTATTCTCTGGCCTCTGACCAGACATCAAAATTCTCACTCTTCAAGAAGGGTTTCTCGAAAGAGCAACCTTGCCTATTAAGCTCACACAGCCCACAGGTCTGCTCCTCAGACCGAACCCCAGGCAAGGGGGGCAGGAACGCCAGCTCATTCTCGGACTTCTATCCCCGTGTTCGTCAAAGTCACATCAACCACTGTCGGGCCCCTGCGGCAAAACACCTCTTGTCCAGAATCCAATGGCCTCAGTTAAAACCCCAGCTTCCCTACACAGACCAGCGTGTAACAGGCCAGTGCGGTGGGAGCCCCTTAGCTTGGGGATCAGCAAAGTGTTCACTCCCAGTCAAGGTCCCACAACATGCGCTCAGACCAAACACTCCAGCTCCGCCGTCCCTGCCTGGCATCAAGACAGGATTTACCAAACTGCCTCAGCCTCTGGTGAGTGTCCTGTGCCTCCCAGAGACAAGCTACTCCAGACACTGGATGGCCTCTTCAGAAGAGTTTCTGAGCAGAGACCCCTCCCTCACCAGGGCTCTCTGGTCTGCTGGACGCGGCGGGGCTGGGGTCAAGGATGACCCTGGAAACAGTGCTTGGCAGTGCTCAAAGGAAAAGCACTGTCCAAGGCTGGTAGATGTGCACATCGGGCAATGTGTCCACAAGGGGAGGAGGAAAACGACACAGGAAGGGGAAGAAACAAAAGCCACAGGAGAACAAGGGATCCAGGCAGGAACAGCCACCCCTCAACAGCCACAGAGACCCTCCCCAGAGCAGTCAACTAGCTTCTCTTCAGAACCAAATAGCGCTCAGGGGCCTGTTTTCAGAGCCTTGGTTGTCAGGAGGAGTAGATACTGGAGGGCTGCTGCCAGGGGGGCTGGAACAAGTCTTGGGTGGGACAGGACAGCATGGCCAGGGGACTGTAACCAGGCGCTAGTGTCGTTGCTGAGATGAGCAGACAGACAAGGAGCCAGCACTCGGATCACAGAGGCAGGGAGCCAGGAAAGTCAGCAGGCGGGCAGGGCACCCCCAGTTCCCTGGGGATGACTATGCAGCTCATCAAGCAAGTCCAGAGAGGCCACCCCGCCCTCCCTGCTGCCTGTCCCTGCAGGAAGCTGACGGGTTACCAGGGCAAAGACAGACTGCTGAAGTCAACTTTCACCTGCTTCGGAAACCCACTTCCTCTGCTGCCTGGGTGGGGGAAAAAAGCTATCCTTCAAGGTCTTGAAGGATTCCCAAGAATCTTTTCTTCTAGGATACCCTCGTAATGCCCCAAGCCACCAAGTCACGGAGGGCCCAGGGAAATCATCTGTCCAACCTCCTCGTGTCACAGAGAGAGAAAGTGATGTCCAGAAAGGGAAACAACTTGCTCCAAACTTCAGAGTCAGGCCTCAAGCCGAAGCCTTCTGACTTGTCACCCCCCACCTCACACAGGGTGCCCACTAAGGCAGGAGGCAGGTGCAACACTCCAGCCTCACTGCCAAAGCCGCAAGCCACCGTGTCCCTAAGGGAAGGGTTCGCTGCCCAGGAGCCTGACCTGCCTGTATCTAACGGCCAGCTGGAGAACACCACTGACTGCCCAGCTCTCACGGCAGAGAGCATGAGCCCTCAGACCAGACAGCAGCCTTACCTCTCCTTTTGTGTGATCTTCAGTTTTTTTTCCAACCGTCTGTCTATTTCCTAGAGGAAAAAAATGTATATAAAAAGTGGAAAAAAATCTCTCTCAAATAAAAACTTACGTCTTTATTTTCAGAGCTAAGGGCACTGTCCTTTCTGATCAGGGACATTACTGTGTCCTTTGAAGTAACGGATACAGCCCTCCCTTTATGAGACTCCGGGATTTGGGGCTCTGACTCCCTGCAGGTTCATCTCCCTCCATCCCCGTGGCTGCGGTGAGAGTTCTAGACCTCATCATTCAGCTGGGTTCTTTGCATGGCCTCCAACTAGTCTCCTGGTCACCAATCAGTCCTTCACAGAGCCAGTCGTATCAACTTTCCAAACCTAAGTCTGACTGTGTCACTTCCCCACTTAAAACACTTCAACTGCTTGCCAGATGCAGTCCAAGCTCCTAAGCATGCCTCGCCCACACATTCCCTTAGCTTCTGTTCCTGTGCTACACCACAGCAAAACCGAACTGTGGCAACCCCCAGAACCCAGCGTGCTGATCCGCCTGCCTGCAATCTCCGCCTCCTTGCAAACTCCCACTTATCCTGCAACGCCCAGCTTGAATGCCCACCTCTTCTTTCTGAAGTCGTCTTTGACCCCATACAGTTAATCACCTGCTCCTCAGACATAAGCCCTCCCTTTCACATTCCTTCATGATCATATGTGTCACATATTTTATGATCCATTTTTCTTACTCGTATGGACTTGAACTGTGAGTAGCACCTAGCAAAAGGCCTAGAACAAAACAGAAGCCTAACATCTGTGGAACTGGATGGAAGTCAGAGTCCTCAGGCACTCAGCACCAGGAACTCCTCCACAGCCTCGTGTACAAGCCTCCATGCATGGGACAGGGAAGCTGTGCACAGAGCACAGCCCAAACCTCCAGGTTCCTTGGCTGTCCCACTGCTTTTTCTTAAAAAACGTTCCACCAACCTGCAAGGGCAAGACCATCCAGCTACTGGATTATGCAAAATTATGTATTTCTCTGGAGAGTAGATCTCTAACAGTGGTTCTCAACCAGGGGTGACTTTGTCCACCAGTACGTGTGGCAACATCTGGAGACATTTTTAGTTGTCATTACTGGAAGGGAGCTGCTACTGGCATCTAGTGGGTTGAATCCACAGATGCCACTAAAATCCTGCAATGCACAGAATAGCCCCACAGCAAAGAATTATCTAGTCCCAAATGTCAACAGTGACAAGGCTGAGAAACCCTGACTTATAAGATGGATGGGATTTTCAAAGGAGTCTGTTGCTTGCAAAATGTTAAGAATGACTACCTTAGTAAAAAGTTTTTGAAATTTGCTGAGTTCCACCTCAGAGCTCAGCGTGTAGCTAGTTTTCACAAATGCTCTGTATTTCTTGTGCAGTTCAAGCTGGTTAACCATATTATTCAAATCTTCTACATTCTTACTGATTTGTTTGATCTATGGACTACAGAAAGAATCAAGAATTATTCCTTCTAGTACATTAAAGTTTATCATTGTGGAGTAATCTTCTTTACCTTAAAATCTATTATTTCACATTAATAAAGCTATACCAGTTTCTTTTTGGTTAGTATCCCCTGAAATGTTTTCCTCTCTTACTTCTTGTCTCTCCATGTCCTTATTTTAGTTTCCTGTAAGCAAGATGAAGCTAGCCTAACCGTATGAAGCTGAATTTAAATCGAGTCTGACACTGACGCTCATTACGACTGATGCTGAGTTGTGTTTGAAATTTTTTGTTTTTATGAAAGGCCCAAAGTATATGTAGGCAAGCACAACAAACTGTATTCTGAGGGCACCATCAACTCTCTGGAGGGGGTAGGAAGCCACAGAACAAAAACCTCTCACTCAAGCATGGAACACAAGTTGGCACCCGATGGCCGTTAAATGACTGAATAGAAATGGTGCACGGAGGGTAAGAGAATGGCCTAGATGTTTTCTGTGAACAGACAGACACGCACTCAAAGAGAATCTATGCCACAGCACAGTCAGTAATGTAATTCTTCTAAATTTTTGGATTAATAACAGCGTTACTGCCTGAGTAAATACTATGTCTCACATTAGTCTAATGCCCACTACCTTTTATGGGCTTTTCACAAATAACATGCAGTTTTAAAATTCCACACTATCATTCTGCTCCAATCTGAAGATGAGACTTCCTATTCAAGTTTCTCCATCATAAATGCAAGGTTTCACATCTGTGGGATTCAGGTGTCTTCAAACAGTCAAAATCAAATGCCTCCACAGGCGGGCAAGTAACCAAACTCCATAAGCAGGCAGCACAGTGAGGGGGTGCGGGGCTGTGAGGCACCAAAGAACACTCGTTCCCCCTACAGACAGGCAGCCAAGCCCTGGAGGACACGGCCAGGGCTGCTATTTTAGGAGATTTTTATGGGAAAGCTCTAAATGTTTAAACGTCATTATATGAACTCTGGCTTTCATATCTCCTTAAGGGCCAAATAAGACAAGAGGCAAATAGGCCTAACACGGTAGCTGATTTTTTAAAACACTGTGGAAAAATACACCTTACAGTGGCTGAATTTGAGAGGTCGCATCCGGGTTTCCTCTCAGGAAGGCAAACTGCTTCCTTCTTTCTCTAGGGCCTTAGGGAAGACGGGGAATCTGCCCAAGTCCAGCAAATACAGCTCGGGTGGAAAGAAGCCTTTCAAGAGGGCATACAGACTATAATGCTTAATGGCTGTCAATACACTCTCAAACACTCATTTTCTGGCACACCAACTGTTTGATAAACAAAGTAGCTTGTATCCGTCTCTGTCAGATGAAGGCAAGCTGCTCAGGGAGGTTAAGGAACTTAGCCAAGGTCACAAGGTGTACATCATGGAGGCAGCCCTAGAACTACGGCCTCTGGAGGCCTTGTCCCGTGCTGCCACACCCCCAGGAGTGCTCAAACCCTTGGAAATGCTGCTAGAGTCATTAGATATTGATCCCCTCTTCCATATAGCCCCCGAATCCTACACTGCTCTCTGGCACTCCAATAACTTAATACTCCCATCAATTTCCATCGCGTCAGACAGGATGGTTTATCAGAGTTGAAGAATTCTTCCATCAGATGAGAGGACAAGATATGAACCCAACAGCTCTGGTGGAAAGCGGATCCTGGCCACCTCCAGATGGCCAGCTGTACACCAGCATGCTCAGCGCCGTCCAAGCAGGAGAGGGGTGCTCTGCCAGCAGCTAGAGAGGGCACTGCATCTCACTCTGGAGTCTGTCCAGATACCATGAGTCAGTCCATTCTCTCCTTGGACAAGGCTTTGCAATCAATCTGCTCTCAGACTCATGCTCTGAAGAGCTGGACCAAGTGGAAACTTTCCTACAGGGTGCACTACAAGGAGAATGCTTGTCTCCTCCAGAGATGCAATAGCCCAAAGGAATTAAACAGGCCTCAGAATGTGTGAGGAAGCATCTAGATGTGGGCCCCAACAAAGAATCTAGTTATCTAAGGGCACCTTCTCGTTTTAAAAGGATGCACAGAGGCCCGGCCCAAGGTCAAGGCTCTTGTGTTAGAGGACCAAGGACTTCTGTGTTAGTGAAAGAAACCCATAAGCTCATCACTTTATAACTCAGCTCTGAGTGAGAAAGCGTCACCGGGACACAAGGCAAGTTTTAGGGGATAAGCAATCAGAGGGGAGGTGTTAAGAAAGTTTGATTTCCTATGGCTTCTCCTTCCAGAAAAGCTCTTTGTTTGTCAAGTAGCATTGAAGAGACTCTAGAAGATGATGCTCTCTGCTAAGTGGGGTGGCCACCTCTCTTTGGGTCAAAATTCTAAACAAAAGATCTCTTGTTACCAAGCACAGGTATCACTTCTCCTGTGGAGCTACCCCTCTACAAAGATGAGGTACATGCTTCTTGGTCTGAGAGAACAAGTGAAACCATAAAGAAAGCAAGCATGGGGGCAGGAGGTCATGAAGAGCCACAGTGGGGATCAAGGTGGTTCTGGACGGGCTCGTCCTCATGGGAGGCAGAGGGGAGGCCACAGCCACAGCCACCGGGTGAGCGACACAAGACATCAACATCTGCAAATTCAGCTCACTCAGGGAAGCAGCACAGCTTCACTGGCTGCCGAGGACCTCAGTCTTGCGATGGTTATGCTCACGTGAACCTCCAGCAGAGAGCTGGGAGTGGAAGCATGGGAGGGGAGGAGATGCCTCAAACAGCCTAAGCCGTGACCCAGCCACAACCTTCAAAAGTAGCAGAGGCAACCAAGAGGACCAGGATGTATGCGCAAGGACAGGCAGACTACAGTGAGAGCCTCACTCCTGTAACACTAAGAGGCGCATGAGAAAGGAAAAAAGAAAAGTGAGAAGGTTAAGAGGTGAGGGAAAAAAAGGCAGAAGAGAGAAACTGATAGGTTATTCTGGGCCTTGGTGCAAAGTACAGCAAGTACAGCACCATTACAGCTCACTGTCCCAAAAAACAGACTTTATCAGCTCACCTAGGGATGGTGAAGCTGACCCATACTAGCCACACTCGCAGGAGACAGAGTGAACAAACCCCAATCCTGATCTGTTACACTAGGGGGGGTGGGAGGAGGTGTCCTGTCCTTTCCCGAGCCTGACCTCCGGCTACCAGCTCCCCAGGGCCCCCACCGCACGGTGTCCCGCTCCACCACAGCACCCCTCTCGCTGATAACCCAAATCCTCTGGTCGCCAATGCAGCCAGCACAACTCCAAAGAATCCAAGTAATCTTGTATTGAATGGAGGTCTAAGAGGTCTTGGCTCTGAGTTAGGAAATAACATCTTTTTATCAGCAACAGTTACTATTTAAGTGACTTTTCTGGGGCAATTTGCCTCTCTTTGTCAGTTTCCATTTCAGAAGAGGATCTTTTCTGATTTTCCTCTCAGATTCAAGGAATTAATAACTGGTCTTGGGCTCCCTGTGAACCACTATGCCCCACAGGCTCATCTGGTCTTGTCCAGCTATCCCAAATTGGGGAGCACATATCTACAAGCAGGCCACTGGGGGGTTCTGAAGAGATAGGAGTCCTGAAAGTACAAGTGTTTCTCTCAGAACCAGAGCCTGACCGGTCCTGATGAAAAGCAAAGAGAAGACGCTGTCAAGGAGTTGATGGTGAGACCACCTTCCAAGTACGTTCTGGCTCCCGAACTCCCACCATAGCAGGAAGTGCCCAAGCGGGGCCTAATGTCTTTAAGTTTTGGGCAGGACATCAGCGCCCATTCCCCTGGCTAAAAGACTGCCTGTGTCAGGGCCTCCTGGAGAGCAGTCTCCCCAGAAAGGTGCCTGTGTCTCCATACCACACACAAGGATGGAATTCTGGCTCCTTCCACGAGGGCCTCAATTTCATTCAGGAATAAAGCAAAAAGAATTCATGGGGAAAACCAGCAAAATCTGGTCTAAAACCGGATAAGAAGGTCTCTGTAACTTTTAAAGTGCACCACTGGTCATTTCAAGTCCAGATGTGCAATCCATACAGACTCTTCCAAACAACCTTCATATCGACATGTGTAACTCCGTGCTTCATCCCCGCCTTGTTTCTCTACATCAGTGGCATGGCAGTGACACTGTCCTGCCCCAGTGGGGCTGGCCGTCTCCAATGCTTCTGCTTATTCTACCTCCCCCGACTAGCTCCAGGGAGGGAAGCACCCAAGGTCGTACCACCCCAGGTTTGATTTTACAGGGATGCTTCAGGATTACTGTCAAGTTCAGAAAATCAACTCAACTCCTGAGCAAACATGATTGGGTAATTCAGAAAAAGCAAAAGGCAGAAATCAGAAGTTGAGACACAAAGAAGACCTGTGGGGGCACAGCTAGGCCATCAGCTGCCTTTTTAATACAGACGCAGGTTAGTCTGTTTGAAGGTTCCATTTCCCGCAAAACATTCCTCCTTCCTCTGTTACTCCCACAGCAAGGAAAACATTCCACTTTAATTACATGGGCCACTGTAGGGCACAGGATATAGTTCTAAAGCTCCCTCCCTAAGGAAGTCTACGCTTTGTTAATGTATCTCAAGGCCATTTTCCTTTTGCTTTACAGTGATAAAAAAAGCTGGAGACAAGCATTTATGGAAAACCTACTATAAAGTAGATGTGCTAGAAGCTGGAAACCCAGAGATGAGTAAGGCAATCCCCGCTGATGAGGAGAGACTAGCCAGGTGGGAGAAGACAGATAAACCACAGTTGCCACGTTGGTTGTATCAACAGTGTTTTGGAAAGAGAAATGAAGGCGGGATGAGCCTGCCATGAGAAGTCAGGGAAAGCTGCAGAAACTTAAAGGACTAGAGTTTCAAGGAGAAGAGAAGGGGCATAATAAAGTTGGGGAGAAAGAATGAAAACATGAATACAGGGAAAGAAAAAATGAACCCCAAATAAGATACTTCTTAAATGGAGATATTCAAATCTAGAAAGGTATTTGATAATGGACCCATCTCTCTTTTAAAAAAATCTAGGTTTGAAAAACCATCTGAGATTACTTTAGCTGCAGTCAGCAATGGTTCTTATTATTTGGGGACTTCCCCGGTGGCACAGTGGTTAAGAACCCACCTGCCAATGTAGGGTACATGGGTTCAAGTCCTGGTCCAGGAAGATCCCACATGCCATGGAGCAACTAAGCCCATGAGCCACAACTACTGAGCCTGACCTGTACAGCCTTCAAGCCACAACTACTGAGCCCACGTGCCACAACTACTGAAGCCCGTGTGCCTAGAGCCTGTGCTCTGCAACAAGAGAAGCCCGCGCACCGCAACAAAGAGTAGCCCCCGCTCACCACAACTAGAGAAAGCCCGCGTGCAGCAACGAAGACCCAAAGCAGCCAAAAAAACCCTCCAGAAAAACAAAAAAACAAAACATATCTGGTATCAACACTACTCAAAAAGCTACTGCATGGGCTTCCCTGGTGGCGCAGTGGTTGAGAGTCTGCCTGCCGATGCAGGGGACACGGGTTCATGCCCCGGTCTGGGAAGATCCCACATGCCGCGGAGCTGCTGGGCCCGTGAGCCACGGCCGCTGAGCCTGCGCTCCGCAACGGGAGAGGCCACAACAGTGAGAGGCCCGCGTACCACAAAAAAAAACAAAAACAAAAAAACTACTGCATAAAATTAGTTGTAACTCCTAGGGCCAGCATGATATGAAGTGGAAGAACTTAGGCACACCAGAAAACCACAAAAGGCTTTGGGGTGGTACACTGTAAAGACCAAACAATTCGTACTTGCTCGTAAGGAACCACCACTTCCTGCTTTCTTTTCCAAGTTCGCTACAGCTTTCTGGACCTCTCTGCGCCTGCCCAGGAAGAGGGAATCCTTTGGGCACACTCTCTTCTGCACTAGATCCAGCTATACCACTCAGTGCAGTGGTGACCGCCACGTGTGGCTGGTAAGCACGTGACATGTGGCCAGTCCAAACTGAGACGTGCTTTAAGTTCCAAATACACAGCAGACTTCCCAGACTTAGTACAAAAAAAAAAAGTGTAAAATAGCTCATTAATATATTTTCAATATTTATATGTTGACATGATACTACTTTGTATATACTGGATTAAATTAAAAATATTAAAATTAACCTCACTTGTTTCTTTATACTTTTCAAATGTGGCTTCTAGAAAAATTTTATATTACCTATGTGGCTTGCATGATACTTCTGTTGGACAACACTGCTTTAGATCTAACCCTAGAATAAGATGTGCCTCTGTTGTACATTTCATCTGTCGGCAACTAGTGACTGAGTGTCTTAAGGACCCAAGAGGCATGGTGTGTATTGATGTGCAAGACCTACTTTGGTGGGTCCTATCTGTCATGTCGGCATAACAGCAACTAGCACTCATCCAGCACCCCATGTTTGGCTCAGGTCCTGCTCTGGATAACATTCACCACCTCACTTCAATCCAGCTCTCTAAGCTCCACTGTCCCACTGAAACTGTTCTTGTCGAAGTTGCCAAAGACATGCAGTCATTGGCCAAAATCACTGGTAAATTCCAAATCTTCACTTAGCTGCGTTGGGTCTTCGTTGCTGCACACAGGTTTTCTCTGGTTGTGGCGAGTGGGGGCTACTCTTCGTTGCAGTGTGCGGGCTTCTCATTTCGGTGGCTTCTCTTGTTGCGGAGCACGGGCTCTAGGCACACGGGCTTCAGTAGTTGCAGCACACGGACTCACTAGTTGTGGCTCACGGGCTCTAGAGCACAGGCTCAGTCGTTGTGGCACACGGGCTTAGTTGCTCCGCGGCATGTGGGATCTTCCTGGACCAGCATCCGAACCCATGTCCCCTGCATTGGCAGGCAGATTCTTAGCCACTGTGCCACCAGGGAAGTCCATTAATTAACTGAAGTAAGCTTTTATATTTAGAATGCATAAAGCATTTTCTTTATTCAGTCTCCAGACACTACTCTCCTGGTAGTTCCCTCTCACATTCCATATTTGATTTCTCCTATAACAAGATAGGTTCCTCTTCCTCTCCTGATCCCTTGAGGTTGAAGAGTTTGCCCCTTCTGTATCCAAGCTGGCTTATTAAGTGATCTCATCTAGTTCCACAGCTTTAAAACCATTGATACACAACTGCCAACTTGACATTCCCACTTGGATTTCAAAGGGTATCTCAACCTTTTGTGTCCAAAACCCAACTCTTGATTTTACCCAATCACCCAAACCTGCTCCTCCCACATTCCCTTTACCCACCCCATTTCAGCAATTCCAGTCTTCTAGGGATCAGGCCAAAGACTCTGCACTCATCTCGATGCCTCCTTCACACCCACATCAGCAAATCTTGTTGGTTCTATTTTCAAAATGTACCCTGAATTTTCTCAACACTTCTGCTTCTGTGACCACCCTGGTCCAAATTACCAACAGCCCCTGAATGGTCAGTTGTAACAGTGTCCTAATTAGTCTCTGTGCTTCCCTTCTTGCCCCTGAAGTTTATTTTACACACAGCAGCCAAAACTACCTTTTTAAAAACCAAGTTAACTTTTGTTTAACACCCTCACATGGCTTCCTATTTCAAGGCGATCTCCACCACGGCCTCCTATTCTCTACTGGATCTGGCTCCCTGCTACCTCTGGCCTCATCTCTTGCCACTTTCTCTTTCATCCATTCCTACTAGATAAAATAAGCACAATTCAGCCTTAGAGCCTTTGCACTTGCGTTCCCTCTGCCTGCAATGTACTTCTGCAGCTTCTACATGGCTTGCTCTCTCAGTCTATCTTTATTTGAGAGGCCTTCTCTGACTGTTTTTAAGAAAAGGTACTCCTGGGGAATTCCCTGGTGGTCCAGTGGTTAGGACTCCACACTTTCACTGCCGAGGGTCCGGTTTCAATCCCTGGTTTGGGAACTAAGATCCCGCAAGCCACACAGCACAGCCAAATTTTAAAAAAATAAAAATAAAAATAAATAATAAAAAACAAAAAAGGTCCTCCTGCCAGTCACTTTCTATGCTCCTTTATTTGTTTTATTTTTCTTCATTGTGTGTGTATATAAAATATTATTTATTGTCCATCTTTCTGCACTAGAAAGTAAACTTTATGAGAGTAGAAACTTCATTCACTACAGTTGTCCGGAGTGCCTAAAACAGTACCCAACACATAAATCAAGGAGCAATCCTATGAAACAAGATTTTAGCAATATAGCCCCATTTTACAAATGATTTACAAACCAATTCAGAGGCGGTTATGTAACCTGACCATGGTTCCACAGCTACTATGGGGTGGAGCCAGAATATGAACTGGGTCTACCCGGATCCAAAGGCAGTGACACTCTCCATGTTCCAAATAAAATCTAAGGCTGCCTTAAGCACTTCACAGTAGTGGTGGTGGGAGCACACTCTCCAAACACTTGCCACAGATATGCGTAAGGAAGGCACCAGGTCCTTCCTTCACCACCCTAATCCTCACCACAACTCAAGCGATGTACAGCACCCCTGCTGCACGCTCAGAGGTTAACTGACTTGCCAAAGGCTACACAACTAGTAAGTAAGAGAACTGAACCCTAAACCTCAAAAGGAGGAAGCAAAACGGTTCAGGAGTGTGGCTGGTGTGTGGCTGCAAGAACTAAGAAGTAGAATAAAGACTGACAGGGAGGGCTCCCCCGGTGGCGCAGTGGTTGAGAGTCCGCCTGCCCATGCAGGGGACGCGGGTTCGTGCTCCGGGCCGGGAGGATCCCACTTGCCGCAGAGCGGCTGGGCCCGTGAGCCATGGCCACTGAGCCTGCGCTCCGCAACAGGAGAGGCCACAACAGTGAGAGGCCGGTGTACAGAAGAAAAAAAAAAAAAAAAGACTGACAGGGATCACCAACCTGCCTGCCTGCCTGTGCACCCCAAGCCAGGTGAGTGCAAGCGCACAGTTCCTGAGGAAGGAATACAGCAGAGCTCAATTCCAAAGTCCAGATCTTAAATCTAAGAAGTGCCCCAAAGGAACAAATTTCCAGAACAGGCCTAGCAATTCAGATGTATCCCTCAGAAACTCTGTAACTTGCCATCTTGAGACGATGTATTATTCTGCTTCGAGTGCCCCTTCAGAGGGTCTCCATGGGGGAGGGAATCCACACAGTCCCTTACCTTAAAGGAGTGGAACAGGCAGGGGTGGGAGTAGCGGTGGTGAGCCCAACCCCTGAAATAAAACAGGAAGCAGAGTCTAATGGGGGTCCCCTTTCTCCATGTTTATTATTGCTTTCTCCTTTCCCTTTTCATACAACACTAAGCAATACAACTCTTAGAGTAACCAACATACAAATTAGTCCTCTGGGGCGCCAAGAAAGAGACCCCTCAGCCAGTCCTGTTGCACTCTTAATGGGACAGAGGCCACGCTGTCAATGGCTGGAGAGCAGCCCTCACACTCAGAGCAACAACATGCTCTGCTCCAGCATTGTCTTTGAATGATGCTTTATTTACTCAATGCTTTATTTACCTCTCATCACCAGGCGAGGCAGATTTTATTAATCTGACTTTACAAATGAGGAAAATGAAGCTGAAAGGTAGTGACGAAATAAAAATTATTTTAAGACAAAACAGGAAAAATTTAAACACAAAAGATTCCTCTGCCCGTTTGGGCCCCCTCCCTCCCCCTCTAGTGTGCACTGTGCACCTGTATTATGCATTAACCACACCCTCCCAGTGGCAGAAATACCTGCTCAACGGTAAAGATCCACTTTTCTTCTGGTGTCGGCTACGCACCTCCTTAGTAGATAACGTTCCTTTCTCAATCCTGTAAGGAGTCAGAATGACCTACCACTTGCCTTGTACATGCAGACATCTTTGGTGAACTTTACGTACAATGCCAAAATATCAGTTTGCTTAAACACAGTGATTGGTGCAGAACAGACTGGTCAGACAACCTGGGAGATACTGGGTTGCACCTAATGCAAGTTCTCAGCTTAAATACTTACTTATGACCTTATTAACGTTACTAGCTCTATTACTTGTATTCTACCTGTTTTACCAGATTATAATTTTTTGCACTGCTAAATGTATGACTGAGCCTCCAATAAAATTAATGACGACTAGGTCACTTGACCAGTTCTGTAAGATCAATGACTGTAATAGTCTAACCCTACATACAGGAAGAAGCAACAAGAGGGAACCATTTCCTGGACCATAACAGACTAGTAAGTCAGGTGGTCCAGAAGCTTTTGGCTACTGTTAACAGGGCCTAGTCGAGTAATAGCACATTAAGTGGCCTATCAACAAAATCCTCACCTGACCTGGGAATGAGCATTCCTAGCGCC
This sequence comes from Phocoena phocoena, assembly GCF_963924675.1. NCBI lineage: Eukaryota > Metazoa > Chordata > Mammalia > Artiodactyla > Phocoenidae > Phocoena > Phocoena phocoena. The sequence continues at coordinate 12,564,611 of NC_089219.1, read as the reverse complement.
ATGGGGCAAATTGGTCAGGAAATGTCTCCCAAACCTTGGTTAAAATTAAGACCGAAAGGGAAGGGACTGTACAATAAAGAATGTTGCCCACCATCCAGTTCTACAAGAATCAGGCCATTAGCCACTGCAGTCACTGACCTAACAATACACCTGAAAAGAATTCAGGGTGACGACCAGGATGAGGCATTTTGTGCTCTGGGAAAACTGGCAGAAATGGCCCTCAGATATTTTCAGAAGATTTTATGGACCCAGTTTCTCACATCTTCCCATACTTAGAAAGCACTAAAACCATTAACTGAGATTACCTGTTCCTCGTAAATAGCAGTAACCTTCTACCAAGATGTGTGCTTGAAGTACATGCACCCCTTCACCAAAATCACACATCTACTGGCCTCTCCCTTTACCTCTTCGGAACTGTTCTCAGAGCTCTCTGAGAGACTGTCTCCGGGTTATAATCGTCAGGTTGGCTAGAATAAAATTTTCCATTTCTTACTTAGACTGACTATTGATTACTTTTTTCATTGACAGTAGGTAGTGACTTGCCCCAAAATCAGACATGGCACTTGAACCCTTAGCCTAGACTTCTGACTTCTGCCATGGATGGTGGAAGTGCATCATTGACTGGCAGAGGCAACCTATTCTTTCTTGCTACCTTTTAGAATGAAGACAGCAAGTCTCCTCTCCCAAAGGAAACATTAGGCATACAGACTGGGAGACGGAGCAAAGTCACTATTACCACCCCCCAACACCAGGTTTTATTCAAACACCCAAGGGTGCCTTCACCAAAGGCTAGTTAGAATCACGCACTCAGGAGGGTCAGCAAACAATGCCTCCAGGGCCAAGTCAATCAATAAAGCAGGAAGGACAAAACACAACAGGTAACAAAATACGAAGGTAGGTAACATGCGGTGGGGACTATGGAAGAGAGGAGACTGAGAGGAATCAAGACGCAGGTAAAGACATTCAGATTCAATATTTAAAAAACAACGTGCACCCCAAAAAAGTCTATAGGTCGAATACCCGAGGGCTGGCAATGTGAAGTACAGATAAAGGGATCCTAAGATAGCAGAGATGTTCAATCTTCTCAAGAGATCTGAGCAAAAATTATTTACATTCTCTCTCTCTCTGCTTGGCTAGACGTTAAAAAGTTATTTCCCATTTATAATCAAGATTTCAGGGAATTCCCTGGCAGTCCAGTGGTTAGGATACCACACTTTCACTGCCAAGGGCCTGGGTTCAATACGTGGTTCAGGAACTAAGATCCTGCAAGCTGCGTAGTGCGGCCAGAAAAAAAAAAAAAAAAAAAGATTAAAAGAAAGATTTCAATCACTTGCAGTCACTGTTCTTAGCATTAACAGCTAACAGCAGCATTGTCCTTCTGACTCTTGAGCACCGAGTTCAAGTTTCTCAGATACACAAAATTTATTAGCTGGTCATCCAGAAGCAGGAGGTCAATCCCAGGCAAAACAATACAATACTTCAAAGGAACTAGCAACTAAGCACCCTAAAGCACTTAACTAGTTAAATATCTGCCAAGAAGCAAAGGTAAACAAACTGTCCAAAAAGATCCCTAAGTGTAGGCTCAGGATGCCAAAAGCCTCGGCTGAGACCGACCATGTGATTTCCTCTCCTGGACACTAGGAATAATAGTACCTACACTTCACTAGGTCACTGAAACAGAATGGGATGATGAACGTAAAAAGGCACTCCACCTGCCCAGTAACGAGCTCTCAAGATGCTGTCTAAGAAGCCCTTTCAGAAAGGCCAGTGGGATTTGGGAGTTCACAGGTTTATAGGCAGTGTTCATTCATTCACCACCGAGATGTGCAACTAGGTAGCAGAAACACAACTGACAGCTGAAGGGTCGCAAATGCTTTTATAAGCCAAGAAGGGCTGGTAATTTGGCTCTCAACGTCTATAAAGAGTAACGACAGTCCTGACCTTTCCAGACTCGAGTCATAACTGTCCTGTACAATCTCATCTAAGGATCACAGCCCTGAAGAATGCAACTTTTTTTTTTAATCTTTTTTTGGCCACGCCACACGGCATGCAGGATAATAGTTCCTCAAACAGGGATCAAACCCACATCCTCTGTGTTGGAAGCATGGAGTCAACCACTGGACCTCCAGGGAAGTCCCAAAGAATGCAATTTTAACTGTACATATTTATTATTTCTTTTAGAAAGGAATGACTATTTCCTGTGTTCATTTTATAAGGAAAAGAGTTTTGGATGTGGGGAGTGGATAACTTACTGTGAGGGACATTTTAAAATCTCTTACCCTCAGGGATAAGACTCTTTATGTACACACAGACCACTGTTAGGATTTGTTGCTAATTTCTGTGATGGCTGGTTTTAACCTTTATCTTGCATAGAGCTGAGCTGGATGTTAAGGAGAAGGATGCTTGGCGGAGGCTAGCATAGTTTAAAAAACCCTTGGGAAGAGAAATCTCTATAGCTACCACTTAAAAAAAACACATTTCATTCTGTATTTTGGCCACAGATAAAAGTAGCTAAACTCAATCTTCTCCTAGGAAACCAACAAGTCAGTAGTTGTCATGACAGGAAAAAATTTCTATTTCCATGGAAAGTGTGCAGGAAAGAACCGACTCCACCTTGTGAAGGCTAGCTAACTGATACAGCCAGAAACTGACATTAACTGTGGGAGGCCTACTACAGTGTAAAGGGAGAAACTGGAAAGAAAGGGCTGGCCCCAAGAATACTTTTGAGTCACCAGATCTAGACAACAGTGCCTTTTCTCTTGGAGGATTTTACCAAAAGCTTTAGAAAGACACACAATTCTGTCCTGTTGTAGAAGGAAAAGCGACTTTCCGAATTCCAACCCACAGCACCATGGCAGTTCTCTTGTACACCCAGAGCATGCTGGGAACAAGACCCCCATGCAGCCTCAAAGAAAAGAGCTGAGCAGTTACAACTGAAAAGCTTTCTCCAGAGTCCCAGGGACAGACTGCTCAGCCCAATCATGTCTAAACTAACTGCTTTATAGAAAGTCCTTTTTGAAGACATCAGTGCCTAGAACTCAGTCTTTCCAAAAGGACCAGAAACAGCTTAGAAATGGTTCATTTGGGCATAGTACACCTAGATTTGTGCTGATAGCACAAATCTTAAATATCTTCTTTACTGTAAGGACAGACATAAGGAAATCAGCACCAGGTAGACCCAAAATAGCTAGTATTTGCCCACTATCCACAGCCACTGTACACCTTCTGTGATGACAGCAATTACAGGTAGCACTGAAGACCCCAAAGTGAGGTGGCAGCCACACTTCAGGGAGAATGGCCTCTTCTCTAAAGAAAGATAAGCAAATCAAAGCTCTTATCTCTTAAATTAAAAACTATGTCACTACTCTGCTAAAAAAAAAAAAAAAAAAAAGCCTCCAAAGCTCCTTTCTGCTTTCAGAACAAAGTCCAAGCTCCCCAGAACCAAGTACAAGGAGGCTCTTCCTGATCTGGCCCCTGCATACCTCTCCACATACCTCTCGGGCCTCATCTCTTTCCACTCAGTCCTGCCAACACCCTACCCTCCAGCCAGAAGGAAATACTTGTAGCTCTCCCAATGCTGCATACTCTTCTCTCACTGCTTCCTTGCCTATGTGTGTATTTGTCCTACATTCTACCTGCCCCTCCCCTCTCAGACCTACTACTGCTTAATTCAACTGGTCCTTCAAATCTTATCACCTTCTCTACAAGACTGTCTCTGATCCCAGCCACGGTACCCTGTCTGTGCCTCTTCCAAAGAAAGTGCTGCCCCACTTGACTCCTCCACGAGACTGTGCTGTGCCTAGTACCTGGAATACAGCAGGTATTCCATGTTTACTGGCACCTTACTAGAGACTTATATACCATGCAGTACTGCTGAAGGGCTAATGTTTAGATGACTAGCTCAATGAGGGTAGAAAGTAAACATAATTTAAATTCTTAATCCAGAAGACCAGTATCCTTTAACTTACGCAAGATGCATTTCTTTCCAATTAGCTACATGACTTGTCCTTGCGAAAAAGAATAAAACGCAACTTTTGAGATGCAAGGAAATTAGAAAGGCTGCCAACTCTTTATAATAAATACCAGTCCAATTCCATTTATGTACCATCTGTCTTCCCCTAGGACTGGGTTAGCTCATTACCAACAAGATGGACTAGGTCATATCTTTTTTGTGTGTCTAAACAACAAGTGAATATAAAGCTTCAAACTATCAGAAATTTGAGCCTGAGTCCATTAACCAGCTTTTAAGAAAGCTCTGATTTTAAACTTTTTCCCTTCTCCCTTTTCTTTTTCCTCCTCTAAATTCTACCCCATGCTTGCACAGTAATAATTAACCAGTACCAGATATCTGAAGACTGTAACCTCTGATAACATCACTGATGCACAAGTCCAAGTTGTTTTCAGAACAAGATGACCTTTGCAGGCTCCACGTCCAGACCACCAGGTCACAGACCACCGGGCAGGAGGCACATAGACCACAGACAGCCTGGCTCCTGGAACTATGATTAAGAAATGTCACAAGAGCATGATTAACCACCAGCTTCCCCTCTCTTTCCCCTTTAAAAACTCCTAACTAAGGAATTCCCTGGAGGTTCAGTGGTTAGGGCTCCATGCTCTGAAGTTGAGAGGACGGGTTCAATCCCTGGTCAGGGAACTAAGATCCCACAGGCCGTGCGGCTCAGCCAAAAAAAACCCCAAAACAAAAAACAACAAAAACAGAAACAAAACAAAAAACCAACTCTTAACTAAAAGACCAAGTTGGAGTGGATCCGAGACTTGTCTCCCACTTCCTTGCTTGGCACCTTGCAATAAAATCCTTACTCTGCTGCAAACACCTTACTTTGCTGTGCCCTGGGCACGTGAGCCCTTTTCGCCTTTTCAACTTGAGCAAACTGCTGATCTGATTTCGGGGGGGAGTAAGGATTACAAACTACTGTACTCTATTTGTCCCTTGACATGTGCTTAAGACAAGGATGCAATTTAGAGTTTGAATCAACATTAACTCAATTCTACATTTTCATTTCTCCCAAAGGCAGCATATTTTTAAAGAAGCATTTCCTCAACAGAATGTAAGTTACATTTTTTGAATTGTCCTTTTTTTGAGGATGTAACTCCTTGGGAGCACAGGTAAAGGGACAATTTTATATCAGATACACCATATTAACTAAAAGCAAAAAGCAGTGTGTTTACAGAATATTTGAGGTGCTTCTCAAAGTCAGTCTTCCCCTGAAGGACACAACAGAACTTGATATTGAGCGTTCTGAAAATACAAAGGAGACAATGACCTCACATGTACTGACAAATAAGAAAAAAATTCTAGCATGATGGCAAAATTCTTTTGTGGTATTGGAGGAAAGGGATCACCAAAAGCCTCTGCTTTCAAGGATTAGAACTACCTCTAAATTATATAAAGTTTAAATGCTCACTTTTAGAATTAGTCGACCCCATTTGCTAGTCTTGCCATCCTGGTGTTTCATTTTTTTGCAAGGGGTTGTGTATGTGTAATTTAACACTCATTACCATATATCAGTTGAGAGACAGGGTAACCTGAAGCTAAGACTTTTACATATGCAACCGGGTACGTCTGAAAGACGCTGTATAGTTAGTTGGTTTCCCAGTGATATGGACACTGCTTCATCCCCTCCTTCTAAAATGCACATTTACAAGACCCTTTGTGAAATTCGCAAAGGGAATCAAATTCAAGAGAACCTTCAAATATAAGCCCAAAACAAACATATTAAAAATGAAAGTTAATGCCCAACTCCCAAATTTTCCATAGGTCCCCAAGCGGGAGACAGCAAAATGCTAAAGAATCCAGCTTTGGAGTCAGGTCAAAATCCCAGCTTCCCAATTACTATATGTGTGCCTTGAGCAAGAGAGGTTACTTCCTAAACCCCAGTTTCCTTATTTACTAAAGGAAGGTAATACCGCTACGGGTTAGTCAATTAAATAAAAGCTATATAAGGGAACTTGCATTTTGGCAGTACTGCTCATGATGTCAATGAAACAAGGTTTGGGTTCTATTTCTGTACCTGGCACTTATAAAGGGTTTTAGTAAAGTACAGTACAAATACTGGACGAGCACCAGAAAGATCTAAGTTAAATCTTACATCTCTGGTGTTTATTCAGCTATAAAATGCAGGAGTGTGCTAGCTGATCTCTAAGCAGCTTACCAGTTCTGAAAAACTAAAGCAATCCTCAATTTCTGAACCCTACCTTCATTTTTGTTTATTTTCTTATTCCTTAACATGAGAAACTCATGTCCCTTTGAGACATGCGAGGAAAAACAAAGAAAGGACAAGATGCTCAAGACACTTATCATTTGAGTCATATTCAAACTGTAGGCCAAGCTTTTTTGCAGGGAGCAGCATGAGGGGTTCTGAATGATTCACTCACATTCGTGGTAGACAATAAACGCCCCTACCGGAGACTAAATTCTCTGGCACAAAGTCACTGCTAAGCACGCTGTCTAGCACAGAGCAGACACTCCCAAATGTCTGCTGAATGAATAATACCTAGCTGACACCTGTTGCTCCCTATAAAATCTTTCGATTGCTCTCCTTACTCAAGTCAAAATCCAAGAAAGATGGTCGGCACATAAGAGCTGTACCGAATACCTTCTGAACGAATTAATTCTTCAAATCCTCAATTATGCTAAGTGGGAAACAAAGACCTTGAGAGAAACGCTGAACCACCACCGGGAAAAACTTCAACGCCAAAGTTTCAACATTAAGGAAATGTTAAGGGATCCGTTTCTCGACCTCTTCAAGCGCTGACAAGCACCCTTAAAGTGCGCTTGGGGGAAAAAAACCCAGCTCGTTGTTCTACCCCGGTACACTCGGCTCTCCACGCCCTACTTCCGACACAGAAACCTTCACGGTGGATGTCACTCGAGCCAGCACTGAACAGACACGAACACGGGGAGGACAAAAAGACATCTCCCCACCTTCACAAGGGTCATCATAGAACCACATACTCTGAAAAGACCAAATTAAACACGAACCTAGTGGAACTGGCTATTCGGCTTAAGAAAAACTAATTTCCTATAGCTTATGGAGGTAAACGAAACTCCAAAAACCGAAGTCGAACGGTCCATTTTCCCCCTCCTCTCCCAGGAATGCGCCTACTTCACATATCGCACCCCTCCCCCCTCGACCCCGGCGATCACACTTCGAGACCCTTTCCCCGGTGCTCAGATCGTTGGGTGGGCCTCGGGGAGAGAGGCTGCCCGCTGGGCTTTCGGTTGTTACGGCGAGGTCCCCGGGAGACGAGCCTGCCGCGGGCTCTCAGAGTAAAATTGAAAGAGGAAAAAAACCCCAGACTCGCCCACCGTGGCGTATGGCGCAAAGCAGTGGGGGATTTTAGCAGAGTTGAGGGGTCCAGAAATGACTCAATTTCCTCCTCTTGCTCTTCTGCGGAGCCGGGCTTGCCGCCCCAGGTCCGCGCACCCCCTCCCCACATGGTGTGTAGTTCCTCTTCAAAGCACAAGAACTTTAAAATGGTGCTTTGGGCGAGGGGAGGGCCGACTGGGAAAGGAAGGATCAAAGGAACTTAGGGCGGGTTAGCAGGCGCATGAAAAACAGGCCCTGGGGGGCGGGTGTGGCGCCCCGGGTGACGTGCACGTCGCTAAGGGGGTGGTGGGTGGAAGGAGGCGCACCGGGCAAAAGTGGAGGGAGAAATGGAACGCGGCCCCTTTAAGAGGCCTTCACGGCGCTCAGGGGCCGGGGGCCTCTCCTTCGCCCCCGGTCCGGCGTGCGGGGCCCTTCCTCAGGGAGAACCATCCCCAGACCCGCTCCCCGGAGGGTGCCCTCACGCTAGGTCCCGCCCGGCCCAGCCCCGGGGCGGCGGCTCCTCCTTACCCCGCTGTCTGCCGCCTCCTCCCAGCTCTCAGCGACCTCCTCATCTTCCATCTTACTCGCCGCTTTCCCTCCTCCCCCCACCCCCATCCGCGCCTGCGCCCTGAGTCGCGTCTCGGTCGCGGGCGCCAGCGCGCAAGGCTTTGCTCAATGAACCCCGCCCCGTTCCAAGCCCGGAAGAGGCTTCAGTCCAAGGCCCAAGATCATCCAGGAAGCCATCTTGGGAGAGGGCAGAGAAATCAGAAAGTTGCCATTTTTCTTAAGGGCAACGTGATTTTTCTCTCTCCCTCTCCCCCTCCCCCTCCCCCTCCCCGTCCCCCTCCCCCGCCCTTTCTCTCTCTCTCTCTCTCAGTGGGAGTCCCTGGAACCATCTTTTCTAAGGGCAAACAATTACTTTTTTTTTAAGTCGTAGTTTTCATAAACTGCATATTATGCTTTTTCAAAATTCTGAAAACATTTTTATACCTCAACAAAGTGAAACAGGAGATAAAACAATGACCAGCTTAAACTGGTTTTGACTCCTTAAATAGGTTATTGGTTAATCAAATCTTGAGGGTTTTTTATAGAGACATTACTGCGCATGTGCAAGGCCGGAACCCACGTTTCCAGGATGACCCCGGAACCAAGAATCTTCAGTCTGGGGAACTCAAACAATAGAAATGTTGCCATCGGACCCCTTAACCAGCTGAAGCAAGAAGTCCTTCAGTAAGGAAAATCCGGCTTCCATCTGCCATAGTACCTTGTTTACCATATATGGACTGCTTTGAAAACTAGCCAATCAGCTTGTGCCAAGTTTGAAATGTCCCTAACCTCTTAAATTTTGCCCCAAACCCTGGCTGGGGGAGACAGATTTGAGCCCTACCTCCTGTCTCCTTGCCGGTCGACCTCGCAATAAAGCTTTTTCTTTTCTCAAAAGCTGGTGCCATAGTATTGGCTTCTGTGCGCGCCAGGCAGTGAGCCCTTGCTCGGTGAGAATTTCTGGCGATCGCAAACGAACTAAGCTCCTGTGATCGCCTGGCTGAGGCACTGTAGCCCCCGGCTGGGTGTAGGCCCTCGTCACCGACCCTGAGTGGCCACCTAGACCCGATTTGTCTAGAGGCTCGGCTGTCGGGTTCCTGCTTCCCGCAGCAGCTGCGCTCCAGGCTCCTCCGCGCTACTTTCACTTTTGGGGAAAGAAACAGCTCCTGGATCTTTTGGGTGAGTAACCTCATTAAAACGCGCTTGTGCCTAAATTGTCTAATAACAATTATTAGACAATAAATGTCTAATCAGGATTGTGGGTTAGAGTCCCACTCTAAGGGAGACAGTATGAAAGGTTCAATCCGTTGTCTGGGAACTGAGATCCCACAAGTCGCACAGCGCGGCCAAAAAAAAAGTTATAACCACCGAGGTACCCAAAAGATCCGGTTAGACTCCCAGGCCTTTGGATTTCTTGGTCTATGTCTGACTGTTTTGTTTGTTAGGAATTGACTAATAGGGTTAACTATTGGATGACCACAGAAAAACTTTATTGAATCTGTTTTATGTCATTTTGCTGTGGTCATCCTGAGAAAAAAATACTTGCAAGATGCGGAATGATAACAGCGTACCAGACGGCACTCCCTTGAAAAGTGTTCTTTGAAGTTGGTCAATGTTTACCTCTAATGATGAAAGAGGTATGAAAAAAAAAGAAAATGATTTTCTTTTGTAACACTGCCTGGCCCAAATATCTACTGGAGTCAGGGGAAAAATGGCCCACAAATGGGTCTTTGAACTATAATACTATTATACAGTTAGACTCGTTTTGTAAGAGAGAGAAAAAATGGGACGAAATCCCATATGTAGATTCATTTATGTCTTTATATAAGAGGAGAAATATGCATAAGGCATTTATTGATAAAATGATGGGTCAGAGGGAAGAACCTCACAAAAAGCCTGTTTTACCTGAGTCAAAGTCTAATGACGATCTAGTCCCTCCGTCTGCACCTTTTGCAGTAGCCGGACTGTGGGCACTTCATTCGGTAGCCCCTCCCTCAGCACCTCTTGTTCACGCGAATCCTGAAGGGGATCTTCCTGCAGGCAGTGCCAAGGCTTTTACCAGTCCTCCTAGGGCTGCTGGTCCGGCTCTGTACTCGCCCTTAGCAGATGGTCACAAAGGAATGGTCTACCCTCCCTGTACCCTCCAGGGTATTCAGTTTGGCCCAGGGAACACTCGACTGTAGGCGGGACAATTTCCGTTAAGGCAGGTCGTCCCAGCAGGCTTGGATGACCAAGGCCAATCCAGAGCACTTGGAATCATGCATCATCGTTTATCAGTCATAGATTTACTTAATTATAAAGCTAAGATGCCATCTTATCAAGATGATCCTAGGAATATGGAGAATCTCTTTACATATATTTTTGCTGTTTTTCATCCTAACTGGGCTGACATAACAGACCCTCATGTGTATCCTACTCAGTCCAGAGGAACGCAGCATGATATTAGAGAAGGCCTTCCAGGAAGCTGAAAGGCTTCATGAATTAAAACCAAATAATCCAGTCAGAACTCCAGCAAAGCAGGCCATCCCTGGAACTGAACCAGAATGGGATCCCAGTGACCCAGGGGATCAAGCAAGGCTGAATCATTATAAAGATTGTTTAATAACTGGACTGCAAAAAGGGGCAAACAGCTTCAAGAGGGTCCGGAATGTACAGCCAGGACCTGAGGAGGGCCCATTCACCTTCCTTGAAAGGCTTTATGAGGCCTTCCGAAAATATACTGATATTGATCCAGAACACCCAGATGACATGGGACTGGTCAATTTAAACTTTATTGGTCAGAGTGCCCCAGATATAAGAAAAAAAGTAGAACGACTGGAAGGGGGATCATGGACACCAACGTCTCAGTTGGTCCAGATTGCTTTTGAAGTGTTCAAAGGCCGATACAAAATTTGGGAAAAGCAGGAGCAATGCATCGAGTAATGCATCGTGAGGCAGGTTGCTCTGCTCAGCTGTAACCAGTCAAAACCCAGCAGGACGTCTGCAGGAGAGAACAAACGACCACGGGTAAGACCCTGGGGACCTCCAAAACCCAGCCGGAAAGGCCATCCATCTCTTGGGCCACAACAGTGTGCCTTTTGTAAACAGGAAGGGCACTGGAAAAGGGAGTGTCCCCAAAACAGACAGGGCCCCCCCTCTCCCCCAAGATAACATCCATTACTGGTGTATCTGGGGAAGTCTCTCAGAAACCTTTTCTACAATGGCTTGAATGTCATGTAGAGAAAACACATGTAAAGTACAGCTTTGTGTATGTGCCTGGATGTCATAGTCCCTCATCAGGGCAAGAGGTACTAACAAATTTAAATGACCAAGTGGGTTTCTCAGCAGAAAAAGTAGACACCAAAGTACTCCCAGGTCAAGACTGCGCCCTCCAAGCTGCGCCATTACAATTGGGAGACAAGCCTCAACGAGATGTCCCTGAAGAAATTCTTCAAAAGGTAAGAGCAGAAGTTTGGGCTGACAGGACACCAGGAAGAGCCAAGACGGCTGACCCAGTAGTAGTAAAACTCCCTCCAGGTGCCCAGGCTCCAAAGTTAAAGCAGTACCCTTTAAAGAGGCACCCAAAGGAAGGTATAAAGCCTCTGATAAACACTTTTCTTAAATGCCAATTAATCCGACCTTGTCAATCCCCGTATAACATTCCCATCCTGCCAGTACAAAAACCTGGGACTGGAGATTATCGTTTTGTACAGGATTTGAGAGCTATCAACCAAATTGTAGAGGATGTACATTCGGTGATGCCAAATCCTTATACTTTGCTTACAACTTTATCTGGAGACTTTTGCTGGTTTACAGTTCTGAACTTAAAAGATGCCTTTTATTGCATACCCCTAAGTCCTGAGTCCTAGGAACTGTTTGCCTTTGAGTGGAATGATCCAGAGACTAATATAAAACAGCAGTAATCCTGGACTGTACTTCCACAAGGATTTAAAAATGCCCCCACCATCTTTGTGGAGGCCTTAGCCAAGGACTTAAAGGATCTCCAATTAAATGAAGGAATCTTACTCCAGTATGTAGATGATGTACTTACTAAGCGCTAGTATAACTAAGGAAGCTTCAGACCAAAATACAGTCTTCACTTTAAACTTTTTGGCAGACCGGGGATATAAAATCTCCAAGGGAAAGGCACAAATTTCTCAACCAGCTGTAAAATATCTAGGAATTGAGTTATCAAAAGGAGAAGGAAACTTGCCAGATCAAAGGGAAGCACCCACCACCAGAAAGCAATTGAGAAGATTCTTAGGGATGGCTGGGTTTTGTTGTATTTGGATTCCTAATCTTGGACTTATAGTCAAACCTCTGTATGAGTCTCTCAAAAGAAATGCCAATGAGCCATTAAGGTGGACTGCAAAATGCCATGAGTCATTCCATGCCATGAGTCATTCCGTACCATCAAGGAGAAAATTTCAACAGCCCCAGCGCTTGGTCTCCCAGACATTAGAAAGTTATTTGATCTTTTTGTGCATGAAAGACAGAGCATGGGTCTTGGAGTGCTAACTCAAAATTTAAATACTGCCAGAAGGCCAGTAGCTTACTTTTCCAGACAATTGGATGTTGTAACTCAAGGATGGCCAGTTTGCCTCCGGGCTGTGGCTGCAACCTGTGACCTTTTACAAGAAGCTGAAAAATTTACCCTGGGTTGTCCTACCACTGTGCACACCCCACCCACATCGTGTGCAACTTTTACTTGAACCAAAGGGCCGATATTGGCTTACTTTGGGGAGACTGGGCAAATACCAGGCCACACTATTTGACAACCCAAAGGCAACATTAAAAGAAGTATCTGCTTTAAACCCAGCCACTCTGCTCCCCAGAAGAACCTGTTCACGATTGTATACGAAAAATTGAAGAAGAGTATTCTAGCAGACCTGACCTGACTGATCAGCCTTTAGCGAATCCAGATATGGAAATGTTTGCAGTCGGGAACAGCCTCATGGATCGCGGACTCCGAAAAGCTGGATATGCAGTGGCAACTCATCAGGAGGTCGTAGAAGCAGAAGCTTTCCCTCCAGGTACGTCTGTCCAGAAGGCAGAGCTCGTAGCCCTCGGGAGAGCCCTGCATCTTGGAGCTAAGAAAAAGGTAACCATTTATACTGCTTCTAAGTATGCCTTCTCTGTCATGCATGCACATGGGGCCATGTGGAAAAAGAGGTCAACTAACATCAGGAAAGAAAAAAATTAAACATCCAGAGGAGATACTGGCCTTATTAAACTCTGTTTTTAATGCCGGAAGAAGTAGCCATAGTACATTGCCCGCACCAAAAGACTGATAGCTGTATAGCTAAAGGAAATAATTTGGCTGAACACGTAGCAAAACAGGCGACCAGAGCCAAACACCGTAGCACTCATTCAAAGTGTGGACCTGTCCCTGTTTAAGCCTCAGTATTCAGAAATGGGTCTAGAGAGAGATGATGAATGGGGATTTCACGCTGACTCTTGAGACATAGATGGTGATCAGTACCAAACAAACAAAGAAGGCTGGATATATAATGAACAGGGATTAGTGCTTATGCCCCAACATTTAATGGAAAGAATTATTACTCATCTACATCAAGGAACCCATTACGGGAAGGATGCAACGTATCATTGGCTACAAAAGTTTATTGTTAGTCCATAAATTAAAAGGACCATCCAAAAGGTAATACAAAATTGCCTGATTTGCACCAAAAACAATCCTAAAGCCGGGCCACGTCCAATATTCAAAGGGGTGCAAACCCGAGGGACAGAACCAAGAGATGCCTGGCAAATAGACTTTACTGTTATGCCAAGAGCCATTGGGACATCATAGATATTTGCTGGTATTTGTGGACACCTTCACAGGACGGGTCAAAGCTTTTCTGTGCTGGAGAGAGAAATCTTCCTAGGCAAAAAGGCCTTACTAAAAGAAATTAGCCCTCATTTTGGGTTGCCTCTTTCCATTCAGAGTGACAGTGGAGGAGCTTTCATAGCCAAGGTAACTCAAGGGGTATCTGGGGCCCTCGGACTACAATAGAAGTTACATGCTTCATGGAACCCTTATGACTGAAATGATGAATCATACCTTAAAAGAGACAATCACCGAAGTATGTCAAGAAACCAACTTCACTTGAGATAATGTCTTAACAGTTGTCCTGCTGAGGGTAAGAGTAGCCCCTAGAAGCAAGCGCCACTTGAGCCCTTATGAAATGTTAATGGGAGACCCTTCCTTAAGACTAAGTATTATTGCTGTCTTGAAAGTGATCTCGCTGTAAAAGATTTAGATACTATAAAATGTGTACAGTCCCTTGGTGCTATCTTATTTTCTGTATATAAATATGCCTCTAGCCAATTAACATTTCCTGCAGACATTCCTGTGCACTGCATAAGCCCAGGGAATTGGGTCCTCCTCAAACTTGGAAAAATGACTGCCCTGAGGATCAACTGCAACCCAAGTGGATTGGAGCCTATGAAGTCCTTCTGGTTACACATTCTTCAGTAGAGCTAAAAGGAGTTAAACCTTGGATACACCCCTCCAGAGTAAAAATAGTACCCACTTCTAACCAGCACCCCCCTTGTCCCCTTTACAGTTCCCAAACAGGGCACGCTCTCCATGGACAGGAGGAAGTAGGAGGACCCAACCTTCCTAACACCAGAGGGGCCAGGAAACCCACTACTGATTTCTCAGCCCCTAATTACACTTAACTGAACTTAAGTTACTTTTCAAATCGAAACAGGACAGCTAAGTCTCCACCTGGTCAGGAAGAGAAGATGAGGCCATCTCGAAAGTAGACAGCTCCACCCAGAAATCTGGACCAGGCTGATATAAATCCAAATTCAGTCACTAAGAATGTTAAAAATAACATGTTTTCACTGGTTCCCAAAGAATAAGGCCTGTTTTTGGAGGACTGTTAAAATTAGGAATCATAGTTCTGTGTATCATGGGGTTAATCTTTTTACTCACCAAACTTTTTACTTATTGTCTATCTCATATATTTAAAAAGGCCTCCCCCACTCACATGTTGATTGCCCAAGACTTAAGCTTTCAAAGTGGGACTCGTGAATATTTACAATCAAGTGCAAAAACAATTTCATTCCTCTTATAAAAATCTATGCCCCTTCTCAGCAGGAAGCAGCTAGAGCGGTCATCACCCTATTTCCCTTAAGATTGAGGAATGTACAAAGTAAAAGGGGGGCACTAAAACAGCACATAAAACATTGACCTGCTTATCCTGGTTTTGTCTCCTTAAATAGGTTGTTGACTAATCAAACCTTGAGTTATTTTACAGAGACAGCACTCCCATGTGCAAGACAGGAACCCATGTCTCCAGGATGACCCCAGAACCAAGAATCTTCAGTCTGCAGAACTCAAACAATAGACATGTTGCCACTGGAGCCCTTTACCAAGCAAGAAGTTCTTCAATAAGAAAAATCCAGCTTCCAGCTGCCCAAATAGCTTGATTCCAATCAGCTTCTGACTGTCAACACTAGCCAATAAGCTTGTGAAATTCTCCTAACTTACATTTTGCCCTGAACACTGGACAGGGAGACAGATTTGAGCCCTGCCTCCTGTCGGTTGACTCACAATAAAATGCTTTCTTTTCTCAAAAGCTGGTGCCATAGTATTTGCTTCTATGTGTGTTAGACAGTGAGCGCTTGCTTGGTAACAAAAGGATGAAAAATATCCGCTGATGCATAAATCATTTTATTATTTCTATCTGGTAGAGTGAAAATGGTTACAGTATTTCCTGCTCATAAAGCAGTATTCCAAGCATCTATTAACACTAGTTTATATCCTCTAGCTTGAGGTGAAAACATTAGTTGTTTTATCAACATTAGTTGATAAAATTGCACCTGAGCTGGATGACCAGAACTGCTGAAGTTCTCCTGAGACTTTAATGACAGATACGTACATTAACTTCGAAAGTTACTTTATGTGTCTTCCTAAACAATGCTCTTTTTTTTTTTTTCTTCATTATAGAATTGGAGACCCTGGACTTTAAAGTTCAACTTTGGATACTTCCAACTTTTTTTTTTTTTTTGCGGTACGCGGGCCTCTCACTGCTGTGGCCTCTCCCGTTGCGGAGCACAGGCTCTGGACAGGCATGCTCAGCGGCCATGGCTCACGGGCCCAGCTGCTCCGCAGCATGTGGGATCTTGCTGGACCGGGGCACGAACCCGCATCCCCTGCATCGGCAGGCGGACTCTCAACCCCTGCGCCACCAGGGAAGCCCTGGACACTTCCAACTTTAACATGCTGTGTGATCTTATGGAAGTTGCTTAGGATTTCTGTGCCTCAGTTTCAGTTTCCCCAAGTGTTAAAAAAAGATAATAATAATAGCTCCTTCAAAGGTAGATTGTAAGGATTAAATGAGTTACTATGCTAAAAAGCTTAGGAAAATGCTTAACCCATAGTAAGAGTTCTAAAAATTAGCTATTATCAATATGGAGGTGTCTTGCCTGCCTTAAGAAGACTTATAATTCTCACTTCTCTAGTTATCCTTTTTTCCCCAAAACACAAAAGCAGGAGGAAAAGCAAATACCTTGTGATTTTATTCTCACTGACATGTTCCTGTAGGCCTCTCAGTATTAAAACCATATCATTCAGTAGTGTTGCATTTGGTACTATAATCAAGTTATCTGACTTAGAATGGGTTTTTTGAATGGGTTTCTTCTTGTGTTATTAGCATGCCATTAATCTTTCTTTTTTTTAAATAAATTTATTTTTGGCTGCGTTGGGTCTTCCTTGCTTCGTGCAGGCTCTCTCTGGTTGCGGCGAGCAGGGGCTACTCTTCATTTTGGTTCGCGGGCTTCTCATTGCAGTGGCTTCTCTTGTTGCGGAGCATGGGTTCTAGGCATGTGGGCTTCAATAGTTGTGGTGCACGTGCTCTAGAGTGCAGGCTCAGTTGTTGTGGTGCACGGGCTTAGTTGCTCCGCGGCATGTGGGATCTTCCTGGACCAGGGCTCGAACCCGTGTCCCCTGCTTTGGTAGGCGGATTATTAAGCACTGCACCACCAGGGAAGTCCACCATTAATCTTTCTAAAGTGACAATTTCCTGTTGAGAAATGTTGCCATTTGTATTCCTAATGATTATTATAAATTGCAGTCATGTATTAACTCTGACTAGTCTTTATTTAAAGTAACATGCTTACTAATTTTCTGGTTTCATGACTTCCTGTCTCTGGAATATCAGTCATCTCTGGGTCTGTCCTCAGTCCACTGTTTTTACCTAGATGCTCATGGTGTAAGCCACCCACCGTTGGTGACTCCCAAAGTTGATTTACGGCCCTGAATTGACCTGGTGTTCCCGATTCATATAGCTAGGCTTCTTATTGGCACTTCACATGGCTATTCCACTAGCAGCTCAAATACTCTATTCTAAAATATCACTAATACCGTTAACGGCCTGACCAACTTCAAAGATGAAAAATTTTGTCTTGGGCTTCCCTGGTGGCGCAGTGGTTAAGAATTTGAGCCTGTTCCCCAGAGCTCGTGAACCATAACTACTGAGGCTGCATGCTACAACTACTGAAGCCCGCGTGCCTAGAGCCCATGCTCTGCAACAAGAGAAGCCACTGCAATGAGAAGCCCGTTGCACTGACCACGCTCACCGCAACTAGAGAAAGCCCGCACGCAGCAAGAAAGACCCAATGCAGCCAAAAATAAATAAATTTAAAAAAAAGATTTTGTCTTGTTCACTCTCTGGAACTATATTTACTTTGAATACATCCTCCTGTGAACTCATTCTTTTAAGTAAATTATCCTAACTGAGCCTTGGCAGCAGAAAGGTGGATGAGACCATCAATCAGTCATCACCTACGTCTAGTTTTCCCTAATTGCAAGTAATGAAGTCGTTTTAGGCTTTGTAGTTGCAGTATGTTACCAGCAGAGGGAGACAGTTTCTTACAATTGTGTTACATTTGGCAATGAGCCTTACTTAACAAAGGAATTTGCTGGGCATTTTTTTTTAATTGTTTCTAATATTCTCCAATTATCTTTTTTTTAATTAATTTATTTTTGGCTCCGTTGGGTCTTCGTTGCTGCTCGTGGGCTTTCTCTAGCTATGGCAAGCGGGGTCTACTCCTCATTGTGATGTGCAGGCTTCTCACTGTGGTGGCTTCTCTTGGTGCGGAGCACGGGTTCTACGCACGTGGGCTTCAGTAGCTGTGGCACGCGGGCTCAGTAGTTGTGGCTCGTGGGCTCTAGAGCACAGGCTCAGTAGTCGTGGCACACGGGCTTAGGTGCTCCACGGCATGTGGGATCTTCCCAGACCAGGGATTGAACCTGTGTCCCCTGCATTGGCAGGTGGACTCTTAACCACTTCACCACCAGGGAAGTCCCATGTTGGGCATTCTTAAGACTGAATCTACTAAGAGACCAGAAAGATAGATATCTTGGAGCTCGTTTGAGCTCGTTTCCTTTGCAAAGGAAATAGCTTTTCTTCCACCAAATGGATAATCAAGAGGCCAGCCCTAGTTAATCACATAGACCTCCTGGGCAAGTCCCTTCCTCATCTGTAAAATGAGGGGATGGAACCAAGTAAGGTCTAAAATTGAGGAAGTGGTGGAAGTTTCTTCCTCCAGGGGGAGAGCCCCAAAAGTTGAGGCAGTGGCATAAACAGGCACTGGCAGAGACCCTAAAGCATGAGCTTCTCTTTCTTGTGAAATATGTTTGTTATACCCTTCATGTTTGGGGCTTAGTGATTTGCACTCAGAACTGCAGGTACCTTTGATCTATCACGAGAAACACTCTGGTATGTGATAGGAATGTAAGAGCAAAGCCCATAATGAGAAAACTTTCCATCTGATTTCCAAGGTGGGGCTATGTAGACAGTTAAATAAATGGCAACCTACCAATGTTTAAAATGTACATGCCTGTTGAGCCAGCAATTGCATTTCTAGGAAATTTCCCTGTAGATACATTGGCTCATATGCAAATAAAATTATGAGGCTATTCATTGCTGCTTTGTTTATAATCACAAAAGACTGGAAACAAATGTCCATCACTAGAGGATTCATTTTAAAACTGTATGGTCCAGCCATGCAAAGGAATAGAATGAATTGTTAACTTAGATGGTTCTAAATAAACTGACATTAAATGATCTCGAAGAACTATAGTTAAGTTTAAACAAAAAGCAAGATCCAGAGCAGTGTGTATAGTTGGCTGCTGTTTGTAGGCTTATCTATTTATATGTGTATGTGTGTATTTGTATATGCATCTCTGGAAAGATACAAGGGACTTGTAACAGTGGTCACTTTGGTGGAGAGGCAAGGTTTACCAGGTAGCTGGGGGGACTGGTAGGATGGACTTAATATTATATTATTATATGTCCTTTTGTACCTTCTGAATTTTGTTTTATGTACATATATTATTTATTCTAAATAAGTAAGAGCATAAGAAATGAATTTCAGTAATGGATTGTGGGGATGGACTCTGGATGATACTTATGAGAGAGACCAGAGCCATTCTTCTCATCCTAGCCTTATATCTTGTCCCCGTACCTCCAGTCATGTCCCAATCTGTCTTCACACTGCAGACAGATTGTTCTAAAACACCATTTCATCATATATCCTCCTTGCCCCCAAATCTCCATGACCTAGGAGGTAATACCCAGTTTTCTTCCTGATATTCCAGGCCGTATATAAACTGACCTCAATCTTATGTCCTCTTGTTTGTCAGAAGCAACATTGTGTAGAGTTCAATAGCAAAGGCTTTGAGGCGAGACCACCTGGGTTCAAACCCTACCCATGACCATGAGTTGAGTCACTTAATCCCTGGGTGCTTCAGGTTCATCATCTGTAAAATAAGCTCAACAATGGCACTTACTTAGCAGTATTTGGTACATAATGAGAGTATACAATATACATCAACTGTGATTATTATTAAAGACTTTGCTTTAATAATAATACTTTTGTGCTTATCACAATTGATAATTTTATATTGGCTTATTTATTTGTTTATTGTCTGTCTCTCCCAGTAAACCGTTGGGCTCTCCATGAGGGTAGGGACTTTGTTGTTTTATTTAAAAGTACATTGCTGTACATACCACATGGCTTGGCACATATTAGGTGCTCACTAAATATTTGACTGACTGCCCTCTTAGTTTTCAAATTCCCAGTTCATTCATTCTTTCATTCATTTAACAAATATTTAGCGAGTCCCTACAGGGTGCCAGTCTCTATAATTATGTGATAAAGCATTGACCAAAACAGACAAAAATCCGTGCCGTCCTTGAGCTAGGAGATTCAGGGTGGAGTGGTTTCTGTATTTGAACCTGTTCTAACATAATCTAGCAGTTCCAAACCTAACTGGACATCAGAATCCCTGGGGAGCTTTAGAAGAAGCCTGAGTCAGTGTCTAAAGTGAGCACTGCAACCTGCATTTTTTTATACAAGTAAGATTTTATTTTTGTCACTGTTAAGAGTCTGAATTTTAAACAGATTCTTGGACTCATGACTCATATCAGTTGGCTCATTCAACTTTAGTACCTACCTCACCCCCAGTAGCTTTTCCAGAACTACTACCTTCATCATGAAACTCCATGAGTTTTCCCAATTCAAACTTGAACTTCTTCAGCATTTTTACTTTATTGTCTATTTATTTTTATTAAAATTTTTTTATTGAAATAGTTGATTTACAATGTTGTGTTTCAGGTGTACAGCAAAGTGATTCTATTATACATATATATATATATCTGCATTTTTACTTTTCTAACAAAGACATCATGGAGTGGATAATTAGACTGGTGAGCCTCATGTCTTTTCCAATGCTGTCTGGAATCAACTTATTGACAATTTCTTTCTAGTCATTTGTCTGCATCATCTTCTGGATTTGTCAGACCCGTTGGTGCTGAGCGTAAGAGGTCTTCTGAATTTGATTGTTGCATTTTTTTAGTAAAGCCAAGAGAGAATAGACAAGCAAATAACCATTGGTAGTCTTGACATCAACATGAGTTTCAATCACGGTCTGCTGTTTTTCTGACCATGGAGGTCATTTTGTCACAGGTATGATCCATGCCATGGAAATTAAGCAGGTTTTCCCCTGAACATCTTCAATAATCAGCTTTAATTTTTTTAATGCAGCTTCATCATTCTGCAGATCAGGAAGGCTCACTTCAAAAACAACAACCCCTGAGGCCATCAGATGGGATTTTGGTTCCCAGAGGTTTTTTTTTTTTTTAAGATTTTTTTTGATGCGTACTATTTTTAAAGTCTTTATTGAATTTGTTACAATATTGCTTCTGTTTTATGGGGTTTTTTTGGCCATGAGGCACGTGGGATCTTAGCTCCCCAACCAGGGATCAAACCCACACCCCCTGCATTGGAAGGCAAAGTCTTAACCACTGGACCGCCAGGGAAGTCCCCCCCGAGTTCTTATGACTAGTGTTTTTCCAATATTTCTTATATTGAACATAGCTGGTGCTTTTACAACATACCAATCTTTCTTAGAAAACAGATCAACCACTTTCTTCTTGGTACCCTTTTTGCTGCTATTCATAAGGTGCTTGTTCTTGCTGACCTCCATGGTACTGTTCAGAGAGCCAAAAGGTGGTTGCCTACATTTTTAAAAGGAAGTGCTCAAAAGCTGGTCCAGTGTTTCTAACATTGAGTCTACAGGGTACTTGGGGGTCGGGGTGGTGGGGTTCACAAGTTCTATGACAATTTTTAAGCTTGGAATTTTTAATGATACAATTTTAATATTTATTTATATTTATAATTGCCAAGTTTCTCTTTTGCAGTGATATTTCCTAACTGAAAGACTTGAGTTTCTTAAATCAGTGTTTCTCATACTGGGATTCCATGAGTGTTTACCCAGGGGTCTTTTCATTATTCAAGTTTGTGGAACACTGATCTAGTGCTTTCTAGTGTGAGATTGACCCAAGTTCAATAGCATCTTGCCTTCCCAACTTGAGAGCAGACCTGGGTTCTGGCCCAGCCCTATGTCCTAAGAGATGTCCCAGAAGGTCCACTTTACCCAGGGTGGTGGGCTGGCAGCTCAAGGTTGCTTCATTTTTAAGTGCAAGGGATGAAGACTGAAGCCCTTGGGCTCTGTATCTCTGGGATTTCCATAGACCACACGCTGTGCAGGTAATTCACGGAGGTTCTCACCTACACACCAGACTCCTCCCTTGGAAGGGGGATTTTGCTGGAACCAGTGATAGTGATACTGTAAAGTACAAGAGCTTGGGAACCAGAAGCGCCTGAGTTCAAATCCTACCTTCCCACCCCAACTCCCCAGATATGTGGCTTTGGGAAAATAACTGATATATTCCGTGCCTCAGTTTCCTCATCTGAAACATGGAGCTAGTAACAAGTCACACAATGGTTGGTACACAATTATGGGAGGCTTCGGTTGCATAACCAAGGCACTGAGTTTCTCTCCTTAAGTTGACATCAAGAGCGCTTGTGCTCATCGGGCCCTCGGGGTACACATGAATTAATTCCCGGTCTAACATCTATCATAGACTAAAGCCGTTGGGACAACTGAGCAGTTGTTCCTAGCAGTGCAGAGGAGGGTGAGTGCAGTTCTAATGCCGTTTGTAGGCACCCGAAGAAAGCGGGCGCGAAAGCGCGAGGTTTCCTCACTCCAGCTTGGCTCCCCCAGGCGGCGTTCCAACCTCGGAGAATCTCCGGGAACCAGGGGGTTGGGGGGTGGGGGCGGCGGGCCGCGGCGTGTACCTTCCCAACATGGCGCCCCCCATAGGCCGCCTGCCGCGGTCCCGCCGCACTGACGTGTGTGCGCGCGCGTGTGTCCTGTGTGCCGGTCCCCGGCGCATGCGCGCTCCGTGCGGTCTTCTCCCGGCCAGAGCAGCAGGAGCGGCGGCGGCGGCGGTGACGGCGGCGGAGGCGGCTGCGGCGTTAGAGTAGAGGAAGATGGCGGCTCGGAGCGGCTGGGGGTCCCGCCAGCTGTGAGGAATCCCGAGTGCGGCAAGCGCGGCCTGGGGCGGAGCGCCTCTGCTCAGATCCTATCCCCGGCTCCCTCACCTTCTTCGCCAGCGGAGCGTACCCGAGAGCGTGGCGCTGGCTGGGCCAGGTGAGGCCTCTTCCTCTCCCGGGGCCGCGGCGGGGAGCTGGCGGCTTATGCCCTTTATGCCACGGGTCCGGCGCAGGCCCTGCACCCCGCGCGGGGGTCGGTGCCGGCTGGCCTGGGGGCCTTGCTGTAGTCATTCTCGACCTCCCCGGGTTAGGCAGGGCGGAGGAGAACCCCTTTCCAGGCAGCCCTTGGGATGGGGGCGAACCCGGCCTCTCCCCTCTAGCACGGCGGTTTTCGTTCCCTCACCGGAGCCACGAAAGGGTGTGTGACTAGGGTAAGGATGGGTTTGGGGTGTCAAATTATCTTCCACCCCACCCCCAAATCTTTAACGCCTTTTGAGAGGAGCCGGAGTTCGGTGCCCTCCAAAATTGGGGCTGCGGCGAGGGGCCAGCATCTCTGAAGCTGCAAAAGGAAGATTTTGGAATTGGCTTAAAAAATGAAACACAAGCAGCCTTTCCTACCCCTTAGTTTTCTGAGTGTTCCCCCAGTGAGGTAGGAACTGCGGATCTCCTTGATTGAGACAGCAGCCCACGTTGTGACCGTGGAAGGCTTCTGGTGAGAATTGGTGCAAAGGGAACCGTGGAGGGTGGGAACCAATTTGTAAACGAAGAAAAAAACAGTCGTAAGATCTTGATAGTGTCTGGAAAGTAACTTCGGGGCTAATGAAGTCCTCTCGATCCTTTGAAACCTTTGGATTGTTAAGATTCGGAATACCCAATTGCTTTTGTCTGTTCATCTCCGGAATTTTATTAGGAAAATAAAAGCTTCATTTCTCAATTGCCAAAGTCTTTGGACTTTTCTGTGGTGGGATTCCTACTGCCCAGCGTGAGGATTCAGACACACCATCAGTGCTCGCTTGCGGGCAGGGACATTGTGCTATACTTACCCTTTGTGAGAACAACTTTTGTTGTTCAAATGCTAATTTGGAGACTTTGGTTCTTTCAAGTAGGGAAGCCGGTTTGAAGCCTTGTGGTCTCTTCCTTGAGGAATGAAGGCTTCAGTTGCAGTTGTGCTACGGGGAATTGTTGAGGAGATAGCATTGGCTTGGGCACACCACATACCTTTTATCACTTAAATTTGTGTTTAAGAATGATGACGTCATGGATTTAAAGGGACAAGGAAAATTTGAGAGGAAATAGCGTCGTTTAGTATTGAGCATTTAAGATTCAGTCTGTAGCTTTTACAGTGAATAGTGGTGCTCTGTTTCAGATCCCTAATTTTGAGCGTATTCATGTGTATAATCTGATTGGTTTCCTTTCTGTTGTATGTTGTCATTTTATATCCTGTAACTGTTTGCTTTTGACAAGCCCAGTATGAATATATTACTTTATCTACATTGACCCATGGGTGTTTTGTCTGTTTCAAAAAGCTTTTAATTGTTAAAATGACAGCTGTTTAGTTTAATAGTAGCTAATTTTTTGACCATCTTTTTCTTTTCTTAAAGCCTTTTCCATAGAGATTTGTACATTTTCTTAGTGCCTTTGCTAAGGACATAAACCTAAACCAACAACTTCTCCGTTTTAGACAATTGGAGAGCCACTCTCCATTTCAGTTTGCTAATAAAGAGTCATGAAATTAATGCAGTGAAACATCCTGGTGGTTTGACATTATCCTTCTTGGCATAATGTGTTGCATTGTTGTGCTAAATCATCATCGGATATTGATGCACCTTCATGACATCCATGACATCATTCACTCTCCAGCATTTTGCCTTTTGCAATTTCTTGCCTTCTCAGAGTCACAAAGAAAGAGGATCAGGAAAAATAGCTTAGGATGCTTCTTCAATGTCTGATTTCTAGAAGAGCCTTCTCTAACACCGCTTTATATAGTTAAAACCCTTCTGTAGGACTCAGAGCTGTGTAATTGCTACCCATTGTGAAAATGCTAGCAAAACCTCTAGGCTTTACAAGAATATTGAGGTCCCAAGGAGAAGTTATCTCAAAGATGAACAAATATGTGATTATCTTTGTGATTTCAGGGTTGTTTTAGTCTATATAAAACTAGAAGCCATTTGTTTAAATATTGCCCTTCCCACTTCACAGGATGGTTAGTGTGAAGCAAAAGAGTAATGTTTGTGAAAGTGCTTTGTAAAATAGAAGGTGAATGTAAGATTGATTATTCAGTAACCAGTTTTATGAAAATACCTATTGAGAGCCCTCTGTGTGTTGGACATTTTGGGAAGTAGGTACTGATGATTCTAACAGCTTTTGGTCTCAAGTTGCCTGCAGTCTGGTCGGGGAGCCAGACTGAGAAACTAGTTAAATATATTGTGTAAGAAATGCGCTGAATGCAACCAAGGGAGTCAAGGAAGGCTTCTCAGAGCCAGGATGTCTTTCCCCAACCTTTCCTGTTATTCTGCAGAAAAATATGCCTTTTGTGAGCAACCTGCTTTTTATAAAAACTTAAACATTTTCTGTCACAAGTTCTTTTCCTCTTTTATTCATTCATTGTCATGACACTTCCCACACAGTATGCCCCAGTTATGGTTTCTGCATTCTCAAAAATCCACCAGAGTCTTGGGAGAACCTTTTTGAGAGTGAGTCATACGCACAGGCAATAAACACAAACATTGCAGCTGCATTTTAAAACATCTCCGATTACTAAGTGGAGACAGCTCTAGAGTGGTGGTGATGCTTTTATTTTTGTTGTGTAAACTGGCACAAGAAGTACTGTATGATTTGAATTTGATCACATTCAGTTGATAAATGTTTAGTTGTCAGTCCCTTAGAATGTTGACTGTAAGTGATTATTAGTACTGTCTCCGGTCTCCCAATAATACATAAGACAAGAAGGTCCTTCTCCTTTTGAGGTGAAGCTGACAGGTTGAGCCAGAAGTATACTAAACTGTTTCGTAGAATCTATTTATGTAGATTGAGGCAGCTTAGCATGTCTGATATTAAACTTCTGTTCAGTGCAAGTTCCTCATCTTAGTGCTGTGGTATTTGATGATTAATTTAGCATGTTGTCACCTACACTGCAGAAATTTTATGGATTTTTGGATTGAGTGGAATCTGTAAGCGGTGCAGTATTGAACACATACCATCTGTATCTTAACGGAACATGAGTGCTTTAAGGTGGTGGTTGACAAGGAAGTGAAGGTGATGTGTTTGTTCATTCTTCTGTATTGTGGCAGTTTGTCACGTGTAGAAAGATACGACCTACAGACAAGTCATTTAAAAATTGCCCAGTATGAAGCTCATAACACTACAGCTTATTTTTTAAATTGTTTCTTGTGACATTCTTCTAAATATCTTGTAAAATTAGTGGTACTCATGCATAGCTTAATTTTGTGCTTACTTACTCATGCATGTATTGGAAAGCAAATTTGCTTTGAATTCTGATTCTTCCTTTATTAAGTTTCTACTTTTTAATTTCTAAAGTTTTCTCCTAGGCTTTTGATTTAATTTTTTCTAGTGTTGCTGTTCTGTTTTGCTTCAAAGGTGGAAGTATCTTGTGGTACTTTGATGCTTGTTTATATATATAAATCTGATAAATGTACAGATATTATATAAAGCAATAGTTACTTGTAAAATTTTACTACTCTGGACAGTAACTTAGCTTAAATAGTAACATATTTTCTCTTGTCTCCTAGTAATACATAGATTTCAGGTAGTTCATTTAATTTCTTTCTTTCTTTTTTTCCTGGCTGTGTTGGGTCTTCGTTGCTGCGCCCCGGCTTTCTCTAGTTGCGGTGAGCAGGGGCTACTCTTCGTTGTGGTGTGCGGGCTTCTCTTTGTTGCGGAGCACGGGCTCTAGGCGAGTGGGCTTCAGTAGTTGTGGCACGGGGGCTCAGTAGTTGTGGCTCGCGGGCTCTAGAGGGCAGGCTCAGTAGTTGTGGCACATGGGCTTGGTTGCTCCACGGCATGTGGGATCTTCCCGGACCAGGGCTCGAACCCGTGTGCCCTGCATTGTCAGACGGATTCTTAACCCCTGCACCACCAGGGAAGTCCCAGTTCATTTAATTTCTATAAAGGCAAGCAAGTTCCAGTTTTAGCTACTAATATTCCCTTAGAATATTTAACGTTTAGGATACTTTTATTTCAGCTATTTTAAGGAATTCACTGGTATGGCATACTCTTCCAAATTTGTGTTTCCTTTATTATTCTCATTTTAAATGTTTGATTCATGTTACTATCTAGAGAACAAGAAATTTTTTTCCAGAATGAACCTCTTGGTGCATTGTTTGGAGAAAGATTGATGTTAATTATAAATTGATCAATACAGTTTTACTAAATGTTGCCTCTCCCATCTGCTGGTTTTTCAGATGCAAATCAAGGGAAAATGGAATTTATCCTTCTGTTTCAGTATTTATTTTTAAAGCTTTTTTGCTTAGTAGTCTTGCTGTGTTTTGCCAAAAAGCGACAGTGTCTTGTCTTTTCTTGGTTGTTCCAGCAGTGTTATGTTTGCAGTCTGTTCTGCAGGACTGCTTTCTTAGCTTTTGCTTTGAGATACTTAGATAGATCCTTCAGTCTAGTCAAAAGCAAGCAAGCTGCTGTCTTCCTTATTACTGAATCTGAAGTTTTACTTTCCTGTGGGTCCTTCAAATTTTGATTTGTCTGTCTTCCTTATGTCCCCCCACCTTTTTTTTCTTCCCCCCAGTAAATGCAGTTCTCTCTTCCAAGTGTGCTTCATAAATCATAATGGAATTTTGGAATATAATTCCCCATAGAGCTGCATAATGATGTGTGCGTTAGAATTTCACATTTTATTTAACTTATAAGTAACTTAATGGTAACGAATCTTGAAGACATTATGGTAGGTGAAATAAGCCACAAAAGAACAAATATTGTATGATTACACTTGTATGAGGTACCTAAAATAGTCTAATTCATAGAGAGAGAAAGTGGAATGGTAGTTGCCAGGGGCTGAGGAGAGGAGGGAAAGGGGAGTTACCTTTAATGGATATGGAGTTTTAGTTTGGGATCAAAGTTCTGAAGACGGATGGTGGTGACGGTTGCACAACAATGTGAATGTACTTGATGCCACTGAACTGCATATTTGAAAATGGTGAAAATGGCAGTTTTTATGTCAAGGTATATATTAACACACACACACAGAGGAAGCTTAATGGTTTACATGTGCTCTGTGGGCTGGCTTGATAATTATTTATTTCAATATAGTAATTAAGATCATAGGCTTTGACCCCAGGTAGACCCAGGCCCCTACCCTAGTTCTGCTACTTTCCTTGGGTATGCACCTTAGGTTCTCTAAGCCTCAGTTTTTTCATCTATAAAATGAGGATGATGCCCACGTTTTGGGACAATTAAATGCGGGAATACGTGTGAACTTTCTCAGCACATTGCCTAGCATATAGTAAACACTTAAAGCTTACACATTATTATTACATTGTTTTATGGAACATTAAAACTGGGACAAGGGGAACTTGCCTCCTAGCTTCCTCATAGCATAGTCCAATGGCATACTTGTCCTGTATGCAGACATACCTGTAGCAGGAATACATGTTTTCTGGTTTCTCCCTTGCTTCCCTTTCTGTATTTGATTGGAGAACTGGGCTTTTTCATGTCTTCATTTGATATCACTGCCCTTATGTCTCTTAAATCCATCTAGATGTGATCTTTCTTTTATGCCTCTTGGTTTTCCAGGGACTTTATAGAGCATATCCTCTAACTCAGCTGTCCACGTGTTCACAACTGAGTCCATTGTTTCACCTCTTACCTCCCTTAACATAAAAACCTTTACTAACCAAGTTCCCTTCTTAATATTCCCATCTCTGTAGATAGAATACGTTTATTCTGGTCTGATAGACCATGAAACTGGGAGTCATTTGTTAATACCCTTTTTTTAAAAAAAGTCTTTTGTATCCTGCCATGTAGATCTGTATTATCTTCCTCAGTATCCCTTAGGTTTCCCTGCTCCTCGTTACACTTGCTGACATGACTCTAGACCAGGCTTTTATGAGCTGAGGGCAGACTGAAGTACTGCTGTAGTTCTTAACTAGTCTTGTTGCCAGGGCTCTGCTACTTACTAGTTGTATGATCTCAGCCTCCCTCATCTTCAAAATGGGAGTTACAATTCCTGCTGCATGACATACGTGTGCAATATTTAACTAAGTGTCTAACACATGGTGAACACTGCATAAGAAGTATTTGCTGTTACTTGAGTTTTTCTTCTAGGTAATTTTTGGAAATGGTTAAGATTGAAGTGACAGTATTTACAACAGACCAATCTTAAGGGACTGCGATCCGAATATTTCCCCTCTGATCGGGAACCTATGGTAACTCATTATTGCCTACTCCCTTACTGATCTTTGAAGCTCTCCATTTGGCCCTCATTGTACCTTTCCAGCCTTATTTTACATGATACCCATCATGCAGTCTGTTCAAGCCAGACTAGTCTCACTGCCTCTCATGTATATTATGTTCATTTTTATAACTGGAATATTCATTTTCCTAGGTAGGAGGCATATTTTTCATTAACTACTCTATCCAGCTCTGTAGAGTATCTCCTGTATGCTCCACCACTTAACCACTCTTGCCCCTGCACAATTAGGTTAAAGTTAATATCCAAAAAGAAAATTACTGTGCTAATGAATTCCTGCCAAATACTTAAAAGGGATATATCATGCAGTATAATTCACATGTAATATTTTTGGTGTCTTCTATGCACATTTAGTACTTACATATTAGGCACTCAAATATTCATTCAGTGTATGGGTTTATTCTTATGGGCTGACGTTCTTCGTGAGCTTTCTGAGGCGTTGCGTGATCCTAAGTGTCTGTTGAGTCTTTTTTGCCTTTTTGTTCATTGGTCCGTTCATTCAAAAAACATTTATTAAATGCTGTGTGCTAGGCATGGTTCAAGATATTAGGGTTACAGTGGACAAAATAGGCAAGGGCTCTGATTTCTAGGATCTTACATTCGAGAATGAAGAAAGCAGTTAATGAATGAACAAAACTTCAGACAGTAATAAATACTTCAAAGAAAATTAAAGAGAGTTAGCTAAAAGGGAAGACTGAGATTGGTTTAGAGAAAGCCTCAGTGAGAAGGTGATATTCAGGCTGAAAGACACAAGGCAGAATGTTTAATGCTAAGTTTTGGGGACATAAGGAACAGCTAGCGCAAAGGTCTAAAGTACGAACCAGGATCTAGTTGGGACTCTCAAATTGCATTTGGCTGTTGTTTAGTTTTTGCTTCATAATCTAAAATAGCCTCCTCCCCTTCTCCCCATTTGTTTTTTTTTTTTTTCTTTTGCTCAATGACACTGACTTTTTGAAGAGACCAGCCTGGGTCTCTGGTAGACTCTTCCACATTCATGAGTTGTCTTACTATTTCCTTCTGTCAATTAATTCCTTCCTTTATCACCTTTTAAGACAATTGACAATTTGCAATCCTTTGTGATACTGTGTATTCAAGTTGTATCGCACTTGATGTCAGCTTTTGCCATTGTAATGATGCTGAATTTGAACACTTGGTTAATGTGCAAGTCCTAGATCTTTCCATTGTAAAGGTTTCCCTTTACATGGATCAAGTAATCTGTGGGTAGCAAATTAATACAACACAATTACTCTATTCCATCTTTCACCTGTTGGTTTTAACGTCCGTCAGAGAGCCTTGCCTTAATCAGTTGTTTCATTGGAGGTTGCAAAAGGATGATTGTTATTGTTGTATTCCTTCCACATTTATTAGCTGGCTAATAAATGAGAATCAACTGAGAATTAACTACTAAAAGTCTCTCCTAATAAGGCAGGGTGTTTTGTTTAATTCCTTGCTTTCCATTGTAAATTTTCTTGGTGAAGAACTGGTCACCTCAGTGGTAGCAAATGAGTTTCTTTTCTATTTTCTGTATCATTGTAGGCACGTGAATTTTTATTTATTCATTATTTTACAGTTAGTTACAGCCATTAGTCTCTTTTTTTTTTTTTTTTTTTGTGGTATGTGGGCCTCTCACTGTTGTGGCCTCTCCGGTTGCGGAGCACAGGCTCCGGACGCACAGGCTCAGTGGCCATGGCTCACGGGCCCAGCCGCTCCGCTGCACGTGGGATCTTCCCGGACCGGGGCACGAACCCGCGTCCCCTGCATCGGCAGGCAGAGTCTCAACCACTGCGCCACCAGGGAAGCCCCATTAGTCTCTTTAACGCAGAACTTTCACCAGTATGAGTGTCTTCAAGCTAGTGTTGTGTCCTTTTGATGTGCCCCGTGTGCCCTTTGGTGTTTCGGTTGTTTTCTCTTGCAAGATTTTCCAGGTGCACCTTGTACTCTCTCTGTTCTTGACCCGAAATCAGTCATTTTTCTAGGAAGACCTAGTTACTTTTACAGAGAATGCCATTAGAAACCAAGATCTGAGTGCTACGAATGCTCATTGCTTACTGTGTCTTCATTATTTCTAGGTCCTTTCAATGGGCAGAGATAGAAAATACGTTTTTTAGAAATCAAAACTTCATATTGATATTTCCAATTTAATTTGAATCCTTACAGGGTTCTTTTCTTTAGATTTTATATTTGTCTCTCTTTCCTTAAACCGAAAATCTTATTTTTTTAGTACTGTTCACGTTTATTTGTTCTATACTACAGTATACATAACTCTTATTTTTATTTTAAAAAAATTTATTTATTTATTTGGCTGTGTCGGGTCTTTGTTGCAGCATGCGGGATCTTCGTTGCTGCGCACGGGATCTCAGTTGCAAAGTGCGGGATCTAGTTCCCTGACCAGGCATTGAACCTCGGCCCCCATGCATTGGGAGCGTGGAGTCTTAATCACTGGACTACCAGGGAAGTCCCATACGTAACTTTTAAAAATATAGTCTTCAGGGCTTCCCTGGTGGTGCAGTGGTTGGGAGTACGCCTGCCGATGCAGGGGACGCGGGTTTGTGCCCCGGTCCGGGAGGATCCCATGTGCCGCGGAGCGGCTGGGCCCGTGGGCCGTGGCCGCTGGGCCTGCACGTCTGGAGCCTGTGCTCCGCAACGGGAGAGGCCACAACAGTGAGAGGCCCGCGTACCGCAAAAAAAAAAAAAAATATATATATATATATATATATATATACACACGTATATATATACACATATATATACATATACATATATATAGATATAGTCTTCATGTTGTTACTAACAAAATTACTGAGGTAAATTTAAAATTTATTTGTCATTCTTTTTTTACCCTTAGAACATTCTGTCAACATCCAGTCAAGAAAATGGAAAACATACTAGATAGTTCAAATATAGGAGATTTAATGTAGGTTGCAAGACTGAGAGAGCAAAAAAGAGTAGGGCAGGGTGACTTAGAGATTAATAACTAGGGTGAAATTGGAACTTCCCTGGTGGTCCAGTGGCTAAGATTCCGTGCTCCCAATGCAGGGGGCCCAGATTCAATCCCTGGTCAGGGAACTAGATCCCACAAGCATGCCACAACTAAGAGTTTGCATGCTGCAACTAAAGATTCTGCCCGCTGCAACAAAGATCCTGCATGCCACAACTAAGACCCAACACAATCAAGTAAATAAATAAATATTAAAAAATAAATAAAGTAACTGGGGCGAAACTATTACCTCAAGAGTTGGAAACAAAAGGGATAGATGGTATTATCAAACCTTTTAAAGAAAATGGAGAGGGGGTCACCCACGACCTCAGGCACTGCTGCCACTTTCAGATCTGGGACCAAGAGGGGGAATTGCCAAGATATGCCACATGGCTGGTGCTTGGATCATCCTCTTCCTAATTTTTATTAGTTTCTGGTTTATCCTTACAGTGTTTCTTTTTGCAAAAATAAACAAATATCTACATATATTCTTTTTTATCCGTTCTTACACAAAAGATTGCCATATTATGTACACTGTTCAGCATTTCTTTTCACTTAATATATCCTAGAGATGATGCCTTATTGGAACAGAGGTAATCCCTAATCATATTCACAGCGTCATTGTGTGGATGTGCCAGATTTGTTCAACTAGTCACTTTTTGATGGTAATCAGTAAGTAATGCTTTACTGCTGATCTTTTAAAAATAGATTTTGGTGGGAATTCCCTTGCGGTCCAGTAGTTAGGACTAGGCACTTTCACTGCCGAGGGCCTGGGTTCAGTCCCTGGTTGGGGAACTAAGATCCCACAAGCCATGTGGCGTGGCCAAAAAAGAAAAAACACCCTACTTTAAAATAGATTTTGGGGCTTCCCTGGTGGCGCAGTGGTTGAGAGTCCGCCTGCCGATGCAGGGGACACGGGTTCGTGCCCCGGTCCGGGAAGATCCCACATGCCGCGGAGCGGCTGGGCCCGTGAGCCATGGCCACTGAGCCTGCGCGTCCGGAGCCTGTGCTCTGCAACGGGAGAGGCCACGACAGTGAGAGGCCCGCGCACTGCAAAAAAAAAAAAAAAAAAAAAAAATAGATTTTGGTATGTGTGTTAGAAAGAGCATTGAGCTGATAACAGGTTCTGTTTTGCCACTAAATACATGACCTTAAGGAAGTCACCTAAGTTTTCGGACTTCAGTTTCCTCATTTGTAGAATAAGGGTTAAATTGCTCCATAATCTCTAAGATCTCCTGCTATAATATTTTATATTTTTCTGAGAGTTTTATTAGCCATATTTTAAACCTATTGCTCAGTAAAGTATGTAAAGCATAGGAAAATTATAAACGAGAACGTAAGGTTAAGTTTTAGAAGTACTACTGAGGGTTTTCTAAACTTGAATCTGTTCAAGTGCTTGTTAAAAAAATTAATATTCCTGGGCCCATCCCTGTTTTCTGAAACAGTCTCTAGGAAGTGTACCTACTCGGTGATTTTTTTTTTTTTTTTTAATGATCAAGCTTGTGAAACAAGATTTACTTCATGTGCATATGCCATTGTCCTTTAGGTTTCCTGAGGATAGGGAGTAGTCAGGACATTATTTACCCTTCATGAATTCCTTTTCTCTGACCACCACCAGAAGAAATATAAGTAGAAATGAAAATTTCCATTCTCTTACAGCATCTTGTCAAAATGTACTGTGTTCTTTGCAGAATATTTTTGTGTCAGTGAGGTTGCTGGTTCTATATGCAAATTGAGAGATTTGATGGGAATACTGTACAGTTGTAGAGTGCTTTGAATTCTGCTTCCTGAAACACTGTTTTCACCATGCTTCTCATTTGCTCACATGTAGTGAATTCCTTCCGAGAGACTTCAGAACATATTGGGTTCCAGTTCTGGTTCCTTTTCTTTTTACAAAGCTGGCTAATTGTGGGCAAATGAATTTATCTGGGTCTCATAATCTTCATCTGTAAAACATAACTGATAATATGTCCCTTATAGAATTGAGGTAGGGTTAAATGAGATAAGGCACTTGGCACAAACTCTTAATACCTGTTGATTCCCTTTCCTCTCAGCTAGTCTTCACACCAGCTGCCTTTTAATGATTTCTTAAGAAGTTGGTACTCAGAGTCCATGGACTGGCAACGTTGGCATCACCAGGGTTAGAGTGCAGAATGTCAGGTCCCACTCCAGGCCTACTGAATCTGAATCTGTAGTTTGAGTTGCTCATTAAAATTTGAGAAGCATTGGAACCTTAAGAGATTTTCTTTTTGTCTGAGTTCCTAATGATTTCGTTGTTCTTTTTACCTTTGGCAGGTTGGTTTTGCTGTGCGCTATTAGCTAAAGCTATTTTAGATCAAATATGTGAGCACGTGTTCAGAATAAAAGTTCACCTGCAGAAGTGTTTACGTATTATTATTAAATACTATTAAAAGTTAGGTTTAGGTAGATTTTTTTATAGTGAGAAATTCAGAAGAGTGCATAAAATATGTGCAGTGTAAAGAATAATTATAAGCAAACATCTGTGTCACCGCCATCCAGGTCAAGTGATGGAATATTGCCAGTGCCTCATAGGTACTTCCAGTGTAGCCCTTTTTGATTACAACCATTTCCTGTCTTAGAAGTAACTACTGTTTTGTCTCATGATACTTTCCTTGCTTTTCTTGATAGTTTTATCACCTGTGTATCTAAACAGTAGTTTAGTTTTGCCTGTTTGTCAACTTTACATAAATGGAATCATACTTCGTGTATTTTTTTGTTGTCGTCTTCTGGTCAGTATTAGAGATGTATCCATTTATTGTATAGATTTTCTTTTTAAAGTAGTAGAGCGCAAAAAAATTCTGGCAAGTTTTGAATAATTTTAGCTGTAGTATTAAACCTTGATTTTTTTTAAAGAAAACAGAAACATTAATTCAAAAAGATATATGCACCTCAGTGTTTATAGCAGCATTATTTATGACAGCCAGGATATGAAAGCAACCTAAGTGTTCATCAGTGGATGAGTGGATAAAGAAGATGTGGTACACACACACACACTGTAATACCGCTCAGCCGTAAAAACGAATGCAGTGTTGCCATTTGTGACAACGTGGATGGACTTGGAGGGCATTACGCTTAGTGAAATAAGTCAGACAGAGAAAGACAAATACTGTATATCACTTATATGTGGAGTCTAAAAAATACAGCAAACTAGTGAATATAACGAAAAAGAAACAGACTCATAGAGAACAAACTAGTGGTTAACAGTGGGAGAGGGGAGGGGCAAGGGTCAAGATAGGGGTAGAGGATTAAGAAGTACATTCTACTGTGTATAAAATATATAAGCTACAAGGGTATATTGTATAACACAGAGAATATAGCTAATATTTTATAATAACCTTTAAAAATTGTGAATCACTGTGTTGTATACCTGAAACTTATATGATATTGTACATCAACTGTACCTCAATTAAAAACAAAAACCTTAATGCTTAGTTTTCTTTGGAAAACACCCATTTATACAGTTTGTTTTCTTCTCCTCTACTTAAAGATACATAGCTGTAATATCTAAACTACTGTGCACTTTGTTTCTAAATATTAAAAAATTGCTAGTTTTGTTATATTTATTTTTGGCAGGAATATTATACACTCTCCTGGGTGTCTTTTGTTTTAAAATTAGACTGTAGAGGGGACTTCCCTGGTGGTCCAGTGGCTAAGACTCTGGGCTGCCAATGCAGGGAGCCCGGGTTTGATCCCTGGTCAGGGAACTAGATCCTGCATGATCTGGCATGTGGCAGTGAAGATCCCGCATGCTGCAGCTAAGACCTGGTACAGCCAGATAGATAGATAGATAGATAAATATTTTAATAAAATAAAATTACACTGTAGAATAGCCTACTTTTATTTATTTTTATTTATTTATTTTTGGCTGCTTTGGGTCTTAGTTGTGGCATGTGGGCTGTTTGTTGCAGCACACAGGCTTCTCTCTAGTTGTGGTGTGTGGGCTCAGTAGTTTTGGCACGCAGGCTTAGTTGCCCTGCAGCATGTGGGATCTTAGTTCCCTGACCAGGGATTGAACTCGTGTCCCCTGCATTGGAAGGCGGATTCTTAATCACCAGACCACCAGGGAATCCCTATTCTACTTTTTTTTTTCATTTTTATTTTTTATTTTTGGCTGCGTTGGGTCCTTGTTGCTGCGTGTGGGCTTTCTTTTTAGTTGCGGTGAGCAGGGGCTACTCTTCATTGCCGTGCACGGGCCTCTCATTGCGGTGGCGTCTCTCGTCTTGGAGCACCGGCTCTAGGTGTGCAGGCTCTAGAGCGCAGGTTCAGCAGTTGTGGCGCATGGGCCTAGCTGCTCCGCAGCATGTGGGATCCTCCCAAACCAGGGCTTATACCCGTGTCCCCTGCATTGGCAGGCGGATTCCCAACCACTGCGCCACCAGGGAAGCCCCCCCGTTCTATTTTTAAATATGTATTTTTACATTTAAAAATCAGAACCAAGTTGAATTTACTGAAAATTTGGGAGACATTTTTACAAATTACAGAATAGATGTTTGTTGTAATCAATTCACATAAGTGAATCCTTTTTTACAAACTACCACAGATAACTACTTTTGACAGTTTGAAATGAAATTTTCTCTGTGGATTCAAAAAAAATTCACTTCTGCATTTTTAGGCAGAAATGGCTTCTTAAATTTTGTAATATGTTGTAGAGTTTGTCCACCTCCTTTTAACAGCTACTTAAGATGATGGTTGTGTCATAATATGTTTGTCTACTCCCCTGTGAATGGACACTTGGCTTGTTTCTATTTAATTTTTAAATTTGCTGTTAAAACAGTGCTGCATGGAACACCTTTTTTGCAGTTGTGCCAACGTTTACTTCAGACATATTTCTAGAACTAGAATGTCTGAGTCATCTGGCCTATGCATTTAAAATATTACTCAGCCTTAAAAAGAAACGAAATTGAGCTATTTGTAATGAGATGGATAGACGTAGAGTCTGTCATACAGAGTGAAGTAAGTCAGAAAGAAAAAGACAAATACCGTATGCTAACACATATATATGGAATTTAAGAAAAAAAAATGTCATGAAGAACCTAGGGGTAAGACAGGAATAAAGACGCAGACCTACTGGAGAACGGACTTGAGGATATGGGGAGGGGGAAGGGTGAGCTTTGACAGGGCGAGAGAGAGTCATGGACATACACACACTAACAAACGTAGTAAGGTAGATAGCTAGTGGGAAGCAGCCGCATGGCACAGGGATATTAGCTCGGTGCTTTGTGACAGCCTGGAAAGGTGGGATAGGGAGAGTGGGAGGGAAGGAGACGCAAGAGGGAAGACATATGGGAACATATGTATATGTATAACTGATTCACTTTGTTATAAAGCAGAAACTAACACACCATTGTAAAGCAATTATACCCCAATAAAGATGTTAAAAAAATAAATAAAATGTTGATAGATAACACTTTAAAAAAGATTTTAACTGGTATGGTTTAGTTTTCCTTGACAGTCCTCAACTTGATCGGAAATTTTGAATTATTTTTATCTTAAAATTTATCTTTATTCCGTTGTCATTGATCCATTCTATTCATTTACCCATTGTCTACTAGTTGCTGAAGGCAGTATATATATATATATATATGAATTAGACATACTTGCTGAGAAAGATGTGTACCTGATTATTATATATGGTAGAAAGTGAGAGGGAAATACAAAGGGAATTCATAAAAAGAAATTCCTTCTAGTTGGAGAAATCAGGGAATGTTTTCCACAGTAGGTGGTGCTTGAGCTAGCCTCGAAGGATGGGTAGATTTGCACTTAGGAAACTGTTTCCCAAACAGAGAGCAGCAAGGAAAAAGGATTTTGGAGGTAGGAAGGAAGAGGCTTTGCTGAGATTCAGTTTGGCTGAATGATAGAGGACTAGATTGCAGTAGGGAGAGATACACAGAAAGAGAGCTTAGACCCAGATTGTGTTGACTTTAAAATGATATACCAGCTGTGGAAGACAGTTCTTCAAAGTATTAAACAAGGGACTTCCCTGGTGGCGCAGCGGTTAGCAATCCACCTGCTAATGCAGGGGACACGGGTTCGAACGTTGGTCTGGGAAGATCCCACATGCCTTGGAACAGCTGGGCCCGTGCACCACAACTACTGAGTCTGCGTTCTAGAGCCCGCGAGCCACAACTACTGAAGCCTGTGTGCCTAGAGCCCATGCTCTGCAACAAGAGAAGCCACTGCAATGAGAAGCCCACGCACTGCAACGAAGAGTAGCCCCTGCTTGCCACAACTAGAGAAAGCCTGCGCGCAGCCACAAAAACCCAACGCAGCCAAAAATTAAAAAAAAAAAAAATTAAAGAGTTACCGTATGATCTAGCAGTTCCATTTCTAGGTGTCTATCCAAAAGAATTGAGAGCAAGAACTGAAACAGATATTTGTATATCAGTGTTCATAGTAACATATTCACAGTAGTCAAAAGGTGAAAACAGCAAATGTCCATCAATTGATGAAGGGATGGAATGGAATAACATGTGGTATATACATACAATGAAATATTATTCAGCCTTCAAAAGGAGTGAAATTCTGACACATGCTACAACATGGATGAAGCTAGAAGATGTTATGTTAATAAGTAAAATAAACCAGTCACAGAAGGACAAATGTTTTATGATTCCACTTACATGAGATACCTAGAGAGTAGTGCAATTCAAAGAGACAGAATAGAATAGTAGTTACCGGGAGCTGAGGGGAATTAGTTTTTGTTTTTGTTTTTTGCGGTACGAGGGCCTCTCACTGTTGTGGCCTCTCCCGTTGCGGAGCACAGGCTCCAGACGCGCAGGCTCAGTGGCCATGGCTCACGGGCCCAGCCGCGGATCTTCCGGACCGGGGCACGAACCCGTGTCCCCTGCATTGGCAGACGGACTCTCAACCACTGTGCCACCAGGGAAGCCCAGTATTTTTTTTTTTAAATGTGACTTTATTTGGAAATAGGGTCTTTTAAAAAAATTTTTATTTATTTTTGGCTGCATTGGGTCCTCGTTGCTGCACGTGGGCTTTCTCCAGTTGCCTCAAGTGGGAGCTACTCTTCCTTGCGGTGCGCGGGCTTCTCATTGTGGTGGCTTCTCTTGTTGTGGAGCACAGGCTCTAGGCGCGTGGGCTTCAGTAGTTGTGGCACGCGGGCTCAGTAGTTGTGGCTCATGGGCTTAGTTGCTCCGCAGCATGTGGGATCTTCCCGGACAGGGCTCGAACCCGTGTCCCCTGCATTAGCAGGTGGATTCTTAACCACTGTGCCACCAGGGAAGCCCGGGAGGTAGTATTTAATGGGTATGGAGTTTCCATTTGTGATGATGAAAAAGTTCTGGAGATGGATAATGCCATTGAAATGTATACTTTAAAATGATTAGAATGTTAAGTTTTATGTGTATTTTACTACAATAAAAATAAACACAAAATAATGCAACGTTAAAGACCTTGAATATTAAAGAATTGGCACTGAGGACTCAATGATCTAGATTTGCACCATGAAGATCAATCCTGAATCGAAATAAAGGATAGATTGGGGAAGGAAGGAGTAAGCAGTGGGAAAACCAGCTAATTCTCTTCATTGCAGTAGTTTAGTTAAGAGATGATACTGCCTTTAGAGTAACAGTGAGGTAATTGGAAGGAAGGGATAATATGAGAGAGATCTGTCAACTAATTAGATGTGAGAGGAAAGAGAAAAGGAAAAATAAAAGGGACCTCTAGGTTTTGAGTCAGGTAAATGGAAGGAAGGAAGATAAGCGGGTAGCTGGGAAAATGTTCAATAGGAATTTGGTGTCAGCTGTCTAGAAGGCAATTGAAAATAAGAAGATGCAGAGAGGTAGTTCAGGAATATCAGGCCTAGAATTTTGGAGTGATTAATTTGTCCATCCGTCTGTCCATCCATCCATTTTTTTGAACAAATGTTTCATTGAATTTGCCTTATACCAGGCATAGAACATGGACACATCAGTCTGTATCCTCAAGGATCTCACAGTCTAGCGAGTCACACTCTTAGTAGTCATATTTGAAACCATGTGATCCTCTAAGGAGAAAATGTAGCAGGGCAAAGAAGGCAAAAATGGAATTTTGGGGTCCACCTCAACATTTGGGGTATCAAAGGAGAAAGGCACCTCAAAATGAGGGGACAGAGAGATAGTAGACACCAAGGGAAACATATATAGTCATCAAGAAGTAAACTGAATTTGAGGAATCAAAATAGTGCTAAGATGAAGTTGGAAAATTTCAGAAATTTCTTTAAAATGAATTTGAAGTTTTGCTGTTTTTATTTTGTCCATGGGAGTGATGACAATGTAATCTTGTTTCCTTTTTTCTCTTTGCCATTTTTTATATTTTTTGATCCATAACTGATTGAGATAGAACTACATTAGTGTGCCAGTCAGCTGTGCTTTCAGCTTTGGATTTCTGCTGTTATCAGCAGAAATTCCCACTTGGAACTTTTGTCCTTAGTTTTTACCTATAAATAAAATATTGTCGGGACTTCCCTGGTGGTGCAGTGGTTAAGAATCCGCCTGCCATTGTAGGGGACACGGGTTCGATCCCTGGTTGGGAAAGATCCCACAAGCCACGGAGCAACAAAGCCTGTGCGCCACAGCTACTGAGCCTGTGTTCTAGAGCCCGCGAGCCACAACTAGTGAAGTGTGCACACCTAGAGCCCATGCTCCGCAACAAGAGAAGCCACCGCAATGAGAACACCACACGCCGCAACTAAGAGTAGCCCCTGCTCACCACAACTAGAGAAAGCCTGCGTGCAGCAACAAAGACCTAGTGCAGCCAAAAATAAATAAATAATTTAAAAAAATATATATGGTCTTCCTTCAATCTAAATTGGCCTAGCTCATAATACACTTCTTTTTTATTCTGGTAAAATATACATAACATAAAATTAACCATTTTAGCCGTTTTTAAGTGTATAGCGGCGTTCAGTGTATTCACATTTTTAAAAAAATTTTTTAAAAATTTATTTATTTTTGGCTGCATTGGGTCTTTGTTGCTGTGTGCAGGCTTTCTCTAGTTGAAGCGAGTGGGGGCTACTCTTCGTTGCGGTGCGCGGGCTTCTCGTTACGGTGGCTTCTCTTGTTGCGGAGCACGGGCTTTAGGCACATGGGCTTTAGTAGTTGCAGCACACGGACTCAGTAGTTGCGTCACGTGGGCTCTAGAGCATGTGGGCTTCATTAATTGTGGCACATGGGCTCAGTAGTTGTGGCACATGGGCTCTAGGGCGCACAGGCTTCAGTAGTTGTGGCTCACTGGCTCTAGAGTGCAGGCTCAGTATCTGTGGCACATGGGCTTAGTTGCTCTACAGCATGTGGGATCTTCTCAGACCAGGGATCGAACCTGTGTCCCCTGAATTAACAGGCGGATTCTTAACCACTGTGCCACCAGGGAAGGCCCACATTTTTTACGTAATAATAATACCTTTCTTTATTCTTACTGCTTTTTTTTTTTTTTTTTTTTTTGCGGTACGTGGGCTTCTTGCTGCTGTGGCCTCTCCCGTTGCGGAGCGCAGGCTCCGGACGCGCAGGCCCAGCGGCCATGGCTCACGGGCCCAGCCGATCCGCGGCATGTGGGATCTTCCCGGACCGGGGCACGAACCCGCGTCCCCTGCATTGGCAGGAGGACTCTCAACCACTGCGCCACCAGGGAAGCCCCTTACTGCTTTTTAAATCAAACCTCTTTCCTAACAAGTTTTCATCTTTCCCACATAGAAAATTGATTCTGTTTATTTAATTTCACTATAATATTTAACTTATTTAATTTGAAGTACCTGGTAGGTTGATTCAAGAATGATACTTCATATGTGGTATATATGCACAATGGAATACTACTCAGCCATATAAAAGGAATGAAATGTTGCCATTTGTAACAATAT
The DNA here is from genome assembly GCF_963924675.1 of Phocoena phocoena. NCBI lineage: Eukaryota > Metazoa > Chordata > Mammalia > Artiodactyla > Phocoenidae > Phocoena > Phocoena phocoena. Next base: position 12,522,621 of record NC_089219.1, on the reverse strand, counting down.
GGATGTACTTGGAGGGTATTCTGCTTAGTGAAATAAGTCAGAGAGAGAAAGACAAATACTGTATATCACTTATATGTGGAATCTAAAAAAATAAAGCAAACTAGTGAATATAACGAAAAACCAGACTCAGATATTGAGAACAACCTAGTGGTTCCCAGCGGGGAGAGAGAGGGGAGAAGGGGAAAGGGACAAGATAGAGGTAAGGGATTAAGCAGTACAAACTACTATGTATAAAATAAATAATCTACAAGGATATATTGTACAGGAAATATAGGCAGTATTTTATAATAACTATAAATGGAGTATAACCTTTAAAAAGTGTGAATCACTATGTTGTACATCTGAAACTTATATAGTATACATCAACCATACCTCAATAAAATTTTAAAAAATACTTCATTTTCCTTGTTTCTTTGAAAAAAGACATATAATGTTTTACATTTTATACCATATTATACAGAAAAATAGTTTTGGGGCAATAAATTTTTTTAACTTTTCAACTAGCTTTATCAAGTTTCCTTTTCCCATATGTGCTTCAGAATTTAATTTTATTTATTTATTTTTGGCTACGTTGGGTCTCTGTTGCTGCGCGTAGACTTTCTCTAGTTGCCGTGAGCAGGGGCTACTCTTTGTTGCGGTGCTTGGGCTTATTGTGGTGGCTTCTCTTGTTGCGGAGCGTGGGCTCTAGGCATGCGGGCTTCAGTAGGTATGGTGCGCAGGCTCAGGGGTTGTGGCTCACGGGCTTAGTTCCCCCAAGGCATGTGGTATCTTCCCGGACCAGGGCTCGAACCCGTGTCCCCTGCATTGGCAAGTGGATTCTTAACTACTGGGCCACCAGGGAAGCCCCAGAATTTTTTTTTTTTTTTTTTTTTAAGGAAAATGTAAGACAGTAGTTGAAACCCTATGTATTCCCCTTCCAATCCCAATTGTCTTTATCTCTCTCTAAAATAAGCATAATGAATTAGGTATTTATCATTCCCATGCATGTTTGTATATTTTACTATATATTCATGTATTCATAATACTGTAGTATATAGTGAATGTATTGTTATGCAAGTTTAATATAAATGACAGTCGGTTTTAAGTTTAAAATGAGCAATATTAAAAAAAAAAAAATGAGCAATATTGCACAAATTACATTCTGTTTTTTTTTGCGGTACGCGGGCCTTTCACAGCTGTGGCCTCTCCCGTTGCGGAGCACAGGCTCCGGACGCGCAGGCTCAGCGGCCATGGCTCACGGGCCCAGCCGCTCAGCGGCATGTGGGATCTTCTCGGACCGGGGCACGAACCCGTGCCCCCCGCATCGGCAGGCAGACTCTCAACCACTGCGCCACCAGGGAAGCCCTACATTCTGTTTTATAAAGTAATTTTTGTGAATGTGAAAAGTGAGTGGGTGGAGCATGTCGTTTTTACTAACATATGTAAGTTTTTTTTTTTTTTACTAACGACTTCCCTTACATTTGAGGTCTAAAGGTAATGTAACTTGCTTTAAACTGAAAGTATGTGTTTTTTTTAGATTATTTTATTTTTGGCTGCGTTGGGTCTTTGTTGCTGCGTGTGGGCTTTCTCTAGTTGCGGCGAGCGGGTCTACTCTTCGTTGCGGTGTGCGGGCTTCTCATTGTGGTGGTTTCTCTTGTTGCAGAGCACGGGCTCTATGTGCGCGGGCTTCAGTAGTGGCTCGCGGGCTCCAGAGCGCAGGCTCAGTAGTTTTGGTGCACGGGCTTAGCTGCTCCGCAGCATGTGGGATCTTCCCAGACCAGGGCTCGAACCAGTGTTCCCTGCATTGGCAGACGGATTCTTAACCACTGCGCCACCAGGGAAGTCCTGAAAATATGTATTTTATGAAATGTATATTTAATGAATATATTTATTTCAATATATTAACTTTTTAAGTTAATTTAATGAAAAAGTGTATCCATTATTACTTCAAGTAGTTTTTGGACAACCACTGTTGCCAAACCAGCAGAGGGGGCTCAGCAGTGTACAAAACTGCCAGTGTCTATTCTGACTGGGAAAGCTTTGCAAACTTAGTTCAGAATATAGACGTAGAATAAATAGAAGAGTCTCGATGATTCCATGTCTGCATATAAATGACTACATCTCAGTTATTACAAATTTGATATCAGTATCACTGCAAGTGAATGTTATTAATAGTAAAATTCTTGTGTAACATCTAAATCTTCAATGCTCTTTCTCCTCCCTCCTCACCCCCTGCACCTATATATGTGTGTGTGATTTCACCCCCTGCACCTATATATATGTGTGAGATTTTGCATTTTTTTCTAAATTAGGTTCTGGTAGGCAGCAAACATTTGTAGAATTTGGTGCAATTGTTTTGTTCGAATTCTGAAAATTAATTTTTTCCTTCAGTTCTTTTAAGTTTACAGATAGCTTCTTGTTCTGGCCATAACACTATGTAAATAGGAAGTAATAACGAAGGTAATTAATTATGCTAATCGGCTGTTTTAGTTAAAAAGCCTTTTCTCTATAAAATTAAAATAAATACTTAGAAATATAATCATAGGCTTCCCTTAAGTACTTCTGCATTTTACAAAAATTGGTATAACCAACTTGTGGGTAAGCTGATTTTAAAGGAAAGTTTTCTTTAAAGTTGTTAGGCTTCCTAAATTGGAATACTTTAGTCTAGAAGTCAACTATGGAGGGAAATGAGAGAGAGGAATGTTTTTCTCTACTAGTGTAATATAAGCTGATGAGCATTAGTGTAAGTAAATTGCATAGGTTTAGTTACTTTATCAGTAAATATAGTTTCTATACTAATTCTCTGTAGAGGATCATAATTAGAAAATTATTTGAAATGTGAAAGAAAATATTTATTTATATACAGTGTTCTGTTCCACTCAGAAGGCAGGAATAGGAATATTATTTGTACAAAGTAACAGTAACAAACTCTTCTATCAAAATGAAACTAGAGCTTATAAAATCATTTGGAAGTCAAGACATAGATACTTTTTACATGATGAGGGCTTCCCTGGTGGCGCAGTGGTTGAGAGTCCGCCTGCCGATGCAAGGGACATGGGTTCGTGCCCCAGTCTGGGAAGATTCCACATGCCGCGGAGTGGCTGGGCCCATGAGCCATGGTCGCTGAGCCTGCGCGTCTGGTGTCTGTGCTCTGCAACGGGAGAGGCCACAACAGTGAGAGGCCCGCATACCGCAAAAAAAAAAAAAAAAAAAAAAAAAAAGATATACATGATGAAAAATAGTTTCAGGAAATTTTAAGGATAACAGTGTGAGATTTGTAATTGTGGGATGATTACTTGTCATTAAGGTATAAAATATATACATATATAGTATTATTTCTCTGTGTATGCCTTGTGTGTGTAAAGACATTTCCAATGTTCTCTGACTAAAGGATTATGCTCACTGGAAACCCAAATCAAGTGAAACTGATCATGAAAGACTATTTTATCTCCCTTTGGACCTGTAGTATGTGGTACTGCTTTCCAGTGGAAATTTCTTTGCTAGGCTTAGAACTGCTGGTATAAGTGATTGTAAAGTGCATATTTTTCTTTGAATAATTTTTGCCTCATTGTGTAACAATATAGGGCACACTATTTTGCTAACCAGCTTGAAATAAAGCTAAATATGTTTACATCTTTGTGCTTATTAAAAACATTGATTTGTTCAATTTATTGTTTCAGAATATACAACTGCTTTTCTCAAAGGAAACTTTAATAAGCATGTCTTCTGGTATAAAATTGGTATATATGGTAAAACAAATGTATCTTCACTACTGGCTTGTTTAAAATGTTCTATTAATATTGATACTTTAACCATTAACTTCTGCAAATAGAATGTAAAACAAAATGCAAGGAATATTTACTATATGCCTTACACTTTTCCGAGAGTTTACGTGTGTTAAAGCATTTAATTTTCACAAAGCCTCTATGAGATAGGTATTATTATTACCCACATTTTATAGACAAGGAAACTAAGGCTTTTAAAATAAAGTCTAAAATACTGCTTTTTTTTTCCTGGCCGTACCGCGTGGCATATGGAACTTCCCCGTCTAGGGATGGAACCCGTGCCCCCTGAAGTGGAAGCTCAGAGCCCTAACCACTGGACCACCAGGGAATTCCCAGTAGTATCCTTTTAATTCGTGTAGCAGTTTAATTAGTTCAGTAAACTCTTTTTCTTTTTTCCTTTTTTAACTTTATATAATGGAAAATTTCAAATACATGCATGAATACAGAGGATAATATGGTGAATCTCTGTGTACTCATCACTCAGCTTCAAAAATTACCAACATTTTTAACTGTCTTATTTATCTCCCCACTTTTGGGCAGGGGGGTGGTGGAGTATTTTAAAGCAAAGTCAAGATATCCTATTATGTCACTAATAAATACCTAGATATTCATCTTTAGCTGATTTTGGGGTCTTGAAGGTGATTTGTTCATGAATTTTGCAGTTCTTATTGAGAGAGTACACATTTAGGATTGCTTTTTCTTCTGCATGAATTGACGCCTTTATCATTGTGAAATGTCCCTCTTTTTTTTCCTAGTAATATTCCTTGTTTTGAAGTCTACAGTGTCAAGTGTTAATATAGACATTGTAGCTTTCTAACGCTTGAAATTTCCCTTATATCTTTCCCATCCTTTGACATTTAGACTCTCTCCACCTTTCTATTTAAGGTGCATTTCAGGGAATTCCCTGGCCATCCAGTGGTTAGGACTTGGTGCTTTCACTGCTGAGGGCCCGGGTTTAACCCCCCTCGTCGGGGAACTAAGATCCTGCAAGCCTCTCGGCGTGTCCAAAAAACAAAAAAGTACATTTCTTGTGGACAGCTTGTATTAGGCTTTACTTTTTTAGCCAGTCTGATAGTCTCTGTCTTTTTTTTTTTTTTTTTTGGTACACGGGCCTCTCACTGTTGTGGCCTCTCCCGTTGCGGAGTACAGGCTCTGGACACAGAGGCTCAGTGGCCATGACTCACGGGCCCAGCCACTCAGCGGCATGTGGGATTCTCAGGGACCGGGGCACGAACCCGCGTCCCCTGCATCGGCAGGCGGACTCTCAACCACTGCGCCACCGGGGAAGCCCAGTCTCTATCTTTTGATTGGAGTGTTTAGACCATATGCTTAGTTTATTTCAATATAGTTAAGAGTTTTTATCTATTGATACCATCTTGCTATTTGTTTTCTCTTTGTACCATCTGTGCTTTGTTCCTTTTTGTCTTTTCCTACCTTGTATTAAGTAATTGAGTATTTTTTAGTGTTCCATTTTATCTCCACTATTGGCTTATTGGCTGTACTTCTGGGTGCGTGTGTGGTTCTGGGGTTTACAATATAGATATTAAACTTATCACAGTCTACAATATGCATTTTACTTTTATCTACAGTCTGTTATACAGGGGTATGATGTTATACCTCTTCACATGTAAGACCTTGTACTTTCTTTTTTCCCCATTCTTTGTGCTATTGTTGTCATACATTTTATTTCTATGTGTTGTAAACCTCGCAATACAGTATTTTTGCTTTAAACAGTTAGGTACCTTTTAGGGAAATTTTTTAAATGAGAAAAGAAGTCTCTTATATTTACCCATATATCTATCATTTCCTGTGTTCTTCATTTCTTAGTATATGTATATCCAAATTTCTAGCTGATATCATCCTTCCATCTGCAGGACTTCCTTTAACATTTCTTGTCATGCAGGTGTACTAGTGTTATATTTTTTCTACCTTGCTTGTCTGAAAATATTTTTATTTTACTTTTAGGATATTATCATGTATATAGAATTCCAAGTTGGTTTCTTTTTCTTTCAGCACTTTGAAGATGTCATTCCATTCACTTATGGCTTTTGTAGTTTCTGACAGGCATTCCCTATCAGTGGTTTTCAGCAATTTGATTATGATATGTTTTGGTGTGGTTTTGTCATTATGTATGTGTTTTTATTCTACCTGGTTTGTTTAGATTCTTGGAACTCTGGGTTTATAGTTTACTCTGGGTTTATAGTTTTCATCAAAGTTGGAAATTTTTTCACCTTTTTAAAAAAAATCTTTACCTGGCTCCTTTTTTCTACCAGGACTCTAATTACATGTGTGTTAGACAGTCTGATACTGCCACAAGGGTTACTGAAGTTGTGTTAAATTTTTTCAGTCTTTTTTTTCTCTGTGTGTTTCATTTTGGATAGTTTGTGTTGCTGTGTCTTAAGTTTCAATGGATTCTTTCCTTCTTCATGCTCTGATCTGCTGTTAATTACCTACAGTGACACTTTCTTGTTGTATATTGTATTTTTAATCTCTGAAAGTTTTTTTTTTCCTTTTAAATGTCTTCTCTCTCTTTCTATTTTAGTTCTCTTTAATTCCTTGAGCATAATAGTGGTACTTTTTATAGCTCTTTTAATGTCCTTGTCTTCTAGGTTCCATCTGCCATTTCAGGGTCTTGGTTTGGGTATCTGGCTTTTGTTGTCTTTCTTCTTTTTATATATAAATTTATTTTATTTATTTATTTTTGGCTGTGTTGGGTCTTCGTTGCTGCATGTGGGCTTTCTCTAGTTGCAGCGAGCGGGGGCTGCTCTTTGTTGTGGTGCGGGGGCTTCTCATTGTGTTGGCTTCTCTTGTTGCAGAGCACAGGCTTTAGGCACGCAGGCTTCAGTAGTTGTAGTGGGTGGGCTCAGTAGTTGCGGCACGCAGGCTCAGTGGTTGTGCATGGGCTTAGTTGCTCCGCGGCATGTGGAATCTTCCCGAACCGGGGCACGAACCCGTGTCCCCTGCATTGGCAGGTGGACTCTCAACCACTGCGCCACCAGGGAAGCCTTTGTTGTCTTTTTTTTTTTTTTTTTTTTTTTGCGGTACGCGGGCCTCTCACTGTTGTGGCCTCTCCCGTTGCGGAGCACAGGCTCCGGACGGGCAGGCCCAGTGGCCCTGGCTTACGGGCCCAGCTGCTCCGCGGCACCTGAGATCCTCCCGGACCGGGGCACGAACCCGTGTCCCCTGTATCGGCAGGCAGACATTCAACCACTGCGCCACCAGGGAAGCCCTGTTGTCTTTCTTTAAACAGTGTTTTGGCAGACAGGTAAGTTGCCTGCTGATCAGTTTCATCTTTTTGAGGTCTGTTTTTAAGTCTTGCTAAGGTGGATCTACAGTAGTCCTCAATTTAGGGACAGTTTAGCTCTATATTAAGGTGAACTCTCTGGGGTCTGCACTGAATATCCTAGGTGATCACCGAAAACTCTCCAGTCTGACTTGATGGAACTTGAATGTCTTCCTGCTTGTGAGCTGTGGGAATTGATCATCTTACAACTTTCTTGTAATTCTTTGCCTGACTTTGTGGAGTTTCACTATGTATGTGTTGCCCAATACTAAGCAAAGATTCAAGAGGTCACTGACCATTTCTGGAGTTCTTTTTCTGTATGGCTTCCTTCCTCTCTGGAATTCTGCCCCCACAAGTTCCAGCCTCTTCAGCCTCCCTGGACTGTGTTATCTGTCTCCTCAACTCAGAGAAGTTGATGGGCTCTTTTGGTTCCCCCTCACTTCATTTAGGTCCAAAAATTGCCTTTAGGCAGAAGGCCTGGGCAATCAGTCTTTTTTTTAGCTTGATCTAAAGGCATGATTAAGTTAAAATTTTAGAGCAATAAAGCTTCACAGGCAGTTCTGCATACTTCCCATTGTATTCCTCATGAGGTGTAATTTCTGTTGGTCTCACAGATTGAGCTCTAGGTTCAGATATCAGCCTGATCTATCTATTAGAGTGTTTTCCATCAGTCTTTTATATAATGCTTTTAGCACCCTTTGTTGATTATAAATTATTAGAATTTGCAAAATGATAATTTTCTTATTCAGTCATTCCTTCTTCGTCTAAATAGAATTTCTCACAAAGTTCTTTCCCATATTAGCTATTTGGTTACTCTGTTGGTTAGTATAGGAAAGGCAGGAAGAGGACTGGATTCTTTCCCTTTATTAATAAAGTTTTAGTAATCATGAATTAGTCCCTTAGCAGCCTCTCCTAGTGACCGGTAAATTTTCTTTGGTATCATTTTGAACTTACAAGTTTTTATATATTGGATACATTTGACTCCATAATAGTTTTCTTAGGTTTTTGTGTTTTTTATGCTCAGATTGTTTCCTCTTAGGCCCTTGGGAGTGCCTTCAAGTTGGGTCCTATGACCTTTTGACATGACTGCTTTAGTCTTTAATAGCCTCTTTGCTTTTGGGCACAAGAAGATATTCCAGGCTCATCTTGTACGTTTCCTGCCCCAATTGTAGAAATGGCCATTTCTTTTTTTTTTAAGTGATTTTTAAATTATTAATTAATTTTTATTTTTGGCTGCATTGGGTCTTCATTGCTGGGCACAGGCTTTTCTGTAGTTGTGGCGAGTGGGGGCTACTCTTTGTTGTGGTGTGCAGGCTTCTCATTGCGGTGGCATCTCTTGTTGCAGAGCATGGGCTCTAGGAGCGCGGGCTCAGTAGTTGTGGCTCGCGGGCTCTAGAGCGCAGGCTCAGTAGTTGTGGTGCACGGGCTTAGTTGGTCTGCGGCATGTGGGCTCTTCCCGGACCAGGGCTCGAACCCGTGTCCCCTGCATTGGCAGGCGGATTCTTAACCACTGCGCCACCAGGAAAGCCCCTATTTATCTCCTTAATTTTATACTTGTATCCCTTTTATGTTGGGTTTTTGTTTTGTTTTTTAATGGAGTAAACGTAATTATTTATTTGCTTTACACTGCACCTGTAGTAGTTTAAAAAAAATAATGACAATATTGTTATGTTACTACAAGTAAGACTACTGAATACAGCTTTATTTTTTTCGTGAATTTTTTTGGTACTTAAAATATAACGCACAAAAGATAGGCAGTAAGAAACACTGCTTTTTAAAGCTACTTGAACTAATTTCTCTCTCAGTGGTATTATGCCACCAACTTGTTATACAATTAAGTAATTTTATTTTTTCAAATATTTTCTTCTTGTTAATTTCTCAAGATCACTGTTTTCCTTTCTGAAACTCCATTTAATGGGTGTTTACTTTCGTCCAGAGAATTTCATTGTACAAGAATAAAAGAAGTTGAATGTTTCTGCATACCTGTTTGTCTGTTTGGTTCATCTTCATGTACTCTCCATTTAACATTTCTCCTGTCTGAAGTTTTGACTATGGTTTGCAGCTTAAAAGAAGTAACAGGGAAGTACATAACTCCTCACAAACCAGGTGTTATCTTTCTTTTGTATGGTAATGTTATTGTGTGGGTGGGAATTCTACAAATGTATGTCAGTTTGATTTTAGAATTTGTAAACTGATCTGGAATAGTAAATGTGAAGCAGTGAAATTAGGGGCATTTCGTTTTATAGTATGTTATTATTTATGGGCTTTTTTTTTTTGCGGTACGCGGGCCTCTCACTGTTGCGGCCTCTCCCGTTGCGGAGCACAGGCTCCGGACGGGCAGGCTGAGAGGCCATGGCTCAAGGGCCCAGCCGCTCCGCGGCATGTGGGATCTTCCCCGACCAGGGCACGAACCCGTGTCCCCTGCATCGGCAGGCGGACTCCCAACCACTGCGCCACCAAGGAAGCCCTATGGGCTTCTTTTAAAGAATATTTAGAAACTAACAAAACATTGTAAATCAACTATATTTCTATGAAATTTTTAAAAAAAGAATATTTAAAGGCAGCTGTTTAGGATAGCCCATTCAGTTGACCTTTGGCTCCAAGGACAAGATCTCACCATCACATATTTCTTTCTACCTGGAATTTAATATTATAAGCTTTCTTTGAATACATTTGTATTTTGCACAGTCTTCACTTATTTTTGTAAAAATCGTACAAAATACTGCATTTTGACATTTCTTTTTTTTTTTAAACCAGACAATTGATACAGTATGCAGAATCAGCTTCCCTGAGATAGCAAATTTAAAGGAACTCAAAGATAGAAATTAGTTTCCCTGACTCCACCCTTTTAAATGTGGACTCTTAAATTTGGATTAGAGTATTAAAGATTTTCAGCCATCACAGTATCCATCTGAATACAATATGATACAACACATATAAAAGGGCAGGTGGCATTGGCAATTTTCACTTGTTCCTGGACGCTGTATCTTACGGCATATTGTCTGCCTAAAAGCAAAGTTCTGGCTGTGCATGTTGCATCTTTTTTTTTTTTTTTTTTTTTTTTTGCGGTATGCGGGCCTCTCACTGTCGTGGCCTCTACCGCTGCGGAGCACAGGCTCCGGACGCGCAGGCCCAGCGGCCATGGCCCACGGGCCCAGTCGCTCCGCGGCACGTGGGATCCTCCCGGACCGGGGCACGAACCCGCGTCCCCTGCATCGGCAGGCGGGCCCGCAACCACCGCGCCACCAGGGAAGCCCCGCATGTTGCATCTTGATTGCCTTTTGTGCTCTTGCCTTTGTCTGGACTTTATCGGAAACTGCAACAACAATACGTGAAATATGGGTTTTAATTAGACAAGTTATTAATGAGCAGAGTTGTAACTTGTGAAGTGGTGAAAAGTAGAAACCATCTGTATTATTTATCTAATGTTGCTTAGGTCTTATAGGCCACCTAACTCAACAAATATTTATACAACTCTAAGATAATGAAGATATTGTACAAAATGAATAGAAGGCCAGAAGCATACTTAATTGGCTGGAGGGGATGGGAGAATCCCCTCCAAAAGAAAGAACTCAAATAATGAATAGGAATTTGCCATACTGGCAAGTAGGAGAAGGGATTTAAGGAAGAGAGAGAGGTGGCCAGCAAGAGCAAAGACCAGAGATGGGAAAAGAGTTTAGGTTATTTCAGGAACAAGTAGCTCAAAATGACTAGTATATTTATTTTATATTACCTGGTAATTTCATTCATTTTATTAAAATGTTCATATTTCTGATGGGAAGAATTAAACCAAATAAGATATATTTTCCAGGGTTCAGGAGGATAACTATTTACTTTCTGTCCAGGTGACATTCTATCAGAATTTCTTCCATTAAATCTTTTTATCTATTCCATAAGTGTTCTCTTTTTGGAGAGAAATACATGTATTTGATCTTCCTTCATTCAATAGTAATAATAGCAATCTGCTTTCCTGCTATGTTGGAGAAATTTTAAAGTTTTAACCTATAAATGCAATATCATTTTTAAGTATAAGCAGAGCTCTCTGTATGTGAGGTTAAATTTACTGAAGATGGCAGTGACATTTTGATATCATTTGTTTCCTTCCCCCTCCCTATATCTGCTTATTATCCCAGAATCAATCAATTTATCAGTAACTTGGGGGGGGGAAGCAAAGGCATTCCCAAATCAGTGGATCTTTTCTAAGGAAAATATATGCTGCATCAGAAGTGACTAAATATTAAAAATGAGGAGATATAACCAGTGACTGATACTATGTATTTCCTCTAAGTCCTTTATTTATTTATTTCTTAATGGGTTTGCCTGATTTCTTTTCTTTTCTTTTTTTTGGCTGCGGGGAGGCGTGTGGGATCTTAGTTGCCCCACCAGGGATCGAACCCACGCCCCCTGCAGTGGAAGTACATAGTCTTAATCACTGGACTGCCAGGGCAGTCCCCCCTCGAAGTCCTTGAAAATGTTAGTTTATTTATTACTTCCTACGTACTTCTGTTGACATTTTCGTTATGGGGTGTTTTAGAGGGAAGGTGTCTTAGCTCAGGCTGCCGTAACAAAATACCATAGGATAGTTGGCTTAAACAACAGAAATTTATTTCTCACAGTTCTGAAGACTGGCAAGTCGAAGATCAAGGTGCTGGCAAAGCAGTTGTCATTCTGAGGCTTCTTCTTTTTGTTTGTAGGTAGCTGCCATCTTCTTGTACGCTCACACGACTGCTTCGGGGAAAGAGAGTGAGCAAGCTCTTTGGTGTCTCTTCTTATAAGGGCACTAATCCCATTATAATGGCCCTACCCTCATGACTTCACCTAACCCTAATTATCTCCCAGATGCTCCATCTCCAAGTAACCATTACATTGAGGGTTAGGACTTTAGCATATGAATTTGAGGGGGGACACACAAACATTCAGTCCAGAACAGATGGTAATAAGAGTTCCTCATCAGTATTTTATGTTTTTATCATTTCAGGACTATTCCCAAAGGAAATGAATAGAAGATCTTAAGAGTTTGTTTAGTAATGTGATCAAAATTGAGCTTCGGAAAATCCTCTCAAAGGGGTCAATTGAGGCCTTGCCTCCTTAATATTGATATGCTTTTGTCATACAGCTCTTTTACTATCTATATTTTGAGTTATTTGCACAGAAGCTGAATATATATTAATAAATGTTGATAGCTCACTTCAGCAAAGGGAAGAATAGTTTGTAAGCAAGGGTTCTGTGATTTACTTACTTAATTCTTAAGTCAGCTACTTAAACTAGCAGTCTAGTTCTGGGTGTGCAAATGTAAAAGAACGCTTGTGGGGTAAACAAATTGGCAGTCATATGACAGTTAGAAGTGAGGTCTTGGGTGCCATCTTGATGCCTTGTAATGGAAAGTACTGGTTGTTTTTCATTTCTTCATTTTTAACCTTCATTTCCCCATTGTGAATTTCCTGGCATAGATATACATGAAAGTTTTATTTGCCCAAGGTATAAAGAATGAAGTTATGCAGCAGTCTTCTGGTTGAAATTATTTTCTAGCTCTCTTGGCCTTAGTGCCATCTTCTTAGAAATTTTGGCGCTCTGAGGGTCAAGTGGAGGAAGAAGTGAATAGGCACAAAAGAAGAAAGTTGAGTCAGAGGTCCAGATAAACCGCTAGCTAGTGCAGCGTGGAAGCCACAGGAGCAGAAACAAGGAAAACCAGAGGCCAGGGACACTGGTGCAAATTGTTGGATTGCATGCCTAACATCTAGAACTTGTCTCAGTGGATCCAAAGCATCCGTTGCCATCTGATTGCCTCCACCACATTTGAGAGGCCCTTCTTGCTCATACCAAATCAGTCCCCTTTGGTCCTTTATCCTGGACCTGTGACATTCTGGACTAGTTCTGTTCTCAGTGTGGTTGAATATAACACATGTACAATAAATCATCTCTTTTGTTGTCTTAGCTGAAGAAAAAAAAAGAAAAATTATTTCCTATCCACTGTAAAACTAGCTTAGTATCAAGCTACATTGTATGCACATAAGAATTTTACCTAGGTGGAGACAAATTAGGAAGATGAGGGAAATTAAGCCACACCTACTGGAAGGGGGAGAATCTACATGAATCATTTGGAAATTTGCAAGGGAGATTTCTCTCCCCTCTTTTTTTTTCCGCCCCCTTTTCAATCATTTATATTAGTATGAACTCATGGATATTTATTTTGTGCTCAAATTGTTTCATCTTTGGCCATCAGGAGTTCTTTCATTTGTCTCTTATGTTCTTTTGATATAATGCCATACATGTTTTGTTTTTGAATCACATCCTTGCTTTCTGGCACTACAAAATTATTCAGGCTCATCGTGTATAGTTCCTGTCCTAGTCCTAGTTCTGCCATTTCACCAAGCAGCCGTTGTTCCTTTTATTGGAAAATGGTATTAGAAATCAAGATCAGGGGACTTCCCTGGTGGTGCAGTAGTTAAGAACCCACCTGACAATGCAGGGGACACGGGTTCAAGCCCTGGTCCAGGAAGATCCCACACGCCTTGGAGCAACTAAGCGCATGTGCCACAACTACTGAGCTTGCGCTCTAGAGCCCGTGAGCCACAACTACTGAGCCCATGTGCCACAACTACTGAAGCCCACACGCCTAGAACCCCTGCTCTGCAACAAGATAAGCAACCACAATAAGAAGCCCGTGCACCGCAATAAAGAGTAGCCCCCGTTCGCCACAACTAGAGAAAGCTCGCGGGCAGCAACAAAGACACAATGCAGCCCCCCCCCCCCCAAAAAAAAAAAAATCAGGATCTGGGTGCTAGATATACTTATTGCTACTGGGGGTGTTGTTGCTTCTAGGCCCTCTCAGCTGACAGTGCAAGGATATATATGTATGTATACTAACCCCTGTATATATATAAATCTATAAATATTTCTATATGTAACCATCTATATTATATTGTATCTCTACTCTGATCTGTTATCACATGATCATTCTACACTCCTTCCCTCACTTGTCTGTAAATTCCCACTCCAGCACAGTGAGAAGCTTGGCTCCTGCCATCCACCATTCATCTACTAATTGTTCAGCTTCATTATACATATATAGCTATATTAGAATTAACTGTGTTTCTGTGGGAAACGAGTTCAAGTAGAGTCTAGTGCTTACATGCAGTTCCTTTTGCATTTAGTGTTACAGATGCCACTCATGTGGTCAGCAACTTTTCATCCACTCATGACTGTTTTATATATTTGTAATACAGTTAGATTCTTTAGTCATAGTCTCACTCCTTCCTAATAAGTTTTTTAAGAATTTGCATATATTAAGACTCTGTGCTGTAAAGTTCTGTGGGTTTTGACAAATGTGGATTGGGATAGTAAGTTTTACTTGAATTCTAAAATGCTTTTAAAAATGGTTTGGCCAAAACTTTTAAGTCCCACTTCTAAAGTGCTATGATGCTTTTTTTTTTTGGCTCCACTGTGCGGCACACGGAATCTTAGTTCCCTGACCAGGGATCGAACCTGCGTCCCCTGCAGTAGAAGCGAGGACTCTCAACTATTGGACCACCAGGGAAGTCCCAGTGCTATGATTCTAATGCTTATCATTCTTTGTGGCCTCCCTTTAATGTTTTTCTTTTGGGACTTAGCACTATTAAAAGTTGGCAGTTTGGGGCGAGGGAGTGGGGGCTTGCTTATTTGTTTGTTTTTTTCAGCTAGGCCCTTGGCAACATGCAGATTTCCATAAAGGATTAGTATGTCTTCAAAAATTCCACGTGTCTTAGAATCTGTGATTGAATGATGGCAGTTATTTGTAATCTGTCATAGAATAACATCCTGGCGTTTTCCCCCTGATCATTTTGAAGTGTCATCCCTGTTGTTCATTTTACAGTTTTATACTTAGTTGACTCATTTGGTTAGCAGGGAGTTCAGGTGCAGCAAGTAGTTCAAGATTTACTTTTATTTCAGTAGCTTCATCAGTGAAGAAAAACTTTTTTTTTTTTTTTTTTGTGGTACTCGGGCCTCTCACCGCTGTGGCCCCACCCGCCGCGGAGCACAGGCCCCGGACGTGCAGGTCCAGCAGCCGTGGCCCACGGGCCCAGCCGCTCCGCGGCACGCGGGACCTTCCCGGACCAGGGCATGAACTCGCGTCCCCTGCATCAGCAGGCGGACCCTCAACCACTGCGCCACCAGGGAAGCCCCAAGAAAAACCTGTTTTATATCGTACTACCAACTAAGGCAAACTGTCTTAGTAGATGTGCTTTTGGTCACAAGGAGGGTCATGTGAAAGAATGGTCTGATAAGAGTTCTTCAACACTAAACGCTTCAGGAGTATACTTGGCAACCCAGAAGTGAGTCACTAACATTAAGCTCTTCAGTAAGGGACCTTGTGACCTTCATTCATTAAAAAAGTATTTATATTGGTAAGGTAACTACTAATGTGCTGGATGTACAAAGATGAATGTGACTTAGTCTCTGCTCTCAAGGAGTGTACAATGTAGTGGGGAAGAAAGGAATCTAGTGGAGAAGAAGCAGGTTATAGACATGGGGGCTGTGTAAGTGAACAGACTTTTTGGTGACGTCTGTTGGAGATTAGAAGAGGTTAGTTGGCTCAACATAAATTGAAAGTTTTCAGAACAGATAAAACTTGTTCAAGGGCATTTACCCATTGCTTAGATGACATCAGTATAGCTCACCTCTATGTTTTGTCACTAGTCTAAGTTTAAATTGTATGGTAATAAAAGCTATAGTTGATTTTGGCTAGTGAGACTAACTCAAATAGTCCTATTACAAAAGAAATGGAATCAGTGGACAGAAAGGTCTCACAAAGAAAACTCCAGGGACTTCCTTGGTGGCGCAGTGGTTAAGAATCCGCCTGCCAATATAGGGGACACGGGTTTGAGCCGTGGTCCGGGAAGATCCCGCATGCCGCGGAGCAACTAAGCCCGTGGGCTACAACTACTGAGCCTGCGCTCTAGAGCCCATGAGCCACAACCACAACAAGAGAAGCCACCGCGCCACAACCACAACAAGAGAAGCCACCGCAATGAGAAGCCCGTGCACCACAACGAAGAGTAGCCCCCGCTCGCCACAACTAGAGAAAGCTCACGCACAGCAATAAGGACCCAATGCAGCCAAAAATAAATAAAAATAAAGAATCCGCCTGCCAACGCGGGGGACACAGGTTCGAGCCCTGGTCCGGGGAGATCCCACATGCTGCGGAGCAACTAAGCCCGTGTGCCACAACTACTGAGCCTGCACTCTAGAGCCCACGAGTCACAACTACTGAGCCCGTGAGCCACAACTACTGAAGCCTACATGCCTAGAACCAGTGCTCCGCAACAAGAGAAGCCACCGCAATGAGAAGCCTGCGCACCGCAATGAAGAGAAAGCCCCGCTTGCTGCAACTAGAGAAAACCCACGTGCAGCAACAAAGACTCAACGCAGCCAAAAAATAATTAATAAATAAATAAACTTCCTTTAAAAAAAAGAAAACTGCAGGCCTATATAGACTTGCAAGCAATTTCTGCCAAATATTCAAGGAACAGATAATTCCAGTTTTATGTAAACTCTTCCAGAGAATGGGGGGAAAGGAAGAGTCCCCAAATCAGTTTATGAAACTAGCATGATTTTGATTCCAAAACCAGGAATGGACAGTACAAGAAAGAAATTATATGTTGTGTTTCTCATGAACATAGACGCAAAAATCCTAAACTAAACATTAGCAGAATGAATCTAGCATTGTAAAACATATAATAAACTGTGGCCTAATTCAGTTTATCTGAGGAATGCAAGCTTGTTTTAACATTAGAAAATCAATTAGTAGGGTGGTCCAGTGATGGTCCTATGGTTAATCAAGACTCTGCGTTCCCAATGCAGGAGGCCCGGGTTCCAATCCCTGATCAGGGAATTAGAATCCTGCATGCCTCAACTAATCCCACATGTTACAACTAAGGCCCGGCGTGCCGCAACTAAGATCCAACACAGCCAAATAAATATATATTTTTAAAAAATCAATTAATATAACTTATTTCAGCAATAGACTAACAGGAAACATGATATTTTAATAATTGAGCAAAAGCATTTGATAGACTTTTTGTTTTGTTTTGTTTTTGTTTTTTTGTGGTACGCGGGCCTCTCACTGTTGTGGCCTTTCCCGTTGCGGAGCACAGGCTTCGGACGCACAGGCTCAGCGGCCACGGCTCACGTGCCCAGCCGCTCCGCGGCATGTGGGATCTTCCCGGACCGGGGCACGAACCCGTGTCCCCTGCATCGGCAGGCGGACTCTCAACCACTGCGCCACCAGGGAAGCCCTTGATAGACTTTTAAAGCCCCTTTATGATTTTAAAATCAAGTCAAATTAAAATCACTTGTTGCATACACTGCAGGTGGGAGTGTAAATTGGAACAGTCACTTTGAAAGACAGTTTGACGTTATCTAGTAAAGATGTATAACCTACACCCAGCAATTTCACTCCTAAACATGTACTCTAGAGCGTTGTTTTTCAGCCTGTGGCTTGCAGCCCATTAGAATGAAGACAATTTAGTGGCATTTGACCAACCATTTTCTTAACTGGTAAATACAATAGAAAATATCAGTGTACTTTACTGTAAGGGTGTTATTTTGTGAAACTTATTCCTAGCTATGTATCTGTGTATGTGTGGGTAGACTGATTTACGAGGTAAAGTGTATTTTCTTATTGTGGTTGCTGTCAAAATTTGAAAGCCAGTATTCTAGAGAAGTTAGAAAATGCTCATTATTTCATAAGAGCAAAACATTGGAAAGAACTGATTTCATTCAACAAGGATAAATTATGACTGATTCATACAGCAAGGTTTTACACTGCAGTGAAAATGAACTGCAGCTACGTTTAACAACTTAGCAGTGTATTGGTTAGGAATATATATGTATTTTTTTGTTTAAAATTCTATTTTTTAAATTTTTAAAAAAATTATTTATTTATTTTTGGCTACATTGGGTCTTGGTTGCTGCGTGCGGGCTTTCTCTAGCTGTGGTGAGCGGGGGCTACTCATTGCGGTGGCTTCTCTTGTTGCAGAGCGTGGGCTCTAGGTGCGCGGGCTTCAGTAGTTGTGGCATGTGGGCTCAGTAGTTGTGGCGCACAGGCTTAGTTGCTCCACCGCATGTGGGATCTTCCCAGACTAGGGTTCGATCCCGTTTCCCCTGCATTGGCAGGAGGATTCTTAACCACTGCACCACCAGGAAAGTCCTATGCAGTTTTAAAAAATTGTGGTAAATTTACATAACATGAAGTTTACCATTTTAATCATTTTTAACTGTACAGTTAAGTGGCATTGAGTACATTCACATTATTGTGCAACCATCACCATTATTCATCCCAGAATGTTTTTATCTTCCCTGACTGAAACTCCATACACATTGAACAATTATTCCCTGTTCTCCCCACCCTCTAGCTCCCCTGGCAACCACCATTCTACTTTGCTGTATAACTTGAGTGCTCTAGGTACCTCACATAATCGGAATCATGTGGTACTTATCCTTTCATGTCTGGCTTGTTTCACTTAGCATAATGTCTTCAGGCTTCTCCTTGTAGCATGTGTCAGAATTTCCTTCCTGTTTAAGGCTAAATAATATTCTGTTACGTGTGTATACTACATTTTGTTTATCCGTTATCCACTGATAGACATTTGAGTTGTTTCTACCTTTTTGCTGTTGTGAACAGCACTGCTATGAACATGGGTATACAGATACCTGTTTGAGTCCCTGCTTTCAGTTCTTTTGGGTATATACCCAGGAGTGAAGTTGCTGGATCATATGGTAATTCTGACTGATTTTTTGAGAAATTGTCATACTGTTTCCCACTGTGGCTGTACCTCTCTATGGTTTTGTCTGTATGATGTATCAATATTTGGCTGTTAAAAATTAATTTTAAAAAGGCAAAGCCTCCTTCTTTCCCTCCTCAGAGGTGCTGCTCCTAACTTTGATGTGTGTCTTTCTAGATCATTTTTCTATGCATATAGATATAGATATAGATACCTATGTGGATATACAATTTTGATTTGTTCCTTTGTTGTTGTCGTTGAACTGGCTGTGAAAGAGCTGTTCAGGTGCTCTCTTAAAAATAAAAATGCCTGGGATCCAACCCCCCAGAGATTTTCATTAGATTGGCTTGAATGGGCTTAGGAATCTGAATTTTTTTTTTTTTTTTTTTTTTTTTTTTTTGCTGTACGTGGGCCTCTCACTGTTGTGGCCTCTCCCGTTGCGGAGCACAGGCTCCAGACGCGCAGGCTCAGCCACTTTGAGGCATGTGGGATCTTCCCGGACCGGGGCACGAACCCGTGTCCCCTGCATCGGCAGGCAGACTCTCAACCACTGTGCCACCAGGGAAGCCCCAGGAATCTGAATTTTAATAGTTCTCAGACGATTCTGATGGGCAGCCATTGATTTATTATTTAACATAAGTGGTATTATATTAATCATATTATTTTTCAGTTTTTGGAGATCTTTTCATGCCAATATATGCTGGCATACCCACATTTTAAAAAACTAGTGCTTTAAATTCTGTAGCTTAGATATAGCGTAATTTACATAGCCATTCTTCCATTAATAGACTTTTATTTTGCTCTTTGGCCGCACCGCGCAGCATGCAGAACTTCCCCGACCAGAGATCAAACCCGTGCCGCCTGCAGTGGAGGAGCTACATCTTAACCACTGGACCACCAGAGAAGTCCTATTAATGGACTTCTAGGTAGTTGCAAGTTTTTGTCATTACAGAGAAGATGCAGCAAACCTCCACTAGTGCACATGTATAGATGTTTGTGTTGGAAAGATGCCTGAAAATTAACTTGCTGAGTCAAACGGCAAGTCAATGCCACCAAATCCAATACATTACTGCAATTTTCCTTCTTATGAAGAAGGAAATGCTTATATAGTTGACCCTTGAGCAACAGGTGTGAACTGCAAGGGACCACTTATACAGGGATTTTCTTTTTCCAGTAGTAAATACTGCAGTAGTATACCATCTGGGGGTGAATATGGAGGAAACGTGTATAAGGAGGGCTGTTATTGGGTTGGCCAGAAACTGCGTTGGGCGTTTCCGTAAGATGGCTCTAGTAGCACTTAGTTGTTTCTAACTTGATTAAAAACAATTTTGTTAAAAAAAAAAAAAAAAAAAAAAAATTTTGTTAGATTGTATCGTGGCAGCTGTCATACCAGCATGCACTTAAAAAAAACCCCATCAAAAGTGGTGAATTTTTGTGTAGCCATTTTAATATTGAAGATGGAAGAAAAAAAGCAACATTTTCGGCATTTGTTATCTCAAGAAAGGTAAAAACGCAACTGAAACTCACAAAAAGATTTGTGCAGTGTATGGAGAAGGTGCTGTGACTGATGGAACGCGTCAAAAGTGGTTTGTGAAGTTTCATGCTGGAGATTTCTCGCTGGGCGATGCTCCACCGTTGGGTAGACCTGTTGAAGTTGATAGCAATCAAATCGAGACATTAATTGAGAACAGTCAACGTTATAGCACGCAGGAGATAGCCGACAGGCTCAAAATATCCAAATCAAGTGTTGAAAATCATTTGCACTAGCTTGGTTATGTTGATTGCTTTGATGTTTGGGTTCCGTATAAGTTAGGTGAAGAAAACCTTCTTGACCATATATCCGCATGCGATTCTCTACTTAAACGTGACGAAAACATTCTGTTTTTAAAACAAATTGTGACAGGCGATGAAAAGTGGATACTGTACAATAATGTGGAACAGAAGAGATCATGGGGCAAGTGAAATGAACTTCCACCAAGCACACCAAAGGCTGGTCTTCATCCAAAGAAGGTGATGTTGGGACTTCCTTGGTGGCACAATGGTTAAGAATCCACCTGCCAATGCAGGGGACACAGGTTCAAGCCCTGGTCTGGGAAGATCCGTGCACCACAACTACTGAGCCTGCGCTCTAGAGCCCACAAGCCACAACTATTGAAGCCCACGCACCTAGAGCCCATGCTCCGCAACAAAGGGAGGCCCCCGCTTGCTGCAACTAGAGAAAGCCCGCATGCAACAATGAAGACCCAATGCAGCCAAAAATAAATAAATTTATTTTAAAAAACCCAAAAAACAAAGAAGGTGATGCTGTGTATATGGTGGGATTGGAAGGAAGTCCTCTATTATGAGCTGTTTCCTGAAAAATGATTAATTCCAACAAGTACTGCTCCCAGTTAGACCAACCAAAAGCAGCAGTTGTTGAAGAGCGTCTGGAATTAGTCAACAGAAAATGCATTTATCTTCCATCAGGATAATGCAAGACTGCATGTTTCTTTGATGACCAGGCAAAAACTATTACAGCTTGGCTGGGAAGTTCTGATTCATCCACCGTATTCACCAGACATTGTACCTTTAGATTTCCATTTATTTCAATCTTTACAAAATTCTCTTAATGGGAAAAATTTCAATTCCCTGGAAGACTGTAAAAGACACCTGGAACAGTTCTTTGCTCAAAAAGATAAAAAGTTTTGGGAAGATGGAATTATGAAGTTGCCTGAAAAATGGCAGAAGGTAGTGGAACAAAATGGTGATTACATTGTTCAGTAAAGTTCTTGGTGAAAATGAAAAATGTGTCTTTTATTTTTACTTAAAAACTGAAGGAACTTTTTGGCCAACCCAATAGTTACACGCAGATTTCAACTGAGTGGAGGAGGGTAGACGCCCCTAATTCCCGCCTTGTTCAAGGATCAGCTATACAAGAAGTTCTGTGCAATAGTAGAAATACTTGTATATGTTGATATACTTAAAAGAAACTTAAAATCAATTGCTGTTTTTTAATTATGGGGAAAATATTCATTTAATGATACAGAGCTGATTATGCAAAGTAAAATGAATTTGATTTTTTAAAAATTATTCCTTCTGGGAATTCCCTGGCGGTCCAGTGGTTAGGACGCTGCACTTCCACTGCAGGGGCCATGGGTTTGATCCCTGGTCAGGGAACTAAGATCCTTCAAGTTGCACGGTGTGGCCAAAAATAATAATAATAATAAAACTTAAAAAAACTTTCTTCCTTCCATTGAAATAGATCTGCAGTGGATGACTGAACTAGAAAGATGTTAGCCCTTCTTAAAACTGAAACCATGAAGTGATGATTGCTTTAACTATCCTTAACTCAGGGGAGACTTTTGTTTTCCTCTGGAAAAAGACTTTCCTCTGGATTTTGAAGAGTTTTCTAACTTAGATCATTTTGGAATGAGGTTTGGACTTGTTCCTTTTTTTCCTTTCTCTTTTTTCTTTTAATGTGTCGTAAAATAGCATCTTATGTTTTAAACTTTAGTTTCTATGGGAAGTTTTGAAACTCTATGGTTTGACTGTAGTATCCCTAATAACAGTAATAAAATTTGATATATTCCATTGCAGTTTAAAAGAAAAAAAGGTGCTACAGTTGTCTTGTTAAAAATACAGACCTTAAAAATTTAGTGGGGGAAACACTTGAGTAAAAAAACGTTATGAATTCACCAGCCAATGAAACAAAAGAGCAGCTAAGCTATTTTTAAAAGAAATCAGGTTACATTCATCTTTCATGCATTCTTGCCAGTAGCCATCATTGTCTCTCTTTTTCTAGCATTTGGAAAAGGTTTCCCAGCATGCTGGGAGTTTTAATTTAAATTAGCCTTTAAAAAATTTCAGACTGTATAACTTGTTTAAATTGTGGGATTTTTTTTCACAAAGTAAATAAGTAGTAAAATGAAATAGCCTGACATAGTAGTGAAATAGTAGTCCCCCCAAAATTGGTTCAGGTTCATATTGTCTTGAGGGTTTGTGCATGCGTGTGTTTATAAGGTTTCCTTTCTTGGAAGGAAAAGCCTTTATCAGAGATTATGATCTTCCAATCCAACTTGTTCAGGTTTTTAAACGTCCTTTTATAAAACTATGACGATATTAGATGGTAGGATTTGTGGGTGTGGGTAGGTAGTTTTTTTTTTTTTTCCTGCCTTATTTGGGAAAATAAAAAGTTGTCGACCCTATGTCAGTTCAAAAAAACTTGCTGGTCTGTGAAATTCAGAGGTCTGGGAACCATTGTGATAGAACCTTTCCTCAAAAAGCTAAGAGAATCCTGATATGCAGTGGTTTTGCATACTCCTCCCTTGTTTTCAGAATGAGGGTACATAATGGCAGAAAAATCAGAACATCTTAAAAATAGTAATGACTTGGGACTTCCCTGGTGGCGCAGTGGTTAATACTCTGCGCTCCCCATGCAGGGGGCCCGGGTTCCATTCCTGGTCAGGGAACTAGATCCCACATGCATGCTACAACTAAGAGTTCACATGCCGCAACTGGGGAGCCCATGTGCTGCAAAGAAGGAGCCCGCGAGCTACAACTGAGAAGCCCATGTGCCGCAACTAAGACCCGGTGCAACCAAATAAATAAATAAATATTTTTTAAAAATAGTAATGATTTGCTTAAGTACTATACATTTTATTTATTTTTAATTTAAAAAAATTTTTTTCGTTGCACCACGCAGCTTACAGGATCTTAGTTCCCTGACCAGGGATCAAACCCGTGCCCGCTGCAGTGGAAGCATGGAGTCTTAACCACTGGGCTGCCAGGGAAGTCCCTTATGCCCCATTTTTACCCTCTAGTTTTATTTGTCTTTAACCATCTGAAATCTGTGATTTTATTATTTTTCATTTAAATTTTTGATACGAAGTTTGTTTTTTTCAATCAGAATATCTAGAAATGAACATTTAGCTTTTGTTGACTCTAAAATGAATTCATAAAGCTTTGTTTGCTTATTCATTGAGCAGCCTTTTGCTGAGTGTGTATATGAATACAAGAAATAGAATTATTTTCTTTTGTGCCTTAAGGGGAGAGGAGGAGGCAGACAGACAACAGTATAGTAATTGCTAGTATGAAGACAGGTACTTAGTATTGTGGAAGCACAGAGGGAGAGGTAGGTGTGCTTTGAGCGTTTCTGCAGCCTGGTGCAGTCAATTTTGAGTTAACACAGTTTACTACTGTTACAGTATGGTTATTGGCCTCTTTTGCATTTTCTTACTTTCCTAAATAATTATTTTCAAGAGGAAAATAATTTCCAAGCCTAGAAAATTGCACCTTTTAATGCACCTTTTCTCTAACTCTCCTCTGATTTGTACTACACTTCAAATGAAAGCCTTTTATTTAAAATCACTGTTACAGTTAAATTATTATTATTTTTTATAAATTTATTTGTTTATTTTTGGCTGCATTGGGTCTTCGTTGCTGTGCGCAGGCTTTCTCTAGTTGCGGCGAGCGGGGGCTAGTCTTCATTGTGGTGCGCAGGCTTCTCATTGAGGTGGCTTCCCTTGTTGCGGAGCATGGGCTCTAGGTGTGCGGGCTTCAGTGGTTGTGGCACGCGGGCTCAGTAGTCGTGGCTCTCAGACTCTAGAGCATAGGCTCAGTAGTTGTGGCACACGGGCTTAGTTGCTCCGCAGCATGTGGGATCTTCCCGGACCAGGGCTCGAACCCGTGTCCGCTGCATTGGCAGGCGGATTCTTAACCACTGCGCCACCAGGGAAGTCCTACAGTTAAATTACTACAATTAGAATTACGCTATACTTTGTATATTATTACTGTCTTCTCTTAAAATTTAAAAATTCAAGCTCTCATGAAATATAAATTTGAGTGTTAAAGTTTTGTTATACTTTTTTCATTTTGTACCACATGAAACATTTTGCTGAACCTAGAGTATATGGTTCTCCATATGGAATTTTCAGAACCTAGAACATCTTCATTGATGATTGAAACCAGTATATTTTTCTCAGCCGTTTATACTTAGTAAAATCCTTTGGCTGCTACATATGAATATGGGGAATGGCCCTGAGAACTGTACATTTCTGCTACTATTCTGTAACAGTCATAAAATGCTTTCATTTAACATCAGCCATTGCAAAGAATGACAAGAAAGTATACTGTTGGGTAGTTTGGGAAAATACTTTATTTTTCTGTTTCATTAAAGGGACTCTTATTTGGATAACACAGAGATGAGTTAACCATTTAAAAAGAACAAACCTCACTGCAGCTGATATCTGTTATTAAATTTGGAATGCTTTCTAGAAACAGCTCTCCGAATTTACTTGTCAAAATAGCTCACAGTTTGCTAATAGCAACAGTAGTTATGCCAAATTATTCTATTTCTAGACTTTTTTTATATCAAAACATTGACTGTCAGGAACTAAGGAGTTTCCAGATTATGAGCTTCTGTTAATGTAGACAAAATATTAAGTAGTTTGTACATGTGGTAAAATGCCCATTGCGTAAAAAAGTTTTTGCTCTTTTTAAAAAAAATTTTTTTTATCATTCTTTTTAAATTTATTTTATTTTTGGCTGTGTTGGGTCTTCGTCGCTGCGCGGGCTTTCTCTAGTTGCAGCGAGCAGGGGCTACTCTTTGTTGCAGTGCACAGGCTTCTCATTGCGGTGGCTTCTCTTGTTGTGGAGCATGGGCTCTAGGCACATGGGCTTCAGTAGTTGTGACACATGGGCTCAGTAGTTATGTTGCATGGGCTTAGTTGCTCCGTGGCATGTGGGATCTTCCCAGATCAGGACTCGAACCCGTGACCCTGCGTTGGCAGGTGGATTCTTAACCACTGTGCCACCAGGGAAGCCCAGTTTTTTGCCCTTTTGGCCTAAAAGTAATTCTGTAAGTGGCAAAGAGTATCGTACAGGAGACAGTAACTTGAAAATCTTTCCTCTTTCCACCTTCCCCCATTTCATTCTCTGGGATGCTACCTATTCTTCAAAGCCAAAATGCTTGCTTCTGTATTACTTCCTTCTCATACTAGTTGGAAGGCATCTCTTCCTTTCCTGAACTGCTAGAGCTTCTTGATTGGTACCACAGTCTGTCCTGTGCTGGTATTCTTTGTCTTTGGCTCTTACTGGGTGAATCTCTTTGAGAGGAAACAGTGGCATATCTTCTTTTTATAACTCCCATGAGATCTAAGCACAGTATTTTCACATATAGCAAATGTTCCATTGGTGTTTATTGAGTGCATGAAGTAAGGTAGAAATTTATATTTTACCATTTTTTCACTTCTTGTAACTTTTTCATTTGACCTAGTACAATGATAATAATAATGGTGGTATATTAATATGAAGAAGACTTATTATCATCTTAGATTGGATCATATTGTGGTCTGTAAATCTTCATTCAACAGTATTTTCTGTTTTCAAGGCTAGTATTTAATACTTAGCTCACGGGACTTCCCTGGTGGTGCAGTGGATAAGACTCCACGCTTCTAATGCAGGAGTCCCGGGTTCGATCCCTGGTCAGGGAACTAGATCCCATGTGCATGCCATAACTAAGAGTTTGCATGCCACAACTAAGGAGCTCATGTGCTCGCGGGCCACAACTAAGGAGCCTGTGATCCGCAACTAAGGAGCCCACGTGCTGCAACTAAGGAGCCCACCTGCCACAACTAAGACCCAGCACAACCAAATAAATAAATAAATATTTTTAAAAAAATACTTAGCTCCCATTAGTGTGGCTGGGGTGGGTAACTTCATGAGTTCATAATGATGTCTGTGCAGGGTTGCTACTTTGCCCCTGAAGCTTGAGAGGCCCTCATGCTGATGGATGACTGTGGGTGCTTTCCATTCAATCCAGCTATGCATTCTTTAGTTAAGTCTCAGTGCTCTTTTTTACCATCATCATTAAGGTTTTCCCTTAATTGCATTTTTTAACCTTTTGAAATTGTGAAGAATAAGCTTGATTGTATTTTAAATGTTCGATTTCCTTTCAGGTAAGTGAAGTGTATTCTGATTTTCTTAAGAAAAGAAAATGTGTTTACTCCAAGAGGATTGTCAGATGTCTAGTTGTGTAGAAATCAAAGGTACAATTGGTCAAATATTGTACTAGGCAGTGATTGTTACATGGATAACAAAGTAGTTTCATTCCCATCTTGAATTTCTTTGAATCGATTTTAACCCTTCACAAGTTAATCTGTTTCCTCCAATAAGTTCAGAGGAGTTTGTTGCCATCTGCTGGCTTTACAGAATCTTTATGAAGTAGGCGGGGAACTTTCATTTATTAGGGATAGAGAGATTTTCCTGTTTTAACTGTGTGACTTAGCCTGGGTAACAGATCATTATTGCTAGAAGCAGTAGCCAGATCTCCCAGTCTCAAAGTCTTAACCTTAATTTAAACTCCAGAAGGGCAAAATATTTGGGTTTAAAATATTGGTTTGTATTTAGTTGGATATAGTGTAGTAGTTTTTCAAAAGAAAAGATACAGCTGGACCAAATAAATGGTTTCTCTTCAGTACCATCCCTTTTGACCCAGCAAAGGGTCATTGGGTACGGCTCAGGAGTCTGGCAGCAGACTCTCAGGCCAGTGTACACCTTTTGGCATGAAAAAATGAAAAACTGTTTCAAAGTGTCTCTATATCCTCTGGGAGTATGAGTGATGATTTCATTACCTAACCATGGACATGAAAATGAAGGGTTGTGCAAATTGGTGCAGGGCACGTAATTACAGAGGATTTGCATCTGAACCCATACCTGTGTTTTCTCATTGGCATCTGTGCTCAAAGCCAAGTCAGCAAACGTGCCCTCGGGGGCATGAGGTTTGCTGCTTTTATGGGCAGTGAAATGGTTGAACGATGAGAATTGCTTAAAACTTGGAATTACAAAAGTGTGAGTCCCTTTATTTAAGCTTGCTAATTGTACCTTGAGAAGGTTTGGAAAGAGAGTAAGAAGTTGTTTTATTGAGCCAAACAGATTTATTTTGCTTGGGAAAAAATAGTAATATAAATAACCTTTTGCAGCCTTCATTGATTCAGTTTGTTCAGAAGCAGACCCTCAGCTCACAATCTGTCAAGATGTGTAAGGGAGCAGTTGTATTTCACATGCTATATTTAATTCAAATGTGAAAGATGCAGCCGAACTCAAGGAATCTGTTTCTTTGGACTCTTTTCCTTGGTGAATTTCAGGGCTGAATGAGGGTTAAATATATGAGAAAGTCAATAAATAAAGGAATATGGTCAATGGGAGATGAAAAATGATAACTTGCATGGGAAAGAGTAAGAAGGATTGTGGGAAGTGATATTTTTTCCAGTAGAAAAAGGCACTTTTGTGGGAGAGGGGCCAGAAAAATTCTAATTATTTTTATTGTTTTCTGTACTCTTTTTTAAAAAAAGATTTTTAGAAATTTTATATTGGAGTATATTTGATTAACAATGTTGTGTTAGTTTCAGGTGTACAGCATAGTGATTCAGTAATATATATAAATGTGTCTATTCTTTTTCAAATTCTTTTCCCGTTTAGGTTATTACAGAATATTGAGCAGAGTTCCCTGACAGTAGGTCCTTGTTGGTTATCTGTTTTAAATATAGCCGTGTGTACATGTCAGTCCCAAACTCCCAATCTATCCCATCTCCCCCCCTCCTCCCCGTAACCATAAATTCATTCTCCTAAGTCTGTGAGTCTGTTTCTGTTTTGTAAATAAGTTCATTTGTATCATTATTTTTAAGATTGCACATGCAAGCGATATCATATGATATTTGTCTTTCTCTGTCTGACCTACTTCACTTAGTATGATAATCTCCAGGTCCATCCATGTTGCTGCAAATGGCATAATTTCATTCCTTTTAATGGCTGAGTAATATTCCATTGTATATGTGTACCACATCTTCTTTATCCATTCATCTGTTGATGGACATTTAGGTTGTTTCCATGTCTTGGCTATTGTAAACAGTGCTGCAGTGAACACTGGGGTGCATGTATCCTTTCGAACCATGTTTTTCTCTGGATATATGCCCAGGAGTGGGATTGCTGGATCATATGGTAGCTCTATTTTTAGTTTTTTAAGGAACCTCCATACTGTTCTCCATAGGCTGTACCAATTTACATTCCCACCAGCAGTGTAGGAGGGTTCACTTTTCTCCACACCCTCTTCAGCATTTATTATTTGTAGGTATGTTTGTTTGACTGTGCCGTGCAGCTTGCAGGAACTTAGTTCCCTGACCAGGGATTGAACCCGGGCCCTGGACAGTGAAAGCACAGAGTTCTAACCACTGGACCACCAGGGAATTCCCTATAGATTTTTTTCTTAATAATGGCCATTCTGACTGGTGTGAAGTGTTATCTCACTGTTTTGATTTGCATTTCTCTGATAATTAGAGATGTTGCGCATCTTTTCATGTGCCTCTTGGCCATCTGTATGTCTTCTTTGAAGAAATGTCTATTTAGGTCTTTTGCCCTTATTTTGATTGGGTTGTTTGTTTTTTTGCTATTGAGCCTCATGAGCTGTTTGTAAATTTTGGAGAGAGACTAATCTCTTGTCCGTTGTGTAGTTTGCAAATATTTTCTCCCATTCTGTGGGTTGTCTTTTCGTTTTGTTTATGGTTATCTTTGCTGTGCAAAAGCTTTTGAGTTTAATTAGGTCCCATTTGTTTATTTTTGTTTTTATTTCCATTATTCTAGGAGATGGCTCAAAAGAGATATTGCTGCAGTTTATGTCAAAGAGTGTTCTGCCTGTGTTTTCCTCTAAGAGTTTTATAGTATCCCATCTTATATTTAGGTCTTTAATCCATTTTGAGTTTATTTTTATGTATGGTGTTAAAGAATGTTCTAATTTCATATTTTTACATATAGCTGTCCAGTTTTCCCAGCACCATTTATTGAAGAGACTGTCTTTCCTCCCTTGTATAGTCTTGCCTCTTTTGTCGTTGATTAATTGACCATAGATGTGTGGGTTTATTTCTGGGCTTTCTATCCTGTTCCATTGATCTGTATTTCTGTTTTTGTGCCAGCACCATACTGTTTTTTTTTTTTTTTTTTTGGCGGTATGCGGGCCTCTCACTGTTGTGGCCTCTCCCGTTGTGGCGCGCAGGCTACGGACGCGCAGGCTCAGCGGCCATGGCTCACGGGCCCAGCCGCTCCGCGGCATGTGGGATCTTCCCAGACCGGGGCACGAACCCGTGTCTCCTGCATCGGCAGGCGGACTCTCAACCACTACGCCACCAGGGAAGCCCCGACCATACTGTTTTGATGACTGTAGCTTTGTGGTATAGTCTGAAGTCAGGGAGCCTGATTTCTCCAGCTCCATTTTTCTTTCTCAGGATTGCTTTGGTTATTCAGGGTCTTTTGTTTCTCCATACAAAATTTAAGATTTTTTGTTCTAGTTCTGTGAAAAATGCCATTGGTAATTTGATAGGGATTGCATTGAATCTGTAGATTGCCTTGGGTAGTATAGTCATTTTGATATGTAACTGTTCTCTTTAGGGTAGGAGTTAGGGCTAGAAATGGAAAGGCCTTCCTCTAGCAAGTTAAGCATGTGGAAAAACAGTTCACTGAAAATAGGGCAGATGTGGCTAAGGATTTTTTATTTAACACAGTTTATAGTGAACCTATCACAATACTTCTCTACTTTTGAGGAATGGAGGGAATTGCTGCTGCCCTCCCTCTGCCGCCACCACTCTCCCCCAGCAAGGGGGATTTAGGCTACTCCCCTACCTTTCTTTTTTGGCTGCGTTGGGTCTTCGTTGCTGCATGTGGGCTTTCTTTAGTTGCGGCGAGCGGAGGCTACTCTTCGTTGCGGTGCATGGGCTTCTCATTGCGATGGATTCTCTTATTGCAGAGCACGGGCTCTAGGCACACAGGCTTCAGTAGTTGCAGCACGCAGGCTCAGTAGTTGTGGCACGCAGGCCCTAGAGTGTGTGGGCTTCAGTAGTTATGGCACGTGGGCTCAGTAGTTGTGGCTCACAGGCTCTAGAGCGCAGACTTAGTAGTTGTGGCGCACGGGCTTAGTTGCTCCGTGGCATGTGGGATCTTCCCGGACCAGGGCTCGAACCTGTGTCCCCTGCATTGGCAGGCAGGTTCTTAACCACTGTGCCACCAGGGACGTCCCTCCCCTACTTCTAATTAGCCACCCGTTGTTCATCATCATCAAGATTCTAGCAGCCACTTTGCTAGGATACATTGCAGTATCATGAGCTAATTTTGTGGATAAATTATGTTGGGAGCAATTTCTTGAGTTTTGACTCATGTTTTTCTTAATGTGATCATTCTTCCAGTTTTTAAGATGCTGTACATAATTAGTATGTGAATTACAGGAGCGGTAGAGATGAGGTTGGAGGTTTCTTTTCTTTGCTCTCCTCGCACCCCCGCCCCTCACCTTTTGGAACATTTCAGATCTTTCTCTAGGCCCCAAAGTATATTTCAGGGTCACTCTTCTCTTCCTGTTACTTCTTATCCTTCTCGTTAGTGCTGGAGGGAATGCTGGAAATTTGTAAGGTGGATGGCGTAGTGAATGATCAGGATAGGTGTGTATGGTCAAGGGAATAGATGTATTAACAAATTATAAAATGAACTCAGATGCCCCTTCAAGAAATGACTTGCTGCCCATTTGTAAGGAGTGTAGCAAAAGAAAGCTGTTAGTCCTTTCAGGGTCTGCCACAGCATTGGAAACAAGGTCATGCTCCTCTCAGGGCAGGCAGTGGTGGTGAGCAGAGCAGTGATCTAAGAGCCTCACCTTCTTGCCCAGCACTGGAGTCCTCTGCTGGCCGTCCTTGCTCCCGAGCTCTCTGTTGGACAGGCTCTGTCAGATCTGCCTCATGGTCTGATGGCTCCTCCTGCTAAATCCTATTCTTTTCTTCTCATAAAAGTTCTCCCCATTAAACCTTTTTCATTCCTAATTTTATTTTAGCATCTGCTTCCTCTAGAATCTAACCTGTGACACACTTCTTACATAAATCACCCTATTTCCTGAACATTGTACTGTTTTTACCTCAGGATTTGCATGAAACATCACTGGTGTGGTATAAATGAATTACCTGCCTCTGTGTATGTTTTATTTATTTATTTATTTGTTTGTTTATTTATTTTATTTATTTATTTATTTATGGCTGTGCTGGGTCTTTGTTGCTGTATGCGGCTTTCTCTAGATGCAGTGAGCAGGGGCTACTCTTCATTGTGGTGCGCAGGCTTCTCATTGCGGTGGCTTCTCTTGTTGCAGAGCATGGGCTCTAGACGCGGGCTCAGTAGTTGTGGCTCATAGGCTCTAGAGCGCAGGCTCAGTAGCTGTGGTGCACGGGCTTAGTTGCTCTGCGGCATGTGGGATCTTCCTGGACCAGGGGTCGAACCCATGTCCCCTGCATTGGCAGGCAGATTCCTAACCACTGTGCCACCAGGGAAGTCCCTCTGTGTGTGTTTTAACTTGTGCTCTTCCTAGAAAATTCAGGGAATACAGGTAGCACAAAGACATTTAAAAATACCCATAATACTTTTTTAAAAATTAATTAACCTCCACTAGAGGTAACTGTTAATAGTGGCTTATTTTGGTAAACTTTAGAGAAGTGTGTTAAGTATTGACCTGGGTGAATTTGTCACAAACTGAACACATCTGTGTAACCATCACCAATCAGGAAGCTTTACCACTACCCCAGGAGCCTCCCAGTTGTTACCTTTGGTAACCGCTATCCTCACTTGCAACAACATAAATTAATTTTGCCTAGTTTTGAACTTGATATAAGCATGGTTATGTAGTATGTACTGTTTTGTCTTCTTTGCTCAGTATTCTGTTTAAGAGAGTCACCCATGTGTGTATCTGTGGTTCCTTGCTGTATAGTATTCTGTTGTGTGAATGTACCACAATCTACCTGTTCTGTTGGTGGTGGGCATTTGTATTATTTCCAGTTTTTCACTCCTTGGATCTGTTATGTTTTCTAATATAAATATTGCCTTGTGTTTGGTATTATAGCTAGTTAAGCCTGTTATTGAAATATTTATTGTCCTCTTAAGTGAATTACCTTGTATAAAAGCTAAAAAAACCTGTCATTTCTTATTCCCATATCCTCACAATGTTCTTTTTACTCTTTTAGGACCCACAGTTAGTTTTTTCTTCTAAGTTTGAGGTCTTGAATCATATTACTGGCCAAGGGAAGCTAGTTGCTGTTCCCTTTGCTGTCTGCCAGTCAGATCCTTGAGTTAGAGGAGTTGTTGAGAACAAGTTTTTTGGTTTTATGGTTATACCAGAACTCGGCTGTCACTCTGGTTTTCAGTGGAGAGAAAAAAATACCATCAGAAGCCTTTAGGGATTTATTAGATATTTGGGATGGCCTTGGTATTTGAGCTGTACTTGATAAATTAAGGTGGCTCACAACTGGTGTGGGAAAGTGCTAAAGGACAGATTTCAGATTGAGCATCTAAAAGAAATCATGAACAGCTTGGATGCCTTGCCTGAGTTATTTCAGAACTTCAGGCAGTGTATACTGATGTTTGTTTCTTTCCCGCTGTAGCTGTCAAGTGGAATGTCATGGCCAGCTCCTCGGACAGTGAAGATGATAGCTTCATGGCTGTGGACCAAGAAGAGACTGTGCTGGAAGGGACAATGGAGCAAGATGAGGAGCCCCGCCCAATATTGGAGGTTGAGGAGACTAGACATAATAGGTCCATGTCTGAGCTGCCGGAAGAGGTTTTGGAGTATATCCTGTCCTTTCTCTCACCATACCAGGAACACAAAACTGCAGCCCTTGTCTGCAAACAGTGGTACCGACTTATTAAAGGTACTGTGGAAAGTGGAAAGTTTTATTTATTTACTTAAAATTTGTTTGAATGATTTATTTTTACCTCCCAATTTCATTTTCTCTTTTCTCCCTTAAATTTATTGTGGTTCTAAAATTTAGTGTTAGACGATTAGCATTGTACATTTTTCTTTTCTCTTTATCCTGCCTAATTTTATGAACAGCTTGAATACTATAGTATTTAATCCAATTTCCAGGTTTAAAATGAGGATTCTTTTTCTGCGTATTCTTGGAGTTGATCTGGTATGTTGTATTGTTCTTGAACAGGTAGAGATGGGATGGATATCGATTGACAGTAATAGTTAACCTTCATATAACTCTTATTATTGTCAGGACTATTATAACTGTTTTACAATCCTCATAGCGAACTATGAATAGCTTAAAGTAGCTAACTGTGGCAGATGTGGGATTATGAAAGCATTTACTGCTTGATTTTATCTCTAAACACAACAGGCCCTATGTATGTCTTTTACTTTTTAAATGAGTTTCTCTTTTTTTTTCCCCCTCCATTTTCTAATCAAGATTTCAACTTTGGCTAAATGTTGAGGTTACTAGTTGTACTGTAGTTTTAACTAATAGCAGTTATTTGGTTTCATTCCATTTTAGGTGGAAAGGGCCCATTTTTTGAATGAAGATGACCGAGCCAGTTGAATAATCTTTGATCAAAGCAAGGGTCGTATCAATTTTTTCTTTCCTGTTGGGAACAAGGCAGCCAGAGATATGAGAGAGAAAAACCTCTAGATCAGAATCAGTCTCAAAATCTTTTCCTCAAATCAGAGTGATGCTCTGAGGATTAGGGTCCCTGTCATTTGTCCAAAGTCCAACCTAGAGAGCTAATAAGGACCAGCTGTGTTGAAACTGCTTGCTGGGCCCTGTGCTCATCCGCTCACGACTGGTAATACTGGTATGCACAGCCTGCTTCTGTTTGCAGGGTTAATGGACTCTGCAGGAGAGATTGGCTCCTTACACTGTGGAAATAGATGGTTTTACCTCTAAAATAGAGGTGGAGAATCACAGACAAGGGGTGGTGATCTAATCAAATATATGAATTTATTCTTAGGTTTTATTTGGCATTCTTATCATTTTGATCTTTCTTTAAGAGAGAAGAGCCTTAACCTAATACTCGCATTCTTAGATCTTCTGGGGGAAGTCACTGCCAAGACAGCTTTTTTTCCCCTCAATCATTATGTGTCTGTCTTTTATTCATTACTGCCTTACCTCATTTCAACATTTGCGAATCTGTATTACTTCACCAGTGCGTAGTTGGCAGTATGGTCACACATTAAAAACGGGCATGTCTTTTTTTAAACATCTTTATTGGGGTATAATTGCTTTACAATGGAGTGTTAGTTTCTGCTTTATAAGAAAGTGAATCAGCTATACATATACATATATCCCCATATCTCCTCCATCTTGTGTCTCCCTCCCACCCTCCCTATCCCACCCCTCTAGTTGGTCACAAAGCACTGAGCTGATCTCCATTTGCTATGGAGAATATAATGTAAAATAGCTATCTATTTTACATTTGGTAGTGTATATATGTCCATGCCACTCTCTCACTTCATCCCAGGTTACCCTTCCCACTCCCCGTGTCCTCAAGTCCATTCTGTACATATGTATCTTTATTCCTCTCCTGCCCCCAGCTTCTTCAGAACCAAAAAATGGCCGTGTCTTTTTAATATTCCATTTCTTAACTGTGAGTTCAACCAAGGGATAATGATCATCATTAGAAAATATGTTCTGTGATCCTGTTTAAGGATCCACTAAGGTGGCATAAATTCAAGAATGATACACTCTTTCAAAATATAAATAATTGGGGCTTCCCTGGTGGCGCAGTGGTTAAGAATCTGCCTGCCAATGCAGGGGACACGGGTTCGATCCCTGGTCTGGGAAGATCCCACATAGCGCAGAGCAACTAAGTCCATGTACCACAACTACTGAGCCTGCGCTCTAGAGCCCACGAGCCACAACTACTGAGCCCACGTGCCACAATTACTGAAGCCCACGCGCCTAGAGCCCTTGCACCGCAACGAAGAGTAGCCCGTGCTCACCACAACTAGAGAAAGCCCACATGCAACAATGAAGACCTAACACAGCCAAAAATAAATAAATAAATTTATTTTAAAATTTATATATATATATATACATATATATAATTGGTTGTACTCTTCATTCAAAATGTTTCTCTTTGAAATAAGAAAGTAATTTCATGTGTTGGGAATGCAGATTGTTCCAGAAGTATAAAGCTCTCACTTTTTAAAAAATAGACTTTACTTTTTTAGAGTGGTTTTAAGTTCACAGCAAAACTGAGCAGGTTTGTAGGTTTCCCGTATACCCCTGTCCCCAGACATGCACAGCCTCCCCTACTTTCAACATCCCTCACCAGAGGGGTACATTTCTTAAAATTGACGATCATACATTGATACATCTTTGTCACTCAAAGTCTGTAGTTTACATAGGGTGTACATTCTGTGAGTTTGGACATATATATATAATGACATGTATCCAGCATTATAGTAAAAACTCTGATTTTTTTTTTTAAAAAAAACAGCTTTCCTTTGTTATAAATTCATCATTTCATAATCCACTGTACGCTTATTATTACTCCTTGTTTAAGATGGAGAATACTTGGTTGCCATGGTCTAACCATAGATATTTACTGAACAGCTGTTATATTCCGGAGACTGTTCTACCACGCTTTTTCTCATAAAACTAAATTATCTCCCAGCCCCTTTGCTTTGGAGTAAGTAGCACCAATTATTTTGATGTGTTGCCTCATGATATGATGTAAAGGGGAGCAGATTTTAAGTGTGAGCTGATTTTGTAACCTTGAGGGAGTCACTTAACCTTGGTAAAATGACAGGATTAGATCTTCCAGTTTTGAAATTCTGTGATTCTGTTTTCTGTCTTTGAATGAAAAAATCAAAGAAATTTGGAGTTCCTCAAAGAAACTTATGTCTTATAAAAGTGATAAGACAATTAATAGATGCAGTTTTAATAATTTGATTTACAAGTGAAGAGTCCAGGCTGAAGCTTTTGTTATTTTTGTCTTTAGGTGTAGCCCACCAGTGTTATCATGGTTTCATAAAGGCTGTCCAGGAAGGAAACATTCAGTGGGAGAGTCGGACTTACCCTTATCCTGGAACCCCAATCACTCAGCGGTTCTCACACAGTAAGTATTTACTGTGAAAGCAGATCCCATCCTGCCTGTGGTCGTGTTTCCAAAAGCTACTTTGGAGGCTTGTATTTTGTCTGACTTCTTAATGAAGAAAATGTTAAATAAGGGTTTATATTAATTTTACAATCAGAATTAGGGAAGAGCATGAGCCTAAATATATTGTAGGCACTGTGATATAATTTTGTATTCTGCTTTTTCATTGGATTTTTGTACTGTCTCTACTGCAAAGAGGTCGAGGTGTTATGCTTAGGTTTTTAAACATTTGACATCATGTAAGAGGCAAACAAAGGAAAGGCATACATGAGGGTTTTTCTGGGATCCTACTTAGGGAGTAGCCAGAGCTTAGCACTAATTTTTGCAATAACTCTTTATCTTAACGTAGTGTATGTTCAGCAAACACTGAATTTGACTAGGGTCACACAAAAATTTTGAACATGAAGGATATTGTTTATAAAATACAAATTTAAGTAGTAAAATTATAAATAAAATGTTTTGGCAAATAGACAATTTAGAGTTTTTGACTTCTAGAATTTTTTTTTTTAGGATTTTTTAAAAAAATTAATTTATTTTATTTATTTATTTTTGGCTGCGTTGGGTCTTCGTTGTGGTGCGCGGGCTTCTCTTGTTGCGGAGCACAGCCTCTAGGCACACAGGCTTCAGTAGTTGTGGTACGTCGGCTCAGCAGTTGTGGCTCAAGGGCTCTAGAGTGCAGGCTTAGTAGTCGTGGTGCATGGGCTTAGTTGCTCTGCAGCATGTGGGATCTTCCCGAGCCAGGGCTTGAACCCGTGTCCCCAGCATTGGCAAGCGGATTCTTAACCACTGCGCCACCAGGGAAGCCCCAACTTTTTCTAGAATTAACTCTCCATTTTAATTGATTTTTGTAGATGCCATTTTGTTCTTTTTTTTTTTTTTTTTTCCAGCTGCACCCCACGCCTTGCAGGATCTTAGCTCCCCCACCAGGGGTTCAACCCAGGCCCTGGCAATGAGAGCACCGAGTCCTAACCACAGGGCCACCAGGGAATTCCCGATACCATTTTATTCTATTAGTGATTTATATCCCTCCATCAAAGTGAGACTGAGATGTGATCTATCTTAGGCCACAAAAGCTGTATTTATTAATGATTTTACATAAAGAAAGTTCATTGACAGGAGAAGAAAGCCGCTTAGAAAGTTCTCAGAATTGCTGCTTTAGTTATATTACTTCTGTATTCAGAAACCTTCAGGACTTCCCTGGTGGCGCAGTGGTTAAGAATCCGCCTGCCAATGCGGGGGACATGAGTTTGATCCCTGGTCCGGGAAGATCCCACATGCTGCGGAGCAACTAAGCCTGTGCGCCACAGGTACTGAGACTGTGTTCTAGAGCCTGCGAGCCACAGCTGCTGAGCCCGTGTGCCACAACTACTGAAGCCCGCACGCCCACAGCCCAAGCTCTGCAACAGGAGGAGCCACTGCAATGAGAAGCCCACGCACTGTAACGAAGAGTAGCCCCCGCTCGCCACAACTAGAGAAAGGCCACGTGCAGCAACGAGGACCCAACGCAGCCAAAAATAAATTAATTTTAAAAAAAGAAAAACAGAAAGCTTCAGTGTCCATCCAGTGCCTACAAGATAAAAACTTAGTCTTATATTTAAAACCCTCTTTAAGTTGACTTATTTCTAAATTACCACTTCATCTCCCAACTTTTCCCAAGAGCTCTTCTCTTTCAAGTTGTCACTTTGCTGTACTTGATTCTTCCTCTCTAGAGTATTCCCATCCACTTAGCTGAAGCCTGCTTCTCCTTGAAAACTCAGTTGAAGTTCTAGCTCCTTTGGGAAACCTTTTCTCAACTCTCTAGCCCACAGAAAAATTTTTCCTGTTCTGAGCTTATGTCTGGAATACTAATTTGGCACTTAACTCACATTGTCTTTCATTGTTAACTTGTATGTTTGTGTCTTTTTTTTTTTTTTAAGCCATATTTTGAACTCTTGAGGGGAAGGAGAGTTATTGGTTATCCATGTTGCGTAAAAATTACCTGCAGACTTAGCAGCTTAAAATAACATTATCTCACAGTGTTCCTGAGGGTCAAGAATTTGGTAGTGGCTTAGCTGGGAGGTTGTGGCTCAGGGTCTCTCGTGAGGTTGCCATCAGTCTGTCAGCTGGGGCTACAGTCACCTGAGGGCCTGACTGGGGCCCGGTGAATCTGCTTCCAAGCTCACTCAGTAACTGTTGATAGGAGACTCAGTCCCTTACTACATGGACCTATCCATAGAGCTGCTCACAACTTGCCAGCTGACTTTCCACAAAATGAGTGATCTGAGAAACAGAGACAGACACTAAGACAGCAGCCAGGGTATCTTTTACACCCTAAGCTCTGAAGTGAATACTATCTTTTCTGTTCTATCCTATAAATCACACAGGGATTGACCAAGGGTGTAATACCAGGAAGTGAGGATCCTTGGAGGCCTCTTGGTGGTTGACTGCCGCAGACCATATGCTGTACTCTCATATCCAGAGGAGAGTTCTGTAAATAATGATAACTCATCATTGTCTTTGAATTGTATCTAAATAGATCAAAGGAATGGGTCAAACTATTTGCTGTGTTTTCAGTTCTCTCAGGGAGCTATTTTTGTGCTGTTGTAAATCCCCTGTAGCAGTAGAGCTCGAAGTGTGATTCCTGGACTTTGGGGGAGGAAGGCATCTATGAGACTCTCTGGGGGATCTGTGAAGTCAGAACTGGCTTCATTTGTTTTAATCTGTGAGTGTGTGGTAGTGAAGAGCACAGTGACACTAGAGTAGTTGAGTTCCCTTACCTTGAGTCATGCACAGGCTGCAGCAGTTTTCCCCAGCATTGCTTTGGCACCATTAGTGCACATGTCAACACAGTGAAAAAAAACAATAAATTACTACTTCTACAACTACTACTACTACTAGTACTTATTATTATTATAAAAGTAGTTTTGAAAGAGTCTCAAATGTTTTCAGGAGTCCACAGACCACCCTTTGATCATGACTGCCATAAACTATACATGAGTCCTTGCTGAGAACATTTAATGAAATTACAGGAGGATCCATATTAGGTCCAGTATTTATTGTTGAGGGAGGGGTAACTTCAGTTACCTACAGATGATTGGAATGAGAAGCAAAGACGAGGTTTCTAAAGACAGGACTTTTTTTAGGATGGTGTTTGGAAACAAATAGTTTTAGAACCCTAAGAGGGAAATCAAATGAATCAGGGTAAAATTGAAACTAGAATAGGAAATAGGGGTGAATAATTATCATAGCAACAGTTTGGCTTTCTGATAAGAGAGGGGAAAAAATATTTTTCAGTTAACTAGCTTTCGAAAAAGAGTATTACCACAAAATAGAGGCAGTTTTTTGAAGGGGAAATAGAAAGGAATAGTACCATGAGTAAGCTCACAGAAGCTCAGGGGTTGGGGGGTTTTGATACTTGTTTTTGCTTAAATTTTTTTTTCATTTCCTTACTTGGTATTTTCATTTCCTTACTTGATATCCAAGAAAAGGTTTCTCATTGTCTTCCGTTGTCTCTTTCGGTCTGTCTCTTTTATTGTTTTCTTCCATCAGTCTCCCCATGCTATCTAGCTGGCAAACTGAAGAGGGTTATTACGGGGAATGGGCAGTTTTCAGAATAGGTTGAAAACAAGGCATTCCTTTAATTTTTTTCCTTAGCTCCTTCAACTCCCATCTCTGTATTTCTCCCTTTAGCTCTATTTTATTCCTTATGCCTAACTCACGTGGAGCTTGAGATCCACATTTCCAGTTCTTTGCTCATACTGCCACAGAGATTCACAGATGTTTCATATTTAGTGAGCCAAAAGTAGAATTCAGTAGTTTCCCCCCAATTTTCTCCTCTCTTTAATTTAGTTAATGGCATTATCATTCTCTCAATTATACAAGCTTGAAATCTTGGATTAATCCTCACTTCTTCTCCCTCCCTCAACAACAAAAGTCAAATCTTGTTGATTCTGTTCTGTCTCTGCAATCTCTCTCATATCTTTCCTTTTACCACGCCCCCCATTACTCACACTTAATCATTCCATCTTTCCTCTTTTCTTTCTTTCTTTTTTTTTTTTTGGCCGTGGCATGCGGGATCTTAGTTCCCCAACCGAGGATCGAACCCGCACCCCCTGCAGTGGAAGCGTGGAGTTTTAACCACTGGACCACCAGGGAAGTCCCCCTAAGTCTTTTCTATATAATCTTCTTGCCTTTCTTCTCTCTTCATCTGAACCTGGTGTAGACACTTGGCAGCCATCTCCAAAACTGGAGACAGTGCCACCTCCTAGGGCATCTGGAAATGTGTAAGGCCATTGTTTATTGTCTTGACTGGAAAGTACTACAAGCAGTTAGTAGGCAAGGACCTACTTGGGTTGCTAAATGTCGTGCAGTGAATGGGATGATCCTGCACACAAAGAATTGACTTGCTCAAAATGACAGGAGCTCCTGTCGGGAAAAACTGCAAATCTGAACCATAAAACCAGCCTTTTCACTCCTCTGCCAAAAAGCCTGAGCCTTTTTGCACTGCATGTAGAAGTTTCCACCCCACCTGGCATTCACCAAGCCTGCCTTTTCAGCCTGACTCACTGCTGCATCCTTACACAGCCAGGCTCTGCCCACACGAGATTCCTTGTTTGTCTTCAACTTCCCTACCT
This sequence comes from Phocoena phocoena, assembly GCF_963924675.1. NCBI lineage: Eukaryota > Metazoa > Chordata > Mammalia > Artiodactyla > Phocoenidae > Phocoena > Phocoena phocoena. Next base: position 12,481,274 of record NC_089219.1, on the reverse strand, counting down.
CATGGCTTTGTTTGGATGCCCTGATTTCATTTTCCCTTCCCCTCCCATTCCTCTTTCGCCCCTAGACTTGTTCGCCCCATGTTAATTGATTGAAAATGTCCTGACCTCTAAAACCCATCTTGGAGACAAAGCCAAAAGCCACCGTCTTTCACACTACTCTCAAATTCCCCACCATGGAGATTAAGCTCTTCTCTTTTTCTGCTTATACTCATTTAATACACTCTTCATACCTTCTTCTTAATGTTTTACCATCTGTCTTTTACCATAATTATCTGTGTAAGAGAGGCTACATGCAAAGGAAGAACTTTAGACTTGGGAAGCAAATTCCTTGGCTCCTCTAACCCACAATTTCCTCATCTGTAAAATGCGTATGATAAATTCTGTTTGTGCCACAGAGTTGCTAGGAAATTTAATTGAGGAAACACTTGTAAAAATATATTTTAACCTGCAAAATTGTAGGACGATGATGATGTCTCCTCCACAAGATTGTTGTCTACTTGAGGACAGTCAGGCTCCATGTCTTAGACATCTGTGCACCTTTCATAACACCAGGTTCATAGTTGACATCTATTCTGTGGAATTGTGTAACAATGATATGAGCGATAGAGCTTCTTTCTTAGGTAAAAGTCTGGGACAAAAAAACGCAGGGAAAGTAAAATGAAGCCAGTTCTCCTGGTTATTTGATGAGTGTGTTCATGGCCAATCATGCAATCCTTGATTAAGGTAGAATGTCCCTTTCAGATTGACATAGGAGTCTGTTGAATCCCTAGCATTATGTTTTGAAAAACCTCTTAGTGTTTAGGCTCCAAATATGGTCAGGTCATTCCATACACTTGCTAATCTTGCTCCTGCAATAGCCAGCAGGCCCAGACTGGATAACCAACCTTTCTTATTCCATAGTTACTTAATTACAGGCCTTCAAGTATGTCCTGGCTTGTAGATGTGAGACACATGACAGCATAGTCTCTAAGCATGGGATAAATGCCTCAGGACCTTTCCCTGGAGACAATGAGGGAACAAGAGAATTTAACCTCTGAAAGTGCAAAAATTAGAGTTCAGTGAACATTAATCTAGTGACTACCAGGCACCATGGAAAATACGAAACAACTGGAAGACCTTGAACTTCAGAGGATTATAATATAGTAGGAAAAGTATTCGGAACACTGTGGAACTCTTTGCTTGTCGTGAGTGTAATTGTGCATATTTGGCTTGTCTTCGAGTAGGGATTATTAGATTTTAACTTGAGGTATGTGACTTGCAATAGTTTTTCGTGGAGCAGTCAAGCACATTTCAGAAAGCTTGAAGAGATCTAGCAGTTGGAATAATCACGTTCTCAATGTTATTTCTTAGCAGAGCCATCGTACCATACTACAAATGGTAACTTTTGTATAGCACATTCCAGTGGTCTAGATGTTCTGAAAGGAGAATGTTCTGTTTGGGTGGAGAACTTTGGTAAAAGGAAGTATTTACTTGAGCAGTGGTATTTGCTTAAATTCTTAATTTTTTCTGAAAGGCTCATTGAACTTGGGTCCCCAACCCCCACCCAGACCAACATGTACGCATCTTAAATAAAAAGAGGCAAACAGAGTTCAGTAGGATGCTTAAAATATTTGAGTGTATTATTGATGGCTGTTTCTCATTCCCATTATATCTGAGTTCTAAACATAGCTGCCTAAATTGACTCCCTTCCTCTCCAAGCTTTGTTGATAATGACTGCTGGATATTGAAACTACAGTGTGTGAAACTTGTCGTTTCAGTCCCGTTAGCTTTGCATAGGGTTTGGGCTGTACCTTCCTCTTCCAGAAACCTTTGTTTGCTCAAAGAGAAGCAGGAAAATGCCAATTGCCTTATTTTAGTATAGCATTAAAATACACGTGGTAAGGACCTCATGGGGCCCAGCTGCTGGCTAGGTTTTCAGTCCAAATAGAGAAGAAGAATGTTTGCTACCTCTTTGAAAAATAAAGGCGCTGTGCTTTTTTGCTGCATGAAGGAAGCAGCTGCCAAGAGTTGATCTTTGAGGAATAGTGGGACATAAATGAGCTACTGACTCTTTTAGTTATGAAATCATGGATTTGTCTTATTAAACATTGGTATAACGAAGATCAGTTAAGGTTTCAGAAGCCAGAGGACATTGCTAATTTCTGTTCTGGGGTTATGGATTATCAGGTGGAAGAGAATGTTCTTTTATGCCAGGCACCAGTCAGTTCAATTCAAAATTGCCCCAGTTTGTTGGAGTAGCTAGTTCAAAAAGGTATGTATGAGAAGACCAGGATACCTGAAGCTTGCCCCCTTTAGTGGAGATTAAAGTGTGGCTTCAGTAATTATCCTTTTTGTTTGTTTAATGTCATCTAACTTGATCCTTTGTTATTTGCAGTTCTCAACAAACCTGAAACATGAGCAGTGGACTTACATAGGGTTTTACTTCTTATTTTTTTTTTCTTCTTTTTCCTTTGGGCCACGCTGCTTGCATGATTGAACTTGGGCCCTGGCAGTGAAAGCACAGAGTCCTAACCACTGGACTGCCAGGGAATTCCCAGGATTTTACTTCTTAATAGACTTTCTTATTGGGATGTTAATTAAAAAACTGATTTAGATATGGATTAGAAGTTATTTTTAAAGGCAAAGAAAGTCAGTAGGAATAAAAAAGGGGATGGGGGAATTACCTGGCAGTCCAGTAGTTAGGACTCGGTGCTTTCACTGTGGGGGCCCGAGTTCGATCCCTGGTCAGGGAACTAAGATCCCGCCAAAAAAAAAAAAAAAAGGAAGAAAGTCAGTGGCAAGTGTAAGATCATTTAAACCTTCATATACCATTGTAGCATGTTTGAGTTCTGGGAGTAATTAAGTATTTTGCAGATGTGAGCCTGTTGATGATTAAATGGTATTTCATTTCTTCACATCTCTAGTTTCTTTAATTTCTTTGTTAATTTGAAAAGTCTGTAGCTCTGTTATTGCACAGCATCAGAGGTCAGATTTTTTTTTTTTTTTTTTTTTTTTTTTTTGGCTGCTTTGGGTCTTTGTTGCTGTGCGCCGGCTTTCTCTAGTTGTGGCGAGCAGTGACTACTCTTCATTGCGGTGTGCAGGCTTCTCATTACGGTGGCTTTTCTTGTTGCAGAGCACGGGCTCTAGGCACACGGTTTCAGTAGTTGTGGCTCAGGGGTTCTAGAACTCAGGCTCAGTTGTTGTGGCGCATGGGCTTAGTTGCTCTGCCGCATGTGTGAACTTCCTGGACCAGGGATCAAACCCGTGTCCCCTGCATTGGCAGGAGGATTCTTAACCACTGTGCCCCCAGTAAAGTCCCAGATGTTTTGGATTTACTCCTTCCACTGGCTGAGATTACTGGGTGTGACTGAACACATTGCTTTTATTATCTTAACTCATCCAATTTTTGGACTTGGCTTTCTTAGAGAGTCCTTAAAGGCATATCAAGTGGGCTGAGTTAAGAAAAAATAAAAAAGGAGGGTTATTCCCAGAGCTAATATATATCACAGAGGTAATTATAGCAGTGGTGTTTCCCTTTTTCTGAACTTGAATAAGTGGTGCCAGAGTTCAGAAGAGATCTTAGAAACGGTGGTGAAACGGTGGTGTGCTAAACTGAACAAGACCTACAGATAAACTGGATGATCACTGAAGCCATGCACTAGTGGGTTGAATCTCTGAATTTCTTTTCCCTTTACCCTTTCTTTTATGTGACGCTTAACTGTTTTAGCCTAGTTTCACATTGAGAGGTCTGTTTTTCCCAGTGGTATGCATGAAATGAATGAAGTTTTGCTCGGCCCTTTTCCTGAAATACAAGATGGTAAATGCAGGACTAGAAGGAGCGCATGGTCATCTTTTCCAAAGGACAGAGGCTAAATGAACTTTCCAATGAGAAGCAAGGTGGCAGCGCTTAGCTTTCATGTCTCTTGTCTAGACTCTGGCTCTGGTCTTTCTGGTTTTACGGGAACAGCCCCTCTCACAGTCATTGACTCTTTTCTTCAGAATAGTGCCCATTGGTGAGGTGTATATAGTCACCTAATTAAAAAGGCTTTTCTTGGAGACCTTGGTGCTTTTTAACTGTTACCTACTGCATTGGTTTTCTATTCAGCACCAACCAGTCGGCCTTGGTGGCTTTTGGATGCACACCTAGGAGCTTAATGACTTTCATGTTTTTTCTCTCAGTTGTTTGGGGACCATACTACTTTGAGATCGCTGAGCTACATTGGTTCTGTATGTGTGGTTACTTTATGGCATTGATTGAAATTGTTTTCTTTTCTTTTGAAATTTTAAATTTTATTTATTTATTTATACATCCAGCAGGTTCTTAAAATTGTTTTCTGTCATCCTCTTTCATATAAAGTCTTGTTATTGTTTTGTGCCTCATGTTTCATTTGAAAGCAAAAGCAATAAGAGGAGGACAGGTGGAGAGGAATGGGAGGACAGAGTACTTCTGTTAGCGCTGACTATCTTCTCCTAGCCCTAGATGATAATAATGCAGATTTAGATTAATTATGCAGCTGTGCTGAAATTTCACTCATTGAACACCCTTAGTCTGAATTCTTGTGTTCTCTTGCTAGAATTATATTGTCTTATTTAATGATATCATTGTCAGTTTGCTTAGTGTGCTCGGAAATAACATAACATTTCCATAGCTTTTCTCTGGTCCGTATTTTAAAGGTTACTGTGATATTGATCAACCTGAAGACAGGAGGCTGGTTATAGAAAGGTTGATACCTGGGAACAACTGCGGAATGTGTGAAGTAATTGATCTTTGAAAGATATGGGCTATAGTTAAGGTTTAGAGTGGCTTCAGAATTAGATGTCAGTTATTCATTTATTGTTTTCTTTCTAGGTGCGTGCTATTATGATGCTAATCAGTCTATGTATGTGTTTGGAGGCTGTACCCAAAGCAGCTGCAATGCTGCCTTCAATGACCTCTGGAGACTTGACCTAAATAGCAAAGAGTGGATCCGACCTTTGGCTTCAGGTAAGAGAGAAAATGCTGATCTTTGCTTCCTTATCAGGTAACCCCCTTTGTGTGGAAACTCTACCTGATCCTTTAGGTGTTGGTCTCAAGAACAGATTACTGGGGCCCCAGATCCTTTGTCAAATCTGCTTGTAAATGCTAAGAGTAATATGCTTGTGTAAGGTCTTTGAATTTTTTGTTGAATTATACTTTATCATTAGTATTGGTACCCTGCCAAAATTGCTACACTACTGTGTGAATTCATTTGTGTGGTTTTCTGAAGTACTTGTACAGGTGTGATATGTTCTTTGGTATGAAGTTGAAGTAAGAGCAGAAGAAGCACAGTCGTGAGAACTGTAGTTGACTGACAGGAGCTATTGTCCCAGGGCTAAGATCTCTGAATATCTTGTTGTTGCCAGCTCAGGTATTTGGGGAGTGTATGGAACATGCCTCTGCTGGTTACTTTTAACAGCTCAGGAGTGTGGGAAGATTCCACAGTAGGTACATTCCTGCACAGTCCCACTATGCCACAATTCTGGCAGAAAGAAACTAGATTATTTTCTCTTTTGACCTAATCTTTCTTGGGGAAGAAACACACACACACACACACATACACACACACACACAAATTGTTTTTGCACTCATGAGGCGGGACAGTTTGAAAAGGCACAGTTATGAGATTGGAGGGGCTGGTGTGATGGAGAAATAGAGTCCACTGAGTATAAAGTATTCTTCTAGATTTGTTGGCAAGCTCTTCCCAAACATTCTTCATTGGCTTTTCAAGGTTGGAATTCACTCTAGGACTAAGGAGACTTGGGTATCCCTTGGGCAGATTCCATACTTATTTAGGTCTTGATTTACTTTGATTACTAAACGGAAGACAACATGGTGTATTAGAAAGGTCACTGGACTAAGAGTGAGGAGACATGAGTTTCATTTCCTGGCAAAATCACCAATTCTCCATGTAACTATGAACAAGTTACCATATCTTTCTGGGAGAAATATGGAGGAGGAGCAGAAGATTCTGTTTTTAAATGGGTTGGGAAAGCTGGTTTATGTTTCCTTTATTTCTGTAATGACTGCTGTGAATGTCTAGGCCAGGGGCTTAAAATCATTTCATGAGAAGAAGCTACATTTTGCTTCCCCAAAGCTCTAAGTTCTGTTTCTTTCCTCTGCAATAGGCAAATATAGGAGGGAGGAGCATACTGACAGTGGATAGTCACAAGTGGGGCTGGGTTTTGTACAGATGAAATTCTTTTAAATTATTGGAAAGATAAAGAGATGTTCATCATTAAAATTTTTTGAAGATTAGTATTATTTTAGAGCCTTCAGAATTTTGTACTTTGGAGCATTTCCTTTTCTAGCACTTTGTCCTTTATTGTACTTAATGCAATATTGATTAAAATCTAGAATCACAGATTCTAAAATGCAGAGGGTCTTATTGGCTTAAACATCCTACTGCCATTGTACTTGTTGTCCAGGCCCCATTTCAGAGTAGCCTTGATGTTCCACTCACAAAATACAAATACTGCCTTTCTCTGTTTCGTAACTAAGCTTTATGCCTTTGGCATGGGTGTTGCTCTTTCTTGTAGATGTGGAGCTCTGGACCTTCATAGCCTGTTGGCTATTTTTCCTTATTTCTCCCTATAAGATAGATATGGGATGTTTTGTTGTTGTTGTTGTTAACTACTAAGTTTAAAGGCAATGCTTTGAAATCCCCAAGGTAGAAGTATCAGAGAAATAACTGACTTTGTAATTCAGATTCTACAACGGATCTAAATTTTTTTTATTATTTATTTATTTATTAGCTGGGTCGGGTCTTAGTTGCAGCACGTGGGATCTTTTCATTGCGGTGCAGTATCTTCGTTGTGGTGCACAGGCTTCTCTATAGTTGTGGCGCGCAGGCTTCTCTCTAGTTGTGGTTGCGCAGGCTCCAGAGTGAGTGCACAGTCTCTGTAGTTGCGGCACGGGCTTAGTAGGCCTGCGGCATGTGGGATCTTAGTTCCCCCACCAGGGATCGAAACAGCGTCCCCTGCACTGCAAGATGGCTTCTTAACCACTGCACCACCAGGGAAGTCCCAGGGATCTGAATTTTTAAAAAATACATGTTACCCAAGTCTTAAGTTTCTCAATAAAGAAAAAAATCGCCATTAAAAAAAAAGAAACAATGTTAGACTGTTCCCTTTTATAAAATATATTAGCTCCTGAATGTTTAAAAGTAATTTTCTAACAAAATGTCTCAAAGAATCTAGTTTCTGCTTCCCTCTAATCTACAATTAGAGCCTAGTTTTAGAGGGGTGGAAACTGAGCTTCTTGAATGTCTACTTTAAAAAAAAAAAAACCCCACTAATTTAATAAAGAGTCCTATGAGATTCTCATTTAGGCAGAAATCCCATGGGAAGATTGTCTGGGGAAATGTTTCTATACGCTGTCATGAGTCGCAACCAAAATTACTTCCTAACTGAAACATCAGTGAGTCTTTCTGAATAAAACACAGTTGTTGGTATGTCTTGGTGTGCCTGACTCACCCATTTCTGTGCATGGTGGTGGCTAAGTTAGATGGTAGCTGAGGGGAGGGTGCTACCCCCACCCTTTGGTACCAGATGTGACGTCTTCTAGCATTTGCAAGTGATGGGTATCTAGGGTGATAGTTTTTTTTGTTTTTTGGTACACGGGCCTCTCACTGTTGTGGCCTCTCCTGTTGCGGAGCACAGGCACCGGACGTGCAGGCTCAGTGGCCATGGCTCACAGGCCCAGCTGCTCCGCGGCATGTGGGATCTTCCCGGACCGAGGCACAAACCCGTGTCCCCTGCATCGGCAGGCGCACTCTCAACCACTGCGCCACCAGGGAAGCCTAGGGTGATAGTTTTAACAGTGCTCAGTCTTCAAAAGTGTAGCTCTTTGGAAAAGAGCATCAAAAAACAGTGGAACAGTTTGGGTTAAGAGCAGAATCTTGATAAAGAATGCTACTGTATCAGGTATCTTTTTACATGTGTATTTGGTTTTATTACAGATGAGACTGGAGCATCTCATTTTGGTTGGTGTCTTAGCACAGGCTGCCATAACAAAATACCAAAGTCTGGGGGGATTTAACAACAGAAACTTATTTCTCACAATTCTGGAGGCTAGGAGTCTGAGATCAGGGTGCTGGTAAAGGCTCTATTCCTGGCTTTCAGAGAGCTAGTGAGCTTGCTGTGTCCTTACATGGCAAAGAGTGAGTTCTGGTATCTCTTCCTCTTTTTATAAGAGTATCTAAACCTAATTATCTCCCAAAGCTCCCGTTCTCCATATGCCATCACACTGAGATTAGGACTTCAACATATGAATTTTGGGAGGACAGAATTCAGTCCATAGCAGTTGGAATTAATGTGATTTGCCAATGAAACCTTGTCTTGCATTCCTTTTGAAATGATAGAAGGAGGGAGCATCTGGAGGGAGTATGGTGGTGATGAGTGCTGGAATGACAGCTCTTAACAGTTGAGAGAGACCTACAGTACTTCTCTGACATTTCGGAGTTACGTGAGTTACCGCCTCCTCCCTTTTACATGAGGGTAGGTGACCCCTACCCTCATGGAGCTTATACTGTAACAGGGAAGAAAAGAAAAACAGTTATGAAGGAAATGAGGAGTGAGATACAGAATAAGAGGGGGAGATCTACTTTAAACAGAAGATGACCTTTTTTGCTGAGATATGAAAGATGCAGCAGGGAAGGAAGTGATAATGGCATATACAAAGAAGAGGACATATTGGAGGAACTGAAAACAGAGCTTTGTGGATGTAGCATAATGAGCAAGGGGTAGAGTGGCACAGATGGAGTTGAGGTGTAGATGGAAGCCAAATCATTCACAGACCATAGTCTGAGATTTTGAGATTTTAAGCAAAGGAATATTATGATCCTGTTTACATTTTTAGGAACACTTTTGCTGCTATTTAGGAAATGGATTAAAGAAGGCAAGAAAATAAAGCAGAGAGAACAGGTAGGAGGCTATCAGAATAGTACAGGTGAGAGACTGTGATGGCTTGGACTAGAGTCCTAACAGTGGAGATAAAGAGAAGTGAATGAATTTGAGCTGAATTTTTGTGTTAAAAATGATGGGACCTCTTGATGGATTGGATATGGGGGTGTGAGAGGGTCAATCAAGGCTAACTTATGTTTCAGGTTTGTTCACTTAGGTAGGTAGTGGGGCCATTTGCTGAAATGGAGAAGAAACATTTGGAAGAGGTTTTTTTTTTTTTTTACCTCTTTAAACATTTAAGTGGTGGTATCAAGTAATTAGTTGTTATGAGGAGTTTGGCATTTAAAATAGAGGGCTTGACTTTCCTTAAATGGCAGTACAGTCCTTTTGCTTAGTTAATTCTTCTTTTATCCTTCACTTGTTCATTCAGCAAATATTTATGGATTGCCTACTCTGTGCCTGGTATTGTTTTAGATGCTGGGGATACATGACTGAATAAAACAGACAAAAAATCCTACTGGAGATTAAATTCAAGTGAGGGAAGACATATTTAAAATGACAAGTACAGGGCTTCCCTGGTGGCGCAGTGGTTAAGAATCCACCTGCCAACGCAGGGGACACGGGTTCGTGCCCTGGTCCAGGAGGATCCCACATGCTGCAGAACAACTAAGCCCATGTGCCACAACTACTGGAGCCCGTGTGCCCCAACTGCTGAAGCCCGTGCGCCTAGAGCCCATGCTCTGCAACAAGAGAAGCCACTGCAATGAGAAGCCCTCGCACCACAAAGAAGAGTAGCCCCTGCTTGCCGAAACTACAGAAAGCCCACGTGTAGCAACCAAGACCCAACGCAGCCAAAAATAAATAGATTTTTTTTTTTTTTTTTTGCAGTACACGGGCCTATCACTGTTGTGGCCTCTCCCGTTGCGGAGCACAGGCTCCGGACGTGCAGGCTCAGCGGCCATGGCTCACAGGCCTAGCCGCTCCGCGGCATGTGGGATCTTCCCGGACTGGGGCACGAACCCATGTCCCCTGCATCGGCAGGCAGACTCCCAACCACTGCGCCACCAGGGAAGCCCTAAATAGATTTTTAAAATAAAATAAAATGACAAGTACCTAATATAATATATTAGAAGAAGATTAATGCTATTGAAGCAAAGCTATAGCATAGTAAAGGGGATGAGGAATAGGGGAGATTATAACTAGGGAGATCACGGTAGACCTCATGGAGAAGGTGACATTAGAACAAAGACTTGATGGGTACAAGAAGTGAACCATGTGGATATCTAAGGAAACAACATTCTAAAGAATAATCAGTGCAAGGGTTCAGAGGTGAGAGTGTGCTTGGGACAGTCAAGGGATAATGCGAATCCTGTGTGGCTGGAACAGAGTGAACAAAGGAGACTGTACTAGGAGAGGTTGGACAAATAATGGAGGAGAGGGTGTCCTACATATAAGGCTTTCTGGCTGTTATAAGGACTTCGTGGACTTTGTCATATTCTTTGAGTGAGATGGCTGATGATTTAGGTTGCTGAGAAGACTGTCAGATGGCAAGTGTAGAAGCGAGGAGATCAGTTAAGAAATGGTAGCAATAGTCTAAGCAAGAAATGATGGTGATTTGGACTAGGGTGTTAGCAGAAAGATAAAAATTGAATGCATTGGATAGAGCCCACAGTTTGGATATGGAGTGTGAAAGAGAGGAGTCAAGGATGGCTGTAAGGATTTTTAGCCTAGGCACTTGAAGGAATAGAGTTGCCATTCACTGAGATGAGTAAGACTGTGGGTGGCCAGGGTTGGCAAAGTGCAGGAGAGATGAGAGATTCAGTTTGAAGCATGTTAAGTTTGAAATGGACATTAGGACATCCAGGTAGAAAAAGGTATGTGCCTGGAGTTCAGGGGAGAAACGCAGGCTAGAGATTTTTGTGTCGATAGCCAAATGAGAGTCATGTAGATGCATTTAAAGCCGTGAGACTGGATGAGATTGCCAAGGGAGTGAGTGAAGATAGAGAGGCTAAGTCTGGGAGACTCCACCATCTGGAAATCAGGGAGGAGAGGGAAACGGCAAAACATTAGAAAAAGAGCAAGGTTGGGGGGGTGGGGGCAGTGGCATGAGAAAACCAGGGGAATGTGGCATCTTGGAAGCTACCATACTTGCACATGTTTCCAGAAGAGGAGGAAATAGTCAACCATGTCGTATGCAGCTAAGAGGTCACGTCATGTGACTGAGAACTGACTGAATTTAATGGAGTATTTTCAGTGAGAGGTAAGGCCGAAGCCTACTTGGAATGGTTCTAAGAGAATGGGAAGAGAGGAGTTAGAGATAGTAAGTATGAACAATACATTAATTTTTAAAAAAGAGTGTTACTATAAAGGAGAGCAGGGGAGTGAGGTGCTAAGTAGAGATGAATGTAGAATTGAGAGTTTTTTTCTTTTTTTAAGATGACAGATATAACATGTTTATTTGCTGATGGGAATGATCTTCTAGAGGGAGGAATTGGTTTGGATAAAGAGGAAGAATTAATTGCTAGGACAGTGTCTTCACACAGTGACAAAGGCAGAATCTACTATACAGGTGGAGGGCTTGACTGTGGATAGGAACACTGACCCTTTATCCGAAGGAACAAGAAGGAATATCAGATTACGGATGCTGGTGGATGGGTAGATGTGGGAACTGGTGGAAGTTCTCTACTGATTGCTTCATCACTCAGATAAAATAATTAAGAATGGAACAGAACAGAAGCCCTTGGAAATCTTGGCTGGTGGTTATGAATGTACAATTATATTCATTGTAGCCTTTGCCAGGCGGTTCTAGGAAGTTGAATGTTTCGACTTCCGGTATTGTACTAAGGTAACACCTTCACTCTTAGTTTTGTTTGACTCAGCCTGTGTTCAATTCCCAAAGCAAATGAGCAGTTCTTAGGACAGGTGCTTCAAAAGACTACTGTCTGAACCACTCTTTCTAAAATACCCTTTATTCAAACCAAGCCAATTTTGGCATCTGTTTAATATATAATGTCGTTAAGTCACAGCCTTTTTTGGTTACTTTAAATCCAGGTAGAAATTTTCAAGTAGAAATATTTACGTTTAATATTGGACTGTTGTTGTGATTTTTTAAACTTATTAAACATTAGCTCACACCCATTTACAAAAGGGGAACACATTTCAGTTTTAAAACTCTCTATAGTTATGAGAGTCTGTAAAATTTGGGAGAGCCTATAAATGTCAGGTAAAGATTTAAAGCTTAGCCTGTCAACTCTAGTCCTGGAGCACAGTTGATTTTCCTACCACATTCTCCCCATAGAATCTTCTTTCCCAAGGATTTTTTTTTCCCCTTTCTAGTTTCTTCCCTTTTAGTCACACGTGGAGTTCCAAATGATGGGTGGTGGTTCAGGCCCTTTGTTTTAGAAAAACATATCAAGGTCTGAGACACACGTACTAGATGCCTGTTCTGATCTTGGCCTTGCTACTTCTGAGCTACTTGCTTTTGAAGTTAATCACGTCTGCATTTTCTGGGCCTCAATTTCCTTCACTGTATAAAGAGGAAGAGACAAGACCACTGTTCCTAAAACTACACAGCAAATCACCTGGGAAACTTACTAAAAATATAGATTCCTCAGCCTCATAACAGTCACTCGCCTGTTCTCAAGGGATTGGGGATAGAGTGGCAGAGCTGCATTTTAAAAAAGAAAATGTCCCAGTGGATTCTAAACCTAGCTAAATTTGGAAACCCTGGATTGCTGTGAAATCTTCTTGCTTTCTTACTGTACAAACTGTGACCTTACTTTGTTGTCACAGTCTATTAGGTGGGTGTGTGCCAAACTGGACTCCCTAACTGTTGTTAAGAATGGCCTCTCTGTGCTCTCTTAGCTGCTTCTTTGTAGAACTAGCTACCTGTTACCCTAGTTAGGAATAGCCTACTTTCTGAGGAAATGATTATGGAGAAAGGTTTTGGGTGTTGGTTGCCCCAGACTCTTCATACATACTACCTAACTTTCAAACCAACCCAACTAGGTTGGCACTACTATTATCCCCATTTTGCAGGTGAGGAAACTGAAGCTCAGAGAATCACCTAATAATTTACCTAAGATCACACAGCCAATAAGTGACGGAGCAGTGATTGAAACGCAAGATTTTGTCTCTAGAGTCTGTGTTTTTTTCTACTATGACATGCTGTGAGTAGTTTTATTTTATTCTATAGTTTGCTAGTTTCACATTATCAATTTTACTTTTTAAATGGACTTTTAAATTTTAGAATAGAACAGAGTTCCCACAACCAGTTTTCTGTGTTGTTAACATCTAGTCATAATAGTACATTTATGACAATTAATGAACCAATATTGATACATTATTTTTTTGTTTGTTTGTTTTTGTTTTTTGTTTTTGTTTGTTTGTGGTACGCGGGCCTCTCACTGTTGTGACCTCTCCCGTTGCGGAGCAACAGGCTCCGGACGCGCAGGCTCAGCGGCCATGGCCCACGGGCACAGCCGCTCCGCAGCATGTGGGATCTTCCTGGACCGGGGCATGAACCCATGTCCCCTGCATCGGCAGGCGGACTCTCAACCACTGCGCCACCAGGGAAGCCCGATACATTATTATTAACTGAAGTCCATACTTTATTCACATTTCCTTATTTTTTTATTCTGATGTCCTTTTTCTGTTCCAAGATCTCATCCAGGACACATTACATTTAGTCTTCAAGTCTCCTTAGGTTCCTCTTGGCTATGACAGTTTCCCAGACTTCCTCGTTTGTTGATCTTGACAGTTTTAGGGGTATTTTGTGGACTATCATTCAGTTGTGGTTTGTCTGATGTTTTTCTTATGGTTAGACTAGAGTTATGGATTTGGGGGAAGAAGACCATAGTGGTATAGTGCCCTTTTCATCCCATCCCATCAAGGGTAAATGCTATCACCATGATTTATCACTGTTGATGTCAGCCTTATCACCTGGCTGAGATAGTGTTTATTAGATTTCTCCACTATAATAATTATTCTTTTTTTCCCCCTCCTTTTAAAATTCTTTTTTAAAGTTTGTTTATTTTCCTGTGATTCTCTTTTCTTTATTTATAGTTGCCCTTGGTCCTTGATATTCAATTCGAGGGAGAATAACTAAGCTGTCTGGCCATTATGTCTATCATCAGAGTCAGGAAAGAATGATGAGCAGAGGGTATATCAGCAAAGAAGCCTTTTCGCAGCTTAGAGAATTTTAAAATATCAACACGATTTGCCTTTTTAAATTTTTTGGTGGGAAGCAGGAGGATACTGAAGACAGAATCTCTCTTTTATTATGACTTAACCCAATCAAGATCCTTCCAGCTATCCAGAGTCAGAAGCTCTGTTGGAAATAATTTTGTTTCCTTAGGACCCTTCCCCAAGAGAAAATCACATCTTACAAAATCACTGAGTAATCCTGCAGAAAGTCTACTTTTGGAGTCAGGGGCAGGAAAAAGAAAGAGTATTAGTCATATCAGATGTTTATAGGAAGGCCAGAATATCCTCAGAAGCTGAGAAGTGCTGGAACTATCCAGAAATAACTGCCCAGAGTGTCACTGTTTCTCTTCTGTGTAAATGATACCTTAAAAATGATACTCATAGGGTTCTTGGATCCATTGATGAAGCTTTCTGTTCTGTGTCTAGTGGAAAAGCTTACTCTTAGGTTTTCTACTGCCCTTTCCTGAGCCTGTGGTAATATCACCTGGAAAGAAGGAAGTCTGGGACTGATACCTGGCACCAGATATAACCAAAACAGCTGACAGAAAAATGTGTTCAGGAAAAGATCACCCAGTCCTTCCCTTGCCTTAGGTCCCAAATGTCAATGCTGACAGTGAAATAGCTGGATGTGGAATTTTTTAGAATAAAATGTATTAGTGTACTTATAGGCATTAGATTCTGCTTTTTAACGTTGCTTTGCATCTAAACACTTTATACATTATTTTTTAAAAAAATCACCATTATATGTAAATGTGTTCTGAGAATACCTGTCTATGGAGAAGGGGGAGAAATGGATGCTTATCAACTGGTAAATATCAGACTGTGTAGCAAGAGGACACGGTTGCATGCCTTTCAAATACACTTCAAGCTTCTCTTCTGTCATAAAAACAAATCATTGATCTCATTGTTTTAATATTTTCTTCGTAAAGGAGAAGTCCCAATTCGTTCTTACCTACAGATCTTTTCTTGACTACCAGATGTATTGATTACCAAAATGTATTAAAATCTGTCCTTAGTTTATCTCTTCCATGCTGGAAATTCTATATCCTTTAACTTTATTCATTTGGTCCAACTCATGAGCCTTTCCTGTCCTTTCTTAAAACCTTCTAATCTTTTTTCTTATTTTAGATAGAAGTTCAGAGTGTCATTGAGAATATAAGCAGTGACTTTCTTTAGAATTCTGAGCTTTCATATCTACACGTGTGTTCATGTCTGCCTACTATCTTGACAGGCAATTTTTGGTTGCTCTTGGATTCCTTGTCAGTAAAACTCTCAGACCATCTAGTGTTTCTGTTTATTGTTAGGTATACACATAATTCCCTACCCCGGGCAAGAGCACTTCATGTTTTATGACCACAGTAAACTTCATTTTGTATGATTTATTAATGTTGTGTCCTGAATGAAGTTTTAGAAAGCTAGTCCTGTATGGGGGAACACAAAAGGTATTGTCCTTGTGTTATTTCTGACTTCTCCTTCCCCATGAATGACCCTGTTGGTTTCTAGTACACTCAGCACTACAGTGTACCACCTCGTGTCCAGTGCATGTTGTTTGGCTGTTTACAATCCAGGATCAGGCCAGTTTCTCAAGTTTTCCAACTCTCTTAACCTTGAGGAGATTTTGTAAAGAATCTACAGGGTGCTCTTCCCAGCTGAGAGTTGTGTTTGGTCATTTATTAACTTAAAAATATCAGCCTGAATTCTGGGAAACTACTTTATCCTTTCAAAGCTCAGAAGCTACCTCTCATCTCTTCTTTGGGAGATGAACTCTTGAACTATACTTTAATTGACTACTTGTCAAACAAGTAGTACCCCTGATTATTTTCTCTTTTCTGTAGTTCTCTTGAAAGTGACTGTGGGCTATGGATTTTATATGTGGTTTGTTGGCTTTTACACTGTGTTCCTTTCTTGCTTTCTCTTCCCATTTTAGTAAGCTTTGTGAAATCCCATTGCCCAGTCTTAAAATGTTTGTTGCTATTTGATTTATATGTATATATGAGTTATAGAGTGGTTAGATATTAAATGAGGAATGTGTTCTTAAAGACCTCACATAATGAATTTTAATTCTGACAATGGATTGCTGGTATTTCTGTTTACTGGTGAAAGTAGTGGGTGATGCCATGTGACAACAGTGTAGCATGCTTTAACATTAGCTTTGGCATTAGCCACTTTTTCTTTCTTAACAATAAATTTATTAAGACAGTTTACATATAGGGAAATGAACAAATCTTAAGTGTATAACTCAAAGACTTTTTTACATATGTATACGGCCATGTGATGATCACCTAGATCAAGATACAAAATACTGCTATAACTTCAGAAAGCTCCCTGTGCCCCTTTCCTGTCAGTACCACTCCACACAGAGGTAACCACTATTCTGACTTCCAAGAGATTTTTTTGAGATTCATCTTGGTTTTTTTTTTTAAGATTCATCCATGTGGTTGCATCTATCAGTGGTTTATTCCTTTTCATTGCTGTCAGTATTCCATAACGTGAATATACCACTTTTTTTTGAACCCATTCTCCTGTTGATGGATACTTGGGTTATTTCCACTTTGAATATAGCTGCAGACAACATTCTTACATAAATTTGTTTGTGGACATATGCACTCATTTCTTACTTAAGACCTACTTGTCAACTTTAAAGAATATTCTAGGGGGCTTCCCTGGTGGCGCAGTGGTTAAGAACCCGCTTGCCAATGCAGGGGACACGGGTTTGAGCCCTGGTCCAGGAGGATCCCACATGCCACGGAGCAGCTAAGCCTGAGCACCACAACTACTGAGCCTGAGCTCTAGAGCTCACGAGCCACAACTACTGAGCCCGTGCACCACAACTACTGAAGCCCACATGCCTAGAGCCCGTGCTGTGCAACAAGAGAAGCCACTGCAATGAGAAGCCTGTGCACAACGAAGAGTAGCCCCCGCCCGCCTCAACTAGAGAAAAGCCCGCGTGCAGCAACGAAGACCCAACGCAGACAAAAATAAATAAATAAATAAAAGAATATTCTAGACACACTAAGTACCCAGAGAGTTCTCTCCTCACTTAGTCTTGCTCTAAGTAGGAGGATATGTTGATATAACTAAGTATTTTAGAGGTTTGAAGAGAAAAGACCACTCAGCTAGTAATTAAAGGTACACTCATTATTAGGGCCTCATAACCTAAAGTGATGGGAGGAAGAAGGCTAGTTGGTGGTAGTACCATTAAGAGCATGGTTTTTGTGCTGAGCAAACACAGGTTTGCATCTGATCTCTTCAGGCTAAGGTTGCTTAGTAACTGGATGACCTTAGACAGGTTGTTTAACATTTCATTTGCCTCACCTATAAGGTAGACATGGTAATACCTACATTTCATAGTTTTTGTTCAGATTATATACAATACACCTTTATATATATACTGAAGTCCTAGCTGAGGAGTGTAGAGAGTGGTCATAAGTTATCCTCGAGTTCCCAAAGCTTGAAAAGTGCATTCATTCCTTTGTTTGTTCATTTTCATGCCTTTATTTATTGAGTATTTATGCCCAGTGCTGTTCTAAGTACTGCAGATATAGATATGAACAAGCAGCAAGATCTATAAGACAATAAACAAATCAATACAAAGAAAATATAAAGAACTAAGAGGAAAATAACTGGTGGTGCAAGAAAGTAGATGGAGGTGTTTAAATAAGTTATAAAATGTATATAGAGCCAGGACTTATATGGATGGATAGGTTTTTAAAAGAAATATGACTTATGAGGAGAAAAGTAGTAAACTAATGAAATAGGATTCTGTTCATAATTTGTTACCTTTTTTTTTTTTTGGCCCCGCCGTTTAGCTTGCGGGATCTTAGTTCCCCAACCAGGGATCGAACCCCGGCCCTGGCAGTGAAAGCGCCAAGTCCTAACCATTGGACTGCCACAGGATTCCCTGGTACAATTTATTTTTAAGACTAGTTGTTTCATTTTGTTTTGAAATTTCTTTATTTATTTTTGGCTGAGTTGGGTCTTCGTTGTGGTGCACGGGCTTCTCATCTCGGTGGCTTCTCTTGTTGTGGAGCACAGGCTTTAGACATGTGGGCTTCGGTAGTTGAGGCTCACGGGCTCTAGAGCGCAGGCTCAGAAGTTGCGGCACGTGGGCTTAGTTGCTCCGTGGCATGTGGGATCTTCCTGGACCAGGAAACGAACCCGTGTCCCCTGCACTGGCAGGCGGATTCTTAACTGCTGCGCCACCAGGGAAGCCCAAGACTAGTTGTTTTTATTAAGATTGTGTGATTTTGCTTAAAATAACTCTGACATATTTGAATCTCCATCTCCATTTTTTTGTTTTCATAGTAGGAAGGCACCCAGGACCCAGACACCATAGTGCTAATCGCTTTGAGGAAGGCATAGGATGTTAAGTGACTCCTTTAAATTCTTTGTTGAGTGAGCTCTTTCCTGCTTCATGGACCCGTTCCTGGTTAATCTTCTTCATGAGTTGGTGATTTCTCCTTGTCTCCTCTAGCCCTATGCAATCCTGGAACAGCCTGGATCTGTGGTGGTCTCGGGAGATGTGAATGAGAGCAGAGCCAGTGGGTTCCCCTAGGAAAGGAAGGAATCCTTTCTGTTTATTTATAAAGTTCAGATCCTGGGATTTTTCCAGAATACATGCTTTTCTAAGGTGGGTACACATTCTCTCCTGGTGGAGAGAAGAGTGGGGAAACTTGCATAGCACAAATCTGGGTGAACTTTAGTCCTCTAAGGAAGAGAATAAATAAGGTTATACCATATTTCAGTTTATCTCTCTCCTGCCTGACTAGGATTTTCCTGTTTTGTTACCAGGCCAGAAACTTTATGACTAGCAACATTGTTTTGACTTCTAAACAGAACCACTTAAAAGGGCACCCCACCCCTACCCCCAACCCTGAGAACTGCAATTAACAAATTACCAGATTAAACTCAGACTCTGGACCTCATCTCCTTCCCCAGAAATTGAATCAAAAGACTACTTAAAATGGTAACAAGGAACTGTTACTGGTTTTCATGTTGTTGGTTTTTAACTGATAAGTGCTGCCTTATTTATCAAGTGGTCTTTCATGTGGGTTTGTTTAGAAGTGAAAACAGTGCCAACCGGGAATTTCTTTTTGTTCATGCCTATGGCCTGTATAGTTATACAGGATCTAAAAGTTTCTCATGCCTATTATAAAAGTTCCTCTTGTTTTGGATGTTCTGTAAATTACCCAGGGAGTGATGTTTTTAAAGATGTGGGTGTAATTGTAATACTGAAAATGTGTGCCCTGAAGCCTGAGATCCAGACAAGCTTTGTCTAATATTAGTGAGTTGTTTTGATATCAATCAGTAACTTTCTGACCATGTTGCAACTGAGGAAAAAAATAGGACAAGGAAAAAAAAAAATTGGAGTGTGAGGGGAACACCTAAAGAAGTGTTTGGTCTTTCCCCTGCTGAAAGGCACACTGATACCTCCAGGGTAGGTTGTGGTTAACTGGAGCCAGGTCTTATCCCAGCCCACAAGGGATCCATAACCATTCGGCTTCCTTGGAGGGGTTCAGTTCTGCAAACATTTTCATGAGAAATAGTTGCTGTTCTCTAGGATAATATAATAATATAATCTTATTGGGAGATTCTAAATGGATAATTTCAGTACTGTACTAAATGCTCAGATTGAGGTTAGATAAAGGATGTCCCTCTCCATCCACCCCTCCCTCCCCTAGGAGGGTCTTCAGCCCAGCATGGGAAGGAATGTGCTGATCCTGAAGAAAGCCATGTCTAGAAGAACTTAGTTCTCTTGCATCCAGTACCATGTCCTTGGTGACTAACTTAAGTCCCTATTTTAGAATTAAAGAGCACAGTTGGCTAGAATCAAGTCTTGGAAAGCAGGAGTTCAGGGGTTCTGTAGTGACTTTGCCAAAGAGTAACTTTATATTTATCTCCTACCTTTGTTCTTTAAAACAGGCATTATAGTTTTGTATCTTCCCTGGGCATGTAAATAATTGAGGAGACTCAACATAATTATTATTGGCCACATTGAAGTTAAATTGGAAACATTTTCATTAGCTGAAGAGAAACTGATACCTGTTCCAGATGGAACCTCTGTGGTCCTGGCTGCATACTTTGGAGACCATTCTGAACAGTTATTAGTCTTCAAGGTGTTTAGAGTGCCCAAGACAGACTTTATACTCATGGATTGTGTTCTTCTCAGTTTTCCTTTTGTCTCCCCCTTCCTCAAGTCATAAAACCATGAAACATGCTTTTCTTGTTCTGATTACAAAGTATTACCTATAAAATCAAACCAGTTTAGAGATGTAAGCAGTTAAATTATAACTCCAGTAGTTTTTCTTTAAAGGGTCTCTTCCCTCCTAAGTTATAAGTGCCAGCCTACATTCTTGTGCCCTGTAGGTTCTCTGATTTCAGATGCTAATGTGGTGTTCTGGGAAATACCTCTCCAAATTATCCTTCTCTTGACCTGTGAGTCGTGCTACCAAGGTCAGTCACTTCACACACTACCATAATGACAGCTCTCTCACACCAAGGGCTTGGTCCACTTCCCAAGACCCAGCTTGGGTCCTATCAGCAAAATTCATCTCCCCCTACTCCCTCCCCCACCCCCCCCCCCCACACACACACCAACTCAGGCTCCTCACTACCACAGACGAGAAACTGTGAGGTAGGGTTGTTGGTTAATCTGGTCTATCTGGTCTTATTTTGCCCTCAAGGCCAGTTTTGTGTGGGATGGACGAGTGTACCTCATTTGGAGCTGCGAGTGAATGCCTTTCATTGGACCTACCCTGAGAAAGTGAGTGTGAGTGAGGAGTTGTTAATATGAGATGGAGAGTATGCCCTGAAACCTCAGTCCCATTATTCATTCTTTAATGTCCCCTTTGGCATCATTACTACAAAATAGTAATTATTTGAAAGCATCCAGGGAAAAGTTTTTGACTTCCAGTTAAGAAGCAAGTTAGAGCCCCTTTTTAAAAAAGCAAATCACACTGCAAAGCGTTCTGTAATTCCGTGAGCGAAGTGGAGATTTTTTTTCCAGTACTTTTCTTCTGGATTAATTGGCATGCTAGTGAGTCCCCCTTGGTAAAATTTTTCATGCTCATAGTTTTCTTGTTTTCAAACTTTACCTCTTATAAGTACCTAATTCCTAGTATTAGATCTTTCTATTTTCAGAGTCATGGAGAACTATTAGCAAGTCACTTATGTTGCTGTAAATAAGTCTTAAAGTGACTTGTCTGAAAGCAGTAGGTGGAACAATTTTTTTCTATTTATTTATTTTGAAGAGTGTAGGTTCAGTAACATGTAGACGAGGATGACCAAGGAAATATTTGTGTATTGAAAATGTTAAAGTAGTTCCTTTCAGCACCCCCCCCCTTTTTTTTTTTTTTTTTTTTTGTGGTATGCGGGCCTCTCACTGTTGTGGCCTCTCCCGTTGCGGAGCACAGGCTCTGGACGCGCAGGCTCAGTGGCCATGGCTCACAGGCTCAGCGGCTCCACAGCATGTGGGATCTTCCCAGACTGGGGCACGAACCCGCGTCCCCTGCATCGGCAGGCGGACTCTCAACCACTGCGCCACCAGGGAAGCCCCTCAACACCCATTTAATCAAAGCACTTGTCAGGGAAAACCCACTTTGGACCCATGTTCATATAGTCATAAACAGAGTGTATGTACAGAAGAAGTCTGGATAGATTCAGTGTTAAGGAAAATCATATAAACTGGGGAAAAAGTCAAAAGGCTGACCACATGCCCTTTTAATGTCATCTTCGAGCATTTTCTAACAGGTTCACCCAAGGATTATTTAACTCTCTGCAACATGGTTCTCAAAGTCTAGTCCCCAAACATCAGCATCACCTGGGAACTTGTTAGAAATGCAACTTCATGGACCCTACCCCATACCTACTACATAGGAAACTCAGAAATGGGTCCCAGCAACCTGTGTTGTAACAAGTCCTTCAGCTACTTCTGATACAACTGAAGTTTGAGAACTACAGCTCGAGGGGAATGGTAACTATAACATCTGAATAGTAAACCAATAATATTAATAAATAATGCTCACAGTATGGAGAAGTAAAAGTAGCTTTTTAGTCACGCATAAAATACAGGCACCCCCAATTAGAATGGGTGCTTGTTTTATCTTGTATCAAACAATCGCACTTCTCTTCTAGTGCTAGGGTCTACGTGAGTAGACACCGCAGTTGTGGGAAAGTGGCATAGAAACCAAACCAGAATTTGGCATCGCTTCGCTGTTTCACCATCGTCTTTGCAAAAGTCAACGAGAATGCCTTGTATTTCTACCACTGTCTTTCATATGTGAAAATTTCTTCTGATTTCATAGGAATATTGGGAAACATGGAGCCAATTAGTGATTTTAGGGAATGTTTGTTCTGTGTATAGGGTGCCTATCTGATTATCCAGTTTCCCACAGATGCCTTTTTGGCTTGTGCCTTGTTTTGAAACTTGCTCCATTGATCATATCTCCTGTGTGATTAGAAGCCTTTAGTGTTTGGGGAAAGAAGCCGGTGAGGATAGCCATCAGCTCTGAGAGGAACGAGCTTAAGTAACATGTCTGTCCAAGTCTGACGTGGGCATATTGGGTCCTGTGGTGCTTGATGAGAACCGACTTGGGAGTGACACCCTTTCTAACTCCACTTCTGTGTTACAATGATACTTAGACTGTCTAGAGCCCCAGTGACCTCATATTTTGAAGGCAGGCCGAGAAAGGTCCTAATCCATTTATAAGTTTTCTTGAAGGAAGGATATTTATTTTATCATATGTCACCATGATGATAATGGGCCTTTTAACTGTGGAAGGTCTTCTGTTGTCAGACTGCCCTGTACTGTACAAGATTTCCAGTGACTCATCCCCTCTCTAATGTCATAGGTGGGTGTGTTAAACAACCATGTGACGTCATTCTAGCTATGGAATGAATTGCTTGCACATAGGTGCAGTTCTTCAAAGTTTAGGACCTGATATTTTATCTAGGCATAGTCCATATAAAAGTTACTTTCCTTGCCCAATAACGTATGGTCATTTTGTTTGTTTGTTTGTTTTTTAATAAAGTTTAATAAAGTTTGTAAATACTACTCTTTACATAGCTTGCTTTTCTTGGAACTTTAAAACAGCAAATAAAGGTATGTAATTTGAAAATGAGTTTTCTTGTTTTTCTGAGAATTCTGGTAAAGATATTGTTTGCTTTCCAGAACTCGGATAAATAGACTGTTTATTCTTTAAGATATAGAAGTTGCCAAAATTCATTGACCTCTGCAGTCTCTGATCTCACCATAAATTTAATTCATTTCATTTGTGGACCTTGCATTAAGATAATTGGGAGGGGAATTGAAGACCCTTTGCTTTAAACAAATTCAAAATAGGAAATACGTAAATTTAAAAAATGATAAAATTAGGGGCTCTTGGCAAAGGCTCTACAATATTGATTTCTTCAAGTAACAGGAATTTTAAAGTATCCAATTTGCAACAAATAATGTAAGCATTACGTGCATGATTGGGTCACAGAAAATTTGACACACCAGTGTCTTTGACCTCTTGTTGCTGCACCAACTGTACAGAGGTTGTATGTTGAATTCTGTGCCCTCCCTCCCCCCTGCTTCATTTGTTCCTGTAGGGTAACTTTCCCCCCACTTTCCTTATAAATTGAGGTGGAGAAGCACTATTTAACTTTTCAGTATGACTCTATATAGCTGTCAAGATAGTATGATGCTGAAATTAAAGCTTCCATATGTGACAAAACAGACCTTGGAAATTTTGGATGAGAGGATTCTCCTACTTCTTTGGATAAGAAGTAGAGGGAAATTTTTTGGCTTTCTTAAAGGTCAAGATATTTGAGAAGTCATTTCAGGAAGCCCTTATTTAAGATAATCCTTAAGGATTGATTTATCATTGTCACTGGTCCCAGTTTACTTTCTTTGGAGAGCCTGGAGAACAAATAAAGGGTCCTGTCTATATTAGAGGTAGAGTGTGACCCAGAGCCTTGTGGTAAAGAGATCCTAAGAATAGCCTTCTGTTCAATTTACTTATCTGTCTCTTCTAGGTCTGTGGCTTTAATTAATTAAGATTTAGGTTGTAGGGCTTCCCTGGTGGCGCAGTGGTTGAGAGTCCGCCTGCCGATGCAGGGGACGTGGGTTCATGCCCTGGTCCAGGAAGATCCCACATGCCACGGAGCGGCTGGGCCCGTGAGCCATGGCCACTGAGCCTGCGCGTCCGGAGCCTGTGCTCCGCAATGGAGAGGCCACAGCAGTGAGAGGCCCGGAAAGAAAGATTTAGGTTGTAAATCAACTATATTTCAATTAAAAAAAATTTTTTAATACAAAGGAACTTAAAAAAAAAGATTTAGGAAAGAACTTTTTCAGCTTTGAAACACTCAGACCTTTTGAGGTGCCTGACTTGTCTGTGGTAACTACTCAGAAGGATTGTATCTGTGTGCATGAAGAACAATCTAGAGAATGAGTGTAAGCTATGCCTCGGTATTCTCATCTGTAAAATGGAAATAAAGGAACTTCTTTGGTGGTCCAGTGGTTAAGACTCCACACCTCCACTGCAGTGGGCACGGGTTTGATCCCTGGTCTGGGAACTAAGATCCCACATGTTGTGTGGTATGGCCAAAAACAAAAAAAAACATAAAATGGAGGTAAAACTAGAGTTTTGGAAGGATTAAATTACTTAATACATGCAGAGTACTTAGAAATGTGCTTAGCATATAATAAATGCTCAGTAAACATTCGTCATTATCATTAGTAGCAGTAGTAATAGGTTTTTTAAAGTCTTTTAACTTTATTTTTTATTAATTAATTTTATTTTTGTCTGCGTTGGGTCTTTGTTGCTGCACACAGGCTTTCTCTAGTTGCAGCGAGTGTGGGCTACTCTTTGTTGTGGTGTACGGGTTTCTCATTGCAGTGGCTTCTCTTGTTGCAGAGCATGGGCTCTAGGCGCACGGGCTTCAGTAGTTGTGGCACACAGGCTTCAGTAGTTGTGGCACATGGGCTCGGTAGTTGTGGCACACGGGCTTAGTTGCTCTGCGGCATGTGGCAGCTTCCCGGACCAGGGCTCAAACCCGTGTCCCTTGCATTGGCAGGCAAATTCTTAACTACTGCACCACCAGGGAAGTCCCAGTAATAGTTTTAAGTAGCAGTAATTGTAATTTCTCTTAAAAGTCAGTCAGGTCACCCATCCACCCCTACCACCTTCCCCATACCCTGTGAACATAGGCATAGAATTTATAAAGTTAATATCGTTTGTCTAAAGTAGTACTGTCTCTGTAATGCTGGAAATGTTGTGTATCTGTACTTTCCAATTCAGTAGTCACTAGCACATGTGGCTGAATGGTGACTGTGTTGGGCATGCAGGTCTAAAGTATAGTCTTTACTTGGGTTTGATTTTACATATTGTTATGTTTTACAAACACTCTTTTTGATTCTATGACTAGTTTTTCCCCTTAAGAGGTATGTATTCTTATACTACATTTGTAATATCTTTACACCCAGCAGTGGTAAACATTGGTTTGCCTTGCCTCATGAAGTATTGGTTATTTATTTCAAAAGATATTATAGGAAATACATAGTACACATGAAAGAGCAAACCCTAACTAGTCTTATCATGTTAACCATTGGTTTTTGTTTCCAAATCATAATTAAGTATATTTGAGTTACCCTTCTGGGACTTGAGATGACCTCCTTTTCATATCATGTAGCATCAGTTACAATTTCATTTCTATTGTACTTCTTGAGCCAAATAGTTACTCTGCCAGGAATACTCTAATCATATTGTAGTAGTTAAATATGTCCACCAGTTCAGTTCTGTTCTCATAAACTTTGTGCCATGTAGAAAGCAGTACCATCAGATGTCTGTGGCCAATTGACCTGGTATTAACGTCGTATTAATTTGCTTTAGCAATGATAATAACAATACCAGGCACTGTCCTAAATGCATTATGTGATTTAAGTCATTTAATTTTCCCAACCACTCTTTTATATGGATATTCCTTGATCTATTTAGACACTGCAAATAAGCATCCTTGTATCTTTTCTTTTTTCATTTGCCCAGCTATCTTGTTAGATTAATCGCTAGAAATGGAATTTCTGATTCAGAGCATATGCACTTAAACTTTTTTGATACAAACTGCTCATTTTAAGTTAAAAATCCTATTTTTGTTTGTTTCCATGTTTTGCTTATTGGGGGAACCTTGGTATGCTGCTTCACTTTTCTGTGGGGGGAGGGTGCGCCTTGCAGCTTGCGGGATCTTAGTTCTTATTTCAACAAGCAGGGATAGAACCTGGGCCCTCGGCAGTGAAAGCACAGAATCCTAACCACTGGACC
This sequence comes from Phocoena phocoena, assembly GCF_963924675.1. NCBI lineage: Eukaryota > Metazoa > Chordata > Mammalia > Artiodactyla > Phocoenidae > Phocoena > Phocoena phocoena. Next base: position 12,454,872 of record NC_089219.1, on the reverse strand, counting down.
ACCAGGGAATTCTCTGCTTCTTCACTTTATACACTCAATTTAAAGGCTGGGATTTCCAGTATCTCAAATTCAAATCCAAATTTTAGTCTGGAAAGTTTTTAAGCTACTACTCTGCTGAAGTCTGTTACATATTTTATTAGCTTTTTCCAACTTTTTCACAGTACTTAGGAGTTCCAAAGTAGGGGCAAGAACTTGAAGCTTTGTTTGGTATTTCACAAATTAAATCATTTGGGGGTAACACTAGCATTTTAACTAGACTGTTGTATTAGTTAGGCTTTCTAGTTGGGCTAGGAGGCTTCCTCCTAGGAGGGCAAAAGTTTTTAACCAGAAATCATGAGATTGTATGAAAGACAACATATCATGAGTAGCCCCCTTAGTCGTGATTCCTGTGAGATATGAGGATAGCAAGAACTGACTCATGGAATACTTCACCTAGTGTCTCAGCAAGAACCATTCCTAGAGAAGACTTGTTTCTGTGGTCAGATCCTGGTCTGGATTGATGTGTGTTCTATTAGAAAAGTATTCAAAATATCTGATGCTCACTCCATATTCTGAGTGCCGGTACCTTCCTAGTAAATCATGTTGTTACTTTTTTTTTTTTTTTTTTAACCACACCATGAGGCTTGTGGGATCTTAGTTCCCTGACCAAGAGTTAAACCCAGGCCCTCAGCAATGAGAGCACAGAGTCCTAACCGCTAAACCGCCAGGGACTTTCCTCATGTTGTTACTCTTAAGTTGCATCCCAGGGAAGACAGTCCTCTTCTCCACCTTCTCAACCTCAGGACTGTGTAATCGACACCATTAAAGCAGACTGAGCAGGGCTTTTCAAACTGTGTTCCCGTACCTCTTGCTGAAGGGTGAGGCCGAGTTATTCACTTAAATTGGAGCACCTCACAGCTATCATGTTAATATACTGCTGGGATTCTTTCTGCTTAAGATTTCCTTTGAAAAATAGATCCTATAGCTTTAACAACAACAAAAATTCTTTTTAATATTCCAGTATTAGTCAATACTGGATGAGACAAATTACTTTGGTCTTAAGCAAACTAAAGGTGGCAGGTAGAGTAAGAGATAGGGAGAAATCGTTATTGTTTCAAAGACAAGAAGCTCTGAAAAATGATGCTTCTGTGGGACATTTGTTAGCCGTAAAGTTTTCCAGCATAAGCCAGATTTCTATTGTTTTGAAATTTGAAATCATAGCTCAGAGGTCCAGCCTGGAGGGCCTTAGTAGCCACTCTTGGCTGCAGTTTCATTGGAATGCTTTCATATCAAGCCTTGAAAGTCCGCTTCCATTGTGCTAGTGAGGCCCATAGCTAGGGGCCCAAAGGTCACTATGTTAACATTTGACTTATAGGACAAAGGAGAACTGCATTCTGCCTCCTTTTTTTTTTTTTTTTTTTTTTAACCTATGTTTGTTAGCAGCAGTTATTTTTAAGTTGTATCTAGCCTCTATATATACTCCTCCCCGGATCCTTTACATGCTTTCGTTTGTGATCTCTGTTAAGCTTATTGAAGGGACGGACAGGAGAGTCAACATTTATTGAGTACCTGCTATGTGCCCAGCACTGTGCTAGGTGCTTTGAATATACTATTTAATACTCAAAACAACCTTATGAGATATACTCTCATCCCTAATTTCAGGTGAGCAAACTAAGCCTGAGAGAGACTAAGTAACTTTCCTGTAATTCAGGTTTCTTTACTTCAGTTATAAAAGACGTATAAATTGGGGATGGTTTTCTCTCAGACCTGCAAACCCAGTTTTGTCTCCTCCTCTTCCTTATGGCTTTGTAGTATTGGTTCCTGTTTTGCCACTCTTCCAGGAAAAGGTGATCTATAGACAGCCTACTTATGGTTTTTTGTGAGGCCCTGAATCCTAACCATGCTGTTATTGACTTCTCCCAGGGTCCTATCCTTCCCCCAAAGCTGGCGCGACTCTGGTTGTATACAAGGACCTGCTGGTGCTGTTTGGTGGTTGGACACGGCCAAGCCCTTACCCCCTACACCAACCAGAGAGGTTCTTTGATGAAATACATACTTACTCACCCTCTAAAAACTGGTAAGCCACAAAGATAAGATCCTTTCAATCTGGAGTAGAAGATTTAAAATGTTTGGATTCCTTATCTTTTTTTGTGTGTCCAGGAATCTCTTTGAGAATTTGATGAAAGCTTTGGACTCTTTTCCCAGAAAAACAAAATTTTTACATATGCAGATTTGGCCTACAGTTTCAGAGGGTTTACAGGACCCCCTTAAAACTTGAAGTTAAGAACGCTTATTCCAAAGAGAAAATGTAGAAGACATTTATTCCTCTTCCAAGAAAAATGATGAGACAGTTGAAGAATAGAGAGCTCTTCAGCTTTGGCTACTGATTCCCCAGGAGTGCTGTGGATCCAGATGATTCTTTACTCCCTGCTTTGTCCCCAAGACTGACTTCCAGTTGTTTTACAAACTTGTCTTTTTTAAATGACAGTAACCTCTGTTCCTTGTAATGGACTGCTTAGTACAGGGCTCTTGGCAGCTGCTACCGATCAGATCAGGCCTCTAGGAAGAAATAGCAGGTGGTGTTCCTTCAGCAAACTAGGCCGAAGCAGCTAAGGAACCATAATGGAATCCCTTGTCATTGCTTTCTCATCACTCTACCTCCAAGCCATACACAATGAGAAGCTGAAAGTGTACGTAACGCTAGCAGATTCGTAGAAAAGGCATAAATACCTTGTGGCATCCTCCATATATTATCCTAACAGTTTCTCTACTGAAGGTGATAGGATTGTCATTTTAAATGGATGCCTGCTTTCTGTTTTCCACCTTAAACACATAAGACCAGAAGCAGAGGGGCTGACTTCTTGGCTTCCTCCTGTCTTTTTATATTAGGTGGAACTGCATTGTGACAACCCATGGCCCACCTCCCATGGCTGGGCATTCTTCTTGTGTGATAGACGATAAAATGATTGTCTTTGGTGGCTCCCTAGGATCCCGGCAAATGTAAGTATATTTGGTTTGCTCGCTATCAACCTGAACGTAAATACTCCTGGAAAAGTAAACTAGGTCAGAAAAGTAAACTAGTCAGGGTCAGTATTCCTGAGCATGGTTCTAATTAATCCAATAATTATCTCACCCCCTAGTATTCCATTTTTTGATTCTAGTCATAGACCAATAAGTTGAAAAACTTGCTCCATAGAATCAGGGCTATGTAGAATCTCTGTTTTGCTTGATATGTGGTTCAATTCAGTGGGATCAAGTTCTGATGGGGCCTCCACCTTGTCTGTTTCTACCTGTGCCTACAGAAGGCCACCCTCCAAGAAGCAGAGTACTTTTCCTTCTTCTCCTTTATGGCCCAGCTTTAGAGAAGGAGAGAGGTAGATTGACAGGACAGGTGGAAATGGTTCACTCTCCAAATAGGATGGATTGAGGGAATGGGTAGGAGCAAGAAAACTGTCAGGCCTGACATCTCCTGTGAGGTGGTTCTCCCTGCCCACTGCCCTCCACCTCTGGCCACAACTGGCAGCCCAGGCCAGGCCCAGAGCAGAGTCTGTCTGAATCACTGTGTGTCTGCTTTGGCGTTAGCAGCAGTAGCGGTTGTTTCGTCTGTGCTTTGAAATGGAAGTTGATGAGCTGTCAGCAGTAAAACCATTCCAGATCCAACCCTGTTCCCCCTCAGGGTACTTTCCATCTTCTTATTTTAAAACGGTATGGAGGAGACAATGTGAGCTCTACCCTGCAGATGAGAGGGTTTAGGGCTTACGGTATTGGAGTTCTTACTCCTGTGTTTCTATGTGTGAATAAATGACCGTAGAGAGGGGACCATAAAATAGAGACTGCCATTTAGGAGTCTGTCCTTGCCATACTGGTCCCTTGAGGGTTGGAGATGCCAATTTGTCCTTGATAAAACTGCAGCTTTCATTAGCCATGGTGAAATTACCTTTTGTAGCCAAAGTCAATAAATCTTTATCTCCTGGACAATGATAGAACTGCCTTTTGAATAATTTTTTTCTCTTCCTTGTGGGTTTTGCCTTTGAAAGACTATATCATGACTGGTATCTATTTCCTGCTATCACCAATTAATTAACTCTAACTTTAGGTATTATTGTTTGGCTACAGACATGACTCAAATGAGGCCTTATGGGTCAATGGAAAGAGCAAAGGTTTGAAGCTCTCCTTTCCAGGGAAAGGAGGGGAAGAAAAATATAGTTGAGTGCTAGCTATGAGCATGACACTCTTGGGGGGCATCCTTATGAATGTAACTTCATTTATATCAGTTCTTGTGGTCCCTGAGAGCTCCCAACTGCTTCATTCTTTTGTCCTTGTCTTACAGGAGCAACGACGTCTGGGTCCTTGACCTCGAGCAGTGGGCGTGGTCCAAGCCGAACATCTCTGGCCCTAGTCCTCATCCTCGAGGTGGCCAATCTCAGGTGCTCAGAAATTAAAATAACTATTCAGCAAACACTGTAGCATCTTACAGTTAGGACAGGAGAGGGAGGAGGGAGGCAGGTAAGATGCCAACATACATAAGCCAAAGAGAATTTATCATTCTTTCTTGCTGGTATTTATTTTTCAACTTCTAATGGGTTATCATTATTTTTGTTGGCTTTATATTATGCCTCTCCTGAAAGCGTTTACTTTGCTTTTTTATTTTTCAAGAGAACCCTGCATTTTATGTGGTTGGCACTCTCATGTTAATAATGTTTGATCAACAAAGAATCCATTCAGGTGAATCGTCAGCAATTTGTTTACAAGGATCAGAACTGACGTGGTTTGGGTAATGGAGATCTTATGGTAAATAGAAGACTCTCATTTGGGAGCTGAGTAGACTATTTTCATTTACCACTGAAGTATAGGAGGTCAGATGCCTATGTCTTTGTAGGTTTATTTTAAATTTCTTCATCTCCCCAGATTGTCATAGATGATGCAACTATTTTAATCCTTGGAGGGTGTGGCGGTCCCAACGCTGTGAGTATTGCTGGTATGGCGTTCCCATGCACATGCTGCTAAGTATTCAAAACTTGCTTCCCCTGTCTCATCTTGTAAAAGTGTACAAGGCCATTTCTGTAGCATTTTTATTTAGAAAATACCTTTTCCACTTTGGGTACGTAGCCTTTGTATTTTCTGGCCTTCTTCTCCACTCTCTTTTTGCGGAGGGAGGCTTTTCATCAGAGACATTCGTCTATTGAATATTCATATCTAAAGTCTTCCTAACTCCCACTTAGTCTTTGGGCTATAAGGTTTGCTGCTGTCATTTTTTCAAGGAGGGGTGGGACAGAAAAGCAGGTGGATAATGGCCAGAGTTCACATGGAATTTATTTAAGAATGCAGATTCAGGGCTTCCCTGGTGGCACAGTGATAGAGAGTCCGCCTGCCGATGCAGGGGACACGGGTTCGTGCCCCGGTCCGGGAAGATCCCACATGCCGTGGAGCGGCTGGGCCCGTGGGCCATGGCCACTGAGCCTGCGCTCCGCGATGGGAGAGGCCCGCGTACCGCCAAAAAAAAGAATGCAGATTCAGACATGCTGGGTATGTATTATCTACCCTTTCATCAGTGTACACACACACACATAAAACCACAGGCAAAATTCAAAACCACTTAAAATTGATTCATGGGGTCACAAGTACAATTTCACGTGCCAGGCCAGCGGTAATATATGAATGAATGAATAGCTAGAGATTTTGCTATTCTTTCTGAAGAATTCACACACTCTATGACAGACAGCACAACTTTGAGATTCCAGCTCTGTGTGTGTATGTGTTTTGTGACATGTACCACACCTGAGTCCTGTTGTTGGTGCTTCTCTTACAGCTGTTCAAGGATGCTTGGTTGTTGCACATGCACTCAGGTCCCTGGGCCTGGCAACCACTCAAGGTGGAAAATGAAGACCATGGGGCCCCAGAACTGTGGTGCCATCCAGCTTGCCGAGTAAGTAGGGAACTGACAGGCCAGCAGAAGGAAAGATCCTAAACTCTAAAGCCAAATTAACTCATGAGATTTCCAAGCAACTTTGTATGGAAATTGAAAACCCCTTGATGTCACAAAAGAGGTGGACATTGACCATAGCTTTTTGGGTATTTCTCACATACATGAGCCACTAGATGGAAAAACTTAACATGGGCCTCACTTATCCTTTAAGCCCCAGCTTTAAGCATCTCTTTGTCTCTAAAACTTGCCCCAGGGTCCCCCAAACAAATACTTGATTCCTTCCTCCACTCTACCCCTATTCTGTAGAGATAATTCAAATGGTAGCACATGTCTCCCTGTAGCAACAAATTGTTCCCACCTATCCCCACATCTAGCCTAGAGGGCAGACTGCAATCTTTTCACCTCTACATCTCAGGTACCTACAAAACACGTGGCACATCCCAGATGCTCATGATAAAATGTTTGATGGTTAAATGAGTGATCAGAACTGAGCACAGGTTTTTTGTCTTCCAGGTAGGGCAGTGCGTGGTGGTCTTCAGCCAGGCTCCTAGTGGGCGAGCCCCACTCAGCCCCAGTTTGAACTCTCGCCCATCACCTATCAGTGCCACTCCTCCAGCCCTAGTTCCCGAACCTCGAGAATACCGCTCTCAGTCTCCGGTAAGGAGTATGGATGAAGCTCCCTGTGTTAACGGCCGCTGGGGAACACTGAGGCCCAGAGCGCAAAGACAGACCCCCTCAAGTTCCCGAGAAGGAAGCCTTTCCCCAGCCAGAGGCGATGGCTCTCCCATCCTCAATGGTGGGAATTTATCTCCAGGATCAGCAGCTGTAGGTGGCTCTTCCTTGGACAGTCCTGTACAGGCTATATCTCCTAGCACTCCATCTACCACTGAAGGATATGACCTAAAAATGGGACTTTCTTTGGCCCCCCGACGAGGGTCACTACCAGATCAGAAAGATCTAAGATTGGGATCAATGGATCTGAACTGGGATCCGAAACCTGCTTCCAGTAGCAGTCACATGGATGTTGTGGACAACAGAACAGTTGGGGGAAGTTTGAGACACCCTCCTGAACAGACAAATGGTGTGCATACCCCACCGCACGTGGCCAGCGCCCTTGCAGGAGCAGTTTCCCCAGGTGCCCTGCGTCGGAGCCTAGAAGCCATCAAAGCAATGTCGTCCAAAGGCCCCCCAGCCTCCGCAGCACTAAGTCCTCCTCTGGGATCTTCTCCAGGCTCCCCTGGGAGCCAGAACCTGAGCAGTGGAGAAACAGTGCCCGTTTCCCGCCCAGGGCCTGCCCAAGGAGATGGACATTCCTTACCTCCCATTGCCCGGCGCCTGGGCCACCACCCTCCACAGTCCCTAAATGTTGGCAAACCCTTGTACCAGAGTATGAACTGCAAGCCCATGCAGATGTACGTGCTGGACATTAAAGACACCAAGGAGAAGGGGCGAGTCAAATGGAAAGTATTTAATAGCAGTTCTGTGGTTGGACCTCCCGAAACCAGCCTGCATACGGTGGCACAAGGCAGGGGTGAACTCATCATATTTGGAGGACTCATGGACAAGAAGCAGAATGTGAAGTACTATCCAAAAACAAACGCCTTGTACTTTGTGCGGGCAAAGAGATAATATGTTCTGAAACCCTTTCCCTTCCTGTGGCTTTTAATTTGGAATTTTCCAGCGTGCAAGCATTTGGACTGAGAATTGAGAAAACAAGGGACAAAATTACTCTCATAAACCAAACCCCAATTCCCAACCTCACTCACTCCAGGCTGGAATCAAATCTCCATTAAGAAAAGAATTATATAAATATATATTATATAGCCAACTCTGTTTACAAAGAGGGAGAGAGGTCCGTCCTGTTTCGGATAAAATTGTTGCTGTGTTTTAGCAGAGGCTGTGCTGCCTGTTTCTACCTTGCTGACAACTAGACCAAGAATTTAGGGAATAGATTAATACCAGAACCTTCCTGAAGAAACTGCAGAGCCACCTGTAAATCTTATTTGGCCTTCTTAGAGTTAGAAAAAGAAAGGGCATGTGTAAGATGCACGACTAGAGGTTTCAGATTCCCATGCTTCAGGGGCTGGCAGGGTAAAATAACCTGTAGAAAACTGTTCTGCTCCCCGCCCCGCCCCGCCCGCAGAGGACCTGTGAAAACTTCTCTTTGCAGTAATGCCCTATGCCTGGCCCTATTCTGCTCTTTGTGACTGAGGAAAGTTACCCAACAAGGGATTTTGTTCCACGTTTGTGTGCCGGGATCATCGTGAAACAAAGTTTATGCAGAAGCACCTAGTGTCCCTTGGTTTTTGCTCTCTCCATGTTTCAGAAAACATTCTGGTGTCTTGATTGTGGAATTTTCTGACAGTCATATTTCGTTGCAGTTGCCAAACACCACATTTGTTCTCTTTTTCTTTCCCTTAAAACCTGATCCTCAGAGGCTGCCTTTGCTATTTATAGGCTGCTTTTCTTCCCTCCTCCCTCCCTCCCTCCCTCCCTCCCTCCCTCCCTCCCTCCCTCTTTTTCTTTAATATGTGGATTTTTTAAGCCCTAAAACCTTTCGCACTTTCTTTTATTAAGCTTGGGTGCCCAGAGAAATCTCTTAGAAGTATTTCTGGAATCCTTTTTCTGGTGTCACTAGGGGACCAGTAGGGAATTCTGAGATGCCAGTATCATGAGAAATCCTTGAAGCATCAAAAGATACTGTTTTACCTTACGGGCTTCTTTTTATTTCCCAAGCACGCTGGACACGCCCATCCATGTTTATGGAACGTGGAAATGGATCTTGGGAGAGAATCCCAATAACAGTTCCTTCTAGAAATGACTTTTGCCCTTGTTTGTGACATGCATTTTTCTGCCTGGCTGTTGACTGGTGATTGGGTTAAATATCGTGTGCTTGGCCTCTTTGATGCGTGGCTGACCTTGGGAGCAGCTCCTTCTTTGTCGTTGTCATGTTTACCTGTCACCCAAACAAGGCTTGGGTTTTTACTTTCATGTCATTTCTGAGATAAGGTATAACCAACCAGAGCATTTTCTTTGGTTGACACAGGAAATTACAAGTCACCAGTCTCTAAACCATGGCCTGGACATAGGAGACATTGGCACCACTTAAATGTGGATTTTTTTGGTGATTTCTCATCAGTAGAAAGAGGATTTTTATTTTGCCTTTAGGGTTTAAATTTCAAAACACGGCATTTCTCATCCCCACACTCCCCTTTTTCTTGTTAGCATTTCCCAAGCGCAAGCCTGCTACAGCTGGCCCTGGGTCCTGGCTCTCAGCCAGCTCTTAGCAGTCTGTCTGATAAGTCTGTTTTCTCCTGTTAATGTCATGTTAAATCCTTTCCCCTAGCCATTAGCTTTACAATGTGGTCTTGGTGGGAAAGCGCCCCTGGTGCCAAGCCCAGGAAAGGGCCAGCTCATGGGGAGGGGTATGTGTTCCAGAAACTGCTCTATGTGCTCCCTTAGATGAGGAAACTACCATGTGCCTACTTACTGTGGTGTCCAACTGCTCAGAGCTCAGCACTTAGCTTTCCAGACTCTCTGCACTGGGCCTGTTGCCAGTCCTTCTTTGGCAAAGACTGTTTGATCGTGTGGGGGTCCTTATTCACAAGAGAAAGCTAGCCTAGAAGATCAGCAATTTTGGCATTACTGCTACTGCTGAACGTTGTTTATGACATTGCATTTGTGCATGGACAGTGCCTCCAAACTCAGTTCCTACTTAAATATAAAGTATTTGGAAGCCTGCAAGTTCAGAGTCTCAACTTTGTAATCTTTCCTGTTGTCCTGTGGCCTTCCTAAGCCAGCTGTTAACTTGTTGGTTCCTTCTACTTTCCGCAAGTAGGCAGGCAACAGAGATGATGATTCTCTTAGAAAGTAACCTGGCTCCTCAGAACTCCATGGCATCCCAGTATTACCCACGCCACTTGGAACCAGACTGTCTGTTTACAGCTCTTGAAGAAGAATCTGCCTCTTCCGCACCTGGTGGTGTGGGTCCTGGTGGCTCCTGGGCGTTGTGGTCGTGTATCTTGGGGGAGTGATGCAACATAGTCAAGGTGACTGTCTCCTCCAGCCCTTGTGAGGCCGCCCCATGCAGTGGAACTTCAGGCATCTCAGCTGAGGTGACCATTTCCACGGCGCCATGGATGCTTCAGTCAGATCAGATTTAACCACAACTCTGGTTTTGACATGATGCTGACTTTGTCTTAAAAGTCACGGAGGAAAATGAGGCAAAATATTTTTTTAAACCCTCAGGAGCACCTAAAGTAAATATTTATCCATATTTAAGTATTTAAAATACATCTTGTTTCTACTTGAAGCTTTAACCCCCTTCCATTCCTGCAAGTGTGCCTTTGAGAGCCCCCGTGTCACATTGACTCCACTGGCCACCTCATTGACGTCGTGAGAATTTTGGTCTCTTCCCGTCCTCTTGAACAGAGCTTCCTGTTTTCTCCTTTTGCAGGCTGTGCAACAGAGAGTTCTGTGTTTTCGCTCATGTTTCTGCCCTGCTGCTCCACTTCGGTGGTGGGTTCCACAAACCACCACCCACCCACCCACCGCACCCACCATACATTTGGAAGCACACATTTGGTATCAAAACAAGCTTAAATTTTAGTTGTAAGGCAATACTGGGCTTACTCTCCTCCCAGCCCTCTAGAGATTGATTTCATTTTAATGTTTGAGTTTTCTATCAAGAGCTGAAACCACGAACTATCCTAGGAACTGCGTCCAAACTCTTTAAAATAGAAGAAGAGGAAGAAGAAAGGAAAGCAACTGAAGTCTTGACTTTGGAGGACAGAAAGGCACCAGCTGATGGAGAACAAAGGGATGCTTCCTTTTCCTTTCACTTTATTTTTCTGGATTTCCTTCTGCTTTGCTTCTTCAGAGTGACATTCCTGGTTGGTTTGTCTGTCTGTCCTTGTCCTTTTAGTGATCCTGGTATGGTGATGTGCTCTGCTTTGCATTATCTGTGGTCTCTTACCAGCGCACAAGTCAGTGGGGAGGATCTGAACACACCCAGGGGCAAGGAAGCCGAACTTCAAAGCCTGTACCCCATGCAGCCTCCCCATGAACTGCAGAAGGCATGTTCTGCATGGTCACCAGTAAGTGGCTCCCTCCACCATGTTCACTGTCAAATGAAAGCAACCCTTAGGCATTGGCTCCACTGTACTGTCTGTCTCCTCGCTCTGCTCCCTTCCCACCAACCAGGGTTCATGTCAGTGCACACCTGTTGTGCCCTGACGAAGCTGGTGCTGTGAGTGATGTTTCCCATACAGCTCAGGGGTCCTGGGTGGCTTACCCTGAGACGATCATTTTAGGCACACAACAGTGTAGGAATGAAAAGTGGATTTGATTTCATTGATATTTAAATCTTTGTCGATTTTATTTTTTGTTTATGTTTTCCCCAATGACTTTTTAGCAGTTTAACAAATAAAACAAAATGGATAGAATTGTCTTAACTGTTTTATTAGTATGAAAGAAAGCAAGCTGTGACAAAAAGCGATTGGAGATTGAAGTTGGAAGCAAGGTAGTTGGAAAGATTCTCCTCCTCTAGGAGGTTGCCCGTCCCTGAGGACGTCATTTAATAAAGCAGCTCTCTCCATCATGCTTGAAGGACTCAGTGTTTCAGAGCCTCAGTACCACCCTGCATTGGAGACCCAAGAGAGGTGATGAGCTTGGAGCAGAGGCCCAGGGACCAGGATGACATCTACGCCATCACTGGCCTCCTAAGCAAAGATGAGGACACAGGGCCTCCGGGTCTTGAAACAGCATAGCAAATGGGGGTTCAGAACACAGGCCTGAGCCCTATAGGCCTGTGGCTAATTCTGCCTTCCGCTATTTACTACTTAATCTTGGATACAAGTTTCCTATCTATAAATATAGTTTCTATTTTATAGGATCATGAGGATTAATTAAAGTTGTATATGAAGAGCACCAGCACAGTGCCTGGCACATAATAAATGCTTAATAAATGGTGGCTGTTATTTATAATTAGCCCTTGAAGAAAATACGTGATCTTGAATGAAAGTGCTGGGCAATGTGTGTAAATTGTTAGGAGCATGGCCATACTAAAGATTATGCATGTCTACAGTTGTCTGAGTCGTCTTTTACATGTCACCGTGAGAACCTCTGAGGCTTTTGCCTCGAGAGCAGTACGTAGCAGCTGCTGCCATCAATCAGGTCAGAATGGTCTCGGTAGTTTCGTCTCCCTGTGGACTTTATTCTTTGGTTTGCCAGTTGAATTCAGCCTCTAGCTCGTGAAGGATTCTGCCTGGATTCAAAGGCACACTTAGGAGTCCCTCCCATCAAGCCTCTTAGATAGCCTCATCCACCAGAGGGCAGAGCGCAGAAGCAAGAAGAACTACAGTCCTGCAGCCTGTGGAACAAAAACCACATTCACAGAAAGACAAGATGGAAAGGCAGAGGGCTATGTACCAGATGAAGGAACAAGATAAAACCCCAGAAAAACAACTAAATGAAGTGGAGATAGGCAACCTTCCAGAAAAAGAATTCAGAATAATGATAGTGAAGATGATCCAGGACCTCCGGGAAAACAACGGAGGCAAAGTTCGAGAAGGTGCAAGAAATGTTTAACAAAGACCTAGAAGAATTCAAGAACAAACAGAGATGAACAATACAATAACTGAAATGAAAACTACACTGGAAGGAATCAATAGCAGAATAACTGAGGCAGAAGAACGGATAAGTGACCTGGAAGACAGAATGGTGGAATTCACTGCTGCGGAACAGAGTAAAGAAAAAAGGATGAAAAGAAATGAAGACAGCCTAAGAGACCTCTGGGACAACATTAAACGCAAAGACGTTTGCATTATAGGGGTCCCAGAAGGAGAAGAGAGAGAGAAAGAACCAGAGAAAATATTTGAAGAGATTATATATAGTCGAAAACTTCCCTAACATGGGAAAGGAAATAGCCACCCAAGTCCAGGAAGCACAGCGAGCCCCATACAGGATAAACCCAAGGAGGAACACGCTGAGACACATAGTAATCAAATTGACAAAAATTAAAAGACAAAGAAAAATTATTGAAAGCAGCAAGGGAAAAACAAAAAATAACATATGAGGGAACTCCCATAAGGTTAACAGCTGATTTCTCATCAGAAACTCTACAAGCCAGAAGGGAGTGGCATGATATACTTAAAGTGATGAAAGGGAAGAACCTACAACCAAGATTACTCTACCCCGCAAGGATTTCATTCAGATTCGGTGGAGAAATCAAAAGCTTTACATACAAGCAAAAGCTAAGAGAATTCAGCACCACCGAACCAGCTCTACAACAAATACTAAAGGAACTTCTCTAAGTGGGAAACACAAGAAAAGGATCTACAAAAACAAACCCAAAACAATTAAGAAAATGGTAATAGGAACATACATATCGATAATTACCTTAAGCGTGAATGGATTAAATGCCCCAACCAAAAGACACAGTCTTGCTGAATGGATACAAAAACAAGATCCATATATGTGCTGTCTACAAGAGACCCACTTCAGACTTATTTCTAAGTGGTAGAATTATAGCTAATTTTAGTTTTTTTTGCTTACGTATATTCTGTAGTAACCACAGGTGTTTCTTGTGCAATAGATATATTAATATTTTTAAAAAAACATTCAAAAGAAGTCAGATTCCATCAGATTTAGGTCAATTTCCTGTGTCTCCTACATTTAAAGGATAAAGGAAGAGAAGGACACCAGTTTTCATGTAGGCAATAAAAAAAAAAAAAGAAAAGGCACACTTAGTATCATTTGGGGGCTGATGACATGAGTCTGCCCACCCATGTGGGAGCCTAGGAGGGGGGGGGCTACAGCCCTGAAGCCACTTGCTGAGTATGTGCCAGTTTCTCATAACGCTGGGTCTTTGCGCCAAGCACCGTTCTTTTCATTCAGTGCGTACTGAATGTTAACCTTATCCCAGGCTCAGGTGCTGTAAGCCTGCAGGTCTCATCCTGTCTGCACAGTTGTGTTTCCCAAGCTGCAAGATGAAACTTTTCCATTTCTAACAACGTGTGGTCTGATACTCTCTGTTATGTTTACTGTACTTTGAGGCATATAGCAAACTAGACCATGGTGTGAGGAAGGGTCTTGGGTACAGAGGGCCCATGTGCTGGGAGGTACTGATTTGGTGGTGGTAGGGATAGAAGGATTGTTTCAAATGCTTCCACAGTTGCCCTTGCAGAAGGGTTGGGCTTGCTCCTTATGGCTCTATTGGGCTAAACAAGGTCCAGTAGGTAGAAGCTCTAGGGAAGGCTCATTGGGAAGAACTTTGTACCGTCAGAGCTCTACGTAAATGAGAGGAACCAGTGTGGCATCACTGGAGGAATTCAAGTATTGCCTGGATAGTTGGACTGTGGGATGTTGTAGAGGAGGTGATGTTCGGTGGGTAGGGTGCTAGTTGTGATTGGTGGTCCGGGAAGACCCCACATGCCCAGCCTTCAGGATAGGTCAGTCCCATAAGGCTCCCTGACAGCTTCCTAACTCAGTCCATCTGTGCCAGGGGCCATGCTCCTAACTACTGACGAGCAGGTTCCTGCTCTGGAAGCGTCAGAGCGTGAAGATAGCAGTGTGATTGACCCCACGTCAGAGGATGTGTGGAGCAGAGAGGAGGGAACTTGCCAATTTGAGGAGAAACCTTAATGTCAAGGAGAACACAGCGCAGAGAAGAGCCATGACTCAACCCCAGGCCTTGCAGGAGTTGGCAGCCAGCAGTCCCGTGCAGTCCCAGCACAGTACTCCCCGGCCACTTCCCTGGGCACTAAAGGGCCAGAGGCCTGTGTACATTTGGGTCTGAATCACAGCACCCAGCCAGCGATAGGGCAATGCCACACTGTCCTGCTTCCCGCATCTCTACAGCTCTTCTCCAGCTGGCCCTGTGGGGAAGCAGTGCAGGAATCACTGACTCCAACAAGGAGACAAAGGCCTTACACGTGCTATTACTACCCTGAGCTGGCTTCTCAGCCTGAGACTGCCTCACGTCACCCTCATCCGGGGAACCTGGGAAAGACCAGGCTGTGAGTATCCTCAGGTCCAGGTAGTACAGGAGGCATCACCTTGAAATCCTGTGGGCTGGTCTGCTTGTAGTGTCACCACAGGTGACTGGGGTTTACCCTTCTTACCTCTTCCGGGAAGAGGGGAGCATCTCCAGCTAAAGTCTGCCTTCTGCTCTCAATGGCCGTAACTATCCCTTTCTCCCTACAATATACCATTGACAAAAGCAGTCCAGCATTCTTGTGGATTCTTTTTTTTTTTTATTTTATTGTGGATTCTTTATGAGGTAATGATTTCACTATTGATGGAAGTATTCAAGCAGAGACTGGTAAATTGTGTGGGAGGTGATGACAGATGATTTATGCATCAGATCAATAATGAGACCAAGGGACCTCCATATGCCCTTTTAATTCTTGAGACGTGGTTCTGTGGACTTAGAACTTCCCAGAGAGGCTGCAGGACAGGGACATAGGCACAGACTTTGGACCAGGAAAGACCTTGGTTCAAAAGCTGTTCCTGTCTCTTTGAGCTGGGGCAAGTCATCCCACTTCTCTGAGCCTCGGCTAAAACGGTTATGATGCCGCTGGCTTCACAGGTTAGCAGTTCAGCTGGAGCCAGCAATAATTGCTAGTCTATGGCCTGGGTGTGATTCCTCAAAAGACCACCTGGGGGCACCCTGTGAAAGGCTTCAAGTCCTTGACACTATCAGAAGCAGTCTTGAGAAGGAAACTAAATGGGCTAGAGGAGAAAATTGCCCATTTCTCCTCCACCTCTGTTGGTAAAGCCTGGGGAGGACCCCTTCTCTGGCCTCTGCCACACCTCTGAGCACCATCTCGAAGCTGGCTGGCCTGCCCTCTCTGCTCCAGCCCCCGGCTGTGGGAAAGCCAGTGTTTTCCCCATGGGGTTGGGCTCTGGGCCCGGGCCCTGTCAGTATGCACAAAACTGAGCTGAAGTTTTAAATGCCTGAGAGGCCTGGCGGAGTGTGCCATGCCCCTACCAGGGAGCCTGTCCGCCCACCCACTGCAGGGAAGAGAAGGAGCGCTGAGGGCCAGGCCTTGTCAGACAGAAGCCTGGGAGGAAGAAGAAAGCTCCTGCTCTGGGGCCCTGGGACCTGGGCTGCTGCCCGCTCATCGGCAAGGCCGGGAGGGCCCAGGACTGCCCTGGGGATCACTCATTCTCAGCACATGTTTCCTGAACGTGGACTGACCCCTGAGGCACTGGGCACAGATAAAGCAAAAAGAGGCCTGCCCCTGGAGGAGTTCACAACCTCATCACACACCAGGGAGTGTCACCTTGGCTGGACAAAGACTACATACAAATCCTGAGCTTCTGAGGCCAAAAGACAGTCCAGTTATGTCATACCAAAAGATGAGAAGAAGGTGAAGTCAGTAGAACAACACAGCCAGCAGGGGGCAGGACAGTTGAGAAGAAGCCGGAGAACTAGGAAATTGTTCTTGTCCTGGCCTCACCCTGCTAAACTGAGGCAGAGGGCAGATGAGGACCGAGCCGTTCTGGGAGATCCCAGCTCGGGGGGGCCCAGGCCTGGCCTCTGGCAGGCAGTAATGCAGAATATGCAGACCTACAGGCCTCAGACTGGGAAGACAGACTCCCTGTGCTCCAGGAAGGGTGAGAGAAGCTGTGGGGAGTCTGGCATGTCCAGAGGAGCCGGTGTTCAGGGCTGAGGACAATGCAGAGTGACCAGAGGTCATCCCCCTCAGATGTAGCAGGGACAGAAGCTCATGACCAGGATCCACAGTGGGAGGAGAGAACACCTCTAGCAGAGGCCAGCATGGACGAGGCCATGGCAGAGGTACAGAGGAGAGTTTTCTCTGGAGCAGGAGGCCCACAAAGGCCCAGGAGGGATGACGTCTGCAGGCTGTGTGCCCCACCCGCACTCCACCATGCCTCCCCGCCACCCCACTGAACACGAGCCCCAGGGCCAGAGGAGGGGGGGGATGAAAAGGAACAGCCTTGTGAAGACTGTTTAAGCTGTATGGGGAATCACTGAACTTAAGTTTGCCAGGAAATTGCTGGATTAAAATGTCTGCATAGCAGAAACAGATTAAATTGAGTCCGAGGAAACAAAGCTCTATTTCTTAAATGTCTGAGTCAGTGGAGGTAAAAACTTGTACTCGCTCCAAATAGAAGGAGAGGAGTCAGATGAAGTGCCTGGGATCCACAAGAACCAAGGATGAGAGGGATTCTGGCAAGTGCTGGAGGAAGGAAAGAAAAGGGTCTTCCAGTAGAGGGAGCAGCCTGTGCGAAGGCACAGAGACCCGGGTGTGACTGGCCCCTCCAGAGCCTCGAGGTCAGTGTGACTGGAGTGGACAGAACTGGAGAATGAATTGGAGATGGGGGACGAGAGGCAGAGCCCAGGAATGGGCGCCCGAACCCAGACAGTGGCAACGACGAGAGATTAGAAACATAAAGGGAGAAGAATCAGCCTCTGGTGGCCAGCTGGATCTGGAGGTGGAGAAGGAGGTGTCTGGCCAGTGTGGATTCCTGCATTAAGCAGATATATGGTACCCACTGTAAGGGGCACTTCCAGGCCCTGCCCCTGCCCTGTGGAACTTACATGTCAGTGGAGGGGCAGGAGAAGGGACAGACAAATGTGTAAACAACTAAGCAAGATTATTCCAGATGAATACTATGAAGAAGATAAAAATGGGATGTGACAGAATGTGATGGGCTTGGGCTCATCAGAGTGTCCTTTCTGAGGTGACATTTCAGCTGAGACGTGAATGTAAGAAACAGTAGCCATGCGAAGATGGGGGGAAGAGCATTCCATGCAGAGAGAACAACAGGAAGAAAGGCCCTGAGGTTGGTGTGAACTTGACAAGTTCAAGGAGGAGAAGCAAGGCCAGTGTGGCTGGAGTGTCGAGTAGGGGCAGAGTGCACAGGTGGGCCTTGTAGGCCATGGTGAGGGAGGGGTGTGGACAGCAGGTGCAGTGGGAGGCTGTTAGAGGGTTTTAAGCAGGGGATTGACCCGAGGCTGTCCAGGTCAAGGACACCAGCCTTGCCACCAAGCACAAACCTGTCACATCCCAGCCTAAAAAGAACTCCCTGGGGATGATTTGGCAGCTCCAGCCCCAAATCCTGTATTTAAAGGTAATCTGGGGCTTCCCTGGTGGCGCAGTGGTTGAGAGTCCGCCTGCCGATGCAGGGGACGCGGGTTCGTGCCCCGGTCCGGGAAGATCCCACGTGCCGTGGAGCGGCTGGGCCCGTGAGCCACGGCCACTGAGCCTGCGCGTCCGGAGCCTGTGCTCCGCAACGGGAGAGGCCACAGCAGTGAGAGGCCCGCATACCGCAAAAAGAATATAAAATAAAGGTAATCTGGACATTTTCAATCTGCCGACTAGAATCCTCTCTACCCTACTGCCCTGCTTACCAGTCTGTGTCAGAATGTGGAATACACAAGGGCAAGGCTTGCATCTCTTTCACTGTTGTCTTCCCAGTGTCTGGCCTGGCACCCAGAGTGCTCATAAATATTTGACAAATACATGTCCTCACCCACTCGTGCCTGACATGTTTGCCCTGCTTCCTAACTGGTCCTTCAAGCCATTCTTCATGTTGTAGCCATAGCCAGGCAATCGGTCAACACATTTTTATTAATTTTTTACTATATTCCAGACATATTCTAAGCAATAGGGATTATTATGGGCTGAATTATGTCTCCCCCACCCTGGAAAAAGTTCATATGTTGAAGTTCTAAGCGCCAGTGCCTCAGAATGTGATATTTAGAAATAAGTTCTTTTTTTTTTTGGCCACACGGCCTGCAGGATCTTAGTCCCCCAACCAGGGATCAAACCTGCACCCCCTGCAGTAAAAGGGCAGAGTCTTAACCACTGGGCTGCCAGGGAAGCCCTGGAGATAAGGTCTTTACGGAGGTGATTAAAGTAAAGTGAGATCATTAAGGGTGGGCCCTAAACCAGTAGGACTGGTGTCATTATAAGAAGAGGAAATTGGACAGGGACTTAACACGGAGGGAAGGCAACGTGAAGACCCTGGGAGAAGATGGTCACCAACAAGCCAGAGAGAGGGGCCTGGAATGGATCCTTCCCTCTCAGCCCTCCAACGCAGGGGTCCCCAACCCCAAGGCCACGGACTGGTAGTGGTCCATGGCCTGTTAGGAACCGGGCCACACAGCAGGAGGTGAGTGGCGGGCGGGCGAGCGAAGCTTCATCTGTACTTACAGCCGCTCCCCATCGCTCGCATTTCCGCCTGAGCTCCACCTGCTGTCAGCATTATGGTGAGTGGTATAATTATTCCATTATATATTACAACATAATAATAATAGAAATAAAGTGCACGATAAACCTAATGCGCTTGAATCATCCCGAAGCCATCCCCTCCTCCCACCGTCTGTGGAAAAATTGTCTTCCAAAAAACAGGTCCCTGGTGCCAGAATGGTTGGGGACCACCGCGCCAAGGAACTGACCCTGCCAGCACCTTGATCACAGATATTTAACCTCCAGCACTGAGAAAATACATTTCTGTTGTTTAAGCCACTCAGTCTGTGGTACTTTGTTACTGCAGCTCTAGGAAATTAATACAGGCATATAACAGAACAAAAAGACAAGGCCCCTATCCTAGCTTATGTCCTAGGTGAGGGAGACAGACAATACGTTTTAAAATTTCAGGATCAAGAAAGGACGATGTGAAAGTGAGCCAGGGGTGTGCGGGCATATCCTTGAGTGTAGAGGAGGAAGGCTTCTGTGCAGGAGACCTGAGCCAGGGAGCAGTCATCCGTGTGAGGCACTGGGGTGGTGCAGGGGGCTCCCGGGGTGGGGTGCAACGCAGAGGCCCCAAGTGGGAACAGGAAAAGGCCAGAGTCGCTGGAGTGCAGTAGGCCAGGGGAAGAGGGTGGCAGTTGAAATGAAAGTGAGAGGTAGTCAGGGGCCAGTCATGGAAGGCCTGGAAGGCATGGAGTCTGGATTTTACTCTGAGCGCAGTGAAAACTACTGGAAGACTGTAATCATGGGTGTGATAGTAGTGGATTTATGTTGCAAAAAGATCACTCTGGTGCCTGTGTGGCGTACCCGAGGGCAAGCAGGGAAGCCCTGAAGGAAGCAGCTATAGCATCCGAGCAAGAGATGGAAACATGAAGCTGATGGTGTCCCTTCTCCACTTTCACTCCCTGGGCGTCCCACCCACCCCCAGCCCTGCCCTCCAGGTCCTCAGGTTTCTGTGTGTGTCTGCCCGCCTGAGCCACCTGCGTCCCTGCCTTGAAGATCTTCCTTTGGAGGCCTCATGGAGCCTTGTCCAGGAGGT
Organism: Phocoena phocoena; assembly: GCF_963924675.1. NCBI lineage: Eukaryota > Metazoa > Chordata > Mammalia > Artiodactyla > Phocoenidae > Phocoena > Phocoena phocoena. The sequence continues at coordinate 12,434,702 of NC_089219.1, read as the reverse complement.
GCTGCATCTGGGGAGAAGACCAAACCATGAAAAAACGAGTGGATTAGTCTGAAGGTTCTACACTAGAAGGGCCTTTAGATAGATGGCCCACCCGTTTCACTTGAGACCCAAAGAGGAGATCCTTATGGGGACACACAATTTAGTGGTCAAAGAGGCACAGGAGAGAGGAACTCACTGGGCCATGTTCACAGCATCCTTCTGACACACAATTCCAACTACCCCACTCCCAGGGTGCAACCCCCGACTGGCTTCCTGTCCCGAGCAGTGGTGACCATGTTCAGTGAGGCCTTTGGGCCTTGTTTCAGACTGAACTGTGTCACCCCCACCACATGTTAAAGCCTTAGCCCCCAATGCGACTTATTTGGAGGTGGGGCCTTTAAGGAGGTAATTAAGGTTAAATGAGGTCATAAGTGTGAGGCCTTAACCCAATATTACTGGTGTCCTTATGAAAAGAGGAGGAGACACCAAGGGTGCGTGTGAACAGAGAAAAGGCCTTGTGAGGCCACAGCTGGCTGCAAACCAGGAAGAAAGTCTTCACCAGGAACCAACCCTGCTGGCACCTTGGTTTTGGACTTCCAGCTGCCAGAACTGTGAGAAGACACTTTCTGTTGTTTACAGCACCCCGTCTGTGGTCCCCAAGCCGACTGATGCAGAGCCCAGCTTCTGAGCTGCCCAGTGCTCTTGTTAGATGCTCAGGCTCACAGACCCATCCGACCCCCTGAAGCAGAATCCCTGGGGGTCGGGGCCCGAGAATCCATGTTTTGAACAGGCTACTGACGCTCACTGAAGTGTCTTCTCCGGGAGCTCCTGAGGGCAGTGAAGACTGATCCCCCCAACCCTCCGGCCACTCGCTCCTCTGACCGCCAGCCTCCCTCTCTGTGCCCAAGAGGACTTCACATCTTATCTGGCCTCCAGGTTAACTAGTAAGCTCACTCTGTCGAGTTGCCCCCTTTCCTCACACTCTCCCTGAGCCCTCCACAAGCCAAGCCCGGGCAGGGCTGGGTGTGAAGTCTGGAAACCCAGAGATAAATCAGATCTGAGGCCTGTGACTGAGGCACTCAGGGTCCACGGTGTGAACTCCACACAGCTGTGATTAACCCCACCTCTGGCAGATGTGCTAGGAACTGCAGGAAGGGGAACTGAGTGACCTGGGAGTACAGGCAATGGTTTCAAGCTGCAGAATCCTGTAGGAATGGTTATTAATTTGTTGTATTTCTGCCTAGCTGCAGTGCAAGCAAGTTGCGGGCAAGTGCCCTGTCCCCTCTACCCCCTTGGGGCCTCATAATGGACCTCAATGATTTGTGGGTTCATGGCCCTCTGGCTGCTTTCAGCTTTACTAGGAATGGCCCTCCTAATGGCTGGGGTCAAAGTTTTAAAAACACAAGACCCAATCTGGCAGAACAGAGACATCCTTCAGAGTCCAGGAACCCTAGGTTCTGAGCCTAGTTTTCCCACTGACCACGTGTATGGCGTGACTTCAGACAATCCCGTTGTCTCTGAGTTTCCTCATCTGTAAAAGAAAAGAAGGATAATAATATTTACTCCACAAGTTTGTTTATAGAAGTAAACAAGCTAACCTCTGTAAAGCCCCCACTGTCTGGATCTTAGTTGGCCTTCAATAAAAGTTAACTTATAGAGGACTTCCCTGGTGGCAGAGTGCTTAAGAATCCGCCTGCCAATGCAGGGGACATGGGTTCGAGCCCTGGTCCGGGAAGATCCCACCTGCCGCAGAGCAACTGAGACCGTGCGCCACAACCACGGAGCCTGCGCTCTAGAGCCCACGAGCCACAACTACTGAGCGCGCGTGCCTAGAGCCTGTGCTCCGCAACAAGAGAAGCCGCCGCAATGAGAAGCCTGTGCACTGCAACAAAGAGTAGCCCCCGCTCACCGCAACTAGAGAAACCCTGCGTGCAGCAACGCAGCCAAAAAAGAAAGTGTAATAGACAACCTGTCAGTAATGACCCACTTTGCGTCCTGTCCAACTAATGGGCATTTACTGAGCACCCATCTTCTGGGTAACAGGCCTGATGCCCAGTGTTGGAAGTCTTCAGGGTAACAGGCCTGGTGCCCAGTGTTGGAACAGTGGAGAAGGGCTCATGGCCTCAGTTCTGAAACATCAGCTCCAGGAGGGCAGGGACTTCTTGTTGCCATTGTATTCCCAGCAGCTGGAAGAGGCCAGGCATACAATAGGCACTCAGTTATTATTTGTTGAATGAGTGACATCAATCAATCAATAAATGAGTGATGGAGAGCCTCTGACTCATTTTTAAGACCTTGAGCAAGTCCGTTGACATCTCTCAGCAGCCTTTTCCCCATCTGTGAAGCCAGTGGTGTTTAATTCATATCGAGTTCCTGCCGAGCAGGAGTAAATAACAACAATAATAAGTAAACTTATTGAGCACTGCTACGGACCAGGCAGTGTTGTAAAGAACCCTAGGAGGTAGTAGTATTTTACCTCCACTTCATGGGAGAGGAAACAGGAGCAAAGAGGCAGGGAAGGCTCCTGGAGAAGGGGGATTTGATCAAGTTTTGGAGGAAAGACTGGGGCTGGGACTGAGCAAAGTGAAGAGGATCCACGGCCCAGAGGGCAAGTCCCTGTCCAGGGTGTCTCTGAGCCGGGTTGGCTGCACACATAGGACCTACGTGGAACCCGGCAGCCTAACCCCGCCCCCCGCGTCTCCATGACAACAGCCTCCGCACATGCGCCTCAAGCACCGGCGCCTGGGCTGGCGGTTTGAGCCGAAGCCGGATGCAAGCAGGGCGGAAGCTGGCTCGGCGGGCTGGGCGGCGGGAGCGCTGGGCGGGCTTTTAAAGGGGCGGTCTCCACCCGGGCCCGTTCGCCCGCGGGGACTGCTGATGGTGACGGCTGGGTGGGCTTGGGAGTCAGGATCCAGGAGGCAGAGGAGAAGCAGGTCTGTGTGACTCCCCCACCCCCCGGAGGTGACAAGGGAGCTAGGGACTGTGTAAATGCCCTCTGGGGCAATAATGGGATGGCTGTCCCCCAGGGAGCAATACGGAGGAGAAAGGACTATGGTTTTGCACCTTCTGGGTGATAAGAGGGGGACGGGGGTGTGTAACACCTCAGGATGTTGAAAGGGAGCTTGGATTCCAAAAATGTTAGTCGTAATAATGAAAAGGGTGGGGCTCCATAGTTGCTCCATCCTCCAAGGAGGGAGCTGGGGCTCCAGGGGAGAGTCTGAGGGCAGGTTAAGAGGCCTCACAGGTACAGCTTAGAACAGTTACCCTCTCCCATCCCCTACTCTCAGCATTCTGCCATCTCCCCTCCCCGTCAGGTTGCCCAGCCATGGCCAGACTACCTGCCCCAGGCTCAGTGATTGTCCCAGACTGGCACGAGAGCGCTGAGGGCAAGGAGTACCTGGCCTGTATCCTGCGCAAGAACCGCCGGCGGGTGTTTGGTAAGTGCCCCCCTCCCCCAGCCTGTCACCTGCCACTCCCTGGGGAGAACAGTGTCCCCTGTGGTGGGGGGCGTGGAGCAGAGAAGCAGGGCAGTGAGGGCCTTCTCCACTGCACTCCTCAACCTTGGGGACCCCAGAAGCCCTATCCTGGGGTCCCCACCCCCAAACCTCCTTAGCGTTAATTCTGTCATCAGAGCCATGGAAACAGCCAAAACCCTGCCAGGAACCACTGTCACCAGAGAGGCTGTTGATTGAGGCCTCAGCTGGTGGCAGGCCCTCTGCTGGGCACTTTATACAATGGACTCCAATTTAACCTTCTCAACAGCACGTTGCAGACTTGTCCAAGATCCCCTAGTGAGTAGAGACAAGCCTCTTCCATATCCTGCTGTCTCCAGGATAAGACACTCATGTTCCCCAGGATGAAGCTAACTCACCCAGGCAAGGTCAGCTGACAGGCCAGCAGAGGGGCCTGGCATCGGCTGCAGGAGTCCAGCTCTGCCCAGGAGAGACAAAACATCAGAAGGCTTAAGACCAGAGAGTGACAGGCAGCCCACAATTTAGGACTTTCAGGTCCTACACCTATGGACGGATCATAGTTTAGACTTTATATTTTGCAAGCTTTAAATCAAAAACATTCAGGGCGGTCCAGTGGTTAGGACTTGGCGCTTTCACTTCTGTGGGCCTGGGTTCAGTCCCTGGTCAGGGAACTAAGATCCCACACGCTGCAAGGTGGGATCAAAAAAAAAAAGAATAAATAAACAAACATCCATAAATATCTCACTGTATTGGTTCTAAGGAGTTTATATTAATTAAGAATACTTCTGCTGGTATTTCTTCACTGAGGAGAGAATTAGGAAAAACCTTTCTTTTACCTGTGGGAAATCTAGGATATGTGATAGTATTAATAAAAACCATCTCAGGGAATTCCCTGGTTGTCCAGTGGTTAGGACTCAGTGCTTTCACTGCCGGGTCCTGGGTTCGATCCCTGGTTGGGGAACTAAGATCCCGCAAGCCGTGTGGTGCGGCAAAAAATAAAATAAAATAATAAAAATCATCTCATGCATCAAACTTTTTTGAAAAATGGTGTTATTTGGAGTAGGCACTGGCCCAGTTCACAGAGCACAGGTGTTCCCAGCAGAGCTTCTCCTCCGGGGATGCTGCTTGTATCCCAGGCCTCTGTCATGAGCACTGTATAGGGAATGGTTGGTTGGCACTGAAGAAGCCCTGAGAGATGAGGTTGTACACCCAAGGTATGACGGGCAAGTGCACATTGACTCCCTGACCCCACCTGGATCCCTCCTTGCCCCAGGGCTGCTCGAGCGACCAGTGCTTTCCCCGCCTGTGGCCATTGACACCGCCCGCTACAAGATCTTTGTGTCTGGGAAGAGTGGTGTGGGCAAGACAGCGCTGGTGGCCAAGCTGGCTGGCCTGGAGGTGCCTGTGGTGCACCACGAGACCACTGGTGAGTCCCTCCTCAGGAGGCCTTCCTTGGGGTGGAGAAAAGACTGGCCCTGGATCACATAAGCTGGGATTTGTAACCAGCCTTACCATTTACTCTGCAACCTTGGAAAGTCACTTCACCTCTCTGAGCCTACATTCGCTCCTTTGTCCAAAAGGGATAATAGTACCAACCCCTTGGGGTTGTGGTGGGGTTGGTACTAGCGATAGTGGTGGTAACATGCCTAGCACTGAGCTGACACAGGGTAGGTGCTCAGAAAACACCGATCTTCCTTTCTTGTTTCCTTCCACCGGATGCTGATTGACCGTCATGTTGCAATATCTGAGAGTATTCCGGGACCTTTGGCTTCCCCAGTGCACAAGAGGAAACTACTTGGTCATGGCTAGGGCTAGGGCTGCCTCTCCCTGGTAGACTGGAGGCTCCTCCGGGGCAGGGCAGTTTCCCCAGTCGGACTGAGAATTCTCCCACGTCAGGGACTATGCCTTCCCCATCAGACTGAGGACCCATTAAGGTAGGGACATATCTCCTCTTCCTGTTCCTTCTGGGCCCCCTACTCCTCTCCACCTCCGCCTCCCCCATGCTGAGTGACCGACCCCCGCCTCCCCAGGCATCCAGACCACCGTGGTATTTTGGCCGGCCAAGCTGCAGGCCAGCGACCGTGTTGTCATGTTCCGCTTTGAGTTCTGGGACTGCGGGGAGTCTGCGCTCAGAAAGTTTGATCACATGCTGCCGGTGAGCAGGAAGGTGGGCCTGGGTGGGTCCAGGAGGGGCTGGTTGCCCGAGGTGGGCTTCTGAGTACAGGCATCTGAGCCTGGCCTGCCTGGTCTGCAGGAGCCGGAAGTGGGCGTGAATGGACTGAGGATGCTGCCCGGGCTGGGAGACCTCTGCCCTGGGACCAGCCACTCCCTGCTCTGGGCCGCAGTTTCCCAGTCTGTGAAAGGAGGTGCTGAGACTTCTCAGGGCCCTGCAGCCGATAGGTTCTGGTTACAAGCCTCGCCTGAGCCGCTAATCAGCCTCTCTATCCCCAGGCTTGCCAGGAGAAAACAGATGCTTTCCTCTTCCTCTTCTCCTTCACCGACCGTGCCTCCTTTGAAGACCTCCCTGGACAGCTGGCCCGAGTAGCGGGCGAGGCCCCTGGTGTGGTCAGGATGGTCATCGGCTCCAAGTATCCTTTGGGCGGCCCCTAGGACTGTCAGAGGCCACACTTGGCAAGGCACGGAGCAAGGGTGTCAGGCAGCCTGCCTCTGCCCAGCTATGGGGTCCAGCCCCATGGGCTTTATCTTAAAGGCTGCAACAGGGCCTCCCCCAGACTCTGGGTGTTGGGGGCAAGGGAGGAGGGAGAAGGCTGGGTTTGATGGAGTGGTAAGCAGAGGTGCCCGGACAGGCTCCTTGACTGTCCTCCAGATTTGACCAGTATATGCACACGGATGTGCCTGAGCGTGACCTCACAGCCTTCCGGCAGGCCTGGGAGCTGCCCCTCCTGCGGGTGAAGAGTGTGCCAGGGCGACGGCTGGCAGATGGACGCACGCTGGATGGGCGGGCTGGGCTGGCCGACATTGCCCATGTGCTCAACGGCCTGGCAGAGCAGTTGTGGCACCAGGACCAGGTGGCAGCTGGCCTGCTCCCCAACCCCCCAGAGGAACCCCCCAGCTGAGGGGTGGTGGCATGATGAGTGGGCACTCCCCACCCTCAGGTGACCCAGAGCAGGACCCAGGGCCCAAGGCTGGGACAGGAATATTGATCTCATCCCGAGGACTGGCCAGAGGGTCCTAGTCAGGGAGAATGGTGGCCCGAGAAGGCTCCCGGCCCCAGAGCACTTTCCTTGTGGAATTCTTGGCAGTGAAGTGGGGCACAAGGCTCGGTAGGGCAGCCATCTGAGGGCATCTGGCTGTCCACTGGCCTCCTCCCTCTGCCCTAGGAGTCTGGGTTTCTGGAAACGGAGGAACTGTATGTGCAAGGCCTGAGGGCTCAAGCATCTTCCCAGCCTCCCCCTGCCCTTCCCCCTTCTGCAGCAACCATGGAGTGTGACTGGGGAGAGGGGGTGCCTCAGCTGGGCCCTGGACCTCAAGTGACTTCAGTCAGAGCCTGTACATGTTAGTTGAAGTAACACCATCTGCTGTACCAGGTAAACCCTGAACTCTCAGTGGCTTAACTTAATAGAAGTTTTTTTCTTTCTACGTCTCACCTCAGGTGGAGGTGAAGGTGGGTGTGGAGGCTCTGCTCTATACACTGATTCAGAGGCCCAGGCTCTGACATCTTCAATGAGATTCTTCCCAGTTTGTCCTGGGGCATCAACATCTAGTCAGCAGATGGGATGAGTGCAGGTGGAAGGTCCCCCAGCAGGTTTCTATGGACCTGGCCTAGGACAGTGTGCCTCATTTCTGCCCACATTCCATTGGCCAGCACCTAGTCACATGGTCACACAGAGCAGCGGGGAAAGTTGGGAAATGTAGTCCACCTGTGTGTCCAGGAGGCAAGCACCTCACTCTGGAATTCCTTTTTTTTTTTTTTTTTTTTTTTTTTTGCGGTACGCGGGCCTCTCACTGTTGTGGCCTCTCCCGTTGCAGAGCACAGGCTCCGGACACGCAGGCTCAGTGGCCATGGCTCACGGGCCCAGCCGTTCCGCGGCATGTGGGATCTTCCCGGACCGGGGCACGAACCCGTGTCCCCTGCATCGGCAGGCGGACTCTCAACCACTGTGCCACCAGGGAAGCCCTGGAATTCCTTTTTTTGACCATGAAGCTATGCTTAGGACAGGTGCCCTGCCAGCCTGGGGGAACCAGAAAGTATCACTGGGCAGGGACTGGGCCAGGTGCCCGCAGATGCCTACAAAGCTGGCCTTTATACTTTCTTTCCCTCCCCGGTGACACCCTCTCCAGTCCCACAGATGGACCCCTGGGCAGAAAGCCGGCCTGAGTCTGACCCAGCTGGAAGGGCCCTAGATGCCCAGGTCAGCCAGCCGACCCTCAGAGTCCCCTCTCGAGAAAGCAACTCTGAACACTCCACACTCACACGCATGATCATGTGCCCACACACAGCAGTACTCGCCCTAAAATGCTGCCCCCCTTCTCCCTCCTGGCACACACAGGAGGCTCCTGCATGCTCTCCCTGGCTTACGCTCCTACGCTTACTGATGGCCTGCATGGCACTGCTTGTCAGTCTGTCCACCCTGTGCACTGCCTGTAGGTTTGTCAACCTTTCCGGGGCCTAAAACATGGATTTTAGCACCTCTTACCCCCAACTCAGGTTCAGAGCTGAGACCTGAGCTTAGCCCATGTCCCAGAGGAGGAATGTTGCTGGGCAGGACCCAGGCCTCACAGCCTGCACAGCCCACCGGCCGACTCCTGCTCCCGCGCCGCGGTGTCCCACTATTGCCTTCAGCTCTGCTTTGGCCCATTTCCCTCTGGTCTTAGCTCCAGTAGACCTCACCCACCAGGCAGAGCAAGGCAGGACCCAGCAAAGGTGGCCTCTGGGCTGGAATGTGGCCTTCCAGCTATGGATACCCGTGTGTGTTGTGGGCACCAGCTACCCCACATCCCAGCCAGTTATCTCAGGCCTTAAAGCTTCAGCATCCTTCTTGGGCACCAGCTCAGCCAAGAGCCAGAGGCTGCTCTGGAGAAGTAACCTAGATCCTCCCCACAGCAGAGCAGGGCACTGGTTGGCACTGGTTAGCACTGCTCCAGTCAGAGAATCGACCCCTCACACACTTTCATCCCAAACCAAGAGGTAAACAATTCCCTTCTCCCTGAGTAACAACAAAGTGGGGACCACAACGGTGCTAAGACTTGGAGCCGGCCACCTGCCGTCCCAGCGCTGCCTTCTCAGCCCCTCAGAGCCCAGGCCCAGTGCCACTTTAGTATTTCGTAGGCTACCCCCTTAGAGGCCTCCACCGAAGTGCAAGTGCAGAGAACTGGAAGCAGGGGGAGGAGGGAGCTGCAGAGCCATAATTCTCCTAATAGCTGGTGGCTGTCCCCGCAAAGTGGACTCTGGGCAGGGTCGTGGAGAGCGAATGAGAAGAGAATGTGGGCGCACACACACACACACACACACACACACACGGACTCAGGCCGGCTTTGTGGGCCTGGCACCTGAGCAGTCCACAGGGCTCTGCACTGGGGGGCCCACACCTGGTTTAACGCTCTGCTGTTGCCATCTTGAAATCCTTAATAATTTTTCAATAGTTTTCCACTGGACACCACCAATCACGTGGTAGGTCCTGCACAGGAGAGGGTCCAGACTCCAGATAAAGTTCCTCTCTCAGGACCTTGGAGACAGAGGCCATTCTGTGGCCTGTCCGGAGGCCACCAGAAGTCGGGGAGTTGCCTTCTGCCCATTTTGGTGCCAGAAATTCCACCGTTAGGTTAAGCCTTACAACAGCTCAAAGGCAAATACCCTGCTGCTCCCTTTGTGGGCCCTGAGGCTACCTGGAGGGAAGGGGTGGTGACTGTGCCCCCAGGCTGCTTCAGGGGTGAGCCCTGACTTAGAGGAGATCCTTGGGAAGAGGGTAGCCATGTTTGCTCCTCCGGGCCCTGGAGCCCACAGACTTCAGGGCTCTAGAGAGAAGCTGGAGGGAGGAGGGACTGGCTTCTCCAGGGGTGGGGGTGTGTATGTGCTGCAGCCCAGCCCTGGTGCTGTTTGTCAGGACATCCCAGACCCCTCTTCTTCCCTCCCCAAGCCCCTTTCCTACAGAGGGGGAGTGCTATGGACCGAATGGTTGTGTCCCTCCAAGATGCATACACTGAAAACCTAGTCCAAAGTGTGATGGTGTTAGGGGCCTTTGGGAGCGGATTCGGTCATGAGGACAGAGCCCTCATTAATGGGATTAGTGCTCTAATAAGAGAGACCCCACAGAGCTCCCTAGCCCCTTCCACCATCTGAGGACACAGAGAAAAAGTGCTGGCTGTGAACAAGGAAGAGGGCGCTCTCCAGAACTGGGCTGTGATGATGATCTTGGACTCCCAGCCTCCAGAGCCATGCGAAATAAATTTCTGTTGTTCATGAGCTACCCGGTTTGTGGTATTTTGTTATAGCCGTCCAATGGACTAAGATAGGGAGGCTGAGGCCAGAGAGGGTCAGGCATTTCTCCAAGGTTGCAGAGCCATGGAGCAGCCCTGATGCCCTTAGCCTTCCGTACCCCTCTCCCCTGGACTGTCCCTTCCCCTCATCCCCCAATGGTGTCTTCTGGGTGCAGCCCCTCACATGATCCCACCTGGTCTTGCTTTTCCAACCAGAAGCCTGGGGCTGCCTGTAGGAAGGGAAATACGGTACTGGTGCCTGGCTCCCTCCTCCCTCTCCCCTTTTTCTCCTTCCCCCATCCTTCCCAGGCCACAGTGAGCTGGTAAGTGAAGCTCCTGCCTGCTGCCAGCCACCAGCCAAGCCCGGCCTTGTGGACAACAAGGAGAACCCCAGGCAAGTTGCCTGCTCCCAGGATGAGGAAGGAGATGCAGGAGCCAGATCTGCAAAGGCTGCTGGGCAGGCCTCCAGAGCCTTGGGTGAGTCTGGAATGGGGGTGGGACTCCCTAGTGCTGCCCTGGATCTCCTTACTCCCAGGGCAGCCTGGTGCCAGCCATGACACCACCCCCGGCCTCTACCCCGTGCCATGAAACAGACTTGGGGGAGCAGTGCCCAGAGGGTGGCATGGGGCTCAGGGCCCAAGACAAGTCAGAGCTGTGTGGAGGCAAATCCCCAGAGGCCCAAGCTGGGAGTAAGGGGGTGGGGGGCCCCTCCCTCCCTGTGACCTCAGACCTAGAGGCTGGGCCAGTGGGGGCGAGGTGAAGTGGGGAGAGTTGGTGTTCAACTCTATTCTAGAAAGAAGGGGTGTTTCCTGGGAGCAAAGGGGACCGACTGAGGCTTGGGACCGTGGTCCAGAAGGGAGGTAAAGAGCTGTGACCTTGGATTGGTCACTGTAATTCCTTTGTGTCATCTGTAAAATGGAGATAACAAGAGCACCCGCTCACTTCTTCTGAGTTGTAACAAGTAAATGCGTGTAAAATATTTAGCACTGGGCCAGGCACTGAATTAAGGGCCCAGCAAATGTTGGCTACTGACTTTGTCGCTGTTGTTACTTATGGTAGTGGTGGTGTTTCTGGGGCTGAGAGCGAGTGGAGAAGAGGGAGAAGGGTCGCAGATCGCGCCGACAGCGCCTCCATTGTTGCGCTTTATATTTAGCCAGCGGTGGGCGGGCGGGTGGGCGGAAGGAGGGGTGGCCCAGCTGGGCTGGTGGAGAAGTTCCTGGCACCTGCACCTGCGCCGGGGTCCTCTCACCCGCACTCCGGTCCTGTTGCGCCCAGGACGGCGATGGTGCCGAGGACAAGGACCGGAGGACGACCGTCTCTGCGCGTCCCGCGGCAGCATTTGTGTCCCAGACTCCGGAAGCAACATTTTCCGCGACTGGAAAACCGAAATCGGTGAGACTGGGGCCAGACAGGCCTCTTACCCCCACTTCACCGCTTCACTCAGGCACCCAGAGTAGCCCACCCACAGTCCCTCTCTTACAGGGAGGAAAGAGAGGTCTTACCTCCGCGAAGAATCCTGTGGCATCTCTAGTCCTTTTCTTGCAATGGGCAGTTCCTCCTTTGAGCTAAGCCCAGTCGCTCTTGCTGTGGCGCGAACTTTCCTTTTTTTTTTTTTTTTTTTTAATTTATTTATTTGGCTGTGCCGGGTCTTAGTTGTGACACGCGGACCTTCGTTGTCTCCTGCGGGACCTTTAGTTGCGACACGCGGTATCGAACACGCGCCCCCTCATTGGGAGCGCGGAGTCAACCACTGACCGCTAGGGAAGTCCCACGAACTATTTCCTTTAATTTGGGCTTTAGTGGGACTGATAAACCCAGCCCCCAACTCCCCACCCAGGGTGGAAGTGGGGTAGGGTGGGGCAGACCGTTCCTAACTGCCCTTCTGCCCCCGCGATGGGACAGACTTCCTGCTCGTGAAGGAGGAGAAGCTGCGACCCCCGCGGCGGGCGTGGTGACAGCGACTCCTGGAGCGGAGCTGGCGCGGTAAGTTCCAGAGGAACCTGCGCGCAGCCGGGCTGCTCCTGGAGGAGGTGAGCGCGGCGGGGACGGGCTGCGCGGGCTCAGTCCCCGAGGCCGAGCGCGGGCTTCCCTAACGAGCCCTGTGACCTGCGCAAGCGACTTCAGTACATCTGTAAAATGGGCTTTACCGTAGCGTCAGCCCCATAGAGGGGCTGTGATGATTAAACTGGCGAGCGTGCAAAGCGCTCAGCCCATGGCCTGCTCATTGGAGGTGCTCAATAAATGGGAACCAGCGACCACTACTGTATGACTCCGGCCTACTCAGCGTCTGCGTCTGTCTCCACGTTTGTAAAATGAGGGTGCTAGTTCCCCCCTCGTTTTAATTTCAAACGAGGAAACGCAAATCAAAGCGCTTTTGAAGGTGGCCAAGGGCCCGCGCGCGCAGAACGGGAACTGTCACTCCCAGGCGGGATCATGAGAGGAGGGGCTCCAGGCTCTGGCCCATCCGGAGACCCCGGCCCCCCAAGGAGTAGTGTCTTGCCAAGCGCCGCGCCCTCGCCGTGTACTTCGCCAAGCTGTGCGCCCTGGGAGCTGCTGGCAGAGGAACTGAGCCAGCGTGTGCCGCTGTAGGTGGGAGGGACGAGCCGGGGCGAGGTCAGCCCGGGGGCGGAGTCTTCCCAGGTACCTGTGACCCTGCCCTAGTCCTGCAGGCCCGACGTAACCCGGACTCGGACGGGGGAGGTGGGGGGAGCTACTGCGGCGCCTTCGCCTGCTGCAACCTCTGCAGCAACACGTGCCCAATAAGCCACTGGACTTTCCGCCGCTCCAAGATGGACTTGTCTCGGGTGGGCGGGGCCTCCCGCAGAGGGGAGGGGCGCCAGCCGCAGGCTTAGCCAAATCGAGGCTCCCTTGCTCCTCCTTGCTTTGCCAGTGAGGCAACTCCTGCTTAACTCACTTTAGGTCTCAGGCTTGTCCCTTCCGCAGCCTGGGGTTCAGGCCGTGCCCGAGCGGCTCCCCGTCCCTGATTCCCACGCGTTCAATGCCCCTCAGATGCTCACCTGGCTGCAAAACACCCAGCCCAGGCTGAGCTTTGTGGGGAGAAGGGCTCTCTGGATTTAGCAGCTGGCACATTTTTAAAAAATAAATTTATTTTATTTATTTTTGGCTGCGTTGGGTATTCGTTGCTGCACGCGGGCTTTCTCTAGCAGCCGCCAGCGGGGGCTACTCTCCGTCGCGGTGCGCGGGCTTCTCGTTGCGGTGGCTTCTTTTGTTGCGGAGCACGGGCTCTAGGCGCGCGGGCTTCAGTAGTTGTGGCTCGCGGGCTCAGTAGATGTGGCTCGCGGGCTCTAGAGCGCAGGCTCAGTAGTTGTGGCGCACGGGCTTAGTTGCTCCATGGCACGTGGGATCTTCCCCGGCCAGGGATCCAACCCGTGTCCCGTGCATTTGGCAGGTGGATTCTTAACCACTGTGCCACCAGGGAAGTCCAGCTGGCACGTTTTATCCCTGTGTCCCCAGCCTAGAGACTGCCCTCCCATCGTGTTAGGTCTCGCATTCGGCGGAGGGTTCAGCTTCTGACCTCTGCTCTGCTCACAGATTCCTGGGCAGGGCTTCCCATGACTCCTACTTCTCCAGCACCCAGAGGCACCAAGTGGTGAGACAACTGCCTGGGGAGGGTCCAGCTGGGACCTTATGGGGGCGGAGTTGATGCCAGAATTCTTTCTGACAGGTGGCAGAGATCCTGGCCCGAACAATCTATGGGAAAGAGAAACGTGCAGAGATGGTCATGGCCCGTCTGCTGACCGAGGGAGTCTACACTGCAGCCTTCCCACTGCGTGAGGTAGAGATGACACAAACCCAGCTTTCTTCCACTGCAGGGGCATCAGGAGAAAATTCTGGGACTTCCCTGCAGCCCTCCCGCCTTTCCTCTCCCTAGGGCCCCTGTGATCTGCCCGAGTACCAGGTGCCTGGTGCAGACCTCAACCCTCGACAATTGCTCTATTCATACTGGGCCTGCTGGGGGTGCTGGCAAAAGTACCAGCCCCTGCACCGCATACAGGAGGACTTTGGGGACAAGGCAGCTATCTACTTTGCCTGGTTGGTGCATCCGGTGTTGGGGGTGAGGGCTGGGAGCTGGGGTTGAGTACAGAGATGGAGGCTCATGAGCATTCCGTCCCCCCACATTCTGTCACCTACACAGCCTGGTTGCTGCTTTTGTGGGTACCCTGGTCTTTACCTCTGGCCTAGTTACCATGGGCACAAATGTACCAGCGTGATGACTGGGAGTGCTGGGGGGATGAGCTGCATGGGCTGGGTCAGCTGGCTGGTTGAGGATAGACCCTCCCAGGATGGGGTACCCTTTGCTCATAGGGAGGAGATCTGTGTGAGCAGGAGTTCCTTCCTCATGTGCTCACTCTGTGATACTTGTGCCACATGGAATATTTCTGAGATCTGCCCCGTGGCCAAGGTGAGCCAGGGAAGAGAGCAAGGGAATGGGTAGGTGTTTGGGACCCAGCACCTTGGGCCAGCTGCTGGGAAGGCAGTGTGCCCTCTCTCCCTCCTTTGCAGCTGGGCTATCTCTTTGACCATCTGGGAACTGTGTTCTTTAGCATCTTCATGTGCTTCTGGGCCACGACCTTCCTGGAGCACTGGAAGCACAGGAGTACCACCTTGGGCCACCACTGGGACTGCAGTGACTTCCAGGAAGAGGAGGTGACGCCCAGCTCAGCCCTCCAGGCCCAGAACTCTGCTTCCTGCAGTTCTCAGAGGCCATAAGGCATGCTGGAAACAGCTTGGACTCTGGAGTCCAGCACCCCAGGATCCAGATCTGACTCTTCCCTACAATTTTCCTGGGTCACTTTCCCACCCTCCCCTGACATCAGGATGATATAAGGTTTGGTGAAGTTTAATACTAGAGGCATTTAGAGGCTCAAAGAGAAACTCTTCCTGAAACAGGGAAGAAGGAGAGAAGCATTCCACTCACCTACCCATCTAGCCATCCACCTGTCCATCCAAACATCTAATCATTGATCCTGAATCTGTTTGCTTTTCTCTGTCTCCACTGCCACCCTCACTTTCCCCACACCCTAGCCCCAGTCCAAACCACAATTCTCTCTTACCTGAACCCCTGCAGTAGCCTCCCAATATATCTCTCTGCTCTTATGTTTGCCCCCATTCAATCCATTCCCAGCTGCCAGGGCGATCTTTTTTTTTTCTGTACGCGGGCCTCTCACTATTGTTGCCTCTCCCGTTGCGGAGCACAGGCTCCGGACGCTCAGGCTCAGCGGCCATGGCTCACAGGCCCAGCCGCTCCGCGGCATGTGGGATCTTCCTGGACCGGGGCACAAACCCGTGTCCCCTGCATCGGCAGGCGGACTCTCAACAACTGCACCACCAGGGAAGCCCCTGGGGCAATCTTTTGAAGATACGAATCACATCCTGAATTATCCTACTCAAAGCGTTCTAGTGGGTTCTCATATGCACTTGGAAAACTATCTAAGCCCCTCACAGCAGCCCACAACCCTGTGTGATCTGGCTTCTGTCTAGTTCTCCTCCACTGCCTCCACTGGCTCCCTGCTGTTTCTTGAATAGGACAGGGTTATTTCCACCCCAGAGCCTTGGCACTGGCTGTTCTCTGCTAGAATCTTCTTCCAGACTTTATATGGCCTACTTTTTGTCATTCATATCTTGACTTAAATGTCACCCTTTTAAAGAGGACTTTCTTGGGAATTCCCTGATGGCCAGTGGTTAGGACTCTGCACTCTCACTGCCAAGGGCCTGGGTTCAATCCCTGGTCGGGGAACTAAAACCCCACAAGCTGCGAGGGGGTGGCCAAAATAAATAAATAAATAAAAATAAAGAGGCCTTCCTTGATCACCCAGCTTGAAGAGGCTCCCTATCACTGTTTTAATCTCATCACAGCATTTATCACTACATTTTCTTGTTTATTGTTTTTTGTCTGTCCTCTGCCACTAGAATGTGAGCTCCAAAGACCTTGTGTGTGATGTTGCTGTCTCCCTAGGGCCCAGAACAGTCCCTAGCATATAGAAAGTGCTCATTAAACATTTGATGGGTGAATCTGTGAATCACAAATCTATCTCTCCACCTATCCATCTGTCCAGATATCCATAATGTAATCCATCCAACAGTTAGGGTTGACAAGAAGATAGAAACGAGACTAGTTATTTCAACAGAGAGGATTTAATATGAGGTATTGATTGGTTAAACAGGTTCTGGAGGACTGAAAAAGTAGGAAGGAAAAACTGAAGTAACAAAGTCATTGTGAATGGCACCTCTTTTATTTATTTTTTTTTAAGAAGATGTTGGGGGTAGGAGTTTATTAATTTATTTATTTTTGGCTGTGTTGGGTCTTCGTTTCTGTGTGAGAGCTTTCTCTAGTTGCAGCAAGAGGGGGCCACTCTTCATCGCGGTGCGCGGGCCTCTCACTATCGTGGCCTCTCTTGTTGCAGAGCACAGACTCCAGACACGCAGGCTCAGTAGTTGTGGCTCACGGGTCTAGTTGCTCTGCGACATGTGGGACCCTCCCAGACCAGGGCTCGAACCCGTGTCCCCTGCATTAGCAGGCAGATTCTCAACCACTGCACCACCAGGGAAGCCCCCGGCACCTCTTAGAGCAGTGAATTATACAACTCATGTGACTCAAAGAGTGGCCCTGCCTCTGCACACAGTCTCCTCCCCAACCCCTGCCGTGCTTCCCCTTCATTTTCCCATTACTTAGCACCTGTTTGTCTTTTAGGTCCTAGCTAAAATGTCATTTCCTCTGAGTGACCATCCCTGAAGACCAGTTTTCCTTCATATGAGTTATTCACAAGTACATATTTGTGTTCATTTATCTAATGTCTGTCTCCCCAGCTACACTGTAAACTCTGTTAGGACTTAGATTTTGTCCAGTTTGTTCATCATGTCATATCCAGTATCTACTGCAGAGTGTATGTGGTCGGTTAATAGTTATTGAATAACTAATACATTATCTATTCATCCACACATCCGTCCATCTACCCATCCATCCTCATGTCCAACATCCATCCAACCACACCTTCATGTCCTCCTCCACCGAGACATCCATCCATACATACATCCATCTGCCCATCTACCCACACATTTGTGCATTCACTTACAGAGATTTGCCTGTCTAGTTTGCCCACCCACCTGTCCACCTACTGCCACCCGTCCTTCAGACTATCCAGCCCTCTCCTACATGTGCATCCATTTGTTGTTTACTTCTCTGTCTACTCACCCACCCATCCACCCATCCATCCATCCATCCATCCATCCACAGGCTCTTAGCCAGGCCTTAGGGAAAAAAGGCCCTGCAGAAACAAAAATGAATCAGACCTCATTCCTGCATTTCCAGACCTCCCTGTGCAAACAGGAAAAGGCAGGAGGCTTCCCCCACCCCAGGGTCATGACACCCAGACCCTTGGGCCCTGGGATGTACATTTCTGTTGCCCCCTCTGATAGGAGTGCCCACATCCAGAGTTTGCTGCCCTGGCCCCACAGATGGCCCAGAACCCAGTGACAGGCCTGAAGGAGCCCTACTTCCCACCCCACACCCATCTTCCCCGCCTACTTACCAGCTCTGCAGCCATCCTCATCATGGTGAGGGGGCATCGGGCCCTTGCTCTGGAAGGACTGTGCCCTCCAGGATGCGCTGGTGCCCTGGCGGACCTGCCTTCCAGCTCTGACAGCTCTCCCTGCTGGCCCCCAGCTCTGTGTGGTGATGATTTTCCTGGTGTCTGTCATCATTTACTGTGGCATCGTCAGCATTGCAATGTTCCACACGGCCAACTCTGCTCATGACCCAAGTGAGTGCCCCTTGGAGCAATGGAGGGTGGGACCACTGTTCCAGACTCTGGGCACAACGGGGGCATCCTCAAGTTCCTTCTGCCTCTCCACGTGGCTGGGCTCAAGGTGATGGCCATCACCCTGCCTCGGCTGGTAATGTTGCCAACATCGGCAGCACTGTGCCCTACCTGGTACTGATCCTCCTCCTGGGCCAGATCTACACCTCACTGGCTGAGCAACTCACCAGGTGGGATGAGTAAGGGCAGGAGATCGCAGGGGTGTCCTGGCATCACTTGGGAACTGTGAGCCCTGAGGCAGGGCTCCCTGCATCTCAGAGCCTGCAGCTCCCACCTTGGTGTCCCCAGCCTGCTCAGCCAACCTCAGATGAAGGTGGCCAGGGGGGCATGGTTGGCCTTAGGGGAAGGTGGATTGGGGACAGAAGCATATGAGCTGACCCAATGGGCTGGGCCTGCCCCCTTACACTCAATAAAACTCTGACCAGCTCTGCCTTTTTCCCAGAGATGCACAGAGCCCAGACCCTCCATGAAGATGCCTTCATTTTTAAAGTCTTCATCTTCCAGTTTGTCAATTTCTACTCCTCTCCTTTCTTTTTTTGTTTTTCTTGGCCACGCCACACAGCATGCTGGATCTTCCCCAACCAGGGATAGAACCCATGTCCTCTGCATTGGGAGTGCAGAGCCTTAACCACTGGACCGCCAGGGGAGTCCATCTACTCCTCTCCCTTCTTTGTGGCATTCTTCAAAGGCAGGTGAGGACTCCTCCACTCACCCCCACCAAGGCTGTCGACTCTCAGATGATTTGCCAGCAGAGTGGCAGCATCCTTGAGCCTCTAGATTTGTCTCTACCAAGGTCTTGACCTTGAAGTTGGTCCTTGATTTCCCTGGACTTCAATTTTTAAAAAAAAATATCTATTTATTTATTTATTTTGGTTGTGCTGGGTCTTAGTTGCGGCAGGCAGGCTCCTTAGTTGTAGCATGCGAACTCTTAGTTGTGGCATGCACGTGGGATCTAGTTCCCTGACCAGGGATCGAACCTGGGCCCTCTGCATTGGGAGCATGAAGTCTGAACCGCTGCCCCAAGGAAATCCCTGGGCTTCAATTTTCTCAACTCTAATATTCCAGTGCATCACTGGGTAAATGTGAAACTCGAACACCTGCATTCATTCATTCACTCAACCTCCCATTGCTGACATTTGGCTTCATCACCATCTTTGTGGTCGCCTTTCCACTGAGCAGTCTGGACTGGATGCTGGGGACACAGAAATGAACCAGAGCTGGGCCTTCCCTGTAGGAGCTTCCAGTTTTTAACAAGGATGGGTCAGGAGTCCTCAAGGGCTAGACTCCCAGGAGGTGGTGTTACTGTGTAATTGCCATTGTCATTTGGCAGGAATGGGAGGGAGAATCACCAAAAGAACCACCCCTCCCCCCACCAGCAGCATGACTCCCTCTTCCTGGGCCAGAAATACCCAATTGACTTCTCATGGGTTGAGCAGTAGATATGGGCCATGGTCCCAACAGGCCTTGGGAACATAGCCTAGTTGGGGGCGGTGGGACAAGGCCTCCCAGCAGCCCGGTCACCAGAGTTATCTCTCAGTGGGTGGGCAGGGAGAGAGGTCAGCCTCAGCATGGAGTTTAGCTGTGGCCTGGCTCCAGAAGGGGTGGGCACATTGCCAACAGATGCGGTGGGTCTACAGGTTTGTGGGATACCCTGGTGAGCATGGCAGGCTGCTTGGCATGTGGAACGAGGACGTGAGTATCCTTAGAGAGCCAGCTCTTGAGGGACGGTGGGGGGGGGCATCACACCCTCAGGTCTGGCAGGGCAGGATCTGCCTCTGGGGCCTCCAAGGAGTAGGGGGCCAGCCCCTAAGCCCTGAGTAAGGTGCTGTGTGTCTGCCAATCACAGCGAGCCTGGAGGCTGACTTCTCGAGCTTGCTCAACAGCTCTTCATCATCACAGTGGGCAAACAGCTGGTCAGCAACGTGCAGGAGTTCGTTGTGCTGTGAGCGCAGGGGATGATCTGGGGGTTGGGCCTAGTCAGGCTGGGGCAGGGGGCCTTTATGAGAGCAAAGCAGAAACCGCCCCCCACCATGGGGGTCAGGACCTTGGAACATAAGTCCCAGTTCTGCCTCCTGTAAGCTCTGGCTTTGCTTCTCTCTAAGCCTCAGTTTGCTCACTTGTACAATGGGGACAATAATACCTCTCCAAGAGAGTTGAGTGGATTAAATGATATGCTGAACAGGAAAGAGGAGGGCTTTCTATTAGCATTTTAGATTGGGGAAGGGCTTTCAGAGACTGAGAATGGCCATGTAGGAAGCACAGAGTTTAAGAGCCCTGGACTCTGGAGTCTAACAAACAGGACTTGAGCTCTGGTTGCACCATTTACAACTTGGGGAGCCTTGGGCCAGGTCTCTGAGTCTCCATTTCCTCCTCTGTAAAGTGTAAATAATCATGGTGCCTATCTTTAAGGGAGTGGGAGGATAGAAATGGCATTGTCTTGTCCCAGGAAGCTGAAGACCTGGCAGCAGAAGAGACACCTGGCCGGGCTGCAGGACACCCAGATCAGGCAGGAGCAGCGGCGCTGGGAAGAGGACTGTGAGCTCATTGAGTTCAAGGGCCAGTGTGATGAATACCTGGAGATGGGTGAGCAGTGGCCCAGCAGGGTTCCTGGGGGCCTGGCCCAGCAGGGGAGGTGACCCCAGGCCTGACACTCCCCAACTCCAGTGCTGCAGTCTAGGTTCATCACCATCTTCGTGGCAGCCTTCCCACCGGCACCCCTATTTGCTCTGCTCAACAACTGGGTGGAGATCCGACCGGACACCCAGAAGTTCTGTGCGAGTACTGGCGGCTGGTGGCTGAGCGGACCCGGCTGCTCCTGCTTGAAGCCATTGCCTACCTTTCTGTCATCGTGAATGTGAGGAGAGGGGGGTAAGGAGGGAAATACAGGGTCAGAGGGGGAAATGAAGATCAGAGACTGGGAGGAGGCTCGGGAATAGGGAAATGGGGGCTGAGGGTGGAAATCAGGGTGAGAGACTGGGAAATAGGGGCAGAAGGCTAGGATCCTCGGGCACAGGCTCCTGCCTGCGGGAGTGGGGCCGGACCTGGGCGGGGATGAGTTAGGAGACTGGGCCCTGAAAGGCGGGACGGCCTTCCTGTGAAGCCCCCTTGCAGGCTTTCCTCATGGCCTTCACCTCGGACTTCCTGCCACGTCTCCTGTACCAGTAACACCACAGCCAGCTGTGCGGCTACGTCAACTTCATGCTGGCGCCCGCACCCCCTGCTTACCTTGCCTAGGGCAACCACACGCCCTGCAGGTGGGAGAACCACCGGCCGGGGCTGAACGCGGTGGGGCGGGGCCTGCTTGGGAGGGGCGGGGCCTGCTTGGGAGGGGCGGGGTCCTGAGTCTGCGGACCCGCTGGGCCTGGCTGGGGGCGGGGTGCTGAATCTGGAGGCGGGGCAGTGAGCTTGTGGGAGGGGTGGGGCGGGGCCTAACTGGGAGGGCAGGAAGCTGAGTCTAGGGGGCGGGCTAGAGGGCAGAGCTGGCTGAGGGTACTGCTAACCTGGCAGGGCCAGGCTCTAGGGTGGGGAGGGGTGGGAGTGCGGTCGCGGAGTCGAGAACCTCGCGGGACCCCGCGCCCTCCTCAACCCAGGTACAAGGGTTTTCGCGACGCTCAGAGGAATCTCACCCTCTTCTACTGGAAGCTGCTGGCTGTGCGTCTGGGCTTCATCATCGCCTTCGAGGTAGGCTCAAAAATGTCTGTGCGTCGGACAGACCCGGGTCCAAGTTCAGGCTGTGCGGCTGACTGGCTGTAAACGGGGTATGTTACAGAATAGGATCTACTTCATAGGATCGCTATGAAGATTCAGTGGCAAGTACTTGCACAGCATAGTGGGTGCTCAGTGAATTAATGTCACGACTACTACTATTATTGTCTCTTGGCAACAGCCCTGGAGCTCCTTCCAGCTTTGCTCAAGATCCTCTTTCTCTAGCTCTGATTCTAACAGGGTCCCTAGTGTTAAGGGGTTCGAATTATACCTCTGTGTCTTTGGGCAAATGAGGACCTCTTTATGCTTCGGTTTCTTTACAGGTAAAACAGGGGAAGTAATTTACTCACCTCCTAGAGTTGTGAGGATTAACTGAACGAATACCCGGAAACCCTCAGAATAGTGCCTTGCACTTAGTAAACGCTCGGCAGATTAAGATTGCTAAAGCAGTCCTTCTCTTTGGCCCCTCCTTCTCCCCAGCACGTGGTGTTCTTCCTGGGCCTCATCGCCTGGCTCGTGCCCGACGTGCCAGCCGCCCTGGCTACCAAGATAAAGCGCGAGCGTTACCTGGCCAAGCAGGCGCTGGAGGACGACAGGGAGGCGCTACTTTCGGTTAGCACCGCCCACGGACCCTGGCCCCACCCTCTGACCACGCCCCTCTGCCTGCCCCCAGGCCTATGCTCTGCTTTCTTGCCCCGCCCTCTTGTTTGGCCTCGCCCAGGGGGAGGATTGGCCGATTGTCCTCAAATTTTCGCCTGGCCGCCCTCTTCATCCAGCTCCGCGCACGCCACGCCCCTTCTTTTACACTGTTTCCACCACTGTCGCTTCTGCTCTGGAGGGCCCTCCTGCTCAGCCTGACCTAGCCTTGCTTTCCGTCCACTGCAACAAGGGCGCTGTTCCCAGAGCCCAGGACGTAGGGTCGAGTGAGGAGAGACTGCCCTTCCAAGACCCTAGTTCCCCCAGGATCCTCCCTCCTTTGGGGTCCTCTGCTTCCAGCTAGGGGTCTGGGCAGTACCTTGGCCAGCGGCCCCAAGGTCGGCCCTGGAGTTGGGCTGAGAGGGCTGGGGTTCTCTGAAGACCCCTAGTCCTGCATTGCCTCCCTCTTCATGTTTCCAGTGTCCTGCTCTATGTGCAACGCTGACAATAATCCTCTCTGCGCCCCAGCGTGCCACCTCTCCATGGACATCTGGTCCCCAACCGCTCTGTGCAGTGTCTCCTCATTATGTGACTGTGCTCTGGGGGGCGAAGTGGATATGAAGGAGTGAAGGGACCTAACCTTTCTGAACTGAATGGTCAGCAGTTGGTAAGGGAGAGCTCATTAGGGTCTGGGCGTGGACCTGCTGCCCTGTATGCTCATCAAGACCTGTAGTGTGTCAATAGTAATGAAAGTGTCTGTAGTTAGGTCAGCTGAGACACCTCCCAATGGACTTCCACACACTCTTCACCAGATCCTCCCCAAAGCCTGGTGAGGCAGTACTGGGCAGTAGTTAAGGGCACAGATTGGTGGTGGAGTCACAGACCTGGGTCTGAATATGAATTCTGACTTTTATTTGCTGTGTGACCTTGGGCAAGTTCAATTTCATCATTTGTAAGATAGGGACTTCATAGAACTGATGAGAGATTTAAATGGGATAATGTACTTAACGTGTACAAGTCTCATGTCCTCATCTGGTAAGTAGGAGCAGTAACTATCTATCTGGGTTGTGGTGGATAGTAAATGATTGTTTATGTGAAGTGCTCAGAACAGTGCCTGGAACACAGTGAGTGTACAATAGTTAAGCAACGTGAGTATTAGTATTTGTATACATCTTCATATTAAGTGTCTGGCAATTACCAATTGCTCAAATAAATGGCATGTGAAGGGGATTCCCTGTGGTCCATTAGGACTCCGGCAGCTTTCACTGCCAGTGCGGGGGGGTTCGATTGCTGGTGGGGGAACTAAGATTCCACAAGCCTCACCGCGTGGCCAAAAAAAAAAAAGAAGGCATGCGAAGATTGCATACCACTGGGCTATTTGAATTTTTTTTTTAACATCTTTATTGGAGTATAATTGCATTACAATGGTGTATTAGTTTCTGCTGTATCACAAAGTGAATCAGCTATATGTATACATATATTCCCCTATCCCCGCCCTCTTGCGTCTCCCTCCCACCCTCCCTATCTCACCCCTCTAAGTGGTCACAAAGCACAGAGCTGATCTCCCTGTGCTATGCGGCTGCTTCCCACTAGCAATTTTACATTTGGTAGTGTATATATGTCCATGCCGCTCTCACTTCGTCCCAGTTTACCCTTCCCCCTTCCCGTGTCCTCAAGTCCATTCTCTACATCTGTGTCTTTATTCCTGACCTGCCCCTAGGTTTTTCAGAACCTCTTTTTTTTTTTTTTTAAGATTCCATATATATGTGTTAGCATACGGTATTTATTTTTCTCTTTCTGACTTACTTCACTCTGTATGACAGACTCTAAGTCCATCCACCTCACTACAAATAACTCAATTTTGTTTCTTTTTATGGCTGAGTAATATTCCATTGTATATATGTGCCACATTTTCTTTATCCATTCGGGACATTGAATTGGTTTTTTGAGGGCTCATTCAGTGTGGACTAGAGTCTGGGAAGTCTGGTGGAGGAGGCTGTTGGAGATGGTGAGGGTGGGTCATTACAGGTAGCAGGGGAGGATAGATCATTCTTGAGGAGCTGCGATGCTGGGAGGATGGCCAGGATGGTGCCAGGTGTGTCACGTCACTGGCTTTCACGATTTCCGTCTCCCAACCATAGAGATGAGTGATCCCTTTATAGATGCTGTAGCAGGCTCAGAGAGGATCAACACACTGCAGAGTTCTCAGGATCCCTGAGGAGACCAAGGCTTGGGAGTTTCTCTGCAAAACTCCCAGGATGCTCCCCAGCCCCAAGAAGCCCCCCGAGCACATCTCACATTTGGGAAGCTCCAGAAGAGGGGTGACCTGTCTGTCCCCTGGGAGGAAAAGCAGTGCCTCCCCCATCTTTAGGATGTCGGTCTGGGGTCCTTCAGAGTCTCTCCTGGGCATAGGACTCCCATTGTTCCAGCCCCCCTCTTGTACCTCAGACTGGCCAAACCGGTTCTGGGAAAGGGGGGCGGGGAGCAGGCACGTTGAGACAGCCGCCTGCCCGCCCGCGAGGTTCCCTCCGCCCTTGCCTCCCCTTCTCCCTGCCCCACACAATACCCGGGAGCTTGCATTGCCTGGCTCAGGGGCCATGCTGACATCGCCCCCTGAGGACCCGGCTGCATCCCCAGAGCTCCCAGGGTGTCCTGGAGCCCTGGACCGTGCTGGAGGCTGGACGGAGCTCCCTGGCTGAGGTAGGGCCCCACCTGGCTGCCAGCAACCCCATCCTCCTCCCGCCAGTCTTCCCAAGTGAGTCCTTTGTGCAGCCTGCCTGGCCTCTGATCCTGGCTCCCACACACTTAAGGCCTCTTGGGGCTCCACAGCCTGCTTGGCCTGGATTCCCTTTCCAGTCATGACCTCCCACTTGGCCTTGTTCCTTAAGGAGAAGAGGGGCCCTGGCAGGGCCCTACTCCTCAGGCAGCAGGGCAGGGGGCACCAGGGAGGGGGAAGGGAAAAGCTGGACACAGGAGGTCAGAGATGCTTTCTCCGGACCATAGTAGTGTCCAGGGACCCTTCCCTGCCAGCCTTACCAAGTGGGCCCATTGTCCATGTGATTAGCAGTGCCCACTGGATAGGACCCTTTCTGGCCCTGCCCACCCTTCTCAGCCTGCAGAGATACTCACAATGACCAGTTTCCTAGATGGGGTGGCTGAGAGGGGCCCTAGGGGCTGCTCTACAGATGGGCACACTCAGGCCCAGGCCCAGGCTATGATTTGCCTAAGGCCAGTGTCAATGCAGGGCCTTGAACGCTGGCAGGGGTTTTCCCCTGTGGGTTCCAGAATGACCCTTGCCTAGTGGGCACTAGAGTATCCTGTGACAATGTCTTGGGCAGGTAATGGCCCTCTGTTACCTGGGGCCAGTCTCTTCCTGAGGTTTTTTTTTCTTCTAGCAGAGATAAGCTATAAACACTATGGACATAGTTCTGCCCCTCCTTGGTCCCCAGCATTGAGGCTGAGTGGACAACATCCATGGAAGGCCACAGGGCTGGCATCCTGGCTAGATGGGTCATTCTCATTGTCCCTTGGCCTGGACGGAGGTGGAGGCTGACCCACTCCTGACTTCCTCCCTAGGGACCTGCCTCCAGCCTTGTGGCCCCTGAGGAAGCCTTACACGCCCCCCTCCATTTACCCAGCCTTCTCCTCTGAGGCTTTAGTAGGGAGTGCTCCTTGGAATCCCCTGGTGGTCCAGTGGTTAGGACTCTGAGCTTCCACGGCAGGGGGCACAGGTTCGATCCCTGGTCAGGGAACTAAGATCTCGCATGCCACGTGGCATGGCCAAAAAAAGAAATTTTTAAAAAAATTGGGGGTGCGGGCTTCCCTGGTGGCGCAGTGGTTGAGAGTCTGCCTGCCGATGCGGGGGACACAGGTTCGTGCCCCGGTCCGGGAAGATCCCACATGCCGCGGAGCGGCTGGGCCCGTGAGCCATGGCCGCTGAGCCTGCGCGTCCAGAGCCTGTGCTCCGCAACGGGAGAGGCCACAACAGTGAGAGGCCCGCGTACTGAAAAAAAAAAAAAAAAATTGGGGGTGCTCCTGCCCCAAGGGTTCCATGTTTTGCTCATTTATCCCTGCAACTGACAAGGGCAGGGGGTTCCTCCCTGCCCTCTAGGGGCTTCCAGAACCCAAGTGGAGAGAATCACCCAGAATACAAGGGAGCAGAGTGTGTATTCTTGCACATGTGTACCCACAGAAGCAAGTGGGACTTCTGTGTTAAGGACTTCTGATTCCAGCAGAGAAAGAGACCTGTCTGGTGGGCAGTGGTCCCCTGTGTGGGAGCGAGGAGTCTTAACCATTGGACTGCCAGGGAAGTACCCCTGCATTATTCTTTTTTTTTTTTTTTTTTGCGGTACGCGGGCCTCTCACTGTTGTGGCCTCTCCCGTTGCGGAGCACAGGCTCCGGACGCGCAGGCTCAGCGGCCGTGGCTCACGGGCCCAGCCGCTCCACGGCATGTGGGATCTTCCTGGACCGGGGCATGAACCTGTGTCCCCCGCGTTGGCAGGCAGACTCTCAACCACTGCACCACCAGGGAAGCGCCCCCTGCATTATTCTTAATTCTCCTATTTGCGTTTTGAAGCATGACTGTCCCATTTACCAGATAAGAAGAGACTTGCTCCCTGTGGGGAGGGTCTGGAGGAGTAACTGTCCCTCAGGAGCAGCCACCCTACCTGTACTCCAGGCAGGGGATGAGAAAGCAGGGGGAAGCAGGTTGAGGGACTGCAGAGAGTGGGACCCAGTCACAGATCCAGCTGTCCTCCACTGGGTCCTCCCCTCTTTCCCTCTCTCCCAGGGTCACTGACACTGTCACTGTTTCTCTCATGCCGAGGCTTTCTCCCTATCTCTGTGGACCTGGGTCCTTGGGTATTTCAGCCAGAACAGTTCACTCTCACTTCCTCCAGGATGCCTTCCTGGAATGCCCGGGTTGAGCAGAGCCCAGCACCCTAATCTGACGGTTCCTCTGGGTTGGCTCTTGCCAACCTGGATTGTAACTGTTTTCATTTCTGGCTTCCGCACGAGACTGGCAATCCTGCGGGGCATGAAACATTTGCCCATGTGTCTCCCCGAGT
The DNA here is from genome assembly GCF_963924675.1 of Phocoena phocoena. NCBI lineage: Eukaryota > Metazoa > Chordata > Mammalia > Artiodactyla > Phocoenidae > Phocoena > Phocoena phocoena. The sequence continues at coordinate 12,407,566 of NC_089219.1, read as the reverse complement.
TTTTCCGGGCTTCACATCTGTCTCTGAATATCTGGTCTGTCTGAAATTTTCAGTGTCTCTGTCTCTGTGTCTCCATCTCTGGGTCCCTGAATGTCTCAGCGTCTGTGGTTTTCTGGTTTTGAGTGCTTTGGGGTCTTGGTTTCTGGGTTGCTGTCTAAAGGGTCTCAGTTTTCCAGGTCTCAGTCCCTCGGTCTCTCAGTCTCTGTCTCCTGGGTCTCCTGGCCCTGCGAGGCTGGGCACTGCCCCTTTGGCCTGAAGGGGCCTCTGGGGGGGTCCTCGCTGCCCAGCCTGCCCACAGCGAGGCCAGGCTAGGGTAGGCCCCCGCCCAGCCCGCTGCCTGTTCCCTCCCTCCCTACCCGCTTGCCTTACCACAGGGTTTGATGAATCAAACTCTCTGTCTGGGTGGGATCTCCCCCAGCCAGCTGGGCAGAGAGAGGGCTTCCCCTGCCGGAGCAACCGAGCGACATCAGCAGTGGGCCTTGGCTGGAGAGGTGAGGGGCTGCAGGAGGGCAGCCAGCAAAGGGCCACGGGGCAAGGGCTGGGGGGCTCAGACCCCTTGATCAGTAGACCTGTCCTGAGGCTCCGGCAGCCTCCCTCGGGATGACGTCCTGCCCAGAGAGGACCCATTCAGCCTGGCCCGATCCTGGGGCGGGGAGCTGGGGTAGGGAAGAACCCCTCCCTCACCCCAAGCTGAGGGGCTGGGGCACTTCCCTGCCCGTCTCTTGGGAGGGCCCAGTCTGATCTGCGTGGTGGCCCGCCTGCCCGTGTGTGACCCTCCCAGCCAGCTTGGCATGGGTGTGGGCACCACTCAGCGCTAAAGGCTACAACTCTGGGCGCGGGAGGGGAGGTTGGGTAACACCAAAGCAAGGATTTCTGGGCCTGTGTGTTTGTATCTGCATCATGGTGTGTGAGTGTGAATGGAACAGGAGTGTGAGAAAACTTGAGTGGATATGGAAATATCTGATGGGTCATCATGTGTTTGTGAAAGTCTGAGTGAATATATGTACTTGTATAAAAATGTGTGTGAATGTGTGAGCCTGCGAATTAGAAATGTCTGAGTATATCTGTGAAAGTATGTATGTCAATGTGTACACTTGGAAGAAAACGTGTGTGGATGTACATGGAACAGACATGGGTTTGTGTGACAATGTGTGTATCTGTATGTCTGATTGCATGTCAATGAAAGTTAGGAAATGTGCAAGGTGCTTAAAAGCACAGACTCAGAAGCTAGACTGCCTGGGTTTGAATCCTGGCTCCATTATTTACCAAATAACAACTTCTGTGCCTCACTTCCGTCACCTATAAAAAGGGGCTAATAATAGTATCAACTCGGGGTTGTTGTGAGGATTAAATGAAATAAGATGTGTAAAGTACTTGGCCTGTCATTCAGTACGTGCCAAGTAAGCATTAGCTATTACTATATAATAAGGTGTGTGTGTGCTTGTACAGATGTGTGTACACAAGGCTTTGTCCAGGTCTCCAGGACATGGTGCTTACTGGCCAGCCCTGCTGTCCTGTGTCTCGCTCTGATGCCTTCTCCCCTGCAGGCCCAGGTGGGTGGCAGAGCAAAGGAGGAATGGACTGTGGGCCACCTCCCGCCCTCCAGTCCCATCTGGCTGGGCCACCTGGCACCGCCCACTGCCCAGTAGCTGTGTGCCAGCAGGAGAGTCTGTCCTTTGCGGAGTTGCCCACCCTGCAGCCCCCGAGCCCTGTGTGTCTGGATCTCTTCCCCGTCGCTCCAGAGGAGCTGCAGGCACCTGGCAGCCGCTGGTCTCTGGGGACCCCTGCTCCTCTCCAAGGGCTGCTATGGCCACCATCCCCAGGAGGCCCAGACACCGAGATCTCTACCGGTGGGGGAATGCGGCCCAGCAGGGCTGGCAGCTGGCCACACTGTCCTAGTGCCCAGTCCCCAGCTCTGGAGGGACCCTGGAGTTCCCAGCACCTACAGCCACAGCGCCGGGCCAGCCACGGCTCGGAGAAGAAGTCAGCCTGTGAGTCACTCAGGGTGGGGGGGTGGTGGCCTGGTGGGGAGGACGGGGAAGAGGTTGGGTGGCTCCTTTAGGACCCGTAAGCCCCCAAATTCCCCAAATAGGTGGGACAAGTGATAGATTTTAGTGATAAGGGAACTGGGGCTCAGGGGAGGCAAGTGACTTGTCTGAGGCTACACAGTGAGTGGCTGGCCTGGCCTCCCTGGTCCTTTGCCCACCCGTTGCCGACTGCAGTCAGGCACTTTGCTTCCTCTCTGCCCCTCGTTGATCCCATTACCCTGGGGAAAGTACCCGGCAAAAACATTGGCCTTTCTCATAGGCACATCCCGCTGATGCTCAGGGCCACAGAGCGGTGGCAGGGAGGAGAGGAGAGACCCCAGTGGATGCCAGCCTATTCTCTCTCACCCCACCTCCCCCTGCAGGGCGCAAGATGCGGGTGTACCAGCAAGAAGAGGCCCTTGGCAGCCCTGAGGCCCATGCTGTCTTCCTAGAGCCAAGCCAGGCGACAGAACAGGCCCTGAGCACAGCAGAGCCTAGGCCGCTGGAGCTGCCTGGGCCCACCCGAGTGGGCCTCGAGGGGCCTGAGCGGAGGCGCTTCTCAGCCTCTGAGCTGATGACCCGGTTGCACTCTTCCCTGCGCCTGGGACGGAATTCGGCAGCCAGGGCACTGACCCCAGGGTCAGGCCCTGGAGCTGCTGCCCGGGAAGGTACAGCCTCCTCCCCTGGGCCCTAAGAACAGCCCAAGAGCCAGACGCGGGGTGGGGCACAGCTCATGCTCACTGGATACCTGAGACTGGGGCCTGGTCAACTGGAGTGTGGTGGTGCCCCGGTGCCCAGCGCCATTCTTGGGGCCACCCTCCCTCAGCTCTTGCCCCCTCCAGGGAAAGCGTCTGGAAGAGAGTCACGCACTGTAGAGATGCGGGTGGACGCTATGGCGATGCCGGCTCTTGTTGACCTGAGCGGGGGCCACGGCAGCTGGCCCGAGCCCAGGTACCACCTCCCACTGCGGCCTTGGGTCCGAGGCGGGGTACAGGTGAAGAAGGGCCCTGACACTCCCTTTCTTAGGCTAGATGCGCAGGAAGAGCCGGCTCCGGGTTCCAGAAGCGCCAGCGAGCGGCGCCAGTCACGGTTCCTCCTTAACTGTACGTGGGAGGGGTCACCGAGGAAGGGTCTGGGGGCTTTGGTGTACTGGGAAACTGGGGTTTGGAGAGTTGAGAGGTAGGGCTCTTGTGAGAGGGAGAGAATTGAACTCTCAGTATCCAGCACAGGGGCTAGCACGCAATTGGTGCTCAAGTAGTGTTCGTGGAATGCGTGAGTGAATTAATGAATTCACTGAGTCCCGCTATCCGAACCATCGGAAAGGCTGGTTAAGCGAGGCGGGCCCTCGGGGGAGCCTGGGAAGAGCCGGGCAGGGCTGGCGGGCGCCCCACGGCCCTCCCCCGCCCCTCTCCCCGCCCAGCGGTCCTCTACCAGGAATATAGCGACGTGGCCAGCGCCCGCGAACTGCGGCGGCAGCAGCGCGAGGAGGAGGGTCCGGGGGACGAGGCCGAGGGCGCGGAGGAGGGGCCCGGGCCGCCGCGCGCCAACCTCTCCCCGAGCAGCTCCTTCCGGGCGCAGCGCTCGGCGCGAGGCTCCACCTTCTCGCTGTGGCAAGACATCCCCGACGTGCGCGGCAGCGGCGTCCTGGCTACTCTGAGCCTGCGCGACTGTAAACTGCAGGAGGTGGGCGCCGGGACCCGGCGGGCGGGGCCGGCGGGACTGCCAGCCGTGGGAGGCGGTCCTGGGGCCCAAAGAGGCCGGGGCAACATAAGGGGCGGGGTCAGGAGTAGGTGGTCCGCGGACTCTGCGGCGACGCGGGCGGCAGGGGTACCCGGCCAGCGGGACTACAAACTGCAGGAGGTGGGCATGGGATCCAGCGGGGAAAGAGGGGCCACAAAAGAGGGGCTGTCAATGGGGAAGATGGGTCTAGAACACGACAAGGTGAGGCTGGATGCAAGCGAGGACGCAGGAGCCCTGGAGTCAAAGACGAGTGGGGAAGCTCGATGGAGGGGCGGTGTCAACGGGGCAAGGCCTAGGATAGGGCAGGGCCAGAGGAAGGGCGGAATCTGGCTGGGCCTTATGACAGGGAACACTGAAAGCGGGGACTGGGATGGGGGAGCCATGCAGAGCGCAAAACGCAAGGTGCGCGCAGGACCTAGCGAGAAGAGCAGGGGCGGGGTCGGCGGGAGGGCGGGGCTAATGGGAGGGCGCACCAGGGAGGGGCAGGGCCATCAGAAGACTAGGGCCCGGCTGGATGGGCGGAGCTAGGGGCGCAAACCAGGGCTGCAGTAGGGTTTGGACAATCGCAAGAAGCAGGAGGCGTGTCTCCGAACCCCATCTGGCGCCAGATCCTGGGTGAGGCTAGAGAAGGGGAGGCGACACGCGAGTGCAGCTACGTCTAAGGAGGTGGTGTCCAGGACTTGGGGTGTGCGTGGTGGGCGAAACGGTCGCATTCAGCGTGGGCTGGTTCCGCCTTTTCAATCCTGCGTCCGCCCTCACTCAGGCCAAATTTGAGCTGATTACGTCCGAGGCCTCATACATCCACAGCCTGTCGGTGGCCGTGGGCCACTTCTTAGGCTCGGCCGAGCTGAGTGAGTGTCTGGGGGTGCAGGACAAGCAGTGGCTGTTCTCCAAACTGCCCGAGGTCAAGAGCACCAGCGAGAGGTGAGGGACTGGTCTGGCCTCGCCGGGAGTCAGGGACCGAGCCTGGGCTCCCATATCTGGGGTCTCATCCTGGTGCTGGCCCTGACCCCTCTCTGACCTTTCAGGTTCCTACAGGACCTGGAGCAGCGGTTGGAGGCCGATGTCCTGCGCTTCAGCGTGTGCGATATTGTGTTGCACCACTGTCCGGCCTTCCGCCGCGTCTACCTGCCCTATGTCACCAACCAGGCCTATCAGGAGCGCACCTACCAGCGGCTGCTGTAGGGCTGGGGGCTCTGAAAGGGGAGGTGGGGGAGGATAGGGGAGTCTCAGGCAGCAGTAGGCGCAGAGGACTGGGTGAGGGAGGGTGACCTGGGAGGGGAGGGGTACCTGAGAAGGGCTCTCTCCTGAGAACGCACCTCAAGGACAGATGGGGTGGCTGGAGTCGTGGATCCAGGAGTTCAGGGTCACCTGTGATCGCAGACCCTCCCCTCTCCCCATTTTCCAGCCTGGAGAACCCCAAGTTCCCCAGCATCCTGGCTCGCCTGGAGGAGTCTCCCGTGTGCCAGCGTCTGCCCCTCACCTCCTTCCTCATCCTGCCGTTTCAGAGGATCACCCGCCTCAAGATGCTGGTGGAGGTACCTAGAGGGCACCAGGCTGTGGGGAGGGCTGGGTGGGGGAGATGCTGCTGTGCCCTCCGCAGCCCCTTCCAGGCCCCCACAGCTGGGCAGGGTCACTGGGAGAGGTCACAGCCTGCCTCACTGTGCTGACCCCGCCCTCCAGAACATCCTGAAACGGACAGCACAGGGTTCAGAAGACGAAGACATGGCCACCAAGGCCTTCAATGCACTCAAGGAGGTGAGCTCGGCAGGGCCGGGGATGTCTGGCTTCCAAGGGCCTCCCCGGAATCCCTGTGTGCCTCTAAAGGAGCCCCAGCCTTCAGAGTCTCTGGTCCCCAGGTGGGAGCCTGAGGCTGGGCTCTGGGAGCCGGGGTAGGGGGCGCTGCAGGTGACCCACCTCTGGTCTCCCCAGCTGGTGCAAGAGTGCAATGCCAGTGTGCAGTCCATGAAGAGGACGGAGGAGCTCATCCATCTGAGCAAGAAGATCCACTTTGAGGGCAAGGTGCGTGACCTCAGCCGATAGGATGGGGCACGCGAAGGGGCAGCCCTGTCTCCTCCTTCCCTGGGGGCTGCAAGCCAGTTCATCACTGTCCAGCCCTCCCATCCCTTGCCCTGTGCTCTCTGCCCCGCCGCCCCCGGCCTGACCTGGGCTCCCGCTTGCCTCCTCTATCCTCCCAGATCTTCCCGCTGATCTCGCAGGCCCGCTGGCTGGTTCGGCATGGGGAGCTGGTGGAGCTGGCCCCGCTGCCCGCAGCACCCCCTGCCAAGCTGAAGCTATCCAGCAAGGCGGTCTACCTGCACCTCTTCAACGACTGCCTGCTGCTCTCCCGGAGGAAGGAGTGAGTCGGGGCGGGGGTGGGTGTAGATGAGCGTGGAGCTCTCTTCTTCCCCGCCAATGGGCTCACAGTCAGTCCATCTGACAGGCTGTGCTCCCAGGGCTCCCTGAGCCTTGGAGGTTCCCCTAGGAAAGGCAGAGCTAGGGCAAGTCCGTCTTCTGGACCTGAGAATCAAGGGCTGAACTGTGTGCCAAGAACTTTGAAGCTGCTCTGAGCTTAAGCTAATTGGAGCAGAGATTAAAAGCACAACCCTAGAGTCCCAGTCTCCCCTGAGTCATAATGATAATAATCAACATTTACTGAGCGTGTATTCTGTTCCAGGCATGCTATGTGGATTGTTCCCTTCAATCCTCTAGTCATCTTCCTGAGAAGTAGTCTCCCTTGTTTTTCTCAAGATCATGGAGCTAGTAAGTGCAGGAGCCAGGAGGAGGCCAGGTCTGTCTGATGCCAGATCGCAGGCTCTTAACTATTGTACTATCCTGTCTTCCATATGTAAAATAGAAGGGAGATTCAATGTGATAACATGTGAAGAGTTTAGCAGAGTGCCTGCTACATAATGAACATTCACTCAGTATTAGCCTTGATTATTATAAGTTTGGGATGAGGGAGAGACTTCTGGAATGAAGTAAGCCTTAAGGCTGGATGGGACATCTTATGCCATGAAAAGGATAGACATCCTATGCCATGAAAAGAGTTCATTGCTGATTTACTCATTCATTCAATGAAGCATCACTGAATCCCTATTCTATACTGGGCCCTCCAAAGTGTGTAGGAGCTCTCAGACCAGTGAAAATACATCCTGATAACCACCTGTTCAGGGTTTTGATGGAAGGGGGTAGTATATTGTAGTATCCCCTGGTGTGGGGTGAGAATCAGTAAAGTTTCACAGAGGAAGGAACATCTGAGTTGGGTTTTGAAGGATAAGTAGGAGTTTTTCAGGTAGAGGAATTTGGGGGGATATAGCCAAGTCACAGAAGGGTACAAGAGCAGGGTATGTTTGGGAGACGATGAAACCTAGTATGGCTGGATTTATAGAGGGGAAGGGCAGGAGAAGGAAGTTGGGATGTTGAAAGTCATGGCAGGGAGGCTAGACTTTCTGAAGGCAGTAGGGAACATGGGGAGTTAAGCAGAGGCGTGATATTTACTCCTGGCCAATTTGGAGAATGGGCTGGAAGGGCAGAGAGCAGAAGCTCTTGTAACTGCCCAAATGAGAGTAGATGCTCCAGAAGTGGTAATGGGCTTGGGGATAACTGGATTCTGGGGACAATAAGGAGATAGACAGATAGGACACAGCTACTGGTTGGGTGTCGGGGGAGAGGGAGGAAAGAGGTGAGAATGAGGACTGAGTCTCCTTTTGGGCAACTTGGTGGCGTCTTTCACTGGAATGGGGAACAGTGAAGGGACCTGGTTTGGGGTAGGAGATACTGGTTTTGTTTAGATGGGTTGAGATGAAGGAATTTATGGAACATCCTTGACCCACCCACCCACGCATCCTTCCCACAAGGGTTTATCAGGCCCAAACAGTGGGCCTGGCAGTGTTGGGCGCTGGGATACAGCGGCAAACGAGACAAAGTTCAGCTTCTCTACCAGTTAGAGAGTCAGACACGAAAACAGTCCATAGATCTCATCATGGGAGCTGCCCAGTTGGTTCTTTGGAGCAGAGCCTCCAGGAAGAGGTTCAGAGAGAAGTGGAAAGTGTGCCTGGGGGCCAGGGACTGGTCTCCATCACCTTCCACCTCTGTCAGTGAGCCAGCACGAATGGAGCCCCCGTTCCTTTTAGGGACTTTTCTGGCTGCCAGGGCAGCGGTGCCCTGTGCAGCCAGGTTTCTTTGAGGAGGGTCCTAGAGGGACAGGTGACCCCTTCTCCTCTCTTGCCATCAGAACTCACCTCGTCCTGAGGGTGGGGGCCAGGCTGACCTCGCCTCCTCTGGTCCTGCAGGCTGGGGAAATTCGCCGTCTTTGTACACGCCAGGATGGCTGAGCTGCAGGTGAAGGACCTGAGCCTGAAGCTCCAGGGCGTCCCTGGCCATGTGTTCCTCCTTCAACTCCTCCATGGGCAGCACACGAAGCACCAGTTCCTGCTGAGGGCCCGGACAGAGTGAGTGGGCTTGGGTGTGGGGAGGGGACCCCCCGGCAGGCACAAGGCCTTTATCTCTGGCTTCAGGATGGTGGCGTAAGGCTGGACATGGGCAGAGCTGGCATCCAGGGTGTCCTGCACCTGTTCTGTTCTTATGCTCAGAGCTGGGTGGGCACCGGCTTGGGAACAGGGCCATGGGTGGGCCCTGGGGTAGAGAAGACCTGATCCTGGGTCCCAGGTCTGGACATCGTACCCAGTTCTCCCACCTCCGGTTTCACCACCCTGGCCCTGGGAGACTGCACTCTGCATATTGTGACAACTCAACCCCCCTTTCCCTAGAAGCGAGAAGCAGCGGTGGATCTCAGCCATGTGCCCCTCTAACCCCCAGGAGGACAGGGAGGTCATCAGTGAGGGGGAAGGTAACAGCCTGCCCCCTACCCCCACTGGAGCCACATTCCCTGGGCTGGGTACCTCATTGCTCTCCCCTTTCCTCCAGCCCCGGGTGTCCTGTCGCCAGCGGGGCTAGTGCGAAGAGAGATCAACTGGCCTGGGGCAGGCAGGGGCAGCTCTGTGAAAGCTTGAAGGATGGGTAGGCTTGACATAGGACAGACCAACCTCCACGTGCACAGGTAGCACCCTGGAGATGACATAGCCTTTTACATCCTCCCACTTCGTCCCCATTTTACAAGTTAGAAAACAGATTCAGAAAGGTAAAATGACTTGTCCAAGTTCAGCTAGTAAGTGGCAGAGCTGGGACTGGAACCCAGGTCTGTCTCTAGCGTTGCATCAGTTGCAAAGAGGACGGAAACCAGAGTGGCTGGGGCGTGGGGGTGGGGGTGGTAGGATGGGGGATCTCCTCTGTTGAGCCAGAGGCTTCTCTGGGTGTGAAATGAGGCTGGTAAGCTAGGGTGCCGCCCGGTCAGAGGGCATCTTGGGTAGTGGGTACCAGGTGGCTTTGGAAGGTTTCTGAGAGAGGATGTTAAGGCTAAGCTAATGAAGGGGAAGGTAGGGGACTCCTTTCCACCCAGTACCTTCCACGCGCCAGGGTGCTAGGGGCTTTGTATACGCCTTTATTTTATTTAATCCTCACGACGATCCTATTAGTCATTAGTCAGAAATCCTATTCATTTTTCCTCTCTGAGAAAACTGAGGCCCAGGAATGTTAGGTAACCTGCAAGGTCATACAGCCAATAAGCTGGTCTGGCCCCAAGGCCTGTGGTTTTCCCGATACTCCCAGCCCACCTAGTGTGGTAGAAGCGGCTGAGGGCCTGGACTGGAGCTGATTCTCTGACTTGAGCTAGAGGTCCTGTTTGGGTTGGAGGGTAAACTTCCCACTCCAAAGAGGTGGTCAGGGAAGGCCCCTGAAGGATGGGGAGGGGCAGCCATGAAAAGATCTGGGGAAAATCATTCCTGGAAGGCGGAACAGCCAGTGCAAAGGCCCTGAAGGAGGAGGGAGCCTAGAGTGTTTGAGGAACAGCAGGGTGACAAGTGTGGCTGAGCTTCATGAGCGAAGAGAGAGGGGAAGATGAGGGAGATGAGGAGGTTAACAAGGGGGGGGCCACACCAGACTGTGTAGGGCTTTGTAGGCTGTGGGGAGGACTTTGGATTTTATTCTAAGAGGAGCGGGAAGCCCTGGAGGATTATAAATGGGGGAGTGATGTGGCTTGAATCTCAGCTGAGAAGGAGGGACTGGAGGGAACACCAGAGTAGCATGAGGGGACATACAAAGGGACCATTACTCTTTTGTGGGGGCTTTCTGGGGGCAGTTAGACCAGGAAGTCAGGAACAAAGTATTGAATTGAGCTGGGAAGATGAGAGCCCAGGCACAGAAGCAGTATCGAAGCTGGGAGAGACCGGATTCACCTAGAACTTGTGTTTAGGGTCAGAGAAAAGAGTGGCCAGGGTGGACAGAGGAAAAGCAGCAGTAGAGACTACCCTCCCAGCCCTTATTTGCTCCTGCTGCCTCTCCCTGCCTCCCCCTGCCCCATCCTACCCTGGGGACTCCCTCACTCTTCCTTGGGCTCTCAGACCGCCCCCAGGTTCAGTGTGTCAGGACATACAAGGCACTGCAGCCAGACGAGCTGACCTTGGAGAAGACTGACATCCTGGCAGTGAGAACCCGGACCAGTGATGGTGAGAGGGGCCTCCTGGGAAGGCCGCCCTGATGGGGCTTCGGTGGGCAGGAAGTAGCTAGGTAGCTAAGACTGCACAGGAAAAAGGTTATGCAAGTGTTGATCAACCACAGCATTCAAGAATCAAGTTTAAAAAATAAATAAATAAAATAAATTTTAAAAAAAAGAATCAAGTTAGACAAGAGGAGGAACTTCCTGCTTGCAAAGATTAGGATTGAGAGTAACTGATGAGGGAGAGTGGGAAACCCCTTCTCAGAGGATGTCAGGAAAAACAGGTCAGAAGCTCATCTACAAGTCTGCTAGAGGCATGCTCCTTCCTGGAGCTGGGGGATGCTGAGATGATGTCACCTCGGCCCCAGGGCTGCAGCTGAGGCTTGTATCAGGGCCTAGGTGTTTCCTCGCAGACCTAGCCCAGGTGTTCCTTCGATGCCACTGATGCAACTCCTGGCCTATGTGCCCTTAGGCTGGCTGGAGGGGGTCCGCCTGGCAGATGGTGAGAAAGGGTGGGTGCCCCAGGCCTACGTGGAAGAGATCAGCAGCCTCAGTGCCCGCCTCCGAAACCTCCGGGAAAATAAGCGGATCACAAGTGCCACCAGCAAACTGGGGGAGCCCCCCGTGTGATGGGCAGCCATGGCCTGGGACACCTGCTCCACGCCCGGCTCCTGGACAGGTCTGGAGGGGGCCTGCAGTGTCTCCATGCCCCAAGATGCTGGCACTGGGACTTCTGTTCCGAGACCTGGCGTTGAGAGTACAGGCTGGACACAGGAGGGGCTCTCCCCTGTCATACTACTCAGTGTCCACAATTCAGGGACGAGGGTAGTTTCTTCCTCTGGCTTGGGGGCCACAACTTGTGACCTCTGATATCTGGCAAGGGCTGGGGCCCTCTCCCTTTCCTGCCCTCGACACTGCCTGACTCTTGGTCCCTCTGGCAGGGACCTGGCTGGCAATGGCTCTGGTGCTGCTGGGTGCTGGGACCTGTACATGTATATATATCTGGAGTCTTCTGGCCTGAGCCTGTGTGGGCCCTGGTTGCTGTGACCTGTCTGTAAATAAAGTCCCATAATGCCTTTGCTTGGAGTCTGTGAGCCTTTTGGTGCTGCCTCCACCCCAGCCCTATTTCCCCAGCTAAAGATCAGGAGGGTCTCTGGCTGCCTCCCACTGGGCATTGGCCCTTCTGTAGAGTTTACCTCTTAACCAGAGGAGGGTGAGAGAGGGACTCTATATCAGTTAGACTGCTTTGGGCCGCAATTAACAAAATATCAGATTCAAACAGTCTTAAATATTAAAGAGAATATATTAGTTCTTGGATTTTTTTCTTACAGCTTCTTTAACAAATTATCACAAACTAGATGACTTAAAACAACAGAAATTTATTCTATCGCAATTCTGACCAGAAGTCTGAAATCAGTATCATTGAGCCAAAATCCGGGTGTCGGCCGGGCTGTGCTCTGTCTTGTAGAGGAGATGTCCTCTAGGGGAGAATTGTTCCTGGCCTCTTCCAGCTTCTGGTGGCTGCCAGCATTCTATGGCTTGTGGCCGCATCACTCTACTCTCTGCCTCTGCGGTCACATTGCCTTCTTTGTGTGTCTGTCTAATCTCCCTCTGCCTCCCTCCTATAAGAATACATATGGTTGGGGCATCCCTGGTGGCACAGTGGTTAAGAATCTGCCTGCCAATGCAGGGGACATGGCTTCGAGCCCTGGTCCGGGAAGATCCCACGTGCAGCTAAGCCCGTGTGCCACAACTACTGAGCCTGTGCTCTAGAGCCTGCGAGCCACAACTACTGAAGCCCATGAGCCTAGAGCCCATGCTTGGCAACAAGAGAAGCCACTGCAATGAGAAGCCTGGTCACTGCAACAAAGAGTAGCCCCTGCTCGCCGCAACTGGAGAAAACCTGTGCGCAGCGGCAAAGACCCAACACAGCCAAAAATAAAATAAATTAATTAAAAAAAAAAAAAAGAATACATGTGGTTGCATTTGGGGCACACCCAGATAATCTCCCCATCCTATAATCCTTAATTTAAATCCCATCTGCAAAGAACCCCCCTCCCCTGCCTTTGTCCTATAAGATAACATTCACAGGTTCCAGGGATTAGAATGTGGATATCTTTTGGGGGGGGAGCATTTCTCAGCCAACTGAGAAGTGTAGTGGCAGGATGGGCTTCAGGCAAGGCTTGATCCAGTGGCTCATTGATGTCACTGACAACCCAGCTTTTTCCATTTCTCTACTCTGTTGTCCCTATAATTGGCTTCATCCTAAGGCTTCCAGGGGCTTCTTCATTTACATCCAAAATGGAGGAAGAGAATTGTCTTTGTCCTAGCATTCCCTGTCAAAGTCCTGGGATGTTTTAGACCTGCTTGGGTCACATTGCTACCTCTGGGCTGATCACGGTGGCCGAGGAATGGTGTGTGCTAATAGACCTAGCCTAAGTCATGTGCTTTATCTCTGGAACCAGGTTATATTCTCTGGAACCCCAATGGATCCCCAAGTGGCATCTGATGGCTGCTGCAAAGGAGGAGTAGGTGCTAGGGAGGCCAATATTCACTGAAACCCAAGTCACCCAAGAGAGTGGAAGGACCTGGGAATAATGAGCTTGGAGATGTGTACACACCTGAGGGGATAGGAGCATCCTTCCTCTCTCAAGAGGAGGTCATGGGGCAAAGGAAACAAGTGAGTTAGGGTGGTCTGAGAGGGCAAACATGGGCAGACGGGAAGAAGCTCAGACCCATGAAGAAGGCTTTGGGAATGACTTTCTAACATGAGATGGTGCAGGGAAGGTGGAATGTATGGGCTAAGGGGACAGACATATTTGAATTTGAATGCTGGTTCATACATTTATATCCTGTATGATTTTTTTATTTTTTGGGCCACATTGGGAGTGCAGAGTCTTAACCACTGGACTGCCGGGGAAGTCCCCCGTATGATTTTTTTTAAATTAATTAATTAATTAATTTTTGGCTGCGTTGGGTCTTCGTTGCTGCGCGTGGGCTTTCTCTAGTTGCGGTGAGCGGGGGCAACTCTTCGTTGCGGTGCGCGGGCTTCTCATTGCGGCGGCTTCTCTTGTTGCAGAGCATGGGCTCTAGGCACACGGACTTCAGTAGTTGTGGCACGTGGGCTCAGTAGTTGTGGCTCGCAGGCTCTAGAGCGCAGGCTCAGTAGCTGTGGCGCACGGACTTAGTTGCTCCGCGGCATGTGGGATCTTCCTGGACCAGGGCTTGAACCCGTGTCCCCTGCCTTGGCAGGCAGATTCTTAACCACTGCGCCACCAAGGAAGCCCCCCCCACCCCGTATGAGTTTTTAAAATATAGCTTTTACTTTGGAATAATTTTAGGTTTACAGAAACGTTGCAGGATTATGCAGAGTTCTGTATACTCCTTATGCAGTTTCCCCTAACGGTAACATCTTACGTGACCATGGAACAGTTGTCAAAACTAAGAAACCAACGCTGGTACATGACTATTAACTGAACTCTAGATTTTCTTCCGATCTCACCAGTTTTTCCACTAATGTCCTTATTTTTGTTCCACGAGCCAGTCCATGTTCCCACATTGCATGCAGTTGTCACATCTCCTTAGACACCTCTAGTCTGTGACCGTTTCTTAGTCTTTCCTTGTTTTTCATGACCTTGACAATTTTGAGGAGTTCGGGTCAGTATTTTGTTAGACTGTCCCTCTGTTTGGGTTTGTGTGATGCTCGTGACTGGGCAGGAGTTGTGGGTTTGGGGAAAGAAGACCACAGAGGTGAAGCGCCCTTCTTGTCACATCATCCCAGGAGGCACATAATGTCCCCATGACTTATTATTGGTTGTGTTAACCTTGATTACATGGTTGAGTTTGGTGTCTGCCAGCCTTTTCCACTGTGAAGTAACCATTTTCTCCTTTTCACAGTCTGTTATTTGAAGCAAGTGGAGCCCACACTCAAGTTGGGGGGAAGCCATACTCCACCTCCTGGAAGCTATATCTACATATATTCTTTTGAATTCTTCTGTTAGGAAGATTTTTCCTCCTCCCACCTCCCCCTCCCCCCATTTATTTCTATCAGCATGGACCCATGCCTTTATCTATCTTATTCTTTGGGTTATAATTCAATACTAAGTTATATATTTTATTGTTCAGATTGTTCCAGCTTTGGCCATTGGGAACTCTGTCAGATGAGCTCCTGTGTCTGTGATATCCCCCATCCTTTTTTTTTTCTTTTTGAGCATTTCCTTACTTTCTGGCACACGATGCTCCAGGTTCATGTTGTATTTTCCCTTTTCTCAGCACCAGAATCAGCCACTTCTCTAAGGAGCATGGTTCCTTTTACTGAAGGGTGGTGTTTAGGAACTAAGATCTGGGCACTGGATGTGCTCATTGCTATTGAGGTGTCACTGTTTCTAGGCCCTTTCATCAGACAGAGGTAGGAAAATATATATATATATATATATATATATATATATATATATATACACACACACACACAAAATGTGATTTTAGGCAAGATGCATAATGGCTCTAAACCTCAGTTTCCACCTCTGCAAAATGGGGATGGTGATAATAGTACCTACTTCACGGAGCCACTGTGAAATAAAGTATGTAAGGTTGACACACTGCCTGGTCCATAAGAAATTGCAAAAAATGGTGGCTTTTATTGTGAGAGCTGCATAGCCAAAACACGGGAGCCCTTGTGAGGTGGTGAGGCCTCTGTTTCTTGAGGATTTAAGGAACTCGGAAAGTCCAGGAATGGGACTTCCCTGCACTGAGTAAAGACCAAATGGCCTCTCTGCTTCTTCCAGTGCTGAATCTGCACGGAGATAGCCAAGGTTGGCACCAGGTCGGCAAAGCAGAGGAAACAAGCTCTCCTCATTCAACCTGCCCTGGCACATCTGGCTGACACCGGAGTCTGGGCTAGGCTGCTGGGAGCTGGCAGGGGCAGGGGGTGGCTCTCTTTGGGGCCGTGCTGCCGGGCAGAGAGGCAGGCTGCACAGGGTCCCGTGGGGTCTACTTCAGGAAGTATATCCAGGCAAGCCATCTTGGGGGAGCCCCTCTCTCAGTGGTACCTCTGCCCAGTAGGCTGTGCCCTGGCATCTGGCCTTGGCCAAGGACCCAGGGCCCTGCCCCTGCTTGCTGCAGGAGACGGAGGGAGGTGGGGGTGCTATTGGGCAGGACAGGAGATGGGTGGGCATGTCTGGGGCAGGGGTTTTGGCCCCTGAGGCTGTCTGCTCAGCCAGTGTCCAAGCCGTGGGCTTCCAGGAGCTCATCTCAAAGGTTTCCTGCCCAGTGCCAAGCCCCTTCTGCAGTGACGGAGGGGATCCTGCTGTTCTTCGCCCCCCCCAATATTTCCCAAACTCTGAACGTATTGTTTAGAAGACTTTATCCTGAAATGAACTGAGAAAGAAACTTATTCAATTGTTCATTTTTAGGGCACAGTAAGGTTTCAGGGTGAACCAGGAGCCAAGCTTCAGCCCCAGCAGGCGCTTACCTCCGGGGCAGCCAGCATGGAGCCCACAGCACAGAGATATTCACCTTTCTTTGATCATTCTCTCCCTCCCTCCTCTCTCTCCCTCTCTCCCTCTTTGTGCTTTTTTTTTTTTTTTAATATAGTTTAACTTATTGCGGTCTATTTATTTTATTAAATTTTATTTATTTTGGGCTTCCCTGGTGGCGCAGTGGTTGAGAGTCCGCCTGCTGATGCAGGCGACACGGGTTTGTGCCCCGCTCCGGGAAGATCCCACATGCCGTAGAGCGTCTGGGCCCGTGAGCCATGGCCGCTGAGCCTGCGCGTCTGGAGCCTGTGCTCCGCAATGAGAGAGGCCACAACAGTGAGAGGCCCGCGTACCGCAAAAAAAAAAAAAAAAAAAAAAAATATATATATATATATATATATATATATATATATGTTTATTTTATTTATTTATTTTTGGCTGCATTGGGTCTTCGTTGCTGCGCGCGGGCTTTCTCCAGTTGTAACGAGCGGAGGCTACTCTTCATTGCAGTGTGCGGGCTTCTCATTGTGGTGGTTTCTCTTGTTGTGGAGCACAGGCTCTAGGCACGCAGGCTTCAGTAGTTGTGGCTCGCGGGCTCTAGAGCGCAGGCTCTGTAGTTGTGGCGCACGGGCTTAGTTGCTCCGCGGCATGTGAGATCTTCCCGGACCAGGGCTTGAACCCGTGTCCCCTGCATTAGCAGGCAGATTCTTAACCACTGCGCCACCAGGGAAGCCCTACTGCAGTCTGTTTAGAGTTAATTTTGTTACAGTTTATTTTTTGGCCACACCATGTGGCTTGTGGGATCTTATTTCCCCAACCAGGGATCGAACCCGGGCCCCCAGTAGTGGAAGTGCAGAGTCCTAACCACTGGACTGCCAGGGAAGTCCCCTTCTGTGCTTCGTTCTAATCCCCTTCATTCTCCTCTCTCTCATTTGTGTCTCCTGTGGGCCAGGTGGGCTCGGACAGCCTCCTCTTACCCTAATTGGTGAGACAGACAAGTGAACAGATGCAGTGCGGGGGCTACCAGACAGTTTTGAGAGTAGGGCAGGATGTGGGGCAGCAGGAACTCTCCTACTCTGCTGGCAGTGTGTAAACTGGCACAACTACTTTGGAAAACAGTTTGGCTGCATCCGCTAACGCCGAGTACATGCCCACCCTATGACCCAGTAATTTCACTTCTTTCTTTGTTGTTGCTGTTGTTTTTTTTTTTAAAAAAATATATGTTTGTTTGTTTATTTATTTATTTTGGCTGCGCCAGGTCTTAGTTGCGGCATGTGGGATCTTCGTTACGGTGTGCGGGATCTTTTTTTTTTAAGTTGCAGCGTGCGGGATCTTTTTTAGTTGTGGCATGCGGTATCTAGTTCCCTGACCAGGGATCAAACCTGGGCCCCCTGCATTGGGAGCACAGAGTCTTACCCACTGGACCACCAGGGAAGTCCCTTGCTTCTTTCTTTGCATATATGCCCCACAGAAATCTGTACACACGTGCCCCCCAAAACACAAACTATTTAAAATGTTCTTAGCAGTACTGTTCATTAACTGGCAAAAATACTGGAAATTACCCAAATGCTCATCAATGGTGAAATGGATAAATTCTGGTCTAGTCACACATGGGAATGCTATGAGTATTACCGTTCACATTGGAACGGTAATGAGAATAAACCATCGGCAACTGTGCGTAAAGAGAGAGAGCGGCCAGACGCAAAAGGGGACTTCTTAGATAATTGTTTTTGCATAAAGTACAGAAACAGGCAAAACTAATTGAGGGGTAGAGGTCAGGGTGGGGATGCCCTGGGGCAGGACTAGTAACTTATGGGGGAGGAGTCTGATGACGCTGTTTATACAGGCTGTTCATTTGGGGACAATCCATTCAGCTAACCACTCAAGATCTGTGTACTTTATACCTGTGAGTAAACTTCAACAGAAACTTAACCCTGGTGGGAGGAACCCTGGGGCTGTAGGTGGGCAAATAAGGGAGCAGCCAGCTCTTACAAGGGATCAGGTCAGGCTTCCTGGAGGTGGTGTCACCCAAGCTACAACTTGAAAAGCTGAAATGGAGGTGGCAGGACAAGGACACAGCAGAGAAGAGATACCCAGGATTTGCCCTCCTCTGGGAACCAGCGGCTTGAGGAGAAGCTGTTTCCTGTCAGGAAGAGAGAAGGAGTCAGTGGCTCGAGTCCTTGACCTGACCTTGACTTTGGCCTGCTCCTGATTTGCTTCCATGTGAGAGGGTCCAAGGATCATTCTTGCTCCAGTATTTTTTCTGGGTTTACACGGAGGCTCAGCTTCTGATTCCAACAGAGCTTAGCTGTGATTCAGAACCTCCCAGGATTAGGAATCTATGTGGCTGGAAAATGATCCCTTCTGCAGATGAAGGGAGTTTGGTAAGAAAGGCCTTTGGAATTTGAAAGTTTATCATGGAGGCAGGAGTGGCAGGACCCGGACCTGAAATCCTTTGAGCACCTGCTGTGGGCCCGGGACAGACAGACACTCTGCCATCCAGTGACTCCAAAGATTTCCACAGCCACCTAACTCTGCAGGGCAATGGAAGGATGGGAGGAAATGCTTTATAAACTGTGAAGTGCAGTACACTTGGACAAGACCTAAAACACTTCAACACCTCACTGAATGGTTGAGCAGCCCGTGTGCATGGTGTGGATAGTTTGGGGCTGGGGCATGGTGTTGAAATTAAACCTGAAGGATGCCACCCATGAACCTGTTATTAGAGCAATGATAAAATACCAGGTACCGGGCTTCCCTGGTGGTGCAGTGGTTAAGAATCTGCCTGCCAATACAGGGGCACACGGGTTCAAGCCCTGGTCTGGGAAGATCCCACGTGCCACGGAGCAACTAAGCCCGTGCGCCACAATTACTGAACCTGCACTCTAGAGCCCACGAGCCACAGCTACTGAGCCTGCGTGCCACAGCTACCGAAGCCCGCACACCTAGAGCCCGAGCTCCACAACACGAGAGGCCACGCAATGAGAAGCCTGCACACCGCAACGAAACAGTAGCCCCTGCTTGCCGCAACTGGAGAAAGCCCTCGCACAGCAATGAAGATCCAACGCAGCCAAAAATAAATAAATAAATAAATTTATTAAAAAATATATATATACCAGGTACCATTTACTGACCACTTACCAAGCCCTGGGATAAGGCCTGTATGTCCATCTTCATGTTAAGTGGGTATTGTTGATTCCATTTTACAGAGAAGACTGACACTCAAAGAGAAAGGCACGGGGGACTTCCCTGGTGGTCCAGTGGCTAAGATTACGCACTTCCACTGCAGGGGGCGTGGGTTTGATCCCTGGTCAGGGAACTAAAAATCCCACATGCTGCGAGGTGTGGCCAAAAAAAAAAAAAAAAAAAAGTCCTTTAAAAAAAAAGGAGAGAGAAAGGCACCATGTGAGTCCAGAAACGAGAATCCCATGCAGTCTCACTGCCCTGTCCATCTTTCTAGTTGGTCTTTAGACTACAAGCTCATTCCAACCTCGGGGCTTTTGCCCTGGCTGCTCACTCCTTCTGGCATGTTCTCCTTTCAGATATTCAGGTCTGGCCCCTTCTTGTTATTCAGAACTTGGCTCAAATGCCACCTCCTCAGGAGCCCTTCCATAATCACCGTGGCATACGTGGTCTCCCCACCTCCCCTCTTGCCACTCTGGGATTCCTTGTTTAGTTATCTATTGACCTGTTGACTGTCACTGCCCCATTGGACTGTGAGCTCCACCAGGGCAGGGACCCCGGCTGTGGCCACAGTGCTCCATGCAGCGTCTGGCACAGAGGAGACACTCAGGAAATGTTTGTTGAGGGGCTTGAGGGGATTCGAACCCAGCTCCACGTGACTCCTGAGCCTGAGGTCTCTGTGTCCCCTCGCACCTGCTCCGCCCCTCGGTTCCCACACCACGCCCCTGCTAGGAGCCACGTGGTGGCAGTGGGGCAGGGGGTGAGCACAGGTGTCCTCGGGCTGAGGATGAGGCTGCCCTAGGCACCAGGAGACCAGCTCAGCCACTGTTGCTGCCCTGACCTGGATTTGAAACTGGGCTCAGCTCTCACTTCCTGTCCCTGAGTGATCCTTCCCCATTCCAGGGTCCTTCTCTCTGGGCCTCAAGTGTCCGCCCAAGATTATATTTCTGACACTCCTCAGAGGAAGAACAAAAAGAAATGGGCCGAAACTGCAGCAGGAAGGACTCTGGTTAGACATAAAGTAGAACTTCCGAGCTGTGGGAACTGTAACAAACACCTGGGCGGGTGGAGGAAGTGGAGTTATGGAATCTCCTCCCCTGAGCAGCATGAAGAACAGGATGAACAGTCATCTGCTGGGCTGGGGTGCCGGAGTTCGGACATGATGAATTTTGGAAGCCACTCTCAAGCTCTTGGCTCATGTGCTGCCTTGAGGGCCAGGGACCTGGTCAGGAAGGAGAGAAGGGGTCAGATGTTAGGCCCACCCGGCATTGGTGTGGGTGGGAGAAGGTGGAGAAAGAGGCTGAAGCGGGCAGAGGCTGTGCTTGTTTATTTAAATCAGGCAATAAGGACTCGGGAAATTTTAAGGTGCTTTAGAGTTTCCAAAGCAGGGTGTGGGGGAAGTGAGCACTGGAGCTGGAGTCAGGCAGACCTGGCTTTGAGTCCGGTTTTACCACTTATAAGCCATGACGCTCTAGGCAAGTTACTTCCCATTTTTGATCAATTCCCTCCCCTGTTAAATTGGAATGATAATGCCGATTAAAGGAGGTGACAGTTTGAAAAAGGACTTGACAAAAAGCATTATGATATATGCAGGATATATGGCAGACTGGGCAAGTTTTATTATGATAACAATTATGGTGGTTTTGTTTCCAGTTCAAATTATGCACCAAGCATAAGGTCATTTCATCCTAACAACAACCCTAATTTTTTTTTTTTTTTTTTTCGTCATGTCCCGTGAACCCGGGTCCTTGGCAGTGAGAGTGCGGAGTCCTAACCACTGGACCGCCGGGGAATTCCCACAATAACCCTATTTTTGTCACCCATTCTACAGAGTGAATGAGGCTCAGAGTGGTGACATGACTTGTCCAAGGTCACATAACCAGCTGGAACCTGACTCAGGACTTAAATCCCATATGATTTCAGTCCAGTATCCTGCACCCTCCCCCTGCTGCCTATGATTGACTGAGAAGGTACTTTACAAATTGTAAAATGATGAATATCATCATCATCATTTTTTTAAAAAAGTGATTGCTGTTCATTAACTAGTTTCCTCTAGAGCAGGAGTCCCCAACCCCTGGGCCATGGACTAGTACCGGTCTGTGGCCTCCTAGAAACTGGGCCACACAGCAGGAGGTGGGTGGCAGGCCAGCGAGCGAAGCTTCATCTGTATTTACAGCCGCTCCGCATCGCTCGTGTTACCGCCTGAGCTCCGCCTCCTGTCAGATCAGCGGCGGCATTAGATTCTCATAGGAGCGCGAACCCTACTATGAACTGTGCACACGAGGGATCTAGGTTGTGCGCTCCTTATGAGAATCTAACGCCTGATGATCCGAGGTGGAGCTGAGGCAGTGATGCTAGCGCTGGGGAGCGGCTGCAAATACAGATTATCATTAGATGAGAGGTTGACTGTACAGAGACCATAATAAATCAATTGCTTGCAGACTCATATCAAAGCCCTATCAGTGGGCTTCGCTGGTGGCGCAGTGGTTGAGAGTCCGCCTGCTAATGCAGGGGACACGGGTTCGAGCCCTTGTCTGGGAAGATCCCACATGCCGCGGAGCAACTAGGCCCGTGAGCCACAACTACTGAGCCTGCGCATCTGGAGCCTGTGCTCCGCAACAAGAGAGGCCGCGATAGTGAGAGGCCCGCGCACCGCGATGAAGAGTGGCCCCCGCTTGCCACAACTCGAGAAAGCCCTTGCACAGAAACGAAGACCCAACACAGCCAAAAATAAAAATAAATAAATTAAAAGAAGGCTCAACATTTAAAAAACAAAAACAAAACAAAACACCCTATCAGTGAGTGGCAAGTGACAATTAAGCTGCATCTTACCTAGTAGACTGGACATAAGCAACACACTTCGGGTGTCACTGTATCGCATCACCCCCAGATGGGACCATCTAGTTGCAGGAAAACAAGCTCAGGGCTCCCACTGATTCTGCATTATGGTGAGTTGTATAATTATTTCATTATATATTACGATGTAATAATAATAGAAATAAAGTGCAGAATAACTGTAGTGTGCTTGAATCATCCAGAAACCATCTCCCGCCACCCGCCACCCCCTCCGTCTGTGGAAAAACTGTCTTCCGCATAACCGGTCCCTGGTGCCAAAAAAGGTTTAGGACCGCTGCTCTAGAGGGAGCAGAGTACTTCTCAGTCCTGCCACTAGAGGGCAGCAGAGCCCTGGACTGGGACCCAGAGGTCCTGAGGGTGGTGCCCTGCCCACTTCTCACATCCTTGGGTCTTGAGCCCTCCTGATGCTTAGCTGTGTGCTGGAGGGTAGGAGCACAGAGCAGCGGGCTGGCCAGGGGGCAAGAGATGGCACAGCCTTTGGGAAATAGGAGCACATGCCCAGTCCTGACTTCAGTTCTGAGAGGAAAACGTCTGACAAGCAAGATGGCGGTTGGTCGTGACACCCTCCTCCAGGAAGCTCCCCGCTGACTCCCGGGCTGGGTCAGGAGCCCTCTTCTTGCCCCCATAGCCCTGGAATCCACGGCATCAGCATCACAGGGTATGTCACCTTCTCTATGCTCCCTTTGGACGGTCGGCACCTTGAGGGCCGTGCACTCTGACTCCTTCAGGGGTCCCAGCATGGGCCGAGCACTCAGGGGTGCTTAAGGCTTATTGAATACAGGTATGTGGGCAGCGGATGTCTGAGCTGGGTTCAGAGCCCCTTCCTTCTGAGACTGCCCCGAAGGTGGAGTGAAGGGGAAGGGAGAATTCCTAAGACTGAAAGATGCTTATCTCCAGAGGCTCTGGAGACCACCCACTTGGCCCTGGGATGTCTGAATCTTTATGCCAAAGTCTTGGCTGCATAATGTGACAATAAAATCACCACCACCAGGTACTAAATGTTGTTTGTCATTTCATCCACGTTGTTTACCTCCTTAACCCCTGTGACAACCTTCCAAACAGGTTCTATGTATGCCTTCCAGATCTTTCAAAGGAGGAAACAGAGGCTCAGAGAGAGGAAGTGAGGTCACACAGCAAATAAGAAGCAGAGCCTCTTTGAACCCAGACCCACCCGACCCAGGGCCTTTGCTCTAACAACCACCCTCTCCCAGCTCTGCAGCAGTTCCCAACTCAGGAAGCCCATGCATGTCCACCAGTCACCACGGTGCTCACAGCAGCCCTGCAAGGTGGGCAGATGGGGATGGGAAGCATGGGGCAGTGTCGTACCACGGTTCACTCAGACGGGCACTCAGGAGCAGCCCTTCCCAGCTCTGCGTTCAGTGATGTCAGGCTGGTGCTGGAAATGAGCCATGCTGGGCGTATTTACACTACTGAAACCAGCTGCCCCCCATCCCTGTCACCACCCGACGTCAGAGCTTGTTGTTAATCCTTCACCAGCACACCCCTGGATGAATAGGAGCCCACCGAGCCTCAGAGAGGAGTGAAGATACTGAGATGCTCACAGGCCCTCTCTGCTTCCCAGCCAGGCCTCAGCGCCTCTGCCTGGCTCCCCCGGAGCCTCTGCCCTCCCGCTTTGCCCACATCCTGCCTGGGTGTGGGAATGAAGCAGTTTCAGCGGCTGCGCCCCAATCCTATTATCCCCTCCAGGGCGTGACAAGTGCCTGTGACTGGCCCTGCTGGGCCCCCTGCCCCTCCCTCCTCCTGCCTGTGGACTGGGGGTGCTCCTGGCCCCCCAGGTAAATCTTGTGCCCAGCGGGCAGTGAGATGCCTCGAACCCGACTTTGATATCCCTCAAGCTGTGACCCGCCAAAGAAGAGTGACACCAAATGGTGTCACATCCACCTTGCCTCAATGCCTGTCTACACCTGCCCCCCGCAGGGTGGGGTGAAGCAAGGCTTTGAGAAGGCAGGGGTGGACATGTGCTGGAAGGCTGTATTTCTCGGCTGAGGTAGTGGCTGGTGGCACTGGTCACTCAGGGCCCCAGTGGCACCCTGGATTCGGCCCTACAGCCACTCGGGCTGCTGGGGGTGGTTTTGGGGTCCAAGCGTGCAGTCAGTGCACCTGGAGGTGAGGACATGTGGACGGGCTCGGGGAGGAGCACAGGGAAGGACACCCCCTTTTCCCAAACAGATGCCTCCCTCCTGGACACCCCCGCCGAGTCTGCTGGTTTCCAGGGAAAGGCCGATGCAATCGCTGAGTCAACGGATTGAGGCTGGTATCACCCTGGCAGCTCTACGAGATGAACCTGTTGCTTCCAGGGCCCAACAGGGCCTGCCCAGGATCCCCGGACCTGGCCGGGTTCCCGCTACCCACCCTGCACCATTGTTCCTACCTGGCAACCAGCCCTGCCTCTCTCGCTCTCCTTCTCTCCTGCCCCAACCTCTAGCCCAAACATCACGTCATGCCCCAAACCAGCCTCTCTCCGACTTCCCAGATGCCAGACTTGCTGGCTCTGCAGTAGGAGGGGGTGTCAGGAGACCTGGGTTTGAATTCCAGGACCAAACCTACCGGCTCTGTAACCTCGGGCAAGTCCTTTTACCTCTCTGAGCCTCAGTTTCCTCACTGATGAGATGTAGGTTGTCACCCCACTGGACCTTACTGTTCAAGGGATAGAAGGGGCCCAGAGGGGGCCGTCAGGCAAGAGGTGTTCAGGGAGTTAATGGCTTTTACAGACTCTCCTCCAGCATGACCTGTTTTCCCAGGGCCTGTGGGGGAGAAGGGAGCTGTGGAACCTTCTGCTCGCCCACCTCACGTCCATCAGCATCAATCATGCTCCATGGTTCACTGGTGAAGTGGGTTCGAGCTTCCCACCTGAGTCTCCCGCCTGAGCCGGCTCTGAGTTCCTGGCATCAGCAGAGCCTGAGGTGTGGGCAGGGAATGGACACGGCCAGAGGCCACCATCTGGGCGAGGTCAGGACTTGGAAGAATCCAGCCTGTCCAAGAGGAGAGCAGACAAGACTGCCTTGTGGGGGGATTCGGAGGGGAGGCCTGGTCCTCTCCGGGGCAGCTCCAGGTGATGGCCCCCGGCCAAGGAGCCCATGCTGTAGGCTTAGTGCCCACACCCTGGTTCTGGTGTAGCACGGCACCCCTGCTCCAGACAGCGTCTTCTTTCTTTTCTGGGGTTTGGGAGGAATTAGTGAAGTTGTGCTGTAATTAGCAGTGTGGTGGGCACCATCCAGGACTCGCAAGGGGGTCTGGGAAAGAAGGGGAGAGAGCCTGGGGACCAGGACTGCTCAACAAATGACCGGTGAAGCGGGAGGAGTGGGAAGGGAGTGGTGGATTGAATAGAGTGAATCAGTGAATGAATGAGTGAGTGAATTAATGAATAAGCTAATGCCTAAACAGTATTAGCAAACACTTATGTCGCCCTCGCTACCTGCTGGCGTTGTTCTAAGCCCTCTCCTTGTCTGTACTAACTCAGTCTTCACAAAAGTAAGCTGTCTTACTACCTCCATTTCATGGAGGCACAGAGAAGTAACTTACCCCAAGTCATACAGATGGTAAGTGGCTGAGTTGGGATTGAACCCATACAGGCTGGCTCCAGAGTCTCCCGATACCAAATGGGAGCACAGCCCCAGGACTAGGAGGAGAGTTCATAGCTGAGTGGTGGGAAGCTGGATTTTGCAGTCTGGACCTTGAGACTTCAGACTTCACATTATTTCATAGGTCGTTCATTCATTCATTCCACATATCTGCTGGCCACTCACTCACTCACTCATCCATTCACTGAGTGCTAGCTCTGGGAAAAGGAGGGGTGAGAATTATGATTCTGTTCTGCCCTGGCAAAATGTGTCCTTCAGGGCTCAGCTCAGGTGCCACCTCCTCCAGGAAGCCTTCTCTGATTTCCTCTGCAGAGGCTCCTGGGCTTCCCTCAGTATTATCCTCCCCCTGCGCCTGCTTCCCTCTCTAGTAGGGCAGTGCTTTAGTCTCTGAATTCTTGGTATACCATTGGTGCTCAATAAAAGCTTGATGAAGCAACTTGTTGCTGCTGGGCCTCCTCCTGGGTACTGCCAGCACCCTGCTCTCTGCCGCTTCCTCTCCTCACTCCAGCCAGGATGCTCCAGTGTCTGGGCACACCCCCCAAAAGACTTTCCCATCCTGCTGGTGAGTGGAAATTCCCCAGGCACTGGTTCCAGCCAGGGGCCATGATCAGCAGGGGTGGGATTCACCCCTGCCTCGGGAGGGAGGGAACTGGGCCCGCCCTAGCTCAGCAACCAACAGCAGCCTCTTCCTTTGCTGGCTAAATGTTTGTTTTCAAATTCCTGAGGCCCGCATCACCTCTCACCCCTGTCCCCACTGGCCCCTGGCCTGGCTTTGCTTCCTTCCTCCCCTTACTTGACCAAGCTGGTTTGCCCTGGGGAGCTGGGCCAAGCCTGTCTCTCCTGCTGCCCACCAGCTAGGGCCCGAGCCTTGAACTGGCTGACTGGGGAACCCAGAGATTGGGGCATGAGACAGGGAGCTCAGGAGCCCTCCCCAGCTCCTCCGCAGAGAGTATGGAAAGGCCAAATCTTTTCGCTCTTCAGGGAATCACAGGCTGGTAGCCAGAACAAGTTACTGGGTCAGTCAGGTTGGGCAGGCCTGGCTGAGGAGGCCCAGCACAGGTCAGACCTAATTCAAACCCTCCCCAGCTGGGAGTCTTGAACAAGTAGTGTGGTGGGTCTCAAACCTGAACTCTTGTGCCTCAGAATCACCCAGGAACCTCGACAAAAATGCAGAGTCCCGGGCCCCATCCTCTGACTTTCTGATTCAGTGGATCTGAGGGAGAGCCCGGGGATCTGAATCGGAGTATGCTTCCCTGGTGATTCAGACGCAGGAGGCCCACACTGCTGACACACAGTGGTGAAAAGCTTGAAGACAAAGCCAGGTTAGACAGACAACCATGGGTTCTAACCCCAGCTCTACCATTTACCTGTCCTACGACTGACCTTTGAGAACTGTACCTTCCAGTTCAGTGGGCACTAGCCACAGGTGGCTGTTTACATTTAAATTAATTGAGATGAAATAAAATTCAAGCCAGTTCCTCGGGGACATTGGCCACAATTCCAGTTCTCAGGAGCCCCGTGTGGCTTAGTGGCCACCGTATGGCACAGAGCAGATATAGAACACTGCCATCCAGCCATCACTCCATCCACAGAAAGTTCTCTTGGACGGCACTGTCACAGAATGTCAGCTCCACGAGGGCAGAGATTATCATTTGCTTTGTTCCCTGGTGTCCAAGATATACAGCATAATGCCTGGAACATAGTTGGAGATCCATAAATACTTTTTTAGTTGATTTTTTATTGTGTTAAAATATACCACATATGATGAAAAATTGACCATCTTACCCATCTTTATTCAGCTCTGTGGCATTAAGTATATTCACATCGCTGTGCAACCATCACCACTATTCGTCTGCAGAACTTTGTCATCATCCCAACTGAAACTCTGTCCCTATGAAACAATAAATAGCTATCGATAAATTTTTTTTTTTAATTAATTTATTTATTTTTGGCCGCGCGAGTTCCTCACTGTTATGCGAGGTCGCGGCGAGCGGGGGCTAGTCTTCGTTGAGGTGCGCAGGCTTCTCTTGTTGTGGAGCACGGGCTCTAGGCACACTGGTTTCAGTAGTTGTGGCACACGGGCTCAATAGTTGTGGCACTAGGGCTTAGTTGCTCCTTGGTATGTGGGATCTTCCTGGAGCAGGGCTTGAACCCATGTCCCCTGCATTGGCAGGTGGATTCTTAGCCACTGTGCCACCAGGGAAGTCCCTAAATAGTTTTTTAATAAATGGGTGATCTTGGTCACCTCCCTGCTCTGAGCTTCAGCTTCCTTACCTGCAGAATGGGTGTCATACGAGTTCCCATCTTGCAAGTCTGTAAAGGTTAAATGAGATCTAGAGCGTGTGTTTAGCACAGACCCTGACGCAGACTAAGTGCTCATTAAATGTTCGCTTTTGGGGCTTCCCTGGTGGCGCAGTGGTTGAGAGTCCGCCTGCCGATGCAGTGGACGTGGGTTCGCGCCCCGGTCCGGGAAGATCCCACATGCCGCGGAGCGGCTGGGCCCGTGAGCCATGGCCGCTGAGCCTGCGCATCCGGAGCCTGTGCTCCGCAACAGGAGAGGCCACAACAGTGAGAGGCCTGCGTACCGCAAAAAAAAAAAAAAAAAAAAAATGTTCGCTGTTACTGTGTTATTGCCCCATCGGGCAGTCTTGCCTGAGTATCCCACAGCTCCCTGCTCTCTGAACTCTCCATCCAAGTAGACAGAAACAGGGACCACTGTTGGTGTGAATGACATGGGTGTTTTTGTCTCCAGGGCGTGAGCCGCTGTTGCCTTTGTGTCCTCAGCCAGGCTAGCTACCATGATGACCGTCACTTCCAGCTGCTTCACCAACAGCTGTCCTGGGACCCTGCAACATCCCCTGAAATGCGGGGGGAGTTGGAATAAACCCTTACAGACGATGTCAAAGTACAGATGGGAAGGCTGAGGCCCAAGGTCACATAGGAAGGCAGCGGCAGAGCCACGGCTCAGAGCAGGAATGCTGATCCCAATCTTTTCAAGACACTACCTGACTGGCACATGGGAGCCACTAACTGAATGAATGGATGGATGAATGAATGAATGCTGTCAGGTGGATAGGCCTCGTTCTGCAGCTGAAGAAACAGGCTCAGGGAGGTTAAGGGAGGTGCTTGGTAAATGTTTATGGAATTGATCGCATAGTGTCAGAGGGCAGGGCATACTGGCCAGGCACCTTGAACCCTGCAGTACCTTTAATCGCTGCCCCCAAGGGACAGCCAGGACAGTCTGCTGATCTGGACAGGAAGTTATAATGGCGGAGTAGAAAGAGAAGCTATCTCTTGGCATCACGAAGGAAGGAAGGAATTTCTTTGGTTTTGGAGTCAGACAGGCTCAGATCTGTCACAGATCTTGAGACAAGGGAGCAGTCTTGCTGAGCTCTCAAACTTTCTAAGCTTCGGACCCTCCTGAGACATTATAAAAGCTGTGGCCTCCAGCCAGTGGTGAGCTGGTAAATGTTTACCAACTGGCCCTCTCAAAGGAGAAAAAAAATGCTCTGGTTTGCCTCATTTGCTGATTGCTACGGTGTAGATGCTTCCACTCACGGTTATTTCAAGGTACCAATGAAAGCTGGCTCACAAAGTTCATGAGATGTTAACAACGCGCTCTCCCTGAGCCAGAGGAGCCACAGCCCCAGCACGTCAGGCCAGGCTCTTCCCCTTCCCGTGCCTCATCTTCCTCGGCTGTAAAGTGGAGGTGCTGATGGCTCCTACCTGCAGGGCTGTCGTGAGGATGAAATGGGTTGTTTCTACGCTCCAACCCAGAGGCTGGGAGATCAGCAAGTCTAGGGGGGCACCGTGGAAGGTCCCACCTTCCAGCCCTGGCTGGGGCGTGTTGAGGGGGCCCAGAGGGCAGCCAGGAGCCTCAGCTGTGGGAGACCGGCACCTCATCCCCTTCCCACCCCTGGACTCCTGGGCAGCCTATCCTTCCTTTCTGATTCGCGGCCCAAGGATTCCTGGGTTGCCCAGTGGAGGTGACCATGAAGCCCCCCGCCCTTCTGTTTGGGCCACTTCCGGAAGCGGGTGGAGCAAGGGGGTGGGCAGAGCAGCTCAGTGGTGACAACAGAGTTTGCCCAAACCTGGAAAGGCAGGCTCATCTGCCCGAGTCTGGCTAATCCCCTCCTTTTACCCTGGCTTAATTCCCGAACCATGGGAGGGGGGAGGAATCCCCCTCTGCCACCCATGCAGCCCCTCCTATCCCTACCTGAGGGCCGGCAGGACCCTGGGCACCCAAGGGAGCCCTCCTTTGACAATGGGGTACCAGATCACGGTGCCATGCCCCACTCTGCATCTCTCCTCTTGGTTTTGGCATCTAAGGCGCCTGCATCCAGGGGCAGTGAGCCTGGCAGCTAAGGGGAGCTGACCATGTTGAGAAGGGTCCTTCTCACTTTGGGAGGGAAGACTGCATTCCTGGCCAGGTGTTCTAAAAGATTCTTTGTAAAGAATAGGAGAACACAACAAAATATTAGGGCACAAAGGGACCTATGGCAAAGACAAGCCTTCTGCTGCAAAGATGGGGAAACTGAGGCCAGGGAGGGGAAGGGTCATGTTCATAGTCGCACAAGGACTCAGAGGCTGAGCTGGGACCTGGACCCGGTCCCTGGATGGACAGTCTCTTTTTTGCTACCTGGTGAGTGGTGGAAGGGGCTGGAAGGTAGTGGCGCAGGAACACGGCTGTGCTGGGGGGAAAGTGTGACCAGCCAAGGCCTACAATTTCCCTCTTGCTGGTGACCACCCTCCTACAAGCCCCAGGCCCTGAGAAGTGGAGTGAAGGTGAGTCTGGGGGTGGAACACTCCCCTTCCTGAGGTGTAGATGATGCTGCCTGCGGGTG
This sequence comes from Phocoena phocoena, assembly GCF_963924675.1. Taxonomy (NCBI): domain Eukaryota; kingdom Metazoa; phylum Chordata; class Mammalia; order Artiodactyla; family Phocoenidae; genus Phocoena; species Phocoena phocoena. Next base: position 12,377,284 of record NC_089219.1, on the reverse strand, counting down.
GGGACCTGGGTCTGCCCAGCTTTGCCCTTAATTCCCTGTGTGGCCTTGGGCAATTCATGGTCCCTCCCTGCCCCCCACCCTTGACACCAGTCTCTCTGGCAGCAAAATTGGCGGTTCGGACCAGACCAGTGGTTGAAAACTTGTTTTAAGCTGCAGAATGATTGTCTAGGTGCCTGGTATAGAAAACAGACACAAGACAAGAGGGACAGAGCTGGGGAAGCTGGGGTTTGAAGAGGGGCCGACAGCAGGAGGGTGGAGGATTGGGGTCCTGGAGCCTCAGCTACTCAGACACCAGGGGAGGGGACTCAGCCCTCCATGGCACCCCCTGGGGATTGCACCTGTAGGGAGGGGTGGGATGCTGGGTCTTGGGCCACACCCCAAGGGAGGGAGTCTGGTACCACCCTCGACCCCTGAAAGAGATGGAGAAAGAGAAGTCAAGAGATAGAAAGACAGAGATAGACAGAGACAGAAACAGAGGCAGGGAGGCAGAGTGAAATAGAGCAAGACAGAGAAAAACAGAGAAAGGGAGGCCCCCAAAAGAGAAATATTCGAGAACGAAATGGAGAGAGAAGGAGAGGGAGAGAGGGGGAGGGGGAGAAGAAGAGACACATGTTTCCACTCAAAGTTCTTTTTTGTTTAAAATGAAACCGACCCAACAGTCTCTGCTGCTGACGGTTGGCTGGAGCCCAGGCCCTAGGCAGAGCGCACCCACGGGCCTCCTGGCCCCCTGCCTGGGAACTCAAGTCATAGCTGCCTGGGGCTCTGCTCTCAGCCACCTCTGACACAGAGCCTCGTCCCCTGGCACCGCTCAGGCCTGAGGGGCCCAGGAGGGACCCCAGAGTAGGCGGGGCCCCTGAGGCTTCTCCCAGATATCCCCCCAAGGGGGCTGCCCCTGCCAGAGCTTCGCGGTCATTCCGGGCTGGGAGCAACCAACCACCGTGAGGCCTGAGTCCGGGGGCCAGGCGGGGCAGTGTGGCCAGGAGGAGGGACAGGTTCAGGCTCGGCATTAACTTGGGGCCTGGTCAGCAGGGGTCCCTGCAGCCCTGGGTCGAGGGCACCTGGCTGGGAGTGACCCGTGTGCCATGGGGACCATGGAGGGTATTATGCGAGGAAGAGCAGGCGGGGTGGGTCGGGGGCCTTGTCTCCCAGCACACCTGGCCAGGCTTGCTCAGAGCCCCTCCATCTCACACGCACATATTTTGCACTCAGACCCCAAAGTTTGGTCTGGCCTAAGCCCCAGGGACCCAGGCAGGAGTGAAGCTAGTCTGAGAGCAGCTAGCGTTTGTAGGGCACCTAAGGGGCCCCAGAAGCTGCCAAGCGCTACATGCAGCATCTCATTTAATCCTCACACCCCATGAGGTTGGAGCCATTATAACGTCCGTCCACTTTATGGATCACGAAACCGAGGCTCAGAGGAGTTAACACGCTTACCCAAATCTCTTAATGAGTAAAGTGTGGGATTTGAACCCGGATTTGCTCACTCCCCACAGCCCCACACCCTGGGACAGTGGGGAGCTTCTGGGGTGTGGAGCCACCCCCTGGCATCCCAGGGCCCGTGGAGGGGGCACCCTCCACCCTCAGGCCCAGGCTCCTGTCCCTTCCGGAGCTGAGAGAGGCAGGTCTGAGAACAACTGATCCCTGGGGTTTTGTTCTTGGCACAAAGGCATCCGGACCCAGGCTTAGTGGTGAATGGCGAGGGGCCCGCAGCCCCTCCCGTGGGCAGGCCTGGCAGGCTCTGCTCCTGCCTGCTTCCCCGCAGCCTGGGAGCTCTCAGCTTCCTATTCAGAACCCTGGCTCAGCCACCGACAGGAGCATCAAAGGCAGGCAGATCTGGGGGGATTAAAGGAGGCAGTGAGAGGCGGGGGGTGCTGGGGAGGAGCTGGGGACACTCACATGGGACTCCGTACTATGTGCTGGGCACCCCCTGATCTCACGTAGTCCTCATGGCCAGCGGCAGTGTAGGTAACGATGGGAACTGGAAGGCCAGAGAGGGAAGGGACTTGCCCAAGTTCACACAGCAAGTCGGAGGCAGAGCCGGCCTTCAAATCCAGGTGACCCAGCTCCCACGCAGGGCTTTTTTCATGAAACAAGTTTCCTCTGTGCTTAAGACACCCTTGTCCTGTGGCCTCTTCCAGAGACAGAGAAAAGGGCAAAGGCAGGCAGAGAGAGGACACACCAGCTGGCAGAAGGGAGGAGAGAGGGGCTCTCCTAGGGGAAGCTTCCCCTCCTGAGCGCCTGAGCGGGGCGCTGGGGAACGAGGGCTGCAGTGCCGCCTGGACTGTGCCCAGTCTGGTAGAAGAGCCGAGGAGGGACAGGGGACCCCACGAGGGCGGAGTGCCAGGACGAGGGGAGATGAAAGCCCAGGGCTTCCCCACCCAGAGCCTCCTGTACCAGGTTTGCCCCCAGCCAGTGTGAGGAGTGGGGCCTGGGGGTCCTCACTGACCTGGGACTCAGACTCACCCGGGAGAGAAGGGAGTGCGGGTCTCAACAGTGAGGGCTCTGGGTGGGTGTAGAGGATGAGGGGAGCAGTTGGACCCTGAGGTTCTGCCCTGCCGTGTGACGTCAGGGAGGTAAAAATCCCTCTCTGGGCCTCATTCTCCTTCTAGGGCCCCAGAGCCAGAAGACCTCCTCATTCTGTCATGGCGATGTGGGCTTGATGCCTGAGGGCCCCCTTCACTGAATCCTTCGGTGAGGCAGGCTTGTGCTAAGGCCTGGACCTGCGTTCTTTCATCCCATCCTCACAGCAGTTGCACCAGAATCATTTCCCCCCCGCTTGACAGATGAGGAAACTGAGGCTCAGAGAGGCCTTGTCCAAGGTCACACAGCTCATAAAGATTTCAGAGCCTCGCGACCTCACTTTGGCCCCCGGTCTCAGATGCCAAGCTGTGGGCTGGGATCCCAGCAGGCTGGTCCCAGGGCCTGGGCAGTTGTAAGGCCCTGCGCCTCTGTCTGAGGCCCCCTCCTCCCTCCCGGTGCCAAGGTGGCAGAGCAAGGTGCTGACCTGCCCCCAGTTGCAGGCACCCCCAGGAATGCCGCTGCATTCCTGTGGTGCGGGTGTGGCAGCCCGCGGCTCTGTTTGCCCGAGGCCTGTGCTGGCTGTTAAGCAAGTCCCAGCTCCAGGCGCTGAGTCAGCAGGCCGCGCAGCCCTGTCACTCCCAGCAAACCCCCATCACCAGGAAGGTGGTGGCAGGAGGGGAGGAGGAAGCTCTGCTTCCCTTGCAGGGGGAGGGGGGTGGGGGGAGATGCCTTAGTGGCGGAAGTCGGGCTGGGTCCTGCGTGGGGAGCTAAGAGGCTCCCTGCAAAGGAGTTGGGTCAGTGGAGCTCAGGGTCCAGAGTGAGGACTTCAGACCCGAGTGGGGGCATCTAGGCTTTCAGTGTCGCCTTCCATATGCTGGGCTCCATGCCGGCTGCTTTGCCAGGTCTCTTATCTCCTCTAATAAAAGTGACTCACTGTCCTTATCCTCCATTTTTCATATGGGGAAACTGAGGGGCAGCCAGGTCCTTAGTGAGCAAAGGGCAGGGCCAGGCCTGTGACTCAGAGCCTTGCTCACTGTGCAGGGTGGTCGGGAGGGATCCCCTGTTCCCCCAGGCCTGGCCTTGTGCCCCTGGACCAGCCCCTCCCGCTCTGGGGCCTCAGTTTCCCGTCTCTGCTGGGATCAGCGAGGGTCTCTCCAAGCCCTGATGGGGAAGGGAAAGCGGGGGCCCGCCACGTCCTCCTCAGTGCTATTTGCTCTTGATTAGGGACAAGTCACTTCCGCTGGCCGGCCTCACCCTCCAGGCCAGCCTTTGATCTCCTGGCGGTGCCTGCCTTCAGATTCCCTTTATCTTTATGGGCAATGCCCCTGGGCACCACCCTCACTCCCCCCATCCCCCACTGGCACCCAGAGGGCAGAGGGGGGGCGCACCCAGGAGAAACAAGAGTGGTGGTGGGAAGAGCCTGGGCCAAGAAGGGCCGGGACGTAGAAGCGTCTCGGACGTTGGCCTCACAGTGCCAGCTCTGCTCCCCGCCGGGTCTCCCTTGGAACGGAACCGGCGGGTTGTGGGCAATGGGAGACAGGATGGGACAGACGGGTGGGGCGTGTGGGGGGGTGGGGTCAGGAGGCCAGGAGTTTCATGGCTGGTTTTGGTGGCGTTTGATAAGAGAAGGAAGGGGTGGTCAAAGTCCGTGGGAGCCGGGGTGGGGGCAGGAGACATGGTGGGGTGGGAGAGGGGCAGTGGGTCTGATTCCCAGCCTGCCTGCCAGTTTATGCCCCACTGCCCGAGGCCTCAACCTGGGTCTGAGGACCTGCTGCCCCCTGCCCTGTCTCCCCTCTCAGGCTTGGGGGGAGGGGACTCGAACAGATGGCAATGATTTGGGGGCCCAGGGCTGAAAGAGGCCGTGTCTGTGGGGCCTCCTCTGACATGTGCGCCCTGAGCTGATGGGCTGGGCTGCGGGGGTCCCTGTCTGATGGGGGAAGGCTTGGCCCCTGCCCTGGGAATATCTCTCCTCCAATGAAAGAGACACAGCCCCTGCCCTCAGGGAGCTCCTCATCTCGGGAGAGGGCACACAGGCCGTTCCTGGAAAAGCATCCCGCCAACTGCTGGAGGACCTATTGTGCCCTTCCCCTGGGGGATTCACAGTCTGAGGGCAGAGGGAGGCAGGCGGGCACGGCTGCGAACGAGCAGGCCTGCGTGGAGTCCAACCCCTTCACCTGCTGGGCCTGGTCAGGCCAATTTGGAGGCGAGGAAGTCAGGGCAGGGCCCAGAGACACCCCCACCCGCACCAGGGATCAGCCTGAGGTCAGGCCCAGGCTGGGGGGGGGGGGGCGGGTCTCTGCCAGACTGGCCCCGGGGCACAGGTTCGGGCTGTGACATGAGGTGGATCCGCTGTGCAAAACAGTTATTACCGCTGCTCCTCTAGGCCCCGGTGAGACAGGGACGCTCTATTACAGGGATGGAGCTGCAGGCAGCCCTCCCTCCTCATCCCACCTCACCCTGCCCACCGCAAGCGGGCACACACACACACACACACCCGGGCACAGACACGCACATCTGTGCGCACACGCAGCCAGACATGCTAGTTGTATGATTTTTGAGCAAGTCCTTTCACTTCCCTGAGCCTCAGTTTCGTCAGCTGTGAAATGTGGATCATAACAGCTCACATGCCTGGCACCTCCCTCCCCCACCCGTTCCCTTACTCTGGGACACACAGACGTGGGCACATACGCGTCCTTACACACTCTCGTGGGCACCCACATGAGCCCACACGGCCCTGCTCAGAACCCCCCCAACTCACATGCAGTGTGCCCACACACCCTTGCTTGTGAACCTTCTCACAAGTACAAGCAGTTGGGGGACTGCGGCAGGGTCTCCAGGACCGCAGAGGGAACCCTCACCCCCCACCAGCAGCATTCTGTCTCTGGGGTGGACCCCTAAGTCAGCCATGCCCCAGGCAGGGTGCCCAGGCTCAGTGCCCCCTGCTCTCTCTCCTGGGTTAATGCCCATTTGGCCAGGGGGAGGTTGTGTGTGAGAGACACATAGATCTGGCTTCAAATGTCAACTGCCCCGAACCTTGGCTTCCTCGTCTGTAAAGTGGGGAAGTGCAAATGGTCATTGAGAGGCCACAGGGCAGGAGGTGCATGCCATGAGATGATCTATACCAAGTGTGACATGTGTAAGGTGCCTAGGATACAGCAGATGCTCAATAAACCCTAGTTGGGTTGCCTTGGGGCAGCAGCACCTACGTGGCATGTGGAAGAGAACAGATATGATCAGGTGTGATCCACAAGCCTGTTATGTTCCAGGCTTTGAGCTGGGCACTGGGGCCTCAGATTTAAAACAAAGCAAAACCAAACCAGACCTTGTTCCCTTCCTTCCCTCAAGGTGCTCACCCAGTACTGCAGATGACGGATGATGTGTCAACGGTCAGTTCCAAGTCAGTATGAGGTGTGCTGGGAGACAAACACAGAGGCAGCAGGGTGTGAGGGGAAAGAGTAGGGGTGCCACTTTTCAGGGGGCGACCTTAGTCAAGTGACTGTCCCTCTTTGAACTCAGTTTACCCGCTCATAAAATGGGCGTGAAAATAACCGGCTCACTGTTGGTTACGCGCTGGGCACGAAGCAGAAGGGATGATAATTCTGGGGTGATTACTACCTGGGAGGCGGCCCCTGGGCCCCTTTCTCCCCTTCCAAGCCTGTGCTGGGGAAGGGTCTGGGGGTCTCCGATGAGGCTGTCTGTTTCCATGGTGGAGCCTGCACTTTCCTCACCAGGAACCCAGTCCTGTGGAGCCCAGATCTCAGGGCATGGGGAGGGGCTGGGGCAGACCCCTGGGATGTGCTTGGCCATGGACAGACATAGTCAACCAACTCAGCCACTGGGGTCTGCACATTTCTCGTGACCACAGACCTGGGGAAGTGGCAGAGGCGTACTGGACCTTAGGAGCACTTGGTCTAATGGGAGAGGCAGGAACCCCCCTCTACCCTCCCTCCCCCCAACACCCAGTCAGAGGGGGGGAGGCAGTATACCAAGTCACCCTCATGATGACCTAAGTCTCTTCGGAATGTCGAAGCTGGGGGGTTCCTTCAAACCTCTCTCGAATCTCCAGGGGCTTGGCCTGGAGAGACCCACTCAGGATCACAGGGGCGGGACTCACGTGGGGCACGACTCACGTGGGGCACGTGCGGAGAGTGGGCGTGTCTCGTAGGCACCGGGACAAACCGGAGCCTGCATGCCCTCTAAAGACCTTCGAAGTCAAGATTTTACAGGCAGCCCTCCAGACCCACCACCCCCAGACGAGTCTGTGATCTAGTTCCTGCCCTTGGCTGGTCAGCTGGTGAACCCCATCCCACCTTCCCTTTTTACAGATGGGGAAACTGAGACCAGAACCAGGAGGTAGTTTTCCGGCTGCGAGACCTGGAGCAGACCTCTGCCAGCCTTAGTTTTCTCCTTTGCCTCAGGCACAGGGCTGGTGTGAGGACAAAAGGAAACGGATGTACAGCACTAACCTAGTGCCTGGCACAGAGAGAAAAACTCAGCGAATCTCGCTGTGATTTATTACTAATTATTATCGTTGTGAAGCACCAGTGAGGCCCTAGGCTACTTTTAAAGGCTGGGGTGATGAGGCTTGGGGAGGAGGAGCGCCTGGGACTCGAAGGCAAGAACAAGCAAAGCTCGCACCGCACCGGAGCGCGTGGGCCCGGATGCTCCGTCCCCTGTCGCCGTCCCCAGGGCCGCCCTTGTTTCCATGGCGACGGGGGCCGCCCCTCCCGGGCCCCCGACCCCTTTACGAGGCGCAGAGGCGGTTCCTCGCAGCGGGGAATGGGCTCGGGCCGGCAGTAAAGCGCACGCGGCAACCCTCAAAGGCTGCACCTGCGGGGCTGGCAGCCCGGGCGGGCGGGGTGCGAGACGGGCGCGGGGGTGGGGGATGCTGGGCCGCACCGCCCCCCGCCCCACCCCCGCTCCCTGCCCCGGGCCCCTTAATTCACTGCCTCGCTCCCGGGCAGGTGGGCGCCGGCCCCTCAGGGAACCGGAGTCCAACCCCCGCCCCCCTCGGCCCCCGGCTATTGTCTCGCTCCGCCTTTCCCTCTCTCCGGCCTACTCTCCGGCTCTCTCCTCTCCACGTGGCCCGGGCTCCTTCCGGGCTTTTCCGGGCTCTCCCGCAGCTTCCACCTCTGTCTCAGCGAGTCTCTGTCTCTCGGAAGCTGGAGAGGAAGGGGAGTGCCCTCGGATGGAGATGGATGGGTGGCCCCAGTCTGGGACGCCAGGGATGGCGGGTGCCTGGGCCCCCAATCTTTGGGGCACTGGTCAGGTACCTCTTAAGGAATCAAGAGGTAAGAATAGAGGTTGGATTTTTTTTCATATTATGTACTTATTTTTGAATAAGTCACTGATGCATATGGTGAAATTGTCAACAGCAACAGGAAGAATACACAGTAAAATAGCCCCCCCCCGGGTCCCCACCAAAGTTCCCAGTTTCCACACACACACACACACACACACACACGCTTCTCAAGGCAGGGCTGTGTCCAAGTCTCTGGTCCCCCCCTCATGCTCAGCACGGGATTCGACACAATGCGTGTCAGAGGTCACAGAGCTATCTACTGATGTGAGCATGTGTGTGTCTGTACACACACACACACACACCCTACCTAGGGCTCGCTGGGAGCACCTCAGGGGGTCCAACCAGGGAATATGTGAGTGGTGGCAAGTTTGGACAACTGGCTGGGGCATGATGGATGGGATGGCAGACAGATGGATGGATGGATGGGCTGATGGAAAGATAGACACACAGGAGCTGCCAGGAGGTGACTACCTGGCCGGGAAGGGCTGTCTGGGAAGTGATGGATGGGACACAGAGAGGGCTGTGAGGGGCTGGGCCCATTGGGGAATGAAGGAAGGAAGTAAGGATGGATAGAGGGACAGACAGACTGACAGATGAGGGAGACAGATGAGGAGTGGGGGAGGGGTGGGTGGGAGGTGGACGAGTGATGAGAGACCCTGCTGAGAGAGGGGACAGGGTCTTGCTGGGGAGGTTGTTCCAGAGATGATGCATAGGACTGGGTGAGGATGGATGCTCACTGCTGGGCTGGCTACAGACAGGTGGACAGACAGATGGACTCGTGGATGGATGGGTAGATGGATGGGGAAGATAGCTGAGGAGTGACCAAGGCCCTGCTGGGACTGGTTGATGGAGACGGCTAGACAGATGGAGGGAGACAGGACAGGAAGCAGGGGCAAGGGTGGGGTGGGTTAGGAGCTCCTGTCTTGTCCCAAGGTTGTCCCTACCGAGTCCCCTAGACATGCGTGCCTGGACGTGTGTGTGTGTGTGTTCAGACATATGCAGTATTGGGGCCATGGCTGTGTTCAGAGTACTTCTCAGTGTGTGTGTAGACCTGTGAGCACACATGCCTGGTGATGGGCATGAGAATAGAGGCCTGGAGTGTGAGGTCCCTGCCCTTCCCTCAGGGGCTAGTAGGGTCCTGCTGGGTTTATCCAGGGCATGGTGGGAAGGGGACCTAGGGCAGGGTTCCCGGTGAATGAAGCCTTGTGTGCTTGTCAGTGGTGTCAGGGCGGAAAGGGGCTTGGGGTCAGACTTGGAGGTTTTCAGAAAGCAAACAGAGCAGCTTTCCTACTCTTCCTCCCTTCCTCCTCTGAGCCTCCACCAGGCCTGAGGCCAAACAGACAGGACTCAGGCAGGCGGGTGGTGCCTGGCAGGTACTGTGCACCTGGGCCCCCAAATACAGTGTCTACAATAAAAATGATCACTGCTGACATTTGCGGAGGACTTGCCATGTGCCAGGCATTGTGCCGAGAGAGTTGCTTATACTTGCACGGCTCCCCCACAAGGTGGGTATTGTATTATTTTTATCTCCAGTTGACCAAGGAGAAAACAGAAGCCCGAGAGGTGATGCTCTTCACAGGAGATGGTGGCTGTGGAAAGCCAGAAGTGTACCCTCAGCCCCTTGCCAGCCACGGCCGGATCCGCCTCGCCACATCTGCACAGGGGACTCTGGTTGGCAGGGGGACCCTCAGAACACAGAGCAGGGAGCAGGGACAGGAGTGACCTCCGGACCCTTGGTTAGCACTGGGGGCCACGGAGCCCGACGGGCTTGGATTCGGATCCTGCCTTTGTGACTTGAGCAGGTCACTTCGTCTGTCTAAGTCTACGCCTCAATTTCCTTGTCTGTGAAATGGGGAACACGCCGCTCACAGGAGCTGTTGTGAGGGTGAAATGAGATAATGTAGGAACAGCACCTGGCGGGTCTGAGCACCCCAGGGCCACAGCAGAGGATCCTGGAACTCAGGTAACTCCACTGGGGCCCCTGGTCACACACCCCACCTTCTGCAGTAGCAGGAACCCCCCCATTAGTCCCGTCTCTGGAATGCGTCCTGGGCCTCTGGGTGTGGCTGAGCGCCAGGTGGTAGCCTGGGCCATCTTCTCTAAGTGGGGGAGCCACTGTTTCCCCCCCAAGGTACCCACGAGGAAAGTGAGGGAAAGAGAACAGAAATAGCTAGCCCAGACCACACTGTGCTGTGAAGCTACCACACTGTGGGCTCCTTGATTCCACAAAGCTCCAGGCCGGGCTGCCGGGGCAGGTACACCATGAAGAAGGCAGGCGGCAGCCCAGCCCTCTGGGAGCTGACACACTAATGGAGGTGGGTGGGGGAGGGAGACAGACAATAGTCAAATAAACGATAATATGTAGAGCATGGCAGCGGGTGGTAAGCGAGATGGAGAAAAACAGCAAGGAAGGGAAGTAGGGAGTCCAGGGGTGGGGCCCGTGTTGCTGTTTTATTTTAAATAGAGCGGTCAGCTAAAGGAGGTGAGGGAGCCGGCCCTGAAAACTGAGTGGGGGGAGGGAGTGATCCAGGCAGAGGGAGAAGTAGGTGCAAAAGCCCTGAGGCAGGGCTGCCCTATTCCTGTATCCAAATTCACTTATGCCAGAGGTCTTGCTGAGGTACCTTCCCTGCAGCTGATAGCCTTTGAAGGTCAAGGGAAGTGATTAGTGGGACTTCCCTGGTGGTCCAGTGGTTAGGACTCCGCGCTTCCACTGCAGGGGACACGGGCTCCATCCCAGGTTGGGGAACTAAGATCCCACATGCCTCTTGTGCCGCCCCCCCCCCCCCCCCAGAAAAAGAGAGAAGTGATTACACCGAGCTAGGACTCAGAAGGCCAGGTCTGTAGTCTTCACACAGTCTCTGTGACCTCCAGCAAGTTCTTTCCCCTCTGTGGCCTCAGTTTCCTCCTTTGTAAAATATAGAGATTGGACTTGATCTCCTAAGACTCCCTTTCAGTGGCCATGCTATGACTTGGTCAGGGGAGGCGGGGTGGTCCCAGCAAGGGCTTTGGAGATACTTTTGTCCCCTCAGGCTCCTGACCTTGAGCAAGTGACTCTGACTTCTCTGAAACTCAGTGTTCTCTGTAGAATGGGGGTAGAATCCCTGCTTCTCAGGGTACTTGTGTGTATATATGAGCTGGTGCTACAAAGCTCTTAGATCAGGGCCTGGCACATAATCGGGGCTCAACAAATGGGCTCTGCTTTTACTTAGATTTTTTAATAGTTTATTTTTCTTAATATTTATTTGTTTATTTACTTGGCTGCACTGGGTCTTAGCTGCAGCACGCGGGATATTCGTTGCCATGTGTGGGCTCTTAGTTGCGGCACGTAGGATCTAGTTCCCTGACCAGGGATCGAACCCAGGCCCCCGGGCCCCCTGCATTGGGTTCGTGGAGTCTTAACCCAAGTCCCTACTTTGATTTTTTTAAACACCTGGTTAAGGACTGGCACTCAGAGAAGGGAGAAAGGCCAGTGGTCCGGGGATCAGAGAAGGCTTCTGGGGTGGGGGGTGGGGGGGGTCTAAGCTCAGTTTGGAAGGGGAAGAGGATGTGGCCAGATGGGGAAGAGAAGGCCAAGAGGAATGGGGGGTGTCGTCCGGGAGCCAAGCACAGGAGGAAGGGGGCTCTGAATCCAGGTGCAAAGCAGGCATAAGATGGGCACCCAAGCGACACTGATCAGGGACGCACCTCACTCCCGCCCCTCCTCCCAACTGAGGCCCCACCCCACCCAGAGGCTCTGTCCCTTATCCAGGCCCCACAGGCAGGATTTTCAGGGAACCCACTTCAAAGGATCCCAGGAAACTTGAGCAAGTCCCAAAGGAAGCGGCACAGCCTCTGACCCAACTCTGGGGATGGGGGAAGCCCTACAATTATGGGAGGCCTTCCTCCCACGCTGCCCCTGTCCAAATGAGGGAGCCCACGTTTAAGTTCTCCTTCCCTGGCCGTCTCACTGGGGAAGGGGAGCTCAGTAACACTACTGCTCAGGCAAGTTCACTCCAAAAACCTTGCCTGAAAAGCTGAACTTCAAGTCCCACTCTGTGGTTGCAACTGGGGAGTGTGTTCCTTTGAAAAAGATGGAGTCCTAGAAGCTGCGTGGTACTAGGCACATTTACTGAGCACCTACTGTATGCCAGTCTCCATGGGGCATGGCAGGACGGAATAAAACTGGGCTTCTATCCCTCAAGGAGCCCCCTGCTTTAAGGGGAGGGAAGGCGAGGAAGCAATTATAACACAGTGTGAGAGCTGAGGTCTGTTCCAGGGTGAGATGATTTATTTGCCTAGGAGTGCCCAGCTGGCTTTTCGAAGTGACTTCGGATTGTAAAGGTAACAGTAGCTAAAATGTAACGCTCACTCACCCTGTACCAGACACCGTGCTAAGGGTTTAACATATAATCTCGTTTAATCCCAGCAGCAGTCCTGGAGGGTGGAAACCATTATTATCATGCCCATTTTACAGACGTGGCAGTTGAGATGATAAGGCTTGCCCAAGGCCACACAGGTGGTTAAATGGCAGAGTCCAGGTCTACTGGACCCATCACTCATTCATTCACCCACCAGATCTCTCTCAGCACATGCTGTAGGCCAGGTGCCCGCCTCCATTTGGGGACTCCAGTGTCTCTTCTGTGTTGCTCCAAGGTAAGCCTTGAAGAAGGAATAGGAGTTGCCAAGGTGGAAAGGGCATCCAGGGAGAGGGTATAGCTTGGACAACGGGATGCAGGCATGAAAACACATGGTGTGTTCAAAGAAACACAGCTAGACCAGGCTCTGGACTGAAACACACTTAACTTTTTAGTTCTACCTCTGTGCCATGTCCTGGCTGTATGACTCTAGGCAAGCAAGTTCTCTCTGAGTCTCACTTTCTTCACCTGCAAAAATGGGGACCATATTAATCCTTCCGGGGCTTCTGGGAGGATTAGATGAGTTTGCATAGGTAAAGGTGGCTTGGCGCATAGTAAGCCTTCGAGAAAATGAATTGAGAGAATGGAGAGAACTGATTTAGAGGGTCACCATCAATTGTGAGCACCTCTTGAGTGACTCCTTGTACGGGGCACTGTTCTAGCTGATGCCAGGATTGTAAAGGGGTGTTGGATTTGTTCCTTGCCGCAGGGAGCTTACAGACTAGTGGAGAGACAGTTCAGAGGCTCCGAAGACAAGAAAGAGTTGAGCTGGCTGAGGCCAGGGTCCTGGAGGGCATGTGGTACAGGGGCTCCAGAGGCTCAAGGGAGGGCCTGATCCCTGGGGACCTCACTGCGGAGGTACTCATTGGACTGGCCTTGAAGACTCCAGCAGGGCATAAGTCCAGGCATCTGGGCTGGGGCGGCGTGTTGGGTTCTGTGGAATTCAGTGTTTTGAGAGGCAGTGGAAAGAGGTACCTGGGAGGGGGTGTGCCGCATTCAGGCTGCCTGGGCTAGAACGCTAGTTGTTTTCCAGCTTTTACAAGCAAGTCTGATCCTCTGCGACAGGGCACAGTAACAGTGCTCACGTCCTGGGTGAAACGACTGTTTCAGTGTTTGTCTTTGTCATCTGGTTGCCACCAGCCCCTAGCCAAGTCCTAGCAAAGGGTGGGCACCTGAGCAGGCTGGTGGGCTGGAGGTGGGGATTAGGAGGTGAGGTCCGTGCAACCACACACACACACACACACACACACACACACACACACACACACACATACACACACACTCTCTCTCTCAGGCTCCACCTGCCTGTACCAGAATGCTTACTTGCTGCTCAGGCCCCGAGGGCTCTTTGGGGCCTTTATGGGGTAATTCCATCTCCATTAGGGTTTATTATGTCACTATAAATACCACTTTTCTGTGCCGCTTTATAAGACTCACTGACTCACCGAAGAACTTTCCTTCTCAGCATCCAGTCACCCAGAGCGGGAGGGACTCAGGGTGAGACAGGAAGAGAGGGAAGGGCGTTGTCACCAGGTGAGTGACTAAAGACCGAGGAGCTGCCCCCACTCCACGCCCTGCTGCCCTCTCACACACCACGCTTCCCACACGCCTCTGCTCATGTCCTGTGTCATAGATGAGCCACACTTAGCTCTGGGTTCTCAGCCCACAGCTGGGCACATCCTGCAGGCACTCAGCCCACAGCCAACAGGGCCTGCCTGCACCCCAGCATGTGGGTTCAACCTTGCGGGGCCACACATGCAAACCCACACGTGCCACGCGACGACTTTCACATGACGTCGAACTTGCCAACACCTTCATTCACTCATCAGTTCATACATTCAGCAGAGGTTTGCTGAATACCCACTACGTGTCAGATGCTGCCTGTTTTCCACAAACATCCCTGCCCTCTTGGATCGCGTCTTCTAGTGACGCGTCCAACATTCAGAGGCTGCAATGGTATGTAACACACATGTACAAAGTCTTACATACAACATACAGGAAATCTTACGCTCACCACACAATGTCCATAGCCCAGAGGGTCCAACACAAAATGCAAAACACTTATCCATACCATGTACTACACACACACACACACACACACACACACACCCCTCACCGGCCATGCGCAGCGCCCTGTGCACACCGCCCACCCCACCCGCTACGGATGCTGCTTCCTCTGGCTGCACCACGTGTGACCATAATAACAGCTGAGGTTTAACAAGCGCGTTCCGTCATCCTGGCTTCTGCAGTTCACATGCATGATCGAATTTGATCTTCACAGTAACCCTCTGAAGTAGGTTTCTACATCTTCCAGATGAGCAAACCGAGCCTCCAAGAAGTGAAATGCCCGAAAACTCATAGGCTGACTGTACAGCCTACAGTCTTGACCACTGCCAAGTACGGCACACTCACAGTCACACACAGATCCTCTCATGTCCACACATGCTCACACACACACGTCCACACACTCAATCTCATGGACATTTGCACACTCACACACTCAGAAGGCCAAGGCTCTCCTCCCATCATCTTGGTCAAAGGCTTTAATTATACTATCCCAACACCTGTAATTAACCCTCCCACCCCCTTCCAAGGGAGATGTCTGGACCCGCTTCCCAAGGGCTGGCGCCAAGGCCGAGGGGTCAAGATGTCCACATCTGGCAGGGAGGACCTGGGTACCAGAGTAAGTCAGTGTGGCTGTCTGGTGAGCAGGTCCGGGAGAGTCAAGAAGAGGATGGGGTGAAAGAGAAGGAGGTGGGCAGAGGGGGTTGTAGCCTCCCAGGAAGCCAGGCTTGCTACAGCTGCTCCTCCTGGACTGGACTGGCCAAATGGCGATTGGGCAACAGGCAACCGTGGGTGGCCAGGCAGGCAGGAGAGAGGACATTTCCCCTTTGTTTCACTAGCACCAGCCACTTCTGTCAGGAGGGGAGATGAGCTCATGTCTGAGGAACCGTTGGGGAGAGGCCCCTTGAAGGGGCAGGTGGGAAGCAGGTGTCCTGTCCTCCAAAGTGTCAAAACAGACCAACTGATTCTACCATGCCAGGGTTGGGGCATAGGGGTGCTCTACCCAGCAGCCTCTTGCCCAACCTTTCCCAATATGGGCAGTGGTTAAAGCAGAGACTACCCAGATTCAAATCCTGGCTCTACTACCTTTGAGCTGTGCGACCTTTGCGCATATTGTTTAAGCTGTTGGAGCCTCGGTTTACTCGTCTGTAAAATGGGGATAATGACATCTACCTCCCAGATGAGAATTAAAGGAGATCATGCATGTCTGACTCATTTTTAGATGAGGTTGCTCTCAGATTACTGTATTCTTAGAGGCCCCTGAGCAGAGAAGCTCTCCCTGACCTCCGACGGTTTGGTGCACAGTTTAGAAATCCCAGGAAGAGGGGCATCTGGGTCTCTTTTGGAGCTCTCTTTCCAGGCAAGCTGCTAAGCAGGTAACTGCTTCTTGACCCTCCAGGCCATTTCAGTTCAGGCCACCGGGCCAACGTTGAGCTCGGTCCCAGAGGGCAAAGGGTGAGAGTGGGGGATGGCTCAGCGCAAAACCATCCCCACGTCTGGGCCGAGGATTCCCGGCTCAGAGATCCTGGGTGCACTGGCGCTTGGAGGCGCTCAAACTTGGAAGGACCTCGGGGGCGCCAGCGAATCCAGCGGGCCCAAAGAGCCCCTCCAACCCCCTCGGGACTTCCCCTTCTCGCTGGGTGCCAGCCCGGCCCCTTTAAAGACATTCCTGAGGGTGTGGCTTCGCTGACGTCAGCGCGGGACATGAATGAACAGGAGCCGGTTCTCTCACTCAACTTCCATTAAGCGCTCGGGGCAGAAGTTACGCGCAGGCGGCAGGAGGGAGCAGGACATCGAGGCCTGCGCGCGGGCGTGCGGGAGCCGGGCACGGAGAACCGGGCTGAGAGCAAGGAGCGCGACATGGAGCGTCTGGCACCCCGCGCCTGCCTCGCCCTGCTGTGGGGCTGCCTGCTGGCCGCGGCTGCCGCGGCGCAGGGCAAGGAAGGTGAGTGTGCGCTCCGACGGCCACCCGGCCCGACCCAGCCGCGGCGGCCGGACCCCCGGACCCCAGCTCCTCCCAGAGCCAGGCGCGCCTGGACGCGCGCAACTTTGGAAACTGACCTGGCGCCGCCCAGTCCCGGAGTGCTGAGGTCGGGAGGACTTGCTGGCTGCGATCGGGACGAATTTGGGACTCCCCCACCCGGGGTTATAGGGGCTCCGGGGACTAAGAGGTTGGGGCCTGGGCGCGCGGGGTTCAGAGGCCGCAGAGAAGGGGACCCGGAACTCTACTCAATGTTCTGTGATGACCTAAATGGAAGGAAATATAAAAAAGAGGGTATATATGAACCTATAGCCGACTCACTTTGCTGTACAGCAGAAACTAACACATTGTAAAGCAACTGTACTCCAATAAGAATTTTAAAAAAGAAAGAAAGAAAGAAAAGGGGGACTCAGGGCGGCCACACGGTTGCAGCCAGGGTGGCGGTTTCAGGAACGCGTCCCGGCGGGGGCTCGGGGTCCCTTGGAGAATGGGCTACTTGGGGGCCTTTCCGCCGGCTCAGCTTCACGGTGAATTCGCTAACCTGCTTGCGCCGATTTTGTGGAGAAGGCGTTTCTGTGGAGGCCCCTCATTTTGAGGAGGGGTCTCTTCGACAGGCGAGGAGACAGACCCCTGCAGAAGCCCCAGCTCCCTGAGATTTTCTCCACGCCCCCTTATGCCTCCAGTCGGGGAGGAGAGCTTGCGGGGAGCTACGGGCCAATCTGCCCACGCACAGCCTTCCCTCCTTCCCTCCCCGCACTCCCAGGCTCGGGGGGGCAAGGCTCGGGGCCGCGAGAGCGGACAGGAAGTCCCAAAGTCAAGCGTTCTGAGCAAGGGGTGACTCAGAACGAGGAAATGCGGCAGGTGGGGGCGCGGCCGCCCAAGGTGTGGAGCCGTCACCCCAGGGCCACCAGGGTGTCCGAGCGCCCGGGGGTGGGGACTGCATCACCCACCCCCGCCCCAGCGCTCCCGCTGCCGCACTGCGCGAGGGGCCGCGGACTTTGCCCTGGGCGGGGCGGGTGGTGGATGGGGACGTTGCCCCTCGGCTAGGGTCGCAGAGAGGATGGGGGCTCTTGCCCTTGGCCGAGGACCTTCCTGTCCATCCAGCCGAGGCCGGTTTCAGTTTCCGTCTGAGAAAGAGTTTTGCCCGCTCGCCGGGGCCGAGGGAGGTTTCCGCAGGCTCCACCAGGGGGAAGTGCGGAGGAAGCCCTGGCCCGGTGAGAAGTTTCCTTGAGCCTTGCCTTCCTTTTCCGCCTCCCAAACTGGGGTTGGAGGTTTTGCTGTTCCAAGTTCGGTGGCAAAGAGGCCAGAGCTGGAACTCTTGGAAGGTGGAGGCGGGGGTGGCATCCTGTCCCCGTCCCTGAATCACTCAGGGTTTCTTGTCCCAATGTGCTGGAGGAGTGGGTGGCAGGGATTTCTGTGATCCTCAATACCCGCCCCCCCCCTCAGCTTTTCGTCCTCCCCCTTCCCGGGGGATTGCGGTTGGAGAGAATGGGAGAGACAGCTGGATTCACTACAGGCCTTTCTTGAAGGCTGCCCATGGGGTGTGGGGGGATTAGGCAGGAGGGATGCTACTGGGCGATTGTTGTGCTGCAGCCTTGTCCTTGTGCCCCTCTGCCGAGCCCTCCCCAGCCTAGAAGACTAGTGCCCCCCCATGGAACGGGGAGGGGGAGGAAAAGGACAGGGGAACATTCTTCCTTAGGCTTCAAGAGTCCCTGTGAAGGACTCCCTAAGGAGGTGTGCCTGTAGTGGGGAGGCGGGGAGTGATGGCCCAGCTGCCGGGATGCTGGCTGGATGTGCTGGATCTGCCTGGGGCTGGGTTGGGGGTGCAGAGACACGAGTCCCTTCAACTCTTCAAGCGAAGCTGCTTTTCGCTTCCCTTCTCCTTCCCCGTGAGTGGAGGAGCCAGGCTGCCTTGGGAGACCCAGATGGAGCCTGTTAAATTCTCAACAGCCACTGAGTCTGTCCTCCTTTTACAAATGGGGAAACAGGGAGGCCCGAGCCCTCCCTCACTAGGGGCCCTCTGTACAGGGAGGGTTAGGTCTGAGCATGTAGCTTCTTGGGCTGCCGGAGCCCAGGGCCCCCGCACCCGGGTGTGTGCTGGGTTTTTCTGAGAAGGGAGAATAGCTGGGCAGGGGTGCAGGGCTTGCTGACTTGCAGCTGGGAGGTGGGCTGGAGAGCGCTCAGGAGGCCTGGAAAGTCCTTGGCTTCTTGATTCCGTAAGAGCCCAGTGTGCTCTCTGTCCCCTTCCCTTTTTCTTCTTCATTCTTCCCCCTCCCCGCCCCCCAGTCCCCTGCCTCCCTGCTTCTTTAGCAATTAGCTGGTCTCGGTTCAGGGGGGATGGGGGGAGCAGGGAGGTGACACTAGGGGAGTGGGTGGTCGTACTGCCTTTGAGTAAAGAGCCCTAAAACAATATGGACCCAGAAGGATGACATTTATGATGGAACTTCAGACTGAGAAGGAGGTTTTCCTGGGGGTGGGAGGAGGGACCGGGGGGGCTCCTGGATGAGCCCTGCTTAGCCCAGGCTTCCCAGTGAAGCCTTCGGGGGCCAGCCGAGGGGCTGTTGGCCCCTGCCCCTTCCAGGAGCCTCAGACCCTGGAGGCAGCTCAGGGAGAGACCGCACCTGTGCGGCAGGGTGGAGGGACTGGGGCTGGGCGCCTGTTCCTGGTGGTTGGTTCTAGGGAATTTCCCCGGGAGGGGGCTCCTTCCTGTGTGAAGGCTTCTTTTCTTCTCTGATGAGCCCTGTGATATTTCTAGAGCCAGGCCTGGGTCTGGAAGGGGAGCGAGCTCTGGCAGGGGTGGTGGGGGTCCCTCCGTGCCAGGTTAACCCTTCAGAGCCTAGGAGCCATGAGCCCCCTTCCCCAGGGGCGCAGACTGCAGCTTCCCACGCCTCTAAGGAAGGGGGGTGTGCAGGACCTTGAGGGACACTCACCTTTGTCCGCCCTACACACCCAGCTGGAGCCCCCAGATTCCTTCCTGTGTAGCCAGGACATTCCATTTGCTAGTGGGGTTAGTGAGTTTTCCAAGCCTGAGCCTTGGGCATGTCCGAACAAATCCCTGCCCCTACCCACCCCCCAGCCACCCTCCCCTGTCCCCTCAGCCTTGGGGCCGGTGCCACATCGGATTTCCTCTCCCTGTCTGGGCTGTGAGGCCCTTCCTAGAGAGACTTGGCCCGGGTCAGCAGCGGTCAGGTGGCAGTGCTTCATCCCTAGGCCTGGGGGCCTCCAGCCCAGGCAAGCAGGGCAGTCTGTCCTCAGGAAGGGGTTTCTCAGACTCTCCTCAGGCCCCTCTCCCCCTCCCTCCCCATCTCTCTAAATCAGGCCCACCTCTGCCTGCCTGGGATTGCACCCTTAGAGTCATTCTTCCAGGCCTAGGCCTTGAGGAATGCACCTTCTGAGGCCATATTCCTCATGCTCCAGACTCCAAAGGAAGTAAGCACTTGGTCCCTTACCCCCTCCACCTTAGGGCTTTACTCTTGGAATCCAGGGACCTTGTATAGGGTCCATGCCTCAGTTTCTCCAATCTCGTTATCCTCCAGGGAGGGTAGCTTCTATTGGCAGCTACCTGGACCTTACTTGGAAATGGAGGAGGGGGCCATACTGGGGTCTTGGGTCTTGGCTGTAGCCCCTGAGCCTGGCAGAACCCGGGGTGGACCAGTGGGAGGTGCCCAAGCGGGGGTGGGGCTGGATCTAGGGAAGCCCCTGGCAATATGTCCTTCCCTCAGGCTCCAGATGCCTCTCTGGGGATAGTGTGGTCCTGGCACCTGGTCCCTCTGGGCCTGGAAGTCCTCTTTAAGGGTTTCCATCCCTGGTCCCCTAGGCAGCCCTGGCAGGGCAGTGGCCAGGGTGTGAGGGACGGGGGCAGCGGGAGCGATTTTCCCAGGGAGGGGACCTCGCCAGCTGTGTGTATCTTTGGGTCCCTCCTAAAAGCCCCTATGGGTTCAGGGCTTTATCCTGCCTGCTCTGTGGCTTTTGTGGTGGGAAGATCGGTTTCCAGACCCCCCCACCAATCCTGCTCCCCTCCCTGGAGCTGTTCCCACCTGTGAACAGCTCCCTCCTCTTGGAGGCCATGAGACATGTGTGTGCATACGTGTGCCGCATAGACACGTGCTACGTGGCCTGGGTGGGGCTGAGGGTGTTTTGTGCTGTGTGTGTATGGAGGGGACGTGGCAGGAGCAGACAAGAGTGCCTCCAAGGCCCACGTGCATGTGAAGTGCTGCGGAGGGGCCCTGTTTCAGGAAGCAGATGGGGCAGCGTGGTGTCACTTAATAGCCCTGCTCGCCCCAGCTCTCTACCCAGCTGTTGTTCCCCTGCTGGGCCGAGCTCTGTCCTGCTCTGCCCAGCTGAGGGCTGCTGAGGGGGCGGCGTGGGCTGGGAGACGTGAGGCCTCACCCAACCTGCTCTGTGACTTTGACTAGGTCCCATCCCTTGCCCGGAGCTCTGCTTCCCTGTTTCTGGAGAGACGGGTCTCTTGGACACGGTGACCCTGTGTGGTGGGGTCTCTCTCCGAGGGCTGAGGAAGCCTTCAAGGCTTCTTGGGATTCCTGGGGGACTCTCACCTTTTCCACCACGGCCTGACCCCTGAAGATACCCCCAAGCTCACCCAGCGCCCTCTCTCATCTCTTCCAGTCGTCCTGTTGGACTTTGCTGCAGCTAAAGGGGAACTCGGCTGGCTCACACACCCATATGGCAAAGGGGTAAGCCTTCAGGGTGCGGGTGTGGGCGTGAGGAGGCTGAGACCCAGGGAGGATGGGGCCTGGCCCAGATCAAACAGCTCAGCCAGGGTTCAAACTCAGGTTCCTGCTTCTCACAGCAACTGGGCAGGCTGGGGTTGGAAGGTGGGGAAGGGACCCGAGAGGTGGAAAGAGCTGGGGAGACAGCTGAAGGCCGTAGCAGAGCAGGACCCTCGGATGCCCCAGAAGGCTGATGGTCAAAAGGGACCCCCTCTCGCTCCCTTCATTCCCCTCTTGGGTGGGAAGGGGTTAAAGTCTCCCCCTGCCTTTGAGGTCCCAGCCCAGGAAGTGAGGGGTGAGGAAGAGACAGGGAATGTGGGCTCCCAGGTCCCCACAGTCCCGGGAAACCGGATCAGGTTCCTTCCTGCTGGGCCCTCTCCCCGCTCCTCCAGCTGTTGTTTCCCTTTCCTGCTCGGGGTTGAGTTTGTTTTGCCTCCTTCCCACCCAAGTTCACTCCCTCCCCTCCCTCTGCCCTGCCCTGCTGTGACCTGGGCCGGTGGGCCAGACCCCAGGGTCCTCTCCCTGGCTTTGCCTGTGACGACTGTGTGGCCTTGGGGAGGATACTGCTGCCCTCTGGGCCTCAGTTTTCCCCTTGTTGAATTTGTTCTGGGGCCTTAGCTGGGGAGAGCGGTGTCTCCAGGGGGATAGCTGGGGACAGTTTCTATTGCTGGCCAGATCTGCGGAGTCAGGCACTTGTCCCTGGTCACCTTAGCTCCGAGGAGGCCTGGAGTTTAACTCTAGTGGATTTCCAAGATCCTGCAATGTTCAGCTGGGAGAGAACACAGATCACCTAATGCAGCCCAGTCATTATATAGAGTGGGAAACTGAGGCCCCTGTGACACAAAATGCAGCCCAGGTCTTTTTCCTTGGCCCCTTCTGGTTTTTTCATTCATTTGCTCATTCATTCAACAAATACTTTGCTGTGTACCTACTCCATTTCAGGTAGGCCCTGGGGATACAGAAATGAACTGGATGCAGTCTCTGCCCTAAGGAGCTCAGAATCTCGTGTGGGAGCCAGGTTTAGTTGTCACCACTTAGGTGCTAAGGTGACAGAGACTGTGGGAGCCAGGGGGAAGCACTTGCCCCAATCTTGGCCCAACCTGGGAAGTCTTCCTGGAGGAGGCTGAGCAATGTTTTGAGGAGTGATGGGTGATTATCCATTGATTCTGACTTAACCTCTTCCCTGCCACTCACACACATCGACACAGTGAATTATAATGATGATAATAATAGGGATGATAATGATACCAGCTGCCTTGTATGACTGTCACCCACACCAGGCAATATGCTCTGCGTTCGACAGACATTCTGTCATTTATCTTCACAGCAGTTCTGTGAGGTAGTTTTTGCCCCCATTGTACAATGGGGACTTTGAGGCTCAGAGAGTTTAAGTGATCTGCCTGAGGTCACATGGGACCCCCAGCCTCCACCCTCAGCTCACTGTATAGTATACGGGTTCAGCACTGCAACACTGGGGTCAGGGACACCAGGGGGTCAGATCCAGCTCAGCCACTTGTAGTGTGTGACGGTGACTTGAAGCCCTTCCTTGGGCCTCAGTTTCCTTCCCTGTAGAATGAGGACAGCAGGAACTATAGAGCAGCTTCCTGAAGCCCAGCTTTGCCACCTGGGCGATGCCTCTGGGCCTCAGTTTCCCCCAGGCACCTGCCCACACTAACCTGTCGGCCCCGTGCAGTGGGACCTCATGCAGAACATCATGGACGACATGCCCATCTACATGTACTCCGTGTGCAACGTGGTGGCCAGCGACCAGGACAACTGGCTCCGTACCAACTGGGTATACCGCGGTGAGGCCGAGCGCATCTTTATCGAGCTCAAGTTCACCGTGCGTGACTGCAATAGCTTCCCTGGGGGTGCCAGCTCCTGCAAGGAAACCTTCAACCTCTACTACGCTGAGTCTGACGTGGACTATGGCACCAACTTCCAGAAGCGCCAGTTCACCAAGATCGACACTATCGCACCCGACGAGATCACGGTCAGCAGCGACTTCGAAGCACGCCACGTGAAGCTGAACGTGGAGGAACGCTCCGTGGGGCCGCTCAGCCGCAAGGGCTTCTACCTGGCCTTTCAGGACATTGGTGCCTGCGTGGCACTGCTCTCTGTCCGCGTCTACTACAAGAAGTGTCCCAAGCTGCTGAAGGGACTGGCCCGCTTCCCCGAGACCATCGCGGGCTCCGACGCGCCCTCCCTGGCCATCGTGGATGGCACCTGCCTGGACCACGCTGTGGTGCCGCCCGGGGGTGAAGAGCCCCGCATGCACTGTGCAGTGGATGGCGAGTGGTTGGTGCTCATCGGCCAGTGCCTGTGCGAAGCAGGCTACGAGAAGGTGGAGGACGCCTGCCAGGGTGAGTGACGGTGCTGTGGTGGCAGAGAAAGGGGGTACTGGGGTGGAGGCTGTGGTCCAGGATCTGGTCTCAGCTCTGGGATGTGGGGATCTTGGTAAGGTTGTCCCTGCTCAGACATGCAGTGGCTCTGTTAGTGAAAATCTCGGAGGCTTCCTGGCCTTATGATTGGATTCACTCATTCACCGAGAATGAATACATTGAGAAACAGTATTTACGAGTGAAGACTCTCGGAAAGAATACCTGGGTTCAAATCCCAGGTTTACATTTAGCTGTGTGACTTTAAGCCAGTTCCTTAACCTCTCTGTGCCCGGGTTTCCTCATCTGTAAAATGGAGATGAACACAGTGCCCATCTTGTAGGATTGTTATGATAATCAAATGACTTAATACTTGTAAAGTTCTTAGGTCAGCGTCTGACACATAAGCGTTTTTAAGTGTGATTGTTATTTTTGATTCATCCCACAAGTATATCTTGAGTATCTATTATATACCGGCACTGTGGGCACATAGCACAGTCCCAGGAGCTAGTACCATCTCTGTTAACTCCCTGTGACTTTAGGCAAGTCGCTTAACCTCTCTGGGTCTCAGGCTCCTCTTTTGTACGTGGAGGTGAGTGAATTGAACCCAGGATTCGCATCCCCTGGCTACACATGACAGTTACCTGGGGAGCTTTTTGAAAAATCCCTGCGTGGGGGGGATACTCAGGATCTGCCCTCCCCACCTGACCCTCCCCAGGGCCATAGACTCAGATCCTCCCATCGGGGCTTCTACTGATGACAGATTGAGCCCAGAGAGGGGGCCAATTAAATCAGACTCTCTCTGGGAACAGGGCCTGGGCATTAGTGAGCTCACACTGGGAGGCTGTGGCTTGGCCCGGCCAGGACCTGTGACAGTGGAAAGCTCTAGAGCAACGTGGATTTTTTCAATGGGTGACTTTTTCTGGAAATGGCTGTGGGGCAGGGCATTTGTGGAATGTAGGCTGACCTTTGGAAGGCCAGCTCATCCCCTCTCTCTGGGAGCTTCTTTGCTGAGATAAGCAGGGTGTTGAGAAATTGGGGGGTTAGGCCCTACAGCTATACATGCCGGCTAAGTGACCTTCAATAAATCTCTCTTCATCTCTGGCCTCAGGCTTCTTGTCCGTAAGACAAGAAGTTCAACTATACTAGCAGACTGTATACTTGGTTTTTAGCCATGGATCCTGCAACCCATGAAAGGGTTTCAGGTATTGGAGGAGCCTGAAGCCCTTTCTCATGGGCTCCACTTGCCTCTTAAAACAAATCCTCAGAACCCTGCTTAACACAGTCTGCAAACCCCTGAATGAGATGTCCCCTCAGAGCCTTTCTGTGTCTGTGGTGTAGTCTCTGCTCTGGCCCTTCCCACCACCCTGTCGTCCTCCCAGCTCTCCTCTGCTCTTCAGGCGGCCTCTGCTTTAGGTGACCTCAAGTGCACACTCCCAGTTTCAGACAATGACTGGGGGGGTTGCGAGGGAGCCCAGTGGGTTGAGCAGACTCCTCCCACATGACATCCTCACACAAGAATGCAGGGGTGTGGGGTGAGGGGCAGCTGAAAACTTTCCACAGGCTGGTGATTCAGGCCCTGCAGAGATAAGTGGACAGTTGAGGTTGGGGAGGGGTGTCTCTCTCCAGGAAGGTGGGCAGGCTTCCCTCCCCAGGAAGTGGGGGTCAGGGCCTCACAAGCTTTGTTTGTGAAGAGTTGAGCCACCCCAGGGTAGGGAGGACTGGTTTCCAGGAGCGAAATCTTTGACTTTGCCTGTGGGACCCTCTCCACTGCCGGCCACCTGTTGCCTTGGTTTTTCCTCCTTAGGATCCCTCTCCCAAAATTCCCTTCAACGTGGTTTAGGGACCCTCTGTGTGGTTGGGAACCCCTGGCCCGGCTACTCTTTATCCCTCCAGACCTTCCCCAGCACCCCTGACCGGGATGCCAGTAGAGATAATAACAGTAATTCCTGTAGAAAAGTGCTCTTCAAAAAAAAAAAGAAAGAAAAGAAAAGTGCTCTTCCAGGGCAGGCATGAGCTCGGCGAGCGCTTTATGTTGTTCCTGCTGAATCTGTACCACCTTTCGTGAGAGGCAGGGACTGTTATCAGCCCCACTTAACAGACAGGAAACTGAGGCTCAGAGAGGTGAAGAGACTTGCCTGGAGTCACAGAGCTAAGATTTAGTTGCATCAGGATTGAATCTAGGTGATGCAGCAGCGTCCAAGCTGGAGGATGGGTCAGGAAACGGGGCGGGAAATGACCAGTTCCTTTGGAATCCCTGACTCAGCTCCTGGCCCTGGGACAGACTCTCAGGGCAGCCCCGGGATGGTGGGTCCTGGTGCAGGATGTGAGGTAGTTGAGGGGCTCTTACTGAGCATGTTAAGGGAGAAATGGAGAGAGATGCAGGGTCTGCCTGCCCCCCCCCACCCCACACCGCCTCACCCTTCACGGGGCCATGGACCCAGAGTCTCCCATTGTGGCTTTTATTGATGACAAACCAAGCCCAGAGAGGGCGCTGGGCAGGCCAAGGTCACCCAGCACCTGGTCCAGGTTATTCCCAGCGTTTGTTTCTCCTGAGTTCTTTCCCCAGGAAGCTCTCAGCTCAAGAAAGAGTTAAATGGACAACGCAAGAGAGGCACCTCCCAGGTGCTGTGCGGACAGGTGGGCACACTGCCCAGAGAGCTCTTGTGAGCTATGTCAGGAATGAGCCAGCTTCCCTCCAGCTCCCCCACTCCCCGCCCTCCCTCCCCAGGCCTGCCTAGGGGACAGTGGAGTCACTCAGGCTGACCGTCATCTCCCCCGGGGCGGCTTTGTCTCCCTGTTGGTCTCTGCTTCCTGTGCTGGCATCGGCAGCTGAGCTTGTGGGGCCCCAGATAGTGCCTCAGCCGTGGGGACTGCCGGCCAGGTGAGCAGGTGGCCAGCGGCTTTGGCCGGAGGCTCAGCCCAGCAGCTGGGAGGCCGGAGCTGGAGGTGGGGCTGCAGGTCAGGAATTCCCTCCTTGGAGGCTGCCGCTCCCTCCAGGGGCCCAGCCCCTTGCTCCTGCAGCTTCTCTGTCCCCCAGTTCATGGACACCTCATCCCATGCTGAGCATTTCCCAAGCGAGGTTTCCTTCTGTCTTCACAAACAACCCAGAGAACCTGAGGACTTTATCCTCATTTTACAGATGAGGAAACTGAGGCCCAGAAAGAGGAAACAGTGACCAAAAGAGCTGGGGCCTGGCATGGGGAGGGCTGTCCCCAAGTGCCCCTGGCATATATCTTTCTACCCACAAGCTGTGTGACCTTGGTGAGTCCCCTCTGGGCCTCATTCTCCCCACCTGTAAAATGGGTAGGTTGGAGCCTTGCTGACTTAGCGATCAGAGCCTACCTCCTGTGACTTTCTGCCGTGGTTCCTTTTGAGAACCTGGGTTGCTCTGGCAAGCTGCAGACTGGGTGACCTCACCATGTGTGCAAGGAGCTGGGTCCTAGTGCTGGCATCCTGAGTGGCCCAGGCCTCTCCCAGGGTCCAGAGTTGAAGGGGAGGAGCTGATTGAGGTGGTCCTTAGGCAGGGTGTCCCTGAGCCATGGCAGGGGCTGTTGGCAGTCAGGACAGGGCTGATCCCCAGGTGGGGAACTCTGCGCTGTGACTCTTGGGCTTGTCCCCTCCCTGGGGAGTGCCACCGGGCCTTATTTCTGTGGAGTTTCCTCTGGCCTGAATGGGGGGGTTGGGGGTGGCAGCTCCCACCTCTGTGCCCTGCTCACCCTGCCCTCAGCTCACACTGGGGGCAAATTCAGACGCTGGCAGCTCCATGGGGCGGCCCCTCCCTCCCTCGCTGAGGTGAGTGAGTCCCCAGAACGGAAGGAAGGAGGCAGGGAAAGCAAACAGAAGATAAAAGGCTGGTGGTAGGGAGACAGCGGGAAGCAGAGGCTGTGCTTATCACAGCTTGGTGGAGGAATGCGCACAGATAATTCCCCAGGGTGTGTGGGAAAAGGGCAAGGTGCTAGCAGCAACTGGGCCACTGGGGCAACTGCTTCCATGGGGGCGACAGGGCCTGCTGGGGACTGAGAAGCTGCCGGGGTCTGGAGTTATCAGTTCCCCTCATTTGCAGGGTCAGTAACTTACGGGGTCGCCGTTTGCTGCCCGTCAGGGCACCAGACAAAGTCCAGGCTTCGCATCCTTGGGCTGAGGGGGTGCACGTGGTCGTCAGCTGGGCATGGCTTGGGGAGGTGACTGGCTGCAGGGAATTGTCACTGCGACCTCTTGACCCTGTGATTGACCCTGTGACCTTGCCACCACCACCAGCCCGGGAGGTTGTTGGGCCTTGGGGGAGGGGCTCTGCCAGGGGCTGGATTTGCGTCATGCCAGAGGGTGTATGTCCCTGAGTCACACCCCATGCTGCCATCTGAGGGGCGGGCATCGGGAACTGGAAAAGCTGGGGTGCAGCCCTGGGTGCAGCCACCATGCCCCAGTTAGTTCCCCTGCTCGGAGTGGCCCCGGGCCTGCCAGGCGACCGGCGTCAGAGGAGTTCTCCACAGGTGTGTCAGAGTCAGCCTCCGGTGCCAGGCAGGTGGTGTCCCGGTGTACTGTCCCCGCAGGGTCTCCCTGGGGACTGAAACGCCGCTCATTTCTGTGGCCCTAGAGCTCGTGTTTAATGAGCACGTGGGTTTTGTCTTTACTCACATATTCATTCATCCATCCAGTCAGCAAACACTAGCTGAGCACCTACTGCATGCCAGACCCTGTGCTGGAACACAGGACACAGATAATTCTTGCTCCCCACGAGCTGCCAGTCTCATAGAGGATCCTAATATGTGCAGAAATCATTTCCAATGGAGCATGAAAGCCAGGCTGTGAATTCCCCTGGAGCAGAAACAGTGTTTATCTTGCCATGGTCTCCCAGCACCCAGCACTGTGCCAGACACGTAGGAAACGCTCAATTTCTATTTGGTAAACATAAGATTGAGTAATAGATGCCCTAATGGTCAGAAGGGGACCAGAAATTGGGCAGTCTGGGAGGGCTGTGTAGAAGAGCTCAAGCTGGGTATTGAAGGATGCATAGGAGTTTGCTGGTTGGCGAAGGGACCATGGGTAGTTTGTGTATGTGAGTATGTTTGAGAATGTGTGAACACCAAAAGTGTGACCCCTGTCCCCACTTGCCTGCCCTGCACGCCAGGAAATCCAACCAGGCAAAGTCAGGAAGACACAGGGGCCTGCTGGTGTCAGACACACGAACTCTGGGGCCCCTGAGCACGGGCACACTCTGGCAGGGCCCCTTGAAGTTCTGTGGTTGGAGGAGGGGGCACCACATTCTCGTCAGGCAAGTACATGCCTTGTTGGTGCTGCCTCTCCACTGTAATATCTGGCACATCCGCAGCGGAAATCTCTCCAAATTCCCTCTTTCCTGCTGGCAGCAGTTGGGCCACCCCCGGGCTCTGGGACCAAAGAATGGAACCCGCCTCTTCCCCCACTTCCGCCTCTTGGCATAGGGCTGGGGGCTGGGGAGCAACCACGTGGTGGAGAGTGGGGACATTGTGGGTTTTGCAGGTGGCTAAAACCTTGTGGGGGCTCGTGGTCCCTCCCCAGCCTGAGAGCCTGAGCCGGGAAGATGCGATAGTGTTCTAGGGGCCCCTGAGCACCCCTACTCCGCGGGGCCTGGACCACCTGGAGCCAGCACTTACCCAGAGTATAAGCCCCTCGGGTGGACAAGTCAGGGCATTTGGGGGAATTGAGATCCCAGGATAAACATAGCCCAGCTTTCTGAAGTCTCATTTTTACTTGAAGATTTGGGGGAGGAGAGAGCTATTTTTGTATGGTAACAGAGAAGTTATGAGGAGGACTGCAAAATACACGTGGATTTCTTAAATACAATAGGAGACTTGAAAGACCTCTGGGCCTTCCTTGAAGGAGGCCGTGTTGGAGGCCCCAACAAACCCCCACCCACCCCCCGGGCTTGATTCTAGTCTTTTCTCCCCATAGGACATAAATGTGCCCAGTATGAGAAGACGTATGTTAAGAGGAGGCACAGCCCCTCGCCCCGCCCCCCAGCTGCTCTGAAATTAGTTTGGGGATTTTCTGGCTGTTGAAGCAGGTCGGACCTCCTCTCCTCTCTCTTCCGGCTTGTTTCAGAGTATTGATTTCTCTTTGCTCCAAACTGAAATGTTTGTGAGAAAGGAGGGAGGTTCGAGGTCAGGCATCCTGGGTTTGGGTTTTGGGTTCGTGTCTTAGGAGCTTGTTGACCTTTGGCCAAGTTCTTTTTCCTCTCTGAGCATCAGTTTCCTCACCTCCAAAGTGGAATGAATGATAACAGCGCCTAGTATAACAGACTTATTGTGAGGACTAAATGAATGTCAAGTACGTAGCCCAGGAACTGCACACAGCGGCTGCTGAATCAGTGGTGGCTGTTTGTAACTGGGGCTCCAGGCTCTGCACAGAGCAGGAGTCGGGTCCCAGGTCCCTTCTGTCCTGGACAAGCCCCCTTCCCTACAGCGTGTGCCTGAGCTCTTTCAGGGCCTGTGCTGACATTCTGAAGTGGCAGGACAGGCAGAGGAGGTGAGAGAGACTTCTGGGATGGTCCCCCTGGGGCCTCCAGCAAGCAGTCATTAACGGGAAGTCACTATCCAAGACCTTAGGAACTGGGTGTCCTTTGAGTCCTGACCCTTGACTCCCCACCTCTCTCTGCTCGCATAGAGGGCTAAAGGAGGGAGACTGCCCACAGATTTTTCTTGATAACGTAGATCTGACTGTGCCATTATTCTCTACATCAAACCTTCGATGGCTCTCACTGCCCCCAGGATAAAGTCCTTGACCTGGCCTTAAAGGCCTTTCTCAATCTGGTCCCTGGAGATCACTCAGCCTTATTGCCTGCTGCTTCCCTGATTTCGGACCACAAAGGCACTCATACTTTCTGTGTCAGCCTTGCTGTTTGTCTCCCCTAACTCCTCCTCCCAGTATTCCTGCCTTGCTGAACTCCTACTCAGCCTCTAAACCCCAGCTGAAATATCTCCTCTATGACTCCACAAACCTCCAGCCAAGATTGTCTCTACCCACTTAGCCCTTTGCCCACCCCTTATTTATTTATTTTAACTTTTTATTTTATATTGGAGTATAGCCTGTTAACAATGTTGTGATAGTTTCAGGTACATAGCAAAGCGACTCAGCCATACGTATACGTGTATCCATTCTCCCCCAGACTCCCCTCCCATCCAGGCTGCCACATAACATCGAGCAGAGTCCCCTGTGCTGTGCAGTAGGTCCTTGCTGCCCACCCCTGTATGGTGGACATTGTCACGTGCTCCAGCTCCCAGAGGTCAGGGGCTTTGTCTCATCTCGAGGTCCATGCACTGGGCTGCAGAGTTGAGGATCAGTGTCTGATGAACGTGACACTGAGGCTGGAGGTATCTCAGGACCCTCTCCAGAGTAAGCTGAGGGCGGGAACGATAACTGTAGGGTTGGGTAAGAGGTCCCTGGGTGACCCCACCCCATCTCGGCCACTTCAGCAGATGCCCAGTCCCTGGACAGCCCCGCACAGTGTCTGGGTAGCTTCCTGTCTGTGGGACCAGGAAAGGGCTTGGGGCAGGGGCAGGCAGGGGCAGGATAGAGTGGTGGGAGGAAGGAGCCTCTGGAATCAGGTGTCTGAGCTCCCCCGGCTTGGCCAGGACAGGACCTGCCACCGGGGGAGGGAGAGCTGCTTTCTGGCTGCCCTTGTGAGTGGCGGAAATGACTGGGTCCCTGAAAGCAGGTCCGGAGAAAATGCTGGGGGCCTGGCCTTTCCTGCTTCCTGGTCAGCCAGCCCCGGCACAGGAAAGCGGTCGGGTCCCAGGGCGGGGGGCGCACCTGCAGAGGTAGCATCCTGATGCCCCTGTCTAATCTGTTAGTCAGCAAACACAAATGGCGAAGAAGAAGCAGCCACTGCCCTGGGCAGCTCTCAGTCCAGGTGGGGACCTGCCAGGCTGGTCCACACGGATTAAAGGATATCTCCAGGTGGGCAGCGTGCTCTGTCCAAGGCTGAGCCAGCTGTGAGATAGGATTCTTAGGAAGCTGGAAGGTGAGATGTGGGCCTTGAATGCCAGGCTCAGGGGCATGGCGCTTCTTGCAAGAGCCACTGGGGAGGGCTGCAAAGCTTTGGAGCGGGAGGGCAAGGCACTTCCTGGGTGTCTGGCCCGAGCTAGGTGCTTACCACGCATTTTCTCATCACAAGACATTTTACCAATGACAAAACGGGCCCATAGAGGTTTAGTGACTTGCCAGGGGTCCCAGGGCCAGGGAGGGAAAAGTCGCTCGGGGTGAGAACAGGCTGAGCTGATGTCTGTCCCTGTGCCTGCCAGCCTGCTCGCCGGGATTCTTCAAGTCCGAGGCATCCGAGAGCCCCTGTCTGGAGTGCCCCCCACACACCCTGCCGTCCTCCGAGGGGGCCACCGCCTGCGAGTGTGAGGAAGGCTATTTCCGAGCCCCGCAGGACCCACTTTCACTGCTCTGCACGCGTGAGTCTCACAGCGGGTCAGGGAGGGGTGACAGAGCTGGGCGTGGTGATATTGACATGTCCAGGCCTACCTGGATCCGAGCTCTGACCTCTGCCCTCTGCACAGGCCCGCCCTCCGCCCCGCACTACCTCACGGCGGTGGGCATGGGCGCCAAAGTGGAGCTGCGCTGGACGCCCCCCCAGGACAACGGGGGCCGCGAGGACATCACCTACAGTGTCACCTGCGAGCAGTGCTGGCCCGAGTCGGGCGAGTGCGGTCCCTGCGAGGCCAGCGTGCGCTACTCGGAGCCACCGCACGGGCTGACCCGCACCAGCGTGACAGTCAGCGACCTGGAGCCCCATATGAACTACACCTTCACCGTAGAGGCCCGCAACGGCGTCTCGGACCTGGTGACCAGCCGCAGCTTCCTCACTGCCAGCGTCAGCATCAACCAGACAGGTGAGGGCCCAGGGGTGGCAGCTGTGCCCTTGGGGCCCGCCCAGGTGGGGCTTCATGAGGATGGCCACTCAGGGTTCGGCTGGGTTCAGAGAGAGACAGCAGCAAGTGGTTAAAGACACAGTCCCTGTAATCACTTCCAAGCTCTGTGACTGTGGGCAGGTTACTTAACCTCTCTGAGCCCCAGTTTCCTCACCTGTAAAATGGGCGTTCTAGGGCTTTTGAGAGGATTTAATAAACTCTTGTATATAAGGCTCTTAGAACAGTGCCTGGTCCATAAAGAGGTTATAGCAAGAGTCAGATATTGTTTTGGTTTTATGATTTATGCACTCATAAGTACTCACAGGGTACCCCCGATGTGCCAGCCTGTGGTGGGGCCCAGCCTGGGACTTTGTGCTCTGGAGCTAGGAGTTGAGAATCCCAGGTCGGGATCTAAGGAGCCTGGGCTGTGGATGGGAATGCGTCTGGGTGCATCCCCACTACTCCCCTTCCCCTGTGTGGCTTTTCACACCCCTCCCCTCCCCCCACCGTCCTGCCCAGAGCCCCCCAAGGTGAAGCTGGAGGACCGCAGCACCACCTCGCTGAGCGTGTCTTGGAGCATTCCGCCACCGCAGCAGAGCCGCGTGTGGAAGTACGAGGTCACCTACCGCAAGAAGGTAACTCTCAGAGGGTTGGGGCTGTCCCCGCTGGGCTTCGAACAGAGGACCAGCTGGTCACATAGACGCTCACTGCACAGCACAGTCATCTGAAGAAGCGCTGTTCTGCAGATGAGGAAAGTGGGGTCTGGGATCTTCCTGAGAGTTGCCTCTCCCAGGCCAGCCCAGCAGAGATTTGTGGGAAAGAAGACATAGTGTTCTGGAATCCCCAGAAGAGATAGTCTTGGGTGGTGGGGAGCCAGGTCTTGGGGATCAGGCAGACCTGGGTTTGAGTCCCGGGTCACGCATTTGCTGGTTATGACCTGGAGTGAGTCGCTTCACTTCTCTGAGCCTCAGCTTCCTCCTCTGTGAGGTGAGCATCGAGGTTGCTAACATAGCTTGTCACCTTGCTAAGCTGGGGCTGCTCCCTGGTGGGCTCAGCTGATGGCCCTGCCCTCACCGTCTGTCCCTCCACCCGCCAAACACCCACAGGGGGACTCCAACAGCTACAACGTGCGCCGCACTGAAGGCTTCTCCGTGACCCTGGATGACCTGGCTCCGGACACCATCTACCTGGTCCAGGTGCAGGCGCTGACGCAGGAGGGCCAGGGTGCTGGCAGCAAGGTGCACGAGTTCCAGACGCTGTGTGAGTCAGGGACCAGGGTGTGGGCCAGGCCAGAGTCCTGAAACAACTGGGACATCGTGGGCGGAGGGAATGGATCAAAGAACTTAGAAGTGTCCCCTTCCTGGTCGGCCAGGGCCTAGGACAGTCCAGTGTGGGTCAGCCCCAAGTCTGCGGAGGGGGCAGAATTGAGGGCTGGGGGTGTGGGAACCAGCTGTGTATCCAGGGCAGTGTTGTGAGAAGGAAGGATGTGGGCTGTGGCATTGGCGGGCCCAGTTCAAATCCTGCATCGTGGAGAGAGTCCCACACACCTGAGACTACCTGCTCTATTCCCTGGGGAAGCCCTCTCATTTGCCATCTGTGAAATGGGAATAAATATCCTCATGGACCGTCACTAGTAAAGGCACCTGGCAGGTGTCTTGGGGCCCTAAAGTACAACCGGGGGTATTACCATGATTTGAAGGCGGGGGCGGGGGGGCTCCCTTGTCATCTGCTGGTCTCTCCCTGGCAGCCATGGAAGGATCTAGCAACATGGCAGTGATTGGTGGTTTGGCCGTTGGTGTGGTCTTGCTTCTGGTGCTGGCAGGAATTGGCTTCTTCATCCACCGCAGGTTCGTTGGAGCCTACGCCCCGGGGGCTTAGGTGGGACACCTGTATGGAAACTGGGGCTGATAGGAATCTAGTCCCTGCTTCCCGGGGGGCTGTAAAGATGTAATGACCTGTAAAGGGCTCAGCACAGCACCTGTGAGGCTCAGGGCATGGTGGTCATTATGACAGTACGTCCACACTTCCTCGGGACACGCGGGCAGGAAGCTCTGGGGAGCTCTAATGAGGAGAGCCTTCATTACAGCCACTTAAGGGGCCGTCACGGGGTGTAGATCCCAAGGAGTGAGCCCGGCTTGCTCACTTCCTCTCCCCCTGCCTGACTGAGCAGAGGGCTGAGCACACCAGCCCGCAACCTGGACCAGAGCAGGGTCAGGAGGCTCCCCGGCTGGGGCCGGGCACTGACCTCCCTGCGTGTTTGGTTTCCCATGGGGTCTCTCAGGAGGAAGAGCCTGCGGACGCGCCAGTCCTCCGAAGACGTTTACTTTTCCAAGTCAGGTGAGATGCAGCGCCGCCTCCACGCCTGGCCTGCTGTCCCTACGGGCCTCCCCAGCTCTGTGGTAGAGATGGGGGCAGCCAGAGCACTCCCCGGGCGTCCTTGGGCAGCTCAGAGGGCTGAGCCAGAGGCTCCTGAGGTGCCCGGACTGTTGCCTATTCCCCCTCCCCCTCCCCCAAGGCAGCCCCTCGTAGGGACCCCTCCCCTCCCCAAACTGTCTGTGACCCTGCCCTTCCTTCCCCTCCCAGAACAACTGAAGCCCCTGAAGACGTACGTGGACCCACACACATACGAGGACCCCAACCAGGCTGTGCTCAAGTTCACCACCGAGATCCATCCGTCCTGTGTCACACGGCAGAAGGTGATCGGAGCAGGTGAGGTTAAGCGCTTGCCGAGGGGCCTGGTACGGGTTGGGAGCAGCCGACGCCCGGCCTGACTGGGACGTCTCCCACATCGCCTGCCTGCAGGAGAGTTTGGGGAGGTGTACAAGGGCACGCTGAAGGTGTCGGGCAAGAAGGAGGTCCCCGTGGCCATCAAGACGCTGAAAGCCGGCTACACAGAGAAGCAGCGGGTGGACTTTCTCAGCGAGGCCAGCATCATGGGCCAGTTCAGCCACCACAACATCATCCGCCTGGAGGGCGTTGTCTCCAAATGTGAGGCCCGGCTTCAGAGTGGGCTGTGGGAGACCCACGTGGGGGGTGGGGGAGGGGCTGCCCCCCGGGCCTCTGATAGGGTCTCTGTTCAGAGCTGTGCCCAGCCCCGCCTGGGCCTCTTCCCTCCACCTGTGGCCATCCCCTCACACCTGCGCTCACCCCTGCAGACAAGCCCATGATGATCATCGCCGAATACATGGAGAACGGGGCTCTGGACAAGTTCCTTCGGGTAAGGACGTGGGCCGGGGCGGGGCGGGATCTGTGGCTGGCGCTTAGGGGCCCTGGTGGGCGCGGGGCTGGCTGGCTGGCAGCTGAGGGCCTGTGCTCTGGCAGGAGAAGGATGGCGAGTTCAGCGTGCTGCAGCTGGTGGGCATGCTGCGGGGCATCGCGGCCGGCATGAAGTACCTGGCCAACATGAACTACGTCCACCGCGACCTGGCTGCCCGCAACATCCTCGTCAACAGCAACCTGGTCTGCAAGGTGTCTGACTTCGGCCTGTCCCGTGTGCTGGAGGACGACCCCGAGGCCACCTACACCACCAGTGTAAGGGCTGGGGCGGCTGTCTCCTGGGATGGGGGCCTCAATGAGGTGAAGCAGCCCTCGCTCTGCTCCGGGGTCCTGTCCCCTGCCCACCTGGGGCGTGGGCCTCAGGAGGCAAGAACGCCTCTGGGGAGCATGGAGGAAGGGCCCTGACTGCGATCGTCCTGGGGGTGGCCTAGGGGACAATAGTGATTGGCCAGATCCCCACAGGGTGGCAAGATCCCGATCCGCTGGACGGCTCCGGAGGCCATCTCCTACCGCAAGTTCACCTCCGCCAGCGACGTGTGGAGCTATGGCATCGTCATGTGGGAAGTGATGACGTACGGCGAGCGGCCCTACTGGGAGCTGTCGAACCACGAGGTAGGCCCCCTCGCCCTGCCCAGCCCCATCCGGATCTGAACTGAAACCCTTTACTCATCCTCGAACCCCAGGGGCTGGGCAGAGAAGAGTTTTGGGGGCTAATCTTCATCTGGTACACCCCTTCATTGGTTCGTTCAGTGAATGTTTCTTGGGGGCCTACCATGTGTCAGGCCTTGTGCTGAGCTCCAGACCCAGTCCCTGCTTGCACTCAGCAGAAGGACGAGGAGAGAAGTAGCGGGTGTGGGGGAAGTGTGTGCGTGCACGCATGTGTGTATCTGTGTGTGTGTGTGTAAGTGCCTGGTGCCTCATGCAGCCTAGAGGCCTAGAAGGCTTCCCAGAGGGGGTCACGTCTCAGCTAGGACTAAGGCACGATAAAGCAGCAGCAGCCGGGTGAGAACACAGAGGGGAAGAGTGCCCTGGCTGAAGGGAGCAGAGAGTATAGGCGCCCAGAGACCGCGGGGAGGCTGGCTGCAGGGCACACAGCATGGCTGCTGCCCGGGGTACCCTGTGAGGGAGCAGAGTGTATAGGCGCCCAGAGACCGCGGGGAGGCTGGCTGCAGGGCACACAGCATGGCTGCTGCCCGGGGTACCCTGGAGGGAACAAAGTCAGGAGACCCTTCCTCCTCTGGAGACATCCTCTTAGCACCTGTCCTTTGTGTAGCGCTGAAGGTTGTGTGTCGTGCCTAAGGAAGGAGGCCAATCCTGCTGTTTCGGGGGCACCCCTTCTCTCCTCTAGCAGCCCCTGTGTATGGGGCAGTTTGGGGGCTGTGAAGGCACCCCGACCATCCTGCTCGCCCCCTCCCCCAGGTGATGAAGGCCATTAATGATGGCTTCCGGCTTCCCACGCCCATGGACTGCCCCTCCGCCATCTACCAGCTCATGATGCAGTGCTGGCAGCAGGAGCGCGCCCGCCGCCCCAAGTTCGCCGACATTGTCAGCATCTTGGACAAGCTCATCCGAGCCCCCGAATCCCTCAAGACCCTGGCTGACTTTGACCCCCGGTGGGTTCCATACCCTCTGTCCAGGGGGCCCCCGGTTTTACTCCTGAGCCACTTCAGCGTAATGGGCAGCCAGGGGCGGTGGGCAAGGGGCTCAGAAGTTACGCGTGGGCTTTACTTAGACTGGACCGGGTTGGCTCAGGTGGCACTAACGGAACCAATCAGCACATACAGTAAATGTGCCAGCGCGGCACTCAGCGCTTAACGTGTTTTAACTCATTTAAACAACTTAGGAGCTGGGTCCTGTAATCACCCCCCTTTTGTAGATGAGGAAACAGACGTAGGGCAATTAAGTGTCTTATGTGCTGGCAAGTGGCCGGGCTGGGACTGTGACTCTGAAAACCTGACTGTCTTAACATTTGGTTATTTTGTAGTAACTGGTGGTGGTGCCATCAGTAGAAGCAGAGGGGTGGCAGGAGCTTTAAACACTGACTGCTCCCGACACATCAGGCAGACTCCCGGAAGCCTACCTGACTTGGCTGCCCCGTTGTCCAGATGAGGGAACCGAGGCACAGGGCAGCTGAGCAAATTGCCGGGGTTAGGGAGCAGCATCATGGGCTGGACCCCGCAGCCCCTCACTCGCGGGCCGGTATCTCCTGTTGCAGGGTGTCCATCCGGCTGCCCAGCACCAGCGGCTCAGAGGGTGTGCCCTTCCGCACGGTGTCCGAGTGGCTGGAATCCATCAAGATGCAGCAGTACACTGAGCACTTCCTGGCGGCCGGCTACACGGCCATCGAGAAGGTGGTGCAGATGACCAACGAGTGAGTCTGCGCTCGGCCCCGCCCGTGCCTGCCCTCTCCCGCCTCCCGCCTCCCCAGGCTGCCTCTGGCTCCACCACCCATCTGCTCTTCTCTCTACCTTCCCAACGCTCCCCTCTCTTCTCTTTCTCTCTCCTTCTCTTTTGGGGAGGGTGGCTTTGCAGGAAGGGCAGAACCAGGCTGGCAGCCAGCAATTCTGGTCGCTTACTCGTGGCTCCGTCCTCTTCCTACATCTTTTTTCCACAGCGAGAAAATAATAGTAATTGTGATCATAACCGTAGCATTTATCGTGGGCTGTGCCAGCTCCATGCCTGAGCGCTTTGAATCAGCCCTCATGATAACTTGGCAGGTGGTTCCCGTCAGTAGTCCCACTGGGCAGGTCAGAAACAGTACAGCCCAGGGTCCATGGCCATTTGGGGGATTCCAGCCCTGGTCAGTCAGGGTCCAGAGCTCAG
Source organism: Phocoena phocoena (assembly GCF_963924675.1). NCBI lineage: Eukaryota > Metazoa > Chordata > Mammalia > Artiodactyla > Phocoenidae > Phocoena > Phocoena phocoena. The sequence goes on along the minus strand of NC_089219.1, from coordinate 12,338,925 downwards.
GGACCATGGAGGTCATTAGTGGAGAAGCTGAGGCTCAGAGAGGTTACACGGCTTACTCCAGGTCACACAGTTTGTAGCTGAGAAAAGAAAGGCTTCACTTCACAGCCATCACCTGGTTGAATTCCCTATTTGCCTTGTGAATAGATGCTATTATTACTTCCCTATTTAAGTAGGAAAACTGAGGCTGAGAGGTTACGTAGGTTGCCCGAGGTCACGCAGCCAGTTAGGGGCAGCGTTCCTCTCCAGGACGCTGAGAAGAAATGGGCAGAGCCCTTGGACTTCCCTGGCTGATGCCGAGGAGAGAGGGCACCAGGCCAGCCCATCCCAGGCACCTCTCCCCGTGTGGTTGACTCTCAGCTCTGCGGTCCAGCTTGGCAAGAAGTGGCAGTTACCCCTTACCCTGGCCCTGTGTTCTGCCTTTTGTCAGGCTGCCCTATGGGAGCTCTTCTCTCCTCCCAGCTCCAGCATCAGGGACCCTTCCCGGCATGGACTTGGCATGGACACCTCCTCCCACCCCAGGAGGGAGAAGACATTACCCTCTTAGCTTTTTGTGCTTCTAAAAATACTGTTAGTTCCCAATAGCCCAGCTTGTGTAAGGTCCAAGGTCATGGTGGGAATGAGCCTTGGGGCTGAGAGGTTTTGGGAATCACATGGGAAGGGACGACCCAGGCGTCCCACAGTTCTGGGTCACAGTTCTGGGATTTGGGCCTGTGTCTGAACATTCTCCAAGGCCTCTGAAAACTGCTCAACTGGGCTTCTGACCTGCTGCTCAAGGCCTCTCAGACTAGGCCCCGGCCTGCCCCAGGGGAAGGCTGGGATGAAAGTCAGGCAGGGACAGAGCTGACCAGAGGGCGGCACGGAAATGTGGAGAGAAGAGACGGGCCCCAGGATATCTTTTGTTTCCAGCCAACTGCAGGGTCCAAAGCTTGGGCTCTGCAGTCACACCTGGGTTCGAGCCCACACTGGCCACTCCCTAGCTGGTGGTTTTGGTCAAATTAGGTTTCATCTTTGAACCTTGGTTTCTGTTTCCCCGTTGTGGGGATTGCATGGGTGCAATACAGATGATATGCCTGGTACGCAGTGAGGGCTTAACCCATGTCACTCTTCCCTTTTCCTCCATGCCCTTGCTTTCCACCCATAGCCTGCGGGCAAATACCAGGGTTTCTCGGCTCCCTCCTCCAACCTGGGAACCTGGAACGGCCCCCTTTGCCCCTCCAGGAGCTCCCACTGAGGACAGTGAAGTTTCTCTTCTGGGTGAGCAGAGCTGAGGGCACGGAGAAGTGCATACAGGAAACACATGTTCGTAGAAGCTTCCCGAAATAGCCCGGGGTGCTCCTCGGCCAATTCCTTTCCCACGAGCAGGAAGGAGCAGGGACGGGGCTGTCTTGGATCGGTGGAGGGTGTGTGTGCTGTGTTTTGAAAAGGCCTGCATAAAGGCAGGAAGTCATTCCACGCTGCTTCTCCTCCCATCAGCTCCACTGGTGCTCAGATCTGGGGCCTGTGTGACTCACACCACTGCCTCCTTCAGTACTTCAATTAAATGAAAGAAAGGGGGGTCTCAAAGTGCTTTCTCACCCCGAAAGCTCTGTCTACACATGCTGTGGATCCCAGTGCGAGGCTCTGAGCCGCTCTCAGAATTCAGCCCTTCTGGGATGGGGTCTGGATTTCGGCTTCAATGCCCTTACCCCCGCCTTTGCCTCCCTGCTTCCTTTGGCCCCTTCCAGGGGGCTGGCCGCTCGGTTCCCTGTGGTCCCACAGTGGCCACCTTTTCTCGTCTTGAGCATTCACCGTGTTATTTTGGACTCACTTGAGTTTCTAGCTGGAGTAGTGAGTGGTTCTAAATGTGTTTCGAGGAGCTAATGAAAGCAGTGGATGTTACACCCCAGAAAAATACCCAGTCCAACAAAAGGCCCATCCAGTGTGCGAGGCTGTGGATACAGCGTCCCGAGAGGGCGTGGGGACACTGGCTGATGGGTCTTCTGGTCTCCGAGTGCCCTCAGCCCAGGCGTGGCGCTGATGGGATGTTTGCTGAGAGCATGAAAGATCAGGCCACCTCTCCCTCCACTCTCCTTGCACCAAGGGCCAGAGCACAGTCGGTGCTCACCGGGGAGATTGTGGCCTTTGAATTCCCTGAGGCCGGGGCTGGCCTTGTGAGTGCTCAGGAAGAAGGTGGCCTCAGGCATGTGCTTCCCCACCCCTGTGATGGGAGTTGATCCAAGGAAGTGACTGCCTTGGGTGTCAGAGTGGGGAACTGAGGCGGGGGCAGGAACAGACTTGCAAGAGGCCGCAGGCATTGGCCGGTCTGGGAGCCTCATCCTGTGTGTGTCCCTGTTTATAGTTAGGAAATGAGGCAGGGAAGGTTTGGGGGGCTTTGTGTTGGAAGAGACTGGGGCTGGGGCAGGTGGCTTAGAAGCATCTAATCAGAGCCTCCTATTTTACGTATAAAGAAACTGTGGCCCAAAGACAGGACAGGACCCACCCGAGGCTCTGGTGGAATCCAGGACTAGAATTCGGCCTCCTGCCTCCCAGCCCAGGACTCCTCCTCCTACACGGACCTCAGAAGCACCCTCAGCTCCCGCCCTGTCAGGTTAACTTCACCAACCTGGGAGAGGGGCCCCAGGCAGCCTGGGCAATGGCTCAGTCGCCACTAAAGCATTCATTCATTCATTTGGCAGGCACTCCTTGAGGGCCTACTGTTTACCAGGCCTATCCTGGACCTTGGGAGGGGCTGGGAGTGAGGGGATGAGCCTGGGGCACTAGGCCCTACCGTTGCTCTGCTATAGCTAACATAACCCACTGGTCCTTAAACCATACATCAGGGTCTTTGGGATCTGATCAAATGCAGACTCCCTGCCCCGCCTTCAGAACTTCAAAGTCAGTGAGTCTGGAGTTGGGCCCAGGATCCTGCCTTTTCAGTAAGTGCCTCCTTCCCTGCTGGTCCGAATACTTACCTGGGAGCCACACTTAGACACCTACAGGTATGGGGGAAACAGTGCTTCTTTTCCATCACCCTCAACTGTATAGGTTAGAAATGGCGCTGTAGTGTTGGGTTAGGAAGTTCTCCCAGATGTCTGACTCCTGGCCTTCCTGCTTCAGTCCCTGAGCCGCCCTCCCACACACCTGAAAGTCATGTCTCCGGAACTGCAAATAGGAGCTTACACCATATAGTTAGCTCCCTTTACAGCCAGGAGAGGGCCCGTAAAAACCTGGGTGTTTTCATGGGTTTGGGCTGGTGGACGAGGATGGTGAAGGAGCAAACTCCCAGAGTAAGCAGTAAGGTCCGCTCCAGGGCTCTTGGAGTATAAGTGGTTTTACAAGGGGATGGAGGGGCATGGAAAGGAGGGGCAGGGAAGGGCTATGGGCTCCTGGGCGCGTCTTTCTGTCTGGTACTAATGCCGCCTTACCCCTCTGCCACCAGTATCCGGGATCTCCCACTCTCCAGTTAGGCACTGTTATCCCATTTTACAGGTGAGGAAATTGAGGTCCCTAAAGGGAAAACCCCTACCTCAGGGTAACCTAGTCACTGGATCTGGTCACCTGAAAGGCCCTCCCATTAGAGACCAGCAGAACTTTAACCTCTGATGGTCCCTCAGCAAGGATCTCCTGAGTCCTTCCTCCGTTATGAGAACTTGGAGGGAGTGGAGGTGAAACAAGGTGATGGCTGTGACGAGACCTTGGGCAGAGAGCTTTGAGCGACACCCCCAGAGGGTCCCTGGCATCTGGTGATGGCATCAGTGCTGCCTGGGGAGGAGCCTTACCTGGGGACAGACCCCAGGGTGGGGGAGGGCAGCCTTTGTTCACAGCTGGCTTGATTCAGCTCCCCCACCTCTTAGCCTGGGTCACTTTGGGCAAGTCACTTCACCTCTTTGAGCCTCAGTTTTCTAGTCTGCAAAATGGGGGCAAAAACAGCACCTACCATAGATTTTGTGCAGATTTGATTTAAAAAAAACAAAGCTGCTCGCATTCAGCGCTTCAATCACTTTCCGAATTTTGTCGGTGTCGGCAGGCTTTCCGGATATGCATCCACTCATCAGACCTCTGCCTTACGAGCTCTGCCCCCCAGGCACCCAGGGCCCCCTCCCCGCTCCCTCTTCTCTCCCCTCACCTCCCTGCCGTGGCTGCCCACCTCTCCAGAGCAGGCCCCTCACTCTCCCTCTCTCCCTCCCCCGCACAGCGACATCAAGAGGATCGGGGTGCGGCTGCCCGGCCACCAGAAGCGCATTGCCTACAGCCTGCTGGGCCTCAAGGACCAGGTGAACACAGTGGGGATCCCCATCTGAGCCCTGACAGACCTCGTGACCCCCTCAGCTAAGAATACTTGAAGAAACAGACTGGCTTTCCTGCCAGCTCCATGCTGGGCCACCAGGGACCTTATTTATTTCTAGTCCTTCTTTATTGATGCCACCCTGAGGGCTCTGCTGGGGGGTCTTGGACGATACCTTGGCCTGAGCTGAGGAGATGCTCAGGGACCTTGGGCAGGGGGGCCTCTTCATCTACCAAGGACAGACAGCTAAGCACTTAGCAGTCACCATCGTGTTCCCAGCATCCCCGGGGGCAGGAGCCCCGCCAAGGCCTTTGGACACACACGTGGGACATTGCTAAACTGACCTCCCCTTCGCCGTCTCAGGAGGTGGGGCGGTCAGCCTGCAGCAGTCACAGGAGCAGGGTACCTCACGAGAAGAGGACAAACAGCGGAGTCAGCTGGGCAAGACCCACAGCGGTTCTCCCGTCCCTCTAGTGCCTTCCTCAGCCCCCCAGGCCCCATCCTCAGCCCCCACGGGCCAAACACTTGCTTCCTCGGGGCCCTCACAGGATGCTTGGTTGTGTGGAGGGTTTTTTTTTTTTTTAATATATATTTTGTACTTTGTGGAGAGAATGTGTGTGCGACAGGGGCCCGGCTAGGACTGGGGGCAGACAACGGCCTGTGTCAGACACTCCCAGGCTGGGGGCTGGCCCATCCGGCCTCTCACCCCTTTAGACGACATTTTCTACTCTGTCAGTATTAATGATTTTGTTCTGTTGCATATTTTTCTTCGAACCTTAATTTATTATTATTTTTTTATATTTATTGTTAGGAAATGACTTATTTCTGCTCTGAAATAAAGCTGCAGATTGTCAAACAGCGGGGTTGGAGAGGCTTTGTGTCAGCAGTGGGTGGCGGAGGGCTCACCCCACCCAGAGTGTTTAAACAGAGCTTCTTACGCAAGGCGCACATGTCATGTAACGCTGGGAATGGGGTGGGTGGAAAGTGGGCGGAGGGCCAGGGAGTGGGCCCTGCCGAGTCTGGCTTCCACGCCAACAGGCCTCTGTCACCTTTGATCTCAAGGCTTCTGGAGGGCTTAGGGGGTGGGGGTGGGGCGGGGGGAGAACGGTGAGAACACCCATCAGCCTCCCTCCCACACATCTCCACGGAGTTGTTGAAATAGATTCTTCATCCATGTAGGGCTCTGAGGTTTACAAAACTTTTCACAAGTTTGGGCTTGTTGGAGCCTTAGCACTCCGAGTTTTGTGGGTAGCCCCATTTTACAGAAGAAGAAAACTGAGGCCAGGCCCAGTGACAGGGCTTGCCCAAGGCTACACAGTGAGTTAGAGGCAGAGGCCAGACTTGAAAGCAGGGCCTTGAATCCCAGTTAGATGCTTTTCTCACAGAGGGGCGACTGAGACTCAGAGATGTGCAGTGACTTGCCCGAAGTCACACAGCAGGAAGGAGCAGGGGCTTTGAGGGAAGCCAAAGCCCGGATATTACACCCCAAACCTTCTCCACTGTACAAGGTTGCTGCCTGGTATGCCAGAGGTTGTTCACAGTGGGCCTTAGGAAGGTGTCACGCACAGGTGACCAGAGACAGGACCAGATGAGCAGAAGTGGTCTGGGGCACAGAAGGAAGCCTTCCTGGAGGAGGTGATCCAGAGCTAAGAGCTCAGGGACAAGTAGGAATTAACCAGTGAAGCACTGGGAGAGGGTGATGCAGGCAGAGTAAACTGTGGAGGTAGGAAACCGAGTGATGTTGTAAGGAGGAACCACGAGCAATTTGGTGTTATTGGGGCGTGATGTAGGGTGCTGAAGAGATCTCCAGGGCCTTGTAAGGCAGTTCCAGGAGTGGGGATTTTAAGTTGAGGGCGATGGGGAGACACTCAAGACTCTAAAGAGGAAGAGATGTGATTACATTGCCCCAAACAGAAGTCACTGGTAGAGGCAGGCCCAGAACTCGGGCCTCTTGATTCCCAGCCTAGAGCTATGGGGAGACAGGAGACATCCTGGCAAAGTTGGGAGGGCGCTCAGCTTGCCTTGGGGCCTCAAGGTGCCTACTCCGCCCTGACTCCCTACAGCTGCAGGAGAGCTGCCTCCATGGGGAGCTCTGGGTCCCGGCCCACTGAGCATCAGTGTTTCCTGAAGTGTTGGGCGGGGCTGGGGTTGGGAAAGGTAAGAGAGGACAGGGACCAGCTCACCAGACCTTTCTCCCGTTAGCACTGGGCCACCTGGGTGTGCTGGGCATGGTGGCTGCGTCGGGCCTTCCTGGAACCTGACCCTTGCCTGTCGTGCCCCAGGTGGCCACCGTGGCTCTGTTGCTGGGCTATGGCAGCTGCCACCACTGTTGACAAAGCTGTTGGTCCAGCAAGGAGCAAGTCTAGAATCCCCCAGTGGTCTGGGCTGTGAGGGCACCTGAGACCAGGCTCGGTCCCATTCCCAAAGCGACTCAGCCACCCTATGGCCCCACTGGTGAGCACCAGTGGACACGAGAGGTGGCTCCGCGTGCTGCGGAGGTGGCGGCCTGTGTTCCCTCGCTCACTCTCTCACAGTGGACGTAAGGCCTACTAAGGGCCTATGACATTGCACAGGCCTGTGGCCTACAGACTGGGTCAAAGGCCAGTGGGCAGCCGTCTGGAGCCTCCAACAGACCCCACAATTAGCAAGAGGGGAAACTTAATTTTTTAAGTGAAGGCAAACCCAGTTCTCCCCTCTAAAGGGCCTAGAAGCTGTGACATCCTGGTAGCAATGAGCACATCCAGCCCCCAGATCTTGGTTCCTAAACACCACTCTCTAATAAAAGGAATCAGAGCTCCTTAGAGAAATGACTGATTCCAGGGCCGAGGCAGGGAAAAATGCAAGATGAGTCTGGAGCATCTTGCAGTGCTAGAGAGTAGGGAAATGCTCAAAAAATAAACAGGTGGTGGGATATCAGAACAGGAGCCAACCTGAAAGAGATCCCAATGGCCAAACCTAAACCAGGGTGAGCAACGGAGCAAATAACAGAATTAGATTATCATCCAAAGTATAAAATAAATATCCATGAGTCCGTACTGATATAATGATTGAAGAAATAAATAAATGGGGGAGACTAGACACATCTCCCTTACAGAAGAATTTCAAATAATTCATGTAGGTTTTCCCCCTCCAGGAGGTGGAGCTTAGTTCCCCCACTTCTCTGAGTGTGGACTGGACCTAGTGAAACCCTCCAAAGAAAGGAAATATAAAAAGGGTTTAAAAAAAAAGAAAGAAAAAGAAAAAAATGTTTACAGTAGAGAAACCTGGCAAACACCACCATAACTAGGTTAACATCATCAGTGAAAAAACAAACAAACAAACCCAGGAATATGTTGCTTGAATTTGATTGGATGTCAGCAAACACACAGGAGTTACCAGGTGCCACCCACTGCTCCAAGTGCTTTGCCCATATTTATTCATTTAATCTTTCCAGCAACCCTTCGAGGTAGGTACCATCATTATCCCATTTTATAGATTTGAACAGTGAGGCACAGGGAGGTTAAGTAACTCTCCAGAGCCACTGGCTCAGGTACAGAAGGAGCAGGAGATGAGCCCAGGCGGTCTGGGGCCTTGACAAAATGCTTTTCCGTTTGCCACCTTCAACTGCCAAGACAGGACCTTCTCCTCTCTCTGCTATAATGGGCACCTCCGGAAACTGAGGCCACGTAACCTGCCCAAGGTCTCCAAATACCACAGGGGCCCAACGCCCCAGGCACCCAGATTGGAGTGGGGAGGGGAGAGGTTGGAGACTGTTTGCTGCTTCCTCCCGCTCTGGGCCATGCTGGGCATTGGGGCGGTAGGGATGAATAAGGTCCTTCTCTGCTCTCAAGGAGCTCTTAGCCAGGCAGGGCCAGCAGTGGCAACACAGCAGGACTCAGGCCAAGAAGGAGAGGAGCTGGGTATCATAGGAGCCAGAGGGGGGCACCTGACTCAGCCTGGAAGGTTCAGGCAGGCTTCTTGCAAGAAGAGAAGCCATCCAAGTTGAGGCCAAGGTCAAGAGGGAGTCCATCAGGTGAGGGGGAGAGAAGGGTCCCCAGAAGAGCTTGTCCCTGCCCTCCATACTCCAGACCTTTGTGAGTGGGGCCTGAGTCTCCCTCATCTGACCAGGACAAGCCCTGCGCTGGTTCCAAGGCCACCCTGGCCCCTGACTGTTGCGCCACGAGCAGCCCTATGTCGCCAGCCCTGCTCTCGTTCCCACCCCAAGCAGAACCTTCATCTCTGGCCTCAGTCATCTCAGCTGGGAAGTGGGCCTGCAGCCCACTGCGCTCCCTGGGCTCTGAGCTGCAGGGGCCTTGGCAGCCCTCTGATGCACCCAGCAAAGCCCTAAAGGAGGCGAAGGCAGCAACTGCAAGGACGCTGGGTGGGGAGTTGCCCTCTTTCTCTTCTGCTCCCGGTCTGGATGGCAAGTAAAAACTATCACCAGGTACCGGCCTTGGGTCTTCTAGTTAATTAGTAAATCATAGAGGAGTGGGCAAGCCCTCTGCCCCTCCTCCTCACCCCATTCCCCACCTTTAGCTGTGGCCCAGGGCTGAGGGTAGGGCCTGGTACACAACAGATGCCGCTAGAACAGGGGTTGGATGCTTGCGGTGTGTAAAGTGCTTGCATTCTCATGTCTGGTCTTCTGTGCCTTTGCGCATGATCGCCATGCCTTCGTGGCCCCCTCCCCAGAGCAGTGTTTGGCACCCACTAGGCCCTCAATAAATATTTGCTCAATAAACGAATAATGAAGGAGAGAGGGGCCACGCTTTTGGGATCTGGGGGCTCACTGGAGCCATATGGAGGCAGATTATTCAATATCCCCACGTGTGGGTTGTGTCCGGGAGGCATGCTATGCAGATGGCCTCAGCTCTCGCTGACTGGCCAGGACCACGCATGCAAGCAGTAAAGGAGAAGGGATTGAGCATTTCTGAGCACCCACTATGTGCCAGTCAGTGTGCTAAGCCCGAGACCCACATTGTCTTATTGAAAGATCACAATGACTCTGCAAGGCATGGATTATCCCCATTATACAGATGGGGACACTGAGGCTCAGCGAGGTTATGGTAGCAGACCAAGATCCCACAGCCAGGAGGTGACAGAGCAGAATATGAGACAAGGGCTATCTCATCCCACTGCCTGCTGCTGAGTGACATCTGGGAGTTTGTGGGGTTCTTAGGAAGCAGGGCAGCAGGAAGACCCTTGACTAGAAGTAAAAGGGAGCTCTGTCACCTCCTGATGACCTTGCTGTGGGACCCTGGTCGCGTCCCTTGGGGCGCTGCATCTCGGTTTTTCCATTTGTCATATGGAGGGTGCAAGGAAGTCCATCCAGGCTGGGCTGAGGGGCTCCTGCTCCCCAACCATAGATTGCCCACCCCCACTCCTGGCACCCTCTCCCCAGGCAGCTCCAGGCAGCCGGCCCCACTCCAGCCCCTCAGGGTCTGGCTTTCTAATGCAAACCTTATCAGCTATTCTCTGTTGGCAGAACCAGACTGGGGTTTCTGGGAAGCCGCGGCTGCATCCCCCCTGCCAGGGGCCCCATTTCCGCAGCCTCATCACATTCCCCAGCGGCCTCGGCAGCCTGGATGGACGGATGCAGTTTCCACTCTGGTCTGGCAGCCAGGCAGCTGCGTGACCAGGTCTCCCGCTGGGCGGAGGGGTCCTTCCCCCAGGGACCAAGCCTCGGGGCCAGGCAAACCAGTCCCAGCATCTGGGCCCAGACAGTTACACTCCAAAGCCCCAGGACGTCTCCACACGCCTCTTCCCCCAAACTCCACACCTCTGCCATTGCTCCTTCCAGACACCCCAACCTGTTCGCAATTCCCCATCTGAGCCCTCCCCCATCTCTGCACAGACTCCCCTCCTTCATTTATGCTTGAGGAAACTGCACTCACTCTTCCAGGCCCAACTCAAGTTCTCCATCCTCCAGGAGACCTCCAGAACCATTCCTGCTACCATCTGATTTAGGAAAAACCAGCCCCATTCTCCCATGCGGCTTCAGCACATGGACCACAATGGGGCTGGAATGACATTCAAGGTGGGTCCGTCTGTCCCTCACTAGCTCCTCTGAGCAAGTGAGGGACAGAAGTTCCCTCCGTATCCCTTTCTTCAAGAACTCCATGAACTGGAACTGTTATCATCTACCCCATGGGCAGGGGGACTGTGATAACTTACTTGGTCACCCTACCGTGACCATTTGCCCATGATAACTTTGCCCATGATAACTTACTTGGTCACCCTACCGTGGGGTATACAGAAGGGAAAGGCTTGCCCAAAGCCCCGCAGCTGGCAAGTGGCAGAGTCAGGATCAGAACCTGGTACGTTGGCCCAGAGCCCTGCTCCCCGCTGATGGGCTTCTTTTCTTTCTTTTTGAATCTTTTTTTTTTTTTTTTTACATCTTTATTGGAGTATAATTGCTTTACAATGGTGTGTTAGTTTCTGCTTTATAACAAAGTGAATCAGTTTTACATATACACATGTTCCCATATCTCTTCCCTCTTGCGTCTCCCTCCTCCCCACCCTCCCTATCCCACCCCTCCAGGCGGTCACAAAGCACCGAGCTGATCTCCCTGTGCTGTGCGGCTGCTTCCCACTAGCTATCTATTTTACGTTTGGTAGTGTATGTATGTCCATGCCTCTCTCTCGCCTTGTCCCAGCTTACCCTTCCCCCTCCCCATATTCACTGATGGGTTTCTGAGTGAACGAGACTAGGCTTTCTCCAGGGCCTACTCTGTGCCACCCACTGCCTGGACCTCTTTCCCACACACCCTTGGCATGACCCACCAGCTTCCTCTGACCTTTCAACACATGCATCACAGCCTCAGAGAGGATCCCCCATCACCCAACTTAAAGGTACCCACGACCCCCACCATATCTCCTTCATGCACTTTTTTTTAAACTAATTTATTTATTTATTTATTTTTGGCTGTGCTGGGTCTTCGTTTCTGTGCGAGGGCTTTCTCTAGTTGCAGCAAGTGGGGGCCACTCTTCATCGCGGTGCGCGGGCCTCTCACTATCGCAGCCTTTCTTGTTGCGGAGCACAGGCTCCAGACACGCAGGCTCAGTAGCTGTGGCTCACGGGCCCAGTTGCTCCGCGGCATGTGGGATCTTCCCAGACCAGGGCTCGAACCTGTGTCCCCTGCATTGGCAGGCAGATTCTCAACCACTGCGCCACCAGGGAAGCCCCCTTCATGCACTTTTGACTCTTTGCAGCTACAGGCTCACATGATGTGATAATCGTCTGTCATAGATGCCACCTCCTGCCCGCCAGCCAGTTCCATGAGGGCCAGGGCAGGCCTGTTTTGTGGCTCCTGGATCCCCAGACCTGACTCCTGTGGGCTGCCCTCACGTATTTAATGTAGGAATCGGTGAATGGTTCTTGGTACTAGGGAAAGGGTGGGTAGTGGGAGAATCCAAGTGGTCCCCTCACAGAACCCCCTACCCCCCAGTCTGCCTGGGGAGAGACACTCATGGAAACAAGAATACTCAAAAGTTCAGTGCTGTGTGCTATGACCCAGAGAAAGAGCAACTTGGTCAGTCTGGGGTGGGTCAGGGAAGGCTTCCTGGAAGAGGCAGCCTCTAACCTGACTTGAAGGATGAGGTGGTAAGTTCATCTCAGAAGCCAAAGGACAGCCAGTGTGGCTGGCCTTCTGAGATGGTCTCGTTGGCCTGCTAGGGATTTAATTTCGATCCCGAGGGTGGCACCAAGGAGCGGATTCTTAACATGGGGGGCGGAGGTTGGGCAAGAAAAATCTCAACTTTTTTTTTTTTTCAGGATTGTGTTGTCCCCTTGTAAAATTTTTTGCCTGCCGTTTGTAAGACCAGAGCTACTGCCTGCCTGGCCCTGCAGGGCCTGCTCTCCAGAACAGGACTGTGTCCCGGAGGATGCAGGTGTCCCGGTCCCACACCCTTCCCACCACATCCCCAGCCATCTGTGTGGGAAGGTCCATTGTGGTGGCCTCTGACATCACGGCGGGGGGTAGCATGATGTCACAGGGCCTCATTGTGGCCATGGAGAGGGAGGTGCCCCCCCCAGAGGCCCGCTCCCCACCCCCTGCCAAATCCCATTAAGCACGGGCTGGGAACAAAGGAAGGCGCTTTGTACTTTAACCCTGTCTGAAGCGAGTCACTGGCTGCAGAGGGAGGGGACAGCAAGAGGTTTTGCATTCCAAAGCCTGCCACCTCCCCTAGCTGTGTCTCCAGGTCGGGCTGGAGGCCCTGCTGCCACCACCAGTCGCTGCCTCCATGCCCCCAGGGCTCCTCGCTGGGCTCCCAGCAAGTAGGACAGCAGAGATAAAGAGAGTCCAGGCCCTGCACCTCCCGCACCAGGTCGCCCTCAGCTCTGGGGCCAGAACCTGTGAGGAGGAGGCTAGAGGCAGAAAACCCTCCTGGACGCCTGACATGACAGTCACCCTGAGATGAGGACGGGAGGCCCTGGGGGCTCCAGGGGGCCCCGGGCGGGGCAAAGGAGCAGAGTCAGCTGGAGTCAGATGGCAGAAGTCCCTGAAAGACAGACCTGGGGGAAGCAGTCTCTGCGCACAGATGGAGGACCGAGGCCTAGAGAGGGACAGAGCTTGTCACCCAGCAGCGTCTGTGAACATTTATACAACGCCTACTGAGAGCCATACTAGTCCGTGCTGTGGCTTGGTCGTCTGATCCTTGAAACCCTGGATGGTGGTAGCCAGCACCAACCCCAGGCCTGGCCACTTTGGACAGGGACTCAGGGGTCCCTGAGGGAGGAGGGGGCAGGACTCCTGAGGCTCAAGCTCTGGGGTCAGAGGACCAGGTTTGCAGTTCCTCCTCGGCCACTAACTTGCTTGCTCTCCCTTACTGAGCCTCCGTTTACACATCCATAGAATGGAACTAACTGTACCCCTCTCAGGGGTTGTCCTGAGGGCTGGACGAGACAGTATGAGCACCCAGAACTCTCCTCCAAATCATTAACCCACCCTCACCGCACCCTCAGCTGGAGGTGGGGGCAGGGAGTCCCTAGGCCTGGCACCCCTGCCCCACCTCCGTCTCTCCTTGGGTTTCAACCCTCCACCAAGCTCTTCCAGGCTGGCATCTGGAACCTGTCTGGGGCCTCGACTGTCGGCTGGGGACACCTAGGTGGGGGTAGGTACAGCTCCAGGAGAGGCCTCGGCAGCACCCCTACCGCCTCCCAAGTGGGTTTCTCCATCCTTGGCAGAGTGCCTGGGCATGCAAAGAGGCCAGGAGTAGCTTGGTTTCAGACAACAAAGTCCTGTTTCTCCCCAGCCTGAAGAATGCCCGGCACCCCCTCCTGCCCCCGCCCCATCAATATCTATTACCGAGGCCTAGCGTTCACTCCATGGGGCCCAGGCTGGGCACTGGCTCTGCCCTGAGCCTCTGGGCAGCGCTGGCCCCTTACAGTGTGAGAGTGCCACTCCCGCCCCTCAGCAGCCTCCCCTGCCCACCATCTCACACACACACACTCGCACGAGCACACACACACACACACACACACACACAAACACACACACATACATGTGCGCGAGCACCAAACAGCCCAGCCCTTGGGTCGGAGCCCTGAGCCCAGTCCAGAATCCGAGGCAGTCTGGGGCAAAGATGTCTGCAGCAGGTTACGAAGGAAGAAGGGCCCACAGAGTGTGAGCGCCCTGCCTCACCTTGCTCTTCCTGTGTCTTTGCACTTGATGATGTTGTTAAAAATATCCAAACTTGGCAAAGCAAGAAGTCACAGCCCCACCCACGCCTGCCCTTATTTTTTGAATTGGTGAAATCCCAGGGTCTGAGCCCCTGATTCTGTTCAAGCCCCTTATTTTTCCCAAGGAGGATGCAGAGGACCAGGATGGGCAAGAGGTTTGCCCAGGGCCACAGAGCCTTGTCGGGCTGGGCCTAGAGGGAGCGTAGGGACCGGTGAAGGCCATACACACTCTGGTGGGATCTCATTCTGAGCCTAGCCAGGGGCAGTGGGGAGAACTGGCCTCCCTGGTAATGGCTGCACCCTTTGTACAGATGAGAACACTGAGCTTTGGAGGGGAGTGGCCCAAGGTTACCCAGCGAGGAGCAGAGCGAGGATTTGAGCTGCAGCCCTGGGGCCCTACGGTTGGCATGGATTGTCAGAGATGCTGAGCCCCCAGGTCCCCTCCCTGGCCACCACAGACCCCAGTACAGTCCCAGGCCTCAGCTAGGGCAGGCCCAACTGGGAGGAGGGAGGCGGGTGTTCAGGCCCAGGCTGCTGCCCTGGTCTTGACCCCTGAGCGGGCTCTGCCCTCCTGCCACAGCCCTGGCCAGATTCTGCCCAGACACCTCAGGAATGTGGGGGGAGGGGGACTCAGGGAAGATGGGGCCTGGGGTCCAGGGGTGGACAGAACAAAGAAGCCACGTGTCTGGACTCTCCCTGCACCCTGGGCTGGACCATAGCTGGCAGAGGGGAACCCCCGAGGGTGGCTCAGGCGTGTGTCCCTGAGTGCTGTGTGACCCTTGGAATGCAGCTACCCGTCTCTGGTTTCCCGGGCTGCAAAACGGAGTGCAGGAGCAGGGGACTGCAGGCCGAGGAGCCTGCTGAAGGTCTGAGGCCGGGGCCTCTGGCAGAGGGGTAGAGAGAAGAGGGGGCCAGCCCTGCGGTGGGCTCCTCTCCCTGCCTCCTGCCGCAGCCTCAGGAATTGCCTTAATTACAGCGTCAGCCTCACTGTGCTTCCTGCCATAAACCCAGGAATCTAAATTAGAAGGCAGGAGGCTGGCTCCCCCTTCCCTCCGACCCCTCAAGTCTGCCGGGAAGTTCTCCTAGAGACAGACCGCTGGTGGGGGGCTAACTACAGAGGTGCCCAGGGCTTAGACTGGGGTGGGAGCCAGGCAGGCGGGCGTCTGTCCCCAGAATCCTCGTGTCTGTGTCTGCGAGTGCCTGCTGTGCGCCAGGCACGGGGCTGAATTAGCACATTTGATCCTTCCAGAAGTACTGCAAGACGGACGTCAAGGTCCATTCAACAGAGGAAGAAACTGAGGCACGAGCTCACGGTCCCCCAGGGTGTTGGAGGCTAAGCCAGCTGGACCCAGGTTTCCAGCTCCCAGGCCAGGGCTGGTCCCTTTGTAGAAGGCAGAGGGGAGGGTGGGGGACAGTGGAGTTGGCTAGTCCTTCCTGGGGAGTGGAGGGGGGACCCTGAAACATGAGCCTGCCCCCGCAGCCCCAGGGGGAGATGGGAGGGAGGTTGCTGGGCGGGGGTTGAGGGACTGCTGTGCAGCGACCAGGCAGGGTGCAGGCCAGGTGCAGGGCACGTGAATGGTTCTCCACCACCCTCGGACCTGGCCAGGTAGACCAGCGCTGGGGCTGGGGCCCTTCCGATTCTGAGGGAAACCCAGCCAGGGACCAGGGTGCGTGCATGTGTGTGTGTAGCTTGTATTTGTGTGTGACAGTGAGTGTGTGCGTGCCTGCGTGTGGTGGGGAAGTGAGGTCATCTGGGCAGAAGGGAGCTGAGCTTGTCCAAACCACTGGAGCCACTAGGGGAGAGAGAGACAGACTCGGGGTGGGGGAAGGCAGGGAGTAGGGGGTGCTGAGGGAGGGAAAGAGACCAAGGCAGTGGGGAGAGAAACAGGGAAGGACAGAGCCAGAGGGATGAGGTGGGGTGGGAGGCAGACAGACAGACAGGATGATGGCGGATGTCGGTTTGGTGGAGGGGAGACAAGAGATGCCCAGGAAGAGGGCGAATTGGAGAAAGGGAGCCAGAGAGCAGAGATGGGGGAGGGGTGGGGCTCCCCTGGAGGGAAGGGGGCTGTAGTCTAGGCAGCTTCCCGCCCATGCCTCCCCTGAGTAGGGGACCAAGGGAGGACTCCTTATATCTGCTTTTGTTCTGGTCAGTGGGTCTAAGATCACCCGTCCCTAAGGCAATATTTTTTTGGAGGGGATTATAAGAACCATGATTTTTATTTTATTTTATTTTGAATTTTATTTTACTTATTTTTTATACAGCAGGTTCTTATTAATTATCCGTTTTATACATATTAGTGTATACATGTCAATCCCAATCTCCCAATTCATCCCACCATCACCCCGCGCCCACCTTCCCTCCTTGGTGTCCATGCGTTTGTTCTCTACATCTGTGTCTCTGTTTCTGCCTAAGGCGATATTCTGAGGACCTCTTATCTGTGCATGCCAGGGTGTGGTCTACCTAAAGGAGCAAAAGCCCAGAGGCTGAGGAGGCCAGGGAGTGGTCCCAGAGTGTGCCCTGAGAGGATGGGGGGGCAAAGAAGGGAGGCTGGCAGAGACAGTAGGGGCAATTCAGATGGAGGAACAGCATGGGGGTCATCCAGGAGGCTGTGCAAAGCTGGGTCTGGGCCACACCCTGGCAGGGCTGGGGCAGGGACCAGGCGTCTGCTTCTCACCAGCCACATCCCCAGTCCGTTTTTGGCTCTCCCACCATCCAACACCCCTTAAGTGGCTTATGAGGCGCCATGGGCCCGGCAACCTGGCTGACTTCTCACTGTGCTTACCCTAACCCAGTGGTTCTCAAGCGTGGTGATTTTGCCCCAGTGGGACATCTGACAATGTCTGAAGACATTTTTGTTTGTCAGAATTGGTGTGTGTGTGTGTGAGTGTGTGTGTGTGTGTGTGTGTGTGTGTGTGTGTGCTACTGGTGTCTATTGGTAGAGGCCAGGCATGCTGCTAAACATCCTATAGGACAGCCTGTACAACCAAGAATTGTCCAGCATACCCATCACCCTTCTGTTCCCAGGCGTGCCAAAGTTCCTGCCTCGGGGCCTTTGCACGTGCTGTTGGCCCTGCTTGGAATTCACTCTCCCCAGAACATCACATAGCTGCTTGCCTTCTCATCCTTCCAGAATCTGCTTAAATATTCCCTCCTTAGAGTGGTTTTCCCTGACACCCCCATTCCCTCCTGCACTCTCCATCATAAACCTCTGAGTATTTCCCTCCTAGCACTTATCGCCAAATCCTGAAGATCTTGTTTATTTATTCAAATCCTTATTTATAGTTTGTCTACCCTCCACTTGGCTGTGCGCTCCATGAAGCCTGGGGACTTTGGCTCCCAGCGGGACCCAGATGCTGAGCACTGGGTGAAAGGATTGAAGCTCACTTAAAACAGCAGGGGCTGTTTTAAGAACTTTCCTTAGCTCAGTCCTATGAGGTAGGCACCATTGTGATGCCCATTTTCACAGAAGGGGAAACCAAGGCTCAGAGATATCAAGTGACTTGCCCAAAGTGACACAGCTAGCCAATGCCCGAGCTGGGATTTGAACCCCAGCAAATCAGCTCACTCAGTGAGCTGAGTGGCTGTCACCACTGTGAGCTGAACTGGTCACCAGGATGCATGTCCCAGCAATCCAGAACCCCGTCTCTCTCTCTCCCTGAGAAAGCCTCCCCCACCGTCCTCTCGCTCCACCGTCCCCTCTCTCCAGCGTCCCCTTGCTCCACCGTCCCCTCGCCCCACCGTCCCCTCACCCCACCGTCCCCACGCCCCACCGTCCCCTCGCTCCACCGTCCCCTCGCCCCACCGTCCCCTCACCCCACCGTCCCCTTGCTCCCCACCCCAGGTCTAGGGTGCTGCTGTCAGTGGAGCTGAGGCTTCTGAGAAGGAGGAGGTCAGGGCGTTCTTTCCACTCCAAGTCAGCAGGGAGATAAGGTTCATCTTTGCAGATTCCTACAGTGAGGAGACTTGGGGACCCAGACAGGAGGGCTCCACACCGTGGGGATACCACCCCCGTAGTCACCACATGGGGGCCACATCCACTACCCTGAGTCACTGTGGACTCTGCCAGGCACTCCTGGGCGCTGGACAGGAGGTGTCCTCCTTCCTCGTGCCTCCCTGGCAGGGCAGGTTGGGCTGAGCCCGGGCTGAGTCTGAGGGCTGTGCTCAGCTCCCCACTGGGGCCCTCCCTGCCCCAGCTGGCAGCCCCTAATGAAGAACTACAACCTAGAGGGGCCATCACGGCAGGGAGAGGAAGAAGCTCTCACCAGCAAGCTGTGGGTGCCCTGGTCTGTCGGGGACGGGGAGGGGAACTTGGAAGGCTGCCCAGAGCTGTTTGCTGCCCAGATTCCTAGCAGGAGGCCCCTCCCAGTCCAGAGCCCACTGACCGCCCCGCTTTTCACATTGCTGGGTCCTCTCTGCCAGGCCCTGGTAACTCTTGACTCAACCAGCAGCTGCATGGTCCTGTCCCATGTCCCCATAACTTCTTTCCCTGGTCCTGTCCCCTCCTCCAACATCTGTGATGACAATCGAGTGACACTCTGGGCCTGGGATCTGCCAGGGAACTCCTTAATTCTCATTCATTCATTCGTTCATTCATGCATCCTTCCATCGTGTGGTGGTTAGAGCATGGATGCTAATCCCAAGGGCTGAGTTAATATTTTGCTTCACCACTTACTAGCTGTGTGATCCTGGGAAAGTCCCATCATCTCTCTGAGGCCCCAGTTTGCAACAGTGAAAAGGGGGAAGAGGGACTTCCCTGGTGGCGCAGTAGTTAAGAATCTCCTGCCAATGCCGGGGACACAGGTACGAGCCCTTGTCCGGGAAGATCCCACATGCCGCGGAGCAACTAAGCCCATGCGCCACAACTACTGAGCCTGCGCTCTAGAGCTGGCGAGCCACAACTACTGAGCTCCCGCGCCACAACTACTGAAGCCCGTGCACCTAGAGCCTGTGCTCCGCAACAAGAGAAGCCACCACAATGAGAAGCCCGCGCACCGCAACAAAGAGTAGCCCCCGCTCACCGCAACTAGAGAAAGCCCGTGCACAGCAATGAAGACCCAACACAGCCAAAAAAAAAAAAAAAAATGTGAGGGAAGATAAACAGGGGTTTTGGAGGTTTCACTGGGATGAGGCATAGAGCGTTGAGCATAGTGCCTGGCTTGTGGTAAGTGTTCCAGCCTCAGGAGCTCTTCCTTTTTTTAATCCTTTGCAAAAACTTTCCTGGGGCCTCTAGGGGCACACAGACCCCTAATGGCAACCCCCAGCCCAAACAAGACCTGGTTCTGAAGGCCTCCTGAAGGAAACCATGCAGGAGCCCTGGGTTCTGGTTCTGAGTTTGCCATTACATTGCTGTGTGACCTGGGCCTCTGGGCCTCAGGTTCCCTGTCTGAACAATGACCGGTTGACTTGGATGACCTTAGGCAAGTGACCTCTCTCCATCTGAGTTTTTGTCTGTAAAATGGAACAGTAACAGTACCTACCTCCAGGAATGCTGAGAGGAATAAGTGAATTAATACATGTAAAGTGCTTAGAACAGGTCTGATACATAGTGCTTCACAGATGTTAGCCCTTATTATTAGCTAACA
Organism: Phocoena phocoena; assembly: GCF_963924675.1. Classification (NCBI taxonomy): domain Eukaryota; kingdom Metazoa; phylum Chordata; class Mammalia; order Artiodactyla; family Phocoenidae; genus Phocoena; species Phocoena phocoena. Next base: position 12,319,420 of record NC_089219.1, on the reverse strand, counting down.
TTATCTCTGAGGATCTTTTTAAAAATTGAGATATAAGTTACATACTATAAAATTCACCCTTTTAAAATATACACTTGAGTCACTTTTACTATATTCACAAGACTGTGTAATCATCAACACTGTCTAATCCCGAGACGTGCTCGTCACCCCAAAATGAAACCCTGTACCTGTCAGCTTTTCCCCATTCTCTCCCATCCCCCACTCCTGGCACCCACTAATCTACCTTCTTTTTTTATTAAAAAATTTTTCTTATTGAAGTATAGTTTATATTACAACACTGTATGTTATAGGTGTACAATATAGTGATTTGCGATTCTTAAATGTTACACTCCATTTACAGTCTTTATACAATATTGGCTATATTCCTTATGTTGTACAATATACCCTGGTAGTTTATTTTATACATAATAGTTTGTACCTCCTAATCTCCTACTCCTATCTGGCCCCTCTTCCCTTCTCTCTCCCCACGAGTAACCACTAGTTTGTTCTCTATATCTGTGGGTCTGTTTCTTTTTTGTTATATTCACTAGTTTGTTGTATTTTTTAGATTCCACATGTAAGCGATATCATACAGTATTTGTCTTTCTTGTCTGACTTATTTCACTTAACATAATACCCTCCAAGTCCATCTATGTTGTTGCAAATGGCAAAATTTCATTCTTTTTTTATGGCTGAGTAGTATTCCATCATATATATATATATATATATATATATATATATATATATATACCACATCTTCTTTATCCATTCATCTGTTGATGGACATTTAGGTTGCTTCCATATCTTGGCAATTATAAATAATGCTGCTATGAACATTGGGGTGCATGTATCTTTTCAAATTAGTGGTTTAGTTTTTTTTCAGATATCTACCTAGGATTGGAATCACTGGATCATCTGATAGTTCTATTTTTAGTTTTTTGAGAAACCTCCATACCATTTTCCACAGTGGCTGCACCAATCTACATTCCAACCAACAGTGTACAAGGGTTCCCTTTTCTCCACATCCTGGCCAACATTTGTTATTTGTGCTCCTTTTGATGATCTCCATTCTGACAGGTGTGAGGTGATATCTCACTGTGGTTTCAATTTGCATTTCCCTGATGATTAGCAATGTTGAGCATCTTCTCATGTGCCTATTGGCCATCTGCATTTCCTCTTTGGAAAAATGTCTATCTAGGTCTTCTACCCATTTGTTAAATCAGGCTTTTCTTTTTTTGATGTTGAGTTGTATGAGCTGTTTATATATTTTGGATATTAACCCCTTATCAGTCGTATCATTTGCAAATATTTTCTCCCCTTCAGTAGGTTGAATTTTTCATTTTGTCAATGGTTTCCTTTGCTGTGCAAAAGCTGTTATGTTTAATTAGGTCCCATTTGTTTATTTTTGCTTTTATTCCCTTTGCTTTAGGAAACAGATCCAAAGACATATTGCTACGGTTTACGTACCGCTAATCTAACTTCTATCTCTATGACTTAGCCTATCCTGGACATTTCATATAAACGGAATACACAGTTTTGTATCTGGCTTCTTTCACTTAACATAATGTTTTCAAGGTTCATTTACAATGTTTCAGTACTACATTCCTTTACATGGCTGAAAAATATTCCATTGTATGAACATACCATATCTGTTGACGGACATTTGGATTGTTTCCACTTTTTGGCTATTATGAATAATGCTGTTATAAACATTCAAGTCGAAGTTTTATGTAAACATATGTTTTTCATTCTCTTGGATATCTCTGTTGGAATGGAATTGCTGGATCACATTTAGCTTTCTGAGGAATTGCCAAACTCTTTTCCAAAGTGGTTGCACCAGTTTATATTCCTACCAGCAATGCATGAGGATTCCAGTTTCTCTGTACGCTTGCCAACACTTGTTAATGTCTTTTTTATTGTAACCATCTTAGTGGGTGTGAATGGTGTCTACTTGTGGGTTTGATTTACATTTTCCTGTGACTAATGATGTTGAACACCTTTTCATGTACTTATTGGCCATTCATATATCTTTTTTTTTTTTTTTTTTGCGGTACACGGGCCTCTCACTATTGGGGCCTCTCCCGTTGTGGACTACAGGCTCCGGACGCGCAGGCTCAGCGGCCATGGCTCACGGGCCCAGCCACTCCGCGGCATGTGGGACCTTCCCGGACCGGGGCACGAACCCGTGTCCCCTGCATCAGCAAGCGGACTCTCAACCACTGCGCCACCAGGGAAGCCCTCATATATCTTTTTTAGAGAAATATTTGTTCAAATCCCTTGCTCATTTTTAAATTGGGTTGTTTGTCGTTTTTACTGTTGAGTTGTAAGAAATCTTTTTTGGGGGGTGTCTGGCTTCAGAACACTTGGTCTTTTTTTTTCCCCTAGCTTTGGCTGCATTGGGTCTCCGTTGCTGTGCATGAGCTTTCTCTAGTTGCGGTGAGCAGGGGCTTCTCTTTGTTGCGGTGCATGGGCTTCTCACTGCAGTGGCTTCTCTTGTTGCGGAATACGGGCTCTAGGTGCACAGGCTTCAGTAGTTGCAGTATGCGGGCTCAGTAGTTGTGGCTCGCGGGCTCTAGAGAACAGGCTCAGTAGTTGTGGCGCACAGGCTCAGTTGCTCTGCGGGCCTCTCACTGTTGTGGCCTCTCCCATTGCGGAGCACAGGCTCCGGACGCGCAGGCTCAGCAGCCATGGCTCACGGGCCCAGCCGCTCCGCGGCATGTGCGATCTTCCCAGACCGGGGCACGAACCCGCGTCCCCTGCATCGGCAGGTGGACTCTCAACCACTGTGCCACCAGGGAAGCCCGGCAGGTGGATTCTTAACCATTGCGCCACCAGAGAAGTTCTTGAACCTGTGATTCTAAGGCCATAATTTTTGATAATTCCAATATATGAAGTCATTGTGGTCTATTTCTGTCATATTTTTTCAAACTTATTGAAATATTTGACATATAACATTGTGTAAGTTTAAGGTGTACAGGATGTTGGTTTGATACATTTATATATTGCAATACGACTACCACCATAGTGTTAGTTACCACCTCTATCATGATACATAATTCTTATTCCTGTTGTCTTCTGTTTGTGCTGGTTCTTGCTCGTGGTGTCTTGTTCCTTATGTACCTAATTATCTTTGACTGTGTTCAGCTCACTGTATTTGAAAATTATTTGTGAAAATAACATGAGGCCTAAGACGATGACACCTCCCTCCAGACAAGTGTCTTGTTTGCTTCCACCAAGCACCTGGAGGCACTGCTAATCTAAGGCCACTGTAATTCAAGTTCAAGTCTTGAGTTTCATGCGTCACCCGGGTGACTGGGCTCAAGGCTTGGTTTTCTTCTGGTTCACCCTTATTCTGAGGATGTCTCTGGTTAAAGAAGGTGTGGGATATCAGGCTCCCCATCTTGGACAAAAGGCTAGGCTTACCTTTTATTCTTCCTCCTTCCCTGCCCCCCTTGAGGCCATCAAAACCACAGCTCAGTTTCAAAGCTTTTTCTTCCAGATTGGCACATGTGATCTCCACACTGGGCTTTCCTCTGTGGATTTTTGCCTTCTCCTAGATTCTTACTAGGGAATTCTTGTTAATTGTTCGATGGTCTTAAGAACATGATGTTTCTGAATTGGATCTAGGGACTCGTGTCTTCAGCAGGAGGGTTGGTCCAAATTACATATCCCACCATCACTGGAGGCGGAAGTCTCTGCAAATCCATAATTTCCCACTGGCATCTCCTTACCTTTGCCCAGGCTGTGCTCAGGATGTACCCCCTCCCTACTCATCTCAGGCACTCTTACTCTCAAAGCCCTACCCAGAATTCTGCCACCAGAGGCTCTCCCAAATCAAGGTACCTTGCTCTCAGCCCTGGTACCCAGAGTCCATATCTCCATCACTGTATTTATTTACCATCGAACATTTATATGGTACCCACAGTTTGCCAGGCCCAACCTAGGCCCTGGGGATTCAACGGGGAACAACACAGAGGCTGCCCCTTACCCTCGAGGAGGGTAATAAACAGTTGTTCACAACCCAGTGGGATCAAGGTTGGGAGGAAGAAGCAGAGGGAGCCACGGAGTACATTGCAAGGAGACTCAACCAGGGGAGGCTTCCAAGAGGAAGTAATATTTAAGCTGAAGCTTGAGGGTTGTGTAGCAATTACCCAGCAAATACAAGTGGGGCAGGGAAGTGCATTACAGGCAGAGTGATCATCTGTGAAGGTGCAGAGTGGAGTTGGTGAATCAGAATGGGGTACGAGGGCTTCCCTGGTGGCACAGTGGTTGAGAGTCCGCCTGCCGATGCAGGGGACACGGGTTCTTGCCCCAGTCCGGGAAGATCCCACATGCCGTGGAGTGGCTGGGCCTGTGAGCCATGGCCGCTGAGCCTGCGCGTCCGGAGCCTGTGCTCCGCAACGGGAGAGGCCACAACAGTGAGAGGCCCGCGTACCGCAAAAAAAGAAAAAAAAAAAAAAAAAGAATGAGGTGCGAGGGAGGAGGAGACAGGGTAAAGCTGGGAGGTGGGTGCAGCACCTCTGACTGCTTTATGGATTCTCCTTTTCCCTCTTCCCCTCCCAAAGACGGGGCTGCAAAGATTAGAGGACCCCACACTTGTGGAAAGGCAAACTCCCTTGACCTTCCGCACCAAACGATCCCTTTCAGGAAAGGTCACCCATCCTTGGCTCGCCCCAATCCCTCAGCTTCGGCCTCCTTCCTCTCCTCCTGCCTGGGGCAGAATGGGGAATGGCCACATCCCCTTGTCGCAAGAGAAGCAGGATATAGAGCTGAATGAAGCTACACAGACTGTCTTCCTCCACGGCCTCTGCCAGAGAGTCCTCCGTACAGGCCCCGAGGCCCTTCCTGCGGCACCTCCGGCTCCATTCTCCCGTCCTGTTTGGCTTGGATGTGGTCCCTGATCTAGGGAACCTGGAGGGATGGGTGTGACGGGGTGCAGAGGCCAAGCCCTGAGCCCTCAGAAACGGTCACGAGTAACGCTCTTCTCTATCCAGCCAGAATTCTAGTGACTGGGGACATATAGGACCCCCAGTCCCTCACCTGCCCCCAGGTCACCCAGACATCAAGCCTGGAAGGGAAGTTTGGTTAACCCTCAGGGAACCAGGAGCTGAGAGGGGAGACTAGGAGATCTCTGTCCTGACCACTGAAGGGTTATAGCAGGGAGTTGTGTAACTGATCATACCTGGAGAGGGGTTCCTTTATCCCACTCAGACCCAGCCCCACCCTATTGTCCAGATGGATAAACGGAGGCTCAGGTCACATGGCCAATGAGAGGCAGAGGCAAGAGCTGAACCCAGGTCTCCTGCCCCTGGCCCAGTACTCACTCCCTTCTCCGGTCCCCCCCCCCAGCACAAATGTCTGACACCTGCCGGGGGGGGGGGTGTGGGGAGGGGAGGTTTCAAGGCTCACATTTGGGGTGGCAGGAGTTAACCAAGGAGTTAACTGTTCTCCAGCCCCAGAGCCTGAAAGTTGGCCTCCTGGGAACAGAGGGAGATTACGGGCTCCTCTCCCACCCCGTCATGCTTCATCAGAGGCTGACACGTTCCTGGCCTGTGGCTCTAGGGCCATCAACACAATGGGCTGAGCAAAACATGTCTTGTGCAGTTTTTCTAAGACTTTGTCAATGCCTCCCAGCCAGAGACCACCAGAAACACACCCGAACAAAGTTGGCTTTACTGCTCGTTGCAACGAGGGAGGAAACTGAGGGACCAAACTGAGGGACAGCTCCGTGAGCGGGAGTTAGGCAGGACTTGGGAAGGGATCTGGGCTGGTGTTAGGAGCTTTGGGGAGGGCTTGAGGGAGTAGAGCTTTGCTCTGGGTTGGATGCATCAGGAAGTGGGGGTGATTCTGTGATTGGGTATCTTAATGGCTTTAATCTGGAAGGGAAGAGGGATGAATTGAAGCTCAGGCTGTGACTGGCAAAGAAGCAGTCGTCACTCATTCAGCTGGGGTGTTTGGTCATTTTTGTGGTTTGGACCACATTCACTTTTTGTCTGTGTTCAGACATGATTACGGAGTGGTCTTGTTTTCTGTCTTGATCCAACGTGGTCCTCGAGGGGCCTTGTGTGACGCTGGGGATCTATGGAATTGCTTATGCTTAACAGGACTGCACGGTGGTCTAGCCAGGAGCACCGAGCCAGCTCCTGGATGTCAGGGGCTGCTTTTCTTTTTCTCAGTGTGAAAGGAAACAGCGCAGAGCCTTGGAAAGCTGGCCACATCACACAGGAGACCCATAACGGGTAAATGTCAGCTATGACTTGTGTGTGGGTCCCAAGGCTGCCGAGGAAACTCAGTTGAGACAGGAAAGCCAAGAGCCTTTGGAGTCAGACCTGGGTTCAAATTCTGCCTCTGTGCATGCTCTTAGACAAGCCTCCTTCCCCTCCCTTGCAACTGCATCCACTCAACAAATACTTAGCAAGCACCTACTGTATGCCAGGGATGGGGGACCTTGGGCAAGATCCTTAGCACTCTGGGACTCAGTTTACCCCTCTAGAAAATGGGAATGAGACTGGTCCCTGTCTGTCTCCCAGGGTTGCTGTGAAGTTCAATGAAAACTTGTGTGGAGCATCTCTAGCACACGTGCCATCTGTTCTTCCTAGGGGTCCCTGACTCTCCCCGACCACCCCTGCCTTGTGGGCCCTGTATTAGTGGGGAAGCAGGACAAGGGGCCCATTCCAGGTTCAGCCTGCTTTGGAGAGTGAGTCCCAGGGACCCGAGATGCCAGCTGGTCACCAAGCGGGTCTGGGGCTGTACAAAGCAGGAGGAGGTCCTGGCCCCTCTGGTCTGCAGGTTCAGCTGCTTCCTGGGGCTGAACCATGTGACACAGAGGGGAGGTGGCCCCAAATCTTGGAATTGCCCCGAAGGCAGCCGAACCCCCGGCTCTGCCCAGGTACCAGCTCCAGCACCATGTCCTGGATGGTGCCCACTCTTTGGCCCAAGTCTGACCATCTGTACACTATGGGGTGCCCTCCCAGCATCGATGTTCCGTGGTGCTGATGTGGTTACTGGGGCCCGGAGAGGCAGAGAGGGTGCCAGGTCTGTGGAGGTAGAAGAGGGCATGCACCGTCCTGCCTTCTCCAGGCGTGGAGGAGTGGGTGGCGACAGAGGAGGGTGTGAGGCCCGCACAGACGGAGGTTGATGTACCTGCCGGAGATGGCATGGGGAGGGCCCCTTACATGGGCTTAAGTGGTATGGCAGGGGGGGTCTCTTAGCTGAGGGTTGTGTGTGTAGGTGTGTGGATGTGTGCGGGCAGGACTTTGACAGCAGGGGAGGTGTACCTGCATGTGTGCCTGTGTGATGCTCCCACCATGGTAGGTGGGTGTCAGAAACAGCCTGGGTTTAGGGCTCAAACTAGCCAGGGTCAATTCTCAGTCGAACGACCTTCTGACTATGTGACCTTGGCCAGATCGCTTGCCTTCTCTGGACCTCATTCATTCATTCACTCCACAAGTAGACCTTGCTCTCTCGCTGTGTGGCTGCCATTGGGGAGACAGCGACAAACAAGGCAGACGGTGTCTGTAAAGCGCAGGGCATCGGGTCTTAGCGCTCTGTGGAGACTTGTTTTCTTCCTTGTTCTGGAAACCTTGGAGCTGCACCCCTCCTTCCAAGGGACACAGCTCTCAGCTGGTGGGAACGGGAGCCAAGGGGCCCCCTTCGGGGCACGATCCAGCTCCCAGATGGCGCTTGTTCTGCCCTGCTGGCATGGGCCCTGGGAGTGAGTAGCAAAGGCATCTGGGCTGGGGTGGATGAGATGGGGGCCTCGGCATTCCAAGAACCCTGGAGCCTTCCCAGCACCAGCTGCGAGAAGACGTGGGGTTGGGACGGGTCAGAAGGACAACGATTCTCTGCGGGCCCCCTTCAGTCACCCCACACACCCACCCGATATGGGCACAGGTGTGGGATGGGAACTCCTCCAACGAGTCAGGACACCCTCTTTTCCCTGGGCTGGGCTCCCGGGGAGGGGGCTGGGGAAAGGGCAGAGGAGGTGGCTGCCAACTTCCCGCTGGGCTGCCGTTTACACCCAAGCGATGAGCCGGCTCTTGGCTTCACTGTCTGCTCACCTGCAGGCATGCCAGGAGAAGCTGGTTGGCTTCTGCCCAGCTCCAGTCGGCATTCGATGCTCTGGCCCCGCTGGATTTGGGCACCAGCAGGCACAGCTGGAGGAGGATGACTCCAGACTCTTGCTTACAACTAGATGTCTGATTTTTCTCTCTGCCTGATTTCTGTCCCGGGCCCACAGCAACTCCTCTGAGTCTGAGGAACTGCAGACCCTCCTCCTGGGGGAGGCCGGTAGTGCTTCAGGGCACCCCTGGGCCGAAAGGACAATGCCCCCGGGAAGGGGTTGATGACTTCTCTTCCACACCAGTAGACTGGGGGTGCATCTCAGTAAGGGTGGCTGCCACTTGCCAGCCCAGCAGCAGGTGAGGAGGAAACAGGCTGTAGCTAAAGTGGGAAAGATTCAACCTAGACCCAAGAGTCAGTGTAGCCCAAGGAGGCATGACGGACTCAGCAAGGGAGGCTTATGGAGCTGCTGACCTGACCCCTCTAGGGTCTGCCTTTGGCAGGAGTGGTAAGATGGGCCAGGAGAGATGTAGGATGCGACTGGGGAGCCAGGTCACCTCTCCTGATACCAGGTGAAGGGCATGTGGATCCCGTCCCAAACCTACCCACCCACCCATTCCTTTCCACGTTGCCTGCCATCACCATGGAGAGAACCACGGTTGGGAGCTGCTTGGTTAGAATTGCAGGGCAAATCGCTTTAACCTCTCTGAGCCTCAGTTTTCCTCTTCTGTATGATGGGCAGAGTGTATCTGCCTCTCAGGGTCTATGTGAGGACACACCATGTCACGTCAGCAGCCAGATGTGCCAGGCAATTTGTGTCTGCCACGCATGGTTTAATTTATTCCTCCCATCGGCACCCTGAGGCAAGCATCATTGTAGCCCCATTTTACAGATGAGAAAACTGGGGCTTAGAGAGTCCAAGGCTGGTAAGCTGGGAGATATGCGTCCTGTGGCGGCCCCTGTTCTGTCTCAGAGAGCAGATGAGTGAGGCAGAGTCTCAGATTGTGGCCTGGATGTGTGGCAGTTTGCAGAAGGAGAAGAGACCAGCAGCTCCGTTCAGGGTTGCAGCTGGCCCCATCACAAGGGGTTCTCGTCATCCAGACAGGGTGTTCCCTTCCAGTCGCCTCCCCGAGTTTTAGTTCCTTCAGCAATGGGTCCCAGCTGCACAGCTGGCTCCCCTAATGACACTGGCGTCCAGACCCCACCAGCTGAGGTTCTACCCAACGCCCACCACCCCAGCTCACGAGGCCGCCCTTGGCTTCTTGGACCTGCCCCAAGGGACACCAGTTTCCTCGCCAGCCCCTCTGCTGTCCAGGCCAGAGCTCTGCCTCCCAGCCCGTGCCGGCTCCCGCTTCTTTATGCCCCGTTGTCCTGCTCTAGGCATCCTCTGGTCGGAGCATTTGTGCTGGGGCGTCCAGAGAACGAGGCAGGGGGTTTTCTGTTCTGACCCAGTTCCAAACTCACTTTTGTATTACGTGCAAAGAACAAGGTGCAGGGGACTTAACACACCATCAATATGCCGCCACGTGTTACACAGCATTACGAGGAGCTGGGGGCGGGCCCCAGGCAGCCCGCTCCGGCACCCACGCTTCCAGCCTCATCTACTCGGCCTCTGTGAAACTTTGTTTCCCTCCATCCTGTTCCAGACCCCTTCTGCTGCCCACACTGTGGCCTCGCCTCTGGCCTCCCGTCCTCCAGTCTGCCCCTTCCAGCAGCCTCATCTGACCGGCACCCACCCCTGTGCTGGATCCTTCAGTGGCACCACTGTGCTTCCTGGTAGCGCACTGGCTGCTGGGTCTGGCCTCCAGGGCCCTCCCTGTGGTGACCAGCCCGGCCATGAACCAGCTGGGCCCAGAGGGCCTTCTCCTCAAGCTGGGTTCCTGGCCCCGAGTCAGCCCTGTGTCCAGAGTGAGGGACGCAACTGTCCCCTCATGAGTCACCAGGAGAACTGAGGCCCAAAGAGACACTCCACCATTCTCTGAACCCCACCCGGGCAGCCCAGCAGAGGCCCAGCCCAGGGCCGAGCCCTCACCCTCTTGTCCCCCAAATCCCTGTAAACCGGAGCTGATGAGCAGGGGGGCAGCCTGTGCAAGTCACCCCCAGGTGCCGCAGGTGCCCATTTGGCCCTGCTGCCCACCTGTGTGCCCTCTCCTCCCCCAAGCAGCTGCCCTCCTGCAGACAGGTTTGGGGCCCAGGGTAAGGCTGCAGCTCAGCCCACATCTCCATTTCCAGGCAGGGAGGTCTCCGCCCTGGTGCCCACCCCTCTTGCCCTGCCCAGGCTGCCCCCAGCAGGTTGTTTTCTGGTGCTGGGCCTGGTTCAGCCTCCGGGGCCTGCAGATCACGTAGTCAAACTCGTTCCTCCTTTCTGCTGCCCAGGCTGCTGAGCACAGCGGTTTCCTGCTGGGGAGAGCACAATGGAGCCTGCCACACAGGAAGGCGCAGGCCTAGCCATCTGAGTGCTGTGTGACGCGGGACAGGGCCCACACCCTCTCTGAGCCATGGTTTCCCCAGTGAGAAGTGAGGGGGTGAGACAAGGTCATGTGAGGCCATTCTCCAATGAGGATGACAGCAAACTTTCCTTGAAGACTAAGTGCATGCCAGGTGCAGCATCCCCTAATCCTCACAGCCACCCCGGAAGGTTGGGGCAGAGCAAGGTTAAGTCACTTGGCCACAGTTGAATCTCCCTTTGCAGTCCAGCATCCCAGAGCTTCTTCCCATCTCCCGCTTGGAGATCTGCTTCCCCAACCCCATCTCCACCCTGCAGCCCCCGTGTCTTCGCCCTCCTCCTCTCAGGAGGCGCCCAGCCCACACTGGGGTTAAGAATGAGAGGAAGTGTTGGTCCAAATTAGATCAGAGGGCACTTGGCCCGAGGTGGTCCAGGCCTGCGGGCCCTAGCTAGCCGTGGGGGAGAGGGTTAGGGAGACATGGGAAGAGGAACTGAAAATGGGTGTAAAGTGAGGTAGAAGGGAGAGAGACTGAAAGCTGAAGATGGCCTGCAGCCTGGCCAGGGAGGGAGCCAGGCAGTTTGGGACCGAGAATCCCTTGACAAGTCCCCAGCCAGGGGGTTTCCAAGGCTGGGAGCCTGAAGTCCTGCAGAATTAGCTCCTGCCTCCCCGCCTGTCTTCCCCTCTACCACAGGAGCACCCCCAGCCTGGACAACCTCTTATTCACCTCCAGATTTGAACCAGGGCCTGACCGTGAACTAGATCTTCTCAGTGGTGGGGAGAGGGGAAGTGGGTTACACTCCCACAGTGATACTGACCCAGGATGGACCCCAGAGCCCCGCTGCCTGACTGTGCCGTGGATCAGGGTCTGCACAGGTGTGTTCCTGGGAAAGCAGGGCCCCCAGGGAGGGTCTTCCTCAGAGCAGTGCAGAGTTTTCTGGATGAGAATCAGGCAGCGGAGACAGCTTTCAGCCAGGACACTGCGGCTTCCCTGGGGGCAGGGGAAGTAGCTACTGTCCCCGCGGCCATGTCTCCCCCTCCTCAGGGTGTGTCCAGAGCCCGGCAACACCCTTGATGCCTGCCTCTTCCCTAGCGCTCCAGGATTAGAAGGCTCTGGACCTTGCTGCTGGCCAGCCATGACCTTCATCCTGCCCCCTGCCAGGGCTGGAAGTGTCACAACGACTCTACTCTGAAGCTCAGGGTCCCCAAAGGGACCAGCCTTAGACAAAGCCCCGGTGACCCATCCTTACCTCCTGCACCCCATCTCCACATCCTGACATAGAGAGCACTGCCTCCCGTGCTCTCCTAGGCAGATGGGATATGGCATCCTGGCCCTTGTCTCTCAGAGCCTCAGTTTCCTCATCTGTACAATGGTCCTGAAAATAACCCCCACTTCCTAGGCTGGTGATAAGGACCGAAAGGACAATGTATAAAAAGCCTTCACCCAGGGGACTTCCCTGTCAATCCAATGGTTAAGACTCTGTGCTTCCAGTGCAGGGGGTGCTGGTTCTACCCCTGGTCAGGGAGTTAAGTAAGACCCTACATGCCAGCGCTGCCAAAAAAAAAAAAACCCAAAACCTTCACACAGTGAGATGCAGAATCCTAAGAATTTTTATTGTTTTATTTTTTTTATTTTTATTTTTTTTGTGGTAAGTGGGCCTCTCACTGTTGTGGCCTCTCCCGTCGCAGAGCACAGGCTCCGGACGCGCAGGCCCAGCGGCCATGGCTCACGGGCGCAGCCGCTCCTCGGCATGTGGGATCCTCCCGGACCGGGGCACGAACCCGTGTCCCCTGCATCGGCAGGCGGACTCTCGACCACTGCGCCACCAGGGAAGCCCAGAATTTTTATTTTTAATTGAATTTATTTGCCATCCCTCTGTGTGTCTTTTCCCACCCCCTCTTCTCCTGCACTTCTGGCTTCCTTATTTCCGTGGTTGCCATGTCCTCGGCCTCCAAGCCTGCTGGAAGAGTCCCCCATCCTCAGACAAACCCCACCCCAGGCCCTTCCCGAAATTGGCTTCTGCCTTTCCCAGCAGGCCCAGCTGGGCCTCCTCCATCTAATCCCCTAGGGCTTGGGGTCATCACAAGATTAGGGAATCAGGACCTGGGTGGCGGGGTTGGGGGGAGGAGGCAGCAGGGCTCTGGAACCTGCATGTTTAACCAGCTTCCCAGGGGATTCTGATCCTCACTGCCTACCTGCTGGAACGGGAACATCTCATCCCTCAGGTGAGTCCTGGGGGCCCTTCCGTCAACTCCGCCCTGACCTGGTTACTGCCTGCCCTGCACTGGGAGAAACACTTTCCCAGAGTGTCAGTTTCTCCCCCCACTCACCCCACCCACTTCTTGGGCTGGGAAGGCAGGAGTGGGCAGGGCAGGGCTGCAGAGACCGGCTGGGCTGTGTTTGTTTGGGGGGTTTTCCTCTTTGGCTGCTTTTCTAAACAAAAGGCCCGGGAGTCTGTGGGGCCAGAGCCAGACCCACCCCCTCATGGGACCGAGGGTTACAGTACAAGATGGCAGGAGGCATTTCCACTCCTCTCAGAGCCAAGCCATCTTAAGGAAGCCTTGAAGCCCTGTGATGCGGGAGATATTACCCCATTTTACAGAGGAGGAGACTGAGGCTCAGAGAGGCCCGAGGGCATGCCTGAGAGCACACAGCTGGGAAGGGGGCTGGGAGGGGTGACTCAGCAGGGAGTTTAGTTTGGGGCTGCACTGGGTGCTTAGCTACTCTTTCCTCCTCCAAACCCCCTCCTCCCCAATCTTGTGCTCCCCTCCCCCTCTCCGGCAGTGCCTCTCCTTTTCCTCTTTCTTCTCCAGGTGGCTCCATCCTCAGCCCTGTCCTTATCCGTGGAGGAGAACCCGTCGTGGCTTTAGCTGCCAATGTCCAAACTGTCCAGTTCAGGTCACAACAGCAACATTTAAGGAACTTGCACGAGTCAGGCCCTGTTCTAAGGTGTTACCCAGGTGTAGCTAATTTAGTCCTTACAACAGCTCTGTGAGGGGGGTGCAATTATGATTCCCATTTTACAGGTGAGGAGCATGAGGTCTAGAGAGGTGAAGTAACTTGTCTATAGGTGACAGAGCCAGGATTCAAGCCCAGGCAGCCCGTATGCCTCACTTCTCTGGCTGTCCAGCTCAGACCTCTGACCTCTGATTTCCCATGAGCCTCCAGCAAGGCCTGTTTGCTTCAAGTCCCCACCCCAACCCCATCCCTAGATTGGGAGCATCTCGGGTCCCATTCATTCACAGCCGTGTCCCCACATCCAGCACTGCAGGTTAGGCACACAGAGGGGCCTCGACCTGTGTCCCAGGAGGGACAATAATTCCAGGTCAGGAGCTGGCCATAGCTTCCCCACAGTGCCCTCTGCTGGTCAAATCACACACTGCCCTGGGGCCTTGGGACCATCAGCTCGGGCCCCATCACCCTAATAACCCCCTGGGTTTATACAGCTCCTTTCTTCCCCTGAGCTCAAAGGACTTTCCCATCTGTGATCTGCCTAGCCCGGGCCCAGCCCCAGGAGTGTGCGAGGGCCCAGCATTTCTCTCCCCACTTTACAGAGACAAACCAAGGCCTGGAGAGGGATGGGGTGAGCCCCAGCGTGCTGCTGGCAGATCCAGAAAAGAGCTCCTTTCCCTAACCTCCTCCGTTACAGATGAACAAACTGAGGCCCAGAGGGGAACAGACTTGCCCAAATGATTCCTGGGCTAGAACCCTGTTGTCCTAAATACTGTCCAGGGCTTTCCCACATCAAGATCTCTGCCTGCAGCTCAGCAAGACTTGGCCAAGTCATTAAACATAACGAGCCTCTGTTGTCCCATTTGTAAAAGGAACGGTACTTCCCGCTCTGCCTGCCTCCCAGGGGATCCCAGGGGACGAGAGATGGAGGACGTGAGAGCGCTCATGACTGACTCTGAGGTCTGGTGATGTGAGAATGAGGGCAGTGGCCCAAACTGCAGATTTCAGCAGGACCCTCACCTCTGCCATAAACACAACCCAGGAGGAGACTCCAGTCTAAGGCTTGACCTTCAGACGGGCCAGCACATTGTATATGCTGCCCACATCCTGCCTCCACTGACCTGATCAGGGTATCAAGGGTGGAAGGTAAGAAGAAATGGTGACCAGTCTAACCCCAAGTCTGAATTCCTGCCTCTGTTATGCCCCTCCTGGCACTTCTCACAATTTGTCAATTTATTATTTATTCCAGTGGCTTGTTTGTTTATTTATTTATTTATTTATTTATTGGCTGCGTTGGGTCTTCGTTGCTGCATGCGGGCTTTCTCTAGTTGCGGTGAGCGGGGGCTACTCTTCTTTGCGGTGGCTTCTCTTGTGGCGGAGTATAGGCTCTAGGTGCGTGGGCTTCATTCGTTGTGGCTCGCAGGCTCTAGAGCGCAGGCTCAGTAGCGCAGGCTTGCAGGCTTGTGGTGCACGGGCTTAGTTGCTCCACGGCATGAAGGGTCTTCCCAGACCAGGGCTCAAACCCGTGTCTCCTGCGTTGGGAGGCGGATTCTTAACCACCGCGCCACCCAGGAAGTCCCTCCAGTGGCTTGTTAATGTTTGCCTTCTCTGCAAGACTCTAAGCCAGGTGCTGGCAAACTTTTTCTGCAAAGGGCCAGATAGCAAATATTTTCGGCTTTGAGGGCCATAAGATTTCTGTTGCAAGTACGCAATTCTGCCGTTGCAAAGAGCCATCGAAAATAGGTAAACAAATGAGCATGGATATGTTTCAATAAAACTTTATTTACAAAAATAGGCCAAGAGCCAGATTTGGCCCACAGATATAGTTTGCTGACACCTACTCTAATCTCCAAGACAGCTGGGACCTGTCTGATTACTCTCAATTATATCCCCTTATTTGAGCAGACAGCACATTGCAGGTGCTGATTTGATCAATATTTGATGAATGTAGACAGGAATGAGGAGGGAAACAGGGAAGACCTCTGCGGCTGAGACTTGAGGGATACATGTGACATGGACTAATCGAGGGGAAGCACACAGTCTGTGCAAAGGTCCAGAGGCAGGAATGGAGGCGATGCTGCCAGGTCCCAGGAGCTACCAGGCTCATAAGCGCCCCCAAGGTCAAGACAGAGGAGGAATTCTGGGGTTCTCAGGGCTGCCCCAGCATGGCCACGGCTCGGACACACCTCCTAAGGTTACTGGGAGGATTAAACAGGACGGGACCAGAAAGGGTCTCAGCACTGGCACACGGGAAGGTCTCAGCTGCCATGATTATTCTTGTTGCTATTATTAATCCAAACACCTGAAACTGTGCCCCAAACCCCTACCAATGGCCCCACCGAGGTCAGCAGGGGGTGCGCCTGTAATGACCATGAGAATGCCTGTCTCTCAAGGAGCTGGGGGACATCGGTCCTAATGCTGGAGACACCTCACCACCTGTTTACTCACCAGGCTGGAAGCTTCCCGAGGGCAGGGGCTGGTGACTCCCCAGTGCCCAGCACAGTAGCTGTGCCTCCTCCATCAGACTGGGGGCTTATTCTCTGTCCCTCCCCATCTAGTCCAGCTGGTTGCCTGGGAGAGACTCTGACCTGTCATCCCAGTCCAGCTGGAAGCCCCCAGTCTTGAGCCTAGAGCTGAGAGTGGGCACATTCTGAGGTCAGCCTGTGGCCTCTTTTCTCAGGCTTCCTGAAAGGTCTCAATCCCTGGTTCCCGGGGCCCCTAGGCAGGGCCAGGCCTCCAAGAGGTAGCACCTGGCACCTGAAGTCTCCAGGTGGAGCAGGCAGTCCTGCTGGCTGTGGGGTTTCAGTCCCAGCTCTGCTACTAACTGGCCTCGGTTCCCTTGGTCTGTCTCCACATCTGTACCGTGGGGGTTAGGACCAGGTGATGTCTGAGCTCAGGAGTGTTGCTGGCCTAGATGGAGACTCTGTGCGAATGTGGGTGGATGCAACCTTGCAGTACAGAGCGTGGAAACCAGATGACAACTTTGCGCTAAGGAAAAGGCTCCGCATACTAGGGCAGACCCAGCCCATGCCAGAGCTCAGGGCTTGGTGACCAGAGCACAGGCAGGGTTTCAGTGTCCTCCCCCTCAGCTGGGCACCTCTGTGCAGGGCACATGATGCACAGCCTTGAACCGTGGCTGGACGGTCTGAGTTGCCAAACGTGGCACTTTCTGGGTCAATTGGCCAAGAGAGGAAGGAAAATGGAAGCAGTAAAGAATGATGCTGTCTCAGGCTGCCTCCTGGTGGCCATATGCCACATGACACACATGGCTCAGGAAAAGCATCTCAGGTGAGCCTTACCCAGTGTCTCTACCCTGGTCCTAGCAGGGGGGCCTCCTCCCTGCCTGCAGAGATCCTGAAGTCCAGGAGTCAGAGTACCAGCCTCTGAACCCTGAGAAAGGGATCCTGTCATGAAGCAGCCACTGTAGACCAGGCCTGGGTCAGGCATTTTAGAGATGAACTCAGTGTACCTGTTCACTCACCAGGCTAGAAGCCTCCCCAGGGCCGGGGCTGGTTTCACCCGTGTCACCAGTGCCTATCACAGTGTCTCCTCCAGCAGACTTGGAAGTCCCTGAACACTCTGTCTCCCCCGCCCCATCAGACTGTGGGCTTACCCTTCTCCCTCTCCCTATCCCACTCAGTCCAGCTTGTTTCCTGGGGGAAGACAGGGAACTCTGACCAGTCACCCCACTCTGGCTAGAAGCCCCCAGGCCCAAGGCTGGAGCTAAGAGTGGACACATTCTGAGGTCAGCCTGTGGCCTTCTCTCTGTCCAGGCATCCCAGAAAGGCCCCAAGCCCTGGTCCTTGGGCCCCTCAGGCCAGGCTGGGCCTCTAGAGAAACAGGGAACTGTATTGGGACCCTCATCTGGGCCTCAACAACCCCCCATCCCAAAAATAACTGGAAGGAAAGTCGGTTTGCAGATGAAGAAACAGAGGTTGGGGCTTCCCAGTGCTCTCTGGATAAAGACCAGATCCCAGCGTGAGGCCCTGCAGCAGCCCACTCCTGCCACCCCTGCCCCCGTCTCATCCTCTGTGCTCCAGCCACCCTGGCCCTCTCTCCTTCCTGGGAATTGAACACTTCCCCCCTCCTCCACACCATTGCCTGTGCTGTTCTCTCTGCCAAGCCAGGTCCCACTCGTCTTTCAGCTGTGGACTCAGTCACTGTCACCTCCCTTGGATGCTCCCTCCACCTGCGAGACCAGATCAAGTCCTTCTCTTCTACCCTCTCAAGAGCTCTTCCCTAGAACTTTCCGGAGCTGTGAGTCTCAATTTGCCTGGGTCATTATTGGGTTAATGCCAACCTCCCCAACCAGTCTGTTCTCCCTCCCCCAGTGAACGGGGACCTGTCTCAATCATGCCGAAATTTCAGCACCACTCAGAGCGGGGCATATAGTAGGTGCTCAATAAATATTTGCTGGGTGAATGAGAGGTTGAATCAGTCCTGGCTGCAACCACTTTCAAGATGTGTGGCCTTGGACAAGTCTCACTTTCTTGCCTTCAGTTAACAAATATTTATTGAGCATCTACTATGTATTATTCTGGGCACAGGAGTTAAACCTAGATCTGTCTGGTTTCCAATTCTGTTCTCTTTCTGTTTATCCAGCTCTGCCTGCCTTTCCTGAGAAAACAAATATTGAGGAGATGTTTGAGGCTGGGAGGTGGGCAACTCCAGTCTGAAGTCTCGTCCTCTCCCACTGGACCCCCGGATGTTATAGATGCCAGTCCCCCATGGGCTCCTCAGCATCCCTGCCTCCAAGTCTTTGTGTACACAGAGCGCTCCTCCCTCTCCATCTGCCAGCATCCCACTTAACCTTCAAAATTCCATTGCAGGGTCACTGTCGCCTTGAAACCATCCTCGTGACCCTTGGCAGAAGCACCCCTCCTCTTACCACACTTGGCTGGCATGGGGATGCACTGCTGTCCGCCCTGACCCGAGTTACTTATGCACGTGGCTCCCCATGCACCGCACCGTCCCCCCTCCCGGGGCTGCCTGGGCAAGGACTGAGTCTGATTCGTCACTCTAAAGGCTCCCGTTGATTAATCTCCCTCCGATCAAACTCTGCAGCAACTGCTCTCCACACTCCAGCGCCCAGCCCGGGGCCAGGCACTCAGGACTAGTGGATGTCCATTGTTGAATAGGAGTAAGTGGGGCAGGCCACAGGAGAGGGGGCTCTGGCTGGGTCCCCCAAATCATGATGTGAGATTCACAGTGTGAAGGGCATGGCCTGGGCACTCTCCCCTGGTCCCCTCACCCACCAGGAGTCCCCCTCTTCCCTCATCCCCTGGATGGCTGGTGAGAGTGTAGCGGAAGGTCGCTGGGCAGATGGGCTGTGGGCTGAGCTGGGAAAGGACGGCCTGCCCCAGGGAAGGATAACCACACATCTTAGAGCTGTCTGGGAATCGTCCACTTCAGCAGAATTCCAAGGACTGGGAAGGTGAATATGGGTGTGCAAGGGGAGCTGCCCACCCCACATGGCCCAGTCTCAGGCTGGTGCCAGGGCTGGGCTGACAGGCAGGAGGCCTGGGTTCTAGTTTTCACGCTGCCGCCAGTTTACTGTGTGACCTTGGACAAGCCCCTGCCCCTCTCTGAGCGCCCATCTGTACAATGAAAGGATTGAGTCAGGGTGGAACTGACCAGCACGAACGCTAGAGGCTAAGATAGCCAGACCCCCACCCCAGACATGTCTCTGAGTTGGTGAGCAAGGGACCCTGGGAGGGGCCACGGCCCAGACCCATCCACCTGTCTCTGTCTTGGGCTGAAGGGGGCGCAGTGGCCCCCCAGCCATTCTCTCCCCTGTGAGATGCACATCGTCTCCGCCTGGGTCCTCCTCCCCATCCCCTCTGTCCCCAGAGCTGCCAGGCTGCCAGCTGGGAGCATCTGCAGCTGTGACCGAGCGTCCTGCGTCATGGTGAGTCAGAGCCCTCCCTCCAAGCCAGATCCAGCCACTCCATGACAGGAAGAAGAGAAAGGACACCTCTGCCGCCCCAACCCTGGGCCACGTAGCACAGGACCCCAGAGCCTGGCTGCAGGCAGGCCAGCCTTTCCTTCTCCACACAAGGGCTGGCACTGAGCAAGGCATTCGTCCCTTCAGAGCTAGCCTCCCCCAAACCAGACTTGGGGGGTGGGGGAGGCTCGTCTGATGGGGGCAGAGCACGGAGGGCTCTGAGCACCCATGTCTGAGTACAGCACTGGACTCTAGGACCGGCGTCTTATTCACACCAGCACATCCACTGAATGGAGTTTCTTCAGGATTCCCGTGGGGGTAGGGACACTTGGTGAAGCAATAGTGCATCACACCTGTGTCCACCATCACCGTTCATTATTTTTAGCTCTAAGAACCTACTATGTGTCAGTCACTTTGCACAATTATCTCATTGATTCTTATAGCAATCCCATGAGGTAAAATTTTTACCCCAGTTAACGAAGAAAATATCTGAGGCTCAGAGAAGTGAAGCAACTTGCCCAAGGTCACACAGCTTGTGTGAGTTGAAGCCACATTCACACCAGTTCTGCTGACACCCGTGGCCAGGGTCACTCCCCATCAGGACTTTACTCTGAAGAGGGCACCAGGCCTGGGGAAAGAGAAAAACGGCAGCACCCGCCCCACTGCTCACCCCACCGCCACCCAGCAGTCCCACAGGACCCAGATCCTGCCCTGCTAGAGGCCTCCCGCTCCACCCGCACCCCTGCCTCAAACCTCGTTCCTCCTTCAGAGTCCTGCTGGGCCATCACCAGGTTTTCGAAGAGAACCAGTGAACCTGGCTTCTTCCCTTGTAAAAGGGAGACAGTGACACCTGCCCTGCCTGGTGCACAGGTAGCTGTAAAGATGGAGTGAGACAGAAGGATGTGAAAGTGAGGGGAAGGTTTGCTGTGGAGCTGGGGGGTGGGGCGGGGCGTCTGTGTGTAAATATGAGTGTGTGTGGCTGTTAGCGTGTGGATGTGCACGTGCAAGTGCGTACACACATGTGTTCGTGAGTAGGTACGTGAGAGAGTGTGAGTGATCAGAGGGGCCACTGTGGCCCCATCGGACGGCAGGCGCAGGGCTGAGGCAGCCCAGGCCTCTCACCCGCCTGACCCCGTGGAGTGAAGTTTAACTCTCATCCGTCAGTGAGGACACTGGTACACCATCCCCACCCTCTGTATCCCCAGCCTGGGCCGCCGTCACCCCAGTGACAAGCTGATGGTCAAAACTCGATGTCCCTCACAGCTAAGGGACCTCAGGCGAGGCACCCGACCTCCGTGAGCCTGTTTCTTCCCCTGCAAAATGGGTACAATGTAATTGCTGTTACTGCGCTCGGCCAGCTTGTGCCCCAAATGCCGGAATCTCCCCGCCCCCACAGCCCTCTTCCCTGACCTTCAGCCCCTGTCGCCTAGTGGCGCGGGAGGCGGGAGGGCCAGAAGTTCCCCCTCTGGCTCCCCTTCCCCTCCCCCCGCCCCGCCGCCAGGCTCCTGCTTACCCCGCCGCCACCCCCCGGCCGGGCTGCTGCAACAGGTCTGCAGGCGGCGGGCGCGCTGGGGGCGGAGCGGCCTCGCGGGCTCCGCGCTCGGGGCTCGGGGCTCCGGGCGAGCGCTCCCCGGGGCCGCCCCGCCCGCCGTGCTGCCCGCGTCTGGCAGGGGCGGGCGCGGCTCGCGAGGCGGCGGCGCGAGTCGAGCCGGGCGCTGCGGCGTTGGCGGGGACGACCCGGCGGGAGCGGCGGCTGAGGCGAGAGGAGCCCCGTCCCCTTCTCCGCTCGTCCGCGCTTCCGCTGCGCCAGCGCCGCGCGTGAGCCCCGAGCCCGAGGAGACATGAGCGCCCGGCGGCCCGGCGCACCCAAGGCGCAGCGGCCCGGCCCCGCGGCCCCGTGATGGGCTCCTGCGTGTCGCGAGGTGAGGGGGCCGCGGACCGTAAGGGAAGGAGATCGGGCGCCTGAGGCCCCGCGCCGGGGACGCGCGCACGTCCCCTCGGCCGCTCCAAAGAACCTCGGTGGGGGTAGGGGGGACGACCCGCCCTTCCCGGCCGGCCGCACCCCACCCCCGCCGAGCCCCAGGGGACACGGTGCCCCGAGGGGGACAGGGCGTTGTGTGTGGGGGTAGCAGCGCGGAGAGAGAGCGTGGGGAGGTCACCGCATCCCCAGCCCCGCTTAGACCCACACCGCACCAGGCGGCAGAAGCAGGGTCGCTTCCTTTCCAGCAGCCAGCCACACACCCCCTGCCGTGTGCCTCGGAAGGGACGGAGGCTTCTACTTGCTCCTGGCTTCTCCGGGGTCACTGCAGGGCACCAGGAGAGCAAGCAGACCCTCCTTCCCACATCCCCCAAGACACGGGCCTTAGTAGTTCAGTGTCCCCACTCTGTCCCCTTACCCCACGCCCCTGTCTTCAGAGTCCCTGAACCCCATTGGCAGCAAGGGGTTAATGGAGATGAACAGGTTATAAAGGAGGTTCCCCTTCCCCCACCCTCATCCCTAACTCCTCAGCCCCACCCCCATCCTCGGTCAGGGGACAGGAAGGGACAGAGACAGCTGATGTTCCCAGTAACCCCTGGGCCTTTGACTGGGCACTATCCCGCTCTCCTTCCGTGCCTGAGCTCCATGGCTCTCCCCAAGGTGGTCCCCAGGGAGCCTGAGAGAGCTGCCCTGGGTGGGGGGAGGTTTGGGGGTGGCAGGGACTTATACACAGAGCAGGGGGGATGGGCAGATGGGTCTTTGGAACCCTCCCCACCATCAGTTTTCCGACAGGCTGTTGAGCAGCATCGTAGAAGAGGCTGGCTGGGTCATTCTCCCACCCTGGTAACTTCACCCCACAGTGGGACCAGTTGCGGGGGGTGAGGTGAGGGGGTGACTGAGGCCTTGGCTCCAGCTCTGCAGGCTGAAGCCAAATCCACTGACTCCAACCATGACCTTGGGGGGCTGCCACCTCACCCATCACCCCCAGTAGCCTACTCAGGTGTGGAGAGATGACCAGGC
Source organism: Phocoena phocoena (assembly GCF_963924675.1). Taxonomy (NCBI): domain Eukaryota; kingdom Metazoa; phylum Chordata; class Mammalia; order Artiodactyla; family Phocoenidae; genus Phocoena; species Phocoena phocoena. The sequence continues at coordinate 12,297,041 of NC_089219.1, read as the reverse complement.
CTTGGGGAGGGGCTGGGCAGGTTCTGGAGGGGACCTTGTCCTGGGAGATGTTGGGGAAGGAGCACAACCCCTCCCCCCATCCTCTGGCCTCTATGGGGCTCTGCCCACAAGTCCCTGTGGGACATTCAGGCAAGTGGCTTAGGATGTCTCAGGAGGGTGTCAGGGCTGGGATCATGGGTGGGGCTTAGGCTGTGTGAGGTTCATTCACTTATTCATTCATTAAGCTGATGTTAGCATGACACCTACTGTGCGCCAGGCACTGTGTACATGCTGGGCACCCAGAGGCGGTGAGCCCAGCACAGCATGTGCTCTGAGGCCTACAGCCTGGCCAGAGGGGAAGGTAGTATTAAGAGTGAAGAGTATTTCGTGTTCTTCAGAACCCACAGGCTCTCAGTGTGTCTCCAGAAACCTCGAAGGCTCTGGGCAGGATCCAGGTGTTGGGGATCTGGTGTTTCCTTGTTGACTGTGTCCCTCCACCATCACTTGGCCATCCAGTGCCAGGTGCTGGAGGCCCAGCCCCAGGTGGACTTGCCTGTGACCTGCAGACCAAGGTCAGGCTGCCAGGTGGTGCCAGGATTGGGGCTGGAACCCAGGTCCTCTGGCTGCTACCCCATACCTGGTGCTGGAACCCTCTGCCCTGCCTGTCTGAGGTCACACTGGCCTGAGATGGGCCTTCTCCACCCTTCCTTCAGTGGCTTGGGCTCCTCGTTGTGTATTCTGACCTTGTCCCCGTCCTGAGGGGTCGGCCTACTTCCAGTCTCAACACGCACACAGGCGAGTTGGATGCTCGTAAAGAAGGTGTGAGACCACTTCAGCAGAGGACAGCCATCGTCCCAGTACTCCGGGTTCTGGGTGACCAAACCACTAAGTGGAGGCCACCCACCCCTCTAGTGATCACTAATGCTCCCAGAGTGCTTACAGCTTACCAAGTACCGGTGGGAACATTCAAGGTGCAACTAGCTAACTTGGGGTCTTATACTATCACAGTTCCCATTTTTACAAGCAGGGAAACTGAGCAGAGCCCGAGGCTGCATAGCTAAGAAAGAGCAGGGCTTCCCTGGTGGTCCAGTGGTTAAGAATCCGCCTTCCAATGCAGGGGACACGGGTTCGATCCCTGGTCAGGGAAGTAAGATCCCACATGCTGCGGGGCAACTAAGCCCTCGTGCCACAACTAGAGAGAAGCCCGCGTGCCACAGTGAAAGATCCCGCATGCTGCAACTAAGTGCGGCGACTAAGACCCGATGCAGCCAAAAATAAATAAATAAATATTTTGAAAGAACAAAGGAAGGGAGAGAGAAAGGGAGAAGGAAAGAAAGAAAGAGCAGAAGCAGGACTTGAACCCAGTCACGCTGACTCTGGAGCCTGGGCCCTTGTCCTCTGCACCACACAGCCAGCCCTCGGACCCAGGGCCGGGCCGTCCTACTCCTCTCCAGCTGCCAGCTGGAGCCCCCACAAGCCTCTGAGTCTCCACACCTGCACCAGTTGCTAACAACAGCCCTGTTACTTGAAGCACTTCCCTGTGTCAAGGGCTCAACCTGCAGCCAGGCCAGGAATTGCTGACCTCCTGCTGACGCCCATACCAAGTCCAGAGCCCACGTGCAACTGGGGCCACCCCAGCCAAACCCCAGGTGCAAGCCACACCTGGGAGAGCCACCCCATCCCAGCACTGGGCAGCAGTTAGCTTCTGCGAGCCAGGCCTGGGAGGCTAAGAGTGCAGACTCTGGGACTTCCCTGGTGGCACAGTGGTTAAGAATCCACCTGCCAATGCAGGGGACACGGGTTGAGCCCTGGTCCAGGAAGATCCCACATGTGACGGAGAAACTAAGCCCATGCACCACAACTACTGAATCCTGCACGCCTAGAGCCCATGCACCACAACGAAGAGTAGCCCCCACTCGACGCAACTAGAGAAAGCCCGCATGCAGCAACAAAGACCCAACGCAGCCAAAAGTAAATTAATTATTTTAAAAAAAGAGTGCGGACTCTGGAGCCGGCTAGCCTGGGTTTGCATCCCTGCTCCGCCATCCACTAGCTTTGTGACCTCAGCAAGTTACTTAACCTTGTATATGTATCTCAGTGTTCTCGTCCGTAAAATGGGAATAATACTGGTATTGACATCTTAGAGTTACTGGGAGGGGATTAAATGACTTAATTCACGTAAAGCACTCAGACCAGTACCTGGCATGTAGTAAACACTGTGTTAGCTGTCACTTTAATTTTTATTATTACCGTTCTGTGTAGACAGCTAATCCAGACCCTCTCTTGGCTGGGAAAGGGCAAGCTACAGAGGCTTCCAGCACCGTCCTGCCTCATGGGAAAAGAAACAAGCATTTGAGGTGCTGAGACCATGGAGGAAAGTGATTGGGACCAGATTAAGGCAACAAACGCTGTTTCTGGAGGCTACTTTGTGTTCATTGTCTATTTTGAAGCCACCATTTGTTGGGTGCTTGTCCTGCGCTGCCTGAGGCATCACTCCCCTGACCTCATTAGTCCTCATTCAGCCCTGGAGGGGGGTGTAGGGCTCAGAGATGGGAAGGGTCTTACCTGAGGTCACACAGCCAGAACACAGAGAGGCAGGATTTGAATCCAGGACTGTGTGGTCCCAGAGCCTGAGCACGGAACACCTGCTCTTTGCTTTCTCTTGTCCCCACATGGAGGGAGGTACCGAGCGTGTGGCCAACGCTCAAGAAATTCAGCCTCTGGAATAACTCCGGTGTTAGCATTCGGTTTGGGCTTTGCTACCACCGATGGCGACGATCTGTACAGAGCAATCTCTGTCTACCCCCCAGCTCTGGGTCTCTCAGTGCCCATCCCATGCCCCTGGCTCCGGAGCCTCTCTGCCTGTCCCTTTCCGCCCCAGCCCACTCCTCCAGGCCAACCCATCAGCCTCTTGCCCCACCCCCACCCCCCACCCCCCGCCCCCGCGCACCTCCCACCTGGGTCTAGTGCATCAGGCACTGGCACTGGCGGGTGGTGAGAGCAGAAACTGGAGACCAAGGAGTTCCTTCTGGAAGGCCAGGCATCTGATTATGTCTGGGAGGAGGCACAAGCTCTAAAGGAGCCGACCAGAACCACCCCCAGTACTCAGGCCCAGTGACTGTGACCCCTCCATTCCCAGCTCCCCAAGGCCCGTCTCACCTTGGCCCTAGCAGAGCCCGTGAGCAGAGTCCCCCTGGGCATGGTGGAGAGACTGAGGAAGGGGTAGATGGGGCCTTTTCCCCCCCTTTTAAAAAAAATTTTTATTCGAGTATAGTTGCTTTACACTGTTGTGTTAGTTTCTGCTGTACAGCAAAGTGAATCAGGTATACGTATACATATATCCCCTCTGTTTTGGATTTCCTTCCCATTTAGGTCACCACAGAGCATTGAGTAGAGTTCCCTGTCTATACAGTATGTTCTCATTAGTTACCTATTTTATACATAGCATCAATAGTGTATATATGTCAATCCCAATCTCCCAATTCATCCCCCGCCCCCACCGGCCTTGCCGTTTAGAAGGTCACAGTCTGAGGAGGGAGACACAGCCTTGCCCTTGGAGTTGTCTAGTGGGGGAGGCAGGAGACACAGGTGGAAAAACAGCCTGAGGACCCTCTCAGGAGATCAGCGCTGGTCAATGGTTGGAGCACAAGCTTTGGCGTTTCAGACTGGCCTAGGTTTGAACCTCATTTCTGCCACTTACTAGTAGGTGACCTTACAGAGGTGATTTAACCTCTCTGAGCCTCAGTTTCCCCATATGTAAAATGGGCATAATGGTACCTACTTTACTGGGTTGTTATTAAGATTGAATCAGAGATAATGGATCGAAAGGCCTAGGATAGTACCTGACACATAGTAGGTGTTCAATAAACAGTGCAAGCAAATCACTGCATGCCAGACTTTGCCCACTAGGGCTGCTGGTAAGGTAATAGCCTAATACACCTGAAGACAATCTAGGCAGGCTGCCTGGAGGAGGTGAGGCTAGATCAGGGTGTTCAAAGAAGTTGGGCCACAGGATGGCAGAGGGAGTAAAAAGGAGCTAGGATGTGTGGAAAGTCCTGAAGAGAACATGGAAAGGGACCCCTCTGGGCAGCTCAACTCACTTATGGAGCTTCTGCCGTGGACGTGGACCTGGTGACCTGTAAATCAGTGTCCTGGGGGGCGGGGGGCACTTTGTCTCCTAAAGGCCAGGCCACTGCCAAGTTCAGAGGGACGGACTGCAGCCATGGCAGTGACTCACAAGGACTCACCCTTGGTGGCCTCCCTCTGCAGAGTCCCCCAGGGCAAGCTCCAGCCCTGGGGAAGGACCAGAGGAGTGGTGCCTGAGATCTGTCCCAGGTCCAGAAAGATGATGTGAGGTCTGGGAGGAGAGGGGGGACAGAGCCGCTGTCGTTTATGGAGGGCTTCATCCTCACGGCCACCCGCCAGTATTCTCATTTCACAGATGAGAACCCTGAGGCCCCCAGGGGCCGCATCACAGGCCCATAGCCCTGAAGCTGACAGTGAAAAGCCGGGATTTAAACCCAGGCAGGGACTGTGCAAGGAAGGCCTTGCCCGCTGTGCTGCCTTCGGTGCAAGGCAGGAACCTGGCATGTCACAGCTGCGCGGCACACACATAGGGCGCGGATGGCTGGAGGACCGCATCTTGCACTTGGCCGCAGGGGTCCCAAGAAGCTTAGTGGGGAGGCCTGTGACTGTCCAGGGAGGGTCATCACGAGGGGCTTCGGCTCTGCTCAGTTTACTGTGTGCTTTCAAGAGGAGGTCTACCCTCTCTGGGCTGCTGAGAAGGAGCAAGGTGAAGCCTGGAACCACTATGTCCTCCTGGGGTGTGGAGCCCTGGGAGACACTTTGGGGGAGGTGGCAGCCACGATGACAAGTGGGCTGGGACATAGGCACCAAGGAACAGCTCAAGGGGCTGGACGACTGGAAGGGAGGTGAGAAGAATCTGGGTGGTAATGTTGCAGACGCACCCAAGGAACGAGCAGAGAAAACCAGTGTGGGAGTGTTTGCCGCCAGGGGGGTTTAGGTGAAACAACAGGAGGGTCTGCTCGGGTGGCTGGACTCTAGCAGGTTGAGGAGCTGGCATGGGAAGGCAGGAAGCATCCTTGGTTCACAGAGAAGCTCCGGTTGAAGGCAGAGGGATGGAGAGGACATCTAGATGACACCCCTCTCTTTGAAGGATCAGGGTGGCCCCGTCCAGGCTGCCATGGCAACCAGAGGCCCGTCACTTCTGTGGCCAGGGCAGGTGGGGGAGGGGGGCAGTCTGAGAAGGAGCCTCAGACCTTGAGTTCAGGGGAGTAGGGTGTGGACTGGGAAAGGGGGGGGTATCCCCACAGCTCCCTTGGGAGAGGAAGGTGCCCACAGGAGCAGAGGCTAGGGGTCTCCTCAGGCTATCCCCCAGCCCCCACCCCACATGAAAGCCGTGTTTTTCCAGTTGCCGGTGGTGACGTGGCTGCCGGTCCCAGCTGGGCGAAAAGCAGCCTGTGATTTCACCCTGGGCTGGTTCATTACCTGACGTCTCCGTAGCAACCAGCCTGTGACATCACGGGGCCAAAGTCCTCAGGGGAGAAGGCAGCTTTGGCAGAGGCGCCTGCACCCCAGCTGAGGTGCGGGGCAGGAAAGCTGGGGAGGGGGCTGGGAGCCAGGAGCCCACGTCCGCCACCACGTCGACAGATAACTTTGTTCAAGTCACGTCCCTCCAGGCCTTGGACATCACCTGCCAGCTCTCCTTGCTCCCTGGCCTGTGGTTGCAGAGTTTTAAAACAGCTTCGGGCGATGGGCAGGGGCCTGGAGATATTCCCTCACCCTTCAGAGTTCCCAGGGGTCGTCTGTAGCCAGCATCACCCTGTCTCCACCTTGGAGGCCCCAGCTTGTGCATGCTGGCACCTTAAGAGTGCGACTTTCCAACTTTTTTGACTGGACCCATAAGAATACATTATTTTGCATTGTAATCCAGTACACACACAGGTGCACACGTGTGTCTGTACAATTTAAACAGAGGCTTCGTGAAATAAGACTTAGCCTGTCTCTGCAGTGGGTTCTGATAGTTTCTATTCTACTCAATTATACTTCATTCTTTTAAAATATGACCTAGTAAACTGCTTGCTTGACCCACTAAAGGATGCGCCCCTGGTTTGAACACCACCTTTGAGGGACCTGGGATGTTGCCTTTGTACACATGGAAACTCTGATGCCCAGAGGGGGGCAGGACTCTGTCAGGGTCCCACAGCCAGGACTGGGCATAAAGAGCAAGATGTATTGGACACTACAGGGTGCACGGCTTAGCCCCCATGATCCCACGCTGCCCTCGCTGCTCTTAGCACCCGGGTCACTGAGCTGTGGATTCAGCGGGTGGGGGCTTAAACTGGCTCCACTTTCCTTTTCTCTGGTCCCCTCTCCAGACAGTCTCACTTGAACCTCCCTGACCTGCCTGCCCGTAACAGCCTTCGGGCAGATTCCAGAACTCTCTAGCCTCTTCTGGACAGTAAGTCCAGTCCACCCAGTTAGGATGACAACTTTCATCTCGCATCCCTTCTGACCCTCTCCTTCTCCCCGTCGGCCATGGCTGGCTGCTCTTTACTCTGCAGGCCTCCCTCTCTGGGTCCCTTTCTTCTCTGACATGGTGGGGTCTGGCATGAGGAACTTGAGAAAAAATGGCCTAGACATTTGTATTTATCTGGAGTTCTAGTGGTCTCCCTTGGCTACCACTGGCTCAGCGATGAAGCCTCTGTGTTATAGGCAAGCAAATATTCATTCCTTCATTCTTACAACAAATGTTTAATGAGCACCTACTATGTGCCAGGCCCTAGGCAGGTGCTGGGACTAATGTTGCAAATAACACCAGGTCCCAGTCCTCACAGAGCTCATGTTCCAGTGAGAAACCATGAACAAGGAAACAGACACACACATTGTGGAGTGATGGGTGTAAAACAGGGTGAGGGGATAGAAAGAGTCGGGTGTCATATTAAATAAGATGGTTGGGGGAGGCCTCGCTGAGGTTGTAACATTTGAGCAGAGACATGAACAGAGGGAGGGAGTGAACCTGTAGGTGGCAGGAGCGTCCCAGATGGAGGAAAGGAACAAACGGGCAGTGCAAAGGCCCTGAGGCAGGAGTGTGTTGGAGGGAGAGGAGGAGAGGAGGGACATGAGGTGGGAGGGGGGCCAGGGTCTCTCGGGTTAGCATGTGTGAATTCTCTGGGGAGCCATGGTGGCGGCGGGAGGGGCTCCCCACTATAGAGCCCATGTCGTGGGAGATCTGACCTGATTTGACCTCTTGCATTCCCTGCTGAATTCCCTTTTCCCCCTAAAGTGATCCACCCTGCAGCCTCTTGGGGCTGGGGTCCTCTTGCCTTCAGGCAGCCCTCTTAGGGGACTGCTCAAGAATGGAGCAAAAATGGAGCCTTGGGCGGAGCAAGGCTCAAACCTGGCCCCTTCCTCAGTGTCTACTTGACCCTTGACAACACAATATTCCCCTTTGCAGGCTTCCCAGATTTCTGCAGGTGAGTCTCTGGGAGCCCCCGTGGGGAGAAATAGGTAGTCAGAGTCAGAAGGGGGTTGATGGCTGGGGTAGCAGAGCCGGTTTCAGCCACTTTGAAGAGAGCGTCTGCTACCCCCATCCCGCCTCCACCCCCTGACAGCGACTTTCTTCAAAAGCGGGGCCCTCAAAGCGTCTTGGTTCTCAGTTTGGATCCTGGTAGACAATTCCTGAGGAACAGGAGCAGTCCCCCTCAGCTGCCTATTTTACAGATGTGGAAATAGAGGCTTGGAGAGGCAAAGTCACTTGTTCAAGGTCCCACGGTAATAAAGGGCAGACCCAGGATTTGAACCGGGCAATCTGGCACCAAAGCCTCACCCAGCTGTCTTAGGAGCAGTTCCTCAGGAGCAGACCCTGAAACGGGGATGGGGGTACAGCTGGAATGTGAAGGAAATCTTACAGAGGAAACCGGTACAGGAGTGGAGAGAGTGAGGCAGAGGAGATGCAGCCAGGAAAGGGTGTCTGTCGTCCTGCGGGGGGTGGTTTCCGCCTAATCCCACAGGGAACTCTGGGATGTAAGTGAAGCTCAGTGTTTTCCCACCCAAAACAGAGGAGCTGGGGTCCTGCCCCTCCAGTCATGGGCTAAGGGCTGCTCCGGTGGGAGCAGCATCACTTCTCAGTTTCAGCCTAGTTGCCCGCGGGCAGCCCGCCTAGAAAGAGCCTCAGGTGCTGCCTGTTGGAAGCAAAGTACGTGGGGAGGGGACTGTGGGTGCACAAAAACGGGAGAAACAGATCCACCGGGATCTGGGGGATTGGTTGCAGCAGCCACACCATCCCCTGCCACCCAGTTCTTCCCTCCCTGTTGCCCCGAGTCTCCAGTTCAGCCCACTCTCCTCCATCCACCAGTGGCGCCCCCAGCCCCGTCTCTGGGGTTGCCTGACGTCTCTCATCTCCAGCCTCAGACCCTCCCTGGCCTCAGCTTCCTCTAGGAAGCCCTGTCGGCTTCCATTCCGTCAGCTCCTCCGCCTCTGCCCGCGCTGGCCCAAGCCAGAAAGGGGTGGTGGGAGCCAGTGCCCAGGGCTGGATAGGCTGCAGGCTGGGACCAGTGTCCTGCAGAGGGCCCCCCTCCCTGTGGCAGCCCAGACGCTGCTGCTCCTGGCAGACTCCTTCCAGACCCCATGGCTTCGTGCAAGCCCCGCCCACCCGCGCCGTCCCCACCGTCTTCCCGCACCACCATCCCCAGCTCTCCTGGACCGCCTACCTCCTGGCCAGCTCCCTGCCATCAGCTCTCCTGCGCAGCCCCCAATCCCCACCCCGAACTCATCAAAACTCTTTTTGTGCTTTGGAAGTGAAGCTCGGCGTCAGACCCACAGGACTCAGGTCCTGACTGCCGGCGACTGACTGTGTGCCTGGGGCTAGTGGCTTCCCCATCTGTGCCTCAGTTTCCTCACCTGTGCCTCAGTTTCCTCACCTGCCAAGTTGAGCCACAGATTCCTTCCTCTCTAGGTCAAGGTGAGGACTCTGCCATCACACTGAGAAAGGAGAATGTAGAAAGCAGAGCGGTCCCCTGGTACTGCTGTTCCCCTGGCTCAGCCTTGTGTTTGAATGAGGGGCTCTGCGGGGGAGGTGTTCCTGCATCAAACTGTGAGCTCCCCAAGGGCAGGGATGGAGTTAATCCTACCTCGTCTCCAGGTGCTTGCACAGTGTAGACATCCAGTAGATGGGTGCTCAGCGGGTGAAGGAATGAATGGCTGCATGGACGGATGGATGGATGGATGAACGAATGAATGAACGATCGTCCCCCAGATCTTGACATAACTGGGCTTTTCCTGATACTCAGGCCTCAGCTCTGAGAAGCCCTCTCCAGCCTCTCCTACTTACGCTGTCATTTTTTTCTTCATAGCTATTATTGTTTCCTAATAGGTCTTACTCATTTGTGAGTTTTCGGTTAATAGTCTCTCTCCCTCACTAGAACGTCAGCTCCATGAGGGCAGAAACCATCTCTGTCTTCTTCACCATTGTGTCCCCAGTACTCAGAACAGTGCGAGGCGCATAGTAGGTGCTCAGCTAATACTTTTCAGTGAATGGAAGAGTAACTAAATGCATTAATCAAATGAATGATAATGGTGTTCTCTGTCATCCTGGGGGGGGGTGGAGGAGTCCTCTTCAATTTGGCCCAAGGATTCAGTCCAGCAATTCCAGCTGCTCAGGTCAAGGTGTTCATTCCCTCAGCAACGACTGTGAACCTACAGTGTGGTAGGCCCTAGGGATGCATCAGGGGCAGGCCGATCCCTGCCCTGCCCCCACCACACACATAAATAATTTTACCAGCCATCCTGTGCTAAATGCTGTAATAAAGGTGGAAATCATCCCCACAGATGTTTACAGAGCACCTACTAAGTGCAGGCGGGGTTCTACGCTTGGGACGCAGAGCGCTGAGCAGGGCTGCCATGGTCTCCGTGCGCAAGGTGCTCACGTTCGTTGTGGGGAGAGCGGTTGGACTCTTAAATAAACAGAAATATCAGAGGGTGATGACTGGTGGCCGGCATGGGGACAGGGAGGGCCACATTGAACAGCGTGGCCAGGGAAGGGCTCTCTTAAGCTGAGTCCTGGATGATGAGGTTCAGGAAGATCTGGGGAGAGAGTGTTCCAGGCACAGGGGAGGGGACAGCAAGGCCAAAGAACAAGCTTGGCCATTTGAGGAGCAGCAAAGAGGCAGCCAGAGTGGCCGATACAGTGAGCGAGGGGGCGGGCAGAGGACTGAGGTCAGGAGTGGGCGAGCTGAGGTGTACGGCGAGGGGCTGGCTCTTCTCCTCAAGTGCGATGCAAGGAAGCCAGGACAGGTGAAGACAGTCTCCTAAAGTGCGATGCAAGGAAGCCAGGACAGGTGAAGACAGTCTGACCTGGAATGCGATGTCCCTGTGCTGCTGGGTAGAGAGTGGATGGCAGGGCCAGGAGGGGAAGCAGGTGACTGTTGGTGAGAGAAGGTGATGGGTCCCACCAGGGGAACAGCGGTGGGTATGGAGAAGGATAAATCTGGAATGGAGCTCTGAGAGAGAGCCAGTGGGACTTGCTGGTTGATTGGATGGGGTTGGTGGGGAGAGGTGGGGAAAGCAGGACACCCAGAAAGCTCCTGGATTTTTTTGTTGGTACAGCTGGGCGGACCATTGCATCATTTTCTAAAATTGGGGAAGTAAAGGAAGATGGACTCAGGTTTGCAAGTTCGTTTTGCCCGGGGTTTGCTTGAGATGCCTGTTGGGCATCTACGTAGGGAGCTGGAAACTCATTCAAGAGCTCAAGCAAAGAGTCGGAGCTGGAGGTGTAAATGTGGGTGTCAGCTTCGTATGGGTGAGATCTCTTGGGAGAGAGAAAAGGGAGGCAAGGGGCCCGGGATGGAGCGGTGGGGCGGGCTCAGGGGATGAGCAGTGAGGGAGGATGAAGAAGAGTGCCATGGAGGTGGGAGGGAAGCCGGGAGAAGGGTGTGGCTGGAAAGGGAAGGAGGGATGGGCGACACCCTTGTGCCTCCTGGGTGGCCACCGAAGATGAGGCCGCTGAACTTGCCCCCCCCCCCCCCCCCCCCCCCCCCCCCCGTGCAGGATTCTGGCCACTTGCCAAGGGCTGTCTCATGAAAGGCTGGTTGGGACAGGTGGAGGAGAAAATGGGAAAAGATGGGAAGTAGAGGTCGGACACAAGTCTGGCCACGAAGGGGACAGAGGAGTGAGCACGGAGTAGAGGGAAGCAGGGGCTGGGAGTAGGTCTTTAAAGGGGGGAAGAGGTGGGGCTGGGGGCTGGCCCAGAGGTGAGGGGACTCCATGAGGCAGAAGAGAGGAGAGGGGATGCTGGCAAGAGTCCCTGGGCCGAGAGGCATTGCAGCCCGTGCCACGCTGATGGGCTGACTTGGTGGGGAGGGAACACAGGCAACGCGAGAAAGTGCAGAAGCCCGCCCTGGACGGAGGGCAGAGACGGAGCCCAGACCCCGGGTGGGGGGGGAGGGACTGGTCTTGGACCGAAGGGGGACAGTTATTCCTTTGTCACAAGAGGGAAAGCAGACTATGTGGCATGGGGGCAGGGCAATGATTTGAGGTGGAGAGAGTGGGGTGATGCCTTCTGACGGCTCCAGGGTTGCATTGAGGGCTGGAGAGAAGCCAGCAGCAAGGTCCGGGGAGCAGCAGGGGTGTCAGTGTCAGGAGTTCAAGAAGGAAAGAGGATGAGGTAGTCAACCTCGCAGGACGCAAACGAGCAGGAATCAGAGAAACCTAGAAGGATCCTTGGGTAGTGGGCTGTGTGAGGCCGGCAGGCGCCGGTTTAACATGACGCCCGTGACTTTCCCCAGCGACATGCAGCTCGAAGGGTCCAGGCACGAAGCAGGCAGAGGGTTAGACTAAACAGGGTTAAGAGAGTCAAGGGTGTCTGCAAAGGAGAGCTTGTAGGATGTGCCAGTAAGTCTTAGCTGGGCCAGGAGGGAAGTGAGGACATGAGGAGTTAGTGGAAGGTAGAATAAGTGGATTGGAGGTCTCCGTGAGGTCAAAAAATTGCTGGAGTGTGGGTACTAGAATTAGTGCAAATGGAGTAACAAGCAGGTGAGCAAGTAACCCCCACTGAGGGAATCTGGCTGGACTCCTCACCTGCTGTGAGCTTGAGTCTGTTTTCTACGAAATGATGTAATAATATAGTAACGCCCATCTCTCAGGACTGGCTTGAACAAGCTTCGTGAGCAAGAGAGCTCTGGGCTTTTCTAAGTTCCTTGTCTTTTTTTTTTTCCAGATTTGCTCACAAGTACCCGCAAGGACTGCCCCATGCCCCAGGGCACGGCCCCCCTGAGCCCAGACTTGCCCTCCAGCCGCCCACCCATCGTGGCTCCAGACCATGTCATTGGCAAGGTAACTGGTCACGCTTCGTCCCCACCTTCACCCCCACATATGCCCTGGTTCCTGGCCTGTGCCCTACGGCTCCCCACAGGGAGCAGAAACCATTTCAGCCTCCTCTGTCCCTGCCGAACTTGGCCGCTACCCCTCAGGGTTGGTATTCAGCTGGATGAAGGTCTGAATCGGGCTGGGCATCAGGGACTGGACCAGACCTATTTAGAAAAGAGAGTCCCACGCTGAAGGGCTTCCCACCCAAATTAACTCAGCCTTGCAGATTAGATGTTCTGTTACCAGCCCACGGACTCCTTAGCAGCCCGCACTCCACCTGGAGAGTAAAGGAATGGAATTCTCAGTCCAGGTAGATCAGGACGATCTTGCTAGGGCCTCAAATCCCGTGCATAATTTCCATCTTTGCCCCAGAGGTTGTGGCTTTAACCTACCAGTTGATATAATTACCCTTTTTTTTTTTTTTGAGCATATACCACATGCTAAGCGTTGTGCTAGTCACTTTGCCTACGTTATGTCATTTACGCTTCAGCACAACCTGTGAGATAAATGGCATTGTTACCATTTTACAGAGGACGAAGCTGATGTTCTGAGATGTTAAGTCACTAGTCCAAGGATACCCAGGTGGAAGTGGCAGAGTCAAAGGCCAGCCCAGGTCTGATCTATCCCCTAACCCACTGCGTCTCCTGGCAGAGCCATCATTGCACCCCCCCACCCCCCGCTCCTCTCTCTGCATGCCAGGGGATACCAGGGCATGACCCATGAATAGGCAGACCCCGACCTCAGGGGCGACCAGAAGGCTGACCCACACCACCAGCCAGGGCTCCAGGATTCGCGCCATCTGCTGGCACAGTGGGCCAGACCCTGCCTGTTCCTCTTTCTCCTCTTGTTTTAGGACAAACAGATGGATTTCTGTTGGGATCCTTGGCAGGTCAGTGCACTTGCCCATCCCCCAGTCTAGCCAGCCCCAGCTGACACCATTGCCCCTCCCTCTGCTGGGCCCAGCCTGGGCACACAGGGCTGCCAGCCCTGGGGGAGGGGAGCCTGATGGAAACAGGGCTGGGAATGGTCCTGTGGGGGGCTGGCAAGATGGCCAGAGGATGTGGGGAGGGTGCGTAATGGGGATGGGAGGGGTGGGGGGAAATCATCTTGCAGGTCTGCCCCACCCTGCTCACCACTACCCCCCCCCCCCCCTGTTTCTCCAGAGGTGCTTCCAGACCACCAACGGCTACCTGTCCGACTCCAGATCCTGCTCCAGCAACTACAACGTGGCAGCCCTGGCCACCTCGTCCCTCGTGGGTAAGCTCCAGCTGCCCTCTCCTGTCCTGGAAGTTCGCACAGCAACCCCCAGGCACTGGCGGTGGAAAGGTCAAAGCTGAATTGCAGCTGGAAGGACTGCGGCCCTGCTGGATTCAGCATTTTCTAAATGCCAGGTTCCGTGCTGAGCTCTGCAGGACTTAGGGCTCCTGCCCACCCCCACCCCCACCCCGACCCCGCCATGGGTTAAATTGTTGGGTTCTCCACAAGTTCCGAGGGGATGGCCCCAATTTTCCAGGTGTCTGCCAGCGGTGGTCTCCCTGCTTCTCTGCAGCACATGAAACCTGCCCTCGTGCCAACTTGGGTCAGATTCCCTAGAAGCAGAGCCCAAGAGGGGAATTGTGCTAGTGATTTCCTGAGAGGTTATTCTCGGAGGAAGCCTGTAGGGAGCAAGGGCAGCAGGACAGGGCGGGGGAGGGAGCTCAGCAGAGGTGTAGCTGCGGAAGTCTTGTCTTTCTCAGCCTGATCCCAGGGGGAGCACAGGAGCGTGACTTGCACCATAGAATTCATGGCACTTTGTGGCGAGGTGGCTGGGTTTTGTTTTTATAAATGTATTTGTTTGTTTGTATGTTTGTTTTGGCTGTGTTGGGTCTTCACTGCTGTGCACGGACTTTCTCTAGTTGCATGAGTGGGGGCCACTCTTCTTTGTGGAGCGCGGGCTCTAGGCGCGCGGGCTTCAGTAGTCGTGGCACGCGGGCTCAGTAGTGGTGGCTCGCGGGCTCAGTAGTGGTGGCTCGTGGGCTTAGTTGCTCCACGGCATGTGGGATCTTCCGGGACCAGGGCTCGAACCCATGTCCCCTGCATTGGCAGGTGGATTCTTAACCACTGCGCCACCAGGGAAGTCCCAGGGTGGCTGGTTTCATATTACTCCTCCATCGGTCCATCACTGGCTGCCACCTTCCGAGCACCTCTGGGTGAGGCAGCTCCCATCAGCTAAGGGCAAGGCTCCCAAGAAGGGCACAGGTGTGAGCGGCAGGGGGTGGGCATGCCGGACCAGCACGGCATCTGCCCCGCGTTGACCACAGCACCGGCTCTTCTCAGCCAGCCAGCCTCTGCTCGCAGCTTTGCTCCTTGATCCTCAGGCTCCCATTTCTTTACATCCCTCACAGCTCCCCAGAGGGCCCTTGCTGCCCCCGCACATTTGCCCCTGTCCCTCCACCTCACCTGCGCCTCGGGGGGCCACTGAACCACCGCCTCCAGAAACCTTCTCTGGTTGCCAGCACTCCCCAACCTGTGTGTGGGGGGGTCTTCCCCTTCTTTCCACCTCCACCTTTCCCATTTCCCCGGAGTTTTATGTCTCAGTTTCCTTCACGGATGCTTTTCTTTCTTAAATATTGCTGCTTTCACGTCATGGCTTATGGGACCAGTGACTCCCAGATCTAAGTTCTCAGCCTGGGTTAAAGGAGATGCCGAATCATTCTTGACAACATTCTATCTATCATCTTCCACATGTGACTGGTCTACTCACAAGAACCCCTCCAGGCCCTCCTCCCCATCTGCCCAGCCCTGTCCTGTCTCTTGCTGGATCCCTTCAATGGCCCCTAATGTCCCCCTGTCTCCACCCTTGGCCCCTAATCCTCTTCTAAATGGCCCCTAATGTTCTTCCTAAACGACGGGTCTGGCTTGTCACTCTCTTGCTCATTACCCTGCTACGGCTCCCCATTGCTCTAAGCAGAACAGTGGCACCCCCGGTCTGGCCCCTGTTGGGCTTCCCAGCCTCTCCTGCCTCCCTGCTCCTCGTGTTGCCCCATGTCTTGTCCCCAGTAGTCCTGGAACCATGCCAGACTCTTCTATGCCTTCATCCTCTTCTCATCTCTGGAATAGCCTCCAGTCTTGCCTCTGTTTATCCAATTCAAGCTGCCTTCCAAGCTGGACTCCAGTCTACCTCTTCCAGGAAACCTTCCCTGCCTGCTACAGGTCTCACCCTCAGCAGAGTGGGCAGTGTCCTAGGCCTAGGGGCTGCTCTCTCGGAACTTGTTAACTAATGGATACAGGGAGGGCTGGGTGGATCTTGAACGGATCCTTGAGTGAATCTCCTTGAGCAGAAGGGTCTAAGCTTGGACACAGAGGGAATGAAGGGTGCGACAGGTCTGGAGAAGAAGCACCAGGTGGGCAGGAGCATTGATTGGAAGCAGGACACAGCGGGGGGCATGGGGCCTGCAGATGTGTGGGGAGCATCTACGTGAGAGGGCCTCAGGCTGTGGGAGGGCATGGGGCAGGTGGGCAGCGGGCACAAGGCATTGTCCTGGCGGGAGGAACTGGACAGGTACAGGCTCTGTGGGTGTGGGTTTTGCGGACGCAGGGCACTGGGAGAGGACGGGGCACTGAATGGATGTGCGGTACGGGCCATTGGATTGCCCTGAGGTACTGGAGGGCCTGAGGTATTGGGGGCGGAGCCCTGAGCTGGGCCTTGGGTCAGAGCCATCACTCAGCTGCCCTCAATTGCCCCAGGAGTGGTGCAGAGCATCAAGGACCACATCACAAAGCCCACGGCCATGGCACGTGGTCGCGTGGCCCACCTCATCGAGTGGAAGGGCTGGAGTGCCCAGCGCTCAGGCTGGGAGTTGTCCGCAGCCCAGGACGAGCATTACTGCTGCCTCCCAGATGAGCTGCGTGAGGCCCGCTTTGCCGCAGGTCAGAGGGCGGAGGGGGAGCTTGGGGACGGGGACTGGCCGGGGCTGTAGTCCTTAGGGGACCCAGGGCCACCACCTGGGCATCGTCTGGGCAGGCAAGAATAATGCCATGGGGTGGACGGGGCATTGGTGGGCACATGCGGACCAGCATGCCCGGGCATGGATGGGCAGCCCCAAGAGGCAGTGTCTGGTGCCAGCCTGACCTGGCACCGGATGCCCCCCACACCCTCTGCCCGTGCCCCTGCTGAGCCGGGTCCGTCCCCTACAGGGGTTGCCGAGCAGTTTGCCATCACGGAGGCCACACTGAGTGCCTGGTCCTCGCTGGACGACGAGGAGCTGCCCCCAGAGAACAGCCCCCAGGACATCATCCAGCTACAGGGTACAGCCCGGCGGGCGCCAGGGCGGGCTGGGTGTGGCAGAGCTGGGGCTGCATGCCCGCTCTGCCCTGTGACCTCAGACAAGCCTCTCTGTCCCTCAGCCTTAGTTTTTCTTCATCTGAAAAATGGGGCTGGTGATCCTTGCCCTGCCCATTGCCCAAGGAGTGCCACAAGCATAAAGGAGAGAAAGATAGATGATAGACAGATAGATAACATGAATTAAGTGCTCACTGTGCTAAGTGCTTTACATGTGTTATTTCACTTTGTTCTTATGACAGCTCTAGGAAGTAGGTGCTGTTATCTCCATTTTACAAATGAGGGAAACGGAGGCATCAAGACACTCACCTCAGATCACACAGCTACAGGCATCAGAGCCGGGATCTGAGCCTTAACACCAAGCACAGTCAACCACCTTTCTAGGACCCCAGGTTACTACCGAGGGCTTCAGGGAGCCTGGGTCCTAGGTGGCACCTGCACCCACTATCTCATCTGCTCCTCCCTGCGACAGGGCAGGGAAGGGAGTGGAGGCCTGGGAAGAGCACTGGTTGTCCCACTTCTCAGAGCGCAGAGGGATTTGAGGGCTCTGGCTCCAGAGCCTGCTCTTAACTATTCTGCTCACTGCCACTGCCACCACCACCCTGTCAACCCCCCCAGGGAGAAACTGGGGCTCAGAGAGGTTCAGTGACGTGACCAAGGTCACACAGCTTGGCAGTGACAAAGCCAGATTTGGAGGCAGGTCTTCTGCCCCTCTCCCTGCCTCACACTCCCGGAGAGGGTGCGGAGCTGGCTCTTCTGAACTCCTTTCCTCACCCCCACACCCCTGCTGCTTTTCCAGACCTGGAGAGCATCTACCTTCAAGACAGTCTTCTGAGTGTCCCCTCGCAGGATGACAGTCTTCTGGCCTTCTCCTCCCCCGATGGATGGCCCTCATCTGACGAGCCCCCCACCATAGCCTCTGGCCCGCAGCCCCCCAGCCCCGAACAGCAGCGCTGGCAGCGGCTACTGGGGGCCCCGGGGCCCGAGGGTGGGGCCCGCCTGCAGGGCTCCCTCCCGTCGGTGGACAGTGGCTCCCTCTCGGAGGAGGACGAGGTGTTCTATAACTGAGGCGGGGGCCGGAGCCTGCTCACGCCGTGACCTTGCCTGGTGGGCAGCCCAGGTGTATCAGGACACCAGGGTCTGGCTGGGCGTCTCTTGACCCCTCAGGGCAGGCACGGGGTGGGTGCGGCAGGGATGGGGGCCAGCATTCCTTGGGGACCATTCCGTGCCTCTGTGGACCTGCCCCCCGCAGTGGGAGCCGTAATCCCCTTCTCCCTCTTTACTTGGCTCAGGCGGGCACCTTCCCCTGCAGTTACTGCCATCAGCGAGCTCAAGGCCTCTCAGCAGACAGCAGCAGGCCGCCCAGAGGGGCCAACAGCCAGGTTCCCAGGCAGACAACCGCGGAGGGGCCTGGGAGACCCGCCTCGACCCCAGGGCTCGGTTCCTCGCCCCTCCCCTCTGTGTTCCTGCCCCCCACCAGAGGCGGGGTAGCCTCTTGGGGTACCTAACATCTGTTCCTTAGTGCTCTTCACGCGGATTCTGTCTCTGGAGTGTCTGTCTGTCCGTCACTCTCTGGATCTGCTCCCTGGTGCCCTGCTCCCCCCTCCCATCTCCCTGAAGGTTTTCTGAAGACATTAAAGTGGTGGATTCACCCTGGAGGAACTTGGCCTGGTCTCTGCTGGGGATGGCATGTCCTCAGGCCCTGGTGGGGGGAGCTCTAGAAGGACTTTGGAGAGGGCCCCTACCCCCCAAATACACAGACAGCTGGTCAACCTGCTGCCAGCAGCCAGGAGGGTCCCCGTGGAGGATGCTTAAGGCTCTGTGGACTCTCCAAGGAACCACACGTGGGGACCCCGCTGTGTCAACCCTGGCTCAGCCAAGGAGGAGGCTGAGGCTGCTGGAGTGAGGGAAACTGGGCCACAGGGTCGTGCTTACAGATGACGACAGGCATCACAAGAGCTGGTGGGAACCTGCTTTCATAACTCCCTGCCAGGAAGGGGGACATGAGGAGGCGTGGGAAACCAGGCCCCAGGCCTGCAAAGGCCCACATGACCACCAGGGAGCCCCCAAGAGCTCACTCAGGGCTGGCGAATGTGGCCTTGCTGAGGTGGCAAGATAACACCCTGGATGCTGAGATGAGGGACAGACGGCTCTGGCAATCAGCTTTATTTTTTCTCAGGAACCTCTGGTTGGGAGTCATACAACCCTCAGAGGGCATCTCTGCGTGCCCTTGGCGACAGAATATCCCAATGTCTTCATTCGTGAATTTGATTCTTTCATGGAGCACCCACCATATGCTGGTTTTCTGCTGTCTTGCATTCTGAGTTCTGTCCAGAGGGGGATTTGTCCTTCAAGGCGGGTAGCACTTGTTTCATGGAGAATAGGACGTGGTGACTATGGGGCCTCTTCAGTGCTAGCTTAGCTGCCTACTTCTCCGAGGAGTTGAGCTGGGCTGGAGGGGAGGGGTGCGTTATGATGGCGGGGGGGGGGGGGGAGAAAGGCAGGGTCTCTGCCCCATCTCCTTCACCAGGGCAGCTGAGGGGCCCTGTTTCATCTTGCCAGGCTGGCTCACTTTGGGGCCGGAGGGTTTGTCAGGTTGGAAATTGCTTTCTTCAACTAGAACGGAGAACAGAGTGGGGAGGATGTAGAGGAGATTGCAAGTGCAAGTGCAAGTTGCAAGTGCAACTATACTGGTGCACCAGTATAGTTTGACTCCCCTAAGGGTTGATTCTGGAGTGAACTTTAGAGCCAGTGCCTCCCTATTGCATAGATCAGGTCATTGAGGCCCAGAGAATGGCAGGGCTGGCCACAAAATAAGATAGAGGTAGCTGGACCACGTGGCTGGCTACTCTGGGCCAGGAAGTGAGGCTCATCAGAATTCCATGAGGCCCCTCCAAGTTTTTTTTTTTTTTTTTGGCCATGCTGTGCGACATGTGAGATCTTAGTTCCCCGACCAGGGATCGAACCCACGCCCCCTGCAGTGGAAGAGCAGAATCTTAACCACGGGACCACCAGGGAAGTCCCAAGGCCCCTCCAAATTTGATGGCAGAATTTTGGTGACCCCCCACCTCCCCAGCCTGTTTGAACATGGCTCCTCCCCTTTGCTCCACCCTCGGAACCATGGTACCTCCACCCAAGACACGAAGCCCACAGCTCTGCCCTGAGACGTCACGAAGAGGGACTGAAGGTTCAACAGCTCGAAGAGGTTGTGTGCCTGCAGGGGGGGCGGTTAGGAAACACTGGAGGATAGGTGGCACCCACCCGAACCCTCTGGCTTCAGTTTCTTCCTAGCTTGGCAGCTTTGAGCAGAGGTGAAGGCCCGGGCCAGGCTCTGTCCCAGTGGTGCCCACCCCACCTTGTTCCTGAGCCTGGGAGGGCTGGACAGCTGTGATGGTGGGTGGGAGACCAAGACCTGGGCCTGCAATGTCCAATGTGACCACCAGGGGCCCCCAGAGTCCACACAAGGGACTCTTGGAAAGGACACGTTTTTCAGCATCAGCCGGCATCCACTGACACAGAGGGGTTGGGTCCACCCTTAGGTCCCCAACCTGCTTCTGTCCCTCCATCACCCATGTGCCAGGCTCTGTGCTTGCAGGGGGGAGGGGATCAGCATTCAGAGTGATTAAGTACTTTGCCCAAGATCACACAGGCAGAATGTGGTAGACCTGAAATTGAAACCCATGTGTGCCTTGATGAAAAGACATATTTTTAACCACTGTTTCTTTCCATCCAGAATCTTCTGGTTCCCAAGCTATCCCTCTTCCCTAGTCTCTGCATCATCCCAACAGCCCTGGAACTGAGAGACAGACAGGGTGGGAACTGCATGCCCGTTCCACAGGTGAGGAAGCAGGCCCAGGAGGAACAGAGAGCCACATAGCATGTCCGGGAAGCTGGAGCCAAGTTTCCCTCTCAGGCTCTTCCCCTCTATCCCAGGGCCCCTGTCTGCCCACAGCACAAATTTCCCCCATTACCTGGTGCAGAGAGGTCTCCGGGGACAGCTTCAGGGTCACTGGTTCCATGGGGCAGCCCCCAGCCAAGATGTCCTGCAGACACTGCTGGGGATGAGGGAAGGGTTATGGGGGCCTGGGACAGCTCCCCCTTCCCCAGGCAGCCCCTCTCAAACCATAGGCTATCAGCTGGCCACTCCCCTCACAACCCTGCTGACTCCCCATCCTCTACTGACACCTCATATGAGCACTCACCTGGTGTCCTGGAACCCAGGAGGGTGGCTCAGCCTGGAGGGCCTGCACTAGGTGTGCCCTTTGCACGGTGCCCACCAGTATCTGAGACTCTGGACAAGTGGAGAGGGAGAGGAAAAAAGCCACATTATGAAAAAGGAACTTTCGTTTACTGGACTGCTACGATGTGCCAAGAACTATGCTGGGTGTTCTCATGACTCTCGGGAACATACAGCACCTGTGGGTCAGGAACTATTATCACCCATTTTACAGAAGAGGAAACCGAGGCTCAGAGGCACAGAGAGGTTAGTTGTCTTGCCCAAGGTCACTCAGCTTCTGACGTGGAGGAGTGGTAGCTGAGGGTGGCCAGGTAAGGCTGCCAGGGGGCCGGGAGGTAACCTGCCCACCCCAAAATGCCCCACCTGGCAGGGCCTCAAGGCAGGAGCAGGTTTGGGACACCTGCATGAAACTGTCTGTGCATCAGGGCTGGGCTTTGTCCCTCATTTCCCATAGGAAGTTGCACTGGCTCAGCCCAATGAAGGCACGAACCTGGAAGGCCACCATGTTCTGAGGTCCTCCTGTGTGCTGGAGGCTTGGCAAGCCTCACTCCAGGGTATCGCTGGAGTCTGCAGGTATTTAGTTTTGAGGGACAGCCTGATATTTTTGATTTTTGTCCAGTAAAATAAAAACTTTACAACTGGACATACAAAGGCTCCCTGTTTAAAAACAGAAACAATTAAAGCTATTTCTTGGATGAGCAGCAGGGTCCCACAGGCTGGGCCTGTGCTGGTTGGGAACTCTTTGCTTCCTGTGGCTCTAAGGGTAGAAGTGGAGTTTGTCTTGTTCTAGCAGGGGGGTGAAGCTTCTTGAGGGGTCACCCATGTGCAGGTATTTTCAAGTGTGATATTTGGCGTGTTCTGTGGGATAATGTTATAGGTGTCCCAATTTGGGTGGGGAGAAGGGCCTGGCCTTTGGGATGAGAACCTCTGACAACTCTGTCCTCCCTATTTTCCAGATGTGGTAACTGCAGTTCATAGAGCTTAAGGGATTTACTACAGTTCTGCTGCTCATAAATAGCTTTATGCCTTTTGGGGTAGGTATGGGGATGACCCATACGGTTGTGCAGGTTGCTCACTGCACAAGATACCTGCCCAAAGGACAAGTGGGGATCAAAGTCCAGCTGTGAAAAAAAAAAAAAAAAGTCCAGCTGTGCTATGCTTGCCAAGTGTGCATTTTGTTTCATTTGCACAAAGGGGACATATGCGCTGACAGTGGCCCTGAGTAGGGCATGGCTGTCCCCTCCCTACCCCCCAGCTTATCTTTCCCACTCATACTGTACTTGTCCTAGAGGGAAATGATGCTCTAGCTAGGTCCTCTCCCAAAATTCAGTTTATGTGTCTTTTAACAAGGGCCCCCACTCATTTTTCTCTAAAAGGATGTCTTTCCCATGGCAACAGGGTTGAGGGAGGTGACTCAGTTGGGGAATGCCTGAAGGGGAGACTGAGGGAAGGAGCCTTCTGGGAGGCCCTAGTAGTGTTCCTATCATCCTACCCCTGCTCCGCAAGTAGGATGGCTATTACCTCCATTTTACCAATGAGGAAACTGAGGCTCAGAGAGGTGAAGTGACTTGCCCAAGGTCACACAGTTGCAGAGCCCGGTTTTGGATCCAGGTGCCTGATAGGTACAATGTCCTGCTTACCCATTCCTGGGCCTGACCCTCCCAGGTCCAAGAGGAAGGTAGAGGGAATGCCTCCTCCCCATTCGTGCTCCCCCTTCTTGTTGGGCACCTGTGCTCTCCACCAGGGGGTACTTGGCAGTGTCTGTGGAGGTCACGACCTTGACCACCTCCTCCTGCGGTGTGTCCTTGGCCAGCGTGGTGATGGTACAGTTCATGAAGTGCTCCACAATTACATGGTGAGAGCTGGGGCAGAGGGATGCTCCCATCAGGTCCTGGGGTGGGGGGTTATCCAGACCCCTGGACAAGCTGGGGCGAGCTGGGAGGAGTTTTGCCGGTTCTTCAGCATGGGCAGGGTCTAAGAGATTCCTGGGATGAACAGCTCCTAGCACTCCAAGGTAGGGAGAGAGGAACCTGGGGACCAGCTGGCCTATGCCCTCTGGACCCCTATCTCCCCCCTAGACCAGCTCTACTTTGACCTGTTTTATTCAGAAGCCATCGCTGGAGAATTTCATTTGAAGAAAAGTTTTATGGCATAAAGGGAAAAAAGAGCTTTAAAGTTTGAAAATCACGGGAGTAACCACCCCCATTTAACAGATGGGGAAACTGAGTCTGGAGAAGGGGGCAGCTTGCACATGTTTGGAGCTGGGCCTTGGACCCAGGGCTCTCAGAGCCTCTTAGTCCTGCTTTTCTGGGGACAGAGGCTGCTCGGCCCTGTCTGGTTGAGTCAGGACCTCAAAGCTCGTTTCCATTGCAGTATTCCAGTCCCACCTCCAGCTCCCAACGCCCCAGTGAGGACAGCAGAGCAGGAGCAGGGGGAGGGGTGGGAGCTGAGGTTCAGAGAGGTGAAGTGACTTGCCCAAGGTCACACAGTTGCAGAGCCCGGTTTTGGATCCAGGTGCCTGATAGGTACAATGCCCTGCTTACCCATTCCTGGGCCTGACCCTCCCAGGTCCAAGAGGAAGGTAGAGGGAATGCCTCCTCCCTCCTCTGGGACCAGTCAGGTCCCAGAGCTGGTGCTGACTCTCTGTGTGACCTGGAGCAAGACATGGCACCTCTCTGAGCCCCACTTTCTGACAAATGGGCAATATCTGTCCTACTGTTGTGGAGACCGACTGATGACCAGTAAGACACTGAGGCCAAGGACTCCCCCAAGGTCACACAGGGAGCTGGAGAGAATGGAGACTAGGGAGCAGCCATGTGTCGGCCCCTCCCACGCTCACCCATGTCCAAGGTCAGCCCACCCAGACACCATCACCTGTCAGCCAGCCTGAGCAGACACCGCTCACCTGATTTTTCGGCACCGGATCCACGGAAGGTATGGCAGTTTCTTGACAATGATGGTGCCGTCATAGAAGGAAGGCTGGCAGCTCTGGGCGATGGCGTTGGCCGCCAGCACCGCCATCAGCACAGGTAGTGCGTGCACGATCTGGCCGGTCAGCTCAAAGGCCAGCAATGCTGTGGAGATGGTGTGGGTCACAGCCCCTGAGAAAGCCGCAGCCCCTGCAGAGGGCAGAGCCAGGGAGGGGGGCTCAGGCCAGGAGACAGCTTCATGCAAAGGGCAAGGCTGCTGTGACTATGGCCATGGGCTGGGGTGGGAATTGTCCAGAGGCCACACATTGGCCACTGTTGGAAGTGCCCTATGCCTGGGCTTGGTGAGGGAAAGAGCAGTAAGGAAGAAGGGGCACCAGGGACAAGACAGGAGCTAGAAAAAGTAATGGAGCCTAAGGCGGGGGGCTCAGGGAAGGGTGGGGCTCATTGGGAGGCTAATGACCTCCCCATGCCCTGCAGAACTACTGGCTGATTCTCCGGGTCCAGCCCAGACCCATGATGTTTGCCCATCCGGTGGGAACCCGGTTTACTCACCTGCCAGGGCATACCCCCCAGGCATGATGGGGTTGGTGACACCTCCAGCCACGATGCCCTCTGGGAAGGCAACAGAGAGGGCCTCCCCTATGAGGCGTCCGATGGCAGCTCCTGGTCGCAGATTTAGGGTGAGGGCAGGGAGCCAGGCTGACCCAGTCCCCACAGCCCTCCATCCCTGGGGATCAACCTCAGTACCATCCTGGGGAGGTGGGTGGACCAGTAGCCATGGCCCTGACCCGATAACCCTGAGTCTCTCAGACCCTCAACACCCCAGACTCACCGAAGATAAATATGGGCATGAAGTACCCAGCGGGCATGGGGATTGTGGTGGCCAGAATTATCATCCAGAACTGTGGGTGGTGGGAACCGAGGGGGCAGAGGTTAGAGGCAGCTGGACAAAAGTAGGCAAGGGAGGGACAAGACAGGGGACAGGGGGGTTTCCCAGGGAGAAGGAGGATGCCCAGGCACACTCCCATTGCCAGTATCTGGTGTGAGGGAAGGTGTGCCCAGGGGAAGGATCCCCACCCTGGCAAAGTGCCTACTGTGTGCCTGGCACTGTTCCAGGGACTCTCCTTTCTTCCCTCTCAACCTTCCTTGATGTAAGCACAGTAACTAGCCCATTTTAAAGACGAGGAAACTGAGGCTCAGAGAGCTGAAGCAACTTGCCCAGGACCACACAGCGGGCAGAGGTCAGGCCAGGGAGTCTGCATGAAGGCCTAGGCCCTGTGCTATGTACATGCTATGGGGAGGTACCCCATCCTACCCAAGGCTGGCCTCAGCTCTGCGCACATCCCTGGGAGCCCCGGGAGCCCACCTTCATAACCAGGAAGAAGGCGAGGGTCCCAAAGATGGTGAACTGCGGGTGGTACCATTCGAACCATAGGTTCTGTGGGTCGGGCTCCGAGGGCCAGGGTGGGGACGAGTTCCGGGTCATCAGCACCCACGAGTTATTGTCGAACAGTGAGTCCAGATGCTCCCTCATGGACAGCTGGAGAAGGGGGCAGCTTGGAGTTCTGCGTGAGGGCCGGGCAGCAGTCCCTGCCACCCCCATCCCCCCAACTGCCTGACCCTGCCTCAAATCCTCGTCTGCCACTTCCTGTTGCGGGGAGACCTGGGGAAGGGCTCTGGCCCTCTTGGAGCTGCACAGCCATCCCCTTATAGGTGTTGTGGGGATTGAGATGATGGGCACAAGTTGGACAACGACTGGGCATTCCCCCCTCTGGCCACCCCAGCTCAGCACCCCTTACCCGAGAAGCCATGAAGCGGCCCACGCCAGGGGGATAGGTGATGGAGGCGAGAACCAAGGCCGCCAGAGCGGAATACAGAGGCTTGCTGTGGGGTGGGGGCGGAGGGCCAGCTCCAGTGCCAGCCGTCCTCTTCCCCTCCCCCCACCCCACGGAGCGGGCCGCCACCCTGCTGGCTGACGCTGAGGCAGGGA
This sequence comes from Phocoena phocoena, assembly GCF_963924675.1. NCBI lineage: Eukaryota > Metazoa > Chordata > Mammalia > Artiodactyla > Phocoenidae > Phocoena > Phocoena phocoena. The sequence continues at coordinate 12,271,200 of NC_089219.1, read as the reverse complement.
CAGGAGAAAGAGGCACAGGAGCAGGGGACGGGTGGGGGTCAGCCCCACACGGCTCGGTTAAGCAGGGGTCGGGGCTGATAGGAGAGCTTGGGACACAGGCGGGCTGCCCGCCAGGCAGGTGGGACCAGGGCAGGACCGGCCAAGGTGGAGGAGGGCTGATTCTGAAATGCCAGCGCCAGGGGGCAGACAAGGTTGGGAAGGAGAGGGGGCTCAGTAAGGGGCCTGGGGCTCCACGGGGAAGTAGGGGTTCAGTGAGGGGGAGGGAGGTTAGTGAGGGAGGGAGGGCTCAAATGTTGGGGTTGGGAGCCTAGTAAGTGGGGGAGCAGTTACTATGGGGACCTGGACAGGGGTGTTAGTGAGGGGTGGGGATCTCCATATAAGGCTCAGGAGAGTCTAGGGGCATCACCCTGTGGGGTCCCTGGCCCCCATTCAGAGCCCACCTGGTGGCCAGCAGTTTGGAGAGGACCCGATTGGTCTTGACAAAGCCGAGGAACGTTCGCTGACAGAAGAGGTAAGCACAGCTCAGGATGCCACAGATGGCCCTGCAGGGAGGGGAGGGGAGTCCAGAGCCCCTCGCCAGAACCGAGGGCAGCAGTTCAGGCTGAGGGAGGCCCCCAGTTGGGCTCTTGAGGGGCTAGAGGCATCCACTCACCCCAGCGCCACAAAAAAGAAGATCTCTGGCAGGTCAAAGGGGACGTCTACCCGGAAACTGGTCTTGTAGAGGGAGGTGATGGTCTCTGGAAAAGGAGGGGAGTGGGGATCAGGGACCACACTCCTACCCCAGCCAAACCGAAGGCTCAGAATTAACAGACAGGAGTGGAGGTGCTGCCACGTCCTGCCCCCAAATACCCTTTCCCTGGCCCTGCCTCCCCCTTCTACCCTCGGGGCTCCCATCCTTCATGCCCAATCCAGGTCAATTCGTTTCCATACTTGTAGAAGGAGGGGAGCGGAAAGGAAGAAGAGAAGAGAAGAGAGAGGAGAAAGGAGGGAGGAGGGAGAGGAGGGGAGGAGGAGGGAAAAGGGAAGAGAGAGGGGAGAAGGGAGGGGAGGGGGGAGGAGGGAGGAGGGAGGGAAGGCGGGGCAGGGGGCAGGGTCTAGGGCGGGGCTCACCCTGCTCGCTGTTGAAGACAGCCAGGAGGCGGAACATGAAGGCCCCACAGGTGGCAGCGAAGAAGCCCCTCCAGTAATCCCAGACCGAGAAGTGGGAGGACATGACCTCGATGCTGAACAGGACGCCTGGGGGCAACACTGAGCTTCGACAGACACCACCACGCCCATCCCAGCGCCCTGACCACTCCCGTCCTGCTCTCCCACAGCCCGAACAGACAGGGCCACCCCTTCTCTTTGGTCCTGAGCTGAGGGGAGAGGAGGGCAGGGCGGGAGCCCCCTGCCCAGGGAACAGGCTTGTAGGCGCTCCTCTCGGCCATCTCAAACCTTGCAACAGCCTTTGGGGTGGGGACGATTACAATCCCCATTTTACAGATGAGAAAATGAGGCTGAGGACTGAACTCACCGGCCCAGGGTCACGCAAGGCGAGCTGAGTTTCAAACCCAAGTCTGTCTAATGTGACCGTGAAGCATCTCGACGCCCACCCCCACCCTGGGGCGGCTCTGCCCTCCCGGTAAGACTGAAGTAACAACCAAGACCGGATTAGCCGCCATCCTCCCTGCGGGTTCCTCCACTGGGCGGAGGAGCGAGCTGGTCAGTCCGCCAGGGGAGGGACTGGGGGGTCGGGAGTGGGAGCCTGGGGTGCAGGGGGAGGGCCTCACCGCTGAAGGGCGCTGCGAACACTGTGGCCACGCCCACTGCCGCTGCCGCCACCAGCATTTCGTTTTGCTTGCTCTTGTTCTGGGGGGATCCGGAGTCCCGCGCTGAGAGCCAGCCCCCGCCCTCCCCTCCGTCTGTTTCCTCCAAGGAGGGGGGTGCCCATGAGCCCCTTACCTCAGACTCCCCAATGGCCTTGGTGCGCAGGCGGCCCAGGTAGGCAGCGATCATCACAGACAGGTGCACGAAGGGGCCCTGCCAGAGGAGGTGTGCGCACAGGGCACAGGGTCCGCCCCTTGGGGGGAGCTGGGGCCCTTGCTCCGCTCCTTCTCCCGCTCCGGGGCCCAGGGTTGGGGGGTAGAGGGAGCCTCATCCAGAGACAGCTCGGCTGCCCCACCTACTCCCTATGCCTCCATCTCCCCAGTTCCTTTGTCATACTCTGGGGACCTGGCCTGTCTCCTCCCCAAGACTGAGCCCTGTGAAGGCAGGCCCTGGCCTGAGTTCCCCCTGACCTAGCTTCGGTGGGGATGGAGAAAAGGCAGAGGGGACAGGAGGGCCGGGTGGGACGGGGTGGGGTGCTCTCATGCCCGTCCATACCACTTTGCCCAGGAAGATGGTGCTGCCCGTGGCCAGGGTGCAGGTGAGGCCCACCACCTTGGCCCCGAAGTTCTTGATATCCAGGTAGTCCTCCAAGACCACGCCCGACAGGATGGTCTTCAGCTCCGGAATTCCAGAACCTTGGCAGGGGACGGATGGACGGGGTGGGGGTAGGGAGGAAGAGGAGGGACAATATCTAGATAAACCCTTATCGCTTTACCCTGCACAGGGCTTCACGTCATGACCTCATCAGCTCTCCTAAACCCTGTGAGTTTAGGATTCCTAAACTCGTGTTGCAGATGAGGGAGCTGCGGGTCAGAGAGGGGATGTGAATTGCCTACGTTCTTCCAGCTGGTCCTGCCAGTCAGCTATTGCAGGATGGGGGGAACCTAGGAGAGAATCTCAGGCCACCCAGATGCATCCCTGCAGCTCCCCTGTGTGGCTGGCCTGGAGCTGAAAGCAGAGCTGAGAGGCCTGGAAGAGATGCGCCCCTCCGTGAGCCCCTCCCTGGGGAACCATGGTGCTGGCCCAGAGGAGCCCTCAAAAAGGGAGCAGAGCCAACAGTGACCCGAGTCAAGCAAGATCTGTCCTTCTGGGGCTTCCCTGGTGGCGCAGTGGTTAAGAATCCGCCTGCCAATGCAAGGGACACGGGTTCGAGCCCTGGTCCGGGAAGATCCCACATGCCGCGGAGCAACTAAGCCCGTGCGCCACAACTACTGAGCCCACGTGCCACAACTACTGAAGCCTGCGTGCCTAGAGCCCATGTTCCGCAACAAGAGAAGCCACGACAATGAGAAGCCAGAGCACCCCAACGAAGAGTAGCCCCCGCTCACCGCAACTAGAGAAAGCCCGCATGCAGCACCAAAGACCCAACACAGCCAAAAATAAATAAATTTATTTATTTAAAAAAAAAAAGATCTGTCCTTCTCACTGTGTGACTTCAGGCAACTTACACAACTCTTCTGAGCCTGGCTTCTCTGGCTGTGAAGTGGGGTTACTGTTTCCTGCCTCCCCCCATCAGGAGCCCCGAAGGACAGGAAAAGGCTTTGGGCAGTGGGCACTGCGGAGCAAGGTGAACAGGTGAATGGTGTGGCAATGGGCTTACCTCCCGAGAAGGGCGTGATGCTCTGGGAAAAGCCTGAGGAGAAGGAGACCAGGGCCACGGGGTACACGGTCCAGGAGAGATACCGGAGTAGGTGGCTGTCCCCAATCTCCCGGTACAGCCACTTGTGTGCTGGGGACAGCTGGGAGTCAGGGAGCCATCCACGGGCTCTGCAGCCCTCAGACGCCCACTTGCTGGCCAGGAAATGGAGGCTCAGAGGGCGGTGGCCCAGGACCACCCAATAAGTGGCAGATCCCCAAGAGGAGGCAAGAGTAGGACCCTGGATCACATCCCAGTGTTGCCACTCCCTAACTGAGTGACCTTTTGCAAGCCATTCAACATCTCTGAGCCTCTGTTTCCCTATCTGTCAAATGGGCTCTCAGATGAGGTCTGGTGCATGGCAGGTCCTCGTAATGCCACCTGAGCAAGTCTCACAGAGAAGGTGTGTTAGACCCTTCCTGCCCTGTGCCCCCTCTTCCAGGAGACCTCAGGGTGGAGAGAGCCTGCCGAAGCATGGGGAGAGAATGTTCTATGCCTGGTGGTCTAGACAAGTGTTCTCCCTCACAGTTACTGAGCTGAGAGCAAGGAGGGAGGAGAAGGGAGCAGGGGCGGCAGGAAGCAGTGGGCATAGAGTTCAGAGGAAGAAGGACTATTTGGTCTTTCATTCACTGGGCAGATGAGGAGACTGAGGCCCAGAGAGGGGCAGGAGCCTGCCCAGGGTCACACAGCAAGTCAAGAGCAAAGCCAGGACTAGACCCAGGCCTCCTCCCCACCCAGAGCCCTCCCCCACCCCGGCTGCACCTGGCGGCCCATCTGGCATCCCGAAAGCGTGCTCGAAAGCCCCGGGTCCAGAGCAGGCGTGCGTGCCAGGGAGGGGTTACCTCGGACCACACGGCCAACAGTGAAGCTCATGGTGTAGCTGATCAGGGCCATGAGCACCCCGAGGGTCATCAGGAAGTACCAGTCCTCACCCATGCGGAACAGCTTCTGCTTCAACCACTCGAGGCCACCTGGGGCAGGGGCATCAGGGGGTAGCCCAGGGCCCAGTGAGGGCACGGGGCGGGGGCGGGGGGCAGGGGCTGTGTGGGGCTGGGGCCAGGTGGTCGGATCCAGGGAAGATGGGAGGGGGCTCTGCCTCACGTGAGAGACAGCAGGATTTGTGCAAGTGAAAGTGGCAGCACGGTGGGCACCAGGCCTATTGGCCCCGCCAGGAGGGAGCTTTTGACCTACTCGCCCTCCCCACCCCTGCCCCTTCCTGAGGTACTTATGGAAGAATGACAGAGGGGGCAGGGTGTGGAGGGAGAGCTGGAAACTACACTTTCTCCAGCATCTCCGCAGGGGACATAGCTTAGAGGACATGAGAGTCTAGAGAGACTGCTCTGTTGTCCGAGGACCAGTGGGGCTGTCCTGGTGTCAGGCCAGAGAGCACCCACTGGGCCCCTAGCGAGGTCCCTGGCGGAGTGATCAGGCCTGGGGGCTGCGTTCCCAAAAGGCAGAGAGCAGACCTCTAGCACATCTGTCCCACAGACTGGCAGAGAGATCCCCACCCTCCCTGCCGCCCAGGATGGGGGCAGCTCTTGGGCTCCAAGGTGGGTGGGGAGGCGGACCCGGGGAGGGTGATGTCCCGAGGGGGTTTCGACAGGGAGCGGAAGGGAACCTAGCTGTCACCTCGGATGCCTCGGCGGATGCGGGGACACGGGCCCCATAGCTCCTGAAGTGTCACAGGATTCCCCGAGGAGCCCTCACGAAGCCCTACCAGCTCCTCCATCAGGCCCCTGAAAGAGTGGACAGGCAGACGGACCCTTGGTGAGCTGCTCCAACGCCCTTACTCAGCCACTGGGCCCTTCCAATATCTACTTCCCAGATAGAAGGGAAAGGTGGCATTTTCAGGAGGGAACGTGGGTCTGGTGTGCCTTCATTCCTGAGGGGGTGACCCCGAGGGTGCGAGTGTGTGTGTTAATGTTTAGGATGAGGGCAGTGGTTCCTAGCTGTCCCCTACATGTCCAGCAGCAGGTTGATCAAGGCCGGACCCCAGGCTCAGAGCCCCCTTCCCCATCCTGTGGCTGCCACTCCTACCCTCCCTGGACGCTTGTCTGCTCCCACTGCTCAGAGCAGTCTCCTTGCCCAGGGGAGTCACTGTCTCACTGTGGGGACCCCATGGACCACTCTGACTCCCCATGCCCATCCCGGAGCCTCCAACCCCTCGGCTCAGGCCAGAGTCAGGAAAACCCCAGGCCCAGAAGGAGAAGCCGTGAGGGTCCAAAGGAGGTGCTGGCTCCCTGCCCCCCAGCTTCCTGCTCCTGCCCTGCCTGCCCTGGTCCTGGCAGGTTCCATCCAAGTCCCTGCCCCAGCTCTGCACCCGGCGGCCCCTCACCTTTGTCAGTCCGCTCTGCTGTGGCCCCAGCCAGCCCTCCTCTGACAGAGACTCCTTTGCTTGCAGCTCAGGTGCACCTGGACGGGTGTGTGTTCCACCAATCAACATCCTGGCCCCCCCTCCTCCCCGCCCCACCCCGCCGGGGTTTACCCTGGCCATTAAGAATGTCCTTGACAAACCAACTGGAACTGCCCTGGCCAGCTGAGTGGTGCAGGCCAGAGCAGCCAGGAGGGACGAGGGGCAGGGGCTCCCCAACCTACCAGAGCCACACAGAGGCGGGTGGCACCCAACCCAGCTACCGGCTGGGGTACAAAGGGCCTGGGAGGGGGAAGCTCATGACACAGCAGGATGGTGAGGGGTCATCTGCAGGGGCTGAAGGTCAGGGCTCTGGGTTCTCAGAGCTGGGCATGGGAGGGGTTTGAAAGAGCAGAGAAGGAAGAGGAGAAGGACCCATAGGGAAGGGGTGCTATTATTACTGCACCTTTGCTATATGCCAGGCACTGTGTGCAACCCTCCTCCAAATCAGTGAGTGCTCAGAGAAACCCAGTGAGGTGGGCAGTATTAGGCCATTTTAAAGAAATGGAGTTTCAGAACTTCCCTGGTGGTCCAGTGGGTAAGACTCCACGCTCCCAGTGCAGGAGGCCAGGGTTTGATCCCTGGTCACGGAAGTAGATCCCGCGTGCATTACGCAACTAAGAAGTCCGCACGTTGCAACTAAAGATCCCACGTGCCACAACAAAGATTCTGAGTGCCACAACTAAGACACGGCCCAGCCAAAATAAATGAATAAGGAATAAATAAATAAAGAAATATTTAAATAAAGAAACGGAGTTTCGGAGAATTGAGGCTGCTTGCTTGCCCAGGGTCACAGAGGCTGAGGCACAAAGTCAAAAGTTCCATCCAGGTTTGCCTGACTCCAAAGGCTTCACACCTCTCCGAGGTCCTGCCTTGAAGAACTGCCTTGCTCAGAGCTGGCGAGGGGGCCGACGAGCTGGAGCGGGGGAAGGGAATTGGGCTAGATCCTCATGTCCAGACCCTCCAGTCTGAGAAGACTGCCTCAAACCACAGCACCCAATGGGCAGTGGCTCTGCTTGGGGCTTCTACGTAAATGCCACAGACCCTGTCCCACCACAGCGGAATGTAGGAACATGCACACTAGGTCTGGAACCCAGTTCATCCTCCCAGCACCCTTGTGGGTCAAGCACAACATCACCATTTTGCAGATAATAATGGAGGATCAGAGAGGTGCAGTCACTCATCTAAGGTCACAAAGCAGAGGCGGAACCCAGACTTCGATTCTGTGGCTCTCCCTCTTCCCAGAGCTCCTCCAGCACCTGTGGCTTAAGCCTTCAGGGCAAGGGTTTGGGCACAAAGCAGAGGATTTGTGCCTGATACCATTTTTAGAAGATTTGGGCAAGAGATCTGGGATAACACCCGCCCCTGCCCCCGCCCGCCCCCCCGCCCCTCGCTGCTCTTCCAGACAAAGCCCCCTTTCTGAAAATCATGATGGCCCTTCAATGACTTGTTAAAATCCTGAGGCCCTGAGCCACCCTCTGCCCCTAGATGTCAGCCAAGTTAATCCCAACTAGGAGCATGTGTGTGTTGTGAGCGGTGAGGTGGAGGCTTGCTGCTCTGCGTGGACCTGGGCCCACCGTTGCCTCGGCTGCCCCAACCTGTGTACAGTAACAGGATAATTGGCCGCCCTGTTGACATCCCAAACCCGTCTCTGGTCTCGGGCAGCTGCTGGCTCCAACTCATAGCCAGCATCGGCCAGCCAGCCAGCACCGCACGTCCACACCCTCACCTCCGGCCCTGTGAGCACCAGGAAACTGGGAAGAGGGAAGCAAAGGGACATGGTGCTGGTGGCAAGTCCCTCCCAAAGCCATTTCCCCCTCATGCCAGCCCCCAGCTTCTCCCTCTCCCGCATCAAGCAGCGAAGGGTGAGAGCTTGATGCCGAGCAGCTCTCCCATCCCTAATGGGTCCTTCACCACTCGGAGCCTCAGTTTCCTCTTCTGTCCAATGAGGGGAGCCTGAGAGCCATGGCGGCAGGGCCCTATCTCTGCCTCGTTCATCACGAGTTCCCCAGAGCCTCAACGGTGCCCGGCACATAGCAGGTGTTCAGTAGATACCTGCTGAGTGATGAGTGGTTTCCGAACACTGGCCTGTGGGCTGGCTGAGTGGGGACCTGATGGGAGCCGATTCCTGGTCCCTTCCCTAGACCCCAGATCAGAATCTTGGGGTACATGAGAAGAGTCTGTGTTTGTTGCAAGTCCCTCCAAGTGACTGGGGTGCCCTGGCAGGTATGGGATTCAAGGCATTGGATCATCTCTGAAGCTCCTTCTGTCCCTGGGATCTGAAAGGAGAGACATGCACAGAAACAGGGGAACGGCCTTGATGACATTTCAGGGTCCCTCCTGGCCATTGAAGTCAGTGGATCCAGTGCATGTGTGGGTGATGCCTTAGGGATGGGGTAAGCGGGGGGAGGAATGGTGGGCGGGGGTAGGTAATGAGATCTGACGTCCAGGAGCAGTGACTCAGGCCTCAGCGCCATGACCTTGTGTCTGCATTTAGCCACTGGCTCCTGTTTCCCTGGCGGGTGGCAGGCTTCTTGGTCCCCCACCCCCACCCCACCCTCTTTCCATCTCACCTCAGTGCTGGTAACTTCCTGGCAGCCCTACTGGAACCCCGTCGGCCAGGATGGGTGACACAAGCCGGGCAGGAATCTCCACTAGACAGACAAACAGACCCCTTTGGCTCCAGCCACCACTCTGACCCCACTTCACGGACTACCGGCACCAGTGGTTACCCGTGTTGATGGACCCCCCCGCCCACCACCGCAGGGAGGAAGTGTTGTGGGAGCCAGAGAAAAGAGAAACAGTCCCTACCTTCAGGAGCCCCCAATCTAACGGGGAGACAGGTGAACCCCTAACCCAGGGAACTGCCAGTCTGATAGGGGAGAGAGGACCCAGGAGGACCATGTCACACTCAGGTGCTGGGGTGGGCAAAGCCAGTTGGTGCAGCGGGCATCTGGGCAGGCCCCCCTGTGTGGGCTGCAGCAATCAGAGAGGGCTCCATGGAGGAGGAGGAACCGGAGCTGATCTGGGAAGGAAGGGCAGGATTTGGAGGGGGGAGCAGAGGCCCCACACTGCAACTTGGGCAGCAGAGGACCCCCGGCCTCCCAGAACGGCCTTCCCTGCTTCATCCCCTGGTCCCGCATGATCTGTGCACGGGCAGAGGTGCTTCTCAGGGGCATTCGGGACCAGACTGTCTCCATACACAAATGTTCAGCCCACCCTGGCCTCCTGGAGGGTTTGGATCAGATAAGACAGGGTTCAAATCCCAGCTCTGCCACTTGTTCGTGTGCAAGCCCCAGGCTCTCTGTGAGGCTCTGTTTCTCTATCTATAAAATGGGAATACCATCTCCTTCCTGAGCCGTGCGGGGATCAAATGAGGCCATGCTGGAGAGCTCACAGCCAGGAGCCGGTGCCCAGCAGGCATCTCAGAAGTCAGAGCTAGAATGATTGTCTTGCGGAACTCTCCTCTACCTCTGACTAAGACCCTGCCCGCTGCCACCCCCAGCATCTCCTCTGAGCTGGAGGTCAAGCAGACATTTCCTGGGAACATAACCTTCTATACTGTTAAGGACCATTACTAAATGATCTGCTCTCCACCCCTGAGTCCAGGCCCAAGCCCCAGCCCGGCCTCAGCTTTCTCCTCTTGGGTCCCGAAATGTTCCAGAGTTGGGAGGTGGAGGGTGGGGAGGGAGGTAAGCATGAAATCTGGGTCCCCGTGGGAGCTGGCAGGGGAACAGTTGCACGTTCTATACCCCCCTCCGGGGCTGTCTCAGTCCTTCCTAAGAGATGGCTGTGAACATTATCTGCCCTGAGGGAGGGAACCCCTCGCCTCACACAGGGGTCCAGCAGGTGGGGGTCCTCCATGCACCCCTGACCTCCTGACCTCGCATCTCCCACTCTCCCCAGAGCCAGGGGCTTGGGCCTTTCTGCCCTGATCACTCATACCTACATCCCTCTCCCCAAGGGCTGGAACTTAGGGGGAGAGGGGATGGAGAGAGAGGAAACCCTGGCCTCAAGGAGCTTGCAGTCTGGTGGGGGGGGACACAGAAACACGGAACACACACAAGGTCCTGAGGCGGGCCCAGGGGTCTGAGTGGCGAGGGGACAGCATGGGTCCCCATCTCGTTGCCGTGGGAGGCTCCAGGGCTGGAGTTATCGGCCTGGAATGCTGGGCAGTGAGCTCAGCCTCCTGGGCCTGCCTGTGTTGGACTGTCAGCAGCGCCGTCTCACTGGAGAAGATTTCCAGCCCCTCTGGGCCACCGAGAGGACTAAATTTAGCTGGTAGACAAGGGGCTGGCCCCGCGCCCAGGGACGGTTGGGCCTTATAAAGCGGCGGCAGCCGGGGCCCGGCACGCTCCCTCCGAGCCTGCTGCCCACGCGCCCTCCTGTCCACCCTGCCCACTGGCCAGGGCCCGGCCGCCCTCCCGTGGATGAGCCACAGGACCTCCTCCACCTTCAGAGCGGAGAGAAGCTTCCATTCTTCCTCCTCCTCCTCCTCAGCCTCCCACACCCTTCCCGCCCAGGAGCCGCCCATGGAGAAGGCGTTGAGCATGTTCTCCGAGGATTTCGGCAGCTTCATGCGGCCCCACTCGGAGCCCCTGGCCTTCCCAGGCAAGTCCTCCGTGGGGAGGGGAGGCACCCAGGGAGGGGACACCTGCTCCAGGGCACCCCCGACATGGATGCAGCTGCCGAGCTGCTGGGAGCAAGTTCCGTACAGCTGCAGCCGCGGGTGACCACTGGGACAGGTGCGGCCACAGAGACAGATGTGGCCGTGAGAACAGGCAGGCCTTCAAGAAACAGCTCTGGCCTGGGGCTCAGCTACACGCACCCCTACTCCAGGCCTGGGGTGGGTCACTACAGACATATACACACACCACCCTACCTGTGCTGGGTAAGGCCCCATCCCCCAGGCGGAAAAGGTGTGCTGCAAGAGGGCGGGTGGCAGGGAGGGTGGCAGCTACGGCTGAGGGGGAGCTCAGGCCCGGGTGGCCAGCCCCTTCCCTCCAGAGGGGGAGCCCTGAGACCTGGGTTCTGAGTGCCAGCCCGCCCGCTGCTCTGCTTACGGCAGCCCTCCCCACAGCCCGTCCCGGGGGGCAGGGCAACATCAAGACCCTGGGCGATGCCTATGAGTTTGCCGTGGACGTGAGCGACTTCTCACCTGAAGACATCATCGTCACCACCTCCAACAACAACATCGAAGTGCGAGCTGAGAAGGTGAGCCCGCTCCCTGCCCCCAGACCCTGGGCCCCACGCCTGTACCCTCTGCCCTGTGTCCCCACTCATCCCGGGACCCCGCATCCTGCCCAGTACCCCCCAACCCCCAGGACAAACTAGAGGCCTCGCTCCTGTAGCTGGTGGGCCACGGGACCCCCTGTTGCTGCCTCTCTCTGCCCCAGGCTCCCAGATGCTTTCTTCCGGAGTCCAGGGCAGCTGAGGAAGCCACAGGGGATGGGGGAGGGGGGGAGGGATGCTGCAGGGAGGTGAGAAGGGAGATGAGAGGAAGGAGATCATGGCTGAGGCAGGATAGCCCTTCCTGTGGGCATCTGGAGAGGTGGGGGGCTCACTGGTCCCTCACCTCTGGACCCCTGAATTAGGCCCACGGTTGCACAGAGGTCCTGCACTTCAGGGTCACACACACCCCAAACCCCACACTCCCTCCACCCACAGGTCTCAGGGTCACTTGGTCACTAGGGTCTCTGAGTCCCAGCTCCCAGGAGGCCTGCACCCTGGAGGAGGGTGTGGCCCTGGCTGAACAGGGATGCTGCCCCCCACGGGCCAGAGCCACTGCTGCTCCTTAGGGATGAGGCTTGGCCCAAGGCTGCCTCTGGATCCCCCTCGGCCTGGCTTTCTCCCCTGAGCACAGGAGGCTGGATGCCCGAGGGGCGCCTCTCAGGGAAGCCAAGGACTGTGCGCACCAGGACCAGTGGGCAGCACGTGCCAGCCCTGCCACCCTCGCCAGTGACTCAGCCGCCCCAGGCTCCTCTGGACACCATGTGCTGGCTGAGTCACGCAGGAGGGGCCGCCGGCTGAGCCCTGACGGTGGACACCGTGTATCCGGGTACCCAAGAGGGCTCAGCTCTGCTCTGTGCCACCTCCTTGCTGCTCAGGAGCCCCAGATTCTGCCACTGAGTCTCCTCCCCATCGGAGCTCCCCCACCAAGCCCTTGCCTCTCCCCCAGGACCACTGGAGCTCCTCTAAGCACCTCGGTACCTGTCCCTGCTCAGCCCTGGCCAGCCCCTAGACCGGGCCTCTGCACCTGAGAGCAGAACCCCTCGGCACAGGGGGTCCCAGCTGGGGTTAGACTGGGGAGCAGGGGCTGTGGCTGGACGTGAGCAGGACAAGGGTGGGGTCAGCCTGCCCTGACCCACTACCCCTTCCCCAGCTGGCAGCCGATGGCACGGTCATGAACACCTTTGCTCACAAGTGCCAACTGCCGGAGGACGTGGACCCCACGTCGGTGACCTCGGCCCTGAGGGAGGACGGCAGCCTCACCATCCGGGCTCGGCGCCAACCACACACGGAGCACGTCCAGCAGATCTTCCGGACCGAGATAAAAATCTGAGGGCCTCCCCCTCCCTTCCCCCAGCTCCCCCATCTTCCCCACTGGCCGGCCAGAGTGGCTCTCCTGACCCCCTCATGACAGCTTCCGGGACATCTCAGCCCAGGTTCAGGCCCTGACACCTCAACCCCAGACCCCAGGTGGGTCATCCCCTCCAAATGTGGGCTTCTGCTCTACCCAGGGCAGGCCAGGGACCCCCTTGCTTCACGCATGGCGCCCAGATTCCAGATATGGCCTCGTTCACTTAATCCAGAATAAAGGGATTGGGATGGAGAACAGGAGATCCCGAAGAAGCCAGTTTGGGGAAGGGGGATTGGGACAGGCAGGATCTCTGGGCAAATAATCTGCAGGACAGACAGACAAATTCTGATCTATGGAGTCTCTGCAGGGCAGGGGCAGGGGGACTGGGGACCTGGGGACCTGGGACCCCCTTGGCCAAGGGGAGCGGGAGAGGCAGAGGGAGATCACAGGCAGAGGTTCCCAGCTAAAGTGAACTGGCCGGGCACAGGGAGGCCAGAGACAGCCATGATGGTCCGCTTCCCCTATGCTGCCCTCCAAGCCCCGAACCAGCTGCCAGGCTGTCTGCCCACAAGGTGCCCCAGCCAGCCAGCTGTGCCAGCGCAGGGCCACATTGTGTCTGTATATAGATGGGGTTTTTCCAATACAGCTGGTTCGTGATAAACTGTGTGAACCGTCTGTTACCTGCTCATATGCCCCCAGGTAAACCTGGGCCAAGGGGTGGGGCTGATCCTTCTCCCTCCCAGCCAGAGACCTGGGCTCCCGGGGCTGCCTCCACTGCAGACAGCTTACCCCACAGAGGAAGCATGCATGGGGCTTTGGGTCCTCAAGGTAGGACCCCAGCTTCCTGCCAACCTTCCCTTGTGGCCATTCACCTCCCCCATCCCGTCCTCTATAATCCGTGAAGCTATAGGCTTGGTGTGTGTATACCACACACACACACACACACACACACACACACGCAAACAGGCGTACACACATGCACACTTATCTTTGTCCTTCAAACACTAAACATTACCACTGGTTAAAGCCAAATCCGGAATGTTCTAAAATCAGATTTGCAATCTCCATTCTTCTCAATGGGGACAGAGTCTGAACAGTTGAGCGCCCAGCTTAACCACTGATGGTCGGATTTGAACCCACGATGTCAGAAGCTGCTCTCAAACCGCCCTCCCAGCCCTCCGTGCAGTGGGGGGTAGTTCCCCTTATTCTGCCTCTCAGCCTGTGCGCCCTGCGCCCACAGTTTCCTGCTAGAGAATGTCCTAATCACAGGAAGAGTCCCCACCCCAGCTCCCTCCCAGTCCCCAGTCCAGGGCAAGGACCTCCCTTCATTCTGGGGAGCCCCAACTGCCCCCCGTGACCCTGGCTCAGTCTCCCACATACAGAAGCAGGGGTGATGGGTAAGGGTGGTTCCCAGTTAGTCGGGGCCCCTGGAGCAAGTAGCAAGGCCAGCCTCGGCCCTCTGCACCTCTTTGGTCAGTGTTCTGTAAGGTGCCCTCTCACCCCTGCCATTCTGGGGCCCTTAGGAAATGACTCGGGGTGGGGGGCGCAGAGCAGGGTTCTGGCATTGTACCCCGCACACACAATAAACGACAGAACCATGGACTTCTGGAGATCACCCGCCTGAAGTTCTCAAACTTGGGATGGGGATGGAGGCAGCAGAGTGCGAAGGCCAGGGATGAACAGACATACCTTTCTTGAGATTTGGGGGCAGGGGTGGTAGCTCAAGCAAAGTTCAAGACCTCACAGAAATGTGGGTGTCCTTCGGCCCCCTCCTTTGGCTCCCAGGTCCACCAGGGCAATAATCTGGGAATTATTTCTCTGAAAAACCTTGCATCGCCTTCTCTTCCAACTGCCAGCCCCTGCTACTACCTGCCAGGCACTGTCCCAGGCACAAGGACACCAAAGTTGGGCCAGCTGCACTGGGTTGCTCTTGAAGCCTATCTCGTACCAGATGGGTTCTGAGGACCAGAGAGGCTGAGTGACTAGCCTAGAGTCACACAGCCCCAGGGGCATAGCCCGGCTGAAACCTGGCTGGGAAGCTGACTGGTTCAGGGAGTCTGAGTACCCTTTGGAGGGACTCACACGCACACCCCCAGGCGCTACTGAAATCGGAGTTCCTCCGCAGAGCTCCTCCGCGCAGCTCGGTGCAGACGGGAGGAGGGGAGGGAAGCGGGGGCGCGGTATTTCCAGCCTCCGTGACTCACTGATTCCACTGGGCTATTTGCAGCCCGACACTCATCGGCGAGGAGTTGAGGGGAGGCGCCGGACCAGCTTTCCCCCTCCCTCGACCCCCACTTGGGGTCAGGCTCACCTTGGCGTCCCGACCCCAGTGGCGTCCCTCCCTGGGCCGGGCTGGCAGGAAGCTGGGCTGCGAAAGGGGGCATTTCCTTAAGTCACCAGTGGGGCCGAATACTCCCCACCCCGCAGGCCCCAGCAGGCCCCTCCCCAGATCCCGGTTTTAGAGGATGAGGGCTGCGCCGCGGACAGAGCGGCCGCTGGGACTAGGCACGCCTAGAGTGAAGGTGCCCTCCTGCCAAGGTGACCCTGCGGAAGAGGAGGGCGGGGACGTGGGGACTGCAGGCTTTCTTTCGCTGGCTCCGCCCCCTGGCGCCTGGGCTGGCCGCCACGCTTTGTCTCCACTGGCCCCCCACACTTTCTAGGCTAAATATAGGCCTGGCTGCGGGCCCTGGGCCCCGCCCCCGCCCCGTGAAGAATGATTATAGCAGCCGCATCCATTGAGCACCTAGTGTGTGCCAAACACATGCTCGTCCCCACAACAATCACAAACACAAGGTAGGTACCAAGGAGGACAGGAGGTTCAGAGAGGTCAAGCAACTGGCCCAAGGTCACCCAGCTTAGAAGTGGTATGGCTGGAATTTGAATCATTGTCTGTGACTCTAGAAGGTCCTCTGCTGGGTCACCCCAGATCAGTCCCCCACCACCAAAGGGCCGAGGCAGCTCCCCTGCTCCCTTCCTGTATAGGGAAGGGGAGCTCCTACATCTTAGAGCTTTTGGAGTGGGGGTGGGCAGGAGGCCGAGGCGGTTGAAAAGATGCAGCCTTCTAGGGCTAGAGACCTGCAAGAAGGTCCAGGTCAGGTGGTGCCAGAGGGGTGTGGAGGACTTAGGAGGTTCCATCACTTTCAAAGTCCTAGCCCAGGCCAAAAGCCTCCTCCTCCAGAAAGCCCTCCAGAGCTACCAGCTCGGAGTCACAGACAGAGCCCAAAGAACCCTAGGTCCAAAACTTGTCTTTAAAAGAAGCTCAAATTCAGATGAAAGGAGCACATGCCTGGGAGTGAGGGCAGACCCTGAGGCTTGGTTGGCCAGCCCTGTGTCCTCTGGGAGTTATTCCAAACTCATGGTTTGATGGTGGGACCTAGGCCCAGGGAGGGGTAGGATCTTGCCCAGGGTCACACAGCAAGTCAGTGGCAGAGATGAGGTGAAGACCCAGGACTCTAGAACTGCAGGCCAGAGCTTCTCTACCAGACCAACCCCCCATCCCCAGGCCACCCTTCCCCGACTCACCTCCAACATTGTACGCGTCCATCTCCCCCCTTCCCCCATCCTCTTCCCAGTCTGCCTTGGATCCCAGTTCTGCCATGGCAGAAGATGCCTTATTCTGCCCTCCTGCTCCCGAGCCTGGCATGGGAAAGGAGCTAAGTAAATGTTTGTAGAATTTTTTTTAAAGTTAAGAAGCCTCAGTAGAGGGTGGAGGGTCAATTGCGGACTCTGGAGTCACACCGCCTGGCTTCAAATCTTGGCTCTGCTGCTTCTGAGCTTTGTGATCTTGAGTAAGTAACTTAACCTCTCTGTGCCTCCATTGCACCATAAAATGGTGCTTAATAGGATCTACCTGCTGTGGTTGTTCTGTAGTTCACTTAAGGGGCTTGGCACATGGTGGTTGACTCTAGCCCACATATGCCATGCATTGAAAATGCCCAGAAGGGCTCATTTAGAGCCCTGTTATTTTATTTAGATTTGGATCCTGACACCCCCAGTTCACCCACACTGTCTCTGGCTCCATCAAGACCAAGACTTGGCGGACTTCCCTGGCGGCACAGTGGTTAAGACTCTGTGCTCCCACTGCAGGAGGCCCAGGTTCAATCCCTGGTCAGGGAACTGGATCCCACATGCATGCCACAACTAAGAGTTCTCGTGACGCAACTAAGTAGCCCGCGAGCCACAACTAAGGAGCCCTCCTACTGCAACTAAGGAAGACCTCCTGCTGCAACTAAGGAGCCTGCCTGCTGCAACTAAGACCTGGTGCAACCAAATAAATAGATTAAAAAAGAAAAAAGACCAAGACTTGGGCTGGTAGGGCAGAGGAGCTGCCCTGTACCTGGGGTCTTCTTTCCAGGAAAAGCAGGTGAGGCGGAGCTAAAAGGTATGTTCCCCAGGGTCCTCTCAGAAGACCTGTCTGGGCCCTGGGGGTAGAGGTGGGGGAGAAAAGCACCTGGAAACCTTAATTTCTCATCACAAACAAAGATCAAGTAACCCCCTCCCAGGGCTGCTGTGAGCAACCAGAGAGAGATGGTGTTTTAGTATAAGCGTGATAAATGCTAAGCTCCTGTTAAAATCGCTGTGCTTGTTTTCTGAACAGGGAAAACCGAGCTTCCACCCTCTGGCTCTGCCCTCAAACAAGAGAGGGTCCTGAGGGGCATGGTGACTTGAGTCGGCCAGCAGGAGCCTCTGGGCAGGGGAGGAGGTATTGTTTACAGTCAGCACAGCTGGCCTGGGGCTCACCCTGGGCAGCCAGCCAGGCCAGTCCTGAGCTCTGAGGCCCTCCAGGGCCTGGACCCAGGGTCAACCTTCCATGGGAGCCTGAGGGCTGCTAGACCGGGTGGGGGCCCTCTGAGGTGCCTCCCTGAAGGGCGCAAAGCGAGGCTGCTGGCCCCAGGGAGCCAGAGAGGAGACAGCAGGACAGCAAATCTGCCCCTTCATCCCTTCCTTCCTTCCTTCCTTCCTTCCTTCCTTCCTCCCTCACTCCTCCCTTCCTTACTTCTTTCCTTCCCACACAATTCTTGACCACCTATTACGTACCAGGCACTTTTAGGGCACTGGGGACACCGTCGTGATTAGGCATGACTGCCAACCTGGAAACACATTCACTGATTCACACATTCCACTCACCGGTTCAGTAAGGTCTTTCATCTCTTTGTTGATTCTTTCTCTCAACAGCTTTTCAGTCAATTCCTGCAGTATTGTGGGTAGGTAAAGCTCGGAGGGCGAACTACCTCCATTTCAACCCTGGCTCTGCCACTTACTATCTGTGTGACCGTGGGCCAGTTGCTTAACCTGCCCGAGCCTCAGTTTCCACATGTGTAAAATGGGACAGCACCTCACAGGACTGTGGTGAAGAGACTGAGCTGTTCTCCTGCACCGGTGCACCCGCAGCTCAGTGAGGGCCTCACTCACGTGTTTGACCCCCACACACTCCCTACACACTGCCAGGCCCTAGGCTGGGTCCTTGGAGAATGTCATTCTTCCTTCACTCACTCATTCAACACACAAGAACAGAGCACCTACAGCATAGTACAGGGTTATGATGCTATGACTACATAGTCACACTGCCTGGGATTGGGATTTGGGCTCTGCCTCTTTCTAGTTGGTGACCTTGGGCAAATCATTTCATCTCTCTGTGCCTCAGTTTCTTCACCTGTAAAACGGCAACAAAAATTATACCCACCTCCTGAGTCTAGTGTGAGAAGAACTGAGGTGACGTGTGGTGCATAGAAAAACATCAGTAGTTATTTTTCTAGATGAGAGGGATTCTGGTTAGAATGAAAGTCTGGCTTCTGAAAACTTGACCCCACCAGATGGCTGGCCCCATGGAGCCGGCCCCTCGGCGCGCAGGTTGCCGCCCTCCCCACCCAGACCATGGAGTGGTGCCTCCATTCTGATGATAGGGCGACACCTTCTGGCGCAAAGCTAGACCCGCAGCCCCACACTTTTCCTTGTGGGTCTCAAACTCCCTTTGCAGCGACGTCTTTGGGCTTTTCTAGTCCAGTGATTCTCAGCAGGGGGAGGAAAGAGGAGGCGGGTAAATGTGATCCAGACTATTCTCTCACCACCTCCCTAATCCAGACTATCACCCCCTTTGCCTGGATTAAGGTGCAGCCTCCTCAGCTTCCTCCTCTGCCTTCCTATCCCAGCGCAAGAGCTAAGGAATTGTTTTTAAAGGTAGGTCATGTTGCTGTCTGCTCACAATTTCCAACGATCCCCATCTCAGAATAAAATAAAAAGACCTCGGGAATTCCTGGCGGTCCAGTGGTTAGGACTCCGTGCTCTCACTGCGGGGGGCCCAGGTTCGGTCCCTGATGGGGGAATTAAGATCCCACAAGCCAAGCCAAGCCATGCAGCGCTGCCCAAAAAACAACAAACAAACAAAAAACAAAGACCTCATCGTGGCCTGCAAGGCCTCACATGAAATGGTCCCTGTCACTTCTCGGGCCTCTCTGTTTCGAGTGTGTACATGCATTGTCTCCCCCAGCTGGAGGATAAGCTCCTTCATGGCAGGGCCTTGTCTGTCTATCACTGCTCCATCCCAGGGTCTAGCCCAGAGATTAGCACACAGTGGGTGCCCAACAAATACTTGGTGAGTGAATGAATACTCCAGCCAGACTGAATAACTTTGGTCCTTCTCCTTGGAACACTCCCCACCCCGGCCCCCTTGCCTTTGTATGACTCACTCACTGGTCAGATTTTAGTTTAGATGCCACTTCCTGCAGGAAGCCCTCCTTGATCTCCTGTCCCTAATGGGCTGGGCATCCTCCTCCAGCACTAACATCATTCTCTGTGCCCTTACTGTTGCACTTACCAGAAGCTATTGCAATAGTCACCTTCTTCTTGCCTCCCCCACCAGGCTGTGAGCTCGTTGAGGACAGCGTCTGCTCTCTCTAGATCCCCTCTGTTTAGAAGAGACCCTGCCAGGATGAGAGGCCATCTGCTCTACAGTTAAGAGGAAGAAATTGAGCACCAGGCTGGCTTGGGTTCGAATCCCAACTGCACCAGTCTATGAGACCTTGAGTGCATTCCTCAACCTCTCTGTGCCTCGATTCTCTAATTTGTGAAATGGGTACAAAACAGTGCTTCCCGGTACTGACACCTGGAGGATGTCACATCCCTGGCACAGACCAAATGGTCAGTACATGTTAGCCACTAGTGTTTGTAGGAACCTAGTAAAACCGTCATTGAATAAATGAACATTCAGCAATTTTAATCCAAGAGCCTTGAGACACTCTTCCTCAGATGAATCTCACACAGCTCTGTGCATCTCTTAGACCTACACTTCCCCTCACAGCAACCCCTACTTCCTGCTGAGGACAGGACTGCCCTGCGGGGTAGGGACAAAGCCCCCAGCCCCCTTTTCTGTATCCCTAGAGGGCAGTATAATCCTGGCATGCAGCTCAATAAATAACATCTCTTATTTTCATTCATTCAAACATGGTACTCCATTCCCTTTCTGAGCACTTCTGCCCCCTCTTGAGAAGCCAGTTCCCCTTACTTCCCATCCCACCTGGGCCCTTGATTCTCCCATCCTGAGTCCTGTGCCCTCCGGGTGATCCCTAGTGACCTACACACTTGCACGTGAGCTGACAGCAGGCAATGTGCTACCCCTGCCCATTGTGCTGGGAGGTTCTGACTCCTGCTCTGGGATGAGATGCCAACCAGGTGACCCTAGGGAGGATGGTTCGCAGTGCTGGCTCCTTCTCATCTTTCAGATCATACTTCATTACCCACTCAGAGAGGCCTTTCCCAATCAGTGTATCAGAAAAGCTCTTTGCCCCATCATTTTCCATCCCAGCACCCTGTTTCAGTTTCTACACAGCACTCATTACACTGTCCAAGATCATCTTTATTAGGTTGTTTAACCTTTCTTCCCCACCCCCAAGAGTACAAGCTCCAGGAAAGCTGTAGTGTCGTTGTTTAACCTTTCTTCCCCACGCCCAAGAGTACAAGCTCCAGGAAAGCTGTAGTGTCGTTGTTTAACCTTTCTTCCCCACGCCCAAGAGTACAAGCTCCAGGAAAGCTGTAGTGTCGTTGTTTAACCTTTCTTCCCCACGCCCAAGAGTACAAGCTCCAGGAAAGCTGTAGGGTCTTCTTTAGCACTTTGCGGGGCCTGGCGTGTGGGAGATGCTCCTTCAGAATTCGCTGTATTAGTGGATGAGTCTCTTTCTATGTGGCATTGCCTTATCTGGCTTCCGCTGAAAGGTGAACAAAGATGGAGCGGATGGAGAAGTAGGATACTCGTGGCTGTTTCAGATGTCCTTTAGGGATCTAATGCTCCTTCCCTGGCTCAGGCACAAAAGACTTCTGCTTGGCTGGGGAAGAGGGAGTGAACCCTGGGAACTGCATCTGCTGAACTCTGGAGCTTGGGTCGCCAGCCCTCTCCTCCCTTGGCCAGGCTCTTCCAGTTAATCAGCCTGCGCACAGACACAGGAGGAGAGGGCTTTGAGCGAGACGATGACCGTTCCCCAAGCTGAAGACCTCGAGGACACCGTCTTCGCAGGGCCCCCCTTGGCTTCAGGAGCCCCCTGGAGGCAGAGTGGGCTGGCTGGGGAGGAATCTGGGGCTGTAGTCTCTCTGCAGGGTGGCAGGGGCCCCCTGGTCTGGGCAAGGCCTCCCCCACCTAGGGGAGCCTCCTGATTTATATGGGGGGGCTGGTTTTCCCCACATAACAAGATGTAAGTCTTCATTGGAGGGATGACAGGTCCTAAGTTGGGACTAGGGACGCGGGGTGGCCCTGGGAGTGCTGCCAGGGAGATGTGTTTCCCACGAGTACAGTCGATAACGAAAGTTAAGTGAGCTTTGGGGATGGCCTTCTGATGGCGGGCCGGCTTTCCACCTAGAAGGAAGGAAAAGACCAAAGATTTGTGTTAGCACTGAAAGGGATATGGTTCCATTAGTTCATGTGTTCATTAACTTGTTCATTCCTTCAACAGGGACTTTTTTTAATTTAATTTTTATTTTATATTGGAGTGTAGTTGATTTACCATGTTGTGTTAGTTTCAGGTGTACAGCACAGCGATTCAGTTATACATATACATACATACATTCTTTTTCGGATTCTCTTCCCGTATAGGTTATTACAGAATACTGAGTAGAGTTAACAGGGATTTAACTGCGTGTTAGTTGACGCACAAAGATGGGAAGACAGCGGGGCCTAAGAGCGTGGATTTCAGCACTGGGGAGACCTGAGTTTAAACCTGGCTTCCCCCTATCAGCTCTCTGCCTTCCAGGAACATGGAGGCCACTGCATCAGAACCTCTCAACCCCGCTGTGCCCACGAGCTGCCTGAGCATCTTGTGAACATGCAGATTCTGGTACAGCGAGCGGGTCTGGAGTGGAGCCTGCGGGTCTGCGTTTCTAACAAGCTCCCAGGGAATGCCGGTACTGCTGGTCCACGGGCCGCGCTGTAGTGAGGAGTAAGAGGAGAGCCCCGGCCACCTTCTACAGGTGAGGAAACTCAGGCTCAGCTTGTACAGATGTTGGTGGTCCTCAGGGAACATCGTGCTGTCCTTCCTTCCCCACCATAACCTCGTCCGGCGGTCCCCTCTGCCCTGGGGATCTCTGCTCTGTCCACCCCGCCAAACGGGGAGAAGCCAAGAGCCAATCAATCGATTTATCGGTGAAGCAAGGCCAGAGCAGGTCTCTCTGAACCCAAAGGCTGTGCTCTTAGAAAAGCAACGTTTCAAGTTACCCAAATAATAAACAAATCCATCCTCTTCGCTACGTGCTCTTCACTACGACACAGGCTTCAGAAGGAAGCTTCTGTGCTGGTAGGTTAGTTAACACAGGAAATACAGTCGATCCTTGAACAACACGGGTTTGAACCGCAGGTCCACTTATATGCAGATGTTTTTCAATAAATACCAATTACTACACAATCCGTAGTAGGCTGAATCGGTGGATGTGGAACCTCAGATACGAAGGGCGGATTGTAGTTATAGGCGGATTTTCTCCTGCGTGGAGGGTCAGCGCCCTTAACCCCCAAGTTGTTCAAGGTTCAACTGTAAATGAAGCCCACCCATGGCTTGAGAATCCTGGCGGCCCCGGAGGGGAGGGTGTCTGCCCTCTGCTGCCAGCACCCCCCAGCCTGCCCAGCCCCCCTCAGCTTCAGGGCTGAGGCACCCTCTGCCACCTCTTACCTGAGCTAGTCTCCAGGCCCATCTCCAGGCCCCTGACTTTGGGGCAGGCTCTCAGGTCTCTGGGGTCTTCTGTTGGGACTGTTACTGATTCCATAGCGCCTGGCTTAGCACTGGCAGAGGGAGCCGTCGTCAGCGGCCTTTTCCAGGATGCAGCTCCCACCCAAGGACCAAACGTTTTATATTTACCAGCTCCGGATCCGCTGAGTGAATTCCACCACGTGCCACAGGAACTGGCTTGGAGCAGTTGGGGGATCGCTTTGGTCAACGGGGTTATGTCAACAGGATTGCTGTCGGCTCACTGGGAGGTAGGCCTTCTGCCAAACAGATGTTGTTTCCTCCAACTCCAGCTGCTTCCTCACTTGAGACAAGCCTTGGAACCTTCTCATCCAGGCCTCAGTTTCCCAAACCTCAGTCATTCTCTGGCTGCATTCCCAGTTTTTAGTTGTTTTGAGTTTTGCTTCTTTTCTACCTAAGGACTATATGGAATACTGCTGACAATATGTCCATGTCTTAGTCAGTTCGAGCAGTAATAGACTAGGGGAGTTAAACCACAAACGTTTGTTTCTCACAGTTCTGGATGCTGGGAAGTCTGAGATCAAGGCGCCTGTAGACTTTAGTGTTTGGTAAGGACCTGTCTACTGGTTCATAGATGGCTATCTTTCCACTGTGTCTTCACCTCACAGAAAGTGCAAGAAAGCTCTCTGGGGTCCCTTTTACAAGGGCACTAACCCCATCATGAGGGCTCCACCTTACCTAGGGTCAGTATCCTGTTTTTCTCCATCCTGGATCCCTTCAGGTTGCACTGTTGGGGTGGCTGCATTGGCTGGTGGCTTGATGGCTGCAACATCCTTTGTTTACTGTTATGGCAGGTGACATTCTTTGTCCACAAGAGGAAACTTGGTATGGCTTCATTAAACAGAAACAGTAGTACTACTATAAATAAGTAACTATGTATGGTAGAAGATGGTACCCCAAAGATGTCCATGCCTTAATCCCCAGAACCTGTGAAAAATGTCACCTTACACAGCAAAAGCGTCTTTGCAGGTGTGATTAAAGGTATTCCAATTCTGACACCAGTTCTGATGTGTTTTGTTTTGTTTTGTTCCACATTACCAACCAATTAATTCATTTCTGACATGACCTACCTGGAGATAGCTTCACATCTCACAGGCTAAGAGGTCAGTCCTACAAGACTGCCCGTCACAGACATCAATCACAAGTCCTGGTTTGTCACCTGTGCTTCTGACCTACAGATGGGAGGGTCCCACAATGCACTCCTTGGATTCGATTAGTTTGCTAGAGCAGATCACAGAACTCAGAGAAACATTTTACTTGCTAGATTACTAGTTTGTTATAAAAGAATATAACTCAGGAACAGCCAGATGGAAGAGATGCACAGGCGAGGTATGTGTGGAGGGCTAGGAGCTTCCACACTGTCTGAGAGTGCCACTTTTCCTCAGTCTCCACGTGTTCGGCAACCCAGAAGCTCTCCAAACCCTGTTCTTTTGGGTTTTAATGGAGGTTCGTTACATAGGCACGACTGATCAAATCACTGGCCTTTGGTGGCCATCAATCTCCAGCCCCGCTCACATCACAGAGGTCAGTGGGTCGGTGGGACTGACAGTTCCAACCCTCTAATCACGTGGTTGGTTCTCCTGCCCACATTCTTAGGTGACACAGGGGCTTTCCAAAATTCACCTCAGTTACATAACAAAAGACACCCTTTTCACTCTCCTGACCTGGGAAATTTCAAGGCTGTTAGGAGCTCTGTGCCAGGAACCAGAAGACCAAATATATATTTATTTAAATATATATATTTATCAGAGGTGTGGACTTTGAGATAGGGATATTGCTCTGGATTATCTGAGTGAGTTCAATCTAATCACACTAGTCCTTATAATTGGAGACCTTCTCCTGGCTGGGTTAGAAAGAGATGTGACAGGGACTTCCCTGGTGGCGCAGTGGTTAAGAATCTGCCTGCCAATGCAGGGGACACGGGTTCGGGCCCTGGTCCGGGAAGATCCCACATGCCGCGGAGCAACTAAGCCTGTGGGCCACAACTACTGAGCCTGTGCCCTAGAGCCCGTGCTGAACAAGAGAAGCCACCACAATGAGAAGCCCACGCACCGCAACGAAGAGTAGCCCCCACTCGCCGCAACTAGAGAAGGCCCGCACACAGCAACAAAGACCCAACGCAGCCAAAAACCAATACGTTAAATAAATTTAAAAAAAAAAGAAAGGAAGGATAGGGACTTCCTTGACGGTCCAGTGGTTAAGACTCCGCGCTCCCATTGCAGGGTGCACGGGTTCCATCCCTGGTCAGTGGGGAGAGCTAAGATCCACATGCCTCACAGTGCAGCCAAAAAAAAAAGAAAGAGGGGCTTCCCTGGTGGCGCAGTGGTTGAGAACTGCCTGCTAGTGCAGGGGACACGGGTTCGAGCCCTGGTCTGGGAGGATCCCACAGCCCTGGTCTGGGAGGATCCCACATGCCGCGGAGCAACTAGGCCCGTGAGCCACAACTACTGAGCCTGCGCGTCTGGAGCCTGTGCTCCGCAACAAGAGAGGCCGCGATAGTGAGAGGCCCGCGCACCGCGATGAAGAGTGGTCCCCGCTTGCCACAACTAGAGAAAGCCCTCACACAGAAACGAAGACCCAACACAGCAAAAATAAATAAATTAATTAATAAACTCCCACCCCCAATATCTTAAAAAATAAAAAAAGAAAGAAAGAAAGGAAGGATATCCTAAGTACACTTAGCAAAAGTTAACTGTTGAATCTGGGTAATAGGCGTATAGAAAATATTTCATTATTTTCACTACTCCTGTGTACTTTAACAAAGTTTTCAAAATGAAAAGGAATTTAAAAGTGTATGTCAAGGATGTGTGCCGAGGATGTCTGTGAAGAGTAAAGGAAACCATTACATGAAAAGTGAGCAGAGAAAAAGAAAAGTAGCATTTATAAATTAATACACTGTTATATAATTCATGATTTTTAAGCTGTTTATAATCAAAATGATAAACTAAATTGTATAAATAGACATCTGTCAGTTTATCTACAGCGCTTCAAGTTTACATCCACAAGCTGGCCAACCAGTTAAAAAAAAATCTCCTTATTGGGAAAATGCAAGGTAGCCCATGTGTAAATAGTGACTGAGCTTTGGGAAGACTTTAGGGTAGGGGGTGGATGAGGTTTAGGCCGGAGACTTTGGAGATGGTGACGGGACCTGTGTCTCACTCTGAGGGCTAAGGGGAAGAGGGGGTTAGAGGGGGAGGAGCTCAGGGTGAGGGGGCCAGTTAGTAGTACACTGGAGGAATGGCCCCTAGTGAGAAACCAGGAAAGTCAGTCCTTCACTCATTCAATCAACACATGTATACTTACTCCCATGTATACAACCACCCTGCCCAAATTTTTGCATTTCTTCCTCTCTATTACTCTAACGAGTTTCCGTCATCTCACCGTCATTTAATGAAGACAACTGTGGGGTCCAGATTTTATTCAACCAACTGTGCTGTTAGAACCATTCTCAGCTGGAACATTAAAACACCCAAATCTCTGTAATGTGCATTTGTATCGAGATATTCTGCCAAGTCTAATGTAATCTCCCTTCCTCCTGGAACTAGCACCTTTAGAATCCAGTTACACCTATATTCCCGTTTCAGCTCATTTATTAGTTAAGGTGCTCTCTCTCTCTCTCTTTCTCTTCCTCCTTCTCTCCCTCCTTCCTTCTTTTCCTTCCACCCCCCTTCCCTTCCCTTCCTTTCCTTCTTTCTTTCTTGTGTGTAAGCCATCTCCATAGTCAGACTCTGTGCTTATTCCCCGGGGGCATTTTGGAATTAGACTCTCTTTATAGATCTGGAGACAAATAAAGGATGGTGGAGTGGTCTCTGAAAGGAACCAGCATCTCCTTGCAAAATAACTTCCTACTATGAGGTTATTACATGCTCTCCAGGGAACGCAGGACCAGCCCATTCCATGGGAGGAGGGGCTGCTTCTGTGGCACGAGAGTTTCATTGAATTCTGGATTTGGAGAGTCAGGGAACTCAGTCATCTGCATCCACCCAAACATCCCCATTTTGACTCCTAAGTGTCCCTTGTTCCCAGTCAATGCATCTGGCCCGTTGCAGTTATACTGCAATTATATTACACCTTACATTGCAATTACATCGCAGTTTAGCAACCCACAGGATCAGCTCCATCCAATTTTTGACTGCATAAACCCTGTGGCTACAAGAGATGAGAAAACATATTTAGAGTAATCAGGAGTGGGCCCTGGTTCTCTGGCTCTGTCTTGAGCTGAGAATTTAAACCCTAAATATTTCTTTTTTGAAACTCTTCAGTGTAATTATAAACAGCCAGTTCACCCCACAGTCCTTGTGGTCCTCACTCTCACCATAATGGTCAGTTGTAGCAACTGCTCCATCTACAGCCTTACCTTCCTTAGGCACTTTCCTCTAGGCAACAATACTTATTGTGATGAATGGTAAGTTATGTAACTATTTTTTGCCTGCATGAAATAGACTAGATCTGCATCACCTTCAAACTTAATGCCCTGATTTCCATCTTTGAGCATCAGTTTCCTGCAGAAATAGAAACATTGCTGGACTTTCTCTTTAATTGAACTTTTTATTTTGAAATAATTGTAGGTTCACATGCAATTGTAAGAAACAATACAGAGCAATTCCATCCCCCTCTCCATCTTTTACCCAGTTTCCCCCAATGGTAACACCTTGCAAAACTGTAGTACAATATCACAACCAGGATATTTATATTGACATAGTCAAGGTACAGAACATTTCCATCAATGCAAAGATCCCTTACCTTGTTTCTAAGCTCATTTTAACTAGAAATGGATTTAATACAGAGAATTAAATGTTTATAAACTTACTGGAGGGGCTGAAAAAATGGTCTTCAGACTGGGCTTTTATTAATGGCTCCCAGAATACCATTGAACTCACCAGTTAGGAGCTATTACTTCTGCCACAATCAGGAAGATGGGGAATTGAGAGGCCACCACTGAGATTATTGCACTCAAGAACATATCACCACAGCAAGGGTCCATGGATCTAAATTTGGGACTAGAAGCTGGTTCCCAGGCACTAGAATGCTGAGTTTGGCTGGCAACATCTCACAGATGCTTCTGAACACTCATGAAGCTGGAGACTGGCCACAATGCACTGCTGCAACCCCCCACATTTGCATGACCTTTCTTGTCAGCAAAAATCAGCTAACATCAGCAGGCCAGTGGCTACTCCCTCTCTTCCACCCTCCAAATCTTACCTACTGGCAGAACCATCTGTATCTGGGATTCTAACTGCTACTGAGTCTGGGAAATAAAATTTTAACTTTTTAAATTCTGGAAGGGATGGATGCCGAGTCTCAATTGACTACATCCAACACAGATGACTCAGAAGTAGATTTGCATGCTTAGTATTGGGAAGACAGGAGAGTTCCTATCAGATTTGCTATCATTTTCCTGTAAATGAAAGGGTGAAGTCAACTGCTGCTGAGTTTTTTAGTTTCTCTAGTTATTGTGAAGAGAGGAGCAGTCAATTGGCCAGACTGACATTTGCTGAAGTCCCTCTTAAGGCTGGCAGTCATGGATTTGTAGGGAACAGTCTGTCCCACTGGGTACTTTCTCCAATTGTGTTTGGCTGTTTAGGTGTCAGCAAAGGGAAAAGGAGCAGTTGGATTCACCCAGGGCTGAAATTTTTACCAAATCCATGTGACAAAAAGACAAAGGGCAAAGGAGTTTTGGATTGTGACAAGAGTGTTTTTAAAATTATGGATCATGAAAAATAAATAGGGTCGGAAGTGAAGAAAGGAGAAAGCCGAGGAACTGTTTGGAAGTAGAAAAGTCAATGGCCTGAAGGTGCTGAAAAGTTGGAAAGAGGCCACAGAGTGGCTGGTCACGTCTGCAGGCAGACTTTTGTTTCCAGGCACCCTCATTCACATCCAGGCTAATCCTGGATCTCCTCTAAACAGGGAAGCGGCCAGTGGTTGGCTCAGAAAGTAGAAAAACATAATCGTGGTTCTGCAGCTTTGATGCCACAACTAGGTTCACATCTCTGCTTCATCACTTGTAAGATGCGTGACAGCTGGCAATTCATTTACCCTGAAACTCCGTTTTCCCTTCTTCAAAAGGGAAACAAAAACATCGTATGTTGGTGAGAGGACTTGAGATAATGCACATAAAGCGCTTAACACAGTGCCTGGCACACAGTAAGCGCTGAACACGTAGGAGCTGTTATTGTGATATTTGGAATAGAAAACCAGGAAACGGTTACAAGGCGAACAATTCTAAGTGTAGAAGTAACTGTTATTACAGTAGGCGCATGCGCCCGTCCACGAGCTACGGCTAGGGCGAACGCTGCGCATGCGCCGGAAGTTGCAGACGGGAAGCCAGCGAGGTCGGTTCCGCCCGACTCCAACATGGCGGCGCCCTTTGTCTGCTCTGAAGTGCTGTCCCCGGCCTCCTCGCTGCCGTGATGTACCTCCCTCTGCGGTGGGGTCCAGGACATGGCAGGTGAGGGTCAGCAAGCATCCGGGGCCGGAGGAGTCCCAGGAGTTGGGCGGAGGCGGCGCAGGATGGGGCGCGGCGGGACGCCGGGGACGGTTGTGTGGGGGAGGGGAGGGAAGTGGACTGAGAAGGGAACCCGGACTGAGGGGACCCCACAGGACAAGAGGGTGCGGGGCAAATGGGGGGGGAGGCGCCGCCCGGCGAGCGGGCGGGGAGTGGGCGGGCGGACCGGACCCGCCGTCCCGGCGAGGGAGCGCGAGTCGCCTCCGGGCTGGGTGACACCCCAGCTGGTCGCGTCTTCGCCCCCGCCGCCCGGCTGTCACCGCCCCTTGACCCCGCGCGCCGCTGCTGGTGGGCGTTCTGAGGCCGCGAGGTGGCGGGGTGCAGGCGTAGTTCTCTTTGGCCGGCGGGGCCCGACGGCACAAGCCTGTCAGGGCCTAGGAGGAGCTTGCCGTGTAGGAGGCCGACACTGCCCCCGTATAAGATTGTTTCATTCATTCGTTGGTTCCACAGACAGTGGTTCAGCTCTTGATAGATTCTGAGGAGAGAGAGTGATCCGGACTGGCGTAGTGGTTAAAAAGTTTAAACTGTGGAGCCTGGTAGCCAGGTTTGAATCCCGACTCTGTGCTTGCCAACTGTGTCCTTCGTTAGTCTCTCGCTCCCTGTCACGGTTTCCTCATCCTTAAAGCAGAGTTGAGAATAAAACCTGCTTCCTAAGATGGTTATAAAGATTAAATGAGGTAATATGTGTAAAGTACTGAGAACGCTTCCTGGCACAAAGTAAACGCTGTATGTGTTTGTTGCTGTTATCTTTCGTATCAGCATCGTCACCCAGAGCTCAGAGATTCATGTGGGAGACATACAGATACATAGGCAATTCTGATATGATGGAAGAAAAGCAGAAAAGTTCTCGCTCTGGAAACACTGAGTAGAGGCACCTCACTCAGTCTAGGTGAATCCAGGGAGGCTTCTGTTCCTCAGGAAACTGAGACCTGAAGGATGCTTGGGGAGCGCGGGCAGGAAAGAGGGAGAGTATTCTCAGTTGAAGATAGAGTTTGTGAGAAAGCTGGGAAGCCAGTGTAATAATTAAATGAAGTTCTCTGCCTAGAGACAGAGATTAGAGGTAAGACTAAAGAGGCGTCTGGTCTGGTCCTAGGGGGCCCTCCCCACTTTTCTTTTTTTTTTTTTTTTTTGGCCACCACGTGGCATGCGGGATCCTTAGTTCCCTGACCAGGGATCGAACCCGTGTCCCCTGCAGTGGAAGCAGTAGAAGCTGGAGTCTTAACCACTGGACCACCAGGGAAGTCCCCTAGAGGGCCTTTTAAACTTAGCTGTGGACTTGAAATTTTAGGTTAATGGGACTCCATTTAAAACTCAGATTTGTGGGCTAGAAAGATCACTCTAGTTAAAGAACGTATTAAAGGGAGTGGGCCCGGAGGCCAATTAAGAGGTTACTAGAACTATCAGGTGAGAAACGAGGGTGGACTTGAGTTAGATTAGAGGCAGAAGGTGAGGAGAGATGTTTTGGAGGTAGACTTGGCCAAAGTTGGTGATTACTTAGATGAGGGGTTTAGAGGCAGGGAGGAGTCAGGTTGACCCCACACGTTTGGCTGGTGGCTGGTGGTGCCGCTCAGTGGGATAGGGGGCAGGATGGGGGGCAGGTCTGAGGAGGGAAGATAAATTTCGTTTTGAACATGTTGAAAGTAGGTGCCTGTAAAACGTCCAAGTGGAGCTGTCCAGTGGTGATCTAGCATCCAGCGAAGGTCACTAAAGTTGTGGGCAGGGATGTGTCACCTGGGTGAGGGTCTGGAATGAGAAGCACGGTGTCTGGGACATCCCGGAGGAATGCTAACGCTGTAATGATACTTGGACACAGCCTCATTGCTTTTGCTTGTCGACCTCGTGTTATGTCTTTCGGTCAGCAGGCGTTCCTGAGTGTAGGGAATGGCACTGGCTTTATTGATCTTTGTGTCTCAGATGTCCAGCACAGGGGCTGGCGTGCAGCAGGCCAGTAACAATCCAATTTAACGCTTACTGAACACTTTGTGCCAGGCTCTGTGCTCAGTGCTCTGCATTTGCCTGTGCTTGGTGGATGAAAGGGCAGCTCTTAGGGAGTGGGTACCCTGCAGTTTCTCATCAGTTTTTCCACTTGGTCTTCGATTCAGGTAATGAGCTGGAGGAGGAGCGCCAAGCTGGAGTTGCCCCAGACAAACTGTCAGAACAGAGTAGCCTGGGCTACTTGGAAATCTGAGGTATGTCTGTAATACTCAAAGATGAAACAAACCAGGAGGTCAGTTTGTTTGTCCTTCTTCTCTAGGCTCAATGTGATTCAAATCACCCTTTCAAGATAGCTTTTTCTTTAAAATTATACAGTAATGACAAAATCCTAGTTAGTTTGGTTGGGAGAATGTTGATAACATTATTGTCGTTTTACTAACAAAGATCATGCTAGGTTAATCCCTGGGCAATGTTCACACCTTGTTTTAAGTAAGTACAAACCAAAATGCTCCAAAATACAGTGGCTGAAAGGAAATAGAAATTTATTCCTCGCTCCTTCAGAGACTGGAAGTAGGCAGTCCAGAGCTGGTCAGGGCAGCTCACTCTGTTCCATGAAGTTATCCAGACACAGAGTTTCATTGATCATGTGGCTCTCCTTGCTCAAACCCAGTCTTCCATCTCATGGACTAAGCTGGCTGCTCTAGCTCCTGCCATCACGGATGCACTCTGTCTGGCAGAGAGGGAAAGACAGAGTGGGGAGCACACGCTCATTCCTTTTAAGGTTCTAATGTTTAGAGATACATATTTTTGTACAGCGTGTCCCCAAACACAAGCATCTGGTGTACAACCAAAGGAGGAATCACGACTATTCCAGTGCTAGAGAGAAAGCTGGCTGACAGAACCTGCTCTGTCCCCAGTGTGACTAGATTGCTGGCTTTGGGGGTTGGGCCCAGCCCAAGGGAAGTCCACTGCACTGGTGAAAGAGGGCGGGGTGTGTTTCCCAGACCTCTGGGTCTCCAAGGCAGGCTCCCCTGGCTTTGGGTAGTTTGTGTTGCTTGGGCCCAGAGAGTCCAGGCTTGTTTACTCATTCAGTGTTTTCTGTGCCTGACGTGTCAGACACTGCGCTGGGGGCTCGGGATGTGAAGATAAGTGAGACTGGATCCTGGGAGCAAGGAGCTCTTAGCCACATGGGTGATCACAGTACAACACAAGGAACACCACAGATACCTGTTCAAAAGTGTGTGGTGTACAGAAGGAGGATGACTGACGTTGGAAGGCTGTACTGAGGTGGTGAAGATTCAGAGTACATAACATGTTTTGGATTGATGACTATAAAGGTCCCCTCAGATAGAGGCGGCAAGGACTCTGGAGTTGGGTGTGAATCCCTGCTTCCCTGGTTAGTGGCTCTCTGTCCTGAGGGTCAGTTACTTCATTCCTCTTCCTCAGTTTCCTCATCTGTAAAATAGGGATAACAATGTTTACTTCAGAGAACTGTTTTGAGAATTATGTGAGGTCAAGCAGGTAATTCACGGGATCTGCTGTGAACATGTCAGTTCCCTCCTGCTGCAAGGTGTAGGGTGGTTCGAAGCCAGAGAGACACGTTAGGATTGCGGTTGAAGAACACCCAGACCGATAGGGAATCCAGGTTGCAGTCTGTCCCTCTCGAGGCAGGAATTATCCAGGTTGTACGCAGAGGATCAAGGACTGCTCTGCGCACTCCCTGTTTTTCTCAGGAGTTCCACCAATGTTCTAATTAAAGTTGTCAACCTGGATTCTCAGAGACCATATTCTGAAAGCTCTGGTGAGGGGTCCTTTGGGAAGGAAAGGATTCCCTCTGCCTGGTTAACTCCTTCAAGCTCAAATGCTTCTGGGAAACCTTCTCCCAGCCCTACTCACCCCTGCACCCCCGCCCCAGCTGAGTTTGGAGCCCCTCCTCTGTGATTTCTTAGCATCCTGCAATGACCTTGCAGTACTTTTTTTTTTGGCTGCATTGGGTCTTTGTTGCTGTGTGCGGCCTCTCTCTAGTTGCCGCAAGTGGGGGCTACCCTTCGTTGTGGTGCATGGGCTTCTCATTGTGGTGGCTTCTCTTGTTGTGGAGCACGGGCTCTAGACACGCGACTTCAGTAGTTGTGGCGCGTGGGCTCATTAGCTGTGGCTCTCGGGCTCTAGAGCGCAGCCTCAGTAGTTGTGGCGCGCGGGGTTAGTTGCTCCGCAGCATGTGAGATCTTCCCGGACCAGGGCTCGAACCCATCTCCCCTGCATTGGCAGGAGGATTCTTAACCATTGCACCACCAGGGAAGCCCCTCGGAGTACATTCTTACCTCCTATGATGATCATAGGTTTTCTTGCCTGTCTCCCTGTGAGACCACCAGCAGCTTGTGGGCAGAGACAGGGTCTTATTTCTTCTGGTATTCCCACTGGGTAGGTCATTTCCTGGCACACAGTTGGTGCTCAGTAAACATTGTTGGATGAATGGATGATCGGCCAGTGGGGCTGGAGAGACCTCCAGTGTGATGAGGGTTTGGCATACTATTAATGAAGGAGAGGACAACCCGATGGTTTGTTTGGTGTTTGGGTGTAATACGGGGTGTGGACATGGTGAACTATGACCTAAACTAGGAGAGTCTAGGTCAGAGATAGTTTCTCTGTCTTTCTTTTTCCAGTAGAGCAGGGTTTCTCAACGTTGACATTATTGCCATTTGGGGCTTAGTGAGTCTTTGTCTTGGGGGCCGTGCTGTGCACAGGATGCAAGTAGCATCCCTGGCCTCTGCCCACAGATGCCAGTAGCCCCCACCTACCTCCAGCTATGGCAGCTGAAAATGTCTCCAGAGGAGGCTATACGTCTCCTGGGGCAAAATTGCCCCCAGCTAAGAACCCCTGAGGTACAGGGTGCTGGTTAGAAGCATGAACTTCTAAGCCAAGCACACCTGAGCTGGTCCTTATACTTACTAGCTGTGTGCCTTTGGGCAAAGTACTTGACCTCTCTTAAGCCTCCACTTCCTCGGGTGTGAAGTGGAGATAATGATGACCTCACACTAACTTTATTGGGTGGAATTATTAATGAGGTAATGCATGTAAAATGCTTAGTCAAGTCCTTGACTCCATAATTGGTAACCAGCATTATTATGTGTTAGGAGAGGATGACCCTGTGAGGGTCAAGAAAGAAAGTGTGCAGAGTTGAGGAAGAAAACAATGTTTAGGACAGGAATACATGCATGAGGTCCAAAAATCAGAAGGTTCTAACAAAAGTACTGGGGAAAGTAAGTCACCCTCCACGCGTGACCCGGTTCCCCTCCCAGATAACTATTAACAGCGTTTGTGTGTCGTGCCCGGGCTCTTCCTTGCATATATATGTCTGTATGTTTTTATAGGGAGGACCATTTTTAAGTGCCAAATGGCCTGGTTTTGTTGCACATATACTGAACCTTCCATTTAGAACGCTGAAAGGGCAGCCTCTGTGGGCAGAGCTTCAGTTTTAACAGTTTGCCACAGAAGAGAGCAGGTGGCCCACTCTCTACCGTCCTGGAATTCCCCCAAGATGGTGCCACGTGGGTGGCACGGAGGTACTCAGACATGGTGTCTGGCAGGGTAACAGGCACCACAAAAGGGAGGGACCCCAACCTTAGAGGAAATGAAAAACTCCCAGTACCTTTTGTGCACAAAGCATATTGTCCTGGCCACATTTTTAAATGATTGAAATCATAGAGGTCACAAAGAGCAGGCATTTTAGCACCGAGTGCTTTCAGCATTTGCTGCAGACGTGTGTGTTGAGTGTCAGCATAGGTGCCTGGCACTCTCGGAGGTCCTCATGGGTGTCAGTAGCTCAACAGTCCAAGGACCAATTAAGATTGACCTCAATAATGTAGTCACAGATACCTACAGAAAACCAGAGCATGGGCTCTTCCATTCAAACCTGCTTGTTATGAATTGGAGAGATCAGCCTTGAGCTTCAAAGGAAGGAAGCAAAGGGCATGGTTAGAATTGAGAGTTGTTCACTCATGTCTAAACCGCAGAATGCAAAGCCTCAGAGGTGGCAATTCCAGCTGAGAGTAGGGACCTAGCCCGAAGGGAGGCTTGGTGGGTTCATTGTAACATCAAAAACATACTCAGCTTCTGGTCTTAAAAGGTCTGGCAGCAGAACCTGTTCTCCTCACCCCACCCGCACTACTTCCTGTACTGGCCGATTAATCTAAGCAGTAATTTTCCTGTCCTGAATGGAAGGCTCCAGGGTTCAGTGGGAAGTTGTATCTCTCCGGCTTTGGCTTCAGAGCCAGGTGGTGAAGCACTTCTCATTACTATAGTCTCAGGGCTGGGTGGGCCCCTGTCAGGGACTTTCCTGGTTTAGTGTAACTCAGTCAGCTGCCCAAGTTAATGCTTCAAATCATTGCTTAAAGTCAGAAGGAACATTGTTTAATTTTGTAAATTGTCTTTTTAAATATTGAGTAGATACAAAAGAATACTGTACCATATAAAGGAAAAGGATACAAGGAACACCCATGTACCCATCGCCCAGTTTACAAAAAAGAATGTTACCATTACCTTTGGAGTGCCCCTCCCTGATCCTGTCCCATTCCCACCCCCACCTAATCACTGAATTTGGCTTTTATCATTCTCTTGCTTTTCTATTTTTTACTTTTTTTTTTTTGGCAGTGCCAAGCCTGCCTGTGGGATTTTAGTTCCCTGACCAGGGATTGAACCGGGGCCACAGCCGTGAAAGTTCTGCCTCCTAACCACTGGACCGCCGGGGAATTCCCACCTCTAGCTTTTCTTTATAGTTTTACCACATGTGTTTGTATTGCTGAGCAATGTATTGTTTAATTTTGCATGTTGTTGTTGTTGTTGTTTTTGTTTGTTTTTTTTTGCGGTACGCGGGCCTCTCCCTGCCGTGGCCTCTCCCGTTGCGGAGCACAGGCTCCGGACGCGCAGGCCCAGCGACCATGGCTCACGGGCCCAGCCGCTCCGCGGCATGTGGGATCCTCCCGGACCAGGGCACGAACCCGTGTCCCCTGCATCGGCAGCCGGACTCCCAACCACTGCGCCATCAGGGAAGCCCAATTTTGCATGTTTTTGAACTAAATAAATCATTGTGTTATTTTTCAGTGATCTAAATTTTTTCCTTAACATATGTTCTTGAGATTAAGCCATGTTACATATAGGTGTATTTCATTTTCACTGATGAATTATGTTCCATTGTATGAGAACATATCCTTTCTGTTATTGATGGACATTTGATTTGTTTCCAGTATTTTGCTGAGACAGACAATGATGCTGTGACCATTCCTGGGACACACGTGTATAGCCTCTCAGGGTACACCCCTGGGAGGAGGACTGGAACACAGGGTGCATGCATCTTCAATTTGACCAAATAATACCAAATAGTTTCCAAAGTGGTTTTCCCAATTTACACTTCAGCCGACAATTCTGTTTGCTTCACATCCTCCAAACAATGGTATTATCACATTGAAAAATTTTTACTAACCTGTTGGAAGGTTAGTGATACCTTATATGGTTTTTTCTTTTTTAATAAATTTATTTTGTTTATTTATTTTTGGCTGCATTGGGTCTTCGTTGCTGCACGCGGGCTTTCTCTGGTTGCGGTGAGCGGGGGCTAGTCTTCCTCGTGGTGCGCGGGCTTCTCATTGCGGTGGCTTCTCTTGTTGCGGAGCACGGGCTCTAGGTGCCCGGGCTTCAGTAGCTGTGGCTCACGGGCTCTAGAGCACAGGCTCAGTAGCTGTGGTGCACAGGCTTAGTTGCTCCGCGGCATGTGGGATCTTCCCAGACCAGGGATCGAACCTGTGTCTCCTGCGTTGGCAGGTGGATTCTTAACCACTGCGCCACCAGGGCAGCCCCCTCGTGGTTTTGATTTGCATTTTCATGATTATTAGTGTGTTGAGCATCTTTTCATGCATTAATGGATCATTCAGGTTTCAGCTTCTCTGAAACAACTGCTTAAATCTTTTGCTCATTTTTTTTTAATTGAATTGTTTGTCTTTTTATTTATATGTAGACTTTTTTTCTTGTTTTTTGTTTTGATACTAATCCTTTGTCAGTTAGATGTGTTGTAATTATCCACTTGCAGTTTGTGGCTTGTCTTGTCACTCTAGCTTTTTTTTTTAATGAAAAGAAATTCTTTTTTTTTTTAAATTAATTAATTATTTGGCTGCGTTGGGTCTTTGTTGTGGTGTGTGGGCTTCTCATTGTGGTGGCTTCTCTTGTGGAGCACAGGCTCTAGGCGTGTGGGCTTCAGTAGTTGTGGCATGCAGGCTCAGTAGTTGTGGCTCACAGGCTTAGCTGCTCTGCGGCATGTGGGATCCTCCTGGACCAGGGCACGAACCTGTGTCCCCTGTATTGGCAGGCAGATTCTTAACCACTGCACCACCAGAGAAGTCCCCAATGAACAGAAATTCTTAATTTTAATGTCATTTATCAATTTTTTAATAGTTAGCACTATTTGTTTCTTTTTAAGAAGTTCCTACGTCAAGTTTATAAAGGTATTCCCCCATATATTGTCTTCCAAACATTTTATGATTTTGCCTTTTACATTAAGTTCTTTAGTCTGTTTATAATTATTTTTGTGTATGGTGTGAGATAAGGAGCTAATTTCTTTTTCCTTTTTTTAAAATAAGCACATCAGATTGTCCCAGTACTATTTATTGAAAAAATATATCCCTTTCTTGTGGGTCTTTAATGTCACCAGTAACCATTATCATACATCAGGTGTCCACAAATAGATGGGTCTGTTTCTGGCCTCTTTACCATCTATTCTCTATCTGTGTGCCAGTATCACACTGACTTAATTTCTAAGTTTTCATATAATAATTCTTGGTATCTGGTAAGGCTTTGGCCATTTGCTTTTCCATCTTCATTTTAGATTGTGCTTATCAAATTCATAAAAATTGTTGGAGTCTTTTATTAGAAGACTCTTTGAATTTTATTAGAATTGAATTTATTACATATCAATTTGGATAGAGTTGACATTTTTATGATATTGATCTTCTGATCCACGAATATGGTATATCTCTCAATTTACATAACTTAGCAAATTCTAACATTAGTCAGTGTTTTTACACTTTACTCTCAAGCAGTTAGGACCTTAATTCACTTTAATTCCTAGCACTCCCTCCTCAACTTTTATTCTATAGGTGTGTATGTTCTTTTTCAATTTTAGAAGACGTCATTTGTTCAGTATTTGTTTAGATTTACTTATTTCTTACTTACTACTCTAGTTGGTTCTCACTCCTTCTTGCATTTAATACTTTCATTCTGGGATCACTTTTTAGCTACCTGAAGTGTACCTTTTATAATGTGTGAATTTGGGCTGTAGTCCATTTGGGGGCCATCTAACGGTTACAGATTCTCCCAGGGAGAATTTTATACCCCTCCATTTGGTGCCAAGATTTCATATAGGCTTTTTTTGTGCCATCTTCTTTCCACTAAGATATAACGCTTTGGGACCAGCTTTATTCTGGAGGGCCCTCCCGAGAGACCTCCCTTCTTGGCAGCAGGGGGAGAACTCGAGCTCGCTCAGTTCTGCAGATGCCCTCGCTGCCCACCCTTATAGCTCCATTTGCTCTCTGGGTTCCAGCTTTTGCTTAAGTTTGTTTCATCTGTCAGTATTCCTTACTGACTTGCCAGTTCTTCGATGCATTTTAAAAGATGTCAAACCATTTTCTTCAGTATTTGTAGCCATTTGTAATGCGAGCCAGCCAGGGTACCTGGTGTGCCGTGCTTCCAGAAATTAAGATGCTTCAGAGTTTCAATTTTGTGTTTCATTTGGCAGCAACAAATTCTGCAGGTTAGAACTAAGACTTAGTAATGTTCACTTCTGACTTTTTTTTATAACATGTTTTGTGACACTGATTAGTATAAGGAAAGGGAGTTGGTAAGTGCCAATTAATGACAGAGAATTTGCCCTTTTGGGACAGACTAAGGACCTGGTGAACCCAGAATTCCGTGTCTGTCCACAGAAGTTTTGTCCTTGTTTAAAGTGAAAAGAGGACAGCTTGTAGAATGTGGTGGACTTTGGCCTTGAATCTGGGCATGTCATTGAGACCTGGGTCGGATGACAACCCCTCTAAGCCTCATTTTGCTCATCTGCAATGGGGGTGATCATATTAATACCCTCCCAGAGGACTGTCGTGGGTATGGATGAGGTAGCATGTATATATGAAACACTTTGCAGGCAGGTTGCCACAGCAGCTACTCCAGTTACTCCCTTAGTGGCCCCTGTTAGACGTGTGCTCTCCATAGGTCGCTGCCCTTGGGAAACAGCGAGCCTACGATTTCTCTCGGCAGTAACCTCCCCTCAAGCATTTAGCATGGTGGGACTTATTATTATCAAGACTGTGTTTTCTCTAGATGCAGTCCCACAGTCCCACCTACAGTCCTTTACCAGGACTCACGATTTCCTTACAGCTGGGTAATACCCCATCAGGCTGGGAAATTGTAGCCTCTGCATGGGACTGTCTGATCAGTTACTTACATCCAAGCATTAATTTGTACCTAACCAGTGAATGTATTTAGAACTTACATCGGTATTGACAGGTCTGACCCAGTGTACCGCCTTCTGCTTCTGCTCGCTGGGGACATACACTGACCTACGGTGGAAACTCAGTCTCTTCAGTCTTTGCCAGTTTGAAACTGGAAGTGGTAACTTGTACTTATTCATATTCGATTATTAGTGAGGTTGAACATCTTTTTTCTGTATCGAGTATATTGACCACTCGTATTTCTTCTTTTGGGAATTGCCTGTTCATTTCTCTGACTCATTTTTCTGTTGGGAGATTTCTTTCTTGTTGTTTAATTTTAATAACAGCTTTATTGAGACAGTCACATACCATACAATTCACCTGTTTTAAGTGTACGGTTCAGTGGCTTTTAGTTTAGTCACAGAGCTGTGCAGCCGTCACCACCAGAACATTTTCATCGTCCCCAAAAGGAGCCCACAGCCCATTAGCAGTCACTCCCCATTTACCTCTATCTCCCCCAGACCTAGGCAACCACTTTCTATCATTATGGATTTACCTGTTCTGGGCATTTCATATAAATGGAATCACGCAACTTGTAGCCTTTTGTGGCTGGCTTCTTTCACGTAGCACAATATTTTCAATGTTCGTTCAGGTTGTAGCACGTATCAGTACTTTTCTTATTGTCAAATAATACTCTATTGTATGGATATACCACGTTTTATTTATCCATTCATTAGTTAATAGACATTTGGGCTGTTTTGACCTTTTGACTGTTATGAATAACTCTGCTGTGAACACTTGTCTACAAGTTTTGTGTGGATGTACGTTTTCATTGTTGACTAATTTTAAGAGCCTTTTATATATCAGGACTATTAACCCTTATTTTCCATATAGGCTGTAAACATTTTCCCCCAGTTTATATTTGCATTTGGGAAGTTGAGAAGATAAGGGTAGAAATGTGAATGAAACAGAACATTTAGGTTTCTGACAAGTCTTTCATACCCCTAAGAATTAAGTTTGTGTACCCTCACTTCCCCACCCTAGTCCCCATAAGCAGCCCCTTGGGGCTGGCTGGCTTCCTTACATGGCCGTGCGGGTGCTCTCTCTGTCTCTCTTTCTCTGTGTCTCTGTCTCTCAGCCTGCCTGCCCTAGAACCAGGCAGCACTTAGGGTGGTTTCCAAGTTTCTCTCAGACGCTCGCACTTCAAAATAGCTGGCTGAAAAACCGCCAGGGTTGCAAGTCATCCATTAAAAGGCCTCACGCTGCTGCAGGTGGTGGGTGGGAGGGGCAGGAGGTCCGCAGCACTGTTTCTTCAAGGGCCAGCGCTGGGGCCTGAGCTGCTTCTAATCCTCCCAGGGCTGCTGTCCAAACACTCTCTTCGGGAGCGACACCCAGCATCTGGATTTGAGTAGCCTCACAGTTTTAAGAAATCCTTGGAAATTGAGACATTGAATTCTTGACCACTTTCTGTCCAGGCCTATCTTAAGTTTTTGAGGTCTCCTAGAATATTCCTCTAAAATATCCTCTTACACATTTAGTTTTTGCCCAGTCAAGTTTTACAGAATATTAACTTTAGTTTAATCCTATTTGGAATAGTAAATGTACAACTTGACGTTGGCTTATATAGTTCATAGATGTTCGTATATAGTTTGTAGTTGATGTTCGTGTCCTATATGTTCATATTCATAGTTCATGTTCATAGTTGGAAATCTTAAGATTTCCAATATAGGGAAAGTTTTAGATGAAAAAAAAACTCTGCTAAATGCTAGATAAATATCTCATTTTTATTGTCATTCACATGGTGTCTGTTATACTTCAAATGCATGCATTTGTAATCTTATTAATGAA
Organism: Phocoena phocoena; assembly: GCF_963924675.1. Classification (NCBI taxonomy): domain Eukaryota; kingdom Metazoa; phylum Chordata; class Mammalia; order Artiodactyla; family Phocoenidae; genus Phocoena; species Phocoena phocoena. The sequence goes on along the minus strand of NC_089219.1, from coordinate 12,229,732 downwards.
ATCATTTACTCAACATTTATTAAATCTTAACAGTAGAAGGGACCTTCACAGTTACTAATTGTAATGAGGAAACAAACCCAGAAAAAGTCAGTCAGATGAAAAGCATGTGCTACGTTGAAGTCCATATACATCTACCTCCTAATAATTAGTATTCAACCTACTTTTTTCTTTTGCTTTGGATTCTTGATCTTAACTAATACCATGGGACAACTAATCCTTCCTTTGGACTTGTTATAGTCTATCCTCTTCCTCAATGAAAGCCTCGTTGCTCCTCCAAAATCATCATGTTCTTTGTAGAAAGAAGTTAGTGGGACTTCCCTGGTGGCGCAGTGGTTAAGAATCCACCTGCCAGTGCAGAGGATACGGGTTCAATCCCTGGTCCGGGAAGATCCCACACGCCACAGAGCAGCTAAGCCCGTGCGCCACAACTACTGAGCCTGCTCTCTAGAGCCCACGAGCCACAACTACTGAAGCCTGTGCGCCTAGAGCCCATGTTCCACAACAAGAGAAGCCACCGCAATGAGAAGCCCACGCACCACAATGAAGAGTAGCCCCTGCTCTCCGCAACTAAAGCCCGCACACAGCAATGAAGGCCCGACACAGCCATAAATAAATAAATAAATAAATAACTTTTTTTAATTAAAAAGAAAGAAGGTAGCTTTTGCCTTCAAGTACAAAGCACCTCTGCCTTGCCTTATGGTTACGGTTGAGTGGAATAAGCATTGCAGTTTGCAGGGCCTTTTCCTGATCTTTTTTCAGGTTGAAGCTTTATCTGTCGTGGGTGCCTGGGTTACTGATGAGATTTTACGTCCATTTTTAGAAGATAGGGCCGGGAGGAGAGCATTGGGTTCCCCATTTTCCTGTAATAGATCGATGTTGCTGGCATTGGTTTATATGTAGTCATAAAAGAATGATGATGGCCAGCGGCAGCTCTGTGAAGTGGAAACTTTTACTATCATCTGCATTTTACAGAAAGGGAATTGAGGTGCAGAGATTTAAGAACTCTTGCCCCAGGGACTTAACCAGCTTTGGCTGGATTCCAAGGCAGGGGTTTTAACCGGATGTGGGGAGTCAGTCAGCCCCCTGAGTGTGTGTGACTCTCCCAGGAGAGCCCTTCAGTGCCTTCGAAGTGTCGGAGGGGTTCATCTGGGTCTGGAAAAGGCTACCAGCTGCTCTTCTAGGGGATTTTCCATTTTGTCCCCTTAAGGAATTTTTGCTCATCATGTTTTCCCGAGTGACACATTCTTTGTGCAAATTATCATAATTTTCCATTTCCCTTATGAGAAGTTTTTCCTGTTGAGAAGTTTTCAGTCACCAAGTCTTGTAGAGAATGTCTGAAAGGTTTTACGGTGAATAGAAACAAAGAAACTCTGACTTTGTGGACATTTTCTTTTTTTCTCTCTTTTTTCTTTCTTCCCTCCTTCCCTCCTTGTTTTACTTTCTCAGTTTTAATATTTTAATAGATAACATTTACAAATGGTAAAACAAAACAAACAAACAAAAAATCCAGAAAGGATACAGAGTGAAAAGTGTAAGTCCTTTCCACCCTTCCCCTGCTGCTCTGAGGGGATCCCCGTTACCACTTTCTTGTATGTCCCTCCAGAGATGTGGGCGTTTTCTTTGAAACATGAGTAAGAGGTAGGAATTCTCAGCCTGGGATGTGGTTTTGGACAAGCAGCATGGCCCAGCTTCTCCCAGGAAGGGTCGGATACTAAATATTAAGGGACGTTGAGGCACTCGAGGAAGAGGTACTGAAAACCTTCAAAGGATGTTATAATATTCAGCAGGAGGGCCGCTTGCACAGGCTGCTCAGAAAGATCCACAGTAATTGTGTTGGATTCTGGGCACCAGCCAGATCTTCCTGGTGTCAGCGAGGGGTGACGTTGTCCCATTCTTCACGTCCTGAGGGTCCAGCGCTGCGGGACTTCCTGAGTTGTTTTTCTGCTTCTGCTCTTGCCCCTTCAGCCTGTTCTCCATACTCATGCAGCCAGAGTGACCTTTCAGAAATGTGAGTCTAACCGTGGCTCTCTCTTGCTTAAACCCCTGGCGTGACTCCCATCAGCTGGGGATGAAGCTAAGTCCTGGTGTGATAGGTGTGGCCTCCAGCCTGTCCCTCCAGCTGCATTTCTCACCACTTTTTCCACTCACTTGTTAATCTCATGATGTGAAGCGTGCTGTTCTCCCCCGGCCCAGTCCCCAAGCATGCACACCGCTCTCTGTCATGCATCCAACACCGTTGCTTGTGCTGATCTTTACCTGGACGCCCTTCCTGCCTTTGTTCGTGTGTTTTTAGATGTACTAAGCACCACTTCCTTCCAGGTTGGCACTCAGTGGCACCTTTCAGCTCTCATCAGTGGGTAGTGACAGTCTGGGTCTTTCTCTCCGGGGGAAGGTCCTCGAGAGTGGGTGCCCAGACAGCCTTGGCCTTACTCCCCTTGGAGCCGCCAGCTCCCAGCAGGGCACCCGCACTAGGTAGTGCTCTGCAGTTGACTTTAAAGTACTGTCCACTACCCTGTCCCCTCAGCCCACCACATGCAAAGATTGGACCCCGAATCCATCTATATTTAACTTGAGTGGGTGATTCTTCCCAGGCTTTCTGCCCTAAGTCACACAATCACAAAGACCTGACAGCAGAAGTTTGAAGCCAGGTAGGAACAAAGTCCTTGTGCTTTTTTGTCACATTGGACTAGAATGTGGCTATCTTGGTCTCCAACTGCCTTCCCGAGGCCTTGACCAGCTGCCTTTTCCAAAAGGAGCCATGCGATTCACTGGTAAAGGGACTTCACTGGGATAACCTGGTTTGTTTTGTTTTAATTAATTCATTTTTTCCTTGTTTGTTTCACTGTGTATCAGTCACAGACTTTGTTAGAGAAAAAATACCTAATTCTACTTTTGCCGGGATTTGTGCAATACTCCCTGTTATTTATCTTCTTTAATCCTCACAGCCCTTGTATATATGGTGGTTCTCCAGTTGAACGGGTGAGCAATCTAGAACTCAGGGAAGCTTGCTTGAGCCCCCGTTGGTAATATTGGAGCCAGGATTCAAATGCATGTGCTTTGAGTCTGAGTCCATACGTCTTGTCTCTTCTTTATACAATAATCTCTCCCAGGGTGGTCCCATTCCATCTTGTGGCAAAGACTAGAATGAAGTGAAGAGATCTGTTCAACCATCTCTGCTGTTGACATCTCAACCGTAATTGGCGAAAACAGAACTCTTGCTTTCCTCCCACTAAACCTTTGCTCCCACAATCATTCCTCACCTCAGTAAGTGGCACTGCCACTTGGCCAGGTTTCTCAGGCTAAAAATTTTGGTGTCATCCTTGACTCCTTTCTTTTCTCACAACCCACATCTACTTGATCAGCCATTATGTTGGCTCCACCAAAACATATCCCTAATCTACTTCTTTCCACCTCCACCTTGGTGGAGGCCACCTCCCTCTCTTGCTTCTTTCCTGGTGTTCCTATGTCCACGCTTGCCCCCTTGCAGTCACTCTTCTGCTCTCAACCCTCCTAGGGCACCCCAGCATACTTAGAACTCCAAAGCCTAACTGGCCTCTAAAACCCTGAGTGATCGCAGCCTCTCCTGCTGCCAACCTCAGCGCTTCTCATCCTCCCACCCACTTCCTCCTTTTCAGGCACGCCGGCCCCTTTTGCCAAGGTCACACCTGTCTCAGGACCTTTGCATTTGCTCTACTTTGTACCTACTGTAATGGTCCCTGGGCTTATGGTAGCATGGCTCACTCTTCATTCTGGTCTTTGCTTAAATGTCACCTCCTCAAGAGAGGTCCTCCTTGACCCTTCTCTTAGATAGTTAATAGCCTCTGCCTCGGCTTGCTTTGGTTTTCTTCACAGCACTTAGTATGTGACATTATGTATTATATTGATTTATTACCTGTCTTCCCCGCCAGGCTCAAAGTGAGAATACTGCCCCTAAGGTGAGCACAGAGTAGGCACTCATGAAATGTTTGAGAAATCTTTGGTCTTCGTTTGTATCTGTTTCTTAATTCGTGGGCTGAGGACCCCTGGGGAATGCAGTATGTATGAGCAGTTGTGCGGCTATATCACACCACAGACCTTCTGTATGTTAGGGGGGATTTATCATTCACTCACATAGAACTGCTTCTCAAACACCTATTAGTGCTGTTGTGATTAATAGATGGGAAATTCATTTTTCATAGTGGTTTTTGTCTATATTTTTTCAGTTAACAAGCACCAAAAGTACAATGATCATTTCATGAGGGTCCACAGAATATTTTGACCTTGAGCTGGTCCTATTCAACAAGGCCAGGAATTGGTTCTATACCAGGCCTGTACCCCAACTTGATTTGAGGGCAAAGTCCTAGGGTAGGTGCTGTAAACAGCTGTAAGGAAGAAACAAGAAGTCGGCCTACCCAGCAATGAGTTTATTAAACTTGGTAGGGGAGTCCACCTACCAGTATAATTTCAGGCTGTGTCCATGTGCCACCACCACTCAGGGAGTACTGGGCAGAGGGGAGCAGGGGGGACGTTGGGAGAATGATCAGACCCCATGCCAGTCCCACATGTTCTGATTTTGTCTTTCTGGTAGCAAGGCCCTTGATTTATCCCGTGTCAAGCTTCAAGAGTCCCCAGAGCAAGTACTAGCATGATGGGTTCTAAACTGGCACAGGTGCTGGGATACAGGACGCACTTTCTTCAGGGCCAGCCAGCCTTCCCGCTCAACCACGTTCCTAGAGCAGTGGGGTCCATCGGGGGTCAGGGAAAGGGATGTCCACTCCCTCTTCAGAAGTGTGGTTAAATTTAGAGATAGTACAAGTTGTATAGTTTGAAAAGCAAAGTCAGTAGCACAGTTTAATTTTATATTCAGACATTATTTTTAGATTTAGAAAAAAGTCAGTGTTATAAAAATAACACAAACTTCAAAGCAAACGGTACTGAATCTTGGCAGGGAGCATTCTGTAGAAGGAAGCAGTGGTTTTTCAGGGTGGGGGCCACTATTCAGGAGAAGATGAAACGTTTGGGGCTGTTAGGAAGGGCTGAGTCAGGTTTGTGTGTTTTTACAAAGTGGAAATGGACTTCTAAAAGTTTGAGAAGCACAAGCTTAATATAAGAGCTGTGTTTGCTGGGCAAGGAGGAAAGTTCCAGTACGGTTGGTTTTGTTGATATTTGCTTCTCTGCCACGTTGCGCTGAAAAGGGACGGGTTGTCACAGCAGGTGGGTTGGTGGAGTCGAGCAGGTAGCTTTCATGTTTGCAGGGCTGGCCTGCTGGGAACTTCCGTTCCCTTGGCCTGAGTTTGTGTATGCCAGGTTGTGTACACGAGCCACCAGTATTTCTGGAAAATCAGGAACGCTGATCCCTGTCATCGCTCTCAGGTGCCTCGAGGCCCTTGGATGGCTGTCTCCTGTCCAGGCCTGCAACTGGCACAGCATGTTCTGGGAGCTGGAGACTGCTGTTCATCAAGATTGGAGGGCATCTCCTGGTGGTAGGCCAGTTGTTTCCTGGCTAATGGTTTCCCTCTGTGCAGCAGTTTGGAAATGCATGCAGTTCAGTGCTTGCTAATAACCTGGGCAATATTTCATGTTTGACAGGTGCCCATTTGACTCTGAGATGGAGCGTTGCTCTGTGGACCCACTGAGAGCTCTGGGCAGGTGCTCCAGCCTTCAGCCAGGAGCACCCTTGGGGTTTATGGAACAGTTGTTCAATATAAAGTGCTTCCCTGACAGAGAAAATTGCTCTGAGTGGTTCTTGCCCAGTGCCCCCCGTCTCTTCATGTTAATTGGGCTCCGGGATTTTTCCAGACTGCATTTAGAAGGAATAATGGGTTGTGATTACAACATCTAAACAAGGTTCAAGTCACCAAGTAGGGTTTTTTTGTTTTTGTTATTTTTTGTTTTGTTTTGGTTTGGGTTTTTTTTGCGGTACGCGGGCCTCTCACTGTTGTGGCCTCTCCCGTTGCGGAGCACAGGCTCCGGACGTGCAGGTTCAGTGGTCATGGCTCACGGGCCCAGCCGCTCCGCGGCATGTGGGATCTTCCCGGACCGTACGAACCCGTGTCCCCTGCATTGGCAGGCGGACTCTCAACCACTGCGCCACCGGGGAAGCCCACCAAGTAGTTTTTGAGTACATCCGAGGTGCCCAGCGTAAAAGGATATGTAGAAACCATCTGATGTGGTCTTTGGCCTAAAAAAATATATAGAGTCAGCATCTCTGCTTCCTGGTAACAGTCGTTTGCTGAGTGCTTACCACATGCCAGGCACTGGGCAGGCCCTTTGCTAAAGTTACCTAGCTTAATCCTGTAAAGAACGTGGGAAGTAGTCCCCCTGGCTCCACTATGCCAGAGGAGAGCTTTGCTGTAGGTCACCTGCGGGTGTGGTAGGAGGCAGGACCTGGAGGTGAGCCTACTTGGCTTTGGCCCCAGAGGCTCTGCTGCCTCCGTGGTGCCGAGCTGCCTCTCAAGTCCTAACTGTTGGAGGCAGCAGGGCGGAGCTTGGGGCCTGGTGTAGCCATGCTCTTAGTTTTTAGGTGATTGGACTGTGCCACACGTGGTGCCGTGCTGCTTGGCGTGTTGAAGACCCTCCATAAATGCCATTTTGTTGTTACTGTGGGGATCTGGGATTCAGGTTTTGTTGAGTTGAGCAGAGTGGATTTCACGACCCAGGGAGAAACTTTTCTCACGGCAGCAGTCTGTGTGTGGATGTTTTGGATCCGAAAGGCAAATGAGATGGATTGTGTTTTCTCCGGCGCTCCACCCCCCGTCACTCCTGTCCGCCTTTGCGGCTCTTTCCCCTCCTCAGGGCAGCCCTGGCCAGAGCGTCTGGGAACATGGTTGGAAACATCCCATCTCTGCACGGATTGAGTGTGGCACTTCTACCTCACTTTTTTCTTATTACAAATTTTGTTAAATTTTGAAAAATGTTCCCATATAAAAGTATATGAAATTCACATATTTAACTAATAAACCTAGGTGTATCCAAATGAAGAGAGGGCCCCCAGTGTCTCAGAGGACCCTCCTGTCCAGAGAGAACTGTTGCCCTGAAATAGTTTGTCAGTCATCCCCTTTGCTTTACAGTTTTACCATCTGTATCAGTTATCTCTTGCTGTAAGCAAACCACCTCGAAACTTAGTGTCTTTAACCATCAGCAGTTTATTATTTCTCCCCATTTTGTAGGTCGACTGGGCAGTTGTTTTTGTTCTACAAGGTGTTGAGGTCACTCGCGTGCCATCATTCAGCCGGTGGCTGGGCTGGAGCCCTGGCGCTGTCAGCTGGGACATCTCGGCTCTTCTTCAGGGGGCCCGTGCACATTGGTGTCTCCTCCAGGGCCCCTCCATGTGTTCTCTCCCCCACAACCGGAGCGCCCGGCCATCACTGCAGTGGGGTGGCTGGGTTCCAAGAAAGCAAAGCAGAATCTTCCAGACCTCTTAAGGGCCAGGCCTGGAACTGGCACAGAGTCACTGCATCCTGTTGGTCAGAGTCATCCCAGGGCCACCCAGGTTCAGCTGGAGTCTCACGGCAGGTGTGGTCGGATGGGAGGGATTGTTGGCCGCTGTCCTCAGAGACCGCGCCCACGGTGCCCGCACATCCATGTCCGGGTTGCCTCTTTGCATCCACGCTGCGGGGCTTCCCCAGGTCCCTCACGTTTTCGTTCCCAAATGAATTCCTTGTGAGGCTGGCCAGGGCTTGTGTCCAGCAGGCTGCTTGTCCTCAGGGGAGCATCCCACCTCTGACACCGAGGTCTGCCCCGTCAGTCAGGGATATGGACTGAGCAGACGGCAGTGTTGTGGAAGGTGCCCGCTCGCAGGCCGGAGTTGGTCGGAAACACGAGGGCTCTGCGGTCTAGTTCTGTGTGAGTTTTCTGTTGTGCTGTGTTTTGGGGGTCTTTCTTAGAAGCAGCTTTAACTAAGGCCCACACGTAGCACCCTTGAAGCAAGATGGAACAAGGAGGAGGGGACCCCACTCTCGTGCTTAGCGGAGGGCACCGCACACTGCGGGCGGGCTGGCAGAACCGCACTCGATCCCCACTGCGGGTAATGAGCAGCGGGCTGGCTGCTGATCTTGTTACTGTGTTCAGGTCTCCTCAGACAACGCCCCCTCCTTGCGTGCACTCGGGACGCGGCTCCCACATCGCCGCCCGCCCCGGGGCCCGCATGTCCCTCTGAGTGGCCCGGGCAGGTGCATCCTGCCCCACGCGCTCACCTCTTTTCCTGGTCCCCTCTAAGCTTGGCCAGATCCTGGTGGGTTCCTTTCACTGTAGAGTGTAAAAGAGGAGACAGGAGACAGAGGACTGCATGATCATTCTAGAACAACAGTTCCACCGAGGTTTGGAGGTGGGGCACGGCTTGCTTCTAGCCCAGCCGCTCTGAGAGGAGGACCGAGCCGGCTGGCCCCTCACCGGCTCACCACACCGTCTTGGGGAGAAGAGAGGGGAGCTGTTGGAGCTTTGTAGCAGGCAGGCAGCTGGGGGAGGTGAGTGGGTGAGCACCGGACAACAGCCTGGGAGCTCTGAGCTCCACTGCCCCTGGGGGCTGTGCGATTGTAAAATCCACGGTGCTGCTGACAAGTGACACCATTTAGCACTCGGCAAGCCCCCCAAGGGCCCTCACACCCCCTGCGGGGGCCGGTCACAAGATGGGGCTTGTGAGTGCATGTTTTAGCGCTGTTTATCTGTTTGTGGGGATGGCCATTTTTTCCCCTTCTTCCTTCCTTCTAGTTCCTCTCCCTACTTCCCCCATCCTTCCCTGCTTCCTCCTTCCCTTTTATCCTCGTGTGTTTTCTCTCTCGTCCACTTCTTTCTTTGATTTTGTCAGAACAGATGCTCTTTGAGGACTGTTTCTCTTGTTGGAACAGCTTTGGAGGCTTCAGAGGGATTCCAGAAGCCTCTGGTGTTCTCCCGACACCCACATTTGGGGAGGAGCCCACTTCTGGGCAGGCATCTCACATCAGAACACTGCAGTTAGCTTTGGGTGGAAAACATTACTCGTGGCGCGCAGCTGCTCCCCCGTGTGGGGCGGGGAGGGGCTGGGGTGCTGGGCCACCGCCCACCCTCTCGCAGGGACCTGTACCAGCCGCCTCCCAAGGCCTCTGGAAGTGAGTGCGCTCCGTCCTGACGTGTCGTCCCCGCTCCCCCCCCAGGGCTCCTCTCGGCCTTGGTCCCAGGCAAGGCCAGTAACCACCTGACCTTGGAGCTGCTAGGTCCCTTCCACCCTGTTGGCCAGGAGCCTTTTCTCGTGTTTATCTTCCCAGCAAGTCAGATCGCTTTCTGGCTGGAGGGTTCTGTTCTCGGCAGGCTCCAGCCCAGGGGCCTGGGAACAACTCTGTACCTGGCGGGGTGTGTGTGTGTGTGTGTGTGTGTGCGCGCGCGCGCAGGGCATGGGTGCTCAGCCAGTGCTCCCCAGTTGTTTCTGAGCCTGGGAGGTTCTTCCTCCCAGTTCAGTTCTTGGGTTGGCTCCTGGTGAAGGTGAGGGAGCCAGGCCCACTGCCAGGAGGGAAGAGTTTGGATCTGATTGGGAAGTTCTGAAGGGGATTATTCTGCAGCTGATTGAGAAGGCACCTGTGGGCCCTGGTGGGCCCTTCCTTTCTGCACTTGGGGGGTATTTCACCTGAGGACAAAGAGGGTGAACTGGTGATGGGAGCTCAGGGGCTGCCCATGCACACGTTTGTCTGCTCACGTGGCTTTTTCCACAGCAGAGAGAAGACAGCTCAGGTCGGTTTGGCCCAGGCCTCTCCTTGCCACCTGCCTTTGGTTCCATTTACACCTTGCCTGTGTGTACCCCCTTTAGGTCCTAGGCCTAAGTGCCCAGCCTGCCTATTTAACCCTACAGGCTGTACACTGGCTCTTTTCTATGTCCTCCAAAACTTCTCTGTTTTAGCTTTGACCTGCTCAGGAACAGAACAGCCGAACTTCTCCCTTGTATCCCTTGAGGTCACGAATGAGAACTTGCTTTTTCTAGGGACTGAAGACCTAGAGGAGGATGCCTTCATGGGGTGTCCTGGTCAGCAGCAGCCTTTGCTCCGGCGGCTCCGTGCTGTGCCGGCTGGTTTGTAACCGAGCAGGTTGTTCAGCAGACGCAGTGGGCCCAGCCACCTTGCGCCTGACCTCTTGACTCCAGGGCTGGCTTCCGGCTCTCCCCTGCTTATACAAGAGCTTGAGCCTCAGCCACTTATGATCTGAGCGGTCCAAGAAACTGTGCCTCTGGCTGGGAGCTTGTGTGTGGAGGCTGGGACCAGAGGACAGTACTGGGAACGTTGGAGGGAGACAAAGGGTATTTTCAAGTCTCCAGCAGCAGCAACTCTGAACTCATGACTCAGGGGCTGGCACCCCATAGCACACGGCCTGTTGCCACTGCCTGTCCCCTCTTACTTGATGGAGCCCTACCCACCTACTCAGTGACTTCTCCCAGTTCAGCTAATACACCCTTCCACTTGTGAAAAGTTTCCAGACACCATGGGTGGGTGGGCTTTGCATCCTTCAAAGCCGATCTGTGCTGGCTAAGCTATGTGGGCGGGGGCGTGGCTTTCGTTATGTCTCATCACAGCCAGACAGCCATACATGGTCACTGCAGCTCCAGAGCTGCAGCGTGGTGACTCAGCCCCGAGAGGCTGATGTAACAGGGGAACAGCCGGAGCCAGTGAGTGGCTGTTGAAACCTGGAGGCCGAGAGCCTCCCAGGGTCATGCTCACCTGCCCAGAAACCACCTGGGGCAGCTCTGAGCAGACCCAGGCCTCAGAGGAAAGGTTCTAGAAGAACTGGAAGAGAAACCACTGCCACTTATCAGATTCCAGGCCAAGGCGTGACGGCCCAGCCCGGTTGGATCTATGTAATGTGGTTCCAGGAGTGGGCACTGACGTTTACTTAGAAATTGGTTCTTTCTTGAAAGGAGAGTCTGCTGCTTTTCCCTAGAAAATGCGGATCCTGAGACTGACTCTGGTGTGGTGTTGAGGGGGAGGGGAGAGCCGCTTTAGATACTTAACTTAGGCCTGGCTTGTACAGTTCAGGATGATTCGGCACCAGGCCATGGAGTTTTTGTGAGCATTTTTACTTGAGACAGTTGTGGAATTTCCAGGCAGCAAGTGAGGCCTTTGACAGAGAAACTGCAGCCAGGCCAGCAACTCCAGGCCTCAGGGTCAGAGTTCATTCTTTCTCGAGGGACAGCCTAGAGAGGTTTCTGGATGCAGAAGGCTCACCAGCTCTCGTGTAGTTCCCTAAGCCCATGAATCAGAGGTTGGGGAAGTAGGGGAGAGAGATGGATCCTCACCCCCGAGGGCCAGGCTTTGCCGAGGACAAGGGAACCTGCACAGACCCCTGTGGATGCAGCGGGAGAGGGGCTGATTCCTGAAATGCTGGATGATGAAATGTCTGCCTTCCCAAGTGCATATTTCACCTGTACGTGACGAACTGAGAAAAATGAGAACAAAATAGAAAGATTTTCATGAAGCCAGATCTATCCAGTCGAGAAAGATCTGTCTTTTAGTCTAAGATTATGTCATGCATTCTTTTTGTAATAAAAAAGTTAAGCGACCGTGTCTTTTTCTTTTTTTGAAATGCTGACAGTAATCAGTGTTTTGTGTGTGCTTGGTTTTTGATTTTTTAATGTCATTACCTGGCAAGGCACAAAGGTGGCTATTTTGTGTTGGTCCCTCCATGCTTCTTGGGTTTTGGAACTTTCCTGACCAGTTAGCACAGGAATCTAGAAGCCACCCCCGGTTGGTCTGGGCCTGCAGAGACACCTGCCCTGTGTGGATTTGGTTTCACCCTCCCACCCATCCCCCTGCTTCTCACCTGGGAGTGCTGGGATTGCTGTTGGGGCTGGTTGGTGTCCTCCCTCGTGCTAACTCGAGGGCTCTGTGGCTTTCCCCAGCCATGGATTTTCCCCAGCACAGCCAGCATGTCTTGGAGCAGCTGAACCAGCAGCGGCAACTGGGGCTTTTGTGTGACTGCACTTTTGTGGTGGATGGTGTTGACTTTAAGGCTCATAAAGCAGTGCTGGCGGCCTGCAGCGAGTACTTCAAGATGCTCTTCGTGGACCAGAAGGATGTGGTGCACCTGGACATCAGTAATGCGGCAGGTACCCCACTGGGTCCAGGGCCGAGCTTGTGGCGGGCCCCGTGCCACGTGAGGCCCTCCTTTGAGCAGCACCTTCCAGCTGTGGGGTGCGCCAGACCTCCCACACGAGACTCGGCCATGAGTGCGTGGGTACCAAGTTCTTACCGCATTTGTGGGGCCACTTTTGACTGGGAGTAGGGTGGTAAGGGGAGAGCTGGCAGGAAGGGCTCATGATAAGCTCCGGAGTGAACACAGGACAAGCTCGTCAGGAGGGACAGAGAGCGGGAGGGCTCTGAGCCCTGGTCCCTTTCCATTGCTGAGTCAGTCCTCACCCCCCTACCCCAGCGCTCACCTTGATGGGAACGGCAAGGGTTGGGATCGGGAGGGGTGTCAGGAAGGTCCTGGGATTGAGGAAGGAACTAACTGGTCCTAGGTTCAGGTTCCCAACCCAGAATGACGTGCCATGCTGCCAGAAGTTCGGGCAAAGTGTCGTTCCCCCATTTTACACATGCGGAAACTGAGGCCCAGAGAGGTCAGGTGACTGGCCTGGAGGTCAGGTAGAGAGTTTGTGGCAGAGCCCTGATGAAAGCCAGTGGTGAGAAGCTCTGTCCTCTGGTGGTGAAGTGCAGTGGATGGGCAGAGAGTGTTCAGGGTGGGCACTCACACCCTCCGCCCTCTATGGGTGTGCTACTTTTTGGAGGCTGTTGTCTGGGTTGAGAATCCCCAGGTTGCCCGCCTCTCCACTGGCACGGGAGATGGGGAGACAGTGGGCTGCCACCGCCCCCCTGCTTTTCACAAATCCCTGGATCCTGCCACGGAGTGGGGCAGCTGGACAGGCTGCTGGGGCCAGGCCTCGAGGTGGGTCCGTGATGGCTGTCTGTGTCCTTGGCAGGCCTGGGGCAGGTGCTGGAGTTTATGTACACGGCCAAGCTGAGCCTGAGCTCTGAGAACGTGGACGATGTGCTGGCTGTGGCCAGCTTCCTGCAGATGCAGGACATCATCACGGCCTGCCATGCCCTCAAGTCACTGGCTGAGCCGGCTGCCAGCCCTGGGGAGAGTATGGAGGCCTCGGCCTTGGAAGGTAAGATTCTTGGCAGGCTGTTCCTGAGCAGGTGGCGTCTGATGGGAGCTCTGCCCCCGCCTCTCTGTGTCACCTCTTTGGCCTCGCCTGTGTTGTGGGGAGCTCGTGGGGAGCAGCTGCAGCGAAGTCTGAGAACGCCTCTCAGAGGGGCCCCGTCTGCCCTCCCTGCCTGAGGGCACCGGCAGCCATGCCTGGCTCGAGGCCTTTGCACAGGACTTCCCTCTCCCGGCAGGTCTCCTCGCCCACACCCTTACTCCTGCTCCCCTTAGTGCCTCAGGAAGGCACCTTGCGGCCCAGTGTGGGCCACGTGCCTTGTGGCACACTTTCAGAGAACCACGCTCCTCTCCTTGTAAGCACCCATCTCTGATCAGCGTCATTTCACGTGTGACGACTGTCTCCCCGACCAGTCCGCGAGCCCCGTGGGAGCAGCAGCCATGACTGTTGTACCCCAGGCCCGGCGGCAGCCTGGTGTGATGTCGGTGCCTATGAATAATCTGTTGAATGAGCAAAGCCAACAAACCGCTCCTTAGACGTATCCCCAGGGAGGTTTGGAAGAGCTGCCAGCTCTGGGCCACCTCACCCCGCCAAGTGGTGGACACTTGATGGGAAATGGCAGGTCTGTCCTGTTCCACCTCCAGTGGGGGACAAGAGAGCCAAAGAAGAGAAGACGGCTGCCACTACACTGAACGAGCTGGACCTGGCCAGAAGCAGTCCACCCGCGGGGCTGGGCAGGGAGCCCAAAGAGGAGCGAGGCGGCCAGGCCGAGAGCGCGGCCAGCGGTGAGTTGCGATGCTGAGGACCTGGCTGCCTGTCCATCACCTGCCAGCAGCGTGGGCTCCAGCGCAGTGAGCAGCTTTCTCAGGAGGCTCCTGGGGGAGGGAGGGAGGGAGGCACAGGCAACTGCATCCCTTGAACTCAGGTTACCCAAAACCACCGGTTATTTTTTCTGGGGCATCTCTTAAAGCCAGAGCAGAGGCTCAAGCAGCCCGAGCTTGGATGTGCTCCCCCCACCCCTGGGGCCATAGCCGCTTCCAGGGGTCTGGTCCAGGAGAGCCGACCGGCCCCTGGACAGAGGGTGCCAGTCCAGCCCCGGATGCCCCCACACCCCTACCCCCAGGTGCAGAGCAGACGGAGAAGGCCGATGCCCCCCGGGAGCCTGTGGAGCTCAAGCCGGACCCCACGAGCGGCATGGCTGCTGCTGAGGCCGAGGCCGCCTTGTCAGAGAGCTCAGAGCAAGGTACCCTCCGCCAGCTGGGGCGCCCTCCCTCACGCAGGCGTCCCCCACTCACACGTCACACACACACACCCCTTCCGCCAGCTCTCTTCCTCCCTTAGCTGATCTCACTGTGAGTCAGTCTTTCACATCAGCTTTTGGGCCGACATCTTTCCTCACTCTTGAATTTTGACATCAGTTTCTTGGTTGTACACCCTGGCCATGCTTCCCTTTAGCACAGAAGTGTCCTTGTCGCAGTACTGGCCCTGCTGTTTTTCCGGGGGCTGAGCACCGTGGCGGAACTTGGCCGGCCATGGCACCCACCCCAGCCCCCGCCCCCAGTGCTTGTTGGCTGACGTACCCTTCCCACCTGTGTCGCCAAATATGGGGCCTCCGGTGGACTGAGGCCCATCTGCATCCTCCAAGCGGCAACTGTCCCGGTCATTGGTCTCCCCTGGGCTTGCCCTGCCCCTGCGAGGCGCCCACGCAGAGAGAGGGTGTGTGCAGAGATGAGCCGTGCCCAGGCCTCACTTGGCCAGTTGCCAGGTCGGCTTCCTCAGCGTCTGCCCCTCTTGTGGCAGAAATGGAGGTGGAGCCAGCCAGGAAGGGAGAAGAACGAGAGGAGGAGGGCGCCGTGCCCGCGGTGGTCAAGGAGGAGGGGCCGCCGCTGGAAAAGGGCGAGGCCCCCGAGGAGAGCGAGGAGTCGGCCAGCACGGACTCGGGCCAGGAGCTCGGCGCGGAGGCGCGGGGCCTGCGCTCGGGCACCTACGGCGACCGCACGGAGTCCAAGGCCTACGGCTCCGTCATCCACAAGTGCGAGGTGCGCCTTGGGCAGTGGCGGCCCCGCCCCGGTCCCCCGCCCGGCGCCGCCCCCGACACCCCGCCCCCTGTGCCCGCAGGACTGTGGGAAGGAGTTCACGCACACGGGCAACTTCAAGCGGCACATCCGCATCCACACGGGCGAGAAGCCCTTCTCGTGCCGGGAGTGTAGCAAGGCCTTCTCTGACCCGGCCGCCTGCAAGGCCCACGAGAAGACCCACAGGTAGGCCCAGCGGCCGCCCCCCCTGCCCGCCCACCCGCCCCGGCCCCGCGAGCCCCGCGAGCCCCGCGAGCCTCCTGTCCCCGTGTCCTGCCGCCAGCCCGCTGAAGCCGTACGGCTGCGAGGAGTGCGGCAAGAGCTACCGGCTCATCAGCCTGCTGAACCTGCACAAGAAGCGGCACTCGGGCGAGGCGCGCTACCGCTGCGAGGACTGCGGCAAGCTCTTCACCACGTCGGGCAACCTCAAGCGGCACCAGCTGGTGCACAGCGGCGAGAAGCCCTACCAGTGCGACTACTGCGGCCGCTCGTTCTCCGACCCCACGTCCAAGATGCGCCATCTGGAGACGCACGACACCGACAAGGAGCACAAGTGCCCTCACTGCGACAAGAAGTTCAACCAGGTGGGGGGAGCCGGCCCCGGGCCCCTGTGCTCCGGCGGCTTCCGTCTCGGGGGCCCGGGGTGCCTGGCGGGGAAGTAGGTGGTGTTGGCTGAGCAGAAATTGATCCTGCCGGTGGAGCTCTTGACTGAGCTGCGGAGCAAACTGGGAAGGCAGGCTTGGGGGGCGGGCGCGGGCCAGGAAGAACTGAGGGGGGTGGTTTTCCCATTTCCCCCGGCCTTGAGGAAAGGGGGAGCCCCGCACAGGCCCCCGGGAGGACCGAGAATCGGTGGTTCCGTGCCGTCTGACCCCCTGCCTGGGCGCAGGTGGGGAACCTGAAGGCCCACCTGAAGATCCACATCGCCGACGGGCCCCTCAAGTGCCGGGAGTGTGGGAAGCAGTTCACCACCTCAGGTAGGGCCCGGCTGGCCCCGCCCCCGGCCCCGCCCCCGGCCCCGGGCGCCAGTGCCAGGCCCACCCTCGGTCTCGCCACAGGGAACCTGAAGCGGCACCTTCGGATTCACAGTGGTGAGAAGCCCTACGTGTGCGTCCACTGCCAGCGGCAGTTCGCTGACCCCGGCGCCCTGCAGCGGCACGTCCGCATCCACACGGGTGGGTGAGCGGCCCGGCGGCGCCCGGGTGCGGGCACAAGGGAGGAGAGCAGGCGCCGACACCTTCCCGTCCCCTGCCTCCGTCCCCAGGTGAGAAGCCATGCCAGTGCGTGATGTGCGGCAAAGCCTTCACCCAGGCCAGCTCCCTCATCGCCCACGTGCGCCAGCACACCGGGGAGAAGCCTTACGTCTGCGAGCGTTGCGGAAAGAGGTCCTGCCCTTCCGGCCCCCGGCCAGCGTCCTGTGGGGTCCCGGCACTCGGCGGGTGGAGGGGGTCAGAGAATAAGCCCAGGGCTCGGTCGGTAGCCCGGCAGACTGCTCCGGCGCAGGTCCCGGCGTCCTCTCGATCTAGACCCTGAGGTGGGAGGCCCCAGCCCAGCACCCCCGGCCCAGGCCTGGGCGGTTCTGTGTAAGCCTTTCCTTCTGGCCCTGCAGATTTGTCCAGTCTAGCCAGCTGGCCAATCACATCCGCCACCATGACAACATCCGTCCTCACAAGTGCAGCGTGTGCAGTAAGGCCTTCGTGAACGTGGGGGACCTGTCCAAGCATATCATCATCCACACTGGTGAGTGCGTGCCCCCGCCTCTCTGTCCCAAGCCCTGGCTCTGGGGCGCGTGGTGGGGTGGGAGGTGCCCCGGACCCCAGCCTTCGGTGCCGGCACTTGCTGAAGGCGGCCTTGAAAGCAGTTTAACTCCAAGGAGGGCCCCATTTTTTCAGAGCTTCTGGAAGGTGCAGGGGCCACTGGAAGCTTCCCTGTGCCTCAGGTGGCCGCCCCAGAGCGCTTCCTGCTGGAAAAGACAGGGCTGCGGGGGAAGCTGGAGGCCACTGAGGTCCTACCCCCCCCTGCACCCCCCCCAATGGCAGGAGAGAACCTTGCCTCCCCCCCCAGGAGAGAAGCCTTACCTGTGTGACAAGTGCGGTCGCGGCTTCAACCGGGTGGACAACCTTCGTTCCCATGTGAAGACTGTGCACCAGGGCAAGGCAGGCATCAAAATCCTGGAGCCGGAGGAGGGCGGTGAGGTCAGCGTGGTCACCGTCGATGACATGGTCACGCTGGCCACTGAGGCACTGGCGGCAACGGCCGTCACTCAGCTCACAGGTGCGGACCGTCACTCAGCTCCCAGGGCAGCAGGGGTGGTCACAGCAGGGGTTGCCTCTGGGGTGGCAGCAAAGGGGCAGGTGAGTCTGGTCTCAGGCTCTGCCGATGCCGCCCACAGTGGTGCCAGTGGGGGCGGCGGTGACCGCAGATGAGACAGAAGTACTTAAAGCCGAGATCAGCAAAGCTGTGAAGCAAGTGCAGGAAGAAGGTGAGAGGGCCTGCCTGGGGGAAAGCTGCTGGACCCAGGGGCCCTTCCTCTCCTAACTGCAGCCCCACTCCCACAGATCCCAACACTCACATCCTCTACGCTTGTGACTCCTGTGGAGATAAGTTCCTGGATGCCAACAGCCTGGCCCAGCACGTGCGGATCCACACGGCCCAGGCACTGGTCATGTTCCAGACGGATGCGGACTTCTACCAGCAGTACGGGCCAGGCAGCACGTGGCCGGCCGGGCAGGTGCTGCAGACTGGGGAGCTAGTCTTCCGCCCTCGGGATGGGGCTGATGGGCAGCCGGCCCTGGCAGAGACACCTCCCACAGCCCCTGAATGTCCACCGTCTGCTGAGTGAGCAGGCACCCCCTCCTCCTGTTTATTTAAGGTTGGACGGCACCCTAGAACTGAGAGGGGTGAGCCCATTCCCTAGAGAGAATAAATCTGATTATTTTCTAACGCTGCCTATAGCTCCCTGTGGGGCTGGGGCGGGGAGCTGGCAGCTGTGGCTGATGCCGGGGAAGGGTTGCTCCACCCAGCGACCAGTCGGCAGAGACCTGCTTGTGGGGGAAGCCAGGCTGTCCCTTTGCAGAATGGGACTGGAGCCCCGGGACCCGTCTAGAAGCAAGCTGGTTGCTTTGCCTGAGTTGGGGTGTGGGCAGCACACTCGGGCCAGAGAAACTGCGGCTCCACGAGCCCCATCTGGCCTCCTCGTTGGAGGCTTCTCGTCGGCTCGGCGTGAGGATCGGACCTCCCCTCTCCACCTCCCTCCACTGTGGAGCCACGGCTGTGACCCTGCGCCCTTGTGTTGGGAGCTGGGCCCACAGGGCTTGGCCACAACTGCTTACCAGGATCCAGGCCACCCGTACAGAGCCCAGCTCGGGGGCCCATTCAGCCAGAACAGCAAGGTAGGCAGAGCACCAGACCCAACAGGCCGCAGGCCCGCTTCTGTTGGGCCTAGGGAAGAGGGAGAGGCTCCACGCTCGCTTCACGGTGGAACCCTGGCCGCGAGATCAGGGCCAAGCCAGTGTCATCTTTTGAGAACGTTTATTTGCCCTGAATCAGTGGCGTCTCTACAAGGCCGAGAGCCTGGAGGGACAGGAATGAGCAGCCAGGAGCTGTGATGGGGAGGTGGGAGACGGCAGCACTGCTTAAACCAGGAGCAGCAGTGCGGACTGCGAAGCAGCTCATTCTTACCTGTCAGCAGGGAGACATGAGATGCCATCTCTGCCGCTTTTCCATACAGCTTGTCCCCAGCACCTGTAATTCCTCACTCAGAGATGGTACCATCTCGCACCGAAAGCATAGCTCTGTTTGGAGGAGCCCCAGGGATACTGCAAGTGAGAGCAGCAACTCTGTGGTCCTTGTGTTCCCGTCCCCCACGCCCAACTCCCCAGCTTGTGGTGGGTCCAGCTGCTGGGGAAGCTCGGCCCACCAGTGCCATCCTCCTACTGGGAGGCAGCTGCTGCAGGGCCAGCCTGCACCACACCCGGAGGAGGAAGGGACAAGAGGCAAGACCCCAAGGCTTCCTTTCCTTAAGATGTTTCTGAGTTTGAGTGAGAGGTGGCTTTATTCTTTAATCAATCAATCGTCAAATTTGAAGTGCCTTCGACATTACGCAGGAGCCAGTTGGGACCTTGAAGTGTCAGATGAACACCACAGCACTGAAAAACAGTTCAAGTTCAGTCTGTGATGAAAATCTTCTTTTGTACAAGGTAAAATGATCCTTGGGGAGGATCAGTGGCAGAAAAGAAATAATAGGTTCCATATACAGACGTGGTGGGGGGTTGAAAGCAAAAGTGGGACGAAGGCTAGCTGTTCCCATAAGCCAAGGACCCCTGGCCCTCCCATCCAAGCGACAATCACATCCACACTTGACATGTTCTGTATTTTTTAATAAAGTTTGTAATCCAATGGACACACAAAACAAAACTGCGCTGAGAAAAACAGTTTTCATAAATTAATAAGTGTTAGGAAGTTGGGGGGAGAGGTCAAGGTCACAGGAAGAAGGGAAGCCAGTCTTTTGTACAGTCTTTTTGTGTGTGTGACACTTCCAAGTTGCGGGAGCAGGGCCCGTGCTGTAACGAAGCGCACTTATACAAATGAGTGACAATACAAAGTCTGAGTATGAAAATAAGATTTTCTCTGAAAACACATTTTTGGCACAGATTAAAAAAAATGTATGTCGGGGAATTTGATTTTTAAGTCAGTATTATATATATTTATATATATTATATATTTATATATACACACATCCCAAGTTCTGCATATTCCACCAAGAGAGAAAATCCTTCTGTTTGCTCTTTTCTGATTGTAAACTGTACATCCTGGGTGAATCAGAGATGGTGGCAGCAGGAGAATTAAAGAGAGATGACATCCAAATGAGCAAGGGGAAGGGAGGGGTGGGGACAACACAGCCCAATGAAATGTTCCTTGACCCCAAGGTTTCAGCAGAAGTTTGAAGTCCTGCATGAGAGTCTGCGATGTGTGTGCCATGTGTGTTCACGTACACCAAGACATCCAGAGTGTCACAGCCTGTCTTCACTGTGCAAAAGTCCAAGTCACTAATTTAGTGCAAAGGCAGTTCTGTTTTGTTTCTTAAAAACAAAAACAACAAAAAAATTCCACTGCCCTGTTCCTTTTCTCCAAGAGGAGGAGAGAGAAACCCAGCCTCAAGGTGTCTGCAAGTCCATTGGTTGGTGGTCTGTCCTTGGGCTAAATGTCATGTAAACATACGAGTAGCAGCACCACTGCCCAGGGGGGGTCTGTCTGACTGAGCCGGGCGGGCGGGCGGGCGGGTAGGAGAGCGAGGCTGGCCGTCTGGCAGTGGAGTCTGTCCCCCCCGGCAGCTTCTTCCTCCACTTGGCTGGGTTGTCCTGTGTTTTATTTTTTGCTGCAGAGCCTCAGGAAGATACGCCGAGTGGTGACCATTCGGTGGCTCACACGGAGGCAATGACGATCATGAGGTGGGGAGAAATGTGGGAGATGCTGGCCAGGAGGTCGGGGGCCAGACGGGACAGGTGACTCTCAGAGAATTCGCAGGGCGGGAAGATCTGCAGCACGTAGGCGGGCTGGAGAGAGGGACAAGAGAGAAAAATGGGACCTCCTGTCTTCACGTCACCCACCCCACTACCACTCTTCCCTAAAACATTTCCAACTGGGGGCCCAAAGGCCCAGCAGAGAGCCAGGCTGAGTCAATTTCCCAACCAGCTAAGGTCTCCAAGACTGTCTACCAGAAGAAAACTAGGTTATCAGAGAATTAATGTGAAACTAACCCCTGAGAACTTCTCTATCCTTAAGCTAAAGGAAAACTGCTGCTGCCTCAGCCGTCCACTGACTGGCCCACGCACTCCACTGGTTTCCTCTATCCAGAATGCCCCTTTGTCCAGCTCCTCTGGGAAGCTGTCCTGACTACCCTAGCTGGCACTGGCGGCCCACGCCACCAGATCAGTCAGACGGCCTGAGCAGCCGAGACCAGCCCCACGTGTGTGCGCCGAGGCAGGACACCGGGCTGACCTGATTGGAGCCAGGGTTGGGAACGTTGATGATGCCTGCCGCCTGCTTGGCCTGCAGATACGTGATGAAGGCAGCCTTGAGGGACTCGGTCTGGCTCACGACGTCCTCTTGGTCACGGCCACAGGGCAGAGCCAGCAGCAGACAGTAATCTGTCTCCACCTGGGGAACAGGAAGCTGTCAGTGATCGGGGGGCCACCTCACAAAAGAGCCCAAGAAGAGGCCTGTCCAACCCAGGTGATTCGGCTCCTAAATCCCCACCTCTATGATGACCCTGAGGGCCACCCATATATTTGCTGAATGAAAAAAAGCATCTCTGGATCTAGAGGCACTTTACACCCCTCGTGGAGAGAGGACATGCCCTTCATCATCCCCTCCAAGAAAGCCATTACTGCACCCCGTGACAAGCCACGGAGACAGGCAGTGGGGGGCCACCCGTGCCTTCCCTTGCTGTGGGCGGGGCAGTTTGCTCACCTGGGCCCTGAGTCTTACCGTCATCCTTCGGGCAACCCCCTCCAGCTGTGAGGCCTCCAGCCGCATCCTCTGGGCAATCCTCAGGGGGGGCCCTCCTTCAGAGAGCGGCAGGGACCGATGGGCCAGGACATTGTTGCCAGAGACGAAGTGGAGCTGCACAGCAGCTGTGTCGTTCTTGAGGGCCAGGAGGCCCTGCCACACGATGGGGTACTTCTGCTCACAGGGAAACAAACAGAAGTGAGCTCACGGCTGGAGAACACAGCTGTGCTGGCCACGGCCCCAGGCAGCAACTTGCTGATCTAAGTCAAGTGGGGCTCTCGGGACACTGACAATAGCACAAAGCTCGAAGGGTGGTAGGGGAGGCCCTGCCCAGGCTTACCTTCAGAAGCTGGACCATATCCACAGGTCTCTGGGAAGTCAAATGAGGAGAGGAATCTTGTTTGGGGGCGGGCTGGGTTTCAGTATGCGGCAGAGCCAGTCCTGGAGGGGGGCTGGGGCCTGAGGGTGTAGGGACAAACAACGGCTGCTTTGGGGCAGCCTGAGCAGGAAGAGGGGCCGGGAGGTCAGGCTTCATCGAGACAGACACGGGGGAAGGATAGGAGGTCTGGCTTGTTTCCGCCTGAGCCCTGTGGACCTGGGCATGAGGCTCCGCCGGCCTGTTTCCAGGTACGTTTGGGAGGCGCGGCTGCTCTACTCCTGTCTGGGTGCCCTTTGCCTCCTGGGAGACTGGAGGCATCTTGCTGCTTGGTGGCTGGCCTGGCTGGCTGAGCTGGGAGGTCTGCGTGGACTGGGCCGGCTGTGCGGACTGCGCGGGCTGCAGAGGCTGCGAGGGCTCGCCTTCGGGAGGGAGGCCCTGGAGTTGGGCGAGAAGAGAAAGGAACGGAGTCAGAGTCTGTTACGCACCAACAACATCCTGCCCCAACCAAGCAGACGTGAGCCCCTGGGCAGGCCAGCTGCAGGGCATCTCCTGTGGGCCAGGCCCCCGGAAGGGGCTTTAACCAGACAGCCATGCTCCCGGGCGTTCAGGATTGAGGGTTCCGGTGAAAGGTCACCTGTTCCCTACCTCCTCACCCACCGCAGGCAAGAGCCGCCCCGCCACCCGCTCCCACAATGAGCTCCCTCCACGTCCCCGGGCTCTCCGTGCTGTGATTCACCCCTCCATCCTGAAATTTAGGAAGCGCCTCTTTAAATCCACAACAAGGACAACATATCTTAGGGACCTTACTGGCACCTCCACCACCATGTGGACCAGAAGGCAGATTTCTGGCGCTCTCACCTGAGCAGGAGCCTTGGTCCGGGAAGGCAGGCCAATGGAGGCAGCAGCAGGAAACTGCGTGTGCGCGAGCTGAGCCGGGCTGTGGTAGGTGCGGATGTCCCCGTACCTGTACTCCTGGAAGAGCTCCCCGCTGGAGTGCACGATCTGCACCCCGTGCGTCACCACCACAGGCGGGGTCAGAGGCAGCCCCTGCAGCTGGTTGCTGGGTGTGACTGTGAGGATGCGGGCCTCACCGTGGGGGGCGGGGGCGGGGGCGGCTTTGGCATCTGCCATCTTGGCGGCTTCTTTCCCTGGCTGCTGAGGGGCCTTGCTGGCTGGTGGCACTTTCACCACCCCGTCCGCTGCCCGGGGCTGCTCGCTGACGGCCGTCACGTGAGGATGCACCATGATCCTCACATCCCGGGGCACAGTGTACGGGTGTAGTCGGTACTCAGACTGCATGACCAGCACCTCCGACTGCACAGGGGCTGCGGCTCGAGCAACGGGGAGGTGATAATGCACTTCTTCCTCTGGAGGGTGCTGGGAGGCCAGGGCAGGCACACCAGCTGTGGCTGGCTGCGGGGTGCCCGCACGCTGCGGGGCCCGGACCTCTATTTGCTGGGGCTGCAGGGGGGCCCGAGGAGAGTGAAGTGTCTCTGGCCGGATGCTGTAGGTGATGCTGGGCAACGTGGGCGTGTTCATCCTCACCTCGCCCTGTGACAGGTGGCTGAGCGACACGGTCTGGGTGATGCTGTGGGGTGGCATGATGACGGACTGCTCTGGGTGGATGCTAGAGATGAACTGCGGCACAGGAATGCCCGCAGCCAGCATGACCGTGGCATTAGTGGAGAGCGCGGCGGATGTGGTGCTGCTGGGGTGGCATGCCCTCGGGAATGGGGACGGAGCCGGCCCGCTAGGTCGAGGGGAATGCACATCTGGCTTGGTGGCTGCCAAATGGGAGACAGTCCGATCTGTCGGGGTGCTGGGCCCCGAGGTGACGTGGTTCACTTCTGCAGGCAGTTTGCTGGGCAGAGCAGGAGGGTGGTGGGGTGTAAGAGTGGACCCCAGGTTTGCTGGCTGAAGGACCTTAGTCTCTATTTTGAGGGTGACGGGGTCAGCAAGCTTTTTGTTAGTGGTGACTATGCTTGGGGTGAGGACCAGCTGGTTGTGAACCAGCACCGGGGGTGTGTTTATGCCCTGGGTGAGGACCTTTACTGTGCCACCCTGGGTGACGGGTGTGGACACAGAGAGATGAATGGGCTCAGGCTTCTCCAAGGACGGACGGTCGGCCTTAACCGATGAAATCACAGGAGATGCGTTATAGGTCTGGGCAGTTAGTACCAGAGTAGAATGGGTGGCCACGTTTGCATAGCCTGAAGGAGCCTGAGGGCCTTTGGGCGGAGGCTGAGATGGCGTGACAGAATCGGGTTTGACCTGGGACTTGGACACCGACTGTTGAAACTCAATGTCCATTGCACTTGCTGGGGGGATCTGGCTAATCTTGGCACTGATCCGCTGTGGGCCTTCAGTCTTCTGCCCCGAATAGCTCAGCAGCACAACCCCTTCTGAAGTGTTCACACGCAGCCCGGCGCCAGAGCCCGCGTCTGCCGGACGGTCATCAATCACAGACACAGACCCTGGGTGGAACCGACTGTTGTCATTAGTGCCGGATCTCTGTCGGCACTTTGCGGATGGTGCAATCACTGCACCTGCCACAGTCACTGCACCTGTTGTCGTGGCAGTCACAACCCCAGATGCAGCAGTCACCGCACCCGCGGAAACTGTCACCGCACCCGCGGCAGTGTTCACTGTGCCCGTGGCGGCGTTCACTGGAGCCGTGAGAACATTCACGGGCCCCGTCAGAACATTCACTGGTCCCTTTAGGACATTCACAGGGCCAGCGGGAGTGTTCACCAAGCCTTTCAGCGTGGCCACTGAGCCCTTCACAGGGCCTTTCAGGGCATTCACTGGGCCGGCCAGTGCATTCACTGGAACCAAGGAGACATTCACCAGGCCGGTCAGGGCGCTCACCAGGCCAGTCAGGGTCTGAGGAGCTGGCTTCGCCAGAGTTATCTTTTGCGAATTCTCCAAATCAATGCTGACAGGCATCCGGCTAATAACAGAAGTAATTTTGGGAGCAATGACTGGAGTCACCTTTTCTTTGTCAGTGGCCACTGGAACCTCTGAGACCTGTGTGTCGGAGGTGTTAGTTACTGGAGCTGCTGCTTTTTCTTCTAAAAGAGGCTTTTTAGATTCAACCGGAGGGGGTAGTGCCTCATGCAGGCAAGGGGCAGCACTGACAGGCTCTGCAATGGCAGTTGTGACACTCGTGGAAGTGACGCCCGTGGCAGATACGTATTTAGGGTCCATGAGGATCTTCCTCAGCGTACTGGAGCTGGTGTCTATGTCAGAGGCCTTTGTGTCTGGGGGAAGGGCCGGAGATGGGGTGGATTGCGCCTGTGGCTCCTCCTGCCTCGTGATCCACTCTGTCACCTTCGTCGGCGGACTCTGGTGTGGGATCCCCCCAGCAGCGACAGGGGGTGGGAGCTTTGCTATCGTTACGGAAGGAATTGGGGGAGTGGGCATGCTTGAGTCACTGGGCGGGGTCACCGGGTCACTTTCAATGATGGAGTGCACCTTGAATCTGGCTCGAGGCTCGTCATCCACGGGGGCTGGCTGTGAGGCCGGGGGAAGGTCTGGGAGCGCAGATGCTTTGGTTGGAGTCTTTTCTTCAACACTGCTTTCTTGGGACAAATTTCCCTGGGATGTAGTCTTGCTTGGGTCAGAAGCACATGACTCAGGGGGAGTGGACTGGGTCTTGTCACTCTGCTTTTCTTCCTGTGGAGTTTCTGGGGGCTGTGTCGTGGCCCCCTCGCTTGTAGCAGGGCTCTTGCTTTGAACTTGGTCAGGTTCAGAGACATGCGTCTCTGTAGCGCCCCCAGTTTTCTTGTTTGTATTCCGTTTGCGGCGTGATCGAGTGGTCTTCTGGCGCCCTTTGTCTTTCCGAGCAAGAGTAACTTCTGCTTCTTTTGATCCTTTGACTTGCGGCACTGGGTGGGAGGTTTCGCTGCTGTTCTCTCTGGCTTCCTTGGTATCTGCTGGGCCTGCTGAGGGGTCAGGTGCACTGCCTGGTGGCCTAGAAGATTCTGTAGCAGCCTCAGTCTCCAAGATGCCAGACACAGCCTCATCGGTCTCAGGCTCCATTCCTTCCTCAGGAGACTGAAGATCTGTCTGAGACTCTGCAGGGTAAGGTGGAGGTGCTGGGAAGTTTTCTGGCTCCCCAGAAATGTCATTGATGATGGAACCGATGGCCGCAGCCAGCTCTGTTTCGCTGGCCTGGTGTGCGGGCTTGTCCCGGTCCTCTGTGGAGAGGCGCTCTGGGGCATCTGCAGCTGCCGCCTTGAAAGCCGTGGGGGTGGAGGTTTCCGCGAGCTTCTCGATGTTCTCCACGGCCTGCTCCAGCTCCATCTGCTTGGCTAACTGATTTGCTTCCGGGGACGGCTTAGAGGCAGACCCATCTTCCTTCTCTGGTTCCTTGTCCAGATCAGCTGGCTCACTGCTCAAACGCAACGATAAACTAGCCTCCTCTTGGGGACTCTCGCTCTTCTCAGGGGAAACTGCCGTGACCGCAGCCGTCTCCTCCGCCGGCAGTCCCGCAGGGCCTGCAGCCGCGCCGGGACTTACAGTGGCTTCCACATTTCTCAGATTTGCAGATTTGTCCACCGCTGATCTCGAGTTTCGAGATCTTCCTCTCTTGGACTTGGAGTTTTTCTCAGGGGCTGTTTTTTTCTCCACCACTTCAACTGGGGGGGTTTCGGGTGGATTTTTGTCTGTGCTAATTTCTTTTCTATCACGTTTTTGTTCACTTCCTGCTTCTTCTTTATCAGTCTTGGATTTTGTGTTATTTTCTTTCACGTTTAATTGGGGACTCACCTCAGTGGTGGCCTCAGGACGTTCAGCATCAACTTTTGGCTCATTTTTCCCCTTTTTCCCCTGTTGGACACCAGCAGCTACTTTCTGGGAGCGTGGGGACCTCCACCCCTCGGCTGGCTTGACTGTCTCCACTGGCTCTTTTGCCTCGGTCTCATCATCTTCATCAGCTCGACGGCGTGCTTTTGGAGGCCTCCCCCTCCTAGGGGTTGTAGGAACCACTGCAGCCTCCTGCAGCTCCCGCTCCAGTCTCTTCCTGGTCACTCGTGGTTGCTCAACAGGCTCCTTGACGGGAGAGCGGCTCTCATGGTCACCCATGGTTGCGTAGACACTCCTTACATTCCGGCGCCTGGTTCGGCTGAGGGGCAAGCTTGGCTCAGGGTGTTCAGGGTCCGCGGATGAGTTTTTAGAGGCAGCCCTTGTAATCTTCTCTGCCTCCATCTTCAATTCTAAAAGCTTCTGTGCTTCTCCCCGAGGAGAACTGGACCGCTTGAGCTTTTCCCGGTCTATCCTCTCACTCTTCCTTGTGACAGGCTTCTCCACGATACTTGCTGCAGCTGCCTGAATGGGGGTCTTGGAACGTTTACTTTTGTTCGGCTTTTTATCTTTTGCAGCAACTGGAGGGTCAACCTCTACACCTTCAGTAGCTGGAGGCGGGACCTCGTGAACATCTTCAGCGTTTTGACTTGCATTAGGTTCGACATTAGCAGCTGAGTCTGGCTTCTCCACTTTTGGCTCATCGGCTTCCTCAGGCTTCTGAGTCGGTTTTGAAAGTGTCTGGGTACTGTCAGGCTCTGGATCTACACTGATCTCTACCTGGGAAAATGAGGCCCCAGGAGTTGGAGGCTTGGCGTCCAAATAAGGCAGCTGATCGACTGATGAGTTTTCTTCAACAACTAAAGGAGTCTCAGCAACGTCTTTCCTGGTGTCCACTCCTGGGGGCAAGTCTACTTGTTCAGGTTGTTCCACAGCGATGGGAGTCAGATCAGATACAGGTTTTGCTTCTTCTGAGACAGAGGCTGGCTCAGTGGTCTTCTCTTCTGTCACTGAAGGCACCTCTCCTGTTCTTTCAGCAGCTGTCTTCTCCAGTGATGATGCTGCAGACTCTGGAGCTACAACTGTGACACTAGGAGGCCCAATCGAAGGTGGAGTTTTCAGTTCTGACTCTTTATTTTCAGAAGCAGATTCTGAGGTCTTGGGGTGATCCTCTGTATCCTCCTGTTTCTCGACCTCTTTGGGTTTTTGGTCTTTTTCTTTTTCTTTCTGTTGCATTCGTGTGAGTTCCATAAATCTGCTATGGAAAAGAACTACTGGCTCTTGAATCAAATCAGTTGTGCTATTCACTCCATCAGATGTCTGCCTCCCATATAACCTGCCAGAAACGAAGTCAGATTCTTCATCTTTTCTCTCTAGATGCTGCAATCGCTTAGAATCTTGTTCAAAGATTGAGCTGTGTAAAAAACGAGAAGCAAATAACTCTTGCCTTTCCTGTTCTTCTTCTTTATGGTCATCTTTCTTATCATCCATTTTTCCTTCTGAATCAGTCCGAATTTTCTTCTTTTTCATGTACCAGGATGGAATAGGTCTTGGAGCAGAGTCAACCTTTTCTTTATCTTTGTTGTTTCGAAAATTAGCAAATCGGGAGTCCCAATCAAGAAAAGACCAATTTTCTTCTCGAGATGAAGACAGGGATTTAGCTCTTTCAAGCAAAGCCTTAGTGTCTGGTGTGATTGTCTTATCCAATGCAAAAGAATAAAATTTGTTCCTTTCTAAAGAACTGGAGAGTCTTTCATCTCTCTCACGTAGTTTGTCTTCTCTGTCCCTCAATAAAAAAGACAACCGAGAACTTTCAAATAATGCAGAGGCTCTGGGTGAGTGAGATTTGTGTTCACCATCTTCATCAGAATCAGAAGGCACCTCACCAGGTTCCAAGTCACGTACAGACCTCTTTCGAAGGCTGTCTCTCTTAATTATGCTGTTTGGGAAACTCACATCAAATCTGCTGGCATCTTGTTTCATTTGAGAGTCCCACCGACTTAGTTCA
Source organism: Phocoena phocoena (assembly GCF_963924675.1). Taxonomy (NCBI): domain Eukaryota; kingdom Metazoa; phylum Chordata; class Mammalia; order Artiodactyla; family Phocoenidae; genus Phocoena; species Phocoena phocoena. Next base: position 12,200,864 of record NC_089219.1, on the reverse strand, counting down.
TCTTCAGGATTCAAGACAGATAGCTTTATTTTGGCCATGTCTGCCATCTGTTCTCTCCTGCTAGAATCATAAGGATTAAATTTTAAGGACTCTTCTCTGACTGTTATATTAGAATACGGGAGACCTTTTTCATCTACTTTAGGAGACCCTTTTATTGACATTACCCTAGGGGAACCAACAGGGTCATCTTCCTCATGGAAGGAACCATGTCGGACACTGGGGGAACCACCAGTCCTTTCAGAATCTTCACTGATTTGGCGTGAACTTCTGTAGTTCCGTTCTCTCTTGGTGCAGATGTCAAAATCAACATGGTCCATCCTCTTCTTTTTGCTGGGAGGAGAGTCGTCAGTGACATCCTGAGGGGGTTTGCCGACCTCGTGAACAAGACTACGTCTTTCATATTCATCCACATCTTTTTTAGGACTGCCAAACTTTTCGGACTTGGCTATTTCCATCTCCATCTGCTGTTTTCTACGACTCTGCTCCATTTGTTTTCGGTAACTCTGCGTGTGATCAATATCAATGCCAATTTTTTCTTCAGTATTTACTGAATGTGGTTTATCTTGGCCTGATTTACATTCAAGTGGTTCATCACGAAGACTGCAATAGTTTTTCCTATTATCTTCTCTCTCTGGTCCTTGATCATCTAATAGCTCCAGCTGTTTAAGTGGTGGTTTTGAAGGAGTGGGTTTTTTGGACTGGATTTCTTGGTTTTCCACAGATTCACCTACTGGTTCTCTCAGCCTTGCTTGCAGATCTGAGTTGGGCCTTGATACAGTCCCCACAGAAATGCTGGCAAGCTCCTGACACTCTCTGGAGCTGGGAACAGCATTAAGTCTGTCTAGTTTGATTTTTTTAGATTCTCTTTTAAGAATTTCTTTCCTCACCGTCTTTTTCTCAGACTCTCCTTCCCTCAGTAGAATGACATCTCTAGATGATATGTCAGGCTGTTTCTTTAAAAGCACCCGAGCATCTTCCATCTCTGGGCTACTTTTCTTAACATCTGATTTTTGCCTTTCTGCTTTCAAATTGGAATCTGCAAAACGCCTTTTCCTCGCTTCCAGCTTCTCCAGATCCACAGCACTTACCCCATCAACAGTTTGCTCTGGTTTTAGGTGCTTCCTGGGTTTAGGCCTGCCTTCCTTATCTACCACTTCTATGTGGCTTGAAAGCCCCCTTTCCTTTGGCGCTTTCATTCTAACAGATTCTAGTTTAGACAACTCAGATTTTGCAGGCTCTGTCTGAGAGACCTGAAGTTTCTGATCTAAGGCAGAAGACTTGACAGTGTCATTATCAAGCTTGGCTTTCAGCTTTTCCAAAGGAGTATGGTCAATAACCTTCCCCTCTTTTTCTTTCACTCGAGTCAAAACCACACAAGGCATGAGTTCCAAGCGGTTTTTTGCTACTCCTTCTTTGTCAGCTTTCTCTCTGCTCAGTTTATTAGAACTCCTTGATTTTTCAGGGCTTTGTTCTCTCTCATTTTCTTGGTCTGTTTCTGAAGACTGAGAACTAGGGGAATGAACTTTTCCTTTCCGTTTCTGCTTGTCAGTTTTGTCCTTCTCCACCTTTTCCTTCCTTATTAAACGTCTCTCTCTTTCCACTCTCTCAGGATCAAAAGTTCGTTCTTTATCTGTCTTTTCGTTTTTTGTATAGCGTTCCAAACGAGGTTTGTCAAGTTTATCATATCTTGGAGGGGAAAGTGAGCTACAGCTTCCACTCCGGTCCGAGGATCGGCTGTAAATCCTCCTCTCGGAATCACTAGGCAATCTCTCTGACTGTGAGGGTGATGCTCCAGGACTCTGTGGGCGTCGCAAGTGAACTGGACTCTGACTGCGTTCAATTGGCCTCCTCTCGTGGTCTCTGTCCCGGTCAGACTCAAATCTTTCACGTTCTCTTTCTCGTTCCCTTTGCCTGTAACTGTATTCCCGAATATCTTGTTCATAAGGATCATTTCTGTAATCCCTATATTCCCGGGGATCATCGTAATATCGTGATTCATAGTAGTCTCCTTGGTAAGTTTCCCATTCTGAATAAAATTCTCTCCCTCGAGCTGGATAGTCCCGTCTGGAATCCTCAGCATATGTGCCTGGAGTACGAACATTCTCATAATATGTACGATCTTGGCTATAGTCATACGATCCCCTTCGTTCTTCTCTGCCAAAGACAAAAAAGAATGTATTAGTTTTTTGTTTCCTCGTCACTTACACATTAATCATACATATGAGATTACAAAGTCCTGCTTCCAAAAATCTTTTCCGTTTTTTAATCATTAGAACTGCACTGTCCAATACCATACCTACAAGCCACACGTGGCTACTGAGAACTTGAAATCTGGCTGGTCTCAGTTGAGGTGTGAGTGTAAAATACACACTGGATTTGGTAGACTTAGTTTCAAAAAAAAGAAACACTTCAATAATTTATTCAGATTGAGTATATGTTGAAACAGTATTTCAGACATATTGGGTTAAATAAAATTAATTTTACCTTTAGTTTTACTAGAAAATGCAAAACCACATATACAGCTTGCATTACATTTCTATTGGACTTGGACAGCAGTGCTTCAGCCCCTTTTTATTCTTTTGGTATCAGTTGTCATGACTTATGATGAGCACTAGTATTAAACAGTATCACATCCCACATTTCTAAGTCTTTCATAATTACTTTCCTGCCAAAAGATATTCTTACCACAACTTGGGAGACAAATGTACTGTTTGAAAAGATAACAATTTAACTAAAATCTTCCCACCTATGCAACCTGTATATTGGTAACACCTCTACCTCAATTCACAATTTAAAAAATCACATTGGGGACTTCCCTGGTGGTCGAGTGGCTAAGAGTCCGCACTCACAATACAGGGGGCCCGGGTTCAATCCCTGGTCAGGGAACTAGATCCCATGTGCCGCAAGTAAGACCCGGCGCAGCCAAATAAATATTAAAAAAACAAAACAAAAAAAATCCCCCCACACACTGGGGGCCAGTCTCCCTGGGCTCAGTCTCCTCACTTACAAAATGATAGCTCTTCTTCACAAAGCTCTTAAGAAGATTAAATAAGATAACATTTGTAAAAACTTTCCTAACATAATACAAGGCACATACTTGGCCTTCAGTAAATGTTACTTTTCCCCAACCTGCCAACTAACAAATTAGGTGATTACAAACTGTGTGAGATAATTCCTTAATTGTAAAAGAATTCACCTCAGATTTTCTCCCACAGTGACACGTCCCAGTGCATTCAAAATAAGATTAAATTTCAAGAACATGTATGGTGTATAAAATGAAATTCACCTGTGATAGAGGCCAATTCCTTTACTCTTGTTCACTTTCCACTTTTGTCTTTCAAGCAGGTATGGCTTACTCAGTCTACATAGTACTGTCAATGACGGCTCAATGAAACATAACGAACCTAGAACTTAAACCTCTGAAGGCATGAGCTTTTGTCTTCTCGGCTCACAGCAGGTACTCATTTGTTGAAAAAAATGAACCTTAGAAAAATATGTCAAAGTTGCTACTGGGCAATGTTCTAACCCATTTTCAATAGCAAATGAAGCATCTAGACTTACCATTCAAACACTGGAAGCATCAATAACACATTATTATATGTATTTATACTGAGCTTTCTCATTTCAAAGAGAATAGTTTATGACATAGCTATGATATCTGACTTGATTGGATTCAAGATGATCCTTCTACAGTTCCACAGGAATCAGATTCTTTGCCTCAATACTGGCCAGCCATCTTGCAAATAGATGTTACTAGGAATGAAATTAGGCTAATTTAACTCATTACCATCATAAATACAAACTCCAAGGAAGCATCCCTTTCATTACGTAAAGGTGAACACACTACAAGCTTTCTTTTCTCCTTTGGCCACAGCACTGCTTGTAGGATCTTAGTTCCCTGACCAGGGGCTGAACCTGGGCCCCTGGCAATAAAAGTGCCGAGTCCTAACCACTGGACCGCCAGGGAATTCCCTAACTTTCTAATATAAAGTGGTTAAGACACCTAGAATGGCCACTAGTTTGCTGCCTGCATTAAAAGTACGTTTAAAAATGGTTTCCAGATATTTTCTAAAATAAGCAAACTAAAACTATATCCAAAATATGAAAGAAAAAAAAAGTTACAGAAGTCAAAAGGTATACGTGTAAACATTAGTGCTGCCCTGTTCACTTTAATAGATGATGATTTTGTACATATTTTGCCAGGCTCTACCAAAAGAAATGAGCATTCCTGCCACCAAGGAACTCAACTTATGCAAGGGACAATACAACTGCACACTGGTACTATACACAAAAGGCTCTGGCAGGGCTCTGAGGAACTTTGAAATGTCAGGTTTTCAGAGAACTCTGTTCCCATGACTGCACAATATCCAAACCACCGTAAGTAGGTGGGAAATTCATCTAAAGCATAATGTGACCCTATAAATGTCTTGAGAATCACTTTGGTAAACTGGAAGGCTCAATGCATTAGCAGGTAGGAGCCCTGGGTTTACCCTCAGCCCAACCACTTACTAGCCTATGACCTTATCAGCAAAGTCATCTGATCTTCAGTTCCCACCATAAGTAATATATGACAAGAGCCACAGCCCTATTTCCCTGACACTGTATTTGAGGGAATAAAAGAAATGTTATTTTTAAACTGCAGGGCACTATGTAAATGGATCATCATTTGCATTCCTGACCTGAACTGTCATTAGGGGCAAAGCTCCCCCGCCCCCCAACTTATTCATCAACTATTCAGTGGGATGACTTCCTTCCACTCTATGGAAAGGGCAAAGATTCTCAAGTTCTACTGCAAGGAATGCATTCCAGAAGCACTGCCATCTGAAACCAAATGGGGCAAAACTGGGTCACAGTGAAGTCGCACACCCTCCTGCTTCCCACTTTAGGAGATAAACTCCATTCAACAGAGATAAATAACCACAGGTAAGAACCAAAGAACAAAGCCAGAGCCAGATCATCAGTAAAGTGAGTGAATTTAAGTGATAACATACAAAAATTAACACCCACACAACATTATCCAGCCCTCACAAGATTAACACCCACACAACATTATCCAGCCCTCACAAGATACCGTTCTTTGCAAAATATTTAATGTGCACACAGAATTTTAATGGAATTTTTATGTCTTAAGTGCCACTAGACCATCAACACACTTTTCACTCACTTATAGGTATGAATTCCTATAAGCACTTAAAAGTATTAACAATGACTTCAGACTGCTGCGGTGGGGGATGAGGGCCACCAAGATGGAGAACCCTCCCTACAGACACCTACGTTCTCTTACATATGTTCATTCTCTCTCTCTCACACACACACATACACACACACACACACACACACACACAGAGAGAGAGAGAGAGAGAGAGAGAGAGAGAAATTTAGAATGTGGATTCCAACCCACTAGTGAAAAACCATCGAAACCTTAGAAGTTCAACCTTTTGGAAATCTGGCTGTAGGGGACATTTTTCATTAAAAAACCTCTCAAGTATTCAATGACCATTACACTATACTCCATGAGGAAATGAAAAAGAAATATATACCTTCTATGATTTAAACAAAAATGAAGTGGCAAGAAGAGGCAGTAAAAAGGGAATGCATTCAACAGGTTTCTGGGAGCACGATCAGGATTTTGCCTCATCCTTGTCATAAAGCCCTTTTATACTTGAACTTGAGTGTCTAAAGGCATCTGTCAAACGGTCTTTTGTCTAACACACATCTAAAGGGGTGGAGAACTAGTAGTAACATTCCAGGAGACTTAATCAGAGACATGTTTGGACAAACAGGTTCATCATATGGATGATAGTTTCCATTTTCAAATGTGATCAGCTACTGAAGAACCTGGTGACACTGTTAGGGTGTTTTAATATATTTAGTATAAAAAAGAATCAATCATCAGTTCTGGGGCAATTTTTAAGCTAACGGAGACAGCCTGATTCAGACTGTGAGACCTTAAATGATTGTGAAATGTTCCCACAAGCTGCAGAAAAAAATACTACAGTCCCATGACTGAAAACATTAACAAGGAGAAGTAAGGTATACTTTTCTTTTCTTTTTTTTTGGTTGTGCCTCATGGCTTGCGAGATCTTAGTTCCCTGACCAGGGATTGAACCCAGGCCCACAGCAGTGAAATCACCCAGTCCTAACCACTGGACCGCCAAGAAATTCCCAAGGTTTACTTTTTACACAGCTAAACTTACCAATTTATATCAGCTTTGGCTTACTGATTCACAAATTTAAGAGATCTGAATTTAAAGCTCTTGACAGTCTTTTGAAAGTTTTTATTTTTTTAAATTAATTCTATGAGCTCACGCGTGGTGACAACCTGGATGTTGTCACTACTAAATTCACAGGGCATTTAATAGTTTACAACGCGGGGCTTCCCTGGTGGCACAGTGGTTAAGAATCCGCCTGCCAAAGCAGGGGACACGGGTTTGAGCCCTGGTCCGGGAAGATCCCACATGCCGTGGAGCAACTAAGCCTGTGTGCCACAACTACTGAGCCTGCACTCTAGAGCCCGCGAGCCACAACTACTGAGCCCATGTGCCACAACTACTGAAGCCCACGTGCCTAGAGCCTGTGCTCTGCAACGAGAAGCCACCACAATGAGACGCCTGTGCACCGCAACGAAGAGTAGCCCCTGTTCGCCCCAACTAGAGGAAGCCCGCACAGCAATGAAGACCCAACAAAGCCAAAAATAAATTAAAAAAAAAAAAGTTTACAATGCATTTCAACAAGTTATATTTAATTTTAAACTGTAAGGCAAAATGATTTGTACATAGTTATAATCTGGAAAACAGTAACTCTTTTAATGAGTATTCTCAGGGAGAAAATACCCCAACTCCCATGAGCTACATGAAAACTGGATCCATAAAAATCAGTTTTTATGTGTGTTTGTTTTTGTTTTGTTTCTTAAAAATATATATTTATTCAGCTGCGTCAGGTCTTAGTTGCGGCATGCGGGATCTTTCATTGTGGCACGCAGGCTCCAGAGGATGCAGGCTCAGTAGTTGCGGCACGCAGGCTTAGCTGTCCCACGGCATGTGGGATCTTAGTTCCCAGACCAGGGATCGAACCGGTGTCCCCTGCGTTGGAAGGCGGATTCTTACCCACTGGACCACCAGGGAAGTCCCTTTATGTGTTTTTTATGTGTTTCTTTCTGTATGTGGGGATAAAAGGGATAAGTTTGGGGGGAATGAGAGTAGCAATAAGGGGTAAAAAACAAAATTTAATCCCATCTAAATTTTACGTATTAGAAATTTTAAAATTCAAGCTATGGTGATAGGTTTAAAATACATACCTTCTTTCTGCTAACATTTCATAGAAGTCTCTGATATCTTGACCAGATTTTTCCATACAGTGATAAAATGCCAGCTGACTTTCCCGATTTGCAAAATCCACCTTTAAAAAAAAAGAATACTGCGTGTTTAATCCAAGTTTCAGATTTTAATGATGGAAAGTGTTACCAAATTTGAAAAATTCTTCCCAACATAGCCTTCTGGATAAATTTCAAGAAAAAGTAACTTATCTAAGTGAAACAGTCCTCATAACTAAAACTGTATTTTTTTAACCTGAAATCGCTCTCAAATTCTACACAAATCTTGATAAAGAAGTACAATTTAAAGTTCTAGAACCCAATCCTGAGGAGTGGAAAAAGCAATATGGAAAACTGAAGCATACCTATCATGATTCTAGGTTGTCAATTAAATAATCAGACCAACTAAATCCAGTAATCTATTGTGCATAATTTGCTGGAACCACACAGTTAGAACATAAAATATGGAAGAACATTTGAACTTTACTCACAGCCAGGCCTCAGAGTCACTTAAAGCATGATACCCACCATCTATCAATATCTTATTTCGAAAAGACTGATTTCAAGCTAACTGTCATAGTTATTAAGTGCAAAAATTCCTTCAAACTATCATAAACAAAAGTTTCTAAACAAAAACACCAGACAAATATCGTGCTTTCAGTGGTTACCCACTCTTTAGGAGAGGAGGAAAGAAGATGAAGAGAGGATCGTTCAAGAAGCTGGACTGATACCTGGAGCTCCTGGGTGTGCAGAAACCCACAGGTGACTGTGGGCCAGCCTGCACTAAAAGCACACAAGTGAGCATCAGGTACCTGGGGCATAGAGAAGCACACATCCTTGAATGAGAGGATTTTTAGGGAAGGTTCTGTGGCTAATGGTTTAAAAGACACTGTGCCCTTAAGTAGCTAGCCAAATATAAAAAATGTAGTATCGCCCTTAGAAACTGAGGCCATATATACCGCATGTCCTGTAAACCAACAAAATGCCAATTATTAAGGGGCTGGGATCTGAACACGATTTTGTTTTGCTTCTGTTTGAAGTCATTCTGCACACCTTAATTTTATTCCCACCGATTTTCCTCCCCTTGGTCTCTTTTACAGCTGCTTGTGCATATTCAATTTCATTGTAGAGAACCAGGGCCATGCCTTTTAAGCGGTCAAACACCACCTGTAAAAAAAACGACGACAAAAAAAAAACAAGAGGCTCATCCACTAGACTTAGTGTCAGTCCCAACAAAATTCTAAATCACAATGACACTGCTAAGAAAATATATATATATTTTTTTATTCTAGAAAAAATTTCAGGCTTTTCCGATGATGCATGTTATACTGAAAACACAACAAAATGTCGTAGGGACCATTTAGAATCATGGATATTGTGGCTTGAGGTATATTATGCCTTTACTTTGTTTTTCTGTATTTACTTTATTTTACTGTATTTCTTTATTTTATGTTGACTGACTCATTTTGGCTCAAAAAAACAACACCCCTGAAAAAGGGGGAAAAAAGTAAAGAGTACTGAATCAACATAAATTTCATATCGTACATCCACTGTACTTCAGCAAAAAAAAGAAAAAGAAAAAACTACACTATAGCAAAGGAAAAATAAGAAAAACACAGTAAGTTGCAATGAATTCTGGTCATAAGCAGCACTGTCTTAAAGCTTTTGGACTTTTAATTTATACTAAACAGTCTTTAAGATGTGCTTCTTCAAACAACAAAAGCTACATTTAAAGAAAGTCAAAGCTATGCAACATACCTACCACAGTGTGAACCTGCTTTCAAGAAGTTAAAATCTTTACCTTCACATAATGGAATGGGGTCCAGAGACCCTTTCCCTGTTATGTTTGTGAATGTGTTACATAACAAACATTGGTTAGATGAGTATTCTGTTGTGTGTCCTTTAAAGTCATCATGGTTTAAAAAAAAATCAAGTCTAATTACATGTTAGTGTGAATGTAATTATACAATTAGACTGTCTAATGTGAGATAAAGTTACAGAAATCCCTAAGAAATATTCTATTTAACAGTATTATGCAGATTAGTTCCAAAATTAATCATTTTGGCGGGTTCTAGATAGTTTCTCAAAATACTCATATCATAAGCTAATAGATGCAAATGCTCTTCTAAACCCAATTTTGGAAAAGAGAATTTTAATGTATGAGTTACTAAAGAAAAGAAAAAGTCAGTACTAGAAACTGGGACTGAAAGGACAGAATATCAAAAAAAGGGAGTCAGAAGTAACTTTAAACCACACAACCAAACCTCCCACCTACCTTCACCACAGGCCCATATCGGCAGAAATGTCGTGTTAAATATTGATCCGATACGTTTGAAGAAAGCCCATCTAACCACACACAGTTTGTAGGCATGCTCTTTCCAAAACCCAGCTGAATACAAAAGGCAAAATTTCTATTAGTTAAGTCACCAATTATTCAACAACAAAATTCTGAGAAAACTTGTCTTCTGTAGGAATCTTATCAAACCAACACCTCAAGTGGGAACCATCAGGTTAAAATCAAACAGAAACTGACAAAAATTATCCTGCCTGGCTAAGCGAGGATTAACTCAGATTACAGTATAACAGGATAAGGATGCGAAGAGGTTTATCACCTTTATGGTTATCTAACTGTACTACTATAATTTTAAATAATTAGACATATGAACAGAAAACTCCAAATCTTAAAAAAAACGCAGCGACTATTAACAGCACAATAACTTATGTAAATTCCTTTACCTTGAGACGATTATTTCCAAGGTATTCCCCATCCATCTTCTTAATAGCCTTACAAACGCTGGCAATATCACAGTATTGCAAGAACGCATACTGAGGAACTCCATTTACTTTCTTAATATCAATATCCTGAAAAAGCCAATGGATGGATACCACTTAGTGATATGCCAATAAAAAAATAAATCAGAATAAACCAAGTCCATATGAGCTACATATTTCTCAAAATAGTCATATTCCCCCAAATCATTTTCTTAGTTACAATTATACATCTTAATGCAACTGTAAATTAACAGCCTAAAAAACTATTCAACACAGCATTTGTAGTCACAAACCATGAAATCCTTCTCACGTGAAGCTCTCTGCAGAAGAGCAACTGCAGCGCAACTCAAAACTCAAAATTTTAAATCCACAACACCTGTGTTAAGAGACATTTATGAGAAGAAAAAAAAGCAGCCTATTTAATGAAAATCTAAGAAATAATTCTCTTCTGCAATATCTAAAATCCTTATTAGGGGTAAGCCATTTAAAATATAGTATCTGAGAAGAGTAAGAATGATAAAGAAATCAAGTTTTCAAAAAGTGATTTAAAATACGCAATCCTAAATTAGAAGACTCATTCTATCAGTATATCTAACTGAATCAAACCTGGTGATGATAAATGTGGTAATAATCTCTCATAACCAGAATGAATGGATTATATAAATACCTGAACTACTCCGTGAAGATGCATTAGAACACCATCCCTGGGTTAAAGAAACACTCTATAAAGGAATACCCCCATCTCTTTGGAATGCTCAAAACCTGTAGTCACATCTGACATTCCGGTCCTGCCTATTAAAAGGAGGTAGTGAAAAAACCTGGCTTACACAGGAAAATGGTCCAAAGAAACCAGACACCTGGATGGCAAAACTTGTACTTAAACAATAATGAGCTGGGCCATATAGTGCAGATTATGTATTGTGATTATCTAAGCCTCCTTAAGGGTCACAAGCCAATAATCAAAACCTGAAACAGAGCAAAATGAGTAATGCATTTAAAGAGCTGTTTGATGGGTCTTTAAAAAAAAAAAAAGCAATAATTTACACTCAAAATTTTTCTAAGTAATGGTAAACAGAAGCTGTTTTCATCATTATGTAGAATGTAATAACCCAGGATAGCTCTACTTAAGAGAAATGTTTCAAAGGAATATTGGTGGGTAGATTCACTAAATAGGTGCTTCTGGCTACAGCATAATCCGTTATGGATAAGTAGAAGGCCATGTTCTCAAAGTCTGTATGTCATTAAACAGTGACAATCATGAGCAATTACAAACATGGTAAGATAACAGTTTTCAAACAGAGTACTGACATGTCCACCTTATTGATAAGCATAGCTCTTAAAACACAATAATCATCCCATTTTTAGCAACCCTGGTGATGAAAATGTATCCATGTGCCCAAATACAACTTTTATACTCCTCCAAAATTTATAGTATAGCAGCTACATTCAATAAAAGTATGTTTGAAAGTTTTATCAATTCAAAGCCTCATGAATGCCAAACAGCAAATTAAAAAACAGATCGTGGTATAAAGACAGAAGAAGCTGGAGCCCAGATAGGTAATTGAGCGTCTAGTCACTCATCCAGGTAGGCAGTAGAGCTGGAATTAAGAGTATACACTACCCTCTGGGCTTCCCTAGTGGCGCAGTGGCTAAGAATCTGCCTGCCAATGCAGGGGACACGGGTTCGAGCCCTGGTCCGCAAAGATCCCACATGCTGCGGAACAACTAAGCCCATGTGCCACAACTACTGAGCCTGCACTCTAGAGCCCGCAAGCCACAACTACTGAAGCCTGCGTGCCTAGAGCCTGTGCTCCACAACAAGAGAAGGCACCGCAATGAGAAGCCCGCGCACCACAATGAAGAGCAGCCCCCGCTCGCCGCAACTAGAGAAAGCCCGCGTGCAGCAACAAAGACCCAATGCAGCCAAAAATAAAATAAATAAATGACTTTAAATTTAAAAAAGAGTATACACTACCCTCACAAAAATACGAAACTGAGAAAAGTTGAAATAATTGAAAAAGAAAGATGAATGTTTTGCTGGTATATCTAAATATACAGCTTCTCTCTTTTTTTCTTCACTTCTACCAACCACTTCAATCTCTTGCCTCAAGCCCCTAAAGATGAGGTTTAGCTCAGCCACAAGCACAAGTAATGTTTTATTCACAGGACTAGATTATGCCATTAAAAAAATTAAGAATCTTTTGTTTAGAGCATTAGTGTATAAATACAGATGGATAAATGGACATCACACACACCCTTAAAAGATTAACAATAGCTGTTTCTATCCAAAACATTTTTTTACTCTCCAAAGTCCAAATATACTAGAGTACTTTCTTCACTGTTATTAATATAGAGAAAATCTAGAAAAACAGAAGTATTTCCCTGTTTTTTCAAACACAAAACAAAATAGTATATCCTAAGGGTACAAAGCTGCAACCAAACTATTTTCACTATAATTTGACTCAAGTTTTAAGTCATGGGGAATAGAAAAATCTTTCTATCCCTAAATCTAACAATGACTTGCATAATTTGAAAAATGATTCTAATTAGAATTTCAAAATAGAACTGAGTGTCCAGCATGCTATCCACATTCTAGTAATCCCCAAGGTACTTCTGATGTGCATTGTGATAAAAATAATCATACACTAATCTGCTGCTTCTTTCTTACAAACACGTTTTCTCTTCCAGATTTTCCTTTCAACCCACAGGACTAGAGATGGCATTAAAACAGCACCAGATGGACAAAGATAAGCAAAGTGGAAAGGAAAATATATATGTAAACAAAATACAGACAATTACATATTTTTACATACACACATAAAGCAGTCCCTGCTGGGTTTTGCCAGATCATCTTTTAGCAGCAGTTAAAAACACATAGGGCAGGAGATGCAAGAGGGAAGAGATATGGGGATATATGTATATGTATAACTGATTCACTTTGTTATAAAGCAGAAACTAACACACCATTGTAAAGCAATTATACTCCAATAAAAAAATGTTAAAAAAAACACACATAGGGCAAATGGGAAAAATATTCATTATACCATCTAAGTATCGTTTTTCCAAATATAATCTCTACTATGCTTTATGTTTTATGACAAAGATCTAACACTGTTTTTATTGTAAAAACAAAACAAAACAAAACAAAACATACCACAATTTCTCCAAAGCGTTGGAAGATGTTGCGAAGATCATGATAAGTAGTGGTTTTTTCAAGGTTACCAATAAAGAGAGTTCTTGTTGCTTTGGGGTGAAATTCATCTATCCTTTCATCCAAAGGGCGAAATTCATTTTCACTTTCTGTTTCTGTAAGTGGGATGGGGACAGAGAGTGTTTTAAGATATTCATATATCATGGGAAAATCTACTTTAAAAAATCAGATCTCTGAAAAATTGGGATTAATTCTCATATAATCTGAAAAATTATATACACCATCAGAAACAGCTCCAAATCAAAAGAAGAATACAGAGCTAGAGAAACTTGTCCAAAAAATTAAGAGAAAGTTAACACCCTGATCTTTAAAATAGAAAAGAAGACTGAATTTCAATCTAAGTTGATTTGTTTGAAAAAATAATCACTAATACAGAAATAGGTTTTAATCCCCAGCAAAAAATAGGTTCCAAAATTATGTGGCAGGCTCTGAATGTGCAGTATAAAACTATAATCTGAAATAAACATAAAATTCAGCTAAAAATAGTCCAGCTTCATTATTTAATTTACATTTCAACATTTAATAAAATAGCATTTTATGTTTGCCATACCCAACTGTCTAAATGCAGCAATTTTTAAATACAAGAATAATACTTGTATGAAAACTGACTGAAGTAACGCTTATGAAATATCTTCTTTTGGTGTTGCATGGTACCCAATGACAAACAGAAAGAGACTCAATGACTCTTAAGGTTTCTACTTCTTATGATCAAAAGCCCTGGTTCAACGTCTAATTCAATCACAGGCTTTCTCTGAAGCTCCATTTATTAACTTCGTCTAGGTCAGAGACATTCAACGTTTTCTGGATAGTAATTATAATACAGCCTGTATGTTCTCGCTCTCTTTTTTAATGTAAAACAAACCCATCCCAAAAAGTTAGTATTTGATCAACCTGACTAAATCAAAGTGTTTAGTGCCAGCCACTGAAACATTACTGATGATGTCAATGACAACACCGGTATTAAAAAGACTCAACTTCTGAGATGTTGGGTGAACTCAGCCAGAACACATCTCACTCCTGATTCCAGTTTGATAATGGCAGGTCAGCTTAATCTTACCTGTGTCATCAGAGACTACATACTTTTTCAGTCAGATGGACCCAGAAACTGTCTAGCACTCATACACCTATCTCTACATTTTCATCTTATTTCTCAGGGGTATATCTCACTTTAAGCTCAATTAGGTCTTCTTAAAATTATGTAACTAACAGAGGGCACATACTTAGGAATATTTCATTTAAAAGGAGAAAAAGGAAAAAATAATTCAGGCACATCTTGAGGTTTGTACTTCAAAAGACAGAATCAGGGGAGTTCCCTGGTGGCCTAGCGGTTAGGATTCTGGGCTTTCACTGCCATGGCCCATGTTCAATCCCTGGTTGGGGAACTGACATCCTGTAAGCCACGTGGCGTAGAATAAAAAAAAAAAAAAAAAGCAGAATGAGAAGGATAAAGCATGATTTGCAACCATTAAAATCTGTAATGAATTCATTTCTACCAAATAGCCCACTTAAAATTTCAAAATCAGAAATTCAGTTGGGGGGAGGGAGGGAGTGGCTTTTCCACATGTAATCTATTCAACCTTCATGACCAGTTTTAAGTCTTACTGTCCTACACATCATTGAAAAGACTGTTTTATCCTGCAATTTCATATTTAGGGGATTGTAATGCTGTGCATAGGAGTACAAAAGCACAATCTTAGAAGCCACCAGAGGTCTGTCTACAGAGTTAGGTTTCTTGGATTTGGATCTTTTTAATTCCAAGACGTCCTTGACCTAAGGAAGCAATCAGCTCCATACGTTTCAATATAAAACATTTATGACAACCATCCAACAGCATAATTCCAACCAAGTGTCCCTAACTCAGCTTTCACATATCCCATTTAAACTGGTGTTTCAATGCTGTCCGATCTGGAAAAAGTACCTTCAGCTCTCCGATGCTTGAACCAATCAAACTTCTCAACATCTTCAGTGGCAGGTGGTTAAAAAGCCCCAATTAACATCCTGGGTGCTAACTAATTAGGTAAAATGATTTTTTTTTACAATAAATATCTCAAGCTAAGCCCACTACTTGGGAGATTAGAAAGTCACCTATTGATAATGCCCCTGAGTTAGATCCTCACTAGTTAATAATTATATATGGCTCTAAAAACTTATAGAGATGATACGACATTCTAAATATTATTCCTCAAAGTCAGTTCTGACCTGTTCCAATTGTGTTAAATAAGAACTCCTGAGTTGCTCTTAGCCCAGTACAAGTTAGGGCAGTACATCTCAAACTTTGCAGAGGAGGGAATGTGAAGGCATAACTTATAATTCCTTTGAAAAAATAGTATGTCTTTGAATTCCTGTTTTATCATAAAATTATGCACACTTCATAGTCTTCACTCTAACAACCCTGACTGTGCCTGTTTTAATATACAAATGACACATTCTTATCAAGGAAATTCTATTTTTTTCCTCTTAATTGTCACATAAAATGAATATTCCAAGAAAATGGGCTATGTTTACCCTATAAATTCCACTCAAAGTTTTAGTCTTAAAGTTCAACTGTCCCACACACTTAACGTGAATGCATAATTTT
The DNA here is from genome assembly GCF_963924675.1 of Phocoena phocoena. Lineage (NCBI taxonomy): Eukaryota > Metazoa > Chordata > Mammalia > Artiodactyla > Phocoenidae > Phocoena > Phocoena phocoena. The sequence continues at coordinate 12,184,991 of NC_089219.1, read as the reverse complement.
AACATTTCTATTCATTCTTCTACAGATTCACTCACAAGTAAATCAGGGGTTTTTAAAACTTGAGTATGCAAATTCTAAACCAGTAAGCTGCGGTATGATCAAAGAGTCTGTATTCTAAACAAGCACTGCAGGTGGTTCTGAAACAGGAAAAACACTGACCCAAGTCATGGCTGACAAGACTGCCTGCCTTAGAATAGATAGGTCTTACAGGTAGGTTCAAACAATAAAATGTCCCCTTGAAATTTTCAACGGGTTGCACTCAAAAGACTTAGTCCTGCCACTCTGCCACTATCTTTCAAGGTCATGGAAGCTAGAATAACAGATCCAATTTGTGCTGGGCATAGTGGAAAGAAAACTGGTCTAACTAGTCCCTCAAATTGATATAGTCTGTTTTCTAATTCAGAATAATTCTGTTGTCATTCTCCTTGGAACTATCACCTTATCTCAATCAACTCAATCCTTTTGGGAAAGCAGGATTCAACAAGGGACTATACTTTGCCTTTCACAACTCTTAAAAGTTAGCATGCTCTCTAACAGAAACAGAAGAATCTTTAACCCTTCCTAGCCAAAACAACCTATTTTATTAAGTTGAATGACAAAATGTAACCACTCTTTAAAACAGAAGACACCGAAGGTATGTTTTAAAAAACAGAGCTTGGGGGCTTCCCTGGTGGCGCAGTGGTTGAGAATCTGCCTGCTAATGCAGAGGACATGGGTTCAAGGCCTGGTCTGGGAAGATCCCACATGCCACGGAGCAACTAGGCCCGTGAGCCACAACTACTGAGCCTGCGCGTCTGGAGCCTGTGCTCCGCAACAGGAGAGGCCGCGATAGTGAGAGGCCCGCACACCGCGATGAAGAGTGGCCCCTGCTTGCCACAACTAGAGAAAGCCCTCACACAGAAACAAAGACCCAACACAGCCCAAAATAAATAAATAAATTTAAATTGTTAAAAAAATATAAAATAAAATAAACACAGCTGGAATACTGTCCACATTCAGGATAACATGTGGCCCTTTCATATAATGGAATAAAAATTACACTAAAACTCAGCTTCCTTGTCTCTTACCTGGCCCTATCCATGCTGTTACTTCAATCTGCATGCCGAAGAAAAGTTTTCCTTTTGATGCAGTCAATGCTTTTTCTTGGTCCTCCTGCTGCCGGAAGAATACCAGACCATACCTTTCTTCTGAAGTTCCATGTATCTGCACTGAAGTCACCTTTCCAAATTTCTTAAATTCATGGAAAAGGCCATCTTTGAGACTTGTATCTAAATCCCCAAACAAAAACAAGTTGCTTATTTTTCTAATTTAGTTACAACTCAAAGTGTAAGATACTAAATCTTTAGTCTGATTTTTGACCTAATTAGCATTAAAACTTTACTTTTTCAAATAAAATAACTCTAAAAATGAATTTTAGAGACTACCGTACAATTCTGAAAATAAACCGGGGGTTAGAAGATATTACTAGTTATTTGTTAGGTAAGAATGATATCATGCTTACACAGGAAAATACCCTTATATTTTACAAATAAATACAAAAGTATAGATCTTTTAAGTCAAGTGTGAAATGATGTAACATCAGGGATTTACTTTACGATAAAAAGGTAACAAAGAACAGGAAAGAAGGAACAGGGAGGCGGACAAAGCAAATGTGGCAAAATATTGATGATTTTTTAATCTGGGGTATGGTATAAGGGGAGTTCATTTTTGCTATACTCCTTCTACTGTGGGTATATTTAAATTTTTCATGATAAAAACTATACAAACACATATATGCATATATAAAACTTTAAAGACTTAGAAAGAAAGCCATATTTCTAGTTTTCCAAGCATCATGTTGATGATAAAATTGTGTGGGAAATGGCATGTAACATGCTAAACAACGTTAAGGCCTTTTACAGATGAATTATACTATCTGGAGGTCTTGTGTTAATTTGCTTCATTATAAAAAGTAAAATTGTAGGGCTTCCCTGGTGGCGCACTGGTTGAGAGTCCGCCTGCCGATGCAGGGGACACAGGTTTGTGCCCCAGTCCGGGAAGATCCCACATGCCGCAGAGCGGCTGGGCCCGTGAGCCACAGCCACTGAGCCCGCGCATCCGGAGCCTGTGCTCCGCAACGGGAGAGGCCACAGCAGTGAGAGGCCCACGTACCGCAAAGAATAAATAAATAAATAAATAATAAATTGTAGAGAAAGACAAGCCAATTATAACCCCTGTCCATTCCTAAATTACAAAGTAATCTAAATCAAAAGTTCACCAACATTTGTGTCTCAATATCTCTATTCATAAACCTGGTATGTAGGTTTTATAGGCTGTTTTAATAAATAATTTAAGTAATCATTAAAATGCACTTAGCTAAGAAATGCTTAGTTTGGTCTTTGTTGGTTTGACCATCTACTAACAGTTGTTTAGACCATCTACTAACAGTTGTTCACATACTCAATATGCCTGACATAGAAATAAAAATATATTATGGCCAAATGTCAGTCAAAAACATTAGGAATAAAAGACAACGGTATAGCTTTTAACTATATAAAGTGATTATTCATGACTTTCCTCATTTAAAATGTTAATATTTTGAAGTGGATTTCCTATCATAATTTTTTTATATCCAAGTTATTTCACACAGGACTCCAGACCAATATAAATCTAACTGAAAATAGTATTTCTACAATTCCATCATACCAAATTTTCCCTAATATCAAAATACTTAATCCAGAAAGCATTTTTATTCAAAAATGAACCATGCTTTGGGACTTCCCTGGTAGCGCAGTGGTTAAGAATCCTCCTGCCAATGCAGGGGACATGGGTTCGATCCCTGGTCCGGGAAGATCCCACACGCCGCAGAACAACTAAGCCCGTGCGCCACAACTACTGAGCCTGCACTCTACAGCCTGCAAGCCACAACTACTGAAGCCCACATGCCTAGGGCCCGTGCTTCACAACAAGAGAAGCCACTGCAATGAGAAGCCCGCGCACCGCAACGAAGAGTAGGCCCCACTCACTGCAACTAGAGAAAGTCCATGCACAGCAATGAAGACCCAACGCAGCCAAAAAAAATTTTTTTAAATACATTCATAATAAAAAATGAACCATGCTTTCTTTACATAACACGCACCATAAAGTCTTTATGTGTGTATATGTATATGCATATAATATGCGTAATAATGTGTATTTATATATGTATGTGTATATAATTAAGTATAAGTAACATGCAATCTTTTTTTTTTAACATGCAATCTTTACATATATAACAATCTAGAAACTACATACAGTTATAATCACTTGCTTTTTATTACATGGCATTAAATATCAATGAACCACAAAAAGAAAAAGGGGGAGAGAGTCAAATTGAAAGACAAATAGAAAATATTACCAACACAGTCAGATAAGAAAGAGAGCTATTTAAACAAATTCTGTACAAAGTATAGAATTTAAGTTGCTCAATCTCTCATTCCCCAACAGCAGCAGAGAGGAAAGTAGAGTAACACAAAATTCTACCTGTGGAGCGTACTGGAAGATTCTGAACCTTGATCCCAAAACTTTTACGGGGCTCATCTTTTTCCAGGGATGAAAGCAACTGGGAAGTGGGTGCTGGGACTGCTGCAGATTGAACTGATCGGGCTGGAGAGTCATCACTTGAACTACTGCTGGAATCAGTGCTACAGAAGGGGGGAAAAAAAATCAAACAGGAAATGAGTCGCATATAAAACTTCTTAAAATTAACAAATGGCAATAATTAAAAGGTCTAAATTTCAGGTCTGGGATTTCTAGACACCCTACCTTCTCCACATCTATTTCATACTCTACCTTCAGAGATGGCAGAAGACAGCAAATACCAGCCTGGGAATGTGGAAGTAAAAGTAACAATCTTTTATCACCACATGCCACCGAAAGACCAATGTTTCGTTCTGTGCAAAATCTGAACAATTTTTTCCAAATGAAATATGACTAGTAAACACAAATGACTTAAGGTAATATTAACAGAATAGTGGATATATGGGTTTTGGATTCAGAGATCTCGATTCAAATCTTGGCTCAGACATACAGCATGTATCCTTGGACAAGTCACTTAACCTCTTGCTAAGCCTCAGTTTCTACATCTGTAAAATGGAAATAATAACACAAGGTTAAGAGGTTAAAAAAATAACACACAGGCTAACAGAGTTTGGAATATGACAGCAATCCATAAATGAAGTGGAATGCTCTGTTACTATTACTGTTACTACTACTACCACCACCGGCTCATGGGTAAATTAATCTTTAGGAAAAAATAGACATCCAAAATAATTTCCCAGGTAATTTTAATTTTTAAATTTTTGAAGGACTAATAAAGAAATATAAGTTACTTGAGTCTTGTTAGTTTAGGCTCTTTGTGAATAATGTGGGAAATGAGAGGCAATGAAATTTAATTTCTCTCTTCAGTATAATACAAACCTCAAAGGGAGAGACCGTCACAGTTGAAAGACAAGGAGAAAATATTACCAACATGGTCAGAACAAGTTTATTATGCCCAAGAACCATGTGAGAAATATTAAATTATTTCAGTACTGCATGTACAAGACTGCTATGGTTTTAAGTTCTTTTATAGCATTCTCAAATACATTAATAAAAAGCTATTTACAGGTTTCTGAAATTTTGCTTTGTACTCTCCCCTCCTTGCTGAGGAAGACTTAATCCTAAAAGCAAATAACATGGGGTGGGGGGCGGGGAGTGCAGGCAGTTAATCCACTTTAGGCACACTCTGTAGAGGACAGGTTCAACAGTTTTTGTCATTTGCGCCCAGACTACAGCTCTCACATCCAATACAAACTCTAAACCAGCCAGATGAATAAGTCTAACTCCAGGATCTGAGACAAATTTGCTATCGCTTTTTAAAAAAAGAAATACCATAAGAAAATAGAATTTACATAGCATTTTTATTTAGCTCTCACATAAGGCAAAAGATTAAAAACTTTATGAAGTTACCAGAGCTTTCTGCAGTTTGAAACATAAAGAAATAAACCTATGCCAGTAAGAGCCAAAAGTAGATACGTGAGTTACAAAACACAAACTACTATGATAAAAGCCTCAAGGTAGAACCACAAGTCATCACTGCCAAGCCTCCTAGAAATGACTGGGTTTCAATTTTCCCATCAATAAATTTTTTTCCATATCATTAAGCAAAAGTAGTATTACTAGTACTAAGTGAATAGGACATTGTACTTTCTCAAATTAAGGGTTAACAAAATTAATTTATCTTCTGTTTTCAGCACAGAAAGAAAAAAATGTTCTACATGTATAACGTACTCCAAGCAATACAAGATTATTCATAAGGCCACCAGATGACTACAGTATAGAATATGTATGTGACTTATCAATTTAATTCCAAGGAATCATAAAATAACCATTAAGGAAAACACTTTAATTACAATACCACCAATAATATATACACCAAAATTCCTTAGCAGTAGTAGGTAAAGAAGTAAACAAATATGGGCAAGAGCAGAATTTCTGGGTACTAAAATAATGAGCCAACAAAGTTCTGTTTAAGTCCATATTTTTAAAATGTAGAGGAATCAATGGCAGTAGTGGGTAAAGAAGTAAACAAATAGGGGCTGCCCTGGTGGCACAATGGTTAAGAATCCGCCTGCCAATGCAGGAGACACGGGTTCGATCCCTGGCCCGGGAAGATCCCACATGCCATGGAGCAACTAAGCCCGTGTGCCACAACTACTGAGCCTGCGCTCTAGAGCCTGCGAGCCACAACTACTGATGCCCGCGCGCCTAGAGCCCATGCTCTGCAACAAGAGAAGCCACCTTAATGAGAAGCCTGCACACCACAACGAAACGTAGCCCCCGCTCGCCACAACTAGAGAAAGCCCATGCGCAGTAATGAAGACCCAACACAGCCTAATTAATTAATTTAATTTAATTTTTAAAAAAGAAGTAAACAAATATGGGCAAGAGCAGAATTTCTGGGTACTAAAATAGTGAGCCAACAAAGTTCTGTTTAAGTCCATATTTTAAAAATGTAGAGGAATCAATGGGAGCAATGATTTTAAAGTATAAAATAGTGACAGAAATTAGTTTTGTTATAAATGTCATCACACTTTTGGTGAATTCCCTGCTACCACACCAATTTTGAAACAAGATGTAAAATTTAACTGGCAGAAATACCTGTTGACCAATTTGAAGTTATAACTAAAAAGAAGGAAAGGTTTTTAAATAAATTATGAAGTGATAAAATGATACAACTTTTGAGTTCACATTTAAATATGCTAACCCAAAACTGCAATGTATATTTCCAGTGTAGTCTATTAAATGTACTATGGATTTTAAGGTCCTGAATCAAAACAGGGGCACAAATTTAGACCCCCAAATACTTTTTTTTTGGCGGTACGCGGGCTTCTCACTGTTGTGGCCTCTCCCGTTGCGGAGCACAGGCTCCGACGCGCAGGCTCAGCGGCCATGGCTCACGGGCCCAGCCGCTCCGCAGCATGTGGGATCTTCCCGGACCGGGGCACGAACCCGTGTCCCCTGCATCGGCAGGCAGACTCTCAACCACTGCGCCACCAGGGAAGCCCCCGCAAATACTTTTTAGTCCTATAAACTGAAAGAAAATCCAAATGCCCAGAATATGTGTGTCAATTTTAACTTTAAAAAATCCTTATTTTCAGAATCTTGTTAAAACAGAAGAATCACAAGAATTCACCAGAACTTATGATATATAGTATTTTAGTTGTTTCTTAAAAGCCAGAAGTAGTTAATAAGAAGCTTTTCAATCTAAATTGTCTAAAGTAGTGGCAATGACGGTGCATCAACTAATAGTTTTAAGAAAGTGAACTTCAAATTTACCTGGCCACAAGAGGCACATGAAAATATCTCCAACATCGCTAATTATCAGAGAAATGCAAATCAAAACTACAATGAGGTATCACCTCACATCGATCAGAATGGCCAGCATCAAAAAGTCAACAAATAATAAATGCTGAAGAGGGTGTAGAGAAAAAGGAACCCTTCTACACTGTTGGTGGGAATGTAGATTGGTGCAGCCACTATGGAGAACAGTGTGGAGGTTCCTTAAAAAACTAAAAAGAGAGCTACCTTATGATTCTATAATCCCACTCCTGGGCATATATCTGGAGAAAACCATAATTTGAAAAAATACACGCACCCCAATATTCATTGAAGCACTATTTACAATAGCCAAGATATGAAAGCAACCTAAATGTCCATGACAGATGAATGGATAAAGAAGATGTGGTATATTTATACAATGGGATATTACTCAGCCATAAAAAAGAATGAAATAATGCCATTTGCAGCAACATGGATGGACCTAGAGATTATCATACTAACTGAAGTAAGCCAGACAGAGAAAAACAAATATATGATATCACTTATATGTGGAATCTAAAAAAAATATGATACAAATGAATTTATATACAAAACAGAAATAGACCCACAGACACAGAAAACAAACTTATGGTTACCAAAGGGGAAAGGGAGTGGAGGGTTAATTAGGAGTTTGGGATTAACATATACACACTATATAAAACAGATAACCAACAAGGACCTACTGTATAACACAGAGATCTATACTCAATATTTTGTAATAACCTATAAGAAAAGAATTTGAAAAAAAAAGATATATATGTATGTATAACTCAATCACTTTGCTGTACACCTGAAACTAACACAACACTGTAAATCAACTTCACTTCAATAAAAAGTTTATAGGGACTTCCCTGGTGGCCCAGTGGTTAAGAATCCACCTGCCAATACAGGGGACATGGGTTTGAGCCCTAGTCTGGGAAGATTCCACATGCTGCGGAGCAACTAAGCCTGTGCGCCACAACTACTGAGCCCACGTGCCTAGAGCCTGTGCTCTACAAAGAGAGAAGCCACTGCAATGAGAAGCCCGCGCAACGCAACGAAGAGTAGCCCCCACTCACCACAACTAGAGAAAGCCTGCGTGCAGCAATGAAGACCCAGCGCCGCCCAAAATAAAAATAAAGAAATTTTTAAAATAAATAAATAAAATAAAATAGACTGGAGCTTCCTCTCCGGAAGCAGACAACATCTTGAGGTATTTGGCTCTCCCAATATCATGGATGAAGATCTTTGTCTCCAATATGAAACCTTTATTCCGTTTGCCTTTTTGCCTCTTGCTTTTGCTCTCTGTAAATGCACAGAAAGACAATGTTCCTTAACTCTGGCAACTGCCTCTAAATCTACCACTAAGGCCATAGCTCCACAACAAAGTCCCTAAAATTTCTTGCTAAGGTGGTTTTGGATAATAGCATTGCTTTCGATTACTTACTGGCAAAACAAGCCATAAGTCTGTGCCATAGCAAAAACCTCCTGCTATAACTGGATCACACCCTCCGATACTATAGTAAATACAGGAAATTAACAAACAAGCCTCTTGACTTAAAACAGGTTGATGGCCCTTTGGGTACATTCTTTGCTTTATTTGATAAGAACTTGTTTGGTTCATAGGGAGCCCTAAGGAGCATATGCAGTCTCTTGGTATTATCCGACTGACCGTCATCATTATAATCTCCCTGGTGGGCTATGTTCTCTCAAGGGTCTTAAATTCATGTCTGTAGCCATCAGCAATACATCAGATGGTCTCACTGCACTTGCAGAGAAATAAACAATGAGATGAACAGCAAAACAATTCTTCCACAAACCAGACTCATAACCTATGAGTTTCACAACGAGACAAAAACAACAACCTGATGGTGACCAAGAGTGGCACTATCACCAAATTTTTGGTTAAACTCTCCGATATGAGAGGAGGGCCAAAAGGAGGGGGGAATGTGTTAAATTAATTAAACAAGGAGACCATTAGACTGAGGTGGTTCTAATACCTTAGCAACCCTACATAAGCAAACTAAAACCTAAGCCTGTAACTGCCTCAAGGCTAAGAAATCAAGCCTAAGGACAACCAGTAACAAACAGCCAATGAGGCTTTTCCAAATAAGGCAAACGCTAAAGCTATAACTCATCAACTGATTTTTCTGCTTTGCTTTTCTCTATAAAAGCTTTTCCCGCAGCTCCTGTTGATGGAGCGCTCCTAACCATTTCCAGTTTGGCGCTGCCCAATTCAAATAGATATTTGCTCAAATAAACTATTAAAATTTAAAAGGAAAGAAAAAAGCTATGGTGAATTAATAAAATTTTCAAATTGAAGTTTAAATTTCTAACATGGCAAATTTCAATAGATATTACAAAGTAAACAAAAGCTCAATAATTTAAGAATGTAAAAGGGTCCTGAGCCCAGAAAGTTTAAACTAAAAACAAAAACCCCTCTAGCTTAGTAGGCATTCTGATGTGATCTTAATTCCATTTTCAACGCTACCACTTCTGATACAACCTGAATTAAGTCTCTGTCTTTTTTGTTTTATAAGAAAATCAGGAAGGAAATACTCAACTGTTCAGTCTGGTAAGGTACCACATTTTCCCTCTCTAAACTTTAATTTCCCTAGTGGGTTACCAGACCTCATGACCTTCAAAGGTCCTGCTAACTCTAGGGTTCTATGACTCTCCATCTACCTCCAAACCTTCCAGCTCTGACAGCTCCACACTGTCCAACAAGGGAGAGAGGGGGCCCTTTACAACTTGGCCCCCAACTAATTTTCTAGTCGCTTATTCTCATTCCCTTGTCACTCTTTAACCTACCCACTAATGATCTATCCACATAAGAGTATACCAGTTTTGGGAATTCCTTGGTGGCCCAGGAATGGCCACCAAGTGGTTAGGGCTCTGCACTTCCACAGCAGGGGGCATGGGTTCCATCCCTGGTCGAGGAATTAAGATCCCGCATGCCACAAAGCGTGTCCAAAACAAACAAAAAAAGAGTATACCAGTTTCTAATCATGGGCACCCCCCTTTTTTTCTGATTAGATATAAGTCCTTGGTTAAATTACTTCCTCTCTAATACTTCACTTTCTTGTATGTAAATGGTGATAATACCTATCACTTGTGAGGGGCTATGGTGAGAATTTAATGAGTTTGTGATTGTAAAGTACTTAGCACTCTACCTAGCATACAGCAAGAATATGAGAGCTCTTGTCCATACCTATTCCTATTGAAGACACCTTTCTGTCCCTCCCTGCTTGCCCTGCCTTCGAGGATTAGCTAGCTCCAGTGTTAACCTCCTGCTCTGCAGCTGTTCTTGACATTCCCACCCCGCCCCATAGCATTCATTGATTTCTTAGTTGTGTATTTCTAAGCCTCTTTTACTACAATGTCTATCTCAACCCCTTTCACTCTGTATTATAACTACTCATTTACCAGCCTCCTAAAAGTCCAAGACTAGATTCATCTTTGTAAACAGAGCCTAGCATGGTGCCCAATATGTAATGGATGTGTGACTCCAGAAAGTTACTGATTTGAATTATCCAAGCAACTGAAATTAATGCCTAGGAAAGTACACCAAGCACAATAAAATGAAGGTATTAACTACATTCAGTATCTAAGAGTGAAATGAACATTTCTGAGAAAATATTACTTTGTTGGAAACTGCAAAGTATGTCTTTCTTCTTTAATGTTAATGGCTGTTCTAGCCAATTAACTGTAACTGTAAAAGCAAAAACACTTCATGGATCCTGTCATCTAGAACTTGGTAGAAGATGATTATTTTTAAATAGACATTTTTCTGGGATGAAAGCAAAAGCACAATTATCACACGTAAAACAATGCTCTAAATATCTAACAAAGTCCAGAGTGTGGATTTTGCACTATTCAATTTCATTCATAAATCCTATAATTGTGAATACCTGCATCAGTGACTACCAACTGGGGCCATTTTGCGCCCCAAAGGACATTTTTGGCTGTCCAACTGTGGGTGGGTGGTAAAGCTTACTGCCATTTAGTGAGTAGAAGCCAGGGATGCTGCTAAACATCCTATGGTGCACAGGACAGCCCCACAACAAGGAATTATCTGGCCTCAGAAGTGAATAGTGGGGGCTTCCCTGGTGGCACAGAGGTTAAGAATCCGCCTGCCAATGCAGGGGACACGGGTTTGATCCCTGGTCCGGGAAGATCCCACATGCCATGGAGCAACTAAGCCTGTGCACCACAACTACTGAGCCCGCGTGCCTAGAGCCCATGCTCCGCGACAAGCGAAGCCATGGCAATGAGAAGCCCGCACACTGCAACGAAGAGTAGCCTCCCCCTGCCGCAACTAGAGAAAGCCCACGCGTAGTAACTAAGACCCAACGCAGCCAAAACTAAATAAAATTAAAAATAAATAAATTTATTATTTTTTTAAAGTGAATAGTACCAAGGTTGAGAAACCCCAGCCTACATGACCTTCTTTGACTGCTTTCCCTTCTTCTGAAAATCCAACATGCTAATTTTAAGCTGCGATTCAAATGCAGGATCCTTAGTGTCACTGTTCCTCCTTATTACTAACATAACACTTCATAAAAATCTTTGAATAAGTCCAAACTTACAGGGGGAAAAAAAAAAAAGGTCAACTTCTAAAGATTAGACTGAGAAGAAGCTGGGATCCAAAACGTTCTGATGTCACTCGATTCTGGCAAACGTGACAAAAAGAGAAACTGCAAATAGCTTTTTACAGTACGTGTTTTGCCATGTCAATAGCAGGGTCAAAGTATTTGTAGACAAAACTATTTTATAATTTTGAACAAATAATGGGTGAAATATATAGTACTGCTACCCCTACTCTAGTAAGGCTTACATCAATGGTACTATTCCAATTCATGTTAAAATTGTTTCTCAGCTCAATAGCTTTGTTTACCCTCAAACTAGGGACTTAAGATGGTAGTTTAGTATCACAACTAGATTTTTTCTCATCAAGTACCATGGTCAGAGAATGAATAAAACTTCTATTCTGCATAAAGAGCTTAAGGGGGTATTTTGTCTTATAACTTTAAGACATTTTTAAATTTGCCTTTAAGAATGAAAACATAACTCAACAGCAAAAAAAAACAAAAACAAAAACAAAAAAACCAATCAACCAACCAGATGCAAAAATGGGCATCTTTGAACTTGAACAGACATTTCTCCAAAGAAGACATAAATGGCCAAGGCACACATGAAAAGATGCTCAACATGACTGTTACGGAAATTCAAATCAAAACAACAGCAAGGGTTTCCCTGGTGGCACAGTGGTTGAGAGTCCCCCTGCCGATGCAGGGGACACGGGTTCGTGCCCCGGTCCGGGAAGATCCCACATGCCGCGGAGCGGCTGGGCCGGTGAGCCATGGCCACTGGGCCTGCACGTCCGGAGCCTGTGCTCCGGGATGGGAGAGGCCACAACAGTGAGAGGCCCACGTACCACAAAAAAAACCAAAAAAAACCTCCCCAAAAACCAGCAAGATACCATTTCACACTCATTAGGATGGCTATTATCAAAAAACAGAATATAACAGTGTTGGCTAGGATGTAAAGAAACTGGAACCCCTGTGCACTGCTGGTGGAAAAGTAAAATAGTGTAAACACTATAGAAAACAGTACGGTAGTTCCTTAAAAACTTACAATTGCCACAATTATTCAGCAATTCCACTTCTGGATATATAACAAAAAGAACTGAAAGCAGGTACTTGAATAGATATTTGTTTACCCACATTCAGAGCATGTTTAACAGCCAAAAGGTAGAAGCAACCCAAGTATATAGCGAGAGATGACTGGATAAACAAAATGTGGTATCTATATACAATGCAATATTATTCAGCCTTAAAAAGGAAGAAAATTCGGCCATACGCTAAAACTTTTATGAACCCTGAGGACATTATGCTAAGTGAAATAAGCCAGTCAGAAAAGGACAAATGCTGTATGATTCAGCTTTTTTGAGGGAACTACAGCAGTCAAATTCATAAAGGCAGAAGGAATAGTGGCATAGCCTGGGGCTGGGGCAGAGGAGAATGGGAGTTGTTTAACGGAAAGATGAAAGGGTTCTAGAGATGAACAGTGGTGATTGCTACACCACAAGGTGAATGTACTTAATACCACTGAACAGTACACTTAAAAGTGGTTAAAATGGTAAATTTTAGGGCTTCCCTGGTGGTGCAGTGGTTGAGAGTCCGCCTGCCCATGCAGGGGACACGGGTTCGTGCCCCGGTCCAGGAAGATCCCACATGCTGCAGAGCAGCTGGGCCCGTGAGCCATGGCCACTGAGCCTGCGTGTCCGGAGCCTGTGCTCTGCAACGGGAGAGGCCACAACAGTGAGAGGCCCGCGTACCGCAAAAAAAAAAAAAAAAAAAGGTAAATTTTATGTTATTTTCACACACACACACACACACACACACATACAAACATGACCTAAGAAGTAAAGTACAAAATGAACTGTTCTTCTTGGGACTTCCCTAGTGGCGCAGTGGATAAAACTCCGCACTCCCAAGGCAGGGGGCCCGGGTTCAATCCCCGGTGAGGGAGCTAGATCCTGCATGCATGCTGGGACTGAAAGTTCACGTGCTGCAATGAAGGAGCCCATGTGCCACAACTAAGGAGCCCACAGGCCACAACTAAGACCGGCTCAACCAAAAAACAAATAAATGAATAAATTATTTTTTTAAAAAAAACAAAAATGAACTGTTCTTCTCTTTGCGCCTTAGAAAAAAATGAGATTCCAAACCAGTCAATGTAACAGGCTACCTGCTGGGTTTTGTCAATAAGGCTCTGCTGAATCAAAAGGTCTCACAACCTGGCTTATCTGAAATGATTTCAGAGAAATGAGTCAGCTCTAACTGGTGATTCTGCAACTACTGCAAAAGAAACGGGGAAAGCACTTTAGGACTCGACTGTATAAATGATAAATTAAACTCTTTAGAGCCAAAGTTAATGAAAAGTTGCCTAAATTCTTGGTATTTAGGATACTTATTGAGAAAAACTGTATTAATATATTAAACAGTGAAAATGCATTTTTTAAATTATGGAACCAATATTTTAACTTCAATTTTGTTTTGGTCCACATATTTCTTCTTCTATCATTAGAAACCACAAAGACTTCTAATGGGAAAAGATCTGATTTAAAAAATTATGACTAAATAAATTAATAGAGTGAAACTGACAACAGAGGAAGTTTTTTTCTCCTTGTTTTTTCCATCATTTATCTGTTTTTTTCTAATTGAAGTATAATTGATTTACAATGTTGTGTTAGATTCAGGTGTACAGCAAAGTGATTCAGTTATTTATATTCTCTTTTTCAGATTCTCTTCCATTATAGGTTACTACAAGATATTGAATATAGTTCCCTGTGCTATACAGTAGGTCCTACTGTTTATCTATTTTATATATAGTAGTGTGTACCTGTTAATCCCAAACTCCTAATTTATCCCTCCCCCCTCCTTTACCCTTTGGTAGCCATAAGCTTGTTTCTATGTCTGTGAGTCTATTTCTGTTTTGTAAGTTCACTTGTATCATCTTTTTAGATGCTACACATAAGTGATATCGTAAGATATTTGTCTTTCTCTCTCCGACTTACTTTGCTTAGTATAGTAATCTCTAGGTCCATCCACGTTGCTGCAAGTGGCATTATTTCATTCTTTTTTATGGCTGAGTAATATTCCTAAGTGTGTGTGTATGTGTGTGTGTATAAGTCTTCTCTTAATAGAAACAGGTAGAAGCAGAAAGAGAGCCATAATCCACCAGCAGTATTTTTTCCTTTCACTGCAATCAGTTTTTATTGCTGATATAAAAAAATAATTTATTTCCTAGGGATTTCTAAGTATAACAGAAAATCTAGACCTCAAAAATTAACTTTTCTTGAGTTCTAGGGGCCTTCCCCTGTGAGCATTTATAAATATCAAGCATGCCTAAACCTTAGACAGGTACTGGCTCCATTGTACAGGTAGATAAGATTAAACATGTTCAGTGTTCATGGTCACTAAAGTGGTGAAAAATTCAACCACAGTAATTAAAATAATTGGTTTTATTTATCTTCCTATTCTAAAGTCCAATAGTTTACATAAATGAAGGAAAAAACAAAATCATTAAAGACAGGTTTTTAAAGAGCACCTTATTTTGGTGGAAAATACTGTTTAAAATTAAGCGTAAATATGCTATGTGTGGTTATGCACAAGTAACTCTTTGGGATGCAATTACAGCTACAAGTTAATGTTTTTAAGCTTACTACTATTTTTAGTAGAATTAAAAGGAATATGGAAATAGTTTATCTATAGGATGACTGCTGGATAATTAAAGGTTACCCCCAAAAAAGCCTGAAGGAATATTTTTCAGTCTTAAAAAGGAAGACAGGACTTCCCTGGTGGTGAAGTGGTTAAGAATCCACCTGCCAATGCAGGGCACATGGGTTCGAGCCCTGGTCCGGGAGGATCCCACATGCCGCAGAGCAACTAAGCCTGTGCACCACAACTACTGAGCCCACATGCCTATAGCCCGTGTTCCACAACAAGAGAAGCCACTGCAATGAGAAGCCCATGCACCGCAATGAAGAGTAGCCCCCGCTCGCCACAACTAGAGAAAGCCCGCGCACAGCAACGAAGACCCAATGCAGCCAAAAATAAATAAATAAATAAATAAATAATTTAAGAAAACACGAAAACTTAGACCTAATTTTTTAAAAAATATATAGTTAAAATGGTAATTTCACATTATGTATATTTTTACCACAATTTTTTAAAAATTGAAGGCTTACAAGTTTTGGCATTAAAAGCATAATTTTGTGGTTTCAAATCTAAGTATTCTAATAACAATAGCAAAAATGGAAAGCGGCTATGCTCTTATAAATCTATCACTAAGAATCGCGTGGCGTATTTGCTGGTGGGCTTTATGGGACTCTAAAAAATTCCCTAGTTAACTTTAAGAATTATAAGATGGTGGGTTAGCAGAGACCTAGTCACAAAGTGCAGCTTACCTTTTTTTTTTAAAACAGGTTTTTGGGGGCAGATATGTGACCATTTTCTGCTACAGACAGATTCTGCTAAGTACAAAATTCACAGAGGATACAGTGAAAAAATTATTTTTCTACATATTCTGTGTCCAAAACACAGCCCTTAGGGCCAAGAGTACTTCTGTCTTAAATTCCAAAGAGCCTAGGCCTGCAGTGTCATTACATTCTTGGCAATCCCTTAAGACTCACAAAACCTGCTACTCAGGTAACTCAAAGCAAAAACCATCAAACATGCAGGTGCCCTAGAAGTAATAAGCAGATATAACACACCTGCCTAAGGAACAAGAAATCTTTCTGTATGGCAGCAAAGCCCTTAGAACATCCACGGGATGGATGCCTCACTCAAGGGACAAACTCAGGAGAAATCTAAACTGTTAATTGTAACAGCGGGATTTCTTACTTCCTTAACCACATGCAGTATAAAAACTAGATATATTTCTTATATGAACAACTAAATGGTTTAAAAGGCATAAACCAAGAAAGCATACAGATCATGTGAAACCGTTTTGTTGTTGTTAAGTTCCAAATGGTTACGTACAAATGCCATAGCCTTTACCAAACCTGCAAGTAAATTTGAACTTTGGGTTTTGCCTTTTTCCAATTTAACTTTGGTGCTAATTACATCTCCTTACTATCCAGAATAAAAAAGTTTGCTATTTCCCACTTCTGAACTCTTTGTTAAGGCAGCTCCATACTCAAGAGGATAGAAGGGCACCTAACTCCCCACCAGGAAGCCTAAAGCCACCCACTGTTTGATGCACTTGTTTAATTATTTATAAATGACTTCAAATTACTCACTAAGAAACTCCAACCTGAAGTCCTTCTACTTAAACAACTCCTCTGCAGTTTCTATCAGTGGAAACAAACACAAAGCTACACTCCAAATGGCTCCAACCACCATGACACAGCACATTCAGGAAGCTACTGTGCCCCTCCCCACACAATCAAAAATAACATTCAAAGAACCATGGAACTCCCCAGGTGTGGTTACATAAATCGTATCTAGAAGCAAGACGAGCATCTATAAAATGTGTGTCTTATTCTAATTCCAACACCAGAACTCCATGCCTGTTAATAGACACATTTTAAACCTCTATCAAAAGTATTAGCCATCGCTTCAAAATTAGCTTCAGATTAAGGGGTTGTGTGTGTGGTTTTTTTTTTTTTTAATTAAAAAAAATTACTCTGGTTAAGATGACTTAATTTTCTTCTTGGAGGGTTAAACTAATTTATTTGGGGACTTAAATATTAAAGTTTTTCAACAGCTGAGACATTCCCTTGGCCACCCTGGAAATCAACATGCATTTTACTATTTTAGCCTGACCAACCCTAAATTTGTTAAAGACAGAATCTGCAAAATAGTTCAATATATATTTTAAGCTTATACGTCCCAAGAGCTTTTTCCATTAATCCATAATTTCAAAAGAGTAGAAGGGTGTTGAGAATAAAATAGTGGACTCTATTCTTGTAAACAAAATGAAAAGCAGTAAATGGACACACAAATTACTCCATGACATTCTATCTTGACAGAGCTCATTTCTATTCTGTGCTGTCCAACAGAAATTTAATAGAAGTCAAAAATGTAATTAAAAATTTTTAAATAGCCACACTTTAAAAAGTAAGGGACTTTTACCCACTGGTGGTCCAGTGGGTGAGAATCTGCATTCCCAATGCAGGGGCCAGGGTTCAATCCCTGGTCAGGGAACTAGATCCAACATACATGCCGCAACTAAGAGGTCCACATGCCTCAACTAAGAGGTCCGCATGCCACAACTAAACATGCCGCAACGAAGATCGCAAGTGCTGCACTAAGATCCGGCACAGCCAAAATAAATAAAATGTAAAAAGTAAGAACAGGTGAAATTTAATAACGTATTTTATTTAATGTAATATACTTGAAATATTATCTCAACATGCGGTCAACATAAAAACCAGTAATACTTTTTTTTGTGTGCTATATCATCAAAATTCTGTATTTTTAAAAATAGTTCTACTGGGGCTTCCCTGGTGGCACAGTGGTTAAGAATCCTGCCAATGTAGGGCACAGAGGTTCAATCCCTGGCCCAGGAAGATCCCAAACACCGCGGAGCAACTAAGCCCAAGTGCCACAACTACTGAAGCCCACGCACTCTAGAGCCTGTGAGCCACAACTACTGAGCCCGCGTGCCACAACTACTGAAGCCCATGTGCCTAGAGCCCATGCTCCGCAACAAGAGCCACCACAATGAGAAGCCCACGCACCACAATGAAGAGTAGCCCCTGCTCGCTGCAACTAGAGAAAGCCCGCGCACAGCAACAAAGACCTGACGCAGCCAAAAATAAATAAAATTTTTAAAAATATAAAAAAATAAATAAAAAAGGGGATACCCTGGTGGTGCAGTGGTTGAGAGTCCGCCTGCCGATGCAGGGGACGCGGGTTCGTGCCCTGGTCTGGGAAGATCCCACATGCCGCAGAGTGGCTGGGCCCGTGAGCCATGGCCGCTGAGGCTGCGCGTCCGGAGCCTGTGCTCCACAACGGGAGAGGCCACAACAGTGAGAGGCCCGCGTACAGCAAAAAATAAATAAAAGTATATAATAGTTTTTAGTATATTTATGGAATTATGCAATCATCACCATAATGTAACTTTGGTACATCTGCATTGCCCCAGAAGGAAACCTCATACCTATTAGCAGCACTCTCCATTCTCTTCCATCCTCAGCCTTGGTAACCACTAATCTACTTTCTGTCTCTGTAATTACCTATTCTGGACATTTTACATAAAGAGAATCATATGATTCGTACCATCTTCTTTCACTAAGCATTTTTTTGAGGTTCATCCATGTTATAGTGTGGATCAGTATTGGTGCACAGACTAGCCAAATTTTAAGCGCTCAACAGCCACATGTGGCTAGTGGATACAGTACTGGACAACCTAGTTCTAGAACCAGAAAGCTCCCCAATAAACAAGCATATCAGCCTTAAATAAGAGACCATGTTAGGAACTTCCCTGGTGGTCCAGTGGTTAGGATTCCAAGCTCCCAATGCAGGGGGCCCAGGTTCGATCCCTGGTTGGGGAAATAAGATCCCACATACCGCAACTAAGCTCAGGTGCCACAACTACTGAGCCCATGTGCCACAACTAGAGAGCCCTCATGCCACAACTACTGAGCCCGTGCACTCTGGAGCCCATGCATCACAACTAGAGAGAAGCCCACAAGCTGCAATGAAAGATCCCATGTGCCGCAACTAAGACCCAACGCAGCCAAATAAATAAATATTAATAAATAAATTAATTAAATTAAAAAGAGTGTAACTCAGATTCTTAGGAAAAACCAACTCTGTTTTGCAAAGTTAATTTTAAAATATATTTCACTATCTTGTCTACCTGGAAAGAGGAAGTTCATTCATCCTACAAAGTACACTTTTAGGAAGATGTTCCACAGAAATGACTTTATACAATTTGTAGCAGCAGGAAACCCTAACAGCATTTAGATTAAGTAATGACTAATAATTTAAGTAAATAAATTATCAGAGGGTGCTCTTTCCATTTTCTCATAGGAGAAGCAATCACAAAACTACCCTTAAGGGCTTCCCTGGTGGTGCAGTGGTTGGGAGTCCGCCTGCTGATGCGGGGGACACGGGTTCATGCCCTGGTCTGGGAGGATCCCACATGCCGCGGAGCAGCTGGGCCCGTGAGCCATGGCCGCTGAGGCCACGCATCTGGAGCCTGTGCTCTGCAACGGGAGAGGCCATGGCAGTGAGAGGCCCACGTACTGCAAAAAAACAAAAAAAAAACAACAAAAAAAAACCACCTACCCTTTATAGATAAATACAAGCACTTAGGTTGTAGTCTAAGACACAGATTTTTTTAAAAAAATTAAGGAGAGGGTGTGGGTAATGAAATCTTGGCTAATTCTGAGCTTCAGAAAATGCTAATGTTTATTTTAAAATGAGAACACCACATTTTCCTTTAGTTCTGTGCATGGATGATCCCTTTGTTCAGGGCAGGGTAAAATTATACCATGACTTCTGAGAATGACCATAGAAGGCCTCCAAGTGAAAACAACCCAAAAAGGATAAAAGAGAACAACAAGGTCTCTGAAACTGCTCTGAGCAAACTTTCACTGTAAGTAAAAAAGACTAACAGAGGTTTCAATGTCATTCCAAAAGTTTAAAACATAAGCAAGGTTATAGGAACTTACATTTTCTATATAGCCCTGGCGCTGATAAAGACAAAAATAAATGTACCCCTTTATTTGTGGCTTTAATATTTCTTAGTGACTTCTGAGTGTTCTCTGATCAGGAATTAGGCCACGTTTAACTCCCTCGTCAAAGAGGAAAGCTGACAGAGAGGCTATGCACAAAGCAGTCATGACACTAAAAATATGCCAATTTAGGCATTTTTTTAAAGAGTTTGCTTCTAAATCAAATACAATCTAGCATAGCATTTTTAATTTTAAAGTTTGCTGTTTAGGACTTTAATGTGAATTACTTTTTGCTAATTTTTAAGGCAACATTTTAAAAATTTACTTCAAGGTTAAATTAAAACTCACAAGATACCAAGTCACAAGTTTACCCCAGAAACCTATTTTCATTCCTTCCACCTAACAATCAATCAAACCAAAATAAACTCCAGCACAACCCCAGCGGAAAGAATGAAAAGGGGCATGGGAGAGAGTTCTTTACTGCAAACAGACTAACAAGTAAAAGCAAGTTCCTGGGGAACTTTGGTAATTAATTAATTTTTTGGTAATAAATTCTTTAATACTAAACGCAGACCATGCTGTGATGTACCCAAGAAGCAGCATGACAGAAGCTGTTTTTCAAACCTTAGTTTCTAAGGGGCATAAGACAGAAAGCTACAGTTAAAGCAAGGGAGTAATAAGGGAAAGATGCATTGAAAATAGTAGCATTCACAACAGCTTCCAGCCTTCGGCTCCTCAATCCTTTATTTGAAGTGCCTCCTTCCCATGAACAAACCCAGGTTAACTGGCACCCACTTCACAGCCTCTACTCCCCTAAGCAGCCAGTCACAGTGCGCAAGCCCCGCTCCCTGGGCTGAGGGCCAGGCAAAAACTCTGGCAAAATAAGGAAGCCTCTGGGAGGTGGCAAGCAGCCAACTCAAACTGGATGATTCCAGTTTAGTCTGGTTTCAGTCACAAACAAGCAGTTCCTAGCTTTCCCCACCATATTCAGAGGCACTGGCTGCTCAGGCGGCGCACAATGAACTCTCCTCATGTATTCTCAGATCTAAGCCTACCTCATTCTCACTTCCCTAGCAGCAGAGGCTCGAAATGAAAGCAAGGTTCTCAGTACAGCAAATATGGGTCAGTCCCGCACTTGTTTCCGAAGCCAACTGCCCATTCCGCACAGAACGCTAAAACTGGCAACAACTACACCTCTCAAAAGCCTTACTGAAATGCTGTACTTGACAAAAAAGGAAAAACAGAAAGGAACTAGTCTGATTTATAAATCTCCATAATGAAAGTTAAGCCCACCAGAGCAATTAGAAAGCAAACACTTCCATTTTCCATATTTAGCACAAAAAAAGGCTTGGCTGGCTAACATGACCCCAAAAGGCAGAAGTGTGTAGCTTACTGCCCAGTAACAAACTATACAGTAGCCTACAAAGGAATGTTGCTTCCAAAATATGGGCTCTTCATTTTGCCTGCCACTGATGAGAATGGAAAAGAATACTACCAATAAAATAAAAATAGGGACTTCCCTGGAGGTCAAGTGGTTAAGACTCGCGCTTCCAATGCAGGGGACGCGAGTTCGATCCCCGGTCGGGGAGCTAAGATCCCACATGCCGTGCGGTGCAGCCAAATAAATAAATAAAAATTTATGTGTACATTAATATATATGGGGGGTGTATTTCTCTTCAAAGCACACACGGCTAAACAGAAATTATCTGTCTACTATTCATTATTATAGATAAGATCACCTTTGATGATAAAACTTCAGACAAATGTGTTTTTATGAGTAAGCACTGCAATGATCACCAAAAAACCCACTAATTATTAATTCCTTTAACAACTTTAAGAAACTGACTCTTACTTCATATATGTATTTGTTAAAACTGGTGCCATATCAGACAGGTTCTAGCACGTAATATATATCATAACAAATTATATAGCCAGGTAATAAAATGAGCATTCCTTCCCCCAATCAACATTCTAAATAGGCAGACTTTAAGAGAAATGGAAAGTACACTGTCACTATCACTCTGATACATGCATTGCAACCATATCCAATAACCACCGGAAACTACATTTTCAGCTTCATCCATGTTCTTCCACAAAGCTTCAGAATGACAGCAATTTTGAATATTTTTCTATATGAATTTGAAAGGAAGTTCTCTCTCATAAACTAAATGAACTGCAAAACTTCCTCATGAAATCAGACAAAAGGACATTTGAATAAAATTCCCCCTCTAAGAAATCTAAAACATCTAGATCAGGACTTCCCTGGTGGCGCAGTGGTTAAGAATCCTCCTAAAAAAAAAAAAGAATCCTCCTGCCAATGCAGGGGACACGGGTTCGATCCCTGGTCGGGGAAGATCTCACATGCCGCGGAGCAACTAAACCCGTGCACAACTACTGAGCCCACATGCCACAACTACTGAAACCCGCACACCCTAGAGCCCGTGCTCTGCAACAAGAGAAGCCACCGCAATGAGAGGCTGCGCACCGCAATGAGAGGCTGTGCACCACAATGAAGAGCAGCCCCCGCTCACCGCAACTAGAGAAAGCCTGCCCGCAGCAACAAAGACCCAATGCAGCCAAAAATAAATAAAAATAAAATGTCTAGATCATTCACAAAATGATTAGTAGAATTGGTCTTTGTTGAAAAAACAAAGATATGGGATTGTCGTCGTGTTAATCCTTATTTAGTTAAAAGGGTCACATTCCCTTTTAACTTTTAACTGTTGTAAAAATCCAGAATTTGGTCAATATTCTAATTACTATTTAACTATAATTCAGGTAAAATATTCTTATACTGTCTAACAGAAAAAAATTAATACGGTTATAGACAACTTTTGATATATTTAATTTATTTATTTATTTTTGCAGTGCGCGGGCCTCTCACTGTTGTGGCCTCTCCCGCTGCGGAGCACAGGCTCCGGACACGCAGGCTTAGCGGCCATGGCTCACGGGCCTAACCGCTCCGCGACATGTGGGGTCTTCCCGGACCGGGGCACAAACCCGTGTCCCCTGCATCGGCAGGCAGTCCCTCAACCACTGCGCCACCAGGGAAGCCCTGATATATTTTACTCAAAACATATAAAAGAAATATACAAACAAGTTCTACAAATAATACCAGCAGTAAGAAATACTTTTCATTTCCCTTTCAATAAAAAATAATTATTCTAATGCAAAGCTAATATACTGGACAAGAGATGGGCATAAAGCATGCCATTATCTTAATACGGCATCAGAGTTGAAAAGTCTGATTGCCTGCAGGTCTATAGGCTTTTCTTACTACATTAAACAAACACCACAAAGACTATTTCACATGCTAGTTTTCCTGTCCTGGAACTGATACTGTATGTGTGTCTTTTTCTCCCACTTCCTGTCTCCAAGCTTCTTCCTTATGTAGTCCAACTTATGAACCCAGGCCCTGGGCAGTGAAAGCATGGAGTCCTAACCACTGGACCACCAGGGAACTCCCTACATACAGTTTTTAAATCAACTTATTTCAATTCTTAAAATCTACTTAAGAAGAAAGCTTGCTCTAAAATTCTGATTTTTTCAAACAGGTAAACTAAGCACAATTTAAGGCCACAGGGCTTCCTGAAAGCCACAGAGACAAGAGACAATGAGATGTCACCCACTACAGTTATTTTCATGTAGTTTTTCTGTGCTTACTCCTACTACATTTATTTTAAGCGTTCCCAACTAAATGCCTATTTCTGTGATTAGAAAGAATGAAAGTCTGTAGTTACTTGACATATTCTTCTTTAGACAAACCAAAAGGATTCAGAGGAACAAAAAGAAAAAGGCTGACAAGACACCTCCAAAATTTTTAAGGGGGCAGAAGATGGGGTTGCCTTTGATAAAACTGTAAAGATGCACCTAGCCATAGACACCCAGGTTAATTTAATTACATGTTAACTCTTAATTAGACATATGTAGATTTTGTTTTGGATTAGCCACAGCCAATGTTTAATCCAAACTGGCTCTATTTTTAGGACTCCATACAACCAGCTATTTTATTTCATAAATTTGGTGCAAAAAATAAGCAATATATGTTAAACAAATAGATGGCTGAATATAAACTCAAAAGTTAACTTTAGGACTTCCCAGACGATCCAGTGGTTAAGACTCTGCACTTCCAATGTAGTGGGCGCAGGTTCGATCCCTGGTCGGGGAGCTAAGATGCCACATGACTCACAGCAGGGCACCCCCCTCCAAAAAAAAGTTAACTTTATCTAAACTGAAAGAAGATTTAGGGAAGTAATCTACTGAGGGGGAAGGGATAAAATAAGAAAAGGTTTTGGATTATCCAAATCACAACTCCCTCCCATTACTTTTTCATCCATTTCCCCTCATTCATTCTGTAAACCTTTACAGGATATAGAATCAAGGGCTAACTGCAGCTCCAAAGGAGCCAGGACCCCTTTTCAGCAATCTGGTGAAGTCTATGGACTCCTTTTCAGAATAATGTTTCTAAATGCACAAAATAAAATAAATAGGAATTAAATGGAAACAAATTATACTGACACAGTTATTAAATGTTTTAAGTTTTTGTGATATAGTAATGTCTTTATTAACATTAAATAATACCTAACACTGAGTTTAATAACTATTTCCCAGTCATGATTAATATAAGCCCAATTTTGAGATCTCTGCAACTATAATAATCATAAATTACCTGTGAATTTACACTGAGAACTAAGTCAGTCATACTGCTAATCTACTGGTTTTTTGTTGGCTACTTTCATATAATGGGGGGCAATGCTTAATTCACTTTCAGGTTAGTGAAAAGATGTAATTTTTCCCCCTGCATCTAAATTCAGGGACCAAAAAAATAATAATAATAAAATTTAAAAAGGGAATCCCGTGGCAGTCCAGTGGTTAGGACTCCGCACTCTCACTGCTGAGGGTCTGCGTTCAATACCTGGTCAGGGAACTAAGATCCCACCACAAGCTGCACAGCACAGCCGGAAAAAAAAAAGGTTCAGGGACCCTGAGCCAGCCTAATCATCTTTGGCTGTGATCAAAGTAAACAATGGAGGGCTTCCCTGGTGGCACAGTGGTTGAGAGTCCGCCTGCCGATGCAGGGGATGCAGGTTCGTGCCCTGGTCCAGGAAGATCCCACATGCCGCGGAGCGGCTGGGCCTGTGAGCCATGGCCGCTGAGCCTGCGCGTCCCGAGCCTGTGCTCCTCAACGGGAGAGGCCACAACAGTGAGAGGCCCACGTACCGCAAAAAAAAAAAAAAAAAAAAAAGTAAACAACGGAGAAACAAATCTCAATTAAAATTACTTTAAGATAGTAGGAAAGGATATTATGAGCTAATTTAATTTCAATAAATTCTTCAACTCCTGTAGCCTGAATTAAAACAAGTTCTTAACAACATGATAGACAAAAAGAACTGATAGGGAACTACAGAAATAAAATACGTTCAACTTCAATCAAGGACTTAAAATAAATGCTTCTGTGGAATTTATGTATTTAAATTTTTATGTTGAAAAGCAAAGGGACTCCCTAAATGACCAAGGCAGAGAAAGAAAACAGACATACAGCAGCAAAGGGCTGCACACAGGAAAGTGTGTAACATTAAGGCCCCCTCCTCCCCCAAACTTCTCACCAGCTAAATACTGTGAATAGTTTGGCAGAAACATTAAGTGTATCATTTATAAGGACTTCACAACTAGACTCTCATCAATCCCACATTTAGTCATTTGAAATGCACTGCTAGGAATCTGTTCACCAAAGCTGTAACAATTAAGGGGGATGGAGGATGATTAATTTCCCAGTCATACAGACAGAATAGAAACTTGTTTTTATAGATAAAACAAGCTATATTTTGTCTACTATTACATGTTGCTTTTAAACTTTTTTAAGGACTTGGAATGTCACCATTTCACAATCAAGTTTTAAAGATTACAAAAAAGAACTTAGTTCTTCCAAAGGGCATTAAACATTCTGAGTTGACATAACACCTCAAAATATTACATTCTAAAATCAATATAATTATAGAGGAAAAGAGGACATCTGATAAAAGGGGGGATGAACCCAGGGATAATGGATATACTCTGAACACCAAAGAATTTTATTTCTCTGTACTTGCTTCAATCACAATATAATGAACAAATCTTTTAACTATTTACATCAATTTTGCTTTTACCTTCCTATTGGCTAAGAATTGTATCTAAGTATTTCAACTATTTGAACATGTACTCAGAGAAGGGCAATAAAAACACTTGGTTGTCTCTGCAATGTGCACAAAGGAAGACCTGACCCTGTTCTTACAGGATGACACCAAAAGGCTCATCATTTGGTCATATCTTCAAAAAAAGTTGATGCTGTTTTTCATAAATCAACATAATCTGATTCTTAACACAATGTCCCTTCCGCTTTTCCCAAGTTAGGCACTCTCATAGTCCAAGTTTGTCTTCTCCGAAATACTGAAAGAGTCTCCTAACTGGAATCTCTGTCTTTCCTATTCTAAGTCCCCAGATGCCTTCCTAAAGCAGATTTCAACAAGATATTTCCCTTCTCAATCCTTCAAAGGCTCATCTCTGCATAAAGAAAAAAACCCAAAAACATTAGCGTGGTTAAGTCATACTAAATTATTTGCTGTTCTCAAAACATTCTTCCACCCACTCGTATCTCTTCAAGTTGTTCCTTCTGCTCACAATGTTCCCTGTCTAGCCTAAAATTCGTCTCTTCTTGTTGAAGAGAAGAATACATATCCTTCACAGCCCTAAATCATAAAAACTGCCAGCCCTAAGTATGGATCAGGCAGCTGACAGAAGAGAAAATATCCTCTATGGTTGTAATTTAGTCCCCATGTAGATTTTCCAAGCTCATCCTGCCTTTGTGGCAGTTATCTTTCTAAATGTAAATATTCAGAAGCATATAACTGTTTCTTTTGATTATGTAAATAGGGAATTATCTCCATCAAATTCATCAAATCACCTCTGGGTTCAAGCTTCTGAGCCCACAATGCCAAGGGCCAGATCTCAAACCACTGTAACTCCCACCAAAGTACAATGCCATCCTGAAAGCCGTGAATTATGTTTCACCTCTAACTTCTACACTGCCACAATTGGTTGACTTCTCAAAAAGGTTTGATCCAGTGGAATGCAGTGCCATTCCTTTAATGAGGTAGGTTTGGGGAAAATGACTAAAAACTTGAGTATCTTAGACAATTCTATGTAGGAGAAAGTGAATCATGACAAGATTTTATAATCAGTTTATAGAATTCAAATGAATACTGTCAATCATTTAACTCAATAATATACCAAATGAAATCAAAAGTTTTACCCATGTCACAGAGCTGCAAAGCCGAAGCCAGAAACTAACTCTCCTGAATTCCTAAACTAAGTGCTTGTTTCATTATAATATGCTACATCTTCTAGAATGTTTGAATTATATCTAGATAGACAGAGGTATAAAATGTTTCCATTTATTATTTTGAATTTGAAAATTTAGGAGGCCTAAAAGGAGCCATTTATCAATTCCATGATCATTTACTTTTCTTAAATTAATTCTAAACAGGCAATACTAAAGGAAAAATAATCTGGGCATTTTTAATCAGGTTGAAGAATCTGTATCTTGCAAATTTAAAACACACACCACCTGGGACTTCCCTGGTGATCCAGTGGTTAAGAATTGGCCTTGCAATGCAGGGGATGATGGTTGGATCCCTGGTCGGGGAACTAGGATCCCACATGCCTCGGGGCAACTAAGCCCTCACACGCCCCAGCTACTGAGCCTGCGCACTCTGGAGTCCTCGCAACACAACTAGAGCGAAGCCAGCACGCTGCGACGAAAGATCCCACGTGCCGAAACTATGACCCGACGCAGACAAAAAATAATAAATAAATAATATACACACCACCTAAATTTAAAACTAGAATATCTGAGATTAACAGATTGAATAACAATCACTAGAAATGGGAAATACTCAAAAGACTATCAACATGTGAAGTACTGAATAGCAGTAATAATTATAGCTAGCAGTTATTAAAGGTTGTATTTATTTAACATATATGGGTATCAAGCTAAGCACTTTACATATTTTTTCATTTTAATATTCAAAATAACTTTATGAAGCATGGTTCTTATAAAAGATGAGAAAGCTGAGTCCTAGAGAGCTTAAGTAACTTGTCCAAAGATTGTAAAAGTAGTATACTGTCTACCTTGATCTATTATTTTTCAAAACCCATATACCTAACTTCTAAGCTGTTTATTGTTAAGATTATTTTCAATTTATTATTTTCATCTTTGGAATAAAACTCCTTTGTAAAAAAAATTCCCAACTAATGAAATGAGCTTACTCAGCCTTAGTGAACAGCAAAGTTACAACCTGAATTTAAAGAAAGCTTTCCTACTTGAGCTTATAAATTGACTACCAGCTTGATGTTAAAATTAGTTAAAATATACATAAGTTAATTTATACATTGATAATAAGTGTGTCAACAATATATTTCACCAATACATCTTTACCCAAACAGCGCTTTTACAAATTTTCAACCAAATAATAGAAATAGTATTATATACCTAAGAAATTAAGAACTTTTAAAAGTTCATTACGTGGCACAAGATTTGTTTCATTCAACTAACGTTACTACTTTTCTTCCTTTTTGGCAATTTTAATGTTGAGCAACTGGAGAATGAAACAGTATTTGCAAATCATCATTTAGCTTTAAGTACTTGGGAGAATGGTTAATTCAATGGCCACAATGCTAATCAAAGTTTCTTCATTCATTATACACATGATCCAAGATTACTTTCTTTTTAAAATATTACTATACTAAAAATCAGTACCACTGAAAGTAGCAAATTTGTAACAATTTATTCAACAGCTCATCTGTTACAACAAAAGGCTGTTAACCTACCTGTCACTGCTGGTACTACTGCTGCTGCTGATTGAATCACTACTGGAGGATCTACTCCTAGAGCCGCTGCCGCTAGGGGACCTTGCGGGTCTAGACGCTTGGCTAGCCAGCCTCTGAGGAGACTGATTTCTAGACTGGGATGAATGTGGTGAGCGACTCCTGCTGTGCTGGTAATTCCGCTCTGGCCTTCTGCCTCGTACCTCCCGGGTAATATCATCCCTGTAGATATCCCTGTGTACCACACTGGGCAGTGTAAACTGCTCCCGAGCCCTAGGTTCGTATCGGGGATCATGAGCATCAAAACGGTTTGGACTTCGACTCCGAGAAGTATAATAGAGCCCATGTTGTAAAGTCCGCTCGCGAGGATCTCTATAGTAATCCTGATCGTAATGTCTCGTCCGATCAAATCCTCCCGTCCCCCGTTCATGGTGTCCATAGGCACTATGTTCATAAGCACGCTCCCTGTTATCTGAAGCCCTGCATTTAGGAGGGGGGGAAAAATATTTAATCAATCAGAAAGGGGAAAGCAAAACTAAAAGCAAGTCATGCAAACATTCACTTGAGCATTGTCTTTGTCTTTGCAACTGGTCATTTTCTAAACAGCATTAACCTACTTAGTAAGCAAACACTAATAAGCTTAACATTTTACTTGACTCTAAAACTTATTTTCACAGCTGAGAAATCCCTGTTGTAACTGTATATTGGACTTTCATGACTAGTGTTCTGCAAGTCAGTTGTTCTTTTTATTAGGGATTTTCTGGCTTGTAAACAGAAATATACATATGCCATCTCCTTTTTATTTTAAATTTAATGGAACAAGTAGAGACTTTCATTTTAATATGAAAGTTTTCTATACTTTCATCTGATTAAAATATATACCAAACTTTATTTACTTTGCAAGTGTATTTCAGGCAAAATTTCCATGATCGATTTCTCACACAGACATGAAAGCCCCATTGCAATGCATGCCCATGTCCCAGAAATAGGAGGGCATTTTCAAAGAAGTACAGAAAAAAATGTTAAGTGTAACTTTTTCTTATTAACTTTCAACTTCTTGGGTAATTATAAAAATTACTAAATTATGTAAATTGTTGTTCCCAAACAATCACATTTAATAATAAAAATGGAATTTTAAAAAGAAAATCAAACCAAAAAACCACTTGGGATATAAAAATATTGGGCTGCCACATGCTAGTCTATGATGAACTTAACTAATTAAAGAATAATGGTTATTTTATTTTCTGTGCTATCAAATTCCACATAATTTTTAAAATGCCTATTCCATGATTCAATGTGTTAATGTATTACTTAATGGTTACAGGAAATACATTCTCTTAGGGTTCAGCTATATTCAAATTGCCTCTGATGAAATAAGTCAACTTGGGAAACCGTTAAGATACGCTAAAGACTGCTATCAGCAATGGTTTAACTTTAAAAAATTTTCCTGTAGGGCATGAATACTTGTCAATCGAAGAGTACAAAAACTGTTGCATGTACAATTACACACATGCAATTACGTATTAATATTAAAAACCGATTCCAATCCTACAAAGAAATCTTAAGTTCTCTACTTAAGAGAGTTCCTAAAAGACAATTTCACTTGAATCTCAAACATGAGGTTGAGTCTCTTCTCAACCTTACCTTTGGGTCTATCTTCTATCAAAAGTGATTAAGGAATTATGAAAGACATAGAAGAATTAGAATCTCTCCAATAAAGAATATGTGGCAAAATCTTACAACTAATACTATGTCCCCAATACGTGCTTAGATTCCAAATCTCTCCACTAACCTTCATTTTCACCCACCATTTCACTTAGCAACCATACCTTCTCCTAGGCTGTTTTTTCTTTTTACTGCTATTATTAAAAGCAACTGGCATGGCAAAAATTCAGTATTATCTTTCCTACTTAAATATATTAAATGACTTTCTCCTTTTTTATTCACTATTTCTGGAATTTGAATAGATATTTCAACTTCTAACAAACAAGAGGTGTTCCTTTGAGACAAGAGAAAATTTCATAAATAATTCCATTAGTACCCTATCAAATGTTAATCAGTAAGAGCTGTTATTAATGATATAACAGAAGCAACAGGCAATAGTTCTAGGAGAATTACTGCTACAGCTGATATTTTATAAATATGCAAAGTTCTTAACCATTAGGAAGATATAGAAGGCAGGCACAAGAGCTAGCAGAGCTGAAATCTAATAGCTATTCTTTGATTCATCTATTAGTACTAAATGATTCTAGAGTTAGTGGGAAAAAAAGAAAGTTTGACTTGGGTTAGAAGAGGGGCTAATATACACAGGTCAGGACATACCAACCTTTTCCAAGTGTGGAAACACGACCTATAATCCCAATTAAATCTAGGGAGAGAATTGTGAACATAACTTCCCCAATTTTGGCCCCTCTTATGGGGGTAATCCACCTTCTTAATGGGTAAGGGTGTCAAATGATATTTAGATGAACCACAAGGAAAAAAAAAATCTTAATGACCAGATAAAATAATTCCACTGGAAGCAAGCAGTCCCAGACAAACTGTAACTCTCAAACCCCCAGACTTCTTTCTTGAGATAGCAGAAAATTATAAATTGATCCACATTCACAAAAATGTCCAGCCCTAAGTATGAATCAGGCAGCTGACAGAAGAGGAAATATCCTCTACAATTCCACCAAATGAGGAAGGCACAGTTGCTCGCCAACAGTTCACCTTTGTAGCCATCCAGCACAGTCAATTTTGATCGCTGTATCCACAACTGATCGTCACCATGTGTTCAAAGCTAAAGTACCTTTAATTGGACAGCAACTTGCTTAAGAAACAAGATAGTAATCCTCTTCTCCTGGGCTAATGGAATCTTGACTGCACGACATCCCATACATTCCAGCAAACAGAAAAGAATGGCTATATTCCAGGATTTAGGAACGTCCATCATCTCAATTTTTCCCCATTCCATCAAGGAGTATAATTCCAACATGGAAACTGTGTAGATCCAAAATGGAAAAATGAAGCATTGCCTTCACTCTTCTTCATCCAAGTACACATTTCCAGGTTAAAGTATTGTTTGTAGAATCCAAGAGGTTGAATCGTATGGTCTGCTAGGTTTTTTGGTGACAATCCAATTCGTTTGTACACTTTGTGTAGTGAAAACTGAGAAGCAGATATCAAATTCTAAAAGAATCTGTAGGCTCTAATATTCCAGAAATATTCCATATAGTACAACCACAAAATCTGTAGCCAAGTAGCTCCATCAGGTAGAAGGGATATATCCAAGGAAAGACTTAACATTATCCAAGAGAAGGAATAATTAATTCTAGAAGACAGGTAACTCCAAAAATGATGCTGCAATACAAAATCTTCCACCACTTTATATCTCAGGAGTAGATATCCAACCAGCTGCAGGAAATATCCTCTACGATTCCATAAGATACCAGCCACTGGGATAGAAATCACTTCCGTTTCCAACCCAAAATAGGAAACATTGAGAATGCCCAAAACTTTAAATCCATCTGGGGCCCCTAAATACGAGTTTCTGTTTCACCATATCAAATACAAAATACCTGCCTACAGAAACCTTGGAACTTACCCATCAAGTCTCCGCTCATAACGTCCTTCTCGTGCATGAAGTGATGGTGGGGGGCCATAAGCAGGCCCTCCACCACCTCCTCTGAACCCAGAAACCTCTCTACTACGAGATGCTATGGAAACTGTATCATCCAATCCCCGAGCAGCGCTCGGAATGGTGCCTGGTTCATTATAATCCGTGCGTAGGTCTCTATCTCCCATTTTGTTGACTGAGTTGTGAGCCTTCTGTGCACTTTTGATGTCCACAAAATCCACAAAGGCAGCCACTCCTCCTTCAGAACCCCTCTTGGGGAGAATTTTGACACTTTCCACGCGGCCATATCTGAAAAAAAATAAAGTCAACGTTATTGTTGCATAGTAATAATTTTCCAAAAATAGTTTTAAAAACTGTTTATTTTTAAACAATTTACATTATGCATGTATGGGGGAGGGGTTGCGAGTTAATTTAAAATGGCTTTTAAACTCACATTTTTCTTTTTTGAGGCAAATATTTACAAACATTTTGTTTTTTGTTTTTTTTTTAATTTATTTATTTATTTATTTATTTTTTTACTGTGTTGAGTCTTCGTTGCTGCGCGGGGGCTTCCTCTCGTTGCGGAGAGCGGGGGCTACTTTTCATTGCCTTCAGTAGTTGTGGCTCGCAGCCTCTAGAGCGCAGGCTCAGTAGTTGTGGCACACGGGCTTAACTGCTCCGCAGCATGTGGGAGCTTCCCCGACCAGGGCGCGAACCCTGCGTGTCTCCTGCATTGGCAGGCAGATTCTTAACCACTGCGCCACCAGGGAAGTGCCTTACAAACATTTTTACCACATTATTTTATTGCTCTAACTTTTTAAATATAGTATTTACTATAAACTGCCTTTTACCTTCCAGGAACACTTAGCTGAAATGACTCTCAGAAGTTTTTAGGAATTTTTACATTCTAAAAAAGGATATTATACCTAAGATAATCAAAGTAACTTACCAATCTTAAGAGATTTTCATTAAAGTAAAAACTGTAGCTAAAAATGGCTGCTTTACAGATCTCATTTTAATTTAATTCATTAAGTGAAAATGATCTTAGTGAAAAAATGAGATGACTTCAAACACTCCTTACTGGAAGGCAAAATAAATTCAAATATTTTGTGCATTTGCAAGTGTGTCTAGTTTTTAATGTAATCTTTTGCCATTTAATTCTCTTTTCCAGGGGATTAAAAGAAAAAGTGTTAAAATTTATAATTTATGTATAATTGTTATTTATATAAGTTAATAAATCTTCTGACAGACTCTTACGTATACTTATAATTTGGCATTTTAGAAAGAAGGGCACAGTACTTTTAAATATAGCACTCTTACATGCTGAAAATCCAAGATCATAATTTTTTGTAAAATTTATGGCTGCACTGGGTCTTCGCTGTTGTGCACAGCCTTTCTCTAGTTGTGGTGAATGGGGGCTACTATTTGCTGCAGTGCGTGGGCTTCTCATTGTAGTGGATTCTCTTGCTCTGGAGCACAGGCTCTAGGCACACAGGCTTCAGTAGTTGTGGCACACAGGCTCAGTAGTTGTGGCACAGGGGCTTAGTTGCTCTGCAGCATGTGGGATCTTCCTGGACCAGGGCTCGAACCCATGCCCCCCGCATGGGCAGGCGGATTCTTAACCACTGTGCCACCAGGGAAGTCCCCAAGATCATAATTTTACACTTCCCCTGAAGAAGCTGACAACATTATCAGAAAGCCGAACTTTCCTTTTATATCCTCCAGTATGATTTAAGTTACTACCTCTCAGAAGGGAAACATAATCCTAAAATGCAGTTTCATCAGGCCACTGAACTAGATGTAACGAAATTACTTGGGGTAAATTAACTGATGAAAGGATCGCTTAAATTTGGGGGAAAAATAGAAACTGAAATAGTTCTTTCCATACAAACATTAAAAAAAATACCTTCCAATGTATCTGACAAAGGACTTGTATCTAGAATATAAGAAATCTTACAACTCAACCCATTTTTTAAAAATAGGGAAGATGGGCTTCCCTGGTGGCTCAGTGGTTAATAATCTGCCGGCCAATGCAGGGGGCACGGGTTCGAGCCCTGATCTGGGAAGATCCCACATGCCTCAGAGTGGCAGCTGCTGAGTCTGCGCTCTGGAACCTGTGAGTCACAAGTACTGAGACCCACGTGCCTAGAGCCCGTTCTCCACGACAGGAGAATCAACCGCAATAAGAAGCCTGCGCACCGCAGCGAAGAGTGGCCCGCGCTCGCCACAGCTGAAGAAAGCCCACGCGCAGCAGCGAGGACCCAACATAGATAGATAGATAGATAGATAGATAGATAGATAGATAGATAGATAGATTTGTAAAAAAAAAAATTAAAATTAAAAATAGGGAAAACACTTCACCAAAGAAGAAATACAGATGGCAGATAAGCACAGAAAGAGATGCTCAAAATCAGTAGTCATAGGGAAATACAAATCAAAACCACAATAAAATACCACTTCACACCCACTAGGATTGCTATTGGAAAAGAGAACAGAACAGAACAAAACACATATTGGCAAAGATATGGAGAAATTTGAAACCTCCTGCATAGCTGGTGGAACTGTAAAATGGCGCAGCCACTGTGGAAAGTGGCATTTTTCTCCAAAAGTTAAGCACAGAATTACCATATGACCCGGCAATTCCATTCCTAGGTATATACCCAAGAGAACTGAAAACTGGGGCTCAAAAAGATACATTGCACAAACGTTCACTGCATCATTATTCACAAAAACCAAAAGATGGAAACAACCCGACTGTCCATCAATGGATGAATGGATAAACAAAATGTGGCATATACAAACAATGGAATATTATATTAAAACATAAAAAGAAATGAAGTTTCGATACACACTACAACATGGATAAACCTTGAAAACATCATATTAAATGAAATAAGCCAGACACAAAAGGACAATTAGTTTATGACTCCACTTACATGAAGTATCTGGAATAGACAAATTCATGGAGACAGAAAGTAGAACAGAAGTTAACAGGGACTGGGGAGACACAGAGTTTTTGTGTGGGATGAAAAAAATTCTAGAAATAGATAGTGTCAATGGTTACATAACATTGTGAATGCACTTTTTTTTTGGCCACGCCAAGCAGCTTGTAGGATCTTAGTTCCCCGACCAGGGATCAAACCTGGGCCCTGGCAGTGAAAGCGCCGAGTCCTAACCACTGGACTGCCAGAGAATTCCCTGTGAATGCACTTAATGCCACTGAATTGTACACTTAAAAATGGTTAAGATAATAAATTTTGTATATTTTAACACACACAACTTATCACTAAGCCCAAGACTACATAGGTTCTTCTATTAGAAAGAAGAAAAAAAGAGGGAAGCATCAGCCAATTCCCCATCAAAAAAGTCAGTTAGCCAAAGCGTAATACAGGGAAAACAAATATTTAAGCTTAAATTCTTAATAACAAAGAGCTAAATGCAATACTGAAAAGAAGGACCAAATACTTAATGCATAGATTATGCATGCAGAACAAAGTCAAATGGCCCTCCGTCCTCAAAAGGGTGGGCTCACGGTTCCCATAGTTTTTACATAAGGAGAGTACACTCTGGAAACAAAATACGAATTTATCTCCAAATTTAACATAAGAGAACTTTATCAGGTATTACATTACTCTTCTATACTAAAAAAAAAAAAAACCTGTTAACTCTTCACAGCCATGAGAACTCAGCTGGTAAATGTAAATGTGATGTCCTGATTTTATCTACTCTTTCCAAAACAACACAGTTCCTATAGTATTCAAGTATTCCTTAAGTATTCAAATGAAACATTTACTGACATCTACTAATTAAAAAAGAAAAAAGAGCAAAAATAATAAAACCACAGTTAAATAGTATTTCTTTTTTTTTAAACATAAAGCCTTAGTTACAGGTTTTCAGAGAACCTATGGAATAGTCTCCAGTAATATGCACAAAATATTTTCTTAAATTACATAGTCAAAGGTTGTAGTAATAAGTAAACTCATTTGTAATTTTTAAAGAATCAAGAAAACCTTTTTTTTTAAAAATAAGAACATAAAATTAAGAAAGTGTGCTTGATTGCTACAAGCTGCAGTATATAACAATCTAATGGGTTTGTCTTCAAAAACACAATCAAAAAACAACATTAAATTGGTTTCTGTTTGGTCAAAAATATTCACCATCAAAAAATATTAAACTGATCAACATACACTATAATTCTTCTACGTTTTTAAGAGAGAATTTTAAAATAACCCAAAACAATGCCAGATTTGCTGAGATGTTTGGTCTTTCAACATGTGACTATTTATATAGTCAAATTTATATAGTCCTTAGCATCTCCTTGAAGAATATAATTGCAGTGTATTAATGGCCTCACATTTTACATTTGAGAGCATCGTGATATACTCTAATGTTTTTCCTCCACTATGAGAAAAGAGTAGGGGTTCTAATCCCGAATCAGTATTCTTAATTTTATGGTTCTTAACAGGCACTGTTGTAGGCACTTGATGCATATCAGGGAATAAAACAAAGATCCCTAGTCTCATGGAATTGATTTATTTACAATTTTCAGCTCCTTGATATGTGAAAAGAAGATTCCTCCTATTCTAAACTTTTCCTCAACTCTACAAGAAACTTACTTTGTTAATTTCCAAAGCAACACCAAATACATAAAGCTAAAGATCATTAGTATGCTAAAACCCAATGAATTCTCTCAATACCCTTTCTTTCTAAAAGTTACTACATTCATCTTTTATTAGCTGGTTTATCAATAAGAATGCAATTATTAATTTTAATCCTACCTTTTTTTGCAAGTGACCCTACTAATAATAAGCAATAACAAAGAATAGCCACTATTCATTTTCACACAAGTCCTCCTACTACAGAAAACAATCCTCCCCAAGTCATTCTTGAAACATTTACCTGTTATTCAGGATAGACTTACGGAATTGTAATGAGGAGAATATCTGCCTCTTTGAAGAGGCATGCAATTAACCTAAAACACCCATTCATCTAAAACCCAATACATCACTTTCCAAAGATTACGTATTTTATCAAACTATCAATTCTTTGCGTATTGCCCACTTTTCCACCCTTCCACACCATCATGGCTAAGCTGTTCCTTATTCAAAAGAAAACTATCAATAAGTATGAATAGACAGAAAGCGAAAAGCAAATGAGCATGCTGTAAGGGATAAAAAGGCCTAAGAGATGAGTATTACAGTCTGGTTGGGTGACCTATAATAGCAGAAACAATAAATGTTTATGTTTACTTATTATTATTATTTTTTTTTTTTTTTGCCATATGCGGGCCTCTCACTGCCGTGGCCCCTCCCGCCGCGGAGCACAGGTTCCAGACGTGCAGGCTCAGCGGCCACGGCCCACGGGCCCAGCCGCTCCGCGGCATGTGGAATCCTCCCGGACCGGGGCACGAACCCGCATCCCCTGCATCGCCAGGCGGACTCTCAACCACTGCGCCACCAGGGAAGCCCACTTATTTTTTATATTATGAAAATATTCAAAATCATTCCTCTTCCAAACTCAGACCGTTGGGTCATAAATATACCCATTACAACCACCAAATTATCTGCAATAATGCAGTAACATCAACACTTATTTATATAACCCTTTCATAGTAAAAAATTTTTATGAAGGAATTACTAATTTATAAATCAACCACTTGATCCTATATTTAAACCAAAAGACTGGTTTCCCCTCTGTATTAGACCTTTATTTTATTTTCTATACCAGTGACTACAAATACTTCAAGAATGCCAAAAGGCAGAATCCCCTAGAAACTTAAATAATGCATCATAACAGCATTTAAACTGGAACTGGCCACATTTTTCCTACATAATCACAGATCAAAATTTTTATTGTGATAAAATATAACATAAAATTAGCTATTTTAACCATTTTTAAGTGTACAATCCCAATCTTTTCAAATTAATCACGGCTATTTCTTATCAACATAGTAGAGGTAGACATTAAAGCTACCTCATTCACAATTACTGATACCGCCCATACTTCAAACCATTAAATGTAGTAAGTAGCTCAGAATCATATACTCAGATGGCAAAACTCCTGCAATTTGGACATAACCAAATAAGATAGTAATATTTTTAATATGTCATATGTCTCATTATATCAGTTAAAATAAGTTAAAATCCAAAAGAAGAACTTGTTTTAACAATTATCTAGAATGACAAAGATAAATTTAAATTGTTAGCATGACAATGATAAATTACAAGTTAACAGTTTTACTCTATCCAAAGACAATGATCAAAAATTGATATAAACCCAGAAAATAGAAAATATTTGCAAATTATTTATCTGATAGGAGCTCTTACAACTCTACAATGAAAAAGATATAATCCAATTTAAAAACAGGCAAAGGATATAGACAATTTCTCTAAAAATATATACAAACAGCCAATAGCCAATAAACACACAAAAATTTGCTTAACAACATTAGACTTTAGGAAAACAAAAACCAAAACCACAATGAGATACCACTTCACACGAAATAGAATGGCTAGAATATTGATAAAAACGACAGACAATAACAAGTATAAGGAGAAATCTAAACCCTAATAAATTGCTGGTGAGATTGTAAAATGGTACAGCCACTTTGGAATTCAATTTGGCAGTTCCTCAAAATGTTAAACTTAGAATTACCGTATAAGCCAGCAATTCTACTCCTGGGTATGAACTGAAAAGAGAAGTCCACATAAAAACACATACAGAAATGTTCACAGTATCATTATTCATAATAGCCAAAAAAATGGAAACAAACCAAATGTTCAACTGCTGAGTGGAGTTTTTAAAATGTGGTATATGTCCATACAATGGAATGTCATTTGGCAATAAAAAGGAATGAAGTTCTTATACATGCTACAACATGGATGAACCTCGAGAACACTATAAGGGAAAGAAGCCAATCACATATTTTATGATTCCATATATATGTGAAAGGGCCAAAATAGGCAAATACACAGAAATAGAAAATAGATTAGTGGATTCCAGGAGCTGGGGAGAAGGAAGAATGGGGAATGACTGCTAATGGGTATGGGGGTTTCATTCTGGAGTGATGGAAATGTTCTGAAATTAGTGGTGATGGCTGCATAACTCTGCAAATATACTAAAAACAACTGTACACTTTTCCAAGGAAAAATTTTATGCCATGCAAATTATATCTCGT
This sequence comes from Phocoena phocoena, assembly GCF_963924675.1. Lineage (NCBI taxonomy): Eukaryota > Metazoa > Chordata > Mammalia > Artiodactyla > Phocoenidae > Phocoena > Phocoena phocoena. The sequence goes on along the minus strand of NC_089219.1, from coordinate 12,145,301 downwards.
TAAAACTGTTATTAAAAGAAAAAAGACAAAAAATAGTACCTGTCACTGTCTTTTATATTTATTTATTTGGCTGTACCGGGTCTTAGTTGTGGCATGCGGGATCTTTAGTTGCGGCATGTGGATCTAGTTCCCTGACCCAGGGACTGAACCTGGGCCCCCTGCACTGGGAGCACAGAGCCTTAGCCACTGGACCACCAGGGAAGTCCCTGTCACCTCTTTTAATACAACAGATTTTACAAGTCCTTTAGTCACAAGTGTCTGCGTTATCTCAATACAAATCAACTGCCTGCCATGTTTCCTGTAAATGGGCACATTTAAGGAAGACATTTTCTATTTCAAGCATGCCTGCCTGGAAAGATAAGTAACCCATTAGATGACAGCCAAAACCTATCTTCACTTCATGGAGATACAGAATTCTTTCGGGAAATCTACTGTGAAATAAATTTATGTATAAAAGATTTTAAAATTATTCTTAAATAATTAATATATTTCCCTTTAATCACTTTATCTTTGGAGTAAGTACAAATGATTACTAAAGATGAAAAAAACAGACTCAGAATCCCTAAAGCCAGCAAAGCACAGTCAAACACAGGACCCTAGCCTCATTTTAGAAAAAGCTAAAATCGTAAAATGTTTCTCTACTTGGAGGAATGGGGGAGAGGTGGAAAAAGAAGGGCGGGGGGAGAATGATTTGTAATATTTTGATTTGTGTTCTCTCTCTGCCAAAAATAAATAAATAAATAAATATATATTAGTTTGTTGTAGTCTGGGAAAGACTCTCAGCCTGAGATAAAATCCCTATGTCATAAAAGAAAAGACCATATAAATTAAACCACATAAAAATTACAGCTCCTAAATAGCAAAATACAGTCAAAAGACAAATGGGGAAAAATACTTGCACATGAGAAATCAGCGATTTCCTAAATATAAAAATTCTTCCAAATCAAGGGAGACAGAGGTCCAAACAAAACACAGGCAAAATACCCAAATAGGAAATTTTTTTTTAATATTTATTTTATTTATTTATTTGGTTGCGTCAGGTCTTAGTTGCAGCAGGCTGGCTCCTTAGTTGTGGCATGCGAACTCTTACTTGAGGCATGCATGTGGGATCTAGTTCCCGGACCAAGGATCGAACCCAGGCCCCCTGCATTGGGAGCACGGAGTCTTAACCACTGCGCTACCAGGGAAGTTCCAGGAAATTCTTTAAAAATACACCCATACACACAAAATGGTAAACAAAAGCTGCTCAATTTCCACCCAAAATTTCAAAAATCCAAATAAAAAAAAAATGCCATGCAACACAAAGACCTAAATTTAATAATACCCAGATATTAGCTAGAGTCTAAGAAAATAAATACTTTCATAACACTGTCTGCAGGGAGTATAAATTAGAGAAACCTCTTAGGAAGACATTTGATAGACTGCTTAGTAAGCAACACTGCTTATAACAGTTTAAAAAAAAAAAAAGAAAGAAAGAAAAAAAAGAAGAAGAAAAAAAAAAAGGAACGCACCATTCCACTTTCTCTATGAATTTGACTGCTCCAGGAAGCTAATGTAAGTAGACTCATACAATATTTGTCCATTTGTGACAGCCTTATTTCACTTAGCATAAAGTCTTCAAGGTTCATCCATGTTGAAGCATGTGTCAGAATTTCCTTTCCTAACATAATATTGTAAATCAACAATACTTCAATTTAAAAAAGAAGAATTCCCTTCCTTTCTAAGGCTGAATAATACTCCGTGATATGTATTTTGTTGTCACACATTCTGTTTACCTTCCATGGGTCATGAACACTTAGATTGCTTCTATCTTTTGGCTATTGTAAATGCTTGTATGAACATAATACATTACTTTTTTAAGATGAGAAATGATTTATTGACTCTAATTAGAAAAGGTTTAAGAAAACTTGAACACTGAAGATAAGCTTAATTCAACCAACAAAACTACAGTCAGCTGTTTATCAAATCCATGGTTAGTGCCTAGATTCCTGTACATGAAAACTTGATGACTACAACTCTTGGGAAAAGGCAATGTTTTCAGTAAAGCTTTGAATGACAAAATTCTTCAGAACTATTAACGGCACCATTACTTCAGTGAAAAAATACGTATATGCATTATTTTGCACCAATCTAATGGTGCAAAATAACTATTTACTAGCTAAAATTAATTGTTAACAAAAAGAGAGTGCGCAACTGATATGTAAACCTCTGAAAGATTATCCAATTATAAGGAGAAAACAATCTGAAAGATTCTATGATCTTTAGACGTTACTGGCTACATAAAATAGGAAGCCTGAATCTTTTACACAATCTTAGAATTCATAAGGTACTTCTTCAGAGAATAGGAGGGAGGAGTTTACACTCTAAAAGTCAAAATATATAGTGCAGGGGACTCCTCTGGCAGTCCAGCAGTTAAGACTCTATGTTCCCAATGCAGAGGACCTGAGTTCGATCCCTGGTCAGGGAACTAGATCCCGCATGCCGCAACTAAAAGATCCCACATGCCGCAACTAAAGACCCCACACGCCACAAAATCCCACGTGCCATAAGACCGGGTGTATCCAAATAAATAAATATATATATATATATATATATATATATATATATATACACACACACACAGTACAGGAATACAGACAATGATGGTGGTCACTAAGTTAACTTTTGGACATTTCTTCTCACAATAATTAATGAACAACTTCATAAATGTGTCTGATTTACATAGTACTGAGAAAAGCTCAAGTATAATTGTAAAGAGAATGCAAATGACCATGATTAACCATTTCTTAAAGTAATGGCAGTAAATAAAACAGATGAAGAAAAAAAGGAGCAAGGCAAGTTGATCAAAAGGGGAAGGCTGGAGAAAACAAAGTTGAAGTAGCAGAAGCCAAGAAACTAACAAAAATCCACATCAAGAGTCTGGGGTATAAACACAAAGGACTATGAAAATGTGCTTCCTACCTGGCTTAATAGGACTATTACAGTACAACTGCTGAGAAGGAAATTAACTTCTACCTATGGCTTACTTCTTAGTAAAATAACAGTTTAAAAACAGACTTTGAGAAATTTATAAATTCCCTCTAATATTTCACTTGATTAGACTTCTATCCTTATTTCACAATATATGGTTACTTAGAACAGAATCAGGACAAATGTGATCTTTTTGTAATATACATAAATTCCATATTCTTTTCATCCACCACGGCATTTCTGTAAATCTTTAAAGACTACCGATATTTCCAGATTAAGGAAATGGGTCTTCTTTATCACTCTTTAATCTTAAAAGGTCTTTGGGTTTTTCTACTCACTTCCAATGGTTTATAAACTTTTAAATAATCATGCTTCCCAATAAAAACTCTGCATGAAATTAAGCCTATTAAATTAAGAAATAAGTCACCAGTCTCTATGCCAATCATTCCTGAAACTTGTTAAATATGCAAACTTCTCCAGTCAACACTTTAGTCATTAATTATAATCTCCAGAACTAAAAAGCTTTTCTTTACAAGCAAAACCTTTATACAAATTTCCAGTAAGATCAACACAAAGGAAATCAAATGTCATAACCCTGTGAGACCCCAAGCTGTGACGAAAGTTCCTTTTATACCTCTACTTTTAGAGCCGCATAGCAAACTTGCTGAAAAGGAATAATATGAGTCAAAAACCACCGTGGAAAGGGCTACTTCATTAAAAAAAAAAAAACAAAAAACAGGTATAAGTGACAAGAAAAACTAGAGTATATCATTATACACCTTAGATTAGTATAACAAAGCACAGACACCATTTTTTTAAATTAACTGCAATATAATTTAAAACTATTTGAAACTTTACAAATGCCACTTAAGTCTGAACCCAAAAAAGACTATTTTTGATTGATGAGCATAGCTGGTTAGGAGATGATTTATCTGAAAGGAACTGGTACACCAATGTTTTGTATGATGGCTACACAGTATTTCTAGATATTACGCTCTTTTATAATCCAACTAATCATCAAAATATACTTTTTAAAAATCTTCACAGCATTCCAGTGACCTTTATGCACTATGAAGAATGGCTAGAATAAGATTTTCTTTTCTTTTTTTTTGCATGAGAGAGCTTTTAATATTATACTTATTCATCTCTCACTTTACATTTTCAGTTATCAACGGAAACACCATTTGTATCAAAATCTGACACAGTGAGCATATACACAGGAGAGTCATGTATAGATTTTCACTGACCCCATAGAGATGTTACATGTCCCATTTTACACCTTGTTTTGTCATTTAATATTTTTCCATGCCAATAAAGACCCTTTGCCAGTTCTAACACGGTGTGCCCTAGAACAAGATTTTCTAAACTAAAAAGACCTTAGAAATCTTTTTTTTTTTTTTAATTTATTTTTTGGCTGCATTGGGTCTTTGTTGCTGTGCGCGGGTTTTCCCTAGTTGCAGCGAGCGGAAGCTACTCTTCATTGCGGTGCTCGGGCTTCTCGTTGCGGTGGCTTCTCTTGTTGCGGAGCTCTAGGCACATGGGTTTCAGTAGCTGCAGCACAGGGGCTCAGCAGTTGCAGCACGTGGGCCCTAGAGTACAGGCTCAGTAGTTGTGGTGCACGAGCTTAGTTGCTCTGCGGCATGGGGGATCTTCCCGGACCAGGTATCAAACCCGTGTCCCCTGCACTGGCAGGCGGATTTTTAACCACTGCACCACCAGAGAAGTCCCCTTATAAATCTTATAATCTGACCCATTCAATTCATGGGAGAAAATAAATGTACCTACTTTATATAATAAATGTGTTACTGGGAACTTCCCTGGTAGTCCAGTGGGTAAAACTCCACGCTCCCAATGCAGGGACCCCATGTTCAATCCCTCATCAGGTAACTAGATTCCACATGCATGCCTCAACTAAACAGTTCGCATGCTGCAACTAAGAGTCCACATGCTGCAACAAAGATCCCACGTGCCACAACGAAGATCCCAAGTGCAACAACGAAGATCCAGCACAGCCAAAGTAAATAGTTAAATAAATAAACGTTTTACTGAAGACTTAAGGTGTCTTAGTTGGTTTTTGTTTTTGTTTTTGTTTTTTTGGCCGCGCCGCACAACTTGCAGGATCTTAGCTCCCCAACCAGGGATTGAACCTGGTCCTTAGGCAGTGAGAGCACAGAGTCCCAACCACTGGACTGCCAGGGAATTCCCTGTCTTTTTTATATACAGCATCACATACTAACTGAATCTTAGATACTCTCTATAAATTGAGATTTTTGCAAATCTTGTTTTCTTTGATTAAGGCTGAACCCACTCACATAATAGAAATTAATATCTATTATAGCATTTAATTCTAACATTGGATGTGCTTGAAATTCATTTCATTGAAAGAATTCAAGCTGACTAAAAGGAACAACCTTAAAAAATCTAAGGATTCCATGATTTCTACGATAAAACTGAGGCGGGGTGGGGGTGGGGGGGCCGGTGGATGAAAAACCAGAAAAAAATTCCCACAAGAAAAACAGCAGTTCTAATCCTATAAGTTTACAATGACGAAAAAGAGGAGGGGAAAAATAAAGCTATTCACAGGACACTATCTTTGTTTTGTTTACTAGTCTTAAAGTTTTTCGGTGATTCTTAACTTTTTAACCTCAACCTTTTTATGTCAAAGCTAAAGTTAAGTACTTAAATATACTGCTAGCATTCTATTCTTAACATAATGGTTTGCCTAAACCAATATTTCTTACACTTTTTTCCACGGACTGCTTTGACAGCCAGTGAAACCTATAAACCCTTTCTCGGACTATTATTAAATTAATCAAGTAAAATGCACGAATTACAAAGAAACCAATTATACTGAAATACAATTATCAACTTTTGAACATACAGGAAATACAGGACAAAAGGTGATGTTAATGTATACCACAGGACAGGCATGTAATCAGCAAAACACACACTGAGAAACTCTACAACTTGGTTTCCAACAAATTAAGTTGTAAGCAGAGAGAGAGATTAAAACCTATGGATTAAAAAAGGCTGAAATAGGGCTTCCCTGGTGGCGCAGTGGTTGAGAGTCCGCCTGCCGATGCAGGGGACACGGGTTCGTGCCCCGGTCCAGGAAGATCCCACATGCCGTGGAGCCGCTGGGCCCGTAAGCCATGGCCGCTGAGCCTGCGCGTCCGGAGCCTGTGCTCCGCAACGGGAGAGACCACAACAGTGAGAGGCCCGCGTATCGGAAAAAAAAAAAAAAAAAAAAAGGCTGAAATAGTCCCATGTCCATCAGTAAGTAAATAAACTGTGGTATCCTGACTGTGGTGGTGGTGATTACAAGGATGCCTACATTTCTCAAAATTCAACAAACTCAACATTGAAATAGGTACATTTTACTGTATGCAAATTATACCTCAATAAAAATTTTAAAATATATCTTATGTACCTTATTTAGAGCCTGAGTAAAAAAAAAAAAAAAGATTCTTAAAACAATTACAAATTCGAGTACTGGCTGGATATTTGAAAACACTGACTGGGTATTTGAAATAAGGATATACCATAGTATTGCTGAATATCTTTAAACAGTTCTGATCTTCTAGAGATAAACACTGAAATACTTGTGGATTAAATAAGATGTCTGGGATCTACTTCAAAATAATACCAACTATACACATTGTAGGGCTTGTGCAAAGGAATAAGATTTTAATTCATTAAGGAACTCTGGTCAGGGGTGAAGAGTAGTGTAGAGGGAGCAGAAAAAAAAAGGTGATGCAGCCACTATGGAAAGCAGTATGGAGGTGACTCAAAAAGTTAAAAATAGAATTACCATATGACACAGCAATTCCACTTCTGGGTACATAACCAAGGAAATGGAAAACACCAATTTGAAAAGATATGCATCTCCATGTTCATTGCAGCATTTTATTTACCAAAGCCAAGATACAGAAACAACCTGTGTCCAGGGATTGATGGATGGATAAAGAACATGTGGCATATGTGGTGTGTGCACATGTTGTGTGCGCGCACGCACACACACACAGACGCGCACACAATGGAATACTATTCAGCCGTAAAAAAGAAGGAAATCTTGCCATTTGCAACAACATGGATAAACCTTGAGAGCATTATGCTAAGTGAAATAAGTTAGAGAAAGACAAATACCATAAGATCTCACTTATATGTGGAATCTTAAAAAGAAAAGTCATTGATACAGAAAACAGATTGGTGGTTGGGGGTTGGAGTGACGGGTGGAATGAAAGGGCTCAAAAGATAAAAACTTCCAATTATAAAATGAATAAGTCATGGGGATATAATGTACAGCACAGTGACTACAGTTAATATTGTACTGCATATGTGAAAGTTCCTAAGAGAGTAAACCTTGAAAGTACTTTAAGAGAGTAAATCTTGAAAGTACATATCACAAGGAAAAAAAACGTTTTTTGTACCTATGTATGGTGAGGAATGTTAACTAGACTCACTGTGGTGATCATTTTGCAATATATACAAATACCAGATCATTACGTTGTACACCTGAAACCAATATAATGTTATATGTCAGTTACACTTCAGTTAAGAATTAAATTAATTAAAACTTATTAATTTAAAATTAGTATTAAAAATTTTAAGTTAAAACAAACAAAAAAAGAAATAAGGTTGAGGTCAATAAGCCTGGGGGGAAGTGGGGTGAGGGCAAGATTTTGCTGAGATACTACACAAAGTGAGTGACTGACGCCCAAATAAATGGAGCAATGATGATACCTAAAAAACAAACTCCCTTCTTACTAGCCCCTCTTCTGAATGACTCAGCATATAATACAGCTCATACTGATCCTGTAATTAACCTCATGTCATAAAGTCAGTGGTCGAAGTAGAACCAAAACTAAAATTTTAAAAGTGGGGTAGCTCGAAATCTGCTTACAAATGGTACCAGAGGCAGGTAATTCATTCATCCACAAGTTGTCTCCTATGAGAGAAAAAACTGAAGACAAAAACATGCAAGTCATTTCCAGCCCCACCTTCCTTTTCTTGCCTTGCCTTCCACCTCCCCCACAATGTTGGTTTCCAACGAGAAAAGCCAAGAGGGAGGTGATTTGACGCAGAGGCAGCAGGCGTGAGGTGCCCAGAGGTGGCAGGCAGCGGTGGGGGAGGCAGAGTGGTTGGCCTATTAGTTACACTAAGAACACACTGGGCAAATAAGTAAATATATTGAGAATAATAAGAAGTTTCTCACTGTCTGAGAAGGGATTTATAAACATGGAAATGGGGAGGTTAGAAAGAATCCTCATGTATTGAAACGTGTGAACATAGTTTCAAAATATATAGAGATATATGTATTATATATACATGTAAACATATATACATGTGTACACACACAATACATATCCTCTTAGCTCTGCAGCAATGGGTAAACTGTGCACCCAGATCGTGGGTTTCTAAATACCATCCCTCCCTAAAAGGAACCAGAGTCTCTTGGAGAATGGCTGATTACAGGACTGGGAAAGGGAAAATACAAGATGAGCCTTTGTTGTTGCCAGAAATAAAGAAATGCTTAAAAGAGTAGTGCGGAGATATCAAAAGGACACAGTAGCCAGTTTGAAGGAGTGCCCACTGGTCAAATCTAGAATGATTTGGGTATCAAAATAAGCAAGTCCTGAATTAAAACCCATTGAAAAAAATGGAAATCATATATATGCGTGTGTGTATATATATTTCCAAATCAAATTATGGAAAATTCTTACCTACAGAATAAATGTATAAGAAATAACAATTAATAGATGCTCATTTGGCAACAATCACAGCAGTATATAATACAGTCAAGCGTTATCAATGGGGGACTACCCTGGGGGTCCAGTGGTTAAGAGTCTGCCTTCCAATGCAGGGGATGTGGGTTTGATCCCTGGTCGGGGAACTAAGATCCCACATGCCACAGGGCAACTAAGCCCGTGCGCCACAACTACTGAGCCCGTGCACCAAAACTAGAGAGAGAAGCCCGCATGCTGCAACGAAAGATTCCGCATGCCGCAACTAAGACACGATGCAGCCAAAAATAAATGAATAAATAAATATTTTTACAAAAAGTTATCAATAGCTGCTAAGACTACTGGCTTTAGGGTTGATGATGGAAAAGACTATCAGTGCAATACTGGAATATCTCTCCATAAAATGCTAATCAAATAAAGGGGGGAAAACGGTGAACACACTAACTTTACTAGGTGATCAAAGTTAACATCACCACTGGTGGGATGGATCCAATACTGTCTCCATATTCTGAAAAAGCACAGAATCATTTCTCTGGTATTCCTGCCAAGATTGCAAGACCTGATCTGGTCATGAGGTAATACTGGACAGACCTGGGTAGAGGGTCAGCCTGCAGAATGAAAGAACTATGCTCTTGGGCTTCCCTGGTGGCTCAGTGGTTAAGAATCCGCCTGCCAATGCAGGGGACACGGGTTCGAGCCCTGGTCTGGGAATATCCCACATGCCGCGGAGCAACTAAGCCCGTGTGCCACAACTACTGAGCCTGTGCTCTAGAGCCCGCGAGCCACAGCTACTGAGCCTGCGCTCTAGAGCCCGCGAGCCACAGCTACTGAGCCTGCATACCTAGAGTCCGTGCTCCGCAACAAGAGAAGCCACCGCAGTGAGAAGCCCGCACACCGCAAAGAAGAGTAGCCCCCACTTGCCACAACTAGAGAAAGCCCGCACGCAGCAATGAAGACCCAACGCAAAAATAAATTAATTAATTAAAAATAAAAAAAGAGTTGTGCTCTTTAAGACTATCAGGCACATGAGAATTTGGGTAAGAAACTGTTCCAGACAGACAACATGTACCGGCTAGGATCCTGGACCAAAAAGGAAAGAGGGACATTGTTGGGATGGCTGGCATCATTTGAATGAGGTCTATGGATTGAGTAATAGTGCTATACCAATGTTGATTTCCTTGCCGAAAATACTGTATGGTGCAATGCAGTTTTGGGGAGATATACACTGGAGAATTTAAGGATGTCATGCCAGGAAAAGACAAGAGAAGGTAATGGAGCAAATGTGGCAAAATGCTAACAACTGAGGAATTTGTGTGAAGGGAATGTGGGAATTCTTTGCACTTTTCCTGAACTATTTCAAAATAAATTTTAAATGAAAAACAACAAACAAACACATAGGAAGGTGAGAAGTGGATCTACGTGCATGGATAGGCCTTCATTCCTGTGTATCAAATGCCATATTTTCAAAGAGGCCTTCCTCGTCACTCCCACCCGCATTTACTCTCCATCCCCTCCTCTGCTTTTTTCCTCGTAAGGCAGAATACGTTCTGGTTGATGGTCATTGGGGCTGAACAATGGGTACATGAGATTTATTTACTATTCTTCTACTTTTGTGTATGTTCAAAATTCTCCAAGGTAAAGTTTAAAAGTATATCTACAACACAGATTGATCATACAGTAATATATATATGCATCTTTATTGATGCATTAAATATAAGTATTTAACAGCAGGTCTAATAGCTATTGTCATTTCCAAGTTGTGATGAGCATAAATGAAATATCTGCAACAACTGTAATGTAAAATATGAAAATACATCTGACTGGCGTTGGTGGTGAAATCATCACAGGTACTACTAATACTACCATGTTGGTACTACACCACAATATAGTTATAATTGATGGAAATGCTAAATTCTGATTAAGAAGTTAGTGAAAATAAAGACATACTATTTTCCTATCCAAATTTAAGTACCTCCTCCTAAATTCTGGTCTAAATAGTAATAGTTTTCATTCTAACACCCTTTTGACATAATAAAGTGATAAACTTTTTAAATCTTTTTTCTTTTCATCCGAGGTTACTTAAATAATCTTAAGTGGGGAATATCCTGGCAATCCAGTAGTTAGGGTTCCTTGCTTCCACTGCAGGGGGCATGGGTTCGATCTCTGGTCGGGGAACTAAGATCCTGCATGCTGTGTCACGTGGCCAAAACATAAAAATTAAAAAATTTTAAAAATAAAGAATAAAAGTATCTTGAGTGAAAAAGAGCCTTTATTGCAGACAGCATAAATTTTAAAAATTAACGGTTGAAACAAAAATCCACCACCTACCAATTTACTGACTTACAAAAGATGCAAATCACTATACATCCAATATAGTTGTAAAATACAAAGTGTTTTTGAGTAAAAATATCCTAGTTTTTTGGTTTTTTGTTTGTTTGTTTTTTGCGGTACACAGGCCTCTCACTGTTGTGGCGTCTCCCGTTGCAGAGCACAGGCTCCGGACGCGCAGGCTCAGCGGCCATGGCTCACGGGCGCAGCCGCTCCGCGGCATGTGGGATCTTCCTGGACCGGGGCACGAACCCGTGTCCCCTGCATCGGCAGGCGGACTCTCAACCACTGCGCCACCAGGGAAGCCCCTAGTTTTTTAATCAAAGGAATAAAATGATGGGGTATTTTTCTAAAAGATTAGAGTCAATTTTAAGAATCAAATAAACTATAAATGTATTATATGTAAAAGTACATATACTGTGTGTAAACATGATAAGAATGTAACAAAGCCAATACAAGATATAAACAGAAAAACCTTAATTTCATTTGTCAATGTAACCCAAACTCAGCATCTAATACAAAGATACAAAGACATACACATACCCCCAGAGTTTAATGCTGGACTAAAAATCTAGCACCAAGTGCATAACACAAGCAATAATAGGTATCTTCCATTTGAATTTTCCCAGAAATATTCCTTAGCTGTAAGAGGTGGAGCAGTTCTTATATAATAAAAATCTTTAAACATGTTAGATTTCAATTCATCCCTATACTCAAAATGAAATCCTAAGTAATTAAATCCAAAAATTCACCGAATTTAAGTTAGGGTTTTATAGAGACATCCCGTTGTGGGGTTTTTTTAGATGTTTATAATTTTCAACTTGGCAGACAGTGACACATGTAGGGGGAAAAATCAGAATGTTGCAATACTTTAACATCATACCAAGAACATCTTTTCACTGCAAAGCGTATTTCCACACACAAAAAACCAGCTAGACAGCACACAAAATTATATAATTTCTAATAAATTGATTAAACATCCTAATCGGTTTCCACAATAGAGTATGCTATTTTCATCCAAAATATGGGTAGTGGGCTTCCCTGGTGGCGCAGTGGTTAAGAATCTGCCTGCCAATACAGGGGACACGGGTTCAAGCACTGGTCCGGAAAGATCCCACATGCCGCGGACCAACTAAGCCCGTGCGCCACAACTACTGAGCCTGGGCTCTAGAGCCCGTGAACCACAACTACTGAGCCCGCGTGCCACAACTACTGAAGCCCGCGCACCTACAGCCCATGCTCCACAACAAGAGAAACCACTACAATGAGAAGCCCACGCACTGCAACAAAGAGTAGCCCCCGCCTGCCGCAACTAGAGAAAGCCCGGGAGCAACAACGAAGACCCAACGCAGCCAAAATATAAAAGAAAAGAAAAGAAAGAAAATTTTTAAAAATTTTTGAGTGGCTGTAAGACATATAATAATAAAGAAAACATTAAACAAAACAAACAGTAAAGGTTAGAAATTGAATTATAGAAAAGTGTTACGTTATTTAGTCTCCTTGTTCAGCAGACTAATATGTCAGTTTAAAGTTGAACAACTATTTATTTCAAATCATCCAATATCAACATTCAGGAGCACGATCTGAATGAATATACATACTCAAGGTATTTTTCAGCCTACAGTGTTTACTCTAAATACTGTGACTAGTTAAAAACAGCTCAAACACTAGGGAGTCTTAAAAGTAAAAGCAAAAAAATATATAGTCTCCAACTGGAATATGCTAGTTTTCATGAAACATTTCAATTTTTTTTTAATTTAGGCAAAATTTCAAACTAAGAGGAAAATGAGACTTGGAAGAATATTTGGAAAAACTTCCACATTACCACTATCTCTATAACTTCTATACAAGTCTTTCCAAACCACTGGTGCGTACAGGATTAAAAATGTCTCCTAAATCAAGCCCGAAATCTCTTCATAAGTATACCAAACAATACAACGCCTGAGCAATCAAGAGTCCACAAGAAAGGCAGTTGGGAAAAGGTGCCCTCTATACAAGGCAAACACCATCATTCTTCTTGGCACTGAACCCTATGTTTCCCTCCAATCTGCCAGAAGCATTCTAACTCAGGAAATAAAATACAACATCACAAGTATTCTGTATTAGTTTCTAATGCTATTTCTCAAGATAAGTGTAAAATTATTTTACTTTACTTTTTTTAATGTTCAAAAAGCCTGTCATGAAAATAGGTATTCAAAATTATAACATTCAAAAACAAAGGTGTTTCTTCAAAGAAACTGGCCCAGCTCAAAAGAATAAACCATGTAGCAGTGATGCGGGCTAGGGAGTCAAATTTGTTTAAGTCTAAAAGTATCTCTAGTTATAGGAGTATGTAAGGGCAAGGAAACTTTACCACAATACTTCATATTGGGTCCCAGAAGTAAACCAAAGTCATGTAACATAACATATATTCCAGCTATTTAAACTCAGGAAAACTATTATGATTGGACATGTAAAGTTAGCAAAATGAGGGAGAAGATATGCGGATATATGTATATGTATAGCTGATTCACTTTGTTATAAAGCAGACACTAACACAGCATTGTAAAGCAATTATACTCCAATAAAGAGGTTAAAGAAAGTGACCGCAGCAAGATAAAATAAAGTTAAGAAAACAAAACACTTTTAAATGAGTTTCATTCTTTGACAAAATTTTTACATGAGCTGCTACCTTGCTCAACCTCTGTGTGATCTTTAACTTATTCTCTAGAACTGGAGAATGGATGGGAAGAACCTGAATATGTGATTTACTTCAAACCTGAAAATAAGATACAGAGACTTTTATGTCCTTTAAAGGGTTCTATTCATTTGTTCATTCTAATTCAGGGAGTCGCCTTTGCACACACCTCTCTCCCTCTAACAACTAAGACAGCGACCAATTGTTGTATAACTCCTCCCTTCCCCCTTCAATCCAGCTAACATACCATACAAAGAAAAGGACTTTCTCTATTGTGCAAATTCAGTCCCTGCAATGGATCTTTGTTAACTAAATCTGATTCAGAAATACTCATTTAATTCTTTTCAATCAGCATATTGAATGCTGTTAAAATCATGAGCACAACAGATTATTCTTATTGCAAGAAGGTAAAGCCAAATTTTGAAAATGTTCTGATTACATTTTAAAGGTTTGCTCTTTCTTTGGCACAGAGGGGAAAAAAAAAGCCAAATCAGCAACCTTCCCTCAACCTATTTTCTAGCAAAAGCACTAATCAAAATATAAATAAAAGAATTGGCTCTGACCCTCCCCCATCCCAAATGCCTCTTAAACTGCCCTGCTCCCAAAGCTGCCTCATTTAATCATTTTTTTAATCCAAATACTTACTACAAAAGCCTAATCACCGTTACGAGAACATTCATTTTGAAAACATTTTATATAATGTATTCCCAGTGTACACCTCTTAATCCTGTAAAACAGTTATTAATGTTGAAATCAGCTAGGGAAAACGGTAAAAGTAGGCACTTCAACCTCAGTTTTAGTATAGGTATTGCATGGTTTTTCTCATTATGATTTCTAAAAGACATCAGAATTGGATGTTCTTAAATTTTCTTGCAGAACTCTCATTCTGGTACAAGCACTGTTTTATCCCTTTCACTTAAATTATTCACATTTAGTTTTCCTCCCGGTAGCAACCACACACTTTACAAAACATTTTCTACAATAAGGAGAAAAGACCTTGAATTTCTCCAAACAAAGTCCATTTAGCTTCACAGCTGGATCAGCAAGAACATTTCTTGTACCCGTTTTAAGGATACACAAGAAGCCAGAAATAGAAATTACCTGTTAGGGGGTGGAGATGGGAAGGGGAGAGTGGGAACTGGAATTCCCAGGGTCGGGGTAAAGAGGAGATTTTTCTCTGTAAACCTTTTTACACTCTTTAAACCCACTAAGAATGCACCATCTACCCAAAGAACTAAGCAAACTTGTTTAAAATTTTCAAAAGTTGCATTTAAAATAAAGGAATTTCAGGGACACTAGGTCTACTTAGTTTTAAGATAATCTTATCAATAGCATCTGCTTTTGCTCTGCAATACGTAACACACTCCTTTAAATGCAGTCGTGAGCAATGTGCCAGCTAAGCCCTCTTTAACACAGCAACGTTCCTCCAGACCGCCGCTTTCCAAGGCAGCTCGCATCCTCTGCCCGCTCCTCCCTCTGTGCATTCTGAGATCTGCTCTGCTGATTCCCACTTAAAGTGGGTCCTGGCCGCCATTTTAGAAAGTCATTCACACAAGCCGGCCGGCAGCACCATCCACTTAAAAAACCTTCCAAAACTCCCTCGGACGATTTCCTCTTTCCTCTCTAACCCCTCATCTTGCAGAGGGGTCAAACTCCCCGCGATAGGCATACAGTGTCTCTAGAATCTGCATAATGCGAAATGACACGTCTGGCCACATGATACTGAGGGGGCAAAGCAAATGCTGCAATGCACGTGTTTGCACGTCGGTGCATACGAATTTCCCAGGCAGACACCTACAGAGAAGGTCCACAAGGAGATAAAAGTGAGCACATCTAAGTGGCTTTTCCAGTCCAATAATCTGCACCTAAATGATTTTTCCACCAAAACACTGAAGATCTGGGGCCTCCATATGGGGTAAGGGGTGGAGCAGCGCCACGGAGAGTTCCCATCTGTTTCCCCACTGAGCCCGAGATCTCCCCTTTGTCACAGGGGACAGAGGCGAGTTTTTGCTCCTGCCTTCCCGCTGCCTGATTTCTCAGCACAACGTAGTAAACACCGGGAGTGCCTGGAAGCGCGCCTCCCCCAGTCCTAACGAAGACAGCTTTAGTGGGTTATGAACGGCCTCACTATTCCAGGCTCCTTTTCACACGCGGACACGCGCAGACGCGCGCTCCAGCGGTGAAGGTTTAATACCCCAGTAACAGCAACCACCAACAGAATCAATGATCCTCCATTTGAAAGAGCGGAGCTCCGCTGCCTCTGCTTCCATTTCCTTATGCAAGCTGCTTAAGAGCAAGCGACGCAATCTCTTTTTCCCATGGTGACTCACTAATAAGGGCGCTCCATAATTTCCCCTTCACTCACTAGATAGTAAGAGGAATTTAGAGTATACCAAACTTAAAACCTTCCGCAGTCTTTAATATCGCAAGAAACAGTAATTTTCGAGGGCAATCACATATCTGCTACAGTCCTTCTCAATTTACACCAATGTAAGTAAACCGTCATTTTCAGTATTTCACATGGAGGGCTCTATCAGCTATGACCCACATAGATTTCACAAAACAAAATCAAACGGTAAAAGCTACTAAATAAGTAAAATGTAATAAGAACATTCATTCCTACTCCGCTATGAACAAAAAAAAATATTCTGGGAAGCACGTTTTTAAAAGCTACATCTTTTTTTAAAAGAGCTACATCTTCTAATCTGAAAAGGCATGCATTTTTTAACCACTGATTTAGGAATCCTGGGTGGGAGGGAAACACCATCCTTTTAAAAAAGGCTCTGCGGTGTTAACGCCGGCGCGGCCACAGCAGCGGAGATTCCCGAGGCTGGGAGCACAGCGCGGTGGGGACTCTGCTACATGAGGTGGCTCCTCCTCTGCGAGCACTCGGTCCCCACCACCCTCCTCATCCAGGGACCCCAGAGCGCTGGAGGAAGGCGAAAAGAGCCGAAACAGACGCACCAACTTATTTTCAGACACCACCCCCCACCAGACCCCACATAAACAAGAGGAAGAAATCAAAACATTTGCGTTTGCCATTTCCATTTCGCTTCTAGGTCTGTGAACCTTCCGTGAGAGGTCCCTAAAATCCAGCAGGGTCTTCCCAGTTCCGAAATATCCCTACGATACCTACCAAGACTTTTGTTTTTGTATAACCTTTCCTTTCCCCACAAAACCCTCTCTAGGTCAGACATGTCCACGCGTCCGCAGGGTGAGGAGCGCGAGTTGCTGCGGGACTCTGGAGTCGGCCGGGCCGGGGGCTGTCGGGGCGGGGTAGGGGTTCGGGTCCCAGCCCGTCGGCGGCTCGGTTCCGCCGCATTTGCCGGGCCGGCGGGGGCGGCTGCTCGGAGCCGTGGTAGCGGCGCGCTAGGACGCGACCCCACCGCCGGCTGGCCAGCCTGAGGGCACCCTCCCGGCGCCGGCTTCGCGGAGGCCGAGAGACAGCCGCCTCCTTATTGGGAACGGAGAGGGCGGCAGCCGGGCCCGCTCCGCCGAGGCCCGAGGCCCAACGCCGCGACACGGGCCGAGCAGCGGCCAGGCAGCCGGGCGCCTCCCGCACCCGTCCGTGGGTCTGGCCCCGGTCTCCTCACCAGTTCCGCGCACGGGGAGGGGCCGGCAACGGGCCGGAGGGGCCAGCGGCGCCCGAGGAGAGAGCGCGGCCCCGGGCCTCATGTCACTCACCGTTTGAAATGCTCGATGATCTTCTCTTCCCGCACATTCTCCGGTAAGTTGCCCACCCAGAGGTGCCTGGTTTCCCGGACCATGCTGGGCGGTGTGCCGGCGACCGCTGGTGCTGGTTCCCCCTCGCCGGCTTCGTACGAGCCCGTCAGCGCCGGGAGGCGGGCGCCGAGGCGGCGGCGGCGGCGGCTGCGGCGGTGGCGTCGGCAGCGGCGGCGGCTCCTCCGGCTCCCCCCCGTGCAGAGACCATCCCTCTCCCCCAGGTTCTGACTCTCGGGCCTCGCAGCTCCGCTCTGCCGCCACCACACACCCGAAGCCGACCCCCGCGCTCCGGCGGCGCATGCGCTCGGGAGGCGGCGGGAGGGGGAGCGGGTAGGAGGGGCGAGCGAGACCCGGGCGGCAGCGACTACGACGGAGCTGGCGCTGTGGCAGCCGGACGCTTCCCACCGGCGCGCGCGACCCGCCTCCCTCACCTCGGGCGCGCGCGCAGCCTCCCGACAGCCCGCCGAGGCTGAGACGCCGAGTTCCTCCCAGCCGATGCGCAGGCGCGCGGGGGAGGGAGGAACGCAGGGCCAGGAAGGAACGCTCGCGCGCTTGGTCCCGGTGCGCAGGCGCGCAGCACTCTGTTAGGGCGGGCGCCGTGTCAGGCCTGGGGCCCCGCGCTTGCAGAGGTAGGCATAGCCTCCGGCCCCTCGAGTAGGGGGGTCCCAGGCGCTGGCCTGGGGGAATAAAAGAGAGAAAGGGGGTTGGTATTCACAGGGCTGCGTGTCAAAGCGGCTGCCAAGGCTTCTCTGCTAGGAGAAGCCAGGACCTCTTCCCCTGCTCACCTTTGGCCAGCTTCTGGCGTTTCCGGGCACTTAGAGCCGCGCCTGCTTGGGAAAGTGTCAGAACAAGGCCGCCCTTCTCACGGCCCAGCTAAGCTGTGACGGCTTCAGAAACCCATCCCTCCCAAGAATGTAACATTAAGCAACTTCATTTTATATAGAATCTTGCGAAACCGTTTGCACGTTCTCTTTGCTGATCGTTATGGCATACCAGGAATAGAACTGAATGAAGTGAGACGGTTACATGTCTGATGGTGTTCCCCTCAGAGGATTTGCTATATAATTTAATATCTAAGCCGAGGAGGGGATTAGAACTCCAGCCTTTCCAGGCCTAAAAGCTTTTAAATTTTAAAGCCTACAGTTGAACCTTTTAGTTTACAGAACCCCGGGGAAAACCCACAAAATTAAGGCAACAGTACTGAGTCCAGAAAAAATGGAATTTTTTAGAACAGTCAGTAACTCAGCTTTCTTTTACATTTTCTATCTACAGAAATAAAATATCACCGGTACAGACCAGATTTTAAATATTTTAAATATTCGATCTCATTCACTTTCTCCATAAATATTGATACAAGCCAACATCATCAAACTGTGCTATTTTGAATTGGAAAATATGGTCACCATAATAAATAGCACTAATATATGGGGTCACCTGTGCATAAATTGTTTCTTTAATTCCACAGATGGTAAAGCTCCAAGTAGTTTTTTTGTTTGCCATATAGTTTAACATAAGCTTCTTAATGATGTGTCAGAGAGTCACATCAACTTTTCTTGCATTTGGTTTAATAGTCTATACTATACTTAAACTTGATCTCAGGAGGTCTACTCAACTCTCAGCTAAGATCGTCTCTCTTCCTTCCTCTCTCAGGATGTTAGAAGGCTAAGCAAGCCCTTGTCTTACTTACACAGTTGCAACAATTACAGAACAAGATGTGCTAGCTCAGGTAATAACCTTACCATCCATTGAAATAATATTTGGAATTTTGACAAGTTACTTCTAAAAATTCTAGATTTTGAGCCAGGTAATTTAATTTTTTTCTATGCTATTTTTCTGGCTTATGTTTACATTTTCTATTTCAACACACTTTTTTTTGCGGGGGAAGGGGCCGGCCAGTAACAGGCAGAAATGGAAAGAGGTGGTTTAGAAAAGTTAGAAAAAGCACCTCCACAATAACAGCACTCATTCATAATTCAGTTAAGGCCTTTAACGCCACCACAGAGGTTGACCTTGTCTTCATGCAAATCAGTCATTAAATGATATGGAAATTTTTGTTCTTGAAAATATTATGGAATTGATTCCTCAGTAAAAGTGAAAGCAAATCAACCTACATTCAGATGTAGGATTAGCCATTTACATTTGCCACAACTATCACATAAGGAGTGTCAGGCCAGCACACTGTTACCTAAACTCATGAACTTCATAGTTCTGTATATGTGGCTGCAGTTAGTGTTGAACTGATGGGCATTTTTCCACGAAGCATAAATTTCAATATTAGCAACCACAATTTGAAACATATTTTAAAATATTATGTAAATTACTCATGTAAAACCTGATAGGCGGGGCTATCAGGAGCGCAGTAGTTAAGAATCTGCCTGCCAAAACAGGGGACACAGGTTCGAGCCCCCGTCCGGGAAGATCCCACATGCCGCGGACCAACTAAGCCCTTGCACCACAACTACTGAGCCTGTGCTCTAGAGCCCTCAAGCCACAACTACTGAGCCCATGAGCCACAACTACTGAAGCCCACACACCTAGGGCCCGTGCTCAACAAGAGAAGCCACCGCAATGAGAAGCCCGCACACCACAACAAAGAGTAGTCCCCGCTCGCCGCAACTAGAGAAAGCCCGCGTGTAGCAACGAAGACCCAACGCAGCCAAAAATAAATAAATAAATTTTTAAAAATGAAATAAATAAAACCTGATAGGCCCTGAATTAGCTGCATCTTCTTGGTGTCACCAGGAAGAACAGAAAAGGCTGAGCTCAATCACACTAAAAGGGGCAACAAAGAAGAGGATTCAGAAAACACTACCTTGCAATTAGAGAAATAAAGGCATATCTCACCTTGAAGGCAGCCTTCAGTTAAAATCATGCTGAAGAAAATTAAAGGGCTGAAAAGGGTGGGGGGCTTTCAGAGCAAAATCATTAGAAGAGAGCCTAGTTAGAGTCATTATTAAATGTGGTATTTTGTATCCATCTATGTACTCCCACAGAACAGTAAAAGGATAAGCTAAAACAAAGAACCAACTAAGAGGTATTTATACTTTCTCCATGGCACAAGAATAAGGAGACATTAAATGAAAATTAAAAGCAACATGTTTGCCAGCTAAATTTTTTTTAAATGTAGTTATCTTAGAGTATCCTAAAGGTCTTGTTACAGCAGTGCTGTTTCCCCATGTAGAAAGCAGAGTAGATACATAATTTTTATATAAAATTTAATTTGAAATGGACAAAGTTGTTTGCAAATACTTTCAAGCTCCCCACCTTTGGGAGGTAACAGAAGAGAAATTGCATGGAAAATTACTAACATACAAATTGTTAAACAAAGTTGAGTTAAAGTTCTCCCAAAGACCTTTAGAGATCACAGGATATCAAAAAGACGATTAGCAAATGCCAAATTAAGTTAATTATCATTTCTCATTTTACCAGAGATTTATCAAACAACTGAGAAACCGTCTCTGTTTAACAATATAAAGGCTAGGAAATTCCCTGGCAGTCCAGTGGTTAGGACTCCACGCTTTCACTGCCCAGGGCCCAGATTCAATCCCTGGTCAGGGAACTAAGATCCCACAAGCAGCAAGGCACGCGCCTGCACGTGCACACACACAAACACACCACACACACACACACACACACACACACACACACATATGCTCGCAAAATTCCATTAAACATCATTTGATAGCACCTCATACTCAGATTCTCTTGAAGTGTTACTTTCATCAAAATACTTGTTTTCAGAATTACAGACACCAAAAATGGCACCCAAGGTGTTCATTTTAGCTTCTTGGGTTTTAAAAAATCTGATACACACTTCTCAAAAGAGAATTCTCAGTTTATAAAATGTCAATACATCAGCTTAAATAGACATGCAGATTATTTAATGTGTAAAACAAATTTCATTTCTGTTCAAATTTTTAATGTGTTCCTACGATGCCCCAAAAAATATTATTCTAATTTCAATAAGACAGATTCATTTGAAGGAAAAATAGTTCACATTATAGATGCTAAGTTCAAATGAGCAATTCAGGTGGGAATTCTATCCATCTCTATAAAAGTTAATATTTGCAGGTTAAAAGTAATGTCCATGCTCCTTACAGATTCTTTCAGCATAATGCTACTTGACCTTGAACTTTGGGAGATACTGAAAAACACTGATGGTACGAATGAGAGACATTATAGTATAATGGAAGTACCTCTGGGTTAAGAGTCAAAAATTCCAGGGGCTTCCCTGGTGGCGCAGTGGGACATGGGTTCGAGCCCTGGTCCGGGAAGATCCCACGTGCCGCGGAGCAACTAAGCCTGTGCACCACAACTACTGAGCCTGCGCTCTAGAGCCCGTGAGCCACAACTACTGAGCCCATGTGCCACAACTACTGAGCCTGTGCTCTAGACCCCATGCTCCACAACAAGAGAAGCCACCGCAATGAGAAGCCTGCGCACGGCAACGAAGAGTAGCCCCCCCGCTCTGAGAAAGCCCGTGCACAGCAACGAAGACCCAATGCAGCCAAAAATAAATAAATTTTTAAAAATAAATAAAGAGTCAAAAATTCCAGTTCCAATTTTGTCACTGGCTATACAGCCTAGGTAAAGTCAATTAAATCCTCAAAGTCTCAATACCCTTATCTGCAAAATGAGGATAAAAATATCTGTTTTCTCTAACTAGGTTGCTAGAAGTATCAAATCAAATCAAATCAAATCAAAAAGTATCAAATCAAACTTCTAGGTTGCTAGAAGTATCAAATGAGATAATATATGTAAAAGTATTTGGAAGTAACACAGAATAAAAATATCATGAATACTATTAAGTTGACTGCTAATTTCATATGAATACCAAAAGTAAGCATCAGTTGAAGTTAAAAACATACCATGATCAATTTATAACATTTTCAGGATTATAGCCAGGTCTTATAATCAAATCAACATGCAGTGATTGCATATCAAGTACGAAGTTCCTTGCACTCTTTTGCTGACTTTTTCTATTGCAAAACTCTTAATAACACCAAAACTGATAAGTACATGCCCTTTGCACAGCCCCAAATCAAGTGTTGGGTTTTCTCAGTGCTTTCATGTTCATTGGCAATGTATCAGGAAACACTGGGAAAGCTTTTCTTTGTTTCTGTCCTTGTTACAAATATTTACAAATTTTTTTCATAAGCATTTATTTTTGTATGTTTTCAATAGAAATACAACCCACTCTTATCCTGATTTTTTTAATTTAGTCTAACAATTAATAATTGAAAAAAAAATAAAAATAAAAAAATAATTGACGCTCACTGAAAATGATCAAAAAGTAGGGTGTGATCTCTTCTCTCATCTATGATAAATGGATGGTGAAGTGAATTTCCCCATTTGAGTGTGAAAGACAATTCAGAAAGGTGACATTAAAGCAGAGGCATTTGAAAAGTGGAATTAAAACAGATGTGTTGGGCTTCCCTGGTGGCGCAGTGGTTGAGAGTCAGCCTGCCGATGCGGGGAACACGGGTTCGTACGGTCCGGGAAGATCCCATATGCTGCGGAGCGGCCAGGCCCGTGAGCCATGGCCGCTGAGCCTGCGCGTCCGAAGCCTGTGCTCCGCAACGGGAGACGCCACAACAGTGAGAGGCCCGCGTACCGAAAAAAAAAAAAAAAAAAAAAAGATGTGTTTTTAATCAGGTCTTATTTCACACTGTGAAGAGCACCTGTATTTAGCATGCTAGATGTGCTCAAAGAGTTCAGTCATGCATAATGGAAGCCCAGTTGGGGAAAGCATCTGAGCCTCAAACTCAGGCTCTGAATGCTAACCTAGCCAATAGAGCAGATAAATTACTATCACCATTTAAACAGGAGAGAATAGTTACCAGATATTTAACAAAAATTTTGTTACCAATCAAGTTCCACACTATTAAAATTGAACTGTTTCATGAGAAAACATATATTTAAAATACAAACACTGTTCCTAAAGGCATCATATAAATATATATTAACTAGCTCTAAAATGATCAAAGACCCAACCACATGAGAACTTGTCAATACTAACAAACTCCTATTATTAGAATCAGCGTTTGTTTTTTGTTTTTTGCTTTTTCCTAAACAGTAGAAAATAAAACAGACAACACTAATATATTATTGTCAGAGTGTTTGAGGGCTTCCCTGGTGGCGCAGTGGTTAAGAGTCTGCCTGCCGATGCAGGGGACACGGGTTCGTGCCCCGGTCCGGGAAGATCCCACATGCCGCGGAGCGGCTGGGCCCGTGAGCCATGGCCGCTGAGCCTGTGCGTCCGGAGCCTGTGCTCCCCAGCGGGAGAGGCCACAACAGTGAGAGGCCCGCGTACCGCAAGAAAAAAAAAAAAAAAAGAGTGTTTGACATCTTGCTAGTTCTGAGGGTCAACTAGTGAAAAAGACAGACCAGTCTAGTAACGGATTTATTTTGATATAGCAGGCTCACTGTAGTGAAATTATGTATACATAAATGATCAAAACGCCAATCAGTTGAATAGTATTAGCTAGCTAGTCCTTCTCGAAATCATTCTTTCAGCATAACACTTCATAATCTACTTTACTGTTCAATTCTCTAAGAAAGCTAAATAATTTATTCCACATTGTTTTGGGTTTTCCAGAAATGAATATAATGGCTGATATTTTCCTTTTTAAAAAATCAATTTTTATATTTCCACCATTTCCTTGGAAAGTTGCTAAAGGTAACTTTCTTCCTCCTATGAGGAAATACTGCTAATATACCTTTTATTATTTTTTTTTTAACTTTCTATTTTATATTGGAGTATAACCAATTAACAGTGTTGTGATAAGGACTACCCTGGTGGAGCAGTGGTTAAGAATCCACCCGCCAGTGCAGGCGACACGGGTTCGAGCCCTGGTCCAGGAAGATCCCACATGCTGCAGAACAACTAAGCCCGTGCACCACAACTACTGAGCCTGTGTTCTAGAGCCCGCGAGCCACAACTACTGAAGCCCGTGCACCTAGAGCCTGTGCTCCGCAACAAGAGAAACCACTGCAATGAGAAGCCCGCGCACTGCAACGAAGCATAGCCCCTGCTCGCCAGGACTAGAGAAAGCTGGCGTGAAGCAACGAAGACCCAACACAGCCAAATAAAGAAATAAATAAAAATTTTAAAGTAAATAAATAAATAATAACAATGTTGTGATAGTTTCAGGTACATAGCAAAGGGACTCAGCCATACATATACATGTATCCATTCTCCCTCAAACTCCCCTCCCATCCAGGCTGCCAACATAACTTTGAGCAGAGTTCTCTATACAGTAGATTATACCTAATAGTTAGAATTGTGAATACAATTTACTAATGTTTATGGCACTGAATAAAAGATAGACTGGAAGGATACTTGCAAATATTAATAATGGTTGTGCCTATGTGGTAGAATTCAATTTTTTTAAAAGTTCTTATTCATCTATATTTTCTAAACTTTTCTTTGGTTAACATATATTGCTCTTGTAATTAGAAAAAGTTACAGTAAAATGAGCTGGAAGTCAGCATCTGGGTTACTTTAGGGCTCCTCTGAAATGCTGATACTTCACTACATTAAATCAACATATTTATGTTAACAGATTCCACGTGAACAAAACGTTATTATTCTCTATGTTAATTCAGAGAGTTCATTCAACCTTTTAAAATTCTACTACTAATCCTCATGTGAGAAAAAACTTAACCTCTTCATTATAAATGACATACAATAGCAAAAACCCCCCAGGTCTAAGAGATTGTCACTTAAACATCAGGAAGTCAGCAGAATACACATAATGCAAATCAAGGCTACTATTTAATTCAGAGAAGACTATCAAAGTGCACTTGATGGGATCTCAAAAACAATAATACCAAATAAAATATATTTAGTAACTTATTACATGTGTCTTGACATTTTCAGACTTCGGGTGTTAAGCTCCCCTACTGCTCCTCTGAAAGCCTTGCTCTAGTTTGAAGTAGAGAATTCAAAACATCATGAACTTGTTCCAAATATGTTTTAAAACTGTTTCTGGGATTCCCTGGTGGCGCAGTGGTTAAGAATCTGCCTGTCATGCAGGGGACATGGGTTCGAGCCCTGGTCCGGGAAGATCCTACGTGCCGCAGAGCAACTAAGCCTGTGCACCACAACTACTGAGCCTGCTCTCTAGAGCCCGCGAGCCACAACTACTGAGCCTGAGTGCCACGTCTACTGAAGCCCACGCGCCTAGAGCCCATGCTCTGCAACAAGAGAAGCCACCCAATGAGAAGACCGGACACTGTAACGAAGAGTAGCCCCCGCTCGCCACAACTAGAGAAAGCCCGCACGCAGCAACAAAGACCCGATGCAGCCAAAAATAAAAATAAATAAATTTAGTTTTTAAAAAAAACCTGTTTCCATTTTAATTAAATTATTGCTATTTAATAGTAATGCCCTTTATTTATTTATTTTTGGCTGCGTTGGGTCTTCCTTGCTGCGCGCGGGATTTCTCTAGTTGCAGCGAGCAGGGGCTACTCTTCACTGCAGTGAATGAGTGGCTTCTCTTATTGCAGAGCACGGACTCTAGGCACACGGGCTTCAGTAGTTGTGGCATGTGGGCTCAGTAGTTGTGGCTCACAGGCTCTAGAGCGCAGGCTCAGTAGTTGTGGCACACAGGCTTACTTGCTCCGCGGCATGTGGAATCTTCCCGGACCAGGGCTCGAAACCGTGTCCCCTGCATTGGTAGGCAGATTCTTAACCACTGTGCCACCAGGGAAGTCCCAGTAATGCTTCTTTAAATCACGTAACTGCTTAAATATTTTGCTATTAATCTTCAGGATGGTAATGATTGCTAATTTTACATGATATTCCATAATTAGACACTTGAAACCTTTGGCTTAAAATAAAGCCACATTCTGTTTAAAGGCTAGGTAGGATATGATGCATTTCTGAGTTAAATGCTGGAATTATTTTTAAATGTATATTTAAAAGTTAAATTTCAGTATTTTGATAAAGGAGGTAATAGAATTTTTTCAGGCTATATACTACAAAAGTCCTAGGAACCATCCCTTACAGTTTTATTTGGAAAATTCTTTGGCTGAAAAGCATTCGCCTCAAGATAACTCTCTCTTATTTATTTATTTATTTTTGGCTGCGTTGGATCTTCGTTGCTGCGCCCGGGCTTTCTCTAGTTGCGTTGAGTGGGGGCCACTCTTCGTTGCAGTGCGCGGGCTTCTCATCGCAGTGGCTTCTCTTGTGAAGCACGGGCTCTAGGCGCGCGGGTTTCAGTTAGTTGTGGCACGCGGGCTCAGTAGTTGTGGCTCACGGGCTTAGCTTCTCCGCGGCATGTGGGATCTTCCCAGACAGAGCTCGAACCCGTGTCCCCTGCTTTGGCAGGAGGATTCTTAACAACTGCACCACCAAGGAAGTCCCAAGATAACTCTCTTTGAAGATAGGAGATTAACTTAAAATGTTTTTTTCTAAGAAAACAGAACCAGCAAGAGTCACAACTAAAGATTTCACTGTATACTGTTAGCTGGTGGGAGGGGTGCAGTGAGACGAACTAATAAAAGGAGTTTGTGTTTTGCCCACCCCCACAAGATAATTTAAACTCACACCCAAACCTAAACCCTTTACTTAAAAAACATTCACCCGAAAAAGTGGCTTTAAACTAGGTTACTTTTGTTCTCCATAGTTTTCAACTTAAATACATTGTTTCCTTCGAGATCAGTTTTGCAAGATTCTAATTATTAGACAGCATATAAGAACTTTGATTTTATGCCTATCTAAAATTGCAAAACGTACATACTCAAATTTTTCTTCCCCTTTTTTAGTAGCATTATCCTTATTGTAGGAACTTTGTCTTTAAATATTCTCACTAACCATAATTTGTTAAGGCAGAATCTCTAACAGAAGTTCTGCAAACTCAAGGGACTCTTGATCTGGTCATTTCCAAGCCTCAAATGACAGTATAGCCTTGTTAGCAGGGGTAGAATTCTATTGCTTGCTAGAACTTCAACAGCCTCGAGATAGCTAAGAGTTCCTGCTGGTAATCTGGCACCAACTCAAAATTCCCACCAGGAAGAAAGATCTCCCTGAGGTGGGACCCACTGAGTGGCTCCTCCCATAGCGATGACCTGGACTGACCTCGGACTCGGTGTGGTCAATGGCTCCCTAGCACCTGCGGGCGAGTTATCACGATGATAAAATGCCAAATTGCAACCGCCACGTCAGCCTTTTGGAGCCCCGAAAGGTGCCGTTTTCGCAAACAAGCTCCCTCTTTTAAACCTTACATCTCTGAGGCTTTGAAGGTACGTTACCCGGCTAACGAATATAGGAAGACAATTACTCCACTGGGGAAACGAAGGTACTTCAAAAGGAAGAGTGGCAAGGAAACAAAGCTCAGACTGGAAAAGTGGCAAGCCTCCATGCCCTGCCAAGACGACCTTACTTAACCTTCTGGATTTCAAAAACAGGGTTGGGTGGAAGTGGATTACATGGCAAGGTAAAGAGCTTGGGGTGGGAGGGGGGGGCGGGTTAAGAACCTACAACTCTGGCAGTAATTTCCATCACACTCCTAAAGGAAGAGGAAAGGAGAACAAAACAATAGGCACCTTAAGAGAGTAAATGCGGTTACTATGGTTACCACGCTCCAAGCTCAATTCTGCAAATGAAGACAGAGCGGTACGCCAAGGCCCTTTCTTTGTCTGTATCCATACACGGAGGACCAACCCAGCAGCCAGCCCCGCCAGCCCGAGCTGAGGCTGGTGTCGAGGACCAAGGGCAGCGTACCAAATAAAGAACACCTTTATTTTGGCTTAGTAAGCAAGAACTGCAGGCAGTTCCTGATGGAAGCCAGCGCGGCCATCACCCAGTCCTTTGGCCAGGGCTGTTTCCCCCACTTGGGAGAAGGCTCCAACACACTCCAGTCACCGATTCCAGTCTGGGGTCCTGGCACAGGCAGGGGTGGAAGGGGGCCAACGAGACACGGTGCAACCTTAGCCCTGAGACACAAAGGGAAGGCCAATCTTCAGGAAACCCGCGGGACGTAATTAATAACCCCTCAAGAGGCTACAGTTTCCGCCAGAGGGAATAGAGGACACAGTGAGTAGGGCACAACCGAGGTGTTCAGACGCACCTCACCATCAAAGACACTACCACAAGCTGCGCGGAAAAATCGCGGCCAAGACAACCCAGTGCGCAGGCGCGCGGAGCAGCGACTCCAGAGCTTTGGGCCTGCCCCTCCCCCACTACTCTCAAAAGGCCAGGGGAGTTGGCTCAACGCGCTTGCGCAACGATGGAACGTTGGGGGAGGGGAGAAAAACCTATCCCCTTCATTGTGAGAGAACCGCCCCGCCCCACGAGGCGAGCGCGCGCGCGCACACCTACGACTCTCACACTCGTACACTCGGGCGTTGAGCTTGTCGCCTAGTGCGTCGCGCATGCTCCAGGAGGAAGGTGGTGTCGGAGCCTACGGCTTTTTGCTGAGTTTCCCTGAGAAGTTTCTGGAAAGACGGAGCTCAGGGGAAGCTGGGGGATGGGGAGGGCAGGGAAGCGAGCGTTTGAGAGAAGGAAAAGCGAAAAATCCAAAGCACACCGCCACCACCCTGCCTCCATCAAGCCACGACCAAAGCAAAGCCCAAGCCCACCGAGACCCTTACGCCAGGGGAAAAAGCAAGGGGACCACAGCAACCGCTCCTTCCTGTACCTGTGCCCAGGCCCCGAGGCCCCTCACCACAGGGAGAAGGGAGAGGGCAGGGGGGAACGATGAAAAACCTAAAACGCTCACTGGATGTTTGCGTGGTGGAGGGAAAGCCGACATCCGCGCTCTGGAGCTGCCCGCGCACGATGGGCCACCAGCGGCTCTTCGCTGCGCTCTCGGGTGTGGGCTCAGTGCGTTGGGGTCGACGTGGCTGCTGAAGGAGTGGTCTAGGGCTTTGGCCCCTGGTTCCTTAGTTCCCCCTCATTTGGGGGCTTCTTTGATCACCCCTTTCCTCTCTTTACTTTGGTGACCTGGAGCTAAAGTTGCGAGTGTGGAGACCCTAGTAAAGGTTGCTCCCTCCCCGCGCCCGGCCCGAGGGGCGACCTGGGCGGGCAAGGGTCGCCCGGCAGGTGTGCCACGCTCAGTTCTTTCCAGTTTGTACCCCCTTAAGTAAGGGACTCCTGAAGAGGGGCCCGTTTGGAAGAGCAGAGGCAGTCCAGGCATAAAGCCGCTGCGTCGTTTGGACTCGAGGCGGGGTGGCGGACGGTGCTGCCCGGCGGGGCGCCGCGGGGAGGCCGTGGTGTCTCCGTGCGGCTAAGGAGGCGCGCCGAGGCCCCCGACTGCCATCAGGAGAAAGCTCGGCCTGGCATTGCTGTGCTGTGGGGGAGGGGTCCGCGGCGCCTTTCATTTCTCCGCCTGGGCCCGCTCGGGCTGCCATTTTGTGGTGTGGCCGCCATTTCGCGCAGCCGCAGGGGTGGGGGGAGGGGCGGGGCCGGTGAGCGCGCGCGGGCAGCCTCCGGCAGCGAAGGCGGGCGAATCCCCTTTGTTCTTCGCCTCTGGGCTCTGGGCTCGGCTCGGGCTGTGCCGCGACCCGCCCCGGACACGCGCCGGGTGCGCGCGGCGTGTGAACCTCTGAAAAGCTCCGAGAGGCGTGCACGGAGTCCCGAATTCTTCCTGCTCTCTAAGCCCTTGAAAAGTGGGATTGCTCACCCCCACCCTTGCAGTGTGAAAGGGATCGATTTTACAAGGTAGTGCTCAGAACTGGAGCGTGGGAAGCTGTAATTTCACCCTGAGAGTGGAGGCGCTTTCTGCAGCCCTGTGCTGCCGGGGGTACTAAGCCCGCTGGAATGCCATGCCTTGAATCACAGTGGCGTTCCGCAAATAGAAGTTAAAACTGCGGAGCTGGGAGACCCAACAAAGGTGCTAAACGCCAGTGTAACCGAGAGGTTGGTCTCTTTAAAAAAAAAAAAAAGTAGTGTGTTTGGAGGGCTGTCAGCTGTAGGAGAAACGAGACGTTGCTTTTCATTGGCTGGCTGTGAAGCACGCACTGCGCAACTATTTTCAGATCAGGTTTTATAGCCCATTATTTATATCTGAGCTATAAACTGGAACAATAGATTGGAATGTCTTATTTCTGTCTATTGAGAATATCTTCCATTTGACTTCTTTTTAAAATCCTTTGTGAGTATGTGAATAACAAATTGACTCAATAAAATCTCCGTTCTGTGCCTTCCAGTATCTTTTGAAATACTGAAAGAGCTATTTTCCTGATTTCAAGGGACATATTTAAATATGAATCTTGGCATTGTTAATCTTAACTTTGCGACTCGAATCAACAAAGCCAGGAAATTCAACAGTAATGCTGCTGAATTTGTCTTCTAGACTTGCTTTTTGTACAAGGTATTTTTGTTTAACTTTTTTTTTTTTTCCACAGTAGCCTGAGTTCATAATTTAAACAGGCTCTTCTGGCTCAAGTTTTTTGGTGTCACAGCTACAGTAGGTTTTTCTTTCTTCTTCTTCTTACTACGTTTAATTATAGGCAGCTATCTGTTTCAGTAATGGGGGGGGGTAAGCTATAATGATAGGATGGAAATGTAAAAAATATATTTGTTGTTGAGGGAACAGATCAGGATTTGATGGCTTCCAGATGAAAGGTGTCTGAGAAGTGGATGTTAGATTCCAAATTTTATTTCAGTTCCAGTATGACTAAAAGCACTGCACAGAGTTTTGATTTTTTATACCCAAGATTTCTGTGAAGCAGAATACTGTACATTCTTTTGGTTGTGAGAGTTTATGAAACATTTTTTTTCCTTTTTAAATTTAATTTTATATTGGGGTATAGTTGATTTACTGAAATGTATATTTTTAAATTATTTATTTATTTTTGGCTGTGCTGGGGTCTTCGTTGCTGCACACGGGCTTTCTCTAGTTGCAGCGAGCGGGGGCTAGTCTTCGTTGTGGGGCTCAGGCTTCTCATTGCAGTGGCTTCTCTTGTTGCGGTGCACGGGCTCTAGGCACGCAGGCTTCAGTAGTTGCGGCACGTGGGCTCAGTAGTTGTGGCTCCCGGGCTCTAGAGCGCAGGCTCAGTA
Source organism: Phocoena phocoena (assembly GCF_963924675.1). Classification (NCBI taxonomy): domain Eukaryota; kingdom Metazoa; phylum Chordata; class Mammalia; order Artiodactyla; family Phocoenidae; genus Phocoena; species Phocoena phocoena. The sequence continues at coordinate 12,113,851 of NC_089219.1, read as the reverse complement.
GTTGTGGCACACAGGCTTACTTGCTCCGGGGCATGTGGGATCTTCCCAGACCAGGGCTTGAACCCATGTCCCCTGCATTGGCAGGCGGATTCTTAACCACTGTGCCACCAGGGAGGTCCCTGAAATGTGTTATTTTTAAATGCTGTTACTTTTTGCCTACACAACCAAAATTAAATAGTATGAAACTATTAGTTTTATTGGGAAATTCGAATATGGTATTCTAATAATGCAAACAAAATATCATGCCCCTAATTAGCCAGGCAGTTGAAATTCAGAGAATGATTGCACAACCTTTCTTTCACTTTGTACAGACATAGAAGTATGTTTAAACAATTCTAATTCGAATTTTTTAAATTTATAAAACGAGTACTTATTTCACATCTTTAGCTATTACATTTAACACAAAAGCACATCCTTTTTTTACACAAAAATGTTTGCAATTCGTATATATATATATATTTTTTGCAATAATCCCATTCATTTTATTTTATTTGTTTATTTTTGGCTGCATTGGGTCTTCGTTGTTGGGTCTTCGTTGCTACACGTGGGCTTTCTCTAGTTGCGGTGAGCGGGGGCTACTCTTTGTTGTGGTGTGTGGGCTTCTCATTGTCGTGGCTTCTCTTGTTGCAGAGCTCAGGCTCTAGGCGCGCAGGCTTCAGTAGTTGTGGCGCACGGGCTTAGTTGCTCTGGGGCATGTGGGATCTTCCCAGACCAGGGCTCAAACCCGTGTCCTCTGCATTTGCATGCAGGCGGATTGTCAACCACTGTGCCACCAGGGAAGTCCCGCAATTCGTATATTCTTAAGAGTAGGTAGTATCTATGTATGTACTATATGATTCCAACTGTATCCTAGAAAAAGCAAAACTATGAAGACAGTAAAAAGATTAATGGTTGCCAAGGGTTAGTGGAGAGGGATGAATGAATAGGCAGAGCACAGGGGCTTTTTAGGGCAGTGATACAATGGTGGATATGTGTCATTATATGTTTGTCAAAACCCATAGACTTACAGTACCAAGAATGAACCCTAATGTAAACTGTGGACTTTGGGTGATGATGTGTCAATGTACATTCATCAAATGTAACAAATTTACTGCTCTGATGTGGGATGTTGGTAGTTGGAGAGGCTGTGTGTGTTGAGGGCATGGGGTATATAGGAACTCTGTACTTTTTGCTCTATTTTGCTGTGAACCTAAAACTGCTCTAAAAAATGGTTAACTTAAAAAGTGATATCACTTAAAAAAAAAAAAGTAGGTAGTGTCTTGCACTGTTCACTTCTCCCTTATGACCAATGCCATACATTTGCAAAACAGTCGAACAGAAATTCAGGAATAACTCTCCTCCCCATTCTCCCCTTCTATTGTTGGCCTCAAAACATTTTCCAACTCTTCATAGTCTCATAATCTGCCCCAGGAGTGAAAATACGTTTGTATATGTAGTCCTGGGTCTCTTCACTTTGTCGAAGCAGGCAGGACTAGTGAATTCCAGGATTACCAATCCATTGTTCCTTTAGTTTTTCTTTCTTATTCTAAAACAGGTTTTGAATTAATTTGTAGCAGTTTGTGTTTCCTGAAAGAAATTAAGTGTTAACCAAAACCTTTAATTATACCCAGATCCTTAAGACAGCTGGTGTAGAATTGAAGAGGTATGTGCTAGGCCTCCTTGGCTCATGCCATTGATTTTATCTTTTGGCATTTGGTGAAGCTTGTGTGCAACTTTTCTAAACAACATATAGAAATATTAAATATCTCTATTCATTGTTCCAGGAAAGGATAGCTTTTCATGTCAAACTCTGGCATAGAAGCAAATTTAAAACAATAATAACCTTTTCCTGGAAAAGATAAATGATCTTCTTTAAAGACTTTAGTAATATGAGAAGTGTTTCAAAATATTTTTGGCCGTAGTTAAGCACTCCCACAAAGAGCTGTAATAGTCTCTTCCCTTCTGAGGCACAACTGAGAAGTTCAGCACTCCAGAAGTACTGGAGTTCAAAGAACAAATCCTTGCAGCCAACAGTATATTGTTTAGAAAAATAGAAATATATCTCTACAAATTAAAAATACTCCTGAACAACCCAACATTTGTTTGTCCTGCCAGAGTATATATGGTCATCCCTAAAGCAAGACAATTGTGCAGATTATATGAAACCTGTAGGCTTATCATTTTGGCATCACAGTTTAAATGGCCAAGTTAGACAACACATCAAAAAGACTTCTAAAGGGGCTTCCCTGGTGGCGCAGTGGTTGAGAGTCCGCCTGCCGTTGCAGGGGACACGGGTTCATGCCCTGGTCCGGGAGGATCCCACATGCCGCGGAGCGGCTGGGCCCGTGAGCCATGGCCGCTGGGCCTGCGCGTCCGGAGCCTGTGCTCCGCAACGGGAGAGGCCGCAGCAGCAGTGAGAGGCCTGCGTAGCGCAAAAAAAAAAAAAAAGACTTCTAAAATCAGGGTCTTTACTCAACAGATAATTTTTGAGCATCACCCTTGTGCCAGGTCCTATTCTAAATACTTAAGACACATTGCAGAATAAAACAAATACTTGTTCTCATGAAGCTTATTGTGGGGGAGAGGGGAAGAAGAGGCAATAAATATAATAAAAAGGAAATTAAATAATAGCAGTAAGATGGTGAAATATAAAGATAAGAGAGAGGAAGCATGTGTTGTCGTTTCAAATGGGGCAACCAGGGTAGGCCTCAAGAAAATACTGAAGACTTGAAGGAGCTAAGGGAGCAAACTGTGGATATCTAGGGAAGGGGTTCCAGGGAGAGGGAACAGCAAGTCCAAAGACCCTGAGGTAGAAGCATGACGGGCACATGAAAAGCAGCAGGGTAAACCAGTGTGGCTGAAACAGAATGAGCAAGGGAGAGAGTATAAGATATGATGGATGTCAAAGAGGTAAAGGGAGTGAGAGGCAGATCTACACTACCTGGTAGGCCATAGCAGGAACGCTTTGGCTTTTAATTGGTGAGATGTTGCATGGTATGACTTAGGTTTTGAGAAGCGTTGAGAATAAGAGATGAAGGATAGGGGCTTCCCTGGTGGCGCCGTGGTTAAGAGTCTGCCTGCCAATGAAGGCGACACTTGTTCGAGCCCTGGTCTGGGAAGATCCCACATGCCGCGGAGCAACTAAGGCCGTGCGCCACAACTACTGAGCCCACGCACCTAGAGCCCCTGCTCCATAACAAGAGAAACGACTGCGATGGCGAATCCCTCGCACCGCAACGAAGAGTAGCCCCTGCTTACCGCAACTAGAGGAAGCCCATGCACAGCAACAAAGACCCAGTGCAGCCAAAGATAAAATAAATAAATTAAAAAAAAAAAAATCAAGGATAGAAGCAGGAACCTAGAAAGGAGGCTCTTTCAGTAACCCAAATGAAAAATAAGAGAGCTTTAATGACTAAGGGATCCTGGATATATTTTGAAGGTAAATCCAAGAGGACTTTTTGAAGGATTGAATATAGAGTTCATAAAAGGTGTCAGGGGTGAGCCTGAGGTTTTTCACCTGGGCAACGAGAAAGATCAAGTTGCAGTCATCTGAAGTAGGAAACACTAGACAGAGCAATTATCCAGGGGAATATTAAGAGTTCAGTTTTGGACATGTTCAATTTGAGATATTTATTAAATATTCAAATGGAGACATTAGGTAGGCTGTTGGATATGAGTCTAGTTCAGGATGAAGTTCTGAAGATGTGTTTTACATATATATATATAAAATGCATAATCGTGTGTACGTGTGTATTTGGGAGTTGTTAGCATATAAATGGCATTTAAAGTCTGAAACTGAATGATATCACCAAGAGAGTAAGTGTAGATACAGAAGGAAAGAGAACCAGGAAAGCCCTGAGGCATTTCTCACTTAAGAGGTCTCAGAAGCAAGGAACTTGCAGAGCAACTGAGTAGGAACAAACCAGTTAGGCAGGAGGAAAGCCAAGAGATGAGTAGTGTCCTGGAATTCAGGTGAAGAAAATATCTGAAGGAGGAGGAAGTGATCAACTGTGGAATGCTGCTGAGAGGTTAAGGTGAGGCCTGAGAATTGACTCTTGGAGCAATGTGGAGGTCAGTGGTGATCTTGGCAAGAGCAGTTTTAATGGAGCAGAGGGGACAAAAGCTTGATTGGACTGGGTTGAAGGAAAAAAATTAGTATATGAAGTCTGACCTTTGGAAAAGTACTACAGTGGACTTGGAGAGAAAGATGCCAGGGACTATGGTGATATAAAGTACTGTCAGTTTCAAAAAGCTCCTGGATCAGTGCAAGAATCAGAAACTCAAAACCTTTAGGTTTTTGGAAGAGTTATTACACTCTCAAGATATGGCCTGCTGCTAGCCTTGTATCTGTTCCATAATGATCTGAATAATGCACGATTTCTTTGGGAAAGAATACTATCTTATGAAATCTGAAAATTCTGAACTTGGAATTTGGTCAGTACTTAGAAGAATTTGGTTAGTAGGACGAAGAATCTAGCAGAGAGATTTTCCTGGAATTTATATAAGTATTGATGGTCACCAGTGGTCTGAGGTGATTCAGCCAGCCAGTCATGCAGTGCTTGGAGATGCAACAAGGCAGACTTTACCCTGGTTTCTCAAGTGTATACTTCAATAATTGCTGATGACTTTGCAACTTTTGTTGGACTTCCTGTAAAAGTATTAGAATGATGATGACAAACTGACTCCATCACAAGAATGGTAATGCCCTAGAAGTTAAGTGCCCAGAAGTTTCCTTTTAACAGGTTTTCTCCACCTGTCATATTGGAGCCTGCTGTAGTTCCCCAATGAACAACAGTTAACTAGTTTTGCTACATGCTTTATTTGAAAATGTGTTTATCATCCTGGGCTCAAGCTCCACCTTCAGAATCTTGTGTTCTGATAAATACAGACATTAAAATTTTTACTTTCAACTGTATTACTTTATCATTCCTTATTGGAGCTTGTGATAAAATATAAAGTATTATGTATATTTTATCCTGAAACATTTATGCTTAATAATTGTTGAAACAATTTCTACTTATGAAGCCTAGCTCATTATATAGTTTATATTTTCTAATTACTCTCTTGTACTAGCACAGACTATACTTCCATCAATTCATACTGATTTGTACTGGTAAGTGATTCATTCAGGGGTTGAAGGGAGACTGTCTCCCTAGAATGGAATATCAGAATTCCAGGGATTCTGATATGTCTGCTTTGTAGGACTTTTCTCATACCTCCTGAGAATCCCTGATGTGGAACTTAAAATATAACTGAAGAACAAAAGACCACTTCCTTAACAAACCAGTTAGTTGACTTGAGATGTATTTCTGATGGTATGAGTGCATCAGTTGCTGGTGTGGAGGATATGTCATGAAAAATCGACTTCCTTGGAAGGTCCAAGAATACTATTTTTTTAAAAAAAGATATCTCGGGCTTCCCTGGTGGCACAGTGGTTGAGAATCTGCCTGCCAATGCAGGGGACACAGGTTTGAGCCCTGGTCTGGGAAGATCCCACATGCCGCAGAGCAACTAGGCCCGTGAGCCACAACTACTGAGCCTGCGCGTCTGGAGCTTGTGCTCCACAACAAGAGAGGCCGCGATAGTGAGAGGCCCGCGCACCGCGATGAAGAGTGGCCCCTGCTCGCCACAACTAGAGAAAGCCCTCGCACAGAAACGAAGACCCAACACAGCCAAAAATAAATAAATTAATAAATTAATAAATTAAAAAAAAAAAAAAAAAAAAAGAGTAGCTCCTGCTGGCCACAACTAGAGGAAGCCTGCAAGCATCAACGAAGACCCAACGCAGCCAAAAATAAAATATAAATAAATAAATTTATTAAAAAAAAAAAAGATATCTCATTTCTTACTTTGAAAAACTGTAGGATCCATTGTATTGAAACTGTATGTGCAAATATTATGCTGGATGTTTCTAACCAATGGTTAACAGTTCTCCCTTTTGGAGAAATATAAAACCAGTTTTGTTTGGTTTGGTTTTTTTTGTTACAAGTCCTCTGAATATTCAAACTTACTTATCTTCATGTGAAACATTCCTAGTTCATTTATTCTGCATCTGTTCCATAAATACTTATTTGACTTATAAATTAGAGAATGGGAGCAGTTTGCTGCGAAAGAAGAGAAGAAAAATGGAGTGGTAAGGGGAGAGTGGCTGGGGGAAATAGGATTGAGAGAAGTTTGTTTTTATTTTATTTATTCTTTTTCTTTTTGGCCTCACTGCACGGCTTGCAGATCTTAGTTCCCCAACCAGGGATTGAACCCACACCCTCGGCAGTGAAAGTGTGGAGTCCTAACCACTGGACCGCCAGGGAATTCCCGAGAAGTTTGTTCTTAAGGGGGAAGAAATTTCAATACTTTTTTTTTTAAGACTTATTTTATTTATTTATTTTTGGCTGTGTCGAGTCTTAGTTGCAGCGTGCGGGATCTTTCGTTGCGGCGCGCAGGCTTCTCTCTAGTTGTGGCATGCAGGTTTTTTCTCTCTCTAGTTGAGGCGCGTGAGCTCAGTAGTTGTGGCACTCGGGCTTAGTTGCCCAGCGGTATGTGGGATCTTAGTTCCCTGACTAGGGATCGAACCCACTTTTCTCCATTGGAAGGAGGATTCTCAACCACTGGACTACCAGGGAAGTCCCAAGGAATTGACCTTAGCTGGGAGTATAAAATAGTTGATCTAGTGAAAGACCAGGAGCTGGAATGTATGGGAGCAAATGCTGGTGAGCAAGTCTATACAAGAAATGCCACTACTGTACTAAGAGACAGAGTCGAGATAAGTAAGTTTTCCATGCTCTGTTTTTCCAGCTGAGGATGGGAACAGTCAAAAGGTTTTGGATTTACTTTCTATGGTCTTGGGCAAATCACAAACATTTTTTGCAGGCCCTTGGTGTGTTTTATTTTCCACTGAATGGTCATTATCTAATAGAGTGTCTGGCAAACAATAGCCATTCAATAGATATTCATTGAATTAATTTTTGGAAATTATTAAAGAACTATACTATGTATGCCATACCTAACCCACAGGGTTGTTCTGAAGACCCGATGAAATGAGAGAGTGGATGTAAAAGTACTTTATAATCTGAGAAATGCTACTGAAATCCAAGGTATTATGTTAGAAAGAGTTGGAGTAAAGTCCACTGAGTTTTTGACTCCTTAAATGAGAAATACAATATAAATATGGAAACAGAGTCATTGGTAAGTTGGATTTTTTTTTCCTTTGAGGGATATACCAAGACCTAAAGATTCTGTCAACTGGTTTGAAATTCAAAGGTGGAATACAACCTTTGTATTTGAATTTGTAAAATAGGATTTGATCCTATAAACCATGTAACATTACAGAACTGACAAAAATATACAAAGGCCAGAAAACCAAAACCATCTAAGTCAATTAGCTTTATGCAATGTCGTAAATTAAGTTCCAAGTTATATTTACAATACTGGGCATATGAGTGGTATAATACCTCTCTTTTTCTTTTCTTTCTTCCTGTCTTTGTTTTATTTTCTGGTAATTTATAAGTTCCAAAGTAAATACAGTATTGGAGTTGTGGATTTACTTTTCTAGGTAAAAGAAAAAAGGTTTAAACATAATGATATTTCTGCTGAGGATTTCTTAACATACTCCAAGTACACCAGACTATTTTCATGATAATTCTGTACGGTCTTCCCACATTATAGGACTGATTTGGACCAGAGTTGTGACTGAAAAAAAAAAAAATCCCGTTCAGTTCATTTCCATTTTCTTACCATTCCAGGGACTAGAGTAAGTAATACACTTAATTGCTAGAGTTTGAAAGCAATTTCCTATATGCTGAAGTTTTATTCCTAGGAGAAGCCCTAATCTTTGGTCCTGATGGAATACCTGCAAGGAGAGTGAATCAGCTCATGCCATCATTTTCAATTTTTCATCGTTATCTCTGGTGATTAGATATTACATAATTAACCAAGGTCATACAAGAGGATTCAGTGGAGCACTTTAGGATTAAATTTAGGAATTAGGAACTCATTGGGGTTCCCATAAGTGTTTTTAAGTATTGCAGTATTGGGATGCTTAATTAGGCTACCAGCCTAGTTCCTGCTGTTACCCAGCACCAGGCCTTTTAGGATTACTTAGAAAAAATGCTCAGTTCTCAGAAAATCTCAGAAGTCAAGCTCAGGCTGAGGAAAATATTTGCTGAGTAATAAAATTCAGTCCCCTTCCCTGTAAAGTCGGAAGTGCCATATGTGTTTTTCTAATTAGCCCCACCAGATTTCTTCCAGGCGTGATTATGTGTCATGAAACTAACCATTCTGCCTCTGAGGATTTATGCATTCTTGGGGAGGTTTCTCTACACCATCTGATGTGATAGTCTGCCTATACAGGTTCCTATGGCCCAGTTCTGAGTCACGTTGAAAGACTGTGCCACCTGGTCTTAACCTACTTTTTTTTCCCGTGACACCTCAGTAAACAACAACAGTGGTGACATCCACAAAATATATCTGCCCTCACAGTAACACCAGTCTATCTTGCATCTCGCACAGGGCACCTTTTAATATGAAGGATCTTACATACCACTGCAAATTTTTTTTTTTTTTTTTTTTTTGTGGTACGCGGGCCTCTCACTGCTGTGGCCTCTCCCGTTGCAGAGCACAGGCTCCGGACGCGCAGGCTCAGTGGCCATGGCTCACGGGCCCAGCCGCGGATCTTCCGGACCGGGGCACGAACCCGTGTCCCCTGCATCGGCAGGCGGACTCTCAACCACTGCGCCACCAGGGAAGCCCTGCAAATATTAATGTTACTTCATAAATACCTCATAGATACTAGGCTGTAAGCCTCACTAGACACATTTTATGATTAGATATCCCCCAAATGAAGAGATGGAACCCCTTCTTCAGCCCACTCAGAACGAGGACAAATCTGGGTCATGAGCACAGCTCGCCTACTTAAAACTGTCCCTAGGGCTCGAGGAGGACTAATTTCCACTCCATGTTCCCCCAATACTCAGAAAATAGATTTTTTTTTTTTTTAATGTATGGGTGCTTTTCTCTTAAAATGCCTACCTTTGTTTCGTTGCCGATTTGGCTTTTGTTCTTTCAATTCCAGCTAGATGTGGAGATTTTCTGAGCGTGAACTCACCTTTGGCAATTTGTCCAAAAAAAAAAAAAAAAACTGAAAATGCCTTACATTTGCACTAGTATGTATGCATGTCATCATCAAAAGCAACTCAGGCCCTTTTTGACCTGCTTTCTTTTTTCCTTTTTTTTTTTTTTTTTAAAGTCGGGACAGTATACTCTCTTTTGGTTATTTCTTGGATAAGAGGTTGCACTCTGGAGTCACCTTAACCATTGCTGCCCTCTCGAGGTTACAGATTGCAGCCGCCCCTACTGAAACCTAGGTTAGGCCTGCGGGTGAGAAGCAGATATGCAAGTAAAAGGACCAAGCAGACATTATCATGATAAACTGAGAAGCTTTTGCTTTTACGTGATGGTATAGTGAAAAGAACACTTAACAGGGCACTGCTGAGTTCTCATTTAAGCCACTGGCAGACTGTGTGATCTCAGGCCCATCATTTCTTTGTGCCTCAATTCCCTACCAATAGAATGGGAACGACTGGTCAGTGCAGGAGTCAGCCAACATTTCCTGTAAAAGAGCTTGGTGGGTCACTTGTCATTGTGGCAACTCTGTCGTTGTAGCTCAAAAGCAGCCATAGACAAAATACGCAAATGAGGGTGGAGGTGTTCTGAAAAAACTTTATTTTATGGACACTGAATTTTGAATTTCATATAATATTCACGTCATGAAGCATTATTCTTCATTTAGTTTTTTTTAACCATTTAAAAATGTAGAAACCATTTTTTAGCTCTCAGGCCACAGAAAAAAAACAGGCAGGGACTTCCCTGGCGGCGCAGTGGTTAAGAATCCGCTGGCCAATGCAGGGGACACAGGTTCAAGCCCTGCTCCGGGAAGATCCCACATGCTGTAGAGCAACTAAGCCCATGCGTCACAACTACTGAACCTGCACTCTAGAGCCCACGAGCCGCAGCTACTGACACCGATGCACCTAGAGCCTGTCCTCCGCAACAAGAGAAGACACTGCAATGAGAAGCCCGCGCATGACAACGAAGAGTAGCTCTGCTCGCCACAACTAGAGAAAGACCGCGCACAGCAACAAAGAACCCACGCGGCCTAATTAATTAATTTAATTTAAAAAAACAAAGCAGGCAGTGAGCCAGATATGGCCCAGGGCTGAAGTTTGCCAACTTCTGGACTAGGTCATCTCAGAGAGCCCTTCCAATACAATCTTTTACAATTTAAAAAGTTGACTTAGGGCTTCCCTGGTGGCGCAGTGGTTGAGAATCCGCCTGCCAATGCAGGGGTCACAGGTTCCATCCCTGCTCCGGGAAGATCCCACATGCCGCGGAGCAACTAAGCCCGTGTGCCACAACTACTGAGCCTGTGCTCTAGAGCCCGCGAGCCACAGCTACTGAGCCTGCGCTCTAGAGCCCTCAAGCCACAACTACTGAGCCCACACTCCTAGAGCCCGTGCCCCGCAACAAGAGAAGCCACCGCAATGAGAAGCCCGCGCGCTGCAACGAAGAGTAGCCCCCGCTCGCCGCAACTGGAGAAAACCCGCGCACAGCAGCAAAGACCCAACAAAGCCAAAAATAAATAAATAAAATAAATTAAAAAAAAAAAAAAAGTTGACTTAGCTATAGTTCTTTTCATTTCCTTTTCTTGAAGGATGGCCTAGTACATGCTTATTTCATGTGACATGAGGGATGTTAGAAGACATCTTGTCCCCAAAAAGATGTCTGCCAACTTCACACTTGTCAGCCTCAAAGACTAGCAATTCTACTTCTAGAACTGCACTGACCAAGACTGTCCAAGCTACAAGTCGAATTGAGTACTTGAAATATGGCTAGCCCAAACTGAGATGTCCTTAAGTGTAATACGCACACCAGATTCTGAAGACTTAGAATTTAAACTGTCTCATTAATATTTTATATTGATTGTTTTAAAAATATTTTTGATATATTGAATTAAAGATATTAATTTACTCTGTCCCTTTTTATTTATAAAAAGGAGCTACTAGAAAATGTAACATACGTGGCTGACATGTTTCTACTGAACAGCACTGCTCCAGGACGTTACCTGTTTCATTGATTTCAGATTTGTTTCACATTCAAATGCTATATTCTTGCATTTGCAGTAAAACATTTAACTATCATCATTGTGTGGGTCTGGAAATGGAAGGTGGGGAGTCAAGATGCAACTGAAAACATAGAGTTGGGGTGAGACAGAAGTCAGCTTCTCCCCACACATCCACTTTTTAAAGTCCCTAATATCTTGGAGTTCACATGACCATCTTTAAGGAACACGCACTCATCTGGAGATCAGGATAAATGGGTCTCAGCCTAACCTGTAGCTCACTAGGTAAAGGGTAAGGCATTTCACTAAGTTTCCTCATCTACAATATGAGAATAAAATAGATCCTCTGTACCCGACAGAACTAAGAACATGTATGAGAGTTTGTGAGCTCTACGATATCCCAACAGTTTCCAGAAAGCAAGTAGCGATGACAGGTAGCTGCTGCCTCTAGCCTCCCACTGACTGGCAGGCTGTACTCTTCCTTCAACTGCAGTGCTGCTGCTGCGGCTGCCCTAAAATCTCCACAACCTGATTGGCAGTTACAGACCAAGGATCCACCCTTCCTTGAGTGACAGCTAATCCAAGCCTGCCAACTTTAGTTGTCCCAAGTCACATTCGCTGACTTATTAAACCATACCTCTCAGTTCGAAGGAGCGCCTCAAGGGGTTAAACCCTCACGCCTCACCCAGCTGAAAACTTGCCACCATTCCTTGCAGTGGTAATTCAAATACACAATGCTTATTCCCACCTCAGGACGTTCTCTTTGCTGTCTCTTCATCTAGATTTGCACACACAAGTCTCCTTGACATCAATCGCTAGATCTCAGCTAGCACTTCCTTAGGTCCTTTGTGACCATCAAGAGCACTCCCACACCGTTGCCCTATATCTTTCCCTTATGTTACTGTTCTTTGTGCTTATTTCTATCTGCGATCTCTTGTTTACTCTCCCGCTGAAATGTAAGCTCCAGTGCCTAGAAGAAATTCTGGCAATAAGCACTCAGTGAAGTGAATCTCTCCAGCCTTCTCCTTCTCGACTTAGCCACCTCCCAGAGTATCCCTGCCCCAGCCAGACCAATCTCAGTGCTATCCCAATGAGTGTTTGTGCCTTACGTGGGTCCAGGGCCTCTTCTGGGTGCCCAGTGACTACTTCTATCACCATACAATGCGTTTTTAAATTTATTTTTTAATTTTTTGGCCACACTGCTTGTCTTGTGGGATCCTAGTTCCCCGACCAGGAACCTCAACAGGGCCCTCAGTAATGAGAGCTTGGAGTCCCAAACACTGGACTGCCAGGGAATTCCCATATTTTGTTTTTTTTTAATTATCAATTTGTCGAATGCTATATCAGAACAGTTAGGAAACACAGAAAATAGTCTAGGTAGTTCAAATAGAAGTGAATTTTACGTAGGCAACTGATAGCAAAAGGGTTGAGAGGGCTGGAGGAGCAAATGGAGGAAGGAGCCCAGAAGCCCACTCTTGTCTTGATGCTGATGGACCATCCTTGGGTCAGGTTTCCACATACTCCAGTGGATCACTGCCCTGGATCAAAGAACAGCCTACCCCGTTGTCCATAGAACCAACCAGTCTGAAGAGGAGGTCACTCACCTGACACCAAGATGATTTTTCAGAATTTCTTCAGGACTAAAATACTGAGTTATGTTTGTATCTGCCCCACAGATGCACTCAGTAAATGGTTGTTGAATTGAATTCCAACCTTGGATAATATCATCCATCGCCACTTGCTACAAATGTATTTTTCTCTTCCCTTTCCCCTTCCCAATCCAACAAACCCCTCCAGCTTCACCTCTAGATTCACCTGCAAGAATGCACCCCTGGCTTCCCTGGTGGCACAGTGGTTGAGAATCCACTTGCCAATGCAGGGAACATGGGTTCGATCCCTGGTCCCGGAAGATCCCACATTCCACGGAGCAACTAAGCCTGTGTGCCACAACTACTGAGCCTGTGCTCTAGAGCCAGTGAGCCACAACTGTTGAGCCTGTGAGCCACAACTGCTGAGCCCGCATGACACAAGTACTGAAGCCCACGCACCTAGCGCCTGTGCTCTGCAACAAGAGAAGCCACCACAGTGAGAAGCCTGCTCACCACAACGAAAACCCAACGCAGCCAAAAATAAATAAAATAAATTTTTTTAAAAAAAGAATGCACCCCTCTCCAGCTCCCACTGGTCTCTGAGATCATATAGCATTTTCTTCATTGTCACTCATTTTGGCCTTTTTTCTACACCACCTTCATGTTCTTCGCGTCTTATCTCCCTAATTAGATTCTATGCTTCTAGAGGCAGGAACTCTTCTATGTAGACCTTTACAGTTGGAAGAGATCTTAGTGTTTATCTGGTCCAACCTCTCACCTAATGTCTGAATCCCCGAAATCTCTGGCAACTTCTGATTCGGTTTCTTGAAGACCTCCAGTTCCCGGGCTCTTCTTACCTAAAGAAGTTTGGCTCAGTGTAAGAATATAAGAAGATGTTAAATATAAAGTTGCTGCTGAATTCATGCTACTTCTGCCTTACGACTGAGTCAGTCCTTGAATGGGTGTGGGATGCAAAAGAGGGAGAACACTGAGGAATGAACAACTTTTTAGCTAAAAATGTTGGAGAATGTTTCTAGCAAGCGTTCGTCCAGGCTGTAATTCACATGTTGTGATTCAGCTCTTGCCCAATGGTATTAGGGTAAGTGAATTACAAAACTTACTCTCACAAATCTCTTTTCTTCTTGCTTAGGAAAGACTATGGAGAGTAATCTTTTGGGATGACGGTCATCCAGAAGGTTAGACGGACATCTTACCCATAGGGCTAACATTTGGTACATGTTACAAAGCCCTTTCCAATACTTTGGCTCATTAGAACTGTTTGATGGAGGCAGTATTATCCTAACTTTATAAAGGAGGAAACTGGGACCCAAATTAAGCCCTTAGGCTGGCAGAGCCAGTGTGCAAACTCAGGTCTGCGTGGTTCAAACAGTCTGGTGTTGGAGGGAGCTAGCGGCGGAGGTTAAGTGCTCGCAGCAGAAAGGGGTTGGGAAAAAAAAGTGTATAAAAAGGGGTTCGGGGGCGGGGGGCGGGGAACGCGGGGCGATAGCCGGATAAGAAGCGGTCTGGCCGCGGGTGGGGGAGGGGGAGGAGAGGACGCCCGGGCGCCACGAGACTATGACGGGGCTACAGGCTCTGCTCGGCCTGCACCGCACTTTCACCTCCCGGCTCCGCTTGCGGTTCGGCACCTGGAACTGGACCTGGCGGAGCTGCTGCTGCGCCGCCTCCGCCGCGGTCCTAGCGCCGCTCGGCTTCGCGCTCCGCCAGCCCCCGGCTATCGGCGGGAACAGCCTTGACCACAGGCATCCGCGCGGGGAGCCCGCCCCGCTCGCCGCCCACCCGTGGCTGCAATGGCACGAGGACGCCAGCTCCTTGAAGAAGCTGCCTGTGCAGGTAGACCTAGTGATCTCCGAAGAGCCGGAGCCCAGCTTCTCCGACATCGCAAGCCTCATGGTGTGATGTATGGCAGTGGGCACCTCTTACATTAGCGTCTACGACCACAAAGGAATTTTCAAAAGAAATAACTCCAGATTGATGGATGAAATTTTAAAACAGCAGCAGGAACTTCTGGACATAGATGGTTCCAAATACTCACCAGAATTTGCAAATCGTGATGATGAAGATTGCCATTCGGCAGTGAAGGTGCTGTCCCCAGAAGATGCAAAAGCAGATATTGTGAGAGCTGCTCAAGACTTTTGCCAGTTAGTAGCCCAGCAGCAAAAGAAATCCACAGATTTGGATGTAGATGTATCAGACCGTTTATTTAGTTCGAATGGTGCCCGTGGTCCTGATTTAGTACTGAAGTTTAGTCCTGAGGACAGCACACTAGGCTTTCTGCCCTGGCACATCAGCCTGACAGAGATTGTCTCTTTGCCTTCCTACCTAAACATCAGTTATGAGGACTTTTTATCTGCCCTTCGTCAATATGCAGCCTGTGAACAGCATCTGGGAAAGTAGTGATCCTTGGTTGTGATAGGGACAGAATAAAGGGACAAATTTAGGTAATTAAATAGTCAATCCCACTAGGGGATTGTAAGTAAAGAAAAAAGTGTGGGAGACCCCCCTAAGTTAATGATCACTCAGAAAAGCAGGTTTGCTTATCCACGAAACCAAGCAGGCTTGCTTAGCAACAAAACCATGCAACAGAAGCACGAGACATGCCCCAAAACAATAAAATAATGGTGGCATGAGACCCACATCCTGCCCAGTGAGCTCAGTAAGTTAGTGACCCCTAGGACATGCTCTCTGCACACATTAAAAACAATAATTTATGGAAAGGTGACATTTCAAAGTGAAAGACCCTCATTATACTAAGACCTAAAATAATTTTTCCATAGTGCCATGACAGCCCTAGGTTGACCACGTAGGGACAAGAAAACTCCCTTGCCCAACTTGGAGGAGGAGCTAATGATGGAAGCATGACATCTACCCAAGAATGAGGCAGAAGGTGGTCTTTTCCTCCTCCCCACTTTTCCTTTGATTATAAAAGTGTAGCCCACTAAGTTCTCCCGGGCAGCATCCTCTCGCTTGCCCACTTGTAAGCCTCATAGCATCCTATTCTAATAAATCACTTCTTATCTATCACTTTGCCTCTCACTGAATTCTTTCTGTGCTGAGACATAAAGGACCAGAGCTCTTCGGAGCCCCCCAAACGGACACCTAACAGTTTCAGCTGTGTAATTTGATTTCAGGCTTTTGGAGAAAAGGACTCAAGTGACTCATGTTGACAAAGCACCTCTGAAAACCTGTACACACCTAGTTCATAATCCTCATAATTTATCAGCAGACACAAAAAAAGTGTCTTACTTGAGACTAAGAGCACGTGTGAGTGAGTATGTGTGGGTGTGTGCATGCATGCATGTATGGAAATAAACTTATAAATGGGGGAAATATTGGAGAAGAAAATATGTGGACTTGCAGTTCTGAGCAAAGAGCAGCAATGTTTTAGGAGCTGAGATTTCAGATTTAAAGGCTTCCACCCCAACTACTTCCCTGTTTTTGTGGGGAGAGGAGGTGATTAAAGCTGTTTTGTTGTTTTGGGGGGAAGGGGAATAACTTTTGTTCAGTCTTTCCTAGTAATCCAACTTTAATTTTTAAGAATAATATATCAGGGATTTCCATGGTGGCCCAGTGGTTAAGAATCTGCCTGCCAGTGTGGGGGACATGGGTTTGATTCCTGGTCCAGGAAGATCCCACATGCCACGGAGCAACTAAGCACGTGAGCCACAACTACTGAGCCTGTGCGCCACAACTACTGAAGCCCGTGTGCCTAGAGCCCGTGCTCCGCAGCAAGAGAAGCTACCACAATGAGAAGCCCGCGCACTGCAACGAAGAGTAGCCCCCACTCGCCACAACTAGAGAAAGCCCGCACGCAACGAAGACCCAACGCAGCCAAAAATAAATAAATCAAATTTTAAAAAAGAATAATATATCGACTTATTAAATGGAAGCATTCTGAGTTTGAGAGATCGCCAGAGGAATGGAGTTCTGTGTTGCTCACATGTTAAAAGTTTGCTCACCTTTGGAGCAGAGGGAATACCTCTTTTCAGACATCCGTCCATTTTCATCTCTTCATGACTGTCAAACAATATGGCTTGAAAGTGTTGCTCTGTTGTCTGTGTTCTGAAGATCGTTTGAAAAAGAACTCTTACAACATCGAAATGCAGAATTTTAAAAAATTTAAAAATTGCATGAAGCAGTCAAAAAAAGGTGAAAAAGTTGTAATCTTAAAAGTAAAGGTGGAAAGTTTCCTGAATAAGGAAAGAAAGTTTTGATTTCCTTTTCTATTTGGTGAGCCTTGTGCTCTGTAGTACCCAAAGGTGGTTTACAAAATATTTCCATTAACTATGCTCATTTAAAATAAGTATTTGAGGGAGGTTACCAAGGCAGTTCTTTTCCTCAAAAGTCACCTGTTCCTCTTTGGAATAGGACATTTAGGGCCAGGTGAATACCCACGATTTTTACTCAGTAAATCCTGATGGTGACTTTGCATAAAAAGATCTTTAAGTAAGATTGAGTTCTGTGTAGGTAATAAAATATTACCAAAGTCTACAAAAGTAATTTAATTTTGCATGTTCACTGATTCTGTTTTTTTTTTTTTTTTGCGGTACGTGGGCCCCTCACTGTTGTGGCCTCTCACGTTGCGGAGCACAAGCTCCGGACGCACAGGCTCAGCGGCCATGGCTCACGGGCCCAGCCGCTCCGCGGCATGTGGGATCTTCCCGGACCAGGGCACAAACCCGTGTCCGCTGCATCGGCAGGCGGACTCTCAACCACTGCGCAACCAGGGAAGCCCGGTTCTGTTGTTTTTTAAATGAATAAATGATTTTTTGATAGTTGTTTAATATTTCTTCCCTCATTACGGCTTGCAGGATCTTAGTTCCCTGACCAGGGATCGAACCCAGGCCCACTGCAGTGAAAGTGCCAAGTCCTAACCACTGGATCACCAGGGAACTCCCCCCGACAGTGTACATTTAGAATGGAGTAGTTTAGGGAATTCTCTGACGGTTAGGAACTAAGATCCCGAAAGCTGGGCGACGCAGCCAAAAAAAAAAAAAAAAAATAGAATGGATTAGTTTAAATATTAGGTATGAAAAATAACCTAGACCCCGCTCACAGCAACTAGAGAAAGCCTGCGCACAGCAACAAAGACCCAATGCAGCCAAAAAAAAAAAAACAAAAAACACTAATCAAAAGATATCTTAAAACAGACGATCTCAACTCTGGCTACACGTGAGAATCACCTGAGGGGCTTTTAAGAAATCCTCAGAGGCTTCCCTGGTGGCGCAGTGGTTGAGAGTCCACCTGCCGATGCAGGGGACAGGGGTTCGTGCCCTGGTCCGGGAAGATCCCACGTGCCGCGGAGCGGCTGGGCCCATGAGCCATGGCCGCTGAGCCTGCGCGTCTGGAGCCTGTGCTCCACAACGGGAGAGGCCACAACAGTGAGAGGCCCGCATACCACAAAAAAAAAAAAAAAGAAAGAAAAAAGAAATCCTCGGGCCATATTCCCTGTGGGAGTGGGTCCCCGGGCACAGCCTCATCCCTAACATTTGCAGGACCTGGAACTAGAGTACCAATGGAGATTCATATACCTGAGTCTAAATACTTAAAATTCAAGCAAACAAACTGTTAAGTCAAATATTTTTCTATTCTCCCATCTTGACAAATACAACTTCATAATAGCTTGGAAGTCCAGGTTCAAATGTACAGTTCTTTGACTCTTTGGAGTTCCAAACTAGAGGTGGCAGTTGGAGGAGAGTCGGCTCTTAGCCTGCAGCCTTTCCCCCTTTCTCCTCTTCCCACCTCTACTGCTCTTCCGCACCTAGAGCCTCATGCACACAGGTGTGGGCGCCCCAGCCTCCGCGTCTAGAAGCTAGTCACGCTTCCTACAAAGAGAGCCCTGGACTTCCCTGGTGGGCGCAGTGTTTAAGAACCAGCCTGCCAACGTGCCACAACTACTGAAGCCCGCGTGCCTAGAGCCCGTACTCCACAACAAGAGAAGCCACCGCAATGAGAAGCCCGTGCACAGCAACGAAGAGTAGCCCCCGCTCGCCGCAACTAGAGAAGCCTGTGCACAGCAACAAAGACCCAACGCAGCCAAAAAATAAATTTAAAAAATTTTAAAAAGGAAAGGAAAGGAAGAACCCTCTGGAGAAATCATCCGTGACATTTTTTTTTTTTTTTTTTTAATAATCATTTATATTTCTTTGGCACTTTATTTATTTATTTATTTATTTTGCGGTACGCGGGCCTCTCACTGCTGTGGCCTCTTCCGTTGCGGAGCACAGGCTCAGCTGCCATGGCTCATGGGCCTAGCCACTCCGCGGCATGTGGGATCTTCCTGGACTGGGGCACGAACCCGTGTCCCCTGCATCGGCAGGCGGACTCTCAACCACTGCGCCACCAGGGAAGCCCCGTGACATTCTTTAAAAAAAGAAAAAAAGAGCCCTTGGCCGCTCCTCTGGCTTAGGGGCCCACACACCAGCAAGACAGTCAATTTTCAGAAGAATGGACTCAGGAAGAGTCCCGGGAAGGCCTGGGAAGTTGACTCAGAGTATAGGGGCCAGAAATTCCAGAGTCCCCCTGGAACAAGGTGGAGAGGTTGGGCCACGGGCTTTGGGTGGGCTCATCCCTTGGGCTCTGGGGACTTGCCACTAAGCAGGGTCTTCTAAAGCAGAGCCCAGGGCAGGGGTTCCTCCTACATTGGTCTTAGGGCAGAACTATCTGAGCACCTGTCCTCTTTTTTTTTTTTTCTTTTTTTTGCAGTGCGCGGGCCTCTCACCACCACGGCCTCTCCCGTTGCAGAGCACAGGCTCCGGACGCGCAGGCTCAGCGGCCATGGCCCACGGGCACAGCCACTCCGCGGCACGTGGGATCCTCCCGGACCGGGGCACGAACCCGCGTCCCCTGCATCGGCAGACAGACTCCCAACCACTGCACCACCAGGGAAGCCCCCCTGTCCTCTTTTTATTGTTAACTTTTTTTTTTCTTTTTTTTTTTTTTATTGTGTTTTCAATGGAGAAATACATCATCTGTTTAATAGCTGGAGTGAATTCTTTTTTTTTTTTTTGCCGTACACAGGCATCTCACTGTTGTGGCCTCTCCCGCTGCGGAGCACAGGCTCCGGACGCGCAGGCTCAGCGGCCGTGGCTCACGGGCCCAGCCGCGGACCGGGGCACGAACCTGTGTCCCCTGCATCGGCAGGCGGACTCTCAACCACTGCGCCACCAGGGAAGTCCCTTTTTTTTTTTTTTTTATTGTTAACTTTTGATGGATGTTCATACATACAGATAGGAAAGTACACAAGTTGTAGGTATACAGCTTGATGAATTTTTACAAATACATTGATCAAGGATGTATGCATTTATCATAAAAATTATGTTTTATTTTATATTTAAAAAACTTTCCTTAGGTAAGAAGTGGATTTATTTAGAGACATACACATTCCATACACAGAATTCAGTCCATCTCAAAAGGTGAGAACAGCCTTGGGAAAAACACACTCCACAGACAGAGTTTGGGCCATCTCAGAAGGTGAGAGGCCAAAAATTATTTTTTAAAAGGGAGTAACAATAAAAAGAAAAGAATATTGAACACAAATTTTATTTATTTAATTATTGGCCACGCTGCAGCTTGTGGGAATTAGTTTCCTGATCAGGGATCAGACCCAGGGCCCCAGCAGCGGAAACGCACAGTCCTAAACACTGGACTACCAGAGAATTCCCCGCGTACAAAATTTAGAATAGTGGTTTCCTCTGGTGGGGACTCAGGGGATGGGACAGAGAAGGACACATTACCAGTAATGTTCTACTTCCTAAACTGAGCAGCAAGTTCACAGTTCATTATGCTTCTTGATATATGTTTTCTTTTGTACATCCTAAAATCAACTCAAAGTCCTGCAGTCTGGGGGCATTCCTGTAATTGATCATCTTGACTCATCTGAAAACAAAACAAGTCTCTATGAAGAAAGGAAAAAGGAAAGCATATTAAACATTGTAAGACAATTCAAGGTAAGGTTATTTTTTATCTTTTTTTTTACTGATAACAAATATGCATGACATAATACATAAAATTTAAGCACTATATAAACCCAAAGCAAGAGAAGTAAAATCTCCCTAAGATGCTCTCTTCTGCAGAGTCAAGACCATCAGCAACATGGTGTGTATTCCTCAACCTTTTCTATAAGTAGTAACATTACTGATTTATGCAAAAATGGGATCATTTTAGAGAAACGCTTCTGAACCTTGCTTTTTCACTTAGCAATAGTCTCTCGAACAGCCTTTTCCCTCAGAATGTCCTTCAGAGAGAAGGGCAGATGGATTTCCCCACAAATCCCCACCACACTCATCTCCCTAAATCCAGCTCAAATATCACCTCCCTGAATTCATAGGGGGTCAGGGGCCAGGGACACCATTGATCTACTAATCTGCCCTGGGAAATATCATGCCCTAGGGAATTTAGTCTCTCTTATCACTAAATCCAACTGTGCGTGTGGGGGGGGGGTAGCCTCATTTACGTGAACATAAATGAGTTCTTATAAATGAGGATATCATATATCCATTCATTTAACCAAAATTTACGGAGTGCCTACCATGTGCCAGTCAGGGGTGAAGTGGACAGAGATCTCTGTCTTGTGGCACTCTTATTCTAAAGGGGGCATTCAGCAAATCAGGAAACAAATGAAACTTTTTTTTTCTTTTTTGGCCATCTTAACCACTGGACCACCAGGAAAGTCCCTCATGTTTTTTGTTTGTTTGTTTGTTTGTTTTGCCAATAAGACTACATCTGATGGAGTTAAGTGTGGAGATGAAAACCAGGTGTGTGATGTGACAGAAAACGGCCATTCAGGGGGAGGCACCAAACATTCTCTACTGTGGCTGATATTCCCAGGCAGGAGTGAAAGAAGATATCCATCAGACAACTATGAACTTCTGTCCCATTACCTGGCCACACAGCCTGTGGCCTCTTGTGCGTGAATATTTTTATAATTCCCATAATCTTGTGACTAGCATAATTGCATTGTGATATATGTGTGTTTTAAAAGAGTTTGCTTAGGACTTCCCTGGTGGCACAGTGGTTAAAAATCCACCTACCAATGCAGGAGACACGGTTTGATCCCTGGTCCAGGAGGATCCCACATGCCGCAGAGCAATTAAGCCCATGTGTCACAACTACTGAAGCCCGAGCACTCTAGGGCCTGCATGCCGCACCTACTGAGCCTGTGCTCTAGAGCTCGCGAGACACACCTACTGAGCCCGTGTGCCACAACTACTGAAGCCCGCGCACCTAGAGCCTGTGCTCCGCAACAAGAGAAGCCACCACAATGAGAAGCCCATGCACCACAACGAAGAGTAGCCCCTGCTCACCACAACTAGAGAAAGCCTGCATGCAGCAATGAAGACCCAAGGCAGCCAAAAATAAAATAAAACTTTTTTTTAAAGTTTGTCTAATGTAAACATTTAGAACGTACTATAATTTTTGTAAACCTATTTTAGCATCCCTTCATTGGGTAATGAACTGGGAACCACCCAGACTGGAAGCATTCTAGGGCCCTCTTGGTCTCTACAGAACCTAAATTGCAGGTACTTATCTCCGTTGAACTTGTACATTGTCAGGTCCTTGAAGGTAAGAAGTATTCCTAACATTCTATCCACGGCTGAGTTAATATTTGTCTGGGAGATCATTATCAAAGAGAGGTTGGGAATTTGCTGGTGGTCCAGTGGATAGGATTCCACGCTTCCACTGCAGGGGGCCCGGGTCAGTGATAAATGGAATATTTAAACAAAGGACTCACAGTCGTCAATGATTGCAGCCCTCCAATGTGAGCTGGTGAGCCCTGAGGAAGCTCAGGGCTGAAAAGAATACATGCGGAACTTCCCTGGTGGTGCAGTGTTTAACAATCTGCCTGCTAGTGCAGGGGACACGGTTCAATCTCTGGTCCGGGAAGATCCCACATGCTGTGGAGCAACTAAGCCTGTGCGCCACAACACCTAAGCCTGAGCTCTAGAGCCACAACTGCTGAGCCCATGCACCACAACTACTGAAGCCCGCGCACCTGAAGCCTGTACTCTGCAACAAGAGAAGCCACGGCAATGGGAAGCCACCTGTGCAACGCAACAAAGAGTAGCCCCCGCTCGCCCCAACTAGAGAAACCCTGCAAACAGCAACAAGACCCAACACAGCTAAACACAAACAAACAGACAAACAAATAAATAAAATTAAAAGAAAAACCCTTCCCCCAAAAGCCATCGGGGAGCTTGGGTCTTTAAAAAAATAAAAAGTTAAATTAAAAAAGGAGAATGCCTGCCATCTAGCAGCCATCAGACTGCAGCCCTGTGGAAACTCAGGATGTGAAAACATGGGATACTGGCCCCAAATAGCTGAGGTGCATATCAAGGGAATGATGTCAGTGAGCCCAGACTCTTGCATGTCCCCATACATAGAAAACCGCTAAATTCCTTAACTTGAGATATCTGGTTTTCTTTAATTAACAATAATCTTTTGATATTCAGACTACCTGCTTTTTGTTATAAAACTTCTATATAACCTGGCTCTCCCCGTCACCTCCTTGTAGCAGTTTCTCAGAGCTATCTGAAATGCTGTCTCCTGGGCTACAGTCCTCATTTTACCTCAAATAAAACAACTTGCAACTCTCACATTGTGCTTTTTGTCAACAGTTACGGCGATCACGAAGGGATCCGGAGTGGACTTCTCTCCTTCACCTGAACTCTACGAGGAACTGGAGCCTTGGTACCAGCAGAGGCCCCTGGCACTCGTCTGCCTCCTTGGAGAGTCCAGATGAATTTGGGTAAGTCTTTCCTGGTTCTCGGATCTCCTGTGTTGGTTGATGATCCTGAGTTTTATTTGGTGGTGTATAGGAGGTAACTGCTTCTGAGCAGTTGAAAGAGACTGTGTGGGGGGAGGGGGCGGGGCTTGGTTGAAAGATACCAGGGTTTGCTCAGTTGTAGGAGACTGAGTGGTCTTGGCTGAGTGGTTAGGTAAGAGGTTGATCTGACGCTTTTCCTCAGTTCAGCCGCCTTAATAGAATTTGTCGGGATAAAAGTGAAGATATGACATGAGAGTGTTACTCCAAAGAAAAGGGACAAGACTCCTCCCGGCCAGTTATGGCTTTCTCAGGAGACTGATACATTTACAGGAGTGATGGAGGCAAAGGCCTCATACCGTGCAGCGGTCCCATAGGGAAACCCACTCGTTAATCAAAACACTTACTTATCCAGGGGTCACAGATAAAAATTGGCCATTCAGCGATCCGAGCACCCACGGTAGTCTTAGGCCACTGAAGGGAAAAACTGAGACACATAAGGGGGCTGAAACGACTCTAGGGTTACGCCCAGAGGAGTTAAGCTCACAAGCAGCACACTGGCCACCACACAATTTCACTAGTAAATTTTATCCCTGACAAATTCAACTTAAAAAGGGAACTAGAATCTCTCAAACACAAAAACGAGGATGTCAGAAAAGCAACCTCCAACTAACACCCCAGCCGGATTCATGTACAACACTGTATGGAGCTCATACTTGCAGGTACCTAGTTAATTGCAGAAATTATGCTACGGGAGATCTCAACCTAAAATAGCCAAATTGGGGTTCTTCTGATAGTCCCAAATTGCTATAGTTGCACACACTGTAAAAAAAAAGCTGGCCGTAAGATTAAACAGACTGAATGAATGCTTCCATTGATTGGTACCTAGAAGCTTCTAAAAGAGAAAATGGTAGAGTAACTTTTTGAGACTATAACAGGACTAAAAAAGGCTGCTAGCACCCTGTCTCTGACTCTGTCTGTCCCTCTGCCCCTCCCACATGTCCTCTTCTATCAGAATTGCCTGACCCAGACGCCATTTTTTTTCTCTTCCAACTCTTCTGTCTCCTGCTGTTCCCTCTTCCCCAGCAAAGGAGGATAAAAAATCAGAAGTGATTATAGCTCCCTTTAAGGAGAAGCCTATTGCAGGGAGAAGTGAACCATCCTCTGTGCTTACGAATACATCCTGGACCCAAGCAGAACTTAGAGCCTTGGCTAAGGAATTTCCAGATCCAAGTCAGAATCCATTGGGATTTGCTAAGGAATTTGAGTTAACCATCTGGACCTACATGCCTGGGTTTTCAGATCTATAACAATTAGTATTTATTTAACTGGAAATTAAAGGAAATCTCACCCTAAAAATGAGGAGGCTCTTTTATTGCGTACACAGTTAAATTAAGGTTAAAAGGCTGGCTTGGGCTTCCCTGGTGGCTCAGTGGTTAAGAATCCACCTGCCAATGCAGGGGACATGGATTCGAGCCCTGGTCCGGGAAGATCCCACATGCCGCGGAGCAACTAAGCCCGTGCGCCACAACTACTGAGCCTGCGCTCTAGAGCCCGCGAGCCACAACTACTGAGCCCACGTGCCACAACTTTTGAAGTCTGTGCACCTAGAGCCCGTGCTCTGCAACAAGAGAAGCCACCGAAATGAGAAGCCCACACACCACAACGAAGAGTAGCCCCCGCTCGCCACAACCAGAGAAAGCCTGCGTGCAGCAACGAAGACCCAATGCAGCCAAAAATAAATAAATAAACTTATTTTTTAAAAAAGCTTGCTTGATAAAAATATTTTTTCAGAATTCGGACTTTAAACAAAGGCCTTTTGGGGGAAACTTGCATTTCTCTTTCTGTGTCTTTGAGATGTAAATGTCCTACCTGATCTTCCTAAGACGTTCCATGTACGTCTATGTGTGTATGTACGTGTTTTGAAAACTTGACCTCTGCCATACTATTTTTGAGAGTAGACTCTCCAGATCTTACTTAGGTTACATCCTCCCCTGCTCTCTTATGGGAAAGCCTTTGCATCTTAATGGCTTGAATCACTATAAATATATATACTTTATTAATGGCCAAATGAGGGATCCTTTTAAAGTTGGAGAAACTAACAAATTGGTGAATCTAGCACTCTCATTATAAAGAGTTGTTTTATTGGTACCTATAAAAAAAAATCAAATTAAAGGTGGAAGAAAGAAATATATCAGATTATTAACCTAAGAACTTCTTTAACTTAAAACAAGTAAGAAAAACTGGTTTGGGAAGCTTCATTTGTGGTCTTTACTTTCCCTCAGTGGGTCTCACAGATGCTAATAAAAGCATTAGAATAATTAATGTTAACATGAAAAATCCTGTAAGGAGAGTCTAGATACTATTTCCAATAAGGTAGAAATTTTAAAGGAATTATGTCAAATGAATAAAGAAGTCTTTAGATGGTTATTTAAAATTGGATAAAAAAAATGGACATTTATGTGATTAAAACACAAAGTTTCGATATTACTACACTACCTAAGGTTAAATGGGCCAAAAGGGACCCCCTACTGGTCCCCAGCATTAAAAGCCAAACAAGTCTGTTCTATTTACCCCAATTTTAAAAGATATTTAAGGGGCTAGAAGAATTTGTTATGAAACTTCTAGACAACCTGGCTCCCGCCTCACTTCCCGACCAAGCAGTTTCTCAGAGCTATCTGAAACGAGGTCTCCTGGGCTACCGTCCTCATTTTGCCCCAAATAAAACGTAACTCGCAACTTTCACATTCTACATTTTTTTTTTAGGTCAACATCAGGGAACTAGATCCCGCATGTCACAACTAAGACCCAGCAGAGCCAGACAAATAAATAAATATTAAAAAAAAAAAGAGAGGTTCACTACCATGAATAATGAGGCAAGTAAATCTCCCAACAGAGCCAGACGTTGGACTTGAGTTTTATTTCCCCAGATTGCTCCGAGAACATAGCCCAGCTCTCTCTCATCCAAGGGTTTTGTTTATGCTGTCCTGAGTGTGTGGTCATTATGGGTTGGTAGCCCATGAAGGCTGAGCCAGAGAGAGAAAACCTAGCTTCCAGAGACAAGCCGGGATGTTGGGAGGTAATGGACTGATTTGAGGGACAAGCCCCTGGCATCAGCAGGGCTTTTTTTGTGTGTGTGTGGTACGCGGGCCTCTCACTGTTGTGGCCTCTCCCGTTGCGGAGCACAGGCTCCAGACGCGCAGGCTCAGTGGCCACGGCCCACGCGCCCAGCCGCTCCACGGCATGCGGGTTCTTCCCGGACCGGGGCACGAACCCGTGTCCCCGGCATCGGTAGGCGGACCCTCAACCACTGCGCCACCAGGGAAGCCCTCAGCAGGGCTTTTGACCTTTGTCCCTAAGGAGGCAGCAGCAGAGGGTTGGGCATTTGGTCTCTAAAGCAGATCACCTATTCCCCACTTGTGGTCACAGTTGCTAGATACTATTTCTACTGCTCACATGACACGTGGGAGAAGAAAGAACAACATAAGCTTGGCAGGTGCAGTGGCCCCTGCACTGTGGCCTGGCAGGGAGCCTCTCTGGCTGGCTGCTCTCTGGGTTATAAGCCAACCAGCCTATACATCACCCTCTTGTTAATTTTTGTTTCAACTGTGCAAGTCCATGTTGGTCCATAGGGGTTGCTATGACAAAATACCATAGACTGGGTGGCTTATAAACAACAGAAATTTATTTTGTCACAGTTTTGGAGACTGAGAAGTTCAAGGTCAAGGCACCGGCAAATTTGGTATCTGGTGAGTTCCTGCTTCCTCCTTCATAGATGGCCATCTTTTTGCTGTATCCTGACATGGTGGAAGGGGTGAGGGATATCTCTGGGGTCTCTTTTATAAGGACGCTAATCTCATTCATGAGGGCTCCTAAAGGCCCCACCTCCTAATATCATCACCTCGGGGATTAGGATTTCAACACATGAATTTTGAGGGAACACAAACATTCAGTCCATTACAATATTCATTGTAAAAAATTAAAACAATATATATCTTAAAGTGGGTAAATGATAATTTCCATTTTTTTTTGCCAGTATAAATAGTGCTGGAATAAACATCCTCATACATCCATGCTTGCATACATAGAAAGAAGTCTGGATGATTATTCTTTTAAAAACATTTATTTTTATTATTACTAAAGAAATTCATGTTTGTAGTAAAAAAAAGCCAGAATGAAACAATGGAAAATGAGGATCACCCACACCTAATCCCCAGTCCCAATCCCCAAGATAATTAATATATGGTCTTAGAGATTTTTCTCTGCCTGCATTCAAACATTAAAAAAAAAAAATCTTGTGCATAAAATTCTGCAACGGCTCCTTTACTTGCTATTGCGAAATGCTTAGGTTCACTCATTCCACATTAATTGAACCCCTGCTCAGAAGTTAGGGACCCAACAATGTTCTTATTTTCAAATAATTTACATTCTAGTGGATGAGACAGACATAGACAAGAAATAAACAAGAAGTAGTCATGAAAGCCAAGAAGGAGATGACAAGTGATACAAGCTAACGGGAAGGCAGTTTCTGTAGTTTTAAGTCATCTTTTAGCAATTCCACCGTGTGCAGTGGAATTTCTAGTTCTCCTCTGTTATAAAGGCTGCTGCAGGGAACATCTTTGTCACATAGATTTGCATGTCTGTGGGAGCAGCTCCTAGGGCTTAGGTGTCTTTAACCCCTTTTCTATCTAGGGCCAGCAAGTGTTTCCAAATCCAAGGCTGAATGGCGGCTCTAGAGATGCAGGAGAGAGAGGGAAGTGGGAACCGAGCAGTGCCAGGGCGCGGGCACTACGTTTGGAGTCAGACCAAAGAACAAGCCATAACTCTGCCATTTGCCCGCCCTCTCAGAACGCGCCCCCACCCCCCATTTGCAAGATGGGGACAAACTTCTTGCAAGGACGAAATGACATTGTTTCCCTTCACGCTCTTCCTGGGACAGACATAAGCATTTCGTTCTTTCATTCACCTACTCATCCAACAACTCCAAGAGATCCATTAAAATACATCCAATAGGGACTTCCCTGGTGGTCTAGTGGTTAAGATTCCGCGCTTCCACTGCAGGGGGCGCGGGTTCGATTGGAGCTAAGATGCCGCGGGGCGCGGTCAAAAAGTAAAACTGAAAAAAAAAATGAAGTGGAGGAGATCGATTTTAAAAAAATACATCCAATATGGACAGATGTCCTAATGGATAATGAGAAAATTGCAAAGGGAGAGAGCCTTGCTACTTATTTCGGCCGCGCTGACGGCCGGGAAAGTCCCTAGACCCTTGCTATTTAAATTGTGGTCTGGGTACCAGCTGCATTGACGTCACCTGGGAGCTCATTAGAATTGCAGAATCTCTGACCTATCAATTCAGTATTTGCATATTAAGATCCCCAGGATTTCCTATGCACATTTTAGTTTGCAAAGCACTGGTTCAGAGTGGAAGATAAATAGCAGGTAGAGTTAAATATGTCTTCATCTCAATGAGGAACTGTAGAGGGAGTGACCTAAAACATTCCTCTGGGTTGAATTTGGCCTTGTTGCCTGGACCACCAGTATCATGTTGTTTATTCTTTCAGCAAGAGAACTCAAAAGACCAGATCATTTCCTTCATCTGTTTCTCTAACCAGGTGTGGAAACCCAGCCCGCCTCAAGACCTTGAGCTGTCAGGGTTGGGTGGGCCCTGAGAAGTCTTCATTCCAGCTCAATCCTCTGTTGCTGCCCTGTCCACCCTGCCCCACCCCCATTTCACAGGCCAGGCCCCGAGAAGGGCTGTGATTTGCTCAAAGTCACACACCAACCAGGTGGTGGCCTCGGTCTTGGCCGTCCTCACTTCTTCCCTATCACAGATTTTGGTGCACTGTTTTTTTCTATGGCTTCAGATCATCTTTTTTGAAAAACGATTTTTTTTTTTGGCTGCGCCGTGTGGCATGCAGGATCTTAGTTCCCTGACCGGGGATCAAACCAGTGGCCCCTGCAGTGGAAGCACAGAGTATTAACCACTGGACTGCCAGAGAAGTCCCCAAAAAATGACTTTTTTTTAAATTGGTTTTTTGTAAAAGAATTATGTGCTCATTTTAAAGAATTCAAACAATGTAAGAACTGTCCCAACAATTCCATTCTTAGGTAGATACCCAAGAGAAATGAAAACATATAGTCACATAAAAACCTGTACATGAATGTTTATAGCAGCATTATTTTATTTATTTATTTATTTTTTTACGCGGGCCTCTCACTGTTGTGGCCTCTCCCGTTGCGGAGCACAGGCTCTGGACGCGCAGGCTCAGCGGCCATGGCTCACGGACCCAGCCGCTCCGCGGCATGTGTAATCTTCCCGGACCGGGGCACGAACCCGTGTCCCCTGCATCGGCAGGCGGACTGTCAACCACTGCGCCACCAGGGAAGCCCTATAGCAGCATTATTCATAACAGCCAAAAAAAGGAAACAACCCAAGTGCCCACGAGCTGATGAATGGATAAACAAAATGTGGTATATTCACACAATGGAATATTATTTGACAATAAAAAGGAATGAAGTACTGACACAAGCTACAACATGGATGAACCTTGAAAACGTGCTAAGTGAAAGAAGCCAGATGCAAAACACGATGTAGTGTATGATTCCACTGACAGAAATGTCCAAACTATGGGACTTCCCTGGTGGTCCAGTAGTTAAGAATCCACCTTCCAATGCAGGGGACATGGGTTCGATCCCTGGTTGGGGAACTAAGATCTGCGTGTGCCTCAACTAAGACCCAATGAAGCCAAATAAATAAACAGATATCAAAAAAAGAAAGAAATGTCCAAAATAGGCAAACCCATGGGAAGTAGATTAGTGATTGCCAGGGGCTGAGGGGATGGGGAAAGGGGGTATGGGGTTTCTTTTGGGGGTGATCAAATGTTCTGACATTAGATAGTGGCAATGGCCATACAATTCTGTGAATATACCAAAAACTACTGTTAAAAAAATCCCCCAACTTCAAAAGGCTGAATTTTGTGGTATGTAAATTATAGCTCAATAAAGCTGTTATTAAAAAACCACAGTAGAAAGAGGAAAGTCACCCCACCCCAGACTCCCCCAAGTAGCCACTTAAGCACTCCATAAATATTCATGGAGTGCCTGTTCCCTGCAGCCTGTGGGATGAGGACACAAAGGGAAGCAAACAACTCACATCCTGCGAGCAAAGGCTGCCCCGACGTTCAGAGCCCCAGAGCCAGGGCCTGCACCACCTCGATGATTTCCACTGACTGACCTCTGCCCCTCACCTCCTCCCTTCCCTCTGGTACCCCAACCCCAGCGGTCACGGAGCCCACCCCCTGCTCACTGTCCCTCAGCCCCTCCTTCCTCCCTGCCCTTCCTACCCAGTCACTTGACGCTTCCACCACCTTCCCTGCTCCTGACCCCAACCCTAGTCAAACCCAACTCCCCGCCCACTCTGCGCCTCCCCTGGGCAGCTGGATGCGCCTGGAGCAAAACACGCCACCTTGCCAGACGCCTCACTTTATTTTTTATTTTTTTGGCGGTGCCCGGCGGCTTGCGGGATCTTAGTTCCCCCACCAGGGATTGAACCTGGGCCATCGTCAGTGAAAGCACGGAGTCCTAACCACCGGACCACCAGGGAATTCTCCCAGCCGCCCCCACTTAAAAAAAATCCGTGACCTGAGTCCCGAGTGGGTCCCCGGGGCTACCCGGATGTCACGATCCTTCACTCCCCATGACCGTGGCCCACCTTCTCTTCTCCCTGTAAAATGGGGACACTAGTATTTCTGCCTCCTGGGGCTGTTGGCTGCGTTAGCACCTGACACATAGTAGGTCCTCAATCGGTGACAGCCACGGGGGATCATTATCTCTGGTTCTTGTCCAGGGGCTTCCTGGTGACCTGGTCTCCGAAGAGCCCTACCCTGCAGTCGGTATTTTGTTCCGCTGGCTGGGCAGCCACGGGTTCTTTGCCGGAGCGGCTCCTTCTCCGGAGAAAAAGGAGGGGGCGTGGCCCACGGCAGAGGAAGCGTGGCTGAGCTCAGGGTGGGAGCGGGGAGGATGCACCTTTCTGCAGCCAATGTCCACGTGACGGGCTGAGCCTGAGTCAGACCAGGGGCCAAAAGGGAAACTTACCAGGGCCTCAGAAAGGGAGTGTGAAGGAGTTGGGGTTGCAGATGGCCCGGCACCCCAGTCTGGACCTGCCCGGAGGGGGGCCGCCCCCAGGAATTCAGGCTGTGCCTCCTTCTAGGGAACTGAGACCAAAGCCCAAAGGAAGGAGGAAGTGCGAGCCTTGCTCCCCAGTGACTCACTTCATCCTTTGGGGCAAGTCAACTCTGCCCTCCTTCCCCCAGGGGATCCTCTGCCCTGGGTCAGGCTATTCAAAACACCGACTCAATTCGCCCGCCCACACCCTTAGTTCTTCTACCTCGAGTTGTTTGCAGATACCTGCCTGGGTCCACAAGTAAGTCTTGGAAGATAATAGAGACAGTGGGAGGGGCGGGAAAAACCCTGTTGTGGAAATCAGGACACCTGGGCATGGTGCTACCCTGCTGTGTGAGCCTGGCAGGTCTCACACCCTCTCTGGGCTCCAGTCTCCACTTCTGTGAGAATGCGCAGCTGGATTTCACGTCCTCTGGTTCCCTGGCTCTGGATTTCTACCAGGGCTTGGGATTCTTCCATCCGGCCATTGCCCTCAGGGATAAAGTCCCATCCTCTCCACACAACCCAAGGGCCCTTGCTGATTTGGTCCTGACCTTGGCTGGACCTCATTCCCGCCCCTTGCCACGCTCCTAGCAACATGCAGCTGCCCAGCTCAGAGAGCAAGCACCTGGGATGCTCTGGAATAGCAGCTCGCTGACCCCCACTCATCCTACAGTGGACATCACGCTTTCTCCAGCTTTCCTCTCCTGACCTGCCAGTTATGTGTGTCCCCCAGCAGAGGCTGTTCTGTTTTCTCTCTCCCTCATTAAACTGAGTTCTGTGCCAAGGGCAATGACGGCAAACAGAAGGGGTCAAGGAATATTTGAATGAATGAATGAAAAAATGAATGAAGTGGAAGCTCCAGGCAAGCTGCTTGTGGCCATCCCAGAGCTGTGCCCTGCCCAGGAGGTGGGGGTGGGGTGCTGATGGAGGGGTGTAGATTTTCAAGGGAGGTTCCAGCTGGGCTCAGCCAGGCCACAGTCCCAAGCTGACTGGCCCATGACTCAGAGGCCCCAAACAGAGCTTTCATAACCCTCCCTGGCCTTTATGGATCTGCCTTCAGGCTAATACCTCTCAGGTTTCTCTCTTGCTCCAGCCAGTCTCAACTTGAACTTTGCAAGAGCCCTGCTGGCTTTAAAGGAACAGCTCAAGATTCTTGGGCTGGATTATATTTTCTTTCCCAAGGAATTCTTGCTCTGTTTACAGAAAGGAAAAAAAAAATGCCACCCACGCTGGTTAAAGCTCACCCTGATTTTCTGAAATCTCCTCTCCACCCACCCCTCATTTGGCATCTGTCTCCTCGTTGCTGCCGTGGTCCCCCACTGCACCCCAGGACTCCCAGGCCATACGGAGACCCCCTGGGTGGGGGAATGGCAGCCCCAAGGCTTTGTTTACACTGCCTGCCTGGCCACAGCCATATGGGGCCACCAGGGGCTTGCTCTGATCCTGGGAACTATTGAGAACAGAAATCCACATAAATTGGGTTGGGTCCCCCACCTCTCCTTCCCTGCCCTCTCTTCGATCAGTAGATCCCTTCCCCTTTTGCAGACGTTTCCCCTCCTCCCAGCCAAACAGATTCATTTGCAGAATGGCCTCCTCTTGTCCTCGTGTCTTCCTGTCAGCGAAGGGCAGTGCCTCCTGGAGCTCACAGCCTTCTCCTTTGTCCAGTTACTTTTTTTTTTTTTTTTTTTATGCGTTACGCGGGCCTCTCACTGTTGTGGCCTCTCCCGTTGCGGAGGACAGGCTCCGGACGCGCAGGCTCAGCGGCCATGGCTCACGGGCCCAGCCGCTCCGCGGCATGTGGGATCTTCCCAGACCGGGGCACGAACCCGTGTCCCCTGCATCGGCAGGCGGACTCTCAACCACTGCGCCACCAGGGAAGCCCTGTCCAGTTACTTTTAAAATAATAAACTTTTAATTTTAGAATAATTTTTAGATTTCCAGAAATGTTACAAAGAGAGTTATCTTACACATTTCACCAGTTTCCTTTTTGATAACATCTTACATAACTACAGCACATTTGTCCAAACGAGGAAAACAACAGTGGTACAAAACTATTCACTAGGGGCTTCCCTGGTGGTGCAGTGGTTAAGAATCTGCCTGCCAATGCAGGGGACGTGGGTTCGAGCCCTGGTCCTGGAAGATCCCACATGCCACGGAGCAACTGAGCCCATGCGCCACAACTACTGAGCCTGCACTCTAGCGCCCATGAGCCACTGAGCCCAAGTGCCACAACTACTGAAGCCTGTGCGCCTAGAGCCCATGCTCTGCAACAAGAGAAGCCACCCAATGAGAAGCCCACGCACCACAACAAAGAGTAGCCCCCGCACGCTGCAACTAGAGAAAGCCCGCGCGTGGCAACAAAGACCCAACGCAGCCAAAAATAAAAATAAATAAAATAAATAAATTTATATTAAAAAAAGAACTATTCACTAAACTCCACACTTTATCCAATTCACTAGTTTTTCCACCAATGTCCTTTTTCCGTTCCAGGATCCAATCCAGAGAACCACATTGCACTTAGTCATACGCTATTTTCATATGCTATTTGTGATGAGGAAATTATAAATATCTCTGTTTTACAGAAGAAGGAAGAAGAGATCAGAGGAGTAAGTGACTTGCTAGGCAGCAAAAGCAGTGGAGGAAAGGGATTTAGAGCTGGAAGCCACTCGTGGTGCGACCTGAGCCTTAGTTTCCTTGTCTGAAGGGTGGGATCACAGGTAATTACTTCATGGCAGGAGCAAGGACTAAAAGAGACCATGTCTATGTGAAACCATGCAACTCAGATTGGGACTTGAACCCACGTGCTGGTGTAACAGGGAAGAGTCAAATCTGACTTCATGTTGGATATGTTTCTTTCACTTTAACCTTTGCTTCCCATTGCTTTTGTTCACTAAGAGGATACTGTCTATACAAAGTGGCCTGCCTCAGGGAACCCTGCCCCTCTACCTGAATGTTAAACCAAAGTGCCTTTGTTCAGGGAAACATCCTGACCCTGTCCACCTGTGGATGGCTGCAAGAAAGAAGAAATTGGGACTTCCCTGGTGGTCCAGTGTTAAAGAATCTGCCTTCCGATGCAGGAGGCACGGTTTCGATCCCTGGTTGGGGAACTAATATCCCACATGCCGTGGGGCAACTAAGCCCGCATGCCACAACTACTGAGCCCGCATGCCTCAACTAGAGAGAAAGAAACCCCACATGCCACAACTAGAGAGAAGCCCGCACTGCAATGAAAGATCCCGAGTGCCTCAACTAAGACCTGACGCAGCCAAATATAAAAATAAAATAAATAGTTTTTAAAAAGAGAGAAAGAAAGAAAGAAGAAATGAACACATCCCCTCCCTGAGGCTGGCCATTCCAGGGGACATTTGCAAATCTTATGGCCTTTTTACTTGACTTCCTCATCTCCTCCCCTTCTCCGTTCTGTAAAAGAAAAACTGGCATCCAAACCCCGCGAAGATGGTTCTTCAGAGACATTAGTTTGCCATCTTCTCGTTCTGCCGGCTTTCCGAATAAAGTCGTTATTCCTTGCCTCAACGCCTCGTCTCCGATTTACTGGGGGTGAGCAGAGCAAGCTTGGACTCGGTAATACTGTGACTCGAACCCAACCAAAACCCAGATTGGGACTTGAACCCACGTTCTTTTAACTGAGATCACACACCTGGTCTCAGGACTTAATGAAGCTCAGGTTCTTGATGTCTCATCACAGAAAGAATTCAGTGAGAGCCAAAGTGATAGGTAAGACGTGGATTTATTTAGAGAGAAACACACTCCACAGACAGAGCGTGGGCCATCTCAGAAGGCGAGAAAGGCACCAGGGTGCAGGGTTGTCAGGTTTTATAGGGGTGGGTATCATCCCCCAGTGAGTGAGGGGAGTAGTCCAGCTATTTTGGGGAAGGGGCGGGGATTTCCAGAAATTGGGCCACCGCCCACTTTTTGACCTTTATGGTCGGCCTTGGAACTGTCATGGCGCCTGGGGGTGTGTTATTCAGCTTGTTGACGTGTTTCGGTGAGCGTATACTGAGGCTCAACGTCTAGTGGAAGTCGACTCGTCCGACATCTTGGACCCATTTGGTTCTAATCAGTTTATGTCGTGTCCTCGGGCTATGTCATTCTTTTAAAGGTTGTGCCCTGCCCACTTCCCTCCTGTTTCATGCGGGCATTTCCTGCCCACGAGATGGTAGCTGTTGTTATTACTGTCAGCGTCATCATTACTGAGAAGCCCAGATCTCTTCAACCCCAAGTTCTTGTCAAGGGTTATGTCTAGAGGAGGCCCTGCCCCTCACCCTCTGGGCCCCTTTACGGGGGAAGAGGACAGGCCCTACCGACCTTGCTTTGAGCAGGCCCTAAAGATTGAGTTAGAAATCCCAGGGTATGGTCCCACTGTGGCCGCTGGCTGTGCATGGCATCTCCCTGGACCTCAGCTTCCTCAGCTGTAAGGAGGGGATGTGGGGAGGGCTCTGTGGGGCAGGGGCCGGCCCCCCAGCATCAGTTAGTGTGGGCCATCCCTGGCCCCACCGAGTGGCAGGTGGTCACAGCCTGGGCCTCCCAGTCAGGCAGGCCTGGTGCCCATCCCAGGTCCACCTCCGTCTGCTTCGTATCCTTGCTGAAACCCTGTCAGGGATAATCAATCATCCCCAGCTCTCCAGCCTCGCCCCAAACGAGAACTCAGAAAGGCAGCTCCCTCTGCCCTTCCTTACCCTCAGGCCTAAAGAGATTGTGTCTTCGGGTCAAGTAGCTGGTTAGAGGCTTAACCAGGGGGAGAGCCAGGTCTCGTTAAGACCGTGTGTTAAAAGATCGTTTTCGGGCGCAGTGGTTGAGAGTCCACCTGCCGATGCAGGGGACACGGGTTCGTGCCCCGGTCCGGGAGGATCACATACTGCGGAGCGGCTGGGCCCGTGAGCCATGGCCGCTGAGCCTGAGCGTCTGGACCCT
Source organism: Phocoena phocoena (assembly GCF_963924675.1). Taxonomy (NCBI): domain Eukaryota; kingdom Metazoa; phylum Chordata; class Mammalia; order Artiodactyla; family Phocoenidae; genus Phocoena; species Phocoena phocoena. The sequence continues at coordinate 12,077,295 of NC_089219.1, read as the reverse complement.
GTGCTCTGCAACGGGAGAGGCCACAACAGTGAGAGGTCCGCGTACAGGGAAAAAAAAAAAAAAAAAAGATCGTTTTCAAGAAAAGATAAAATCATGACTAATCATGACTCCCATACAGATAAAAAAAAAAATGAATACGTGTTAAACATTTTGTTTAACTCAGAAGGGAACCAGGTGGATGTTACAACCGGCAGCAGAAGGACGTTCACGTTTATAAGTCAGGAATATTGAAATGAATGGGCAGATGTAGGTGAAACTGAGTTTTCCACAAGGGGATGGGGGGAACCTCTAAGGAGGGGATTTATCAGTTACTACAATTTACAGAGTTGTAAAATAGCTGAAAGACAATGAAAGGCTAGAATCCAATAACCAGGAAGATGGTGCTGCATGCGGACAGTCTGTAGTTTTCCACTGAAGTGAACATTTATTTTCTGCAAAAGGAAGGTCATGGGTAGGGCACAGCCCGAGGTCTCTATGCTGACGATCATTCACGAGATTAGCGTGATTCACACACTATAAATGCAAGATCCTTTCTGAATGCATCCGGGAAAGTACATCTCACTTGCAACAGGCCTGCAGCCTAAAATCAGCAGCTCTTAAGACGAAGGGCTCAAAACATTTAAGAATTTTTTCAGATGGATTTTGGCATCTGTGTTACACGATGGGTTCTGGAACATTCTAGAATGTGGGTGTTTGTGATCTGCGTCTGTAGCCCTGGCCTGTAGTTTTTACTGGACCTGGTTTGATCCTGACTCTGATGTGAAGCCCTCGACAGTCACACCATCTCTCTGATTCTCTGATGTGCAGCTTGTCTTTGAGTCGGGATATTAACAGTAGCTACTTTGTAGACTACTATTTTTTAGGAGGAGCTATTCACCTTATGAGAACTGTATTGTAAACTGATAAAACCATTTCTTTGCAAATGTCCTGTGGCCACTAGGATTCTTCCTTATCAGCCCAGTCTTCTCTTCTCTCCCCAAACTTGATCCCCTTCTGCTCTCCTTTAATCCCTCATTTCCACCATTTGTGTCCCTAGCAGAGTAGCGAGCAGCATTTGGTTACCCTGGAGGGGTTGGCACATGCTGGGTGTGGCCTCGGGTTAAGGGGGACTCTGGGGACAGGGTGACAAACTGGAAGGCTCAGGGTTCCCTAGCAATCTCACGGTGTCCCTTGTCCCAATTCTATGCTTACCGAGCCCAGGTTCCCAGATATAGACTTACAGGGGTGGCAGCATGGGAACTCCCAGGGGACCCTCCTAACAGGTAGGGGTTTGGGCAGATGAGAAATTCAGTCTCTTGACATGGGTCTCCCTCCAACACCCATGTTCCACTTGCAGCAATTCCACAGCCACATCGCTCACTTTCTAGTTTTCCAAGTCGTTTTCTTCTCTCAGCCTCACTGCAACCATGTGCAGCGGGCAGGCAGGAATTATTCCCATTTTGCATCTGGAGAAGCTGAGGACCCCGTAAGGGGCATGAGAACGTTGGCTCCCCAGGGCTCAATGTCCGGTTCGCTAGCCCATGCTACCCTCTAGTGGCCGTGCATAGCACCTGCCTTCAGGAAGCCCAGGTCAGCCTGCAGCATCTCACTCACTGGGTTCGCGCACAGTAATGGACAGCCTTCCTAGGACCCCAGTGTGGGGCATGGCACGTCCCCCCCTCGGGACTCTTACATCACTTTATCAGCTCCTCACCCTGTCTCCAAGCATTCAGTATGTATACTATTAAACTGTGGTAAATTGTACATAATATAAAATTACCACCATAACCATTTTTAAAAAAATATTAACATTTATTTGGTTGCACTGGGTCTTAGTCGCGGCAGGCGGGCTCCTTAGTTGCAGCACGTGGGCTTCCTGAGTCGCGGCAGGCGGGCTCCTTAGTTGCGGCACGTGGGCTTCCTGAGTCGCGGCAGGCGGGCTCCTTAGTTGCGGCACGTGGGCTTCCTGAGTCGCGGCAGGCGGGCTCTTAAGTGTTCAGCGGTGTTAGGCACCGTGTGCAACCACCTCCCCCATTCATCTCCAGACCACTTTTCATGGTGCAAACTCACATTTTGTACTCGCTGAACAACTCCCTAACCCCGGTAGCTCCTAACCCACCACGCTTCTATGAATTTAACTACTCTTAAGACCTCACATATGTGGAATCACACAGCGCCTTGTCTTTTCCTGACTGGCTTATTTTACGTTGCATAAATCTCCCTAGAAGTGTCCCCTTCTGTTGTGATTTATGAATGTGCGGCCCAGAAGACAGAGGCGCCCCCCAGAGTTTCATCCAGACGCCACCCTTCCAAACACAACCAACCAGAAAGAGGCCGGGACACGAGGAACCACAGCACAAGATGACAATTTAATGACAAGAAAAAACACACCAAACCAAACTTGGCGACTGAGAGAGAAAAGTGTCCCAACAGCTGGGAGCTGCTAGCCCGGCCCTCATCTCTGGGCCTTGGTGAGCTCCAACCTCACAGAGCACTGTAGGCGTGTCCTGGAGCCCAGCCCCTCTGGGCTAGATACACAAATGGCCAATATCCCTCATCCTGTGAGCAGCTGCTGCTCCCCTACCAACCGCAGCTACAGTGCCACATCCTAGATAGAAGAGAATCAAGCTTCTCAAGCATAGAACGCCCCTGCTTCCCGACAGCACACATTCGGAGCAAACCCCCGCTTCCTTAAATCCTCCCCAAACCCCTCAATACCTACCCAAGTTCTAGGAGCCCCCCAACTCTCGCCGAGATGCACCCCGCCCCCTGCAGCCAGCACGATAAACCCAACTTTGCGAACCGCGGGCATGTCCCCAGTGGTCTCTGGTTGATGGGCTTCAAAAGGACCGTGGAGGAACGCTGACAGCAGTGATGGCTAAGAACTGCCAGCCAGCACCAGACGGTACAAGGGACTCAAGAGCTTCTCAGAAACCTCACCAGCCCAACACTTCTAATCCCAGCAATCTTCTATGATAGATACCAGTATTGCTTCCATTTTAGAGATGAGAAAAGCAAGGCTCAGATGATTAATAACTTGTCCAGGCTGTAGAGCAGCAGAGCCAGGTCTGAGACCGGGGTCACCTGCCTCCAGGTCCAGCGCACTTTCTGGCCCCGTAGCCTTCTCTCCGGAGCTGCGCTCACCAGGCCCAGCTGGTGGTGTCCGAGCTGCAGCGGGCAAGCAAGCTCACGGGCAGCGTGGCCCACGTGCGGAGAGCACATCCTGAGGGTGGTGTTGACTCTGCTAAAGGACTTGGTGGCCTTAGAGGGCCTCCTGCAGGGACCACCCTGGTCACCCAGCAGCCACGTCATGGCTGGTGGGTGTGTCCAGGAACAGTGCACCTGCGAGCTGGCCTGGGTAAATCTTCATTGCTGGGGATGAGAAGGGACAGGAGCTTCTTGACCTGCTGAGAAGAGCCCCAGTTTGGGGGCAGGGGATACAGGCACTTGCTGGACACTCATGCCACACTGAGCAGATATGCCCAGACATTTTTCTGGTGCTACTATCAAAGGCCAGCATTTACCTAGGTGAGGTCTTAGTTGGAACACAGACAAACTTCGAATAGTTATGCATTTATTTTCATGTATAACTAGCACATCGACATGTGACTGCATGGAATATTGCTTGGTTAACCTAAGACTAAATCGGTAAGTGAGAAAAAAAAAAAAAAAAGGATGTTGAGTTAAAGAAAATATTAAGGAGATAATAGAATAGGAGGTCCTTTTATGATAGAAATTGTGGAGGTATGGGAAGACCTGGAGTTTGCGACTCACTGCTCTAAGCTTCGGGCAAGAAGCTGTGCTCCGGTCTGAAGCCCTTAAGGGGCCCTACAGAGAATCTCTCCCGGTACTTGGAGCCCAGGGCATCCTCTGGGAGCACATGGTACATCGAGACAGCCCCAGGGAGGAAAGCACATCTTGTTTAATGTGTTCATGTTCTACAAAATGTCTTAGAAGGGACAAAGCAACAAAAATGATTCTCCTTAAAAGAGAAGAAGAATCTTCTAGGTGTGGCCTTGAGAAGGCAGTGGTCACAGGGCAGCCTGGGCTGGAGGGCCCGAGTAGGGGTTGGGGGACACCCCTGTTGCTGTCCTGGAGGAGTGTGTGTGTGCGTGCACGGCCGTAGTCGAGGCTGCTGCAGGACGAACACTCAGAGCCCCTGTACTCTGCTCCCCAGCATACAACAGGCACTCAATCCATGTCTGTTGAATCACTGTCGCATACAGAAGGAGGCGCTGGAAGCCAGGGTGCAGGGGTTGCCGACTTCCTTGGGTGTCAGCATGTCATCCTTCACTCTTGCCTCTGATGTTCAGGTTCATGCCTCGGCCCCATGTCAGCATGACATGTCCCCAGTGTGGGAAGTCCATGGCCATGCCACCAGTAGGTCACAATCTTGTACATTTATGAACAATGGAAGGCATTTTCTATTAAGATTCCCACCTCCCCTCCAAAAAATCCGAAGAATGTTTCTCATCACTTAAACTTCAAATTTTAAAAATAGTGCTTTTTAAGGGACTTTGCAGTTTTCCTGAAATAGTATAGTCCTGCAAGGCAGAGCTGGTCTCAGCACCCCCAGAGCTAATGTGTCACTGCTAGGGACACAGGGTGCCATCTAGAGACTCACCCCAACTCACCCCTGGAAATGGAGGTCAAGGCCAGTGCTCAAGAGGGGCCAGAGTCGTGGAGATGGGACCCCCAGGCACGACACTCATGGTACGGAAGCCTCCTGGTGCCCAGAGCAGAGAAGGAACAGCTGAGAGTCTAAACGGCGCTCTGAGCTGGGAGGAGGCCTGGGTCCCGGACACGAGGGGCAGGCCCGCAGGCTGGTCCCTGTGTGGCTCGGAAGGAAAGTGTGCAAGAGCACGTCAGGAAGGGAAACGAGTTGGGGAGGGACCCCGAGTGGGGCTAGTGTGCGACCACGGCCCTCAGCCCACAGGTGCTCTCAGCAGCAGCCCGCAGCGCTCCGCTTCACGTGGCACGGCTTGCAGAAGAGACGGTTGTTCAGAGGGTAGCAGCCTTGGTCCGTGGGCTCCACAGACAGGAGGATCCTGCAGTCCTGCGGGAACAAGGCACACGTGGATGGACCCCGGGCCTGAGCACAGCGGCGCGGAGACTGCGCAGGGGGGACTCGCCAGCATCCGCTGAGGAAATTAACTCAGTCAGCTGAGGGGAGAACCGAGGACACTGGGAGAAGAGGGGGCCCTTTGGTGGAGAAGCCCCCTGAGGGATCGTGGAAAGGGCTAGAAGGGCCTTAACACCCTCCCCCTGAGGTCCGGGGAGGGGTGCGGCCTGCCTCAGGTCGCACAGCTGGTTCCAGAGCTGGGAGAGGATGGGGTCTCCAGGCTCAGAGTTCAGGGTTCTTTTTGTTGTTCCACTGCCTGAACGTCTACGACACTAGCACAAACCTTAATGTTTCCAATTTTCTAAATCACCAAACGATTTTAGAATTTGGAGGATGGGGACTTGGGGCCCAAACTGCCAAATTCACCGTTCTGCCACGAGCCCGCACCTCCTCTGGGCCTCACTCGGGCACACACAGGAAATAACAGGAGGAATTCATGTCCAGAGACCCGGCTCAGGGCACGGCTGGCGTCCCCTGGAAGCTTCACTGATCCGAACAGAGGGGTTGGTCTCCACAGGGACAACTTTGGGCCAGCTGGGGAGGACACCCTTGTGTGTCTCTTCGCTGGAACTGCACCTCGAGTGTCTCAAGGGGACTCTGGGCTATTTAGTGCCAGGACCTGTGCTATCCCTAACAGCCAGTTGTGTGGCATTCTGAGAGCACCAAGTACCAAGCCTAAAGTCCCACAGGGGCACACGTGACCTCTTCCTAATGAGAATCAACCATGACCGAGTCACACAGTTCGCGAAGGAGCTGTCAGGTGGCAGAAAGCTGCCCAAACCCAGCCCAGAAGAACACGCGGCAAAACCACTCTTCTCACCCTCAGTTTCCTCATCTTAAACGGAGACGGGAACTCCCATATCGAAAGATCATCATTAGGATTAAATAAGGTGAGACGAGCACGAAAGCATTTTATATATTAAAAAATACTAGCCGAGGGCTTCCCTGGTGGCGCGGTGGTTGAGAGTCCGCCTGCCGATGCAGCGGACACGGGTTCGGGCCCTGTTCCGGGAAGATCCCACATGCCGCGGAGCGGCTGGGCCCGCGTGCCACAACTACTGAAGCCCGCGTGCCACAACTGCTGAAGCCCGCGTGCCACAACTGCTGAAGCCCGCGTGCCACAACTACTGAAGCCCGCACACCCAGAGCCCGTGCTCCGCAACAGGAGAAGCCACCGCAATGAGAAGCCCGCGCACCGCAACGAAGAGTAGACCCTGCTCGCCGCAACTAGAGAAAGCCCGCGTGCAGCAATGAAGACCCAACGCAGCCAAACATAAATAAATAAATAAGATACTAGCCAAGTATGAAGGTATTGTTCCCCTTCCAGCAATAGTAAGAAATAACATGGACCACAAAGTAGGCAGGAATGGGGAATTCCCTGGTGGTCCAGTGATTAAGCCTCTGAGCTTCCACTGCAGAGGACACGGGTTCGATCCCTGGTCAGGGAACTAAGATCCCATATGCAGGGCAGTGTAGCCAAAAAAAAGAAAAAAAAAGGTAGGCAGGCATGGTGGAGGGAGCGTGGATGGCATCTTGAAACCCATTTCCCTTCCTAGAGAAACAGCACCCACATCTGCTTAGGCCACTGTGGTTGGAGCCTTACAGCCTGAAATGCAGCTGGTGGAGTCCGAACTCTGACTCATGGCAGAGCCTGGGTAATGTTCCCAGTAGCCTCAGCCAAGCTGACCAAGGAGGAGCAGGGAGGGCTTATTTGCTCACCAGCCAGGCCCGGGGAAATGCCAGTCACCACTGGATCTAATGTGGGCTATGGCGATAACAGCACTTGAATTTTACCATTGTTCTTTCAAGATGCATTGTGAGCCGGACTTTGAACCAGAACAAATCAACATAATCATGAAGCAATGTGTCAACTTCTCGACTCAACTCCCTGGTCACCCTCAGCGAAAATGCTTCTTAGTTCTACATATCTGTTATTATTATTATTATTATTTTAATTCTGGCTGCATCACGAGGCTTGTGGGATCTCAGTTCCCTGACCAGGGATTGAACCCAGGCCACGGCAGTGAAAGCATCAAATCCTAACTACTAGACCACCAGAGAACTCCCTACATATCTGTTTAAATGTGAGCAAATAAATGTTTGGAATCACTCCACTGGCTGATTAAGAGATTTACTCTGTTACAAACTATTACAGATAGGAGAGATAAACAACAAGGTCCTATTGTATAGCACAGGGAACTATATTCAGTATCCTGTAATAAACCATAATGGAAAAGAATATGAAAAAGAAATATATGTATAACTGAATCACTTTGCTGTACAGCAGAAACTAACACAGCATTGTAAGTCAACTATACTTCAATTAGAAAATAGAAAGAAAGAAAGAAAAAAAGAGAGACTTGCTCTGGAGTCCCCACTTAGGTGACCCCTTTGTCACCATCACCAGAGAAGACAGAAACATCGGTGACATGGAGGTGACAGGAAGAGGTAGGGGAGGGCTCTTACAGCCTCCCCAGCAGGACTGGCTATATAATTTGCAAGGTTCAGGGAAAAATGAAAATGCAGAATCCCTTATTCAAAAATGAAGAATTAGGGCTTCCCTGGTGGCACAGTGGTTGAGAGTCCGCCTGCCGATGCAGGGGACGCAGGTTCGTGCCCTGGTCCAGGAGGATCCCACATGCCGCGGAGCGGCTGGGCCCGTGAGCCATGGCCGCTGAGCCTGCGCATCCGGAGCCTGTGCTCCGCAACGGGAGAGGCCACGATAGTGAGAGGACCGCGTACCACATAAAGAAAAAAAAAAAGAAAGATTAAAAGAAAATGACAGCAGAGCTTCAAAGCAAGCACAGGACCCTTCTGAGTGTGGGGCCTGTGCGACTCCCCAGGCATTTCTTGCTGCACCGGCTTCTAACCAGCGTCCCCACCTCAGCCTCCCCACTCCCTGCAGCCTGAAGTCCAGACTCATTCGTTTGGCACAGGGGGCCCTTTCCTGCTCTCTGGCGTCACTGTTACCACACCATCCAGCACTCTACACTCCAGACACACCTCGAAACTTCTACTTCCTCCAGTTCTTCAGGCTGTTTGTGCCACAGTAGGATTTCACAGGCCCATGCCTCCTTTTGGACTTCATTTCCCCTCTCTGAATACATGGCAAACTCCTACTCAACCTGCAAAACCCAGGTTAAGCACTGCCTCCTCTAAAAGAGTGCCTTTGATTGCACCAGCCTTGATCACTTGATCACTGCCTTCTTTGTCCCAACGTTGATTTATACATGCTCTTTCTTAGCACCTGAAAAGGACATCTGTGGTGTGGGTCTGCCCAGCATCCCTTTCTTCTTTCCAGTGGTTGTATCAATCCCAATCTGTTTCATACAGTCCTGCCTGCCTGGCCCCAGAGGTTATCAATCATAGCCCCTGGTCACTGATTGGTCTAGAATGGGCATGTGACCCATGTTTGGTGAATCAGAGGCCTTCTTGAGACTGAACGGGATCCCTAGATGGGGTTTCTAAGTTGGAAGGATATAAACCTGAGCCAACCATGGCCACGCACCGTACCCCCTGCCCCACAGAGGATGCCAGCCCACAGAAAGAGAAAATGAAGCAAACACACAAGAAAGGCAGAACCGAGAGATGGAGAGAGAGCCTTACGATACCATTCGATGTCATCAGTGGTATCACCATCAAGAGCCTTCCCGTTAAGATCTCCTTTCTTGCGGAAAGCAGGTTGAGTTTGGTTTCTATCATTAACTCAAGGAGTTCTGATTAATAGAGCATATTTGTAATTATTTTCATTTTCATTTGTCTCTGCTATTGGATGGTGAGCAATCTGAGAGCAGAGCCCCAACCTGGACTTGTCCTGGCCTAGGGCCTGGCACACAGCAGGCTTTCAACAGGGCTTGTCCGGTGATTGAACAGGATCAATTGCATCTTATTAAATCAGCACTGCTCCACTCACCTCACACCTGTAGCAATTCTCATGGAAGTTTCTTCCCATGCACTCGATTTTGAAGGCATCCTTCCCGTCTCGGGGGATGATGGGATTCTCACAGATGCTGCACACAGGGGCGAATTTCCTAGAGGGAAAGAAACTTATGCTCAGGAGGCGTTCACATCGACAACCACAGAAATTAGCTGTCAGAACGCGGGCCAGCTCTGGTTCACCTCCCAGAGCTATTTCAGACCCGTTGCTATCTAACTACACCTGGAGCTACGACCACAAATGCCTATTTCTTCCTGGCAGGAGCGGATGGAGAGACCCGTGTAATTAGACCCTGCTTCCCAGGGTATAATTAGCTCAAGGCAAGGAAGTGATGGGAACATTAGAATTTAAGAAAGCAGGGGGGCACCCATTTCATTTGTCTTGTATTGTAGGTCACTGCTTTTTCTTCTTTCCTTTTTTACTAGGCACACCTGTCTCTCCCCTTGGGCAGCGAGCAACTCGAGGGCAGGGATGGGGCCCTGCAGATGTGTGTTGCTACCACTCCATACGGCTCCAGCTCTGAGGGGAGGCACTGCGGTCTGGGGTTTGAGAGCAAGGCCTGGACATCAGGTCAGTGGGGGTTGAATCGCAGCTTCCATACTTACGATCGGGGAGACTTTAGGTACTTATGTACTGCATGCCTCAGTTTCCACATTTGCTAAAACAGAACCTTTAATAGTGCCTGCCTGTAAGATAGTTTTGAGATTAAATGGCTTAAACCCAAGGGGAATTGCTCAAAAAGTGTCAGCTGCAAGCAGGTGCTAAGTCAAACACAGGGTATGTGGAACAGGCAGTCCTGCATTCTGCAGGCCAGCTCTGACCCAGCCCCCAGCACTCAGGCTCGACTCCTCCATCCCGCCTGAGCCCCACCCTGTCCTCCGTGCCCCATGCAGTGCCCGGACCCCTCTTGTACCTGTAGAAATCGTCCAGGCAGTACACCTCATTCTGACTGTCCAGGGCAAAGCTCTCATCCCCGATGCACCGGGCGCAGGTCACACACGTGAAGCAGGTGGGGTGGAAGGCCTGGCCCAAGGCCCTGATGATGTGCTCCCGGACCACCTCGCCACACCTGCCACACTTCTCCAGGGTGTCCTGGGACAGAGGGCCACTGCCTCAGAGCCATCCCGTGGGTGTGCCCACTCCAAGCCACAAGGGGCATCAGACTGGCTACCCACAGGGGCCCGGAAGGCAGAGATACGGGAGAGGTGCTCACATTCATGCAATTGGCATGGAACTACTACCCCCAAACCTCCACATTGCTTAGAGGGGATCGAGTTTGGTGCTATATCCTTGGTGTACAGTCAGGAATCCTGCCATGAAGCTATGACTGCATTTTTTTTTTGTTACTAGGAAATGCTTGAGGCCAGGGTCCATAAGGGCCCATAGGAGAAATTTCTCTAAAACTTCAGAGTCAGTAAAAGGCATTCCCAGAGGAATTGCTGTGCTTTTTATTTTATGGACGATAAACCTTGAAACTTATTACACTTTTCCATTTGGCCACTTGGAAGCTCACAGTCCAATTCCATGTTCCACTTTTAGGATGAGTACAGGGGTCTTTCATTCACATATTTTTGGGCTATTAACTGTCTACCTTGATTTTCCTCTGTTTTATCTATTTATTTTCTATGTCATGGTATTATATGTATCCTCTAAAATTTTTTTTTATGTTACTGTGGTAAGAATACCTAATATGAGATCTATCCTCTTAACAACGAAGTTTTTTTTGTTTTGTTTTGTTTGCGGTACGCGGGCCTCTCACTGTTGTGGCCTCTCCCGTTGCGGAGCACAGGCTCCGGATGCACAGGCTCAGCAGCTATGGCTCACGGGCCCAGCCGCTCCGTGGCATGTGGGATCTTCCCGGACTGGGGGACGAACCCGTGTCCCCTGCATCGGCAGGCGGACTCTCAACCACTGCGCCACCTGGGAAGCCCAACAACAAAGTTTTATGTGTACAACATTGTTTTTATTTTTTGGCCACACCGTGCAGCATGCAGAACTTCCCCGACTAGGGACTGAACCCATGCCCGCTGCAGTGGAAGCACGGAGTTTTAACCAGTGGACTACCAGGGAAGTCCTACAACATTATTATTGACTACAGGTATATGTGCATTCTTATAAGCTGCCTCAAATCCTTTCTGGAATGAGGAGGGATGAGAGAGAGAGAGACAGAGAGAGAGAGGGAGAGAAAGAGAGAGAAGGAGAAAGAAAGGTGTAGGTATCACTGAGGCAGAACACAGGGCCTCTTGCTAACCCATCCACCTTTTCCCCTACATGTCTCTTCCCCTTCCTGTTCATCTTAACCTGATTTCCTCTGGACAGATACGTTTGGTGGGGGCAGCATTTCTCCCTGCTTCCCGCCCCCCACCATCCTGGGGGCAGCCCTTGTCTCACCAGCACACTGCTGAAGCCCCTCCTGGCTGCTCCCAGCTGTAAGCCCACCCTCACCCCTTCTTCACCTCAGTGTCTCACCCCTGCCTGGCTCCAAGCTGGGGAAGAGCGTAAGGACACCCCCCACTGTCATGTTGATGGGGTCAGAGGGTCAGGGTGGGGTGGCCTGGCTCCTTTCTCCTTCCACAGCACCTTACTGCCTGGGATCAGATCATTTTGAGTTTTCTAAATAGTCCCGACTCCAAATATTCTAACACCTTAAATCAGCAGTTTTCAGACTTCAATGTGTATCAGAATCACCTGAGAGACTTGTTAAAAATGCAGATTGCCAGGTGCTACCAATCTATAAGGACAAGGTGAGATCCACTGTACCCCCAGGTGATGCATATGTGGGAGTTCTGTACACTACCTGGAAAAACGCCACCACACGCCACAGGAGAGTTAGCAATTCCAACACCCTGGCATCCAAACTAGCTCTCTCAGACTGTCTTTGGTACCCAGAGATGCCCCGTCACACCGTGCACTGGAACCTTGTGGCTCTAGGTGAGGGAGCAGCAAGACCACGGGCAGGATGGGACTTCCCTGGTGGTCCAGTGGTTTGGACGCGGTGCTTTCACTGCCGAGGGCCCAGGTTCAGTCCCTGGTTGGGGAACTAAGATACCGCAAGCCACATGGCATGGACAAAAATAAATAAATAAATAACCACGGGCAGGGTTCAGAACCAGACAGCCCTGGGGTGACAGTGGAAAAGGCTGGATGATGCCCCCAAAGATATCTGGATCCTAAGCCCTGGAGTCTGCGACCATCTTGCATGGCAAAAGAGACTTTGCAGATGTGACTGAGTTAAGGATCTTGGGATGGGGAGATTATCCTGGGTTATCTAGGGGGGCCGCAAATGTCATCGCAAGTATCTTCACAAGAGGGAGGCAGAGGGAGATTTGACACAGAAGGAAAAGAGATACTGATGCAAGATGCCACACTGCTGAGTTGGAAGATGGACAAAGGAACCAAGAAATATGGCTTTAGAAGCTGGAAAAGGCAAGGAAATTGACTCTCCCCTAGAGCCTCTGGAGGGAGCAAAACTCTGGTTTTGACTCAGTGAAACTGATTTTGGACTTCGGACCTCCAGAACCATAGGAGGATAAATGTGTACTGTTCGAAGGCACCGAGTTTGTGGTCATTCGTTACGGCAGCCACGGGGAACAAACACACCTTGGCTGAGTTCCTTCTCCCTGAGCCTCAATTTCCTCATCTGTAAAATGGGTCACTAGTGCCTATCTCCCCAGCTTGTTGTGGAGAAAGAGATGATACCACATCTTCCAGGTGTCCAGCTCAGTGCCAGGCACCTGGGGAACTGCCCTGGGGCTTACCTGGTAGCAGGGTTCACAGAGGGGCCGCCCATCCTTCTGGTAGAAGCTCTGTCCGGCCAGCTGGCGGCGGCAGATACGGCACGTGAAGCACTGGGCGTGGTACTGCCTCTTCATGGCCTCCACAGCCAGCTCTCGAGGGGACACGGTCTTGTGGCAGAAGGCACAGACGTCTGAGGTAGAGGATATACAGGCTATATACAGGATATCCTGGGGTAGAGGATATACCCGCCCAGCCTGGGAGAACTGTACCCAGTCGCCACCCAGAACCAGCCCAGAGTGCCAGGTCTCTGTCTGAAACCCCCGGGTGTTATAAATGCAGCCTCAGCTCATGGGCAGGGTCATGAGGGGCATTAAGAAGGAAGGTGGGGGGACTATTCCGTGGCGGCATAGTGGTTAAGAATCTGCCTGCCAGTGCAGGATACACGGGTTCCAGCCCTGGTCCGGGAAGATCCCACATGCCGCGGAGCAACTAAGCCCGTGCGCCACAACTACTGAGCCTGTGCTCTAGAGTCCGCGAGCCACAACTACTGAAGCCCGTGCGCCTAGAGCCCGTGCTCCGCAACAAGAAGCCCGCGCACCGCAACAAAGAGTAGCCCTGCTGGCCACAACTGGAGAAAGCCCGCGCGCAGCAACGAAGACCCAACTCAGCCAAAAATAAATAAATGAATAAATAAATAAATAAAAGAAGGAAGATGGGGGACCTTCCCTGGTGGCACAGTGGTTAAGACTCCACCTGCCAATGCAGGGGACACAGGTTTGAGCCCTGGTCCAGGAAGATCCCACATGCCGTGGAGCAACTAAGCCCGTGCGCCACAACTACTGAGCCTGCGTGCCATAACTACTGAAGCCCATGCACCTAGAGCCCGAGCTCCACAACAAGAGAAGCCACCGCAATGAGAAGCCCGCTCACAGCAACGAGCTTGAGCTCGTTAATAATAATTAATAAATAAATAAAACCTTAACTTTAAAAAAAAATGAAAAAGAAGGAAGGTGGGGAATTCCCTTGCAGGCCAGTGGTTAGGACTCCATGCTTTCACTGGTTCCCTGGTTGGGGAACTAGGATCCCACAAGCAGTGTGGCCAAAAAAAAAAAAAAAAAGGCAAAGGGTCTTTAAAAAGCTAAAATCAAGACACATAGTGTGGGACGTCCCTGGTGGTCAGTGGTAAAGAATCCGCCTTCTAATGCAGGGGACACGGTGAGTTCAATCCCTGGTCAGGGAACTAAGATCCCACATGCCGCGAGGGAACTAAGCCCACGGCCACAACTACTGAGCTCGCGCGCCTCAACAAGAGAGCCCGCGTGCCGCAAACTACAGAGCACATGCACTCTGGAACCCGCGTGCCACAATTACAGAGCCCCGCGTGCCCTGGAGCCCGCGCGCCACAACTAGAAAGAAGAAGAAAAAAAGAAACACATAGCCTTAGGACAACTGGGTTGCCATCTGCAAAAAAGTCAAAAGAGGGATCTCTGTTGTGACACCTTACACCCAGATAATTCCAAATGTATCAAAGATCTAAATGTGAAAAGGGAAACCATAAGAACACTGGAAGAAACCAGAGGAGAATTATTTTACAACCCTGGACTAGAGAAGGCCTTGGTACATGGTAGGCACTTAATAGCCATTTATTAAATTAGTAACACACGGTGCTGGAGAGTCTGTGGGCAGACGGGCACTCCGACACTGTTGGTGGGAATGTAGATCTGGATGACCAAGAAAGACAACGTGGCAAAACTATCACAGTGCTTCCTCTTCTAGGAATTTATCTCACAAACTTGCACACAAGCAAAATGATCAGGTGCAAGGCGATTCACTCAGCATTACCACCTGAGCACCTGTCCACAGGCAACTAGTTAAATCCATGTGGCTGGGTCCTGCTAAGGAATACTACACAGCTGTGGAAAAGAACAAGGAGCCTCTTTATGTTCTGATGTGGAGTGAGCTCTAAGACTACAAAGGAATGAGAGCAAAGTGCAAAACAGCACAGAGCTTGCTACTATTTGTGGGGAAATGGGGGAAGGATATATCTGTATCCGCTTGCATACGCGTAAGATATCTCTGAAAGGTTATACACAGGGTATTAACAGGTTGTCTATCTGCAGGGAAACTAGATGATACAGGGATGGGGAAGGGGAAAGACTTTTCACAGTGTGCCCTTTTGTGCTTTTTATTTTGTACTATGTAAGGGTGTTATGTATTCAAAAAATTACATAGTGAAAAAACTTAGGGCATTTTTGCTATCATGGCAAATTTTGCTGATCAATATTTAAATGGACTTTAGTTATAAAGGAAAACAGGTTAATGCAATAAAAATACAATTCATGCACAACCATAAGGCCCATCACCACACTGTGAGCCGGGACAGACGCGGTGGCCCCTGCTCTCCTGGTTCCCCCTGGAAGCTCATGCTGGCCGCACGAGGGCCCCTGGGAGTCACACACAGTCCTTCCGTCCCTATGCCCATACCTGTGGAGGCCTCTCTCTCGGGGAAGCCGACAGGCTCCTCCGGGGGAGGTGGCAGCTCCTCTTCTGTGGGTCTGAGATGATTGGGCCGAGGCTGCAGGGGAGGCCCCTCCACGAGGGGCTGCGGGGATAGAAGGGGAGAAGAGTCACCCAGTGAGGACCGCACACAGCCCTCTCAGCTCTGCTCCTCATGTGGTGGCACCAGGCGCAATTAGCCCCTTTGTACAGAGGCAGAAACTGAGGCCAGCTCTCCCAGCTCCTTGCCCTGGGTTCCTTCACTCAGGGAAGTAGCTTCCTTCAAAGCTACTTCCCTCTGCTTCTAAGGAATCTCCTGGAATCAGGGTTTCCCTTGGCCTGGAACCTCTCCCATTTCTACAACGCCTCTGTTAAGGGCAGAGGATTAAATATGGGTTTTCTATGCAGCATAAGGGATTTAGGTTAGACACAGCGGAATGCCGTCCTCAGAGATGAAGGAGGCACTTAGCGGGGGGAAGGGTGTGGCACCCCTTCTCCAAGGACCTTGAAAACCACGTCTAATTTTTACCAGCCTGAAAGAGTTTTGAAGAGGGACTGCCCTCAAGTAGGAGGAGGGACCAAACAACCTCTAGGCCTAGAACACCGAAAGACCCCAACCTTCCCTCCCCAACCCACGGGGCTCCGTCAGGGACCAAGGGTTGGCAGTACCTGCGGCGGGGGTGGGGGCAGCTGCTCTAAGTCTGAAATGAGTGACGCCCCCATCGGGGCAGGGGGCTCCTCGTCGGGAGGCAGGTACACTGGAGGGGGCGGCGGCGGAGGTGGGAGGAGGTCCAGGTCGGGGAGTGTGTCCTCGCCATCCAGGGGAGGAGGAGGAAGTGAACATCCTGCAACCGGAAGGGAAGGGTGGGTTGGCCAGAGTCTCTGCAGGTACACAGAGGAGGTGACACTTGCCCAGGAGGCCGTGCAGCATATAGTGGCTAAAGGCCCAGGTCCAGCGTCACCCGGACCTGGCTTCCGTCTCTGACTCTGCCTCTGACTTGCTGTGTGTCCTTCGGCATGAAACAATCTCTCTGAGCCTCAGTTTGCTCAGTTGGAACGTGGGTCTCAATCGCTTAGGGTTGTTAACGAGGATTAAATGAAATGATGCAGGTGAGGGCTTGGCACAGTGGCTGGCACGTGGCACAGGCTCAGAAAACAGTAGCCGCCAAAGCCCTTCCTAGCAAAGCCTCCCCTACCCGGGTGTTAGGGCGTCTGAAATCCCCGCTGGATGGGCCCTGTGCAGATGTAAGCAAAACTAACCCCCAAGACTGTGGTTCCCAAGGTGTGGCTCCTGGACCAGCAGCATGGCACCACCTGGGACTTTGTTAGAAACACAACTTCTCGGCCTGCCACGCAGCTACACAATCAGAAACTTTGGGCTGGCTCCAGTCACGGGGTGCTTAAAAAGCCCTCCAGGCTGGGAACCACCACCTAGTTAAATAATAGAGTCAGACCATTAGGTGTTGAAAGTATCAAGCGGACAGTTGGGGGCGAACTTTCCAAAGGAAAGGTCCAGCTATCGTCACCTGAAGCCACCGATTAACCTCAGCGGACATCAGGAGTCTTCTGACTCGTGTTATGTATAGGAAGGGATGGGCACTATTGATGAAATGGCCTTATTAAAAAAAAAAACAACCCAAAACATAAAAAGAAAACCAACTCAAACCAATCAGGTTTCTAGAGTTAACTCCATTTATAATAAATTTGGAAAACAGAGGGGCAAGTTGGATGAGACCACGGGGAGGCAAAGGGACAAATCAGGGTGTGGGATATTCTACAGAAACGGACCCTGTTTCTGCAAGAAGTTAATGGCATGGGAGAGACCAAGAGAGGAGATGTCCCTAGAATTAAGAGACCTAAGAAAAATGACCATATATAATGTATATATCTGTGCTGTCCAGTACAGAAGCCACCAGCCACATGTGGCTATTGAGATGTGCTGGAAAACTTAGTACTAAAAAACAACGTGAGGGGCTTCCCTGGTGGCGCAGTGGTTGAGAGTCTGCCTGCCAATGCAGGGGACACGGGTTCATGCCCTGGTCTGGGAAGATCCCACATGCCGCGGAGCAGCTGGGCCCGTGAGCCATGGCCACTGAGCCTGTGCGTCCGGAGCCTGTGCTCTGCAACGGGAGAGGCCACAACAGTGAGAGGCCCATATACCACACACACACACACACAAAAAAAATTTTGATAATGATTACGTGCTGAAATGATAATACATTTTATATATTGGGTTGCATAATATATATCATTAAAAGTAATATCATATATTTCTTTTCACTTTTTTCATAGTGGATGCTAGAAGGTTTTTAATTACATAGGAGGCTTGCATTTGTGACTTGCATGATGTTTTTATCGGCCAGCACTGCTATGGACCTTATTTGGATTCTGATTCAAAGGATTAATCATCTCATTTAATTCTCCTCATTTTGTAGACAAGGAAAAGCTAAATATTCCACTGAATGATACAGCTCAAAAGAAATACAAGACACAATCCATTCCTCTACAATCCAACAGTTAAAAGGCATTTTTATGACAGTTTAGGGATAATTAATTATGGATTGACTATTAGATAATCATAAGGCATTCCTGTTGATTTTGTTATGCATTGTTTGGCCTTGGGGTTATGTAAGAGAAAGGCCATATTTAGAGATGACACCCTGAAGAATGTGGGGCTGAAGTGACTTGATTACTGGCATTTCCTTTTAAATACTTCACGAAGGAAAAGAAAAAAAGGAACAGATGAAACAAAGGTAGCCAAATCTTGGTAACTGTTGAAACTGGATGTGGGGTATACAGGGTTCCTTGTACTGTTTTCCCTACTTCTGTGTATGTTTAAAAGTTTCGTTAAACAATAACAACCCAACAGCAAACACACACATACCCACAGAGGACAGGAGTGGCATGGTGTGGGGCGATGGCGGGTGAGGAGGTGGCCTCCACCCTATCTGCCAGCCAGCGGGTGCCCCCGGCAGGGAGGGAGGAGGCGGGTGTGAAGGATCTCCTCCATCCAGGAACACTCACTATAGTGTAATCCCACCTCTGCAGGCTGCCCTGACAAGGGGCTGTCCAGCTCCCTGGGGAGTGGCAACTGGGCAACTCGGGAGAGAGGCCGCAGCGCAGGGCTGTGCCCACTGCCACGCTCAAGGGGAGTGCTATTAATAGCACCCCGGGATAGAGGGCATGGAGGCACTCTGCCCACCTCCTGTCATGGGGGCCCAAGGTAGGCCAGGCTCCAGCAAGGTCAGACTGCCCTAGACACCCTGGGAGAGCAGACAGAGAATGTTCAAGGCCCTGCTGCCTAAAGACCTGGGCTCTGGTCCCATTCCCTGCATGTTCGCTGGGGCACCTCTCTGGGTTCAGGTTTCCCACCCATTTGACAAAGGTAAGAACCCCTCTGCCCAAGGGCTATACAGATGCGAAGCTTGCTCTAGACCTGTGAGTCTGCCCCAGAATCGCCTGGGGGCTTGTCCAAATGCAGATATCTGGGCCCACCCCAGCGCTTCTGCTTCAGCAGGTTTGGGGTAAGCTCTGGGAATTGACCTTTTTGGAATTGTGTTTTGAATTTACACTAGAATTTACATTTCCTGGGTGATACCGACGCTTCGGGTTCAAAGGCCACACTTTGAGAACTACTCTTCTCTTCCGAAAGTCTAACCTATTAACGCCTTTGGACTGGAACAGTCGTTCTCAAAGTGTGGTCCCCAGACCAGAGCATCAGCCTTACCTGGAAACATGTAAGGAATGCAAATTCTCGGGCTCCACCGCAGACCTGCTGAATCAGGAAGGCCCAGGGTAGGGCCCAGCTGGCTGTGTTAGAACAAGCCCCCAGGGGATGCCGATGCTGCTAAAGTGTGAGACTCTGCCCTACGTGAGCTGACTGAGCCAGGAACCAGGTCAGGAAGAGACAGCAGGAGAGCTGAGGCCTCTCCCAGGACCTGCCTGAGGTTCTAGACATTCAGCTGTGAAGGGTGGGCAGGAATTCAAGAGAGAGATGGGGGGGATTTCTGCCAGGATGAAAGGGCTCAGGAAATGCTGGTGGATTTCTAAGGGGACAAGCATAGGTGAGGTGTCAGATGACAGCCTGCTGCAGAGCTGGCTTTGAGCAGAAGGCAGACCCCCAGGGCCCACCTCTGTGTTCTGCAGTCAGACCAGACTCATGACCGCTGCTCACCTAGAACTTATCTCACCCCAGCGGGCCTGAACCCCAAGATTCCCCGTGCTCTGTGTTTGCCAAATTGGCCAGCAACATGCCTGACCAGCCACTGTAAGGCCATCTCGCCCGAGGAAGGTCTGGTCTGGTTTTGCTACCACAAAACCTGCTCCCTGGATCTTCTGCCTGTAATTCCAATACCCCATGAAAATGTCCAGGAAAGTTTGGCATTTGGGCAACTAAACTATATTTCCTAGGTTCCCTCTCCTACCCAGAAGGGCCATAATTTTTCTTTTTCCCATTGGATCAATGTCCTGATGTGTGAATTTTGGTCATCATGGTCCTGGTTCTCCTGTACAGAGAAGCAGCAGGAGGCTGTTCTTGGCACGTGTGGTTAGGAAGGAAAGATCAGTTTAAGAGGCTGCGTCATAATGAAGAAGCATGTTACACGAATATTCATGTACTCTCACGTGTATCCACGTGTGGTCCCTTCTCCCATCTGTTTTTGGCTTCCCATAATTGGCACTTCCCATTGGACTCTAGGTGGTTTCCATGGTGATGGATGCACAAGGCTGCCTTAGCCTCGCTCTGAGGACTCCGGGGCGTTCACCTGCCTTCCCGGGCTGGCCTCTCGCACTAAGCGTCTCAGTGCCTCCTTGTTCGAGCTGGTGCGCTATCAGATGAGGAGCCACCTTGGGCCCCTAGGTTGTCATCCTTCCTTGCTTCTACCCAACAGTTGAGATTTCACATCACATACATGACCAAATTTCCATTTTCCAGAGGAAGAAACTGAGGCCCAGAGTGAGGAAACAGCTTGCCTAAGACCACACAGCAAGTGAATGGCAGAGCGCAAGAGAAAACAAAACTATATTTCAGGTCCTTCAACTTGCCAAATTCATTCCTGCCTCAGGGCCTTTGCACATACTGTTCCCATTTCCCTTCTAGCTCCACTCTGTCATTTAGGTCTTAACTGAGCTGAGATGTTACCTTCTTTGAGAAGCCATCCTGACCACCCCATAAAAAGCTGTACCTCCCCGGCTCTTCACTGTGTTCTATTCTAGTAGAGTGTTTGTGTCTTCCTGATATTATATTTTGTTTTTATTATCTCTGTTTCCCCCACCAGGAGGTAAGTTTCATGCATGCTGAAAACCTTCTCTCTTTTCACATTCCCAGTGCCTGGCCCAGAATAATAACGGTGGGTATTTAGCACTTTCTACATGGCAGGCGCTGGGCTGAACACTTTACATATGTATTAACTCATCGAATCCTCACAAGGACCCTTTGAGGTGGGTACTATCATTATCTCTATTTTACAGATTAGGAAGCTGAGGAACAGAGAGGTTAAGTTGCCTGCCAATGTCACACAGTCAAGA
This sequence comes from Phocoena phocoena, assembly GCF_963924675.1. Lineage (NCBI taxonomy): Eukaryota > Metazoa > Chordata > Mammalia > Artiodactyla > Phocoenidae > Phocoena > Phocoena phocoena. Next base: position 12,056,497 of record NC_089219.1, on the reverse strand, counting down.
AGCGGAGCAGCCAGGATTCGAACCCAGGCAGGAAGGTTCCAGAGGCTGCCTGGGACACAGTAGGTGCTCAATGAATGACCTCAGAGCCTGCCATTTCCTCCCCACCTTGGTGATGCCTCTCACCGGGTCTCCCACCCGCCGCCCTCGCCCTCTTACCTCCACTGGAGAGCTGATGTGGAACAGCTGGCACTGGGGCTGCAGCCCTGCTGGGGGGTGTCCAAGAACGGAGCCTCCCCGCAGAGCCGGCCCCGGGTGCCTTCGTGGGAGCAGGAGACTCCCGGGGGCAGCCAGGCCGGGCCTCACAAGCTGCCCGCCTCACCTCCTCAACCACAGCCTCATCTCGACGTGGAGGTGCCAGGGTGATAAAGACAGATGAGGCGACCCTCTTCTCAGGCTTTGAGGCCATTGCTTCAGCTTCTGGTGGGGCTGGGGACAGAGTGAGGCGCAGGCTTGGGCAGGGTTCAGGGCATGGCAGGGGCGGGGCAGAGGTGCTCCACCTGGGCACGCAGACACCCCCAGGGCAGGGAGCCTCTCCCCTCCCAACAAGACAGGAGCAGCCACTCCACAGTGCCAGTGCCCCACCCAGCCACGGAAGGGGCTGCGGATGTCCCACAGGGAAGGGTAGGTGCCCACCAGGTGGCTTGGCCAAAGGGTGGGACCCGGCAGTCCTGAATACCCCTCCCCCGGACCTACACACCTGGAGGAGCAGAGGGCAGCCCTGCCCTGCTCACCTCACAAATGATTAATTTCCCTCCTCTACGGAGCGTGAGGGAGGGGCCACTCCTGCAGCTCCCCACTCCCAGGGCAGCTGACTGCCCGTCCCAGCCCAGGGCCACACCCCAAGTGAACTCCCTCACCTGGGATCTGGATTTTCCTGGGAAAGGTGACGTCCCCAACGTTCAGGCCAGCTCCACGGTGGGCGGGAAACAGTGTGACTCTCGTCAGAACATCAGGGCTGGATTCCAGGAGGCAAAGCGGACAGAAGAACAAAGAGCTACCATTTACCAAGCCCTGTTCTGTGCCAGCAGGGCCCTAAACACTTGCTGTTCATTAACTCACAGATCCTCCCACCACTGCGGCGGAGAGGCACTATTACCGCACACTCACCGTGCCCATCTTACAGATGAGGAAACCCAGGTGAAGAGGTGTAAGTCATTTGTTCAGGGTCATGCAGCAGCAGACCTGGGATCTGAACACAGAGCCCATGCTCTTGGCCACTTGGCTCTTCTGCCCTCTCCCGGCCCAGCTCACAAACCAGCATCATTTTGTCCGCCATCAGAGTCCACATCCAATCAAGTCTTGATTGTATGGCCAGAATGTCTCACTCAGTCTCATCTCCAAAATCACGGCCCTGGTTCAGGCACAGGGGTGAGGGTGCCTCAATGATCTCCAAACCTGCCTCCTACCCTGTCTCTGGAGTGATCTTTCTGGAGCATAAATCTGTTTCTCCTCTAGTCAAAAGCCTTCCACGGCTCCCTACTACCTTCAAGATAAAGTCTAAATTTCCCTGGACTCAACCTATTTTTGACCACCCTGGACCACGCACAGTTCCTGGACCATCTTTCTCCCTTACTTGCTCTGGCATGTTTCCACCACCTGTTTTTCCTCTCCTCCCTGCTGCAGGGTGAATTTCAGTTTTTCCTTAGAAGCCTAGAGCAAACATCACCTCCTCCATGAAGCCTCCCCTGATTCCCGACTCCAGGGCGATTGTCTATTCCACAGGGCAATGACAGCTGACTCACCATCACTATGTCTGCTCCCCCCCCACCAACTGACAAGTGACCTCATCTACCTTCAGTTGTGTCTGTGATATCTGTGTGACCCAAGTCCGGCTCACAGTAGACATCAAAGCATGGATCTGGGAGCAGGGCGGCATCCCCACCGGGGAGAGCCCATTTTCCTTCTCTCAGGTGGTTCCTGCAGAGAGTAGGCTCCAGAGCTAGGGATGAAGTGGGGTCATGGGCTGGGGTGAGTCGACCACACTCAGCTCAGGACTGTGCCCTTTTTCTATCTTACTCTCCATATGGGCCACGCCGACATGGCCCCAGAGCCCGGCCCATAGATTCATGAGGAGGAGAGTAAATAGGGACCCAAAGAGTGAACCTGGAGAGGTGGGGCTGAGGCCCCAAGGGACCCTAATGTGGACTTGGAGCCCAAGTGGCCACTCAAAGCCTTCCCTCCACTGGCCACCGTGGGCTCTCTTGGAGACTGATGGAGAATAATAATAACAAAACAACAACATAGGCTCCTAAATTCCTTTTAAATTCATTTGTGTTTGGTTAAAACGTGCAGGTCATTCTGATAAGAAACGTGAATAAGAAACCAATATATGAATAAGGCTTTAAAAGTTCTTTTAAAGTACTTCTCTTTTGTTTCTTGTTTTGTAAGTGATGTTTGAAAGTACATCTGCTTCTGTTGGCTGTCCTCCACTTCAATTTCATACTTCGTTACAAGTTTAAGAATCTGTTTTTGCAAACAATTTTCAGAGTGCATTTAACCTTTAAATGCAAGAAACAACAAGGGCACTCACTGATAAAGTGCTCGCCCTGTGCCAGTCACTATGGAGAGTGCTTTCCCAGCCTCAAAAGTCACCTAATTCTCAACACAGCCTGCGTTATGCCCCCACTTTATAGATGAGGCCAGGTGAGGCCCCAAGCAAGAGGTTGCAGACTTGGAATTCTAACAGGGCACCATCCAACCTGGAAGTCCAGGGGGTATCCTTGAGCCTGAGAGGACACACTTTTTCTTCCCTGGATGGCTAGGGGTGGGGGGGGGAGGGGGGGGGCAAAATTCCCAGGCCTGTTCTTACCCCAGGGTGGCCCAGTCCAGACCAGTTATCTGATGGTCAGCATATCCTGGGCTCATCCCCAGAGACAGCTGAGGATGCCTCCTCTGCCTCCCTCCCCTCCCGCCCTGAACCCCACTCCATCCCGGCTCACCCCCGCCGGGAAATCAGATCTGCTGGTTTCTCAGAAAATGTCCAAGGCGAACGTCCCAGCACTGAGACCAGATGTTCACAGCTGGGCAGCACTCCCCCACCCCCATCCCTCCCCTGCGGTTCCTGCAGGGACTTCAGGCCCCAGGGGAAGAGGCCGGGCTAGGGATTTTCAAAGCCCAGTCAGCCCCGGGGAAGGAAAGGGAGCCTCGGCTTCCCCCTGGTCCCACTGCCCCCCAGGTCACCCTAGTGTGGGCTGTGGGTGAGAGAGCTCCCTGTGGGGCAGCCTCCCGGCCAGCCCAGCCCAGGAGACCCTAGGCAGCCACCCTTCCTCCCCCAGAGGGCGAATCTGAGATCCAGCTGGGTAAGCGGAGAAAGTGGAAACAAAGGGAAGGAAAGTCATTTCCTGTCAAGAGGAAGGAAGGAGGCTGAGATCCAGCCACCCACCCAGCCGGGCTTTCGGCTGCAGCCCAGGGCAGGGCCCAGGCTGGCTGAGCTGGAGGGCCTCCAGGGGTGGGGTAGTCTACCCCACCTCACCCCCACCGCCACACTGTCCCCTGTCACACTCCTTCTAACCCCCTCCAGAACCCTCTGGAACTACCTTTAAGCTGTAGCCTAGGCTTGGTTGGGAGCTAAACTTTGCTGGAGGTGGGAGTGAGACTGAGCCCCACGCCCCCTGCAGGGGACCTTGCAGCCTGGCACAAGAGGTCCCTCTTCCTTTCCCCCACCCCAGGGAAGCAGAGGAGGCACAAAGGGCTGAGTTCACCCTGGGCCCCCTCCTTCCTGCTGGGCGACCCTGAGCAGGTCACTGAACCTCTCTGGGCCTCAGTTTTTTCATAGAGTGAGAAGAATGAGGTCTTTCTGGAAGGGTGGCTGAGAGGATAAAAGGAGAGGGGGTACTCAAAATCTTGATACTTGGTAGGTGCCAAGAGAAAGCTAACTGGTTATTCAGCCCCAGAGTGGGAGGAGGAGCCCCTGGAGGGCCTGCGAGGACCAGGACTTAGCTTCCATCATTATGAAGAGCAGGGATCTGGGTGCTGCCCACCCTCTTCCCGGGGTCCTCAGATCCGGGCTGCAGGAGGACCCAGGCCAGGATGCCCCAGGCACACACCTTGGGGATCGCCCAGTCCCACCCCTTCCCAGCCCCCGAGAGGATCTGAGGCCCAGAGGGGGGCAGCCCTGCGGCCTCTCCTTCCCCTCGCCTGACCCTGGCTGGATAAAGGGGCCCGGAGCACCCCGGAGCTCCGGAAACCCAGCGCCCTCTAGCAAAGCAGCCCGGCGGGCCGGCCGGCCGGGTCACTGTGGGGCGCTGCCGGGGACTTTAATTCGATCCATGTGCGGGACGCTGTCCTCTTTGTGCGGGAGCTTCCGCCCTGCCCATCCCTGCTCTCCGCGTGCCGCTCCCGGGCAGGGACCCCAGCCTTCCCCCCGGAACTGCCCTCCCTCCACTCGGAGGACAGAGACCGAGGGACTGAGACAGAAGGACAGAGCCCGCGGCCCCTCGTCCCGCGGGCCCCCTCCGGGAGCGACGGGGCTGGGGTCCCGGCTGGGGAGCAGGGTGGGCGCCGGCCGAGGGCTGCCCGTGCTGTCACCTGTCTGTCGCCGGGGCGGGGACGGAAGGACAGGACCCCCACCCCACCCCCGCCCCGCTTACCTGGGCCGCCCGCGCCCCCGGCGGCTCCGGTCGGTCACCCGATCGAGCAGAACCGGGAGCGGCGCGGCGCCTCCCGCCCCTCCGCCCTCCCCGCCCCCTCGGCTCCCTCCGCCCCGCCGCCCCGGCCGCCTTACCATAAAAGGTGAAGCTTGGGGGAGGGGGCCCGGGATTCCCGCCGGGCGGAAGCGGCCCCTACCTGCCCCCCCACCTGCCCGGCCGCGCCCCGCGCCGCCCCCTCCCCGCTCCCTTTGTTCCCTCGACCACTTCTCCCTTCCCCTCGACCCAGGCCTGGAGGGTGGGAGGCCTCCTCCGCTGCCCACCCTCCTCGTCCTTTGTGAACCCAGAGTGGTCCTTCCCCTCCCCCTCCCCCAGTCACCTGGGTTGGTGGCTCCACCAGTTTGGCCTGGGATCTCCCAAGGTCTCAAGAGTCAGGTGGATCTGGATTGAATCATGTGACCCTAGGCAGTCACTCCACCTTCCTGGGCCTCAGTTTCTTCGCCTCTGAAATGGGGGTAATGACCTGTCTGGGCCCTTAAGCCCTCTGCAGGTGGGTCCTAGAGTCTTGGGGGACAGGCTCCTCCAGGAGGCCTGGTCGACAGGGCCCAGCTGGCAATCAGGTCACCCGGTTTGCCACCCTGAGCCCTGTACCTGACCCCCTCCCGCCTCCTGCACCCCCATCCCCCAAAAGTGGAATGGGGAGGGAGAGGCCGAGGCTGGGCTCTGGGGCAGGAGATGGAGCCTGGATGGGCCGCCTGAGTCCCTGGAGGCCCAGGGAACATTGCTGGGAAAAGGAATCTGGGTCTGATTCAGAGGCAAACAGATTGTTCTTTTGATTAAAGCCACAGTGGCTGAGGCCAGAGGAGCGCGGGACCCGGCGCCATCTGTGGGGCGGCCAGGCAGGGTCCGGCTCCCCTCTGCGGGCCCAAAGCTGGAGTCGTGCTGGCGGGGAGGGCTCCGGGGCTGCTCTTGTGGGGCCCACACTCATGGGGGTTGGGGGGGACCTGGACACCATGTCCCGCGCTCTTCCTTCTCATCCCGCCTCCTTAGATTCCTCACCTACGTGTTGTCACCACTCCTGTCCCCCTTGTCATCCCTTTTTTCATTCGATCCTCTCAGCCACTCTACGATAACAACAGTAATAAGAGTAGCTGCCGTTTATAGGGGCTTTCTATCTGATGCTCGGCCTACAGACCTTTCCATTTAATCCCCGGGAGAGCCCTATGGGAAAGGGCTGATTATCCCTGCTTCACAGACGAGAAACTGAGGCCCGGAGAGGCTCAAGGTCACACAAGAGGCAAGTGGCAGAGCTGGATTCAAACCCAGACCAGCGGGTGCCCCCGGGCACACATATTGCCCTGCGGTCCCAGGGGCTCGTACAACTGCCGCCCTTCAAGATGGGAAGAGAGGTGACTCCCTCGCTTTTTGGCAGAGGGGGGCTCACACTCAATGCTGCCTGAGCCCCTGCTCAGGCTCATTCTCCAGCTTGGTAAGGTCACTTCCCTTTGCAGCACTGCTCAGAGCAAGACCCCTATGCCTTCCCCCAGGAGGAAGGAGGGAGTCACTGGACGCCAGCCACAGGAAGGACCCTAAGGAGGAAGTGCGAGCCAGGGGTTTTCAGACACTTTCAGCCATAGAACCCCCTTTTGAAGTGCTTTGTGACCCAGAAGCTTATTTAAAACAAATAAAAATGGAGCTGCCCTCCCTCTCCTCCACGATACACCCCTGAGCCTCCTACCGCATCCCCAGGTGGGACAAGGAGGCACCGAAGAGTTGATCTGGAGCCTTGTCTAAGGTTCCAGCGATTCCACCTAGGAGCAAGGCCTCCCCACACCTGCTCTGGGCTAAGACGGGCTTGGGAAGGGAGAAGGTCCAAGGGGTATGTGAGGCCCAGCTGCCACCACTTACCGGCTGTCCAACACCCCTGGTCGCTTGTCCCACCTCTGCCGCTGCTCCAGGGTGGAGAGGAGCGTCCCAGACAAAGGACTCCCGCACCAGCCCTGGTGTCGGTGTCACCTTAGCAGGTGCCCGGCTTCCTGCAATGGAAACCCAGGAAGTGCACTGGATGAGAACACACGCCCTTTGTCTGCCAGCTCAGAGGCCCTGCTCCCGTCCTCCTGTCCTGCCAGGCTCGAGCAGCTTTCTGCCAAGCCCCTGAGCAAGGGGGCTCAATCTTCTATTAGGGTCGTGGCAGCTGAGACTCTGGGTGGCAGGGAAGGGGTGGGAGACAGGGGCAAGGTCCAGGGCAGTGGGGACATTTGCTGCTGTCCAGTGTGCTGGGGAACACGGCACCTACTGTGTCCTCGGCTGGCTTGCGGGATCTTAGTTCCCCGACCAGGGATTGAACCCCAGGCCCTGGCAGTCAGTGAAAGCGCTGAGTCCTAACCACTGGACCGCCAGGGAACTCCCAACAAAAATGAACATAATTACCAGCGGTGATGCGTGCTATAAAGGAACGAGCAAGGGGCTGAGACAGAATAAGGGCAGGCTAGGGCAGGCCTCTCTGGGAGGATATGAAGAGGAACCAGCCACAAGAGGAATAGGGGAGGGCATTCCAGGGAGAGGAAGGCAGTAGGGAAAACATGGGCTTTGAGGTCAGACTTAGGCTTAACTCCTAACGCCCTGGTGCTGGCTGTGACCTTGGACAAGTTCCTTCCCTCTCGGAGGCTCTGTTTCCTCACCTGTAACATGGGGCAGCTGGACTGATTGCCCTCGAATGAAGACATGAATGCTCCCCTTTGCAGAGCTGCTGGGGACAGAGGCAGGGAAAGGGCACACTAGGGCCTGGTCCAGAGTTGGTGCCCCACCAGTGGTGGCGCTGGCTGTTCCCACATCACTCTCACCTGGTTTCTAGAGCTCTCTGCTCACAGGGTCCCTTTGCTCTGCAGCTAGATCCAAGAAAAGTGACAAGCCTGGGGAGAGTGGCATGGAGGTGTCCTCCCCTCTGTGATTTTTCCTCTGAGGCTCCCTGAGCTGCAGCCCCCAGGGAGCCAGTGACCCCAAGGTGGGGAAGCATCCATTGGTCCAATTGCCTTTCCCCTGGACAGACTCCGCCTGGGCCAGGTCAGAGCAGAAGTGTCAGTCCTAGCCTAGGGGTGCCCACGTGTGATGCTGAAATCATACACCCGGGTTGGGGTCTACTGCTTGGCAAACAGCCTCAGAAACCCCCCTGGGCCTCCCTGTCCTGGTTCTGCTCCTCTCCCTCCCTCCATCGTCCCCTCTGCCTGCTTGAAGTCAGGTCAGTTCAACACTTGTTTCCTGAGCACCTACTGTGCTAGGGGCTGGGCAGGGGTGCAGCAGTGCAGGGAAGTAGGGGCTCCCACAAACTGTAGCAGGGGCAGGTTGCAGGAGGAGGGGGGCAAGCACAGATATGAGTAACAGCAGTATCTGTGAGTGACTGCAGCTCTGTCACATGCCAGCCTGTTACCTTGGGCAAGTCACTTCTCTCTGAGCCTCAGTTTCCTCTCGTGAACCTGGGATAGCAGAACCTCCCTGTGGCTTTGTGAGGATTTGTTGGAATGAATGTGGATGAATTTTCCTGGCGCTTAGTAGGTGTTCAGGTGAGTTGCTTTCCTCTTCCCATCATATAGAGGACAGAGATTTTGGGATATTATAGTGAGATGGACAAAAGTGCTGAAGGGAAGGAAGACTTGGTTCTGCTGGAGAATCCAAGGGACATCGTGGTTCCTGTCAGTTAGCGTCACTTTCTTGGATTCTGGTAACAGCACCCAATTTCTCTTTGGGAAAGCTTACTCCCACTCTCAATGCCTGGCTGGAACTATGTAGAAAGAGGCAGTATTTTTCCAGGGTGACAGGATGCAAGCTTGGCACCATTTATGCCAACACTTGGACCAAGACAGACGACAGCAGGGCAAAGATGATAGAGAAGGAGACCCAAATCTATAATGGGCTTCCCTGGTGGTGCAATGGTTAAGAATCCGCCTGCCAATACAGAGGACACGGATTCAAGCCCTGGTTCAGGAAGATCCCACATGCTGCGGAGCAACGAAGCCTGTGCGCCACAACAGCTGAGCCTGCGCTGTAGAGCCTGCGAGCCACAACTACTGAGCCCGCATGCCACAATTACTGAAGCCCGCACGCCTAGAGCCCGTGCTCTGCAATGAGAGAAGCCACTGCAATGAGAAGTCCACACGCCGCAACTAGAGAAAGCCTGCGTACAGCAATGAAGACCCAATGCAGCCAAAAATAAATAAATAAAATAAATAAATTTACTTTTTAAAAAAAGGAGAGATAACTGATTACATCACTTAGGCTGCTGGATCCAGCCATGCTTGAAGTCCTACCTCTGGATCTCTGGAGCCAATGCATTCTCTTTTTCCTTCATTTTTCTTCAACCAGTTAAAACTATTTCTGTGGCTTAAAGCAAAGTCATGAGGAATATTGGTGAGACTCCATGGGTCTGGATCATCTCTTCCTCCAAACTCTGCACCACTGTCACCACTTTTGAGAAGCCTGCTCTGATTACTCCAGGTGTCAGAACTCATGTCAATCCTATGGATTCATTTCAAGGCTGCTGGGTTGAACCAATATGCTTTACCCACCAAACTGGGAGCAGGGCTGTGTCTTATTATTCTCCATGTCTCCAGCACCCAGCACAGTGCTTGGCACATAGTAGGGTCTCAGTAATTCTGATGAAATGCAGGAGTAAGAGTAGGGGGTCTTAAGTAGCTGCATATGCAAATCATATGAGAAGTAGTAAAGGGTAGTGAGCCGTTAAGAAGCCTGGGTTTTGGAGTCAGACCCACTTGAATTTGGATGTTGGCTCCCCCACTTATTAGCTCTGTGACCTTGGGCAAATCACTTAATTTCTCTGAACCTTGAGTGTTCTCTGGGAAGATAGAGAAAAGAGCAATCAACTCCTTACAAGGTCGTCCTGAAGGCTGGGGGAAAATAATGCAAGAAAAATACGGAGCTCAGGCTTACAATTCCTCACGCAGCTCTTTGCAAATAAAATGTAAACATGCTTCTTCTTCCTCTACCCGGGGAGCAGTCTGGTGGACAAAACGGGGAGGCGGGAGACCTCTTCATTCTCTTGCTTCGCTGAGATCCGTTCCTGCTTCTGCCGCCTGAGCCGGTGCCTCCTTCCCAGTCCCTCTTACTCAGCGTGTTCACTGACCCTTCACACCAGAAGGGCTTGGCCGAGACTGAGTTGCAGTCCCTTGTGGGGAAGGGGCGATGCGGAGGGCCCTAGAGGCCACAGTCAGGCTCCGGTCTAAGTGCCCTACGTCCATCATCCTGTTCAGTCCGCTCAACAAGTGGGGAAACTGAGGCACAGAGAGAGTAACTTGCTCAGGGTCATCTCCGTTAGGAAGCTTCTTTCAAGCCCATGTAGTCTAGCTCCAAGCCCTTTTACTAAACAGGCCAAGCGTGTAGGGAAATGTTCAAAAACCAAGTAGGGAGTAACCAAGCCACAGTTATAGCCACATGGAGTTCCCCACTCTCAGGCCCCAAGCCTGTGTCCACTTGGGCCAGGCAGGGCCCAGCCTCTAGGCCTGGCCGTGACAACCACCTCTGGCTCTTAATCCCCTCCCGGTCCAGTGTCCTGAGCTGGCTCTGGCTGGACCCCCTGGTTCCCACAGCGCCCCCTCAACTAAGCACACCCGCACAGCCTTCACGATGAGGGGCGGGACGTGTGGGGTGGCCATGGCGGGGCGTGAGTCTCAGTGGGCTGGAAAGGCCCGTCCTTGACCCAGGCCTTGAAGGTCAGAGCCCCTTCTGTGGACAGAGGAAAGGAAGTCCTGGCATCACTCACTTGGGAGGGTCCCTGAGCCTGCCCCAAGCCCTCGGCTGCTTGCCAGGGGCAGAGCCCCGTTCCCCCACCAACCCCAGGCCCCTCCTTGAGCTCCCGCTTCACTGCGAGCCTCCACCCCTGGCAGCATCTATCCAACACCTCACTGCTCTCTGGCAGTGAGGATCCCCATCCCTGAGACGTCTCCTTGCTGAAGTGTAATGTGGCCTAGACCCTGCCAGGGCCCCTCGCCGGCCTCCCCGCTTCTCTCTTCCGCAGAGGTGGGCTTACTGTGAAGTTAATGAAACTTATGCTCAGGCCTCTTACTTGCACGGCCCCTGTGAGGACTGGGGGTCTCTGGAAGTAATGAAGTGTTGTAGGAGGGAGGGGCAGCCAGGTCACACTCAGGAAACAATTCTCTCTAAGTGTTCCTGGCAAACTGCCCACAGAGATGTCAGAAGAAGGACCCGAAATCTCCAGGGTTCCAGCAGCTCGTCCTGCCTTTCTTTCCCACTCTCAATCAATATTCACTTTCATATGAATTTTGTATTCTTTTTTCTAAAGGGGACCCTTTTTTTTTTTGGCCGCACCATGCGGCATGTGGGATCTTAGTTCCCTGGCCAGTGATCAAATCTGCGCCCCCTGCCTTGGAAGTGCGGAGTCCTAACCATTGGACAGCCAGGGAAGTCCCTAAAGGAGGCCCTTAAAATTGGACTCGCCCTGCTCTTACTCCTTGCAATCCACTCTCCAAGCCGGCCAGGCCATCTCGCTAAAGCAGCACGTGCCCGACACCCCTTCTGTGGCTCCCGCTGCTCTTGGGGAAAATGTGAAAACCCTCCCCTGTCCTGGCGATCTGGCCCCAGCCCACTTCCATGACAGCATCTCCCACCACTGTGCCCGTTGCCTCCTGGGCTCCAGTCACACTGACCCGACCCCTCCTCCATCCCTCAGGCCACTCAGGAGCCTTGAGACCTGCCTGGGCTTCCCCATCACCCCATGTCCTGGGAACTCCCCCTCAACCTTCAGGATTGGTTTCTGCAGCTCTTTGTCAGCGAGGTCTCTCTGAACTCCAGACCACATCACACACCTCACAACACCTGGACCCTCCACTGATGCTGACCACACCTGCTTGAGGTAACCATGCTCTGACCCTGGAGGCCCTCATCTCATTCACCCAGTTGCTCAGGTCCCAAATCAAAGAGTTCCCAGGATTCCTCTCTTCCTCTCAAGCCCACATCTAATTGACCAGGAAATCTTATCAATCTCTCAAAACATGTTCAGAATCCAACCATCCTGGCCACCTCCACGGCCACCACCCTGGTCCAAGCCCCCATGCTCTCATCTGGGTTGTTTCAAATGTTTTCAAACTGGTTTACTGTTTCTACACTGTCTATTCTAAAAACAGCAAGGAGAGGAATCCTTTAAAAATGTAAAAGTCAGGGCTTCCCCGGTGGCGCAATGGTTGAGAGTCCGCCTGCCAATGCAGGGGACACGGGTTCGTGCCCCGGTCTGGGAAGATCCCACATGCCGCAGAGCGGCTGGGCCCGTGAGCCATGGCCGCTGAGCCTGCGCGTCCGGAGCCTGTGCTCCGCAACGGGAGAGGCCACAGCAGTGAGAGGCCCGCGTACCGCAAAAAAAAATAATAATAAATAAAAAATAAAAACGTAAAAGTGAGATTATGTCACCTCCATGTGCAAACCCTCCATTAGCTGCCCATCACAGGGGAATAAATTCCTAATGCTGGCTGTGGCCCTGAGCAGTCTGGTCCCTGCCCACCTCTGTGACCTCATTCCCACCACTCCATCCTCTCTGTGAGACTCCAGCCGTGCTAAATTTCCTGCAGTTCCTGGATTCTCCCAGCTTATTCCCCGCTCAGGGCCTTTACCGGTGCCGCTCTCTCAGCCTGCGGTGTTCTTCCCGCAGCTTTCCGCTTGGCCTGCTCCTGCAGTCCATTCAGGTCTCCTCAAAGAAGCCTTCTGTGGAAGGCAGCTTCTAAAGCGGCCCCGAGAACCCCCACCCTCTGCCATGCCCTTGTGTAATCCCTTTCTCTAAAGGGTGGGCTAGACCCAGCAACTTGCTTGTAACCAATAGAATACAGCAAAAGAGTGGGATGTCGCTTTTAACACGGGGTTACAAAGACGGCGACTTCTGTCCTGCTCACCTTCTGTCCGTCTCCCTGACTCGCATCACAGAGGGAAGCTGGCTGCCATGTCGTGGGCTGCCCTATGGAGAGGCCCACGTGGCAAGGAACTGAGGGAGACCCTGGCCAATAGCCAGAGAGGAACTGAGCCCCTCGGTCCACTAGCCCGTGATAGACTGAATCCTGCCGGCAGCAATGTGAGTGAGACTGGGAGTGGAGCCTGCTCCAGTCGAGCCTTAGGATGACACCACAGCCTTGGGTGACACCTTGACTGTGGCCTGTGAGACTCTGAGCCAGAAGACCCAGCCAAGCTGCCCCTGGATTCCCAACCCCCAGAAAAAGCGAGACGATAAGTGTCTGTTGCTTTACGCTGCCGTTTCAGGGTCATTTGCTACATAGCTGTAGATAACAAACACACCCTCCTTCACCCCCGTCACTCTAACCCCATGCCCAACTTTTTTTTTTTTTCCAGCACCAGTTGTTACTTGTGCCTCTCGCTCATCCTCAGTGTTTGCCCCAGAGCCTCACCCCATGCAGATGTTCAGTAATAGGGGAAGGAATGCAGGACATCGAGAGGGACAATGCCATAGCTCAGAAAACCCACAGGTGCGGGGGCTCAGGAGGGAGGAGGAAGGCTCACCCCAATCCCAGGTGCTCCAGAGGTACCACTCCCTCTCAGCAGGGATGTTGTTTCAGGCCCAGGATCTGGGATCTCATGGTCCGTGGCAGAACAAGTTCAGCTTCATGCCCCTGTTGCAGACCGTACCTTTTCGATTTCCTCTACCCTCTGGACTTCAGGCCTAGTCCTCTTTGTTTGGTAGGGCTCACTAGAGCGATCTAATTTTTATACCCTTGTCAGATTTTTCACAAAAATAATTTAATAGATAAGAAAAGAATACTATTCCAGCCCACGTGGCCCAATTTTTGTTTGGAAAACAGTCCCTGTGCCCATAAAAAGGAAAGGACTGCCAAGTCCAATCTCCTCCCAGCCCTGTCCCCACCGGGTCCCGGGCTGTGTGGGGGGCTGGGAGGCCAGGGAACCTTCCAGCAAAAACATCAGGCCTGAGTTGGAACCCGGTGTCCAGTCTGGCTCTGGCAAGCGGCTGGCCTTGTGCTCACCTAACTGAGCCATTTCCTCCTAGACTGGGGCAAGTTTCCTGCCCAGAGGGAACCAAGCACACTCCCAGGCAGAGGGGGGCTGGGTTCTGTATTGGGGGAGGGGCATCCACAGGCACTTCCCCCACCTCAGTTACTCTGGGGCTGAAAGGCCCCTCCTGGGGGTGGGATGGAGAGCAGGGGATCAGAAGTTGGGCTCGAACTGTCTGTTGGTGGCCATTCCTGGAGGAATGAGCTGAAACCGCCCCGTCTGGCCTTGGGGCCAGCCTGTCCCTGTATCTCAGGTGCACCCAGGGTGGGGAGTGGAATCTTAGGCCAGACTCTGTCTGCTCCAAAGCAGTAGACTTTGGGTGACCACGGTGGGCTTTGCTGAGAAGTGGGACCCATTAGAGCCTGGAATCCTCAAAGAACCTTCTCCAGGTCCCACCTCCTCCCTGCTGCCTCCCCTGCATCTCCCAGACAACCTGACCCTCACAACCCCTTTGGAAGCCCCCTGGCTGGCAGTCTCCTTTGCTCTATGGGGTCCCTCCTGGGAAAGGGCCTCTGAGTTGGGGCCCTCAATCCCCATGGACACAAACTACCTCGTGGGCTGGGTGCCTGGGCCAGAACATGGGTGTGGGTAGAGCCTCAGGCTAACCCGGACAGAAGGTGGTGGGAACAACATTCCAGAACCTACCAGGAATGGACCTGCCATATTTTTTACGCCCACCTCTGTTAGTTTCCCTGGCCCCAATTCTTCAACAAGAAGTGGGGAGCAGGGAACATGCACAGCACTTGAACTCTGCGGGTCAGGCTACCTGATTCAAATCCTGTCTTGCCACTAACTAGCTGTGTGTCCTTGAGCAAGTTACTTAGTCTCTCTGAGCCTCGGTTTCTGAATCTAAAAAGGGATAAGAGTACCTGCCTCTTGGGGCTGATGTTAAAATGAAATGAGATAATAAAAATGCTCAGCGCAGTGCCCAACACATGGTAGTTGTTCTCCTGACAGGCTCAGAGACGGGCAGTGGCCTACCCAAGGCCACACAGCAGGTAAGCAGGGGAGCTGGTACCCAACCATTTTCCATATACTCTGTGGCCTTCATGAGCTGGGCCCTGCAGGGGATACAAGGCTGAACAGGGCTGAGACGGGAAGGATCCTCGTGTCAGGGTCAGAGGCTGGGGACCAAGGGCACCAATAGAGGCCTAGGCATCATACTCGCTCCAGTTGTTTCTTAGCCTAGGATGGGACATCCACCCAAGAAGCAGGTGAGTCCCAGACCACGTGCCCATCCACGCCACTGCATCCCGGTCATCTCCTCAGCCACAACGATATCAAATTCCTGAACCCCAGGGACCCAGCTGGCCCATATCCCAGGAGCCTGCCTCAGTCAGAGAGCTCTGTGGCCTTAGAAAAGCCTCTTCACCTCTCTGTGTCTTCACGATTCTGAGACAAATCTGAGAGAATCACCTTTACTGTTTGTGGACGGGGCAAGGGAGGTTGGTAAAGGAGGAAGCCATTCTGAGGATACAATCTCTCCCCACCCCCCAACGCTCTGGGAAGGCAGGGCTGAGGGGCTGTATCCACTGCCCACCCTGAGAAAAAGAGGGTTAACCCAGCAGCCTCCATGCGTCCCCACCCTCTGAGGGGCCCAGCCCCAAATCCTCTCCTCCCTCCCGGGGGCCCCCAGTGCTCCAGGTGGGGGGCAGCCCTGCCGTTCTGCCGCCAGGCAGTATCCTGGGGTCAAGGCCTCCAGGTGAGCCCGGGCGGCTCTGAGAGACTCCGGGTCCTTGCTGAGGTAAGTCAGGAGGGGGCCGTCCCCTGCGGCTGGGCAGGTGCCGAGGGCCGGGGCTGGCTTGGAGCTGACGCGGAAGGCCTCTGGGATGGAAAATCCTGAGGGCAGGCAGGGAGGAAGGGATGGAGGGTGCCACTCAGTTCCCCCATCCCGCAGGGGGGCCTCAGCCTCCCGATTTTCAGGACCTTCCTCCCGTTCGGGGTCTTCTGGGGCACTGGATAGGGTGGGGGGCGCCCGCCCCGTTCCTAGTGACCCTGGCTACCGAGGGGTCAAAAGTTAACCCCAGGTAGGAGAGGGGATTTCAGCTGTCTCCGACCCCCACCCCAAGGGAGGTCACCCGGCTCTTCTGAAAACTTGTCGAGGCTCCCAGGGCTGTCTGGAGTGGGGCTTCAGTGTCTGGGGCACGTTCAGGGAGGGGGTGCCCACCTGTATCTGGCAAAGATCAAACAGGGTGCGGGTGTCCAGCAGGCACCAGAACTCGCCCAGCAGGGAAGTGAAGATGCCCACGAGGTCCAGCCAGCGGCCCATGGTCAGCAGCAGCAGAAAGAGGCCGCACATGCGTACCAGCACCGTCTGCACCTGGCTCTGCAGGCTGGGATGCTGCTGCCGCTCCTCTGCAGAGACACGGTCCCTGTCACCGTCCGCCTGTCTGCCTGCCCTGAGGTCCAGCCGAGTCGGCTGTCTGGAACCCCCAGCTCCCCCCGCTGCTCTCCTCAGCGCGGGCCTTCCCCTCCCCAGGCAGCCCCGCTCCCTTCCTTCTCACCCCACACCCACTCCCAGCAACTACAGGGGCGCTTCTTCCTCCCAGGCCTCACTGCCCACCCCCAGTCTCCCCCTGCAGTCAGGACAGGAGGTGTCCTGACTCCTATTTCCTGCACTCCCTCATCCGATCCATCAGGAAGCCGTATGAGCTCTTTCTACCAAGTAGATCTGGGTCCCAGCGCCCTTCATCTCTCACAGCAGGCTCCTCACTGGGCTCCCGTCTTCTGATCTTGACCCTACAACTCAGTGTGTACTCAGCAACCGGTAGCCTTCCCAACACACTAACGAGGTGAAATCATTCCCCTGCTTACAATCCTCCCAGGACTTCCCACTGCATTTGGAATAAACTCCAAACTCCTCACCTTGGGAGGTCCTGCCCCATGTGACCGGAGTCTCCTCTCCGACCTTATCTCATCTCTGACTTGGTCCCCCTTGCTCTCTAGCCCCAGTGATCCAAGTTTTCACCAAGCATGCTAGATTCCTTCCCACCACAGGGCCTTTGTACCTGCTGTTCTGCCTGCCTGACTGCCCTTCCTTGTCCTGACTCTTCCATCCCATCCCTACCCTGCAGCCAGGTGGCTCCTCCTAGAGCCCAGATCTGATCAGGTCACTTTCCCCTGCTTAAAACCCTGCAATGGGGCTTCCCTGGTGGCGCAGTGGTTGAGAGTCCGCCTGCCGATGCAGGGGACACGGGTTCGTGTCCCGGTCCGGGAAGATCCCACGTGCCGTGGAGCGGCTGGGCCCGTGAGCCATGGCCGCTGAGCCTGCGCGTCCGGAGCCTGTGCTCCGCAACGGGAGAGGCCACAGCAGTGAGAGGCCCGCGTACCGCAAAAAAGTAAAAAATAAAAAAATAAAATAAAATAAATTTAAAAAAACCTGCAATGGCTTCTCATCACACTGCCTTGCCAGGATGATGACAGCTCTCCATCAGGCCCCTGTGAACCCAGCCAGCCTCATCTGCTCCACTTGCCTCCGTGACAGCACTCCGTTTTCACGCCTTGTCTCACTTCTGGGCTTTGGCATTTATGGTTCCCTCTGCCAGGATCTCCTTTGCTCCCTCGTCTCTCCCAGGGGCTCCTGCTTACCCTTCAAGGCGCAATTCAAGTACCGTGTCTCCAGGCTCCCCCTGCACACTGCGCCCTTATCTGAGCTGCCCCACTGTGTGGCCCCTGCTAGCAGGCTGGGTGCTCTGGGATGGCAGGGGCAGGGTCTGAGTGTCGTCGGCCTCCCCAGGGCCTAGCACAGCGCTGGGCCTGGGTCAGACGGTGGGATGTGAGTGTCGAGCGAGTGAACTGCCGCCCGCGACCCTCACCCTGCATGTAGATGACCAGCAGGGTGTAGCAGATGGTGAGCGGCATCCAGAAACGCACAGCCTCCGAGGTGGTCAGGAAGTCCCGGTTGAGGAGGGTCACGGCTGTCAGGTTGCCCACTGCAAAGGTCACGGCCAGGGCGCGGCCCAGCAGCCGGGGGAGGCTGCAAGCGCCAGCCAGCAGGCCCAGGCAGACCCCACAGTAGCGCTGGCTGCTGTGCAGCTTGTAGAGCTGGCAGACGTGGCGGCGGAGGCGCCGGGTGCCCGAGCGGAGCAGCGCGGCCAGTCCCAGGCCCAGCAGCAGGTTCAGCGTGCGGTGCGGGGCGCCCTCCTGCAGGAAGCTCAGGCTGCAGCTCAGCCCGCAGCCCAGCGAGTACTGGCACAGTAGGTACAGCTGCAGCCTCTCGGTGCCCCGGGCGCCCTGGGCGGGGGAGGGGGCACAGAGGGGCCACGATTGTGTGCGCTCAGCCCACTCCTCGCCGCGCGGGGGCCCAGAGGGTGTCAAGGTACAGGTGGTCCACTCTGTGGGAGGCCGTTCCCGAAGAGGGAATATTGCCTTCAGGTCAAGCCCTACTGGAATCATTTCTTTCAGCTTAATTTCAATCATGATTACTACTTGGGACCTATCTGCTTGCTGAAGGGTGGTGGCTCAAAGCCTTCGAGGCCTGGGTTCAAAGCCCGACTCTACTTCTTGCTAGTTGTTGGCCACAGATAAGCCACGTGGCATCTCTGAGCCTTAGTTTCCCATGTGTGAGATCGGGATCACAGCAGACTTTTATCCCCTGTGGTTCTGAGGATGAGGTGATGCACCCAAAGCATCTAGCACCATGCCTGGCTCACGGGAAGCTCTTGACATCCGGGAGCTGCTGTGTTATCTTCTTGGACTGGGGTGGTGTCCACTCTGAGTGGAGACTCGGCTTTGGCGATGACAACCGGGCCCAGTTTCCTGTATTTGGGGGTGAAAACTAGGGCCCAGGGCCGGGCAGTCCTCACCCACCACTTGCCTGTGGTCTTACCTTGTCCAGGGAAAGCAGCATGGAGACAGCCCGGAGGGAGAACTCGAGCACCACAAGGGCGGCCACCCGGACCTGCACGACGGTCAGGATCAGGGCCAGCCCTGCCAGGTGCACGGTCTCCAGCGAGGCCCACTGGGCCCGCAGCCGTTCCTTTTCAAGCCGCCGCTCCGGGTCACTGTGGAGGTAGAGGGGGCACGGGCAGAGGAGCAGAACCACCAGCCTCGTCCCTGGAGGGGGTCACGGTGCCCCCACCCACACCCTCGGGGTTAAGGACGGGTGGTCTCTCCCTCCCAGTCCTGCCCTCGGAGGAGGCCAGAGTCGCATGCAGTGTGGGCTCCAGGGGGCTGGGAGGGGGCCGGGGAGGCGGGCACTCACTTGGTACAGCCCACGAAGAAGTAGACCTTCAGGAGGTTGTTCAGGACGGAGACTCCGCAGGCCCCGACGAGGCCTGACGGGGTTAATAGGGAGGGTAGGCAGCTTGGTAGGGTTAGAGGAGGGGGCGGTGGGAGACGCATGTGGGTGGGGTTCGTCTTGCGCCGGGCTGGTGCCCCGGAGGGGGTGGGGCTGAGGGGGATGGGGGAGGGGCTCACCTTGCAGGAGGGCGTCGAGGAGGCCGGAGCCCCACTCTAGGGAGGGGAGGCTGGGGAGCCAGAAGGGGAGGGACGGCAGGGAGAACATGGCCGCCAGGATCCAGCCCCAGCCTCCGGCCTGGTCTGCGCCAGAGACACCGCAACGTCACCACCACCGGGCAAAGGTGGTGGAGGCGAGGGGAGGGGCTGGGAGGGGTCAAAAGCCCAGGCGAGGGGAAGGGAGGGAAGGGGAGGGGAGGAGAGCCAGGGCCTTAAACCTTTGGGCTGCTGGGTTAAGACCGCTGCCCAGGGTCTCCCCATTTGGGCAGCATGGGGTGGGGGGGGGGCATCTCTGGGTGGGCTGGTCTCTGTCCTGCTTTTCTCAGGACAGAGACCAACCCACCCCTGGGCCTTGCCACCCATCCCTTCCTGAAGCCCCAGGCCTCGCCTCTTCTGCCCTCCCCCAGCCTCCAGTCTGGGTCCCGCCCTCAGCCCAAGGTCTGGAAGGGGGGCTTCGATCTCCCCACAGCCTGAGGTCAGGCTCTGCTCTCTCAGCCCAAGGTCTGGAAGGGGGCGTCTCTCCCGCCACAGCCCGGGGATGGGATCCAGCTCTGGGTCCTCCCCTCCTGCGCCGTAGGGCAGCCCGCCTTGACGATCCTCCCCGTGTCCACTAGGTGGCAGGCCTCACTTGGCCTACGGGGCGGGGCTGGCTCGCCCCAGTTCTTTTGGATCCTCCTTTCTCAGACCGAGGAGAGCGAACCAAGGGTGTGGGTTCGGGGGTCGGGAGACTGAGGCTGCTAGCAGAGGGGAGTCGTTGAAGTAGACAAAATAGAAAACTTTATTGGTTTGGAGTGTGCAGTAGGGCTGCCCCTGGGGAGCAGCTCTTTGCAGACATGGGGTGTGGCGGGGAAGGTAGTTCAGGCTGCTTGACCTCTCCGCCAGTCCTGCCCCTTCAGGGACTCAGCATCCACTTCTGTAGCACAAAGGTCGGTGCAGGCCTTAGGAACACGCCCATGGTGGGAGGGTGGCTGCAGCGTGGGGAGAGAGCCTGGGATGAGGTCGCCCAGCTCTACTACCTTGGGCAGGTTACTTCCTTTCCCGGGACCTGAGTCTGCTCACCTGAACAATGGGCACCATCAAGCGCTACCTTCCAGGACTGTCGTGAGAATCTGTGCAAATGTCCACAGTGCTGGGCACCTAGGGGACCCTCAGTAAAAGCCCTCAGTTGATGTGCTGAATTGTGTCCCCTCCCCCTCCCCAGATTCATATATTGAAGTTCTAACCTCAGAATGTGACTCTTTGGAGACAGGGTTAAAGAAAGCTTAAAGAAATTGCTTAAAGAAAGCAAAATTGCTTAAAGAAAGCAATTCTCAAAGGAAGTATTGATGAGTAAGTTAACATGAGGTCATTAAGGGTGGATCCTAATCCAATATGACTGGTGTCCTTATAAGAAGGGACTAGGACACAGACACACAGAGGGAAGACCATGTGGGGACATGGAGAAGACGGCCATCTGCAAGCCAAGAAGAGAGGCCTCAGAGGAAACCAACCCTGCCGACACCTTGATCAGACATCTGGCCTCCAGAATTATGAGAAAGTAACGTTCTGTTGTTTAAGCCGCCTAGTCTGAGGTCCTCTATGACGGCGGCCCTGGCAGTCTAGCACAGACGATGACATTACGGCCTCACGGTGCTCCCCAGGGCCTCCCCACATGTATAGCGATCCCTCAGGGGCACCCCAGCACCCACGGTCCTGGCTCTTGCCAAGGGCACAGGTCTGGGCTGGGCAGAGCTGGGTTCTCTGCCCCTTCAAAGCTGTGTGGCTTTGGTCAAAGCACTTCACCTTTCTGAGCCCCCGCTTCCGAATCAGTAACAGAGCATTTTACGGTCTCATACCGTGTGAGGACTAAGCGATCTGGGCCACACGTAAGTGGCCCAGCTCATGGTAATGTTCACAGCCTGAAGCAGTTATTATAACAATGGGATAAGGTTACCCAGGACAGAGAGGGAAGAGAAACTTTCTGGAGAACAGAGTGGGTGGCGATTCAAGGAGGATCCGTTGGCCCTGGGTGGGCCATGGGGCTGGGTTGACCACAGCTGTCTACACTCTCCCCGAACCTGCGGCAGGGCCTGGGCCTGGGCGGGCTCCTGGACAGCCATTCCCAGGTGGAGCAGGCCGTCGCTTCCTGCCAAGGGCACGGCTGTGTCAGGGTGAAGGACGCCGCCTAGCTGCCCTGGTGCTGGGCCCGCCCGGCCAGTTTCCGGAGCTCATCCCAGAAGAGCATGCTGAGGATGGTGTGGGGACCCAGGCGCAGGTAGGTGGGGCCCAGACCCTTGTAGAGCGCCAGGGGGCCCTCCTGCCGCCAGATCTTCACCAGGCAGTCGGCGAGGCCGCCATACAGCTGGCCCTGGGGACAGACACAGGGCAGACATCACTACAGGTGTCATGGGGCCCTGGCTGGCACAATGGGGTGTGTCTGTGTGTATGGGCTTCTGTGGCACATCAGAAAGGGCACTCCGCCAAGCTCGGCAAATCACATAATAGTAACCCTTCGGGCTGTGAAAGTTAAAACAGGGCCTCTTCCTCCAGGCAGCCACAGCCCCAGGCCAGGCGCTCAGCTTGGTTAGCGGCACGCGGGTGGATTTCACCGCTAACTCAGCCCGTGGAGGGCACCTCTGTGTTCGGCACACCTTGCACCAGTGTACGTGATGGCCCCTGTGCACCTGTGAGGCTGGGGGGTCAGGACTCAATTCTGGTTCAGGCTCCCCCACCCACCGGCTGTGTGACCTCAGGCAAGTCACTCGATCTCTCTGAGCCTCAGTCTTCTCATCAGGAGAACGAAAGTTGTTGTGAGGACAGAATAGCATCCAGGTGTGAAAATGCTTAGTACGTGCTTGGGACATAGGTGTTCAGCACACAAGCCGAATTGTGTGTGTGTGTGTGTGTGTGTGTGTGTGTGTGTGGGGCACACTTCTCCGTGTCTCTGGCTGTGCGTGCGTGCGTGCGTGTGTGTGTGTTGGGGGATGCTGTCCAGCTCCCGCGCCCTCCCCCACTCTGTCCCCTGCTCACCCTGCCCGCTCCGTCCACAGGCTGATTGTACAGCCGCGTGCTGGCCACGTCGAAGGGGGTCATGACTGTGACCACGGCTACACTGCTGACCATGCCCCCGGCCAGGGCCACCAGCCAGCTGTCCTCTGGGAGCCACTGTGGGGACATACAGGCTGCTGAGCCCTGTAGTGTCCTCCCCCCTCCCCCACGCGGTGCCCACCCCATCCTCTCAGTGCCCGGGGGCTGGAAGAGCTAGGGAGAGGGGGGCTGATGAGGCCCCTCCGGCCACTCCCCCCCCCGCCCCCCGCCGCCCTGAGCTCCTTTACAGCTGGAGGGTTCACTGCGGACTCTCCACTCTTGCTGGACCCAGGGCCCTCGGCTTTCTTAAGGGGCCTGTCACCACGCCCTGGGTTTCCCTGCGTGGGATCCAGCTGGAGATGTGGAGGCGCGATAAGGGGCGCGGGTGTCCCCCGCTCCTTACCTGTTGCTCTTGCACCCAGGCCTTGGCGGAGGCGAACGTGGCCAGCTGAGCAGCCGAGCCGACCATGACCCGGGGCACGGCCCCACCCACACCCTGCCACAGCCCCGCCAGGCCCCGCTGCCGCCAGATGGTCCCCAAGGCATCCAGTACGTTCTGCAGGGAGAGGGCACAGGGTCACCGGGCGGCCCCTGCCCGCCCAGGGGCCCATCCAGCCCACCCAGCCGGGGAAGCCCCGGGGAGTGACGGTCCCCACCTGGTGAGGGTGCTGGTGTCCCACAGCCATCGCGGCCACCGTCTGGGCCTGCAGCTGCGTTTTGACCTGTGAGAGCAGGGGTGACACAAGGCCTGGGGCTGGAACCTTAGAAGACCCTGGATGAGCTGTGCGTGTTGAGGGCACCCGTCCCCGGGCCCTGACGCCCAGACCTCCCTGAGCCCACACCTGCAGCTTTGGGTGTGTGTGTGTGTGTGTGTGTGTGTGTGTGTGTGTGTGGAATAGGGTTGGAGGTGAGGCTCTGGAGTCGGCTTGGGTCTGCATCTGGTTGTGACCTGGGACAAGTTACTTAACCTTCTCTCTGCCTGTCTGCTCACCCTTGGAAGGCTGCTCTGGGGACCAAGAGAGATGACGACTGTAGCGTCCAGGCTGGGATGTGGGGCCCGCTCTCGATGGAAGCTTTATGCTTAATTTGCACAGGGCATGCAGGAAGACAAGTGACCACGTGGCCCTGAGCTAGCACACCTCTTGCCACCCTCTGCCCCCTCCCCCAGCTCAGGACCAGTGGGGCGGGGGCCCCAGGGGAGCAAGGTTCAGGGCGAGGCCCTGGTGCCCTGGACAGAGGGGCAGATTCCAGGCCTGGGCAGGGATGTCCCAGGGAGCAGCCCCACCCCATCTGCTCCACGGAGGCCAGCCCAGGAGGCTGCAGAGCCCCCATGGGAGCTGGGTCCCAGGGTGGGAGCAGATGGAGACAAGGCACTCACCAGGTAAGCAGGGCTCCCCACGAAGGCTCCCAGTGCCCCTGCCACAGCGCCCGCGACCACAGTGCCACCTGGCTGCTGGGCGAGCCCGGCCTGGCATGCCAGGCTGTAGCAGTAGAAGCGGACGCCGTTCATGAGGCCCTGGTAGAGGAGGCCGGCAGCCAGCCCCTTCTGCAGGCCGCACAGCCCATCTGCACGGGCCACAGCGACGACAGAGGCCACAAAGCCCCGGTAGTGCCGAGGATAGGTGCCCCGGGCCTGCAGCTCCCCCTGCAGCTGCAGCCGCGTCTTCACCACCTCCAGGGGGTTGGTGAAGACACAGGCCAGGCAACAGGCCGAGGCACCCAGCACCAGGTCCACAGCTGGAGCCACCGTCTCCTTGGCCTCCGGGCCGGGGGCCGGCTGTGCCCGTGTCAGGGGCATGGGCACGGGCCCTGGGGTGGCGGTGCTTAGGCTGTCTTCACTCCCACAGGGCCACAGGGCTGGGGATCGAGGGAGCCTGGGGCCATGTCTGGAGGGCAAAAGTCCGGGTCAGAGAGGCCTGCTGCTGCCAGGCGGCCTGCTCTATCTCAGGAGTCCACCTACTCTGCTCCTTCCTGGGAGCCTGGGACACGCCCCCGCCGGCTCTGGACCAATCCCAGCTTCCTACGTCCCCCACACCTCCCTGCCGGGGAGGGCCTGGACCCTGGGATCTCGGGGAAAGGTCACCTGGGCCCCAAGGGAGACACGGGGGGGTGGGGGTGGGGTGGGGTGGGGCAGAAAGTGCCAATCAGCCAAGACACCTCCTCCTGACCCTCTGGTCCTCCAGCCTTCCCTCTGGCCCTGGGCAAAGGGCTGGTGCCGCTGCCCTCCCTCGGGCTTGCCCAGTCCTGCCGTAGCTCAGGGCCCTGGGCAAGAGGCAGCTGCTTGGGAGGCTCCTCTCAGCAACTCAGCAACGCCTCCCCCCCCCCCCGCCCCGCCCCACCCCCCTGCTACTGTGTGCCGTCCCCTTTCCCGGCCTCAGTCTTCCAGTCTGGCTCCCACAGTCTGTGGTCCCACTGCCAGTGAGAGCAGAGGGCTCTGGAGTCGTGTGGAACTGATCTGGAATCCCAGGAGCTGCTATTATGTGTGCCCTGGGCAAGTCAGTTCCTTTCTTGGCGCTTCGGTCTCTCCATCTGTAAGATGGGGATACGGATGCCCACTGCAGAGGTTCTTTGGAGGATTACAGATGTGTGAAGAACGCCGAGCACATCGCTTCACTCAGTAATAGGCGGCCCACATCCCCCCCTGCCTGGGGGCCCTGGGTGGGTAGGAGACGGAAAAATAAGGGCCACTGTGTCTCAAGGAGTGACCTTGCAGCTTGGGTCGCTCACCTGGTAAGGACTTGCCCCCTAGTCCTGCCTCTCCTCTTGGTGGGAGCTGCTCCTGGGCGGTGGTTCTCCGGAGCAGAGGCCCAGGCATGGGAATGGACCTTTGTGCCTGGTGAAGAGGGACCTCCCAGTCCTGGGCACTACTGTCAGGTGCCAGGCTGCTCAGGTCAGGGGCCGGCACCACCTTGCCCACCTCGGCCTCGGCCCCATGGTACCTCTCTCCTGCCAGGGCCACCCTGCATCACCCAAGTCCCAATCAGAACCAGAGGCAGGGCCGCCCTGCCCAGAACCCCACCTCTGTGGCCTCCACACCTGCTTCTTCCAGGTGTCCACCCCTTTCCTCCCAGCTGTGAGGCCCTGGAGGCCGCAGAGCTCCTCCTAGGCCTGGCAGGCTGGGCACCCTCCGGCCAGCCCCGGGGTAGCAGCTCAACAAGAGGTCTTGGGGACAGCCTGGATTCTCCCGTGTTGATCCCGAGTGGCCGGCACTCAGCCCCCAGAGCTGGGGGAGGCAGGGCAGGCAGGAGTGCCCTGCCCTGGCAGTGTAGCCACGGCCTGGGACTCGAGCTGGTGGCTGCCCTCCCCTGGCCACTGCAGGAAACAGGAAGGAGGGCAAAGGTCCGGCCAAGAAGCTCCCAGGGCCCGAACTCCTCCACAGAGTGAGTGCTGGGGGGCAGCCGCCAGTGATCTGGATCCCGGTGTGGGCACAGAGCATCTGACGGAAGAGCATTTGTGGAATGAATGAGGAACAAAGGGCCGAGTGGCCTGAGAGGAGGTGCCGAAGATCCCTCACCTCCACCATGGTCAAAAAGGGCCAGTGACGAGTCTTGGCAATATAACATGTCTATTTTATTTTAAAAAACAAAACCCAGGCCACCTGACCCCTTCCCCCAGAGGGCCCTCTTGGGAAGGACCTGGCTCCAGCCAGGCAGGGGACACAGGCTGGTGGGCTTTGCTCCTCTCCAAGCCCTCCTCCCTCCCCTTTGCTCCTGGCAAAAAGGAGATGGCCTGATCCCTGGGTCCTACGGGCACTGCCAGGTTTGGAGGAGGGGAGGTAGGGGGCCGTGGACATGCAGGGCCTCCTGGTAGCCAGGGAGGGCCATCCCGGCCCCCTGCAAACTCCCGGGCCCTGGAAGGCAGGGAGCAGTGTGCTTGGGGATGGAGCTAGTGAGGAGAAGACATGCACTGAGACCGCGGTGTTCCAGCTTCCCTCCCAGCCGGGTGAATGTTCAAACATGAACAGGGATGGCCGGGCACTCAGAGCCCCCAGGGCGGCCTAAGCCTCTGCCCGGGCCCCTGACCCAGGGGAGGAAGAGGGGCTCCTGCCCTCTGAGTCCTGCTCCCCTCGTGGAGTGAGGCGGTGGCCCCGGGGAAGGGGGCCGTGCGTCTGCAGAGCCCATAGGGCTCGGACCCTCTGCTCCCAGCACTTCCCAGTTGCCACCTGCCAGGCAGGAGGCCCAGGGTGCTGAGCACCCGTTCTGGATCCCTGGGAGGGAGACCGTGTCTCAAGCCTCAGTCGGTGGTTCTGCTGCCCGGGAACGAGGGTGGGAGCCTGGCCCCAGCAGCCGCTCGCGTGCCTCCCTCTCCGGCCCCTCCGGGACGCCGGCCAGCTCCGCCTCAGCACCAGGGGTCCCGGGAGGCTCTGCCCCGGCACAGGCTGTCGCTCCGCTGCCAGGCGCTGTGGATGAGGCTCAGGGCGTCCTCGAACTTCTTGTTGGAGGCTTCCTGGATGGCCTTACGGGGGAGGTCCACCTGTGTGGGGCGTGCAGGGAACCTGAGGGCTGTACCGAGAGCCCCCAGGAAGCCGAGGGGCCGTGGGGTTCCCTGGCACCAGGTGTAACCTTGCCCTGGAACTACATCCACGCTGCTGAGATCTCCTGCTCCTCAAGGAGGGGCTCAGGCCGACGGGGTGCGGCTCCCCGAGCCGCCTCCTTCCAGGGACGGCCCCGGTTCTCGGAGGAGGGGGCTGGGGGTGGGGCCGGGAGGCGGGCCGTGGAACTCCGCCCAGGGCTGGTCCGGAGCTTCCGCGGGGCAGCCCAGCACGCGCTCAGACTGCGGTCTGTCCAGGCATTCGATGAGGCCCTCTCAGCATGGTGCGGAGCTCCGTGCCCCCATCATCCGGGCGCAGCTCTCGCCCCACCGGAAGCAGTTAATGCCGGCTTTTTCGTGGGAACTGAGAAGGGCAGGAACGGCGTTTCCTGGGCTCTGTGCTTAGCTTTAGCCTCACACTCACTGGGAGGCAGGGTCTTGCCCCTTTGGTTTTACACGTTCAGAGCTCCTAGTATGGTGCTGCCCCAGGCCCCCAACTCCTGCCTCGGTCTGTGCCGCGCAGGGGCTCCTTTCCCTAGGGAATGGCTCCACTCCGCAGGGGCCTGGGCAGCTGGGTACCTGGTAGATGGTTTTCCACCCGGAGTTCAGTGCAGACAGGAGTCGGTCCAGTTCAGATGTACAGCTCAGGTAAATGACCCAGGGTGGGAGGGGCTGCTGGCTGTCCTGGGAAAACTCCTGGGGAGAGCGGGGGCCCCAGGTGAGCAGACACAGCGCTCCTTCGGCAGGGCCCGCCTCCAACGCCCCCCACCCGGCTCACCAAGACACAGTACTCCTTGCCCGGTTCAGTGGAGACGGTGCTGATGTCGGCCAGCTGGGCGGTGCCCAGGGAGCGGAAGAAGCTGGTCTGGCAGTCCTCGTGGCACGTGAAGAGGCGGCCATCCGTGACCACCAGGCAGCAGGGGATGGGAGTTACCCCCTGGGGGATGACCTGAAGGGTGCCGGCAGAGCGGAGGGGAGAGGCAAGCTGGAGCTCTCCAGGTTTGGTCTGCACCAGGACTCTCCGCGTCAGGGGCCTGCCAGCCCCTCTGCCCCTCCCTCCAGAGGCCAGGCAGGCTCCGCCCACCTCAGGAGTACAGGGGCCGACAGGGGTGATGGTGGGAACGTCAGGCCACAGGCGGCCCTAACCTCCAGGGTCCACTCCTGGGCTGGCCCCTGGAAGTCCCATCTTGGTCCTCAGAGGCCGCTGCATGACTCGCATGGGCTTGGGGAAGGGACCCTGGGGACCCGGGGTGGGGTTGGGAGGTGGTGAGCGGTGGGGCAGGAGGCCCTCACCCCTTTGGACACGGCCTGGCAGAGGTGCTGCATCCAGTCAGCCATCTCAGCCTCGCTGCCGGCGCTCAGCTCCAGGCAGGGCCGGTCGGCGAGGATGACCTGGAAGGCGTGGGGCCGGTCCGTGGTGCTGGATCTCCGACAGCCACCGCACTGCTCCCCCCTGGGCCAGAGGTGGAGGGTGAAACGGGAGCAAGGGAGCAAGGGGGCAGGGGGGCGAGGGGCACGGGCGGAGCCCCTGGGGTTGTCCTGAGGGCTGGAGAACACCAGAAGGTGGGCCAGAGCCCTCCGGCTCGAAGGAGAGGCGCAAAGCTGCTGGGCAGCCCTGCCCCTTTTCTGTGTAACACCTTTTATCCACAATCACCAAGGTTCGTCTAGATACCTGAGCAGGGCCAGGTGAGGGGCTGAGAATCAGCTCCTGGCTCCCGCCCTCTCAGAATCAGTGCACATTCATTCCCGTTCCCCTTACGGGCCGGATATTTCCTCCAAGCACGCGCACGCGTGCGTGTGCGTGTGTGCGTGTGTGTGTGTGTGTGTGTGTCCATCCTCCCCATCAGGTCAAGCGCTTCCCAGGGAAAGGACCGCCTCCCCTATCAGATCGGGGGACGCCTCCCCTACCTGTTGGGATCCTTGCCTGGCAGGAAGCTCGTCTTGCTTCCCCACCCTTCCCTGTTCACCCAGAGCTCAGCAGACCCCAGGGCACTAAATGGGGGTGGGGCCGAGGGGGGGTGCTCAACCGACAGGAGGGAGAGCCAGTTCAAGCCAGGGAGGATGGGAGCCCTGAGGCTCAGGCCCAGCCGGAGCCTTGACCTTCAAGCAGCGACACGGGCCCCGACACCTGCCAGGCACCTCCCATTGCCCAGGACACTCACCCCATGTTCACTGAGAGCAGGGGGGTGACATCAGTGCGGTCGGGATACTGGTAGAGGATCCCGTTGCTGCAGGGGCACAACGTGGCAGGGGTGAGGGCTGTCCCAGGAACTGGGGGCCAGGTGGAACAGATCCCAGGGACCCCCACAAGCTGGGGCCTGAACCCCAGAGGCCAAGGAGCCCGGGGCCTGCCCTACGGCAGGGAGGGTGGAGGAAGAACTGCAGAGGCACAGCAGGGAGCGCGTGCCCCCAGCCCTGGGGACAGCCCCAGTCTTCACCTGGGGCCTTCTGGGCTTCCCTGGGCCCCAGATGGCTGGCTCTACAGAGAAGATCTGGGATCCCAGGGGATATCTGCTCCAAAGCCCTTGACGGGGAGGGCGCTGTCCCCCATCCCAACCTCCGGGCCAGAGCTGCGGGGGCTCCCACCTGAGCACCACGAAGCACGTCTTCCAGTGTTCCTTGCCCAGGTAGGAGGTGCCCGCCTTGTAATGCAGCATGCCTTCTTTGGTGACGGCACCCTCAGGGGGTGAGCAGTGGCAGGGGATGCGGCCCAGGGACTCATCCTGGGGGTCCTGCCAGTGCACAAGCCCGTAGAAGCACACGGTAACAGTGGTCGCCTGGGGAGGGGGCAGGGGACAGAGCGGTGAGGTCTGGGCCAGAAGCAGGAGTGGCTGCTGGCTGGTGGGGTCAGGACACACCCCAAGTGGGGAGGGGGACAGGCCGGGAGGGAGAGCCCCTCCCAGGTGGGTGATGGAGAAACACTAAAGACAGTTATTTGCACCTATTTGCACCTCTTGACCCTAATACCAGGGCTGTCATCTCGGGGACAACACCCCCTCCTCCCCAGGTGCTTACCTCACACTTAGATTCCTGGGCCACAAATTTGGCCAGTGCCAGCTTCTCCATGGTGGCATCAGTCAGGACGCTGGGGTAGGGTGGTTCCCGACAGCCCTTGATCATGGCTGACTTCAAAGAAGCCAAGAAGAACCTGTACGCGGAGTGGGGTTTGCTGTCAGAGGCCTGAGGCCCCCACCCCTCAAAGGGACATGGCACAGTCCTGGGGACTTCCGGCCTGAAGGGGTCATAGGATCTTGCGGGGAGGACCTGGCTGGAACCACAGCTCCGGGTGGCGGGTGGGGCAGTGACGTGGCAGCAGTCCATGATCATCAAACCACGGCAGGGAAAGGCCTAACCCTTCCCAGCGGCCGAGGGGTCTTGGGTTGTGACCTCAAGGGAAGCAGCAGGACTTGTACAAAGACCTGATCTCAGGACAGTTTCCGTATGGAAGCACAGGGGGCACGTGTGGCCCCAAGGCCCCGCAGCCGGGCTTGCGCTTTCTCTGCTGGGGGGATCACTCCTGCCGGCCCCCTTCCTCTCTGTGGGCCACTCAGGGTCTGAGGGCACCCGTCGGTCAGTGTGCCCGTCACCTCCCTGCTTCTCTGCCCTTCGTACCCCCCTTGCCACCCTCCAGCCCCAAGGGTGTGGCCAGGCCAGCGGTAGATGCTGACTGTCCAGGCCTGCAGAAGGGGGCGTGTCACTCACTCGGCCAGGGCCACGTCTGCCGTGTCCAGCAGAAACTGCTTCCTGCGGTTGGTGCACACCAGCTTCACTGTCTGCTGGTCGAGGCCCACCTGCCAGAAACCACACCCTCACATGCACACAGGGCTTGGCCGCAGCTGCCAGAAGGGGCAGCCGGGGCCAGATTGAGGGCTGGGGAGGGAGGCAGCGCACTCTGAGGTCACCACAAGGCGGGCAGGGATGGTCAGATGCACAGCGAGGAAGAGGTACCCTCAGGCCTGCTTCTTATCCCCGGCTCAGGTAGAAAAGCTGCTCAGAGATAAGAGCTGGCACCCACCCCCGGGGCTGAGGCAGGGGTCAGCCTTGCTCTGCAGGTCTGAGGCGGGGCGGCCCGAGGAGCCCTGCCCTACGGCACACACCAGTCACGGAGCCTGTACTCACCGACACATAGTCAAGTTCATTGTAAGAAACAGCCTCTTCCACCAGGTATGGCTTCTCTGTGGCCCCTGAGAGAGGAGACCCCAATGTCTATTACCCTCAGTGGCCTCTCTGTCCTCCCCCTGCCCCATTTTCTAAGACCTTTTCTCCATGAGGACCCGTCCTTGCCCTGCGATCTGAAGTGGTGAGGTAGGAGAACGACATGGGGTGCTCATGGAGGGGGGCCCCAGGCTCATGTGCTGGGGCAGCTGGGACGGCTGCCAACCCGTTTCATCACCACGTGCCAGGCAGCACAGAGACACTCAGGGCGGGGGGCGGGGGGAAGGGAATGAGGGCGGCAGTCAGTCTCATCCTCCACGCGCCCTCGGCAGCTGCCCTGGCCTAGCCTGGGGGCGGCAGGCACCTTTCCGGAGCAGGTAGACATAGCAGTCTGTGAGCAGCACGTACAGCAGCTGCAGGTTGCCCTCCATGTGCCCCGTGCTCATCCGGATCATCTGAGGGGCCGAAGCACAGGGGTCAGGCACTGCGGCGCCCGCCCTGCCCCAGACAGCCCGCTTCCCCTTCGGAGCGGAAGCGGCGGCCCATCCGGCCTCGCCCTTGCTGCGCAGGCTCTCGCTCCTTCTTGAGACCCCGGGACTTACTCTGAAGAGCTGCTCTTCGTTTTCTCGGAACACGTGGATCATGAGCAGGAGTAAGTGATTGTTGTCTACCCTGTGGGAGGGGCGAGCGCAGGAGGGCGCGGTGTCAGGCCGGGCAGGGCCGCGAGGGGCCGCACCGGCGCACACGGGCGACACACATGCACGGGGCCGAGGCAGGCACCCCGAGGTCTCATGTTGGCAGCGGCTCCGCCCCCCACCCGGAGCCAAAGTGAGGGAGGGGAGGACCGCACCCCTCTCCTACCTCCCAGCCCAGGCTAGGTCTTCCGGGAGTCGTGCTTGGTGTATTTGGAGGGCAGAGGCCCAACGTGCCCTGATCGACGACAGGGGCGTCTCAGGCAAGGGGCACAGACAGACTGGCTCACCTGAACTCTGCCGAGTGGCTCATCTCAGAAGGGCTCCCCTGCCCCTCATCCACCCCAGAGTCCTCGGCGCTGCTCAGACAAGGGCTGGGCTGGTCTCGCTTGAGTTGGCAAAGCGTTTCCTGGGTCCCAGGCTCCTGCTCAGGCGTAGGTCCCTCACCGACCAGGGGCAACCGGGTCTCCAGCTCCTGGGCCTCTGGCTCCTGCGTCTCCCCCGGGGTGTCCTCTAGGGGCCGAGGCGCCTGTCCCGGCCCTCGTCCTCCTCCCTCTTCTTCTTGGCCAGCAGCCGCAGGGCTACCAGGAACATGCAGCGGTTGGCCAGGCCCTGCAGGGTCATGGTGGCCGCCACCTGATGCAACAGTACTTGGACTCTCGACGGTAAAGCGGTAGAAGTCCATTGGGGCTGGAAGCCCCTCACTAAAGTCGCAAAATGGCGGCCTCTCCGGGGCGTCCCCGGGAGAGCCAGTCCGAAAGGACTGGTTCGGGGGCTCGATGTGGGAGCACCAGGTGCTGGGGTCCAGCTGCCCGTTGAGCTGATCAATGACCTTACTCAGGGGCTGCCCCAAGCACTCCATGGAGGTGTCCTTCATCTCGGGGATAAGCAGGCCCACCTGGCCGGGCTCTGAGCGCTCGCTGCCCTCGGCTGTGCTGCTGGGCCCCTCCGTCTCCTCCCCGGCGGAGGCGAGGGTCTTGTCTGGGGAGACCCGCCCGGGGCCTGGGCTGCTGACGAGGGTGTCACCACTGCCCCGCCTGGCACACGTGTGCTGGGTAGAGGCCGGGTGGAGTGGACTTGCTTCCTCATCCGATCTGGGCTTCTTCTTCTTGCCAATTTTCTTCTTCTTGGTGACCCTGGATGGTAGTGATGGGGAGAGGTTTGAATCTGAGCACCCCAGTACTGAGGGCAACGAGATGGGTTGGGTCCAAAGAGGTGATCTGGGACTTCCTTGGTGGCTCAGTGGTTAAGAATCCGCCTGCCAGTGCAGGCGACATGGGTTCGAGCCCTGGTCTGGGAAGATCCCACATGCTGGGGAGCAACTAAGCCCACGAGCCACAACTACTGAGCCCGTGTGCTGCAACTACTGAAGCCCACGGGCCTAGAGCCCGTGCTCCGCAACAAGAGAAGCCACCGTAATGAGAAGCCCGTGCACCGCAACGAAGAGCAGCCCCCGCTCGCCGCAACTAGAGAAAGCCCACGTGCAGCAACGAAGACCCAACGCAGCCAAAAAAAAAAAAAAAAAAAAATCATTTAAAAAACAATGTCTTTCAAAAGAGGTGATCCTGGGCGAGGGACCTCTGAGAGCACAGCCAGAGCTTCAGCGGTCCCAGGCAGCACTAGGCGGGAGGCTGGGGGCCGACAGCAGCTCAGGCCCCAAGTACTTCCCACTGCCGGCAGAGGCAGGGCCAGCTCGAGGGAGGCACAGATGGCAGCGACCAGAGGAAGCCCTGAGCGGGTCCTGTGAGTTCTAGCTGATGGCACCACTGGGCTAGCTGTGCTCTAGGGAACAAAAACAGGCCATGGCTGGTCAGACCGGTGGCCCCCCTCTACTCAGCCTCCCCCTAGGATGTGGGCAGCCGACCCTGAGCTGACCCTTCTTTCCGTGCGGGGTCATTAGGATAATTCAAAAGAATCAAAGCCTTCTGAGCTCAAACTCCTTGGTTCCGAGTTGGCTGAAGTGGGCCTGGCTAAGCAACCCTGGGTCTGAACCACTCAAGCTGCTCTGGACTCCAACCAGCCTGTGGGAGCTGGACTCCTGGCTCCAGTCACTGGGAAGCAATTCCCCCACCCTGGGCCGGCAAGCCTCTGGGAGGTCTGACGTGCACATCTTCTTATCCAGGGTGGAGAGACTCCAGAGCAGGAGGCAGGGAGGTCAGGGAGCCGAGGAGGCTCTGGGCCAAGAGTTTCCCAACCTGCCACCCGCTTCCTCCTTCCCTGTTAGTCCCCAGCAGTGCGACGAAGATGCTCTTCTTGCAGCGAGCCATGCTGAACTAGAATTAGTACGAACCTCAGAAATTGTGCTCTAATGTCCAAGAACTCCCTTGGAAGGAAGTCCAGGCTGAAGGTGCTTTCTGGATGGACCAGACAAATGCCCCAGCAGTCTGGGCACGGCCCCAGAGGCCGGCCATGTTGATGCCTGTGTCACCCATCTTCCAGGCTCGGGCCCTCTGTTTCCTCTTGATCAAAGAACTACTGAGCAGGGGTGAGGTACCTAGTCTCCGGGAAGATGCCCAAATGCCCTCCGGCGGGGAGAAGGTCCTAGTCTGCGTGGACTAAAAAGTGATGCTAGGAGTGGACAGATGGACACCAGGACACTCACCCAGCTTCTCGAGGCCCCTCCCCACTGACCTGATGACCTCGAGCTCCGTGCAGGTGTCTGGCAAGTCCGGGGTATGGGGCTCCCCCTTCTCCTGAGAGGCGGTGTGCACAGGGGTGGTGTCGGAGGAGGACACGGTCTCTGCCTGGTCCTCATTGAAGGGGTTGTGGCGCTGGGTGGGACTCTTGGTGGAAGCCTTGCTGCTGGCCGGGTCCGAGGCAGTAGAGCGGGGGCCACTGACAGTGTCTGTGAGGTCTCCATCTGGGAGAACAGGAAACACGAGACAGCCCGTCAGACACCAGCTGGGGACCACAGGCCCCCAAAGCATGCCTTATCTCAAGAGGGAGGCAGGTGAGTTCTTTTCAGGGAAATCTGATCGGGGTGGCCTTGTTTCAGGAGTAGAAGCCCCAGGCCAACAGGACACGGGATTTGTGCTTTAAGAGCAACTTGGAGGAATGCCATCACCACCACCACCGGCCCCCGCCCCCCGCCCCGAGAGCTCACAACAATATGGCCAAGTTTGAGTTAAGAGCTCCAAGGTTAAGCAGGCTCCAGGCTGAAGCCCCTTGGGGATGGTGACCCTGATGCCTCAAAAGATGGGCTGCTCACCTCTCAGTTTAACCTTAGAGCCTCCTTTAGCGCCAGACACCCCCGACCAGACTGAGATACCCAAAGCCCTCTGAAGGGTCCCCCACAGTGGCAGATACAAAGGAACAAAGGAAGAGAGAAGAGAGCCAGGATCAGAGAAAATGAGGGGTACAGAGGCTGCAAGGCCAGGATAGGGTCCAAGGGTGAAGAGCGAGGGGGAGGGGCAGGAAGGAGGACCCGGGGCAGAGGAAGAAAGGTGCGCAGAGCGGCTGCCCCTCGCCGCCACAGATGCCTTGTGGGCCCTTCTCCTTCGATATCCCACCGGGCACCCCTTTAAGGCAGGTGCTGAGAACTCCATTTCATCCAAACCTCAGCCTGCCTACTGGTCCTCTCTGGGCACACTCCCCCCTGGGAGATGACACAGCCCCTCTAGAGAGGAGCTGGTTTAACGGCTGCCCTCACCTCCAACCGTCCATCCCAGGTCACTGGAACGGGACACAGAGGGGAGGGAGTGTCAGGGTGTTTATCCAGTGGCAGATGGGAGGCCGCCCATGCTGGCAGAATAACCTGGGTGACAGTGAACGGCAAAGCACACAGGATGTTCACGCTCCAGCTGCAGCTCGCACACATCTTGCTGGCCTTTATCTGCCAGAGGAGACGTGGCAAACATGCTTCCCACCCTCAGCCTCATCTGGAAGGGCCAACCTGCTTGGGGGATCTTGGAAACCACTGGGCAGCTGTCTGCTGACCCAGCACATCGTCAAAAGTTCACTGTCTTTTAATATAAGGACAAACGAGGGGGCAGAAAGCAACTCCCAGCTCTGCCAGAAAGACACTAGTGAAATATGAGACTGTCTTCAGATGTACAGGGACCCCAGCCAGAACCCTGGTTCTCAGACGCAGAAAAGCCTGCCCTTCAGCGTGAAAGAAGCCTCCTGCCACGCCCACGCGTTCCTGGTCCAGCCCGAGCTGTGCGGTTACATCCCCCTTGGGGAGGGGGTCCCGAGAGGTGGGCAGGCAGATCATCGGACGTGGTGGGGGTCAAGGCTGGGATACCCACCAGTTCTGTTTTTTTTTCTGGCCGTGCCGCGCAGCAGCATGTGGGATCTTAGTTCCCCGACCAGGGATCAAACCCGTGCCGTGCCCCCTGCAGTGGGAGCGCAGAGTCTTAACCAACTGGACCGCCAGGGAAGTCCCTACCCCCCAGTTATGTAAATGAGCCAAGGACCATGGAAAGGCCTCCCCAGTCCCCATCCCAGGGCCCAGAGCTGCCCTCCAAATCCTGCTCTCCTCCAGGTCTGAGGAGAAGACAAAGCCTCCCCAAGTAAGCTTCCAGAACCGGCTCAGGGATTCTTCAGTGCTCTAGGAACTCAGGAAAGCAGGAGATGGCTGCTGGGACAATCTCAGCCCGCCATGGAGCCTGGCCCGGCCCGAGCAAGCAGTGTGACTGGGCTGTTAATTCTCAGGCCACAGGGAGCTCTGGAGGGCTGCAGATGAGGGTCAGGCCCTGCTCGTCAAGTGACTGCAACAGGTAGCAGGTAGCTGGGTCAGGAGGGGGTTAGTTGTTAGGGGGGAGGGGGGTGGAATCAATGCCCAGCATGAGCGCTGCGAGAAGAGAGGCTGAAAGGATAAATGATGTCGTTATGATGGAATTCTGGATTTCAAGCTAATCTTAACTGAAAACGGGGGACTCTTCCATGGTGCTGTTGGCCAGATGACATAGTTTATTTTTCCCAATGCGATATCTTCCCTCTAACTTAAGCTACTGCACACTTGAGTTACTTGGGAAAAGATCATCTATCAGATGACGGCTCTGACAACACGGGGCTCAGCTCCGAGCAGCAGGGAGAACCGCCGTCCCGCGGCTCTGGGTGACCAGTCGGCACCTCCTCCTCCAGAGGCTGCCCCCCTGCCCCCATCCTGGGTGGAAGCGGCCCACAGGGCAAGAGGCTGTTTAGTAAGGCGGGTCTGGTTATGGCCTCAGCTTTAAGGAGGAAGGATTAACCTTCTCAGAAACATGCCCTCTGCTTGGAATGATCCCAGGAATCCTGGGAATAGCTCACGACTGTTCTCAAGCCCAGAAGTGGCGTCACCAGCAGAAAAATGGCCAAGCATTGCTGCCACCTAGTGGACAGGGTGGGAGCGTTGACAGATTTTATTTTAGCCTTAAAACTTGAAAGACAATCTCCCTAGAGGCAGTTTCAGTCATGCCAGGGCAATTTCCCTCATTTGGACCTCAATCTCTTTCAAAAACACCCGAGAGGAAGCCATTAAGAACAGAATCGAGCCCCTCTGCCTCTGCGTCCTGATGCTTCTGATACCGAAGCGCATCTGACCTAAATAGGAGCCTACAGCCCACATGTTCAAAGGCAGTGTTTCCCTGTGCACATCTGGTGCATCGACTGGCACTGGGATCAGGAAGGGTGATCCGTGTGTCCCCGAAACGCAGACACTTAGTGACTCCACAAGGCCACTGCATAAAGGCAGGAGTCCTGCACTGGGAGAAGGGGTTGGCCTAGGACTCAAGGTCAAGTTCTCCTACTGCAGAATTCCATCTACCAGAACACCAAACTTGGCTTTATTATGACCATTGACATTATTATAAATAACGAGCTGATTGTGAATCACGCAGCAAGCTTGGTATGGAAACGTTGCAAAACAGGAAAAGAGGGTAACAGCGGACTCTATCCCACCTTCCCAGTCTGTGCTGGGTACAGACGGCACTGCTGGAAACACATCTCCAAAATCATAATCTATAAAAATGAGGGACAAAACTGAAGATTAGAAACACAGGCAGTGGAAGGGCAGGGAGGGTGGGGGCAACAGGGTGGGAGACATTGGGAGAAAACAAGAGAGGAAAAATTAAACTTTCTACATTTTATCTGACAACATCAGGGGAACTTTGAGGACCCCAGCTCCTTCTCGGCTCCGGTACTGGCCCAGTAGCCTCTGACCAGCTAGAAAGACCTGGGGGCAATCAGTTCCAACCCCAGAAGGACACGGCTCCCCTGTACCTAACCTCCTTTCCTGTCCCTGCTTTCCTTCCCTCCACCCCCAGCAGCTGAGATGAGGTGGGCTCAAGGGGACACTTCTTTCCCTGGGCAATCTGGCAGCTCCCTTGAGGCCTGTCCCTCCGGCTTCTGGCGAAAGCCCCTGAGCCCAACCCAAGGCGACTGAGCTGCCATCTCCTGCTTCTAAAACGAGCAACACAGGCCTTGCTAGCAGCGAGTCTATGTCCCTCCCTGGGACATAGCGCCACAGCACAGGCAGAAATAAAGAAAGAAGAAGGTCAAGGTCTCAATGTTAATGCAATTCTAGGGAGTCCCTGGGGCTGAACTTGTGCTTGAAGCCCCTTCCCTGGAGGTGGGGTGGGGTGCCATAAATGAAGAGCTCTGGTTTCCCACAGGGGACGAGGGTGGGAAAACAGCCAGTTTTATTCGATGAACACGGAGGCCGAAGGTTTGGAAGAAATCAGGCTGTTCCAACCAGTTGTTGGACCAAGATAACACGTGACCTACAGGCGTGAGGACGTTTTCAGTCTGATGGCATGAGTGTGAACACCTCCAACATGCTGGCAGGTATGGGAGGGACTCGGAAATTGATGGACCCATGGGAAAGGGGGGGCGAGTCTTCCTCCAAACTTTAGACCCATCAGGTCCTCCCTCCTCCTTCTAGGGGTTGCTTATAGACTCTTTCCACCTAAAATCGAGGGTAGGATGAACTCCCCCGAAGTGGGTGGCACTCACCCCTGGAATGTCAGGAAGAGTTTCCAGGCTGCCCTGCTAATCCCCCCGACCTCAGAGAACGGCCCTGGGCATATGGCTACAGGTTTCTGGAAAAGGGTCTAACATTCGTAAGATCTCACTTTGGCTTTTTACCCCCAGTATCAGTTTTTGAGCCACCACAGGGACTCTGGGGAAATGAAGATCTGGGAAACGACTGGCCCCGTTTAACTCCGAATTTCCACCACTGGACCAGAACCAGCCAAGAAAGACTCCCCTCAGCCAGGCTTACGCGGCTCCAAATCCGTTTCGCCACAAAGGCCGGACCCCTCCCCGCCCCGGGCACTCACCCTCACTAGACGGGGCGATGGCACTGTCGTCCCACTCCAGGGTGGTGGAGGTGACGGAGTTGAAGGAGTTGAGGGAGAGGCTGTCCGAGCCATGGACCGAGCTGGGGAGGCGGTCTTCAAAGTCCAGCAGGTACTGGGGTTTGTAGTAGTCGGGCATGTAGGGGGCCAAGTCTAAGTAGGGGGCGTCCTGGGGAGAGAAGGGGAGAGGCAGGCTTGGGTGACGGGAGGCCTGGGTGGGCCCAAAGGCACGGCCTTCCAAGGATCTGCCTTCACACCCTCCCAGGCCGGTGTTTCTTTGGAAATCTATGTCCTTAAGGTGCTGAATCCAGAAATAAGCTGTTCAAAGGAGGACTGTGAACGGCTGTGGTTCGTAAGGCTGTGGACTTGGGGCCCAGAGATGACAGTGCCCACTGGGCCTTCTGACCCTCCTTGACCTCTTGTATATTAGAGTCGTTCATTTGCTCCAGTTTCTACTACTTTTCGGTAGCCAAGTTCCTCTTCTGGTCTGTGCTGCTGGGGTTGGGACCTAGGCTGGTGACCCAATTAGGACGGGGCGGCTGCGTGCATCTTGACAAGACCGCAGAGGAGCCTCTGCAGCTCCTGGGCCGCCCTGCACCTCTCCAGTGCGTTACCGTGACCATGACCGTGACCGTGAGGGAGGCCGGGAAGCAGGGAGCTGAGAGGCTTGCAGGATCCCGGGAGGCACAGGGATGAACCTGCCTCGTCTCTCGACGACGACTCACGTCCTGATCACGAAGGAGAATACTCCAGTGCTAAAATGCTCCAGGCAATGCGGCTTTTCTCCAATGTGGGACAGAGAGACAGGAAGGAGTCCCCCAAACCAGGAATTCTGGCCAAGAGAGAATCACCTCAACCCCACACCGTTCCACTGGTCAGACCCTGAGCTGTTCCCTCACCTGAACGGAAAGGACGGCGCTCAGACTCAGTCACACCCGTCAGGCTCCCCGAGTGGGACCACGCGCCCAACCCGCCCGCCCCTCTGCCCCCAGGAGCAGCGAGAGCCGTGGCGTCTCACCAGGTCCAGGTCGAACCGGATGAACTCCAGGCCAGACACCAAGGTCAGGAAGAGGGTCAGGTGGTCATGGCTGCAGACCAGGGCATTCCTGCGAGACACGGGAAGGGGTGAGGGTAGTTCTGGGTCTGGTTACCAGCGCGGCCCCGCCTCCCCCGCAAGCCAGCTGCGCTGAGGTTAGGCATGTGACATCCCTCCACCCCAAGCTTGATGCGGTCTCCACCCCCCCCACCCCCCCCCACCCCCCCCACCAGCATACTCTGGCTGGCTTTGGGGCCATACGACACTTTACTGCTCTGCCTGTGTCTTCAGATACAGGGCGGGGCCGCAGCAGCTGCTCTAAATCCCCTGTTCCCGCGGCAACCCCAGAAGAGGCTGAGCCTCCAGTCAGGACTGAGGCCTGGGTGGGGGATTGGGCAGGGGCCGACTAGGCACCAAACCGCTCCCAGGAGCCCGGCCGGAACCAGCACACCTGGCCAGGGCCGTCACAGGCAAGCTCCACTGGCCCTCTGGCCATCGCTGACGTGTCCTCAGCACGCACCGCCAGGCTAGGCCTCGGGGTGCCACAGCGCGGTGTCTGCGTGTGACGGGAGACTTGGGACGGGGCTCGGGCGCCCTGCAGCGGCGTGAGACAGCGCTCTGGACACTCACTTGACGTAGTACTTGTGCAGGAGACCCAGGTTCTCCTGGAACAGCCGCAGGTAGCTCTCCAGGGAGTTCTCGTTGAGGGCCAGGTACAGCCAGGCCCGGCCTGCAGACAAAGGGCAGGAGTAAGCCACTAAGGGGTGCTGGCTTTCCTTGGCCCAGCAAGGGCGGGAAGGGCAGCAAGAATGGCGGAGGGGAGCCAGCGCCCCAGCAGCCCTCTCTCCTGACGGAGCGCCGCACCCTGAGATCTTGATTTTCCCCGTCAGACCCTAGCCTGTAACTGGCCAGGAAACTTGGATGAACGGGGCAGATCGCAAACTCCAGATGGGTTGAGAAGTGCAAGGACTTTTCACTGATCCTGTAGCTGACACTGACCCTGGCTCAGGGAGAGAGGCGAGACCCCCCCACTAGGTGCTCGGGCTGGGATTTGGTAGGAGCCCCGCTCTCTTCAGCATCTCACTTTCCCTCCTCACAGCCACGATGCTCCGGCCCGATGTCACGTGCGGGACGAAGAGAGGCCTCGTGGAGGGCGCTGGCATTTTAACCAGCCTCCGCCGCTGGACACCACAAGGCACTCGGCCTCCCAGGCAGACCCTGAGGTCACCCCGGAGCCCCAAGCTGCCCACGGGGAGGGCGGGACTGGCCCCTCCGCCGAGTCCACCCGGTGCTACTCACTGCGTCCCAGGTTGGTGGTCACATGCTGCAGCACCTCGATCTGCCTGATGGCCTCTCTCCGGGTGAGATGCACCACGAGCACCCAGTAGCCAGATGAGAGGTCTTGCAGTCTGAGAAAACAGGACGGGAGCTGCTATGACCTAAACGGGGCCACCCTGGGAAGCTGCGGTCAGTTGGTCCACCAGCCTTCGTGTCAGGAGGAAGCCCAAGGCTGAAAGCAAGGGATTCCCAGCGGGACCCCCAGGCAGCCACCAGGCCTTCACACCATCATTTCATCTGTCGCTAATCCTTTCCCCAGTCATTCATGCCCGCTCAGAGACGGATTACTGGGATAACCCCAGACAGTCTGCAGCCCACCTGAGTGGGACAAATCGTTTTCTGCTAAGGGAAAGAAGAAATAAAAGGCAGACCAGGCTAGGGACTTCCCTCTGAGGGCTACTCACGGGCTCGGGGTCCCGCCCTGCTGCTCTGTACAGTCCTCTCCAGAGGCCACCTCCTTACCCGTAGAGCAGGGCGTGGTCCAAGTGCTCACACAGACGCTGCAGGACCTTATCGTGGTTCCGGATGGCAGGGGTCTCATCTTCACACACAGCAAAGTAGCTCTGCAACTGAAAGGGAGAAAGGAGGCCCCCCGGTTAGAAACGGGTAATAGAGAGGAGGGCCATGGGAGTTCCGGAGCCAAGAAGGTAGCTGAGAAAGCCAGTCAAAGGGTGTATCTGTGCTGACCGGCAGAGACTCGGCCTCAGTCTGCCTACACCAACTGCTTACCCTGTACTGCACGTTCCAGAGCCACAGGAGGACACTTAGAGCCCAGTCCCCACGAGGCGCTCAGTAAGTGCTTGGCACGATGACAGCTCGATGCTGGTGAGGAACTCATGGTCTATGATGTGGGCCTCCGGTGGTACCAGGCTTCAAGCCAGGGCCGCCGAGCTACACAACTCCAGGGGCACTACCTACAGTGCTACGTATAGAAATGAGCACTCAGTGCCCAGTGTAAATCCCCCTGCCCCGCCCCTGGAGTTGGTCACACGGTGGCCCGGCCTGGAGCTATCCCTCTGCACAAACTAAGGGCTGATGGACGTGGGCACCTGCTCCGACGGCCTTCTTGCCAGAGGCCGACATGGGACGCCGGACTTACCTGAGGAAGCCGGCCAGGCTGGATATGGATCCAGGTACCTTGCCAGGCTCAGGTCAAGCCCCACACCAAGAAGGACACTGTTCCCAGGCTGGACTGAAAACAGGAGATTTGGCCAGTAGGCGAGATGAGCTGCAGCCTGAGGAAACCCCAGCAGGCTGATGGAGGCGAGGGCAGCTCGCTCAGCTCGGTTAAGGCCAAGAAAGCCCAGAGCAGGACTGAGTTCTCTGCAGCCACAGTGAGGAGGGGGCCCTGTCAGGCGAAGCGCCGAGAGAAAAGTCTTTCCCACTTCATGGGGCCACACTCTGGTCTGCTGCTGCCCTTCTAATCGCCAGAAGGGGAAGAACACACGAAAAAGAGCACCCATCCCTGTACACCCGTCTCAGGTTTAAGCTCCTGGCTCTGGGGAAACGTGCTCTCAAGCTTTTTCTGGAAGCAGTGGTAGAGACAGCAGCAGCAGACAGGACACATCGACCACACCCGCAAGCACGCGCTCTTGGCGAGAAGCCAACAATGCAGCTCCCACAACAAAAATAGCTTCTCTTACTCTGTGGCCTGGAGTAAGCCCAGCAGCCCTGCTGGCCCCGGACAGGCCTCGGTCCTGCAGGGTCTGCCCCTCCTTCCAAGAGGCAGGCAAAACAGAGCCCCAGGAGGAGAGGTTTCTAGAACTGAAAGAAAGAGCAAAGAGCCTACGAAAACTGCAGTGGCCGAAGGTATGCCTGCACGGCTTAGTACTGAGAACCATGACGTCGGGGGCCAGGTTTTTTTTGTTTTTTTTTTTTTTAATTTCAAAATCCAAGTAAATCTGAGATCAGAGATTCTTAGATGTTAGAACTGGAAGGATCTTTAGAGAACTAGTACAACTCCCTTATTGAAGAAGGAAAACAGAGGCTTATTTATTTTCTTGATTATAAAAGTAGCCACACCCACCATGCTTGAAAAACATGGAAAAATTTAAAATTTTACTCATCTTGACACGCAGGCTCAGCGGCCATGGCTCACGGGTGCAGCCGCTCCGCAGCATGTGGGATCTTCCCGGACCGGGGCACGAACCCGTGTCCCCTGCATCGGCAGGCGGACTCTCAACCACTGCGCCACCAGGGAAGCTCCCTGATTTACTTTTAAACAGAGAAGGTGACTAAGGCCAACAAAGGTTAAGTCCTTCACTATGACTTTCAGCTAAGTGAGGGAGCCACGGCTGGAACTCGGACTCCTCTTTCAGGTCAAGATACCTTGAAAAATAAATATTCTGAAAGCAGTATTTGCTCATTGTAAAAGTTTAAGCAACATGGAAGTGCGTATAAATGTAAAGACCTCCTCTCCCCTGTCCCCCACTGGGAACAGCCTGTGTGTGTGCCCTCCCAACTCTTTTCCTGCATACATAGACTTAAGGAAAAAAAGTGAAATGGGATCACACTGTGCTCATTGCTCTGAAACCTTTTCCTTAATAGAAAAAGATTTAATAAGCCATTTTTCTAGACTATTTTGTCTAATTGATCCAATGTTTCTTCCCATACGTCAAACGTATACTTCCATATCATTACATACAGATCCACTCCATTCTTTTTTTTGTTTTGCGGTACGCGGGCCTCTCACTGTTGTGGCCTCTCCCGTTGTGGAGCGCAGGCTCCGGACGCGCAGGCTCAGCGGCCATGGTTCACGGGCCCAGCCGCTCCATGGCATGTGGGATCTTCCCGGACCGGGGCACGAACCCGCGTCCCCTGCATCGGCAGGCGGACTCCCAACCACTGCGCCACCAGGGAAGCCCGAGAAATGGTATTTTTGCAAAACTGAGTCTTTCCATCCACGAACATGGAATTTTTTTTTCCATTTATGCATGTCTTCTTTTACATACTTGGTAAGTTTTCCAGCTTTCTCTGGATAGGTCTTTCACATTTGAAGGGGAGAGGCTGCATACATACACATGGTACTAAGAGTTAGGGAACAGTCTGTAACCAGGAGACAATTAACCAGGAGACAATTTCTGCAAAAAGTATAATAGAAAGAGTGTATAACATGGTGGTGAAGAGCAAGGGCTCTGGACAGGAAACATGGGTCCAAAGACTGGCTCTGCTACTACAGAGCTGAGTAGCTTTGGCAAATTACTTAACCCTCTAACCCTCATTTTTCTCTCATCTGTAAAATGGATTCAAAAGATTGTTTAGAGCTGAGCTGTCCAATACAGCCAGCCACTAGCTACATGTGACTGTTTGGATTTAATTAGATTTAAAATTAAACAAAAGTAAAAATCCAGTTCTTTAGTTGCACTAGCCCCATTTCAAATGTTCAGTGGCTAGTGGCTACTGTACTGGACAGTGTAGATATAGATATCAGTCCATTATTGCAGAAAGGTCTGTTGGTTTAGGGGA
The DNA here is from genome assembly GCF_963924675.1 of Phocoena phocoena. Taxonomy (NCBI): domain Eukaryota; kingdom Metazoa; phylum Chordata; class Mammalia; order Artiodactyla; family Phocoenidae; genus Phocoena; species Phocoena phocoena. The sequence continues at coordinate 12,011,859 of NC_089219.1, read as the reverse complement.
TCAAATGATATAAAGCATGCAAAAGGCTTAGCATAGATCCTGGGAAGCAACGAGTGCTCAGTAAGCATTAGCCAAGATTCTTTTATCTAATCTGTCTATTGGCTGCGTTGGGTCTTTGTTGCTGCGTGCGGGCTTTCTCTAGTTGCGGTGTGTGGGGGCTACTCTTTGTTGCGGTGCGCTGGCTTCTCACTGTGGTGGCTTCTGTTGCGGAGCACAGGTTCTAGGCAAGTGGGCTGCAGTAGTTGTGGCTCGCGGGCTGCAGTAGTTGTAGCTCACGGGCTCTAGAATGCAGGCTCAGTAGTTGTGGCGCACGGGCTTAGCTGCTCCACAGCATGTGGAATCTTCCCGGACCAGGGCTCAAACCTGTGTCCCCTGCATTGGCAGGCGGATTCTTAACCACTGCGCCACCAGGGAAGCCCCTAGGCAACGTTCTTAAGAATAATGAAGCCGCGGTGACGGTTCATGCAGCATTATTTACAACAGCCAAGCTATGGAAGAAACCTCAGTGTCCATCGACAGATGAATGGATAAAGAAGTGGTATATATACAATGGAATATTACTCAGCCATAAAACAAAACAAACAAACATAACAAAGCAGATACAGACTCATAGCTACAGAGAACAAACTGGTGGTTTGCTAGAGGGGAGAGGGGTGGAGGGGTGGGCAAAATAGGTGAAGGGGGCTAAGAGGTACAAACTTTCAGTCATAAAATAAATAATTCACGGGGAAGTAATGTACAGCAGCAGTCCCCAACCTTTTCGGCACCAGGGACCTGTTTTTTGGAAGACAATTTTTCCACGGACGGTGGGAGGAGGGGATGGCTTCGGGATGATTCAAGCGCATTACGGGATGATTCAAGCGCATTATGTTTATTTTATTTCTTCATTACGTTCACTTTATTTCTATTATTATTATGTTGTAATATATAATGGAATAATTATACCACTCACCATAATGCTGACAGCAGGTGGAGCTCAGGCAGAAATGCGAGCGATGGGGAGCGGCTGTAAATACACATGAAGCTTCGCTCGCCCGCCCGCCCGCCACTCACCTCCTGCTGTGTGGCCCGGTTCCTAACAGGCCGTGGACCGGTACCAGTCCGTGGCCTTGGGGTTGGGGACCCCTGATGTACAGCACGGGGAATAGAGTCAATAATACTGTAATAACTTTGTATGGTGACTTATCATGGTGATTTTATAATGAATAGAAATATCGAATCACTATGTTGTACACCTGAAACTAATATAATATTGTAAGTTAATTACACTTCAAATAAATACGTAAAGAGAAGCAACAGTGAACCCATATTCTTAGCCACACCAACGACACACCACTTAGCTAAACGTAAGTTCAGGGGCAAAGAAGACTCAGTGATGTTCTCTGCTCTCAAGAACCAGTATCCTGTCCACCAGCTCATTAGCAGGTGGTTCCAAAGCCTATTCTTTAACCACTCTTTTACAGCAGGTTGATAAAAATTTTCCATTATCTCAGGGAACAAGGAGACCTTCAATCAATGTGACAACCCAGCACAGTTCTTGAGAGGAGCAGGAAGGCGAAAGGGACTGTCTCTGAGTCAGTGACGGGAGCGTTTCAGGAGCTCTGCCAACAGCGTGAGCTCACACTCCGGGAGCTGGTCAGAAGGCACCACATAAAGATGCACAGCTGAAGTCTTCTTCCCCCGCCATGGAGAGGCAGCTGCGAGGAGCCAGTCACGGCACCAGGAAGGTCACAGGCTCTGAAAGTGGGAGGAGAGCAAACATCGAGGCCTCATCTGAGGGCCCCTGAGCAAGCGAACCAATGAAATGAGGATAATGGACAAATTTTATTCCAAGTTACTCTTCAGTGACACACGATACTTGCTGGTGGAGCTACCACTGGCCGTCATTAGAGCCATCATTTATTGAATGCTTGTTACGTGCACTAGGAAGGCAGCAGACAACTTGGATTTTTTTTTTCCGGTACGTGGGCCTCTCACTGTTGTGGCCTCTCCCGTTGCAGAGCCCAGGCTCCGGACGCACAGGCTCAGCGGCCATGGCTCACGGGCCCAGCCGCTCCGCGGCATGTGGGATCTTCCCGGACCGGGGCGCGAACCCGTGCCCCCCGCATCGGCAGGCGGACTCCCAACCACTGCGCCACCAGGGAAGCCCTGCAACTTGGATTTGAATGTGGGCTCTGCTACTCACTCACTGTGTGGCCTTGGGCGAGTTAACCTCTCTAAACTCAGTTTCCTGCTCTACAGCCCTACAGGTTGTGTGAGGGTTCAGATAATACCTTAGCTGTTTATCCAAGAACACGATGCCTTGGAAACACTTCATAAATGTTAGCAGCTGTGATGACGTACTTCACAAACACTACTTAATCATCACAGCAACCCCATAAAGTAGGTCGCAGAGCTAGTAAGTGGTAGAGGCAGATTTTAAAGCCAGGTCTTCCCATCCAACCTGGCTTCAAGATCCCCGAGTCAATGACGTATATGAAGTGTTGTTCTAATATGCTGTTCTAATATGTTGTAAGAGAACCCAAGAAAGTGAAACACACTCCCCTCTCTTTTAAGTCACAGGAACTAAAAAGCCCACAGTGCACATGAGACCAGTGTCTTCTGCAGCTCTGCTTCCTGGAAGATGGATGGAGGAGAAAGGCTGGTGCGGCTCCTTTAAGAAGAAAGCTTGCCTGCTCTCTCCATCCTTTTGCCCCACGTTGGCCTCTTCCCAGCAGTGAGGAAGTGTACTGTTTGGTTAAATCAGCCACAGTTGCTCCAGGAGGAGCTTTCCTCACTTCTGGGAAGAAATTCATCCTGCTGATCAGACGGCCAAGTGGTTTTGAGTGTTTCCTTTATGCCCATGAAAATTTGGGGAAAAGGCTGAAAATTTCAGAATTAGTAGGGGTCTAGAGCAGGGGTCAGCAAACTATGGCCAGTGGGTCTGCCTCCTATTTCTGTAAATAAAGTTTTATTAAAACACAGCCACACCCATTTGTTTTGTATTATCTACAGCTGCTTTTGCACTATGATGGCAGAACTGAGTAGATGAGACAGAGGCTGTATGGCCTGCAGAACCTAAAATATTTACTATCCATCCCTTTATAGAAGGTTTGCCGACCTCTGGTCTAGAGCCTTAAGCAGAGGTGACAAGGAATGCACACCTGTAACAGGCTGGGCCAGGAGATGTCTCTCGCCCAACGCTCAGTTCAGCAGTGGCCAGAAGAGGAGGCTGGACCCTTGAAGATTCATATATTTCAACAAAGATTTACTGAGCACCCACTAGGAATACACCGGCTGCTATTCTTATACAGAAGTCCCGGCCCTTGTAAAATGTAAATTGTATGCAAATATATAATATAGTGCCAGGGATGAATAATGCTATAAAAAAACAAAGCAGGGATCAGGGGTCTGTTATAAATATGGGGTCAGAGAAGATCTCACTGAGGAAATGACTACTGAGGTAACTAGAGGAAGAGTATTCTAGTTAGGACAGCATGTGCAAAGGCCCTGGGGCAGGGGCAACCGGAAGGAGACTGGTGTGGCAAGGGTGTGAGTGATACGAGCTCAGAGAACAGCCAAGGGCCACATCATGTGCAGCTGTACAGGCTGTGGTAAAAGACTTGGCATTACATTACTAGTTTGATGGGAAGTTATTGGAAGTTACTGAAAACAGGGAGGTAATATAATCCAATATGTATGTTATGAGGCTGCTCTAGCATATGTGTGGTGTATATACGGACTCTGGAAGGCCAAGGTGGAGGCAGAGAGACTGGCTGGGAGGCCATCACCAGTGCGGATGGATAATGGAGGCTTGGAGCTGGCTGTAGCGGTGGAAGCAAAAAAGGGTTAGATTTAAGAGCTACTCTGCAGGGGGTGCCCCAGGGACTTACTGATGGATTAGATGTGCGGAAGGAGAGAAAGAAAGCTGCCAAGGATGATTCTAAGGTTTTTGGTCTGAGCAACTGAATGGCAGTGCCATTTCCAGATCAGGTGGAGTTCTGCGCCGGCCATGGTAAGTTTGAAACATCTATCAGGTATCTAAGTGGAGATGTCAAGGAGACAGTTGTACGAATGGGTCTGGAGTTCAGAGAGAGGTCAGTGCCATCAGCCTTTGGGTGGTATTTAAAGTTGTGGAATTGGATAAGATCATCTTGGGAATGCAAAGAGAGGAGCATCTGAGCACTAAGCCAGGGCGCTCCAGTGTCAGCCCAGGGGTCCTCCCGCAGTCTGCACAACAGGGCCACTTGGGGAACTGGAGGAAAAGAACAATGCCCAGGCGCCTCTCCAGATCAACCAGAGCAGAAACTCTGGAGGTGGGGACCAGGAACCAGCATTTCTTAGTAACACTCCCCAGATAATTCTAATGCCCAGCCAGGGCTGAGGATCACTGCTTTAGACTGAAAAGGCACAGGCAGCAAGGCAGTGGACAATCCGGACAGTGTGTGCTCCAGAAGCTACACGAAGACAGTCTGCAGAGGGAGGGAATGATCAGTCCATCGGGTCACGTTCCCACATAAAGGGAGGGGCCGGGAACCTTGATGAAAAGCAATTGGGGTAAAGAGAGAGGGAAGAAAGCCTGGGAGGAGTCCGCCAGGGAGAGTCAGAGCTTTTTTGGATCCTGTTTCAAGCAAATGAGGTATTTGTAAACTGACATTGATGAGGCAAGTGGAACTTGAAAACGGGAGATGTTTGATGACATGGGGTGGGTAAAAATTATTATTAAATTTGGTTAGAAGAGAGAAAAGGAGAAGGAAGGAAGGAAAAAAGAGGAGACAGCAATACAGAAAACTCCTTTGACCAGCTTTGCCAAAAAGGTGGCAGGAAAATGGGGGTGGAGTAAAGGAGCCAAGTCCTTGAACAGGAAAGATGGGGTGGGATCCACTGCCCAGGGTAGGGGTGGCCACAGATGGGAGCCCAGGTGGGCTGGTGAGCTTGATGGAGGGAGGATGAAAAAATTCTCATGGGAAGAAAATTTAAAAATAAGCAAGGCAGGGCTTCCCTGGTGGCGCAGTGGTTAAGAATCCGCCTGTTGATGCAGGGGAGACGGGTTCGAGCCCTGGTCTGCGAAGATCCCACATGCCGCAGAGCAACTAAGCCCATGCGCCACAACTACTGAGGCTGAGCTCTAGAGCCCATGAGCCACAACTACTGAGCCCACGTGCCACAACTACTGAAGTCCGTGCACCTGGAGCCCGTGCTCCACAACAAGAGAAGCCACTGCAATGAGAAGCCCATGCACCGCAAGGGAGAGTAGCCCCCCCGCTCGCCGCAACTAGAGAAAGCCCGTGCACAGCAATGAAGACCCAACACAGCCAAACATAAATAAATTTTTTTTTAAATTAAAAAACAATAAGCAAGATCCGCTGAGAATGAAGAGAGAGAGAATAAGATTTAAAATTGTTTTTCGGGCTTCCCTGGTGGCGCAGTGGTTAAGAATCTGCCTGTCGATGCAGGGGACACGGGCTCGAGCCCTGGTCCGGGAAGATCCCACATGCCGTGGAGCAACTAAGCCCACGAGCCGCAACTACTGAGCCTGCACCCTAGAGCCCGTGAGCCACAACTACTGAGCCTGCGCTGTAGAGCCCGCAAGCCACAACTACTGAGCCTGTGTTCTAGAGCCTGTGAGCCACAACCACTGAAGGCCACCGCAATGAGACGCCCACACACCTCAACGAAAAGTAGCCCCCGCTCGCAGCAACAAAGACCCAACACAGCCAAAAATAAAGAAAGAAATTTATTTTTTTAAAAATTGTTTTTAAAGCCATGGTTTCCTGAGAGTCCTTGAACTCAGGCCTCATCTCCAAGTCATGCTCCCAGGCCACACCCGGACTGGCTAAGCTGCTCTTCTCTCCCTGTTCCTGGTTCTCCGGGTGCACTTGGGCACCCAAGCCAGGAAGAGCTGGGTTCAGCTCACCCCAGACTCTCACGGCCAGGAGGCCGGTGCTCCCTGCTGAGCCCTCTGGGAAGACTGGCCATCACGAGACTGTGCCAGACCCCGTGGCTGCAGGGACATGGGGGTGGCGCACTTCCGCAAGCCAAGAAATGCCTGACTCCGGGCATTTTAATCAGGGCTGGTCCCACTCTCTGCGTGGAGCTGCCACAGCCAGGCCCTCTCAGTCTTGTCTCTCTCCTGGACGCATAACCATGAAACAATTTCTAGTTCTATGGTCGGTACCAAGAAATCCTTCCAGAATTGGTCCCTAATAGGTAACTCCACAGCAGCTGTGAAAGATTAACAACGGCCAAGTGAAAATGAGCTGGTTCCAGGGGCCCGCCTTTCCTCCTCCCGGGTCAGCTGAGACCAAAGAGGCTGTGATGCTCAACAAACAGCCGGGGATCTGAAACCTCACTCTGCTCACCGTCTGTACTGGGGCGGGTGGGGCGGGGTGGAGGCTCCGCACGCCTAGGTTTACAGAGCAGGAGAAAAATCCCTGCCCCGACAAAGGCAGGAGAGTCTGTGAGGCCGGACAGACCCAGGCTGGCGACACGCCCGTGTGAGCCGCCCAACCGCTTAGGGGCTCGCTGCGGGGCCTGCTGCATCCCTGCTCAGCACGCGGAGGACACCGACCTTGAACACAGGAGACTCTCCCGCTGCTCAGGGAGGAGGTCGCCGGGTACCAGCAGCTGCTCTGCTGGCTCCACGGAGACCAGATGTATTTACACGACAGAGTATTTAGAACAGCCTCCCCAGTGCAGGCCTAGGAAGTAGAAATCCAAAAGCAGAAAAGACCCCAGCTGAAGAGAGGTGGACTGCCAGCCGACCTCAGAGCACCTCTTTTACAAATTAAACCAACGATGGCCCCGGTTACACGAGCTCAACTCAAACTCGGAGCCACCCTGAGCTGCAGGACCCACTTGGACACCTCATCCCCGGGCTGCCTCTCACCGGCTGCAGCTGGGGTGCGGCATGGGTGAGGGACGAGGCCTGCGGGAAGTGGGAGGTCTCTGCCCACCTTGCCTTTGGAATTCTAGCCACCGTGGGGCCCCTGCTGGGTCAAGCTGCACCTGTGGGCCTCGCAGACACTTGCTCTTCTTTCTGAGGCAGACCCTCCGAGGACAGGCAGAGGTCAAACTGTGTGATACCATTTATTACTTTTGGGGTTAGGATGTCCCCAAACCTGGATGCCTGGACGCCCCCAGGGAGAGGGACCCCATGAGGGCTCGTCCATGGCAGACACGGCTAAAGAAGGGTTGGTGCGGCCACCGAATCAACGTCCCCACCCTGATCCCGCACCAGTAGTTTGCATTGGCTTCAGACACAGACTCTCATGGATCTGAAGAGAAGGCCAGTGCTCACCACCCTTCCTCTCAAAAATAAATGTAAACAAATAAATAAATAATAAGGCAGGCAGGCTGGAGTCTTTTAAATCTTAGCAAAGCTTCTTAAAAACAATAATGCCGGGACTTCCCTGGTGGCGCAGTGGTTAAGAATCCGCCTGCCAATGCAGGCGACACGGGTTCGAGCCCTGGTCCAGGAAGATCCCACATGCCGCGGAGCAACTAAGCCCGTGCGCCACAACTACTGAGCCCGAGTGCCACAACTACTGAGCCCACGTGTCTAGAGCCCGTGCTCTGCAACAAGAGAAGCCACCACAATGAGAAGCCCACACACCACAACGAAGAGTAGCCCCTGCTCGCCGCAACTAGAGAAAGCCTGCACGTAGCAACGAAGACCCAACGCAGCCAAAAATAAATAAATTAATTAATTTAAAAAAAGAGCAATAATGCCTGCTTTACATGATCCAAGGAAAGGAAGGCTACTGTCGACAGCATTTCTGGAAAGACTCTCCACTGGAATCGAAGACAAGGCTGGGCGCTGGCCAGGATGAAGAATTTCAGAATCTAAGGGCATAAGAGCCCTTAGAAATCACCAGTGGTTCGAGGATGGAGTAGAATCCTGTGTGTGGCGTTTTTTTTCAGGCTGTTGCTTGGCTTCCAGGTCTCTGGTGTTTGCACAGGGACCTCTCGGGAGGGCCTCTTACCGTCTTCCTCTCCTGGAGCCTCTCATTCAGGAGGGTGTGGGGGGCAGTTAGAGTGAGCAAGGGAGAGGCTCTCAGTGAACGGAACTTTAACTACCGAATGCACTGAAAATCAGAAAAATAATCACTTAGCCAGAACCCTCATCTCATGGGTCTGGGAGGCTGGGGCCCAGGGAAGTGAAGACGCTTCCTGCACCTCCTGGCTTTGTCCAGTGGTCCTTCTGCTTTACTGCAGCGTCTTGGCCCGGTGTGCTCAGATACCACAGAGGTAGCTATTCCTGGAGCCCCTTCTGCTTCCATCCTCCCTGGGGATAAAGTGGCACCTGCTGTGACCATCCGGAAAGTGCTCATCCCAGCGTCTTACTGAGGAGGACAGAGCAGTAGGGGTCTTGGGCCACTCCCAGGGCTCTACCGAATGGGAGCTGGGAGTTTAGGGCGGCGACGTCGGGAAGGTTCCAGCCACTTCCTTCCTAGACAACGTGAGAATGTCCACAGAAGCTAAGGCCCACTGGGTGTCCATGGCTCCACCAACCCCAGGCAACCGCAATGTTTCTGACTCATTCTCCTCATTTTAAAATCGCTCACCTGAGATCCCACCCTACCTTAGCCTGGAAAATAGCTCATTCCCAACGACAATCAATTATAGTCGATTATAGAACTAGAGAACCCAGGCATCACCTCTGCACAAGAACCAGTCAGAGATCCTGCCATTCAGAAACGACGGGCCTGGTTTCTCGGTGGGCATGAAAAACACAGTCCTGCAGCCAATGCCCCTGCCCGGGAAAGGCTTGTGCCCAGGCTGGTGGCATCCTGGGACTGACTGGCACCACCCCATGTAGGGTTGCCATAAAGGGTGTGCTGTTTGTTTACCATGGGCCTGCATTGTTCCTGAAGCAAGTTGGGTGAAATCAACGCTTCTTAACCATTCATTTGCCACTAAATACACCCAATTATACAGCTTTCTTTCCCACCTCCCAAATCACTGCTCATTAGTCCCTTTGCTGGAGTTGGCAGGCTCTCTGCCTAGCTCTGCTGAAAGATATACTAGGGAAAAGATGAAAAAAGCAGGTACTTGGGAATTCCCTGGCGGTCCAGCGGTTGGGACTCCGTGCTTCCACTGCAGGGGACCCGGGTTCAAACCCTGGTCAGGGAACTAGGATCCCACAAGGCGCGTGTGGCACGGCCCAAAGAAAAAAAAAAAAAAAGCAGGTACTTGGATTATCCATGGATTTCATTTTTTGCGCTTTCTCTGGGGTGTTGGAACGATGACAGCAGGAGGGGACTAGCCTAGCTGGGCACAGATCTCTTGGTAACTGGGTACTTTGACAGAATATGGTTTCCAAAAGCAATTAAATGCTCCTCTTCCTGGCAGGGGAGTGTCCCAGCCCCGAGGTACTACGATTGTTCTGCCTCTGAACTCAGCACAGCGTTGACCTCTGATGGAGGGACCAAGGGCTCCTTTCAGAGTGGAGAGGAAAATGTAAGAGGCCCTCCCGAGAGGTCCCTGGGCAAACACCAGAGACCTAGAAGCCAACCAATGGCCTGAAAGAACACGCCGCAGGCAGGATTCTACTCCATCCTTGTACCGCTGCGATGGAAGCCGAAGCTGGCAGGGACCCTGCTCTCTGTTTTCTGAGCGCTCACATTCAGTGTTGTGTGTAGCACCGGCGGGAGGAGGGAGGGAGTTTTTCAAAGCCTCATTTTACTCAGTCTTCCAAAGCCTGGGAGCCTTCACTGGCTGTGTTCATCTTTCACTTCCCTCTTCCTCCGCCGTACCTGCAATGTCCCCCACCCAGACAACCATACCATTGCTGAGGAAAATGGCCATCCAGTCGCTGTCGAAATCACGACTTAGGTTGAGAGGTGAGACAGTCAGAGACTTTGGAGGCTGAAGGTGTAAATACAGGGTCAGGAAGTGTGCCGAGAGCACCATGGATAGGTTCCTGAAGGACACGTGGGAGGGCCTGGGGCAGGGCACACGCCCATCCGCTGTGATTTGTTTAACTCTGGTCTGTCTTCTAGAGTGTCAGCCCCCAGGGGGCAGGGGCTTGGTGGGCTCTGTTCACTGCTGATTCCTAGTGACTGGAAGGGGGCCCAGCACAACACAGACACCCATTTGTAAAATGAACGGCTGGTTTTGTAGCGGACTGGCCCACAAGACTGACCTGTGGGGATGGATTATCTGTTATAACTTCAAGACAGACATGATGGAGACGGAAAAGGCTCAGACAAATGGAAAGAGCGAGAGCGAGAAACATGGCTCAAGTCCAGACCTGCCCCTTATGAGGGTTAGAATCTTGGGCGAGTTACTTTTCTAAACCTCACTTCCCTCATGTATTAAACAGGGATCCTGATCCATCCTGCAAGTCTGTTGTGAGCCTGACTGAGGAAGTGTGTGTGAACAGCAGGTGGTGAATGCATTAAATGTACGGATTCTGCTACGATCACTCCCCTTCCTGTTAGCGTGTCTGGACATTTCACGCCTCAGTAGTCTGTAACACCAAAAATAAAGAACTTAGGGTGAAGTGTGAACAGAAGTTGACTGCTTTCAAAAATTAAGTGTGGATTTCAAGTCTACATTAGCCCTTCCCTTGCTCTTACATGTTACTGGGTTTCTTAGACTCTTTTAGTTCTAACTCTTAAGTACAGATAGCCAGGGAGGAGGGGTGATTATAGGAAAGGACCACTTTCTTCCTTATACATTTCTATAATGTTTGTGACTACTTAGAAGCAAAAGGAATAAAGATGAATTACAAATACATAAGATGGGAGAATGTCTCTGTGGCAGAACCAGTTGCTTTGCTAGAAAGACAGAGGAGATGCTCTTGGAACCCTAGGTAGTCATAACAACCAACAGATCAATGACCTAAACTCTCAGCTCCAGCCAAATGGACTCTCCCAGAAACTGTCCTTCTTCCCCTGCCTCAAATGGAAGTTCTAGGACATCGAGACATCAAGTAAGCAGCAATGAGGAGGAGGACAGGGCTGGAAAGGAACGGTCACCCAAACCTGCCCCAGGGAGGAGAGCTCTGGGCCCAGGGTCGCTTACTTCGCCTTGTACCGGGGCGGTGAGGGGGGGGGGGTCCCTGCTCCATCAGCATTGAGGTCACCCGGGAGAACTTTTATTTATTTATTTATTTATTTATTTTTGGCTGTGTTGGGTCTTCGTTTCTGTGCGAGGGCTTTCTCCAGTTGCGGCAAGCGGGGGCCACTCTTCATCGCGGTGCACGGCCCTCTCACTATCGCGGCCTCTCCTGTTGCGGAGCACAAGCTCCAGACGCACAGGCTCAGTAGTTGTGGCTCACAGGCCTAGTTGCTCCGCGGCATGTGGGATCCTCCCAGACCAGGGCTCAAACCCATGTCCCCTGCATTGGCAGGCAGACTCTCAACCACTGCACCACCAGGGAAGCCCCCGGGAGAGCTTTTTACCAAAAGGGGAAAAGACCCGTTGCTTTCCTTGGACATAAGGGCACTGCCAGCCTCAGTGGCACCACACTCTCCTTGCCATGGTGGCAAATCCTGATGCCAGAGATGAGCACTGAAGACTCGAGGGGGGAGAATGACCCACCCAGAGCCCCCCCAGCACCTACAAACGCCAGCTTTCTCCTTCCACAATGCTCGCACCCAGAATACCAGCTCCTTTCTTTCCACGTGGAAATGTCTTGACCACTCCACCCTCATTCAGCATTAGCTTTTAGGCCTGACGTTTCTGTCAGCCATCGGCAGCCTTTCAATCTTGCCGGGAAATTTCTTTTCCCAACGGGCGTCAGCCAGATGAGCTTTGAGGGGGACCCACAGGAATCGCCACTGCTCCCTCCGAAACTCCGTGTGTCCACTGCGATTACACAGAGGGCTGGGGCCCACCCCGACTGAATGGAGCTGCTGCTGCCCGATGCAGACCTGTTTCTGCCTGGCCTCCCGTCGTCAAACGGGGCCTTTCGAGGTGGATGAGGCTGATGCTAGAGCCAGGGCGCGGAGGAGAAAGAGAGGGCCCGGGGTGTCCTGTGACGGGGCGGAAAGGACCACATGTCACCAGCCTGCAGACAGAGCCCTGACGTCAGAGAAGCATCTTGCAAAAGGAGAACCAGAGTAAAACTCAGGCAGGGCTCAGGAAAACCAGTGACCGCTTCTCCACTAGCGTCTCGTGCTGGGCCTGGGTGGGGTCACTCGGGGGGTCAGGGGCACACCTAAGTGGTTCCTGCTTGGAACCACTCATCCCTCTCTAGGTAGCCTCCGTGATGTGAGAGCGGAGAGGAGCAGAGAGCTACTGCCAACCTCAGGACTCGGGCGGGGGAGGGGGAGCCCTTAGCACTTCTGTTTATAAAATGTGTGTGTGGATACTTACTATTTTATCGAGCTCTTTGCCCAGGTGACTCAGGTCATCAGGGGTTTTCAGAACGCTTAAGATTTAAAAACTCTTAAGAGTTTTTCCATGAAGCCAAGAGAACAAAACTATTGATTGAAATCAAATGGTCAGTGTAATTCCCACATAGATCTAACTGCCAGGCCCCCTCTGGGAAAGAGCTGCCCTAGCTCATTTTTTTTTTTTTTTTTTTTTTATGCGTTACGCGGGCCTCTCACTGTTGTGGCCTCTCCCGTTGCGGAGCACAGGCTCCGGACGCGCAGGCTCAGCGGCCATGGCTCACGGGCCCAGCCGCTCCGCGGCATGTGGGATCCTCCCGGACCGGGGCACGAACCCGCGTCCCCTGCATCGGCAGGCGGACTCTCAACCACTGCGCCACCAGGGAAGCCCCCCTAGCTCATTTTTAATGTACTGGCAGATCTAACCTCTCTGGTGGAGTGGAAAAATGGGGGCAAAGAGCCCACCACCGGGCCCAGCCGCTTCAGCCGCACTGCCAGGCGAGGCTGAACAGCTGCAGCTCTTAGACCAGCGTCAGCAGACCCCGATCGGGAGACCCCTGCCCAACGCAGGGTATGCCTGGCCAGAGATAGAAGGCCACTGAGAGCCCAGCCCGGTGGGGCAACCCACCCAGACTGAGGGCGCTGGGGACCTGGGTTGTCCTATGTGAGAGAAGGTGGTCCCGACCTAGGAACATTCTCTCAAGGAGGGTTACTTTATCAATACACGTCTATTCACCCTGTTTAAGGGGATCCAAATTGGGGCTGAGGAGACAGAGAACTGGGGTCGCTTACCTTTCATTTTATACACTTCTGAGCTATTTGTGTATTTTTTAAAACAACTCCTCGTCTTCCTAGACTAATGTCTCACTCTCTCATCGTAGTCAGTGTCTCTTGCTGGAAGCAATGTCACCTCTTTGGCAAGTCTCCTCTGACCACCCCCCTCTGCAGCAGACCCTCTGCCAGCTCACCACCTTTTCCTGACCGAGGCCTTCAGGACACATCACAATATGAAGGTCTTTGTATTGGTTTGTCTGCTAACTTACCACTTTCTCCTCCTGAAACAGGAGGGAAGGGGGCAGGGCACAACCTTTGAAAGAATAACATAGCCCGAGGACATGACATAAACTGATTAGAACCAAATGGGTCCAAGATGGCCCCCGAAACGGAGCCTCAGTATATACTTATATCAGCAAGCTAAATGACACACCCACAGGCGCCATGACAGTTCCAAGATCAGTAAGGATCAAAAAGTGGGCGGTGGCCCAATTCCTGGAAATCCCCGCCCCTTCCTAAAATAGCTGGAATACTCCCCCCACTCATTAGCTTATGAAATTACCCACCCCTATAAAACCTGACAACCCTGCACCCTGGTGCCTTTCTCACCTTCTGAGATGGCCCACGCTCTGTCTGTGGAGTGTGTTTCTCTCTAAATAAATCCACGTCTTACCTATCACTTTGGCTCTCACTGAATTCTTTCTGCGATGAGACATCAAGAACCTGAGCTTCTTTAAGTCCTGAAACCAGGGGTGTGATCTCACTTGGAAGACTGTGGGTTTTGGCCGGGTTCTACCCTTTTAGGGCCTAGGACAGTGAGGACAGAAGGAAGGTGATCAGTAAATGTTTTTGAAAGACACACATCCAGTGGTATTTACGAGTGTCCATATTCATTCCACAAGCCTGACATAGTGCAAAAACCCAGTGACAATAGAGATTTCGTTGACTATGGGACTGGCCATCACACCAGCTTCTTTGAAAGCGATCCCTAGCCTACCCTGGGGAGGACATTTTTGTGCACAAATACAAAGTAGCTCTGGGCCAAATCCAGCTACGTGTATGGATTGTCTGTGGTTGCTTTTGAGCTACAAGGGCAGGACTGAATGGTTTCAACGAAAACCACATGGGCTGAAAATATTTACCATCTGGTCTTTGAAGAAAAAGTCTTGACAAACCATGAGCTTGAAGGAACAGAGAAGTGTAGTGTAAGTCTTTGAAAACTGCACAAGAGAAAATGGCAGGGTTCACACATACACTTGCAAGTGCTAATGGTAGCTGATACCTTATTCAAGCCTTGTTATGCATGAGATCTTGTACTCAGTGCTCTGAGTGTGTCATCTCCTGTAATTTCATTCTCATTACAACTATGAGTAGGTTCTGACTGCTGAGGCTAATTGAGGTACAGTGATTTGCCAGGGTCAACATGGTCAGTGACAAACCCAAAATTCAAACCCAAATCGAGGTCTGTGTCCTTGTATTTGTATCCTGCATTTGTAACCTGCGTCTGTATCCACTGTGCTGGACAGCTTCGATGGAAAGCACTTTCCAACCGTATCGAGGAGAACCCTCCACACTCCCGAGACTGCTCTGTCTCCTCTGTGTCCTCAGAAGGCCACCTGGGTGTCCCCACTGCCTTGGGGATGTTAAATGCCTTTCTATCTTAAATGCCCACTTCTTCTCTGTCTCTACCAATTTGTCAAGACTCAGTTAAGCTCGCCTTCTCTGAGGCTTCTCCTTGCCTTGGTGACTTTTTAAATCCTCCCTCCAACCAATATATGGAGGGCAGAGGCTGCCTTCCACTGCAGAGCCTTTGTTCAGATTGCAAGCATATGCAACAGACACGCTCCTCAGAAACAAAACAAAACTCTCATGAAACGCACTGCCTCCCCTCCCCTGGAGAAGATGCTATTTAGTAGAACCACATGCCAATTCAAAATGCCAACACTCTTTAACTTGGACGTCTCTCTTTAGCTATTAACAAATCGGGAACCACAAGCTTTATTGTCTGCATCTGGGATGTTTCATATGGCACCTGCCTTTTATTGTTATCATTATCATTTAACTGTGCTAACTATTAAACTCTCCAATTCTCTCTAACTCCCAGGAATCCTGCCTTCATATCAGAACACAGGTTCCCTGGATCAGCTACTGCACTGGTGTTACAGGGCATGTTCAGCATCCCAGAATCTAGGTGTGAAAATAGCTGAACTCAACAACACTGCTTAGGAACAGTGGCTGCACTTGGGGGTGTAGTTTCTGGGATGATGGCTGTGTTCGTTTCTGGCTCTAGGTGCTGGATATGTGGATCTGCTCACTTTGTGAGAACTCACTCAGCTCTACATCTAGGAGTGTAGGTATATTTTATTTTCTGTAGGTATATGCTATTTTCTGTAGGTATATTTTATTTCAATAAAAAGTTCTCAAATACCCTTTGCAAACATAGCTAATACACATGGATCTTTTTTTTTTTTGCAGAAATCACACCTCATTTTCTTCATGCAACGTCCTTATAAAAGGATCGGTTAGACCATTTTACTAGCGGTAGCATGGACAAAAAAGGCGAAGCAACTCTTAAGGTGCCATGTAACTAATTTAGGAGGGACTGGTGTTCAAGGTCAAATACGACCCCAAGACGGCTAGCCCTCAATGCCTACTGCTGTAGCTGAACCGATTCCTATTAGAAGCAGATACTCTGACTCAGAAAACCAAATGCCCTTCATATGCCAGAATCATAAAATAGTTCTCTGAAACGCAACATACAAAGGAAGTGGGTAACAAGGCCAATTAGCAATGTCTAGGTGGTAAGGTCGTTTAGCCATCTTCAGACCTTGTGAAAGGGAAGAACTGGCTCTACCACAAACAGAAAAAGCGACCACTTATGCTATAGACAGAATGTCTGTGTCCCCCTACAGGTTCATATGTTGAAATCCTAACCCCCAGTGTGATGGTGTTAGGAGGTGAGGCCTTTGGGAGGTGATTATGTCATGAGGGTGGAGCCCTAATGAATGGGATTAATTCTCTTATAAAAGAGACCCAGGAGGGCTTCCCTGGTGGCGCAGTGGTTGAGAGTCTGCCTGCCGATGCAGGGGACACAGGTTCGTGCCCCGGTCCGGGAAGATCCCACATGCCGCGGAGCGGCTGCGCCCGTGAGCCATGGCCGCTGAGCCTGCGCGTCCGGAGCCATTGCTCTGCAATGGGAGAGGCCACAACAGTGAGAGGCCCGCGTACCGCAAAAAAAAATAAAATAAAGAGACCCAGGAGAGCTCCCTCCCCCCACCCCCCCATGTAAGGACACAGGGAGAAGTCAGCAGTCTGCAACCCAGCCCCAAACAGAGCCCTCACCAGAACCCGACCATGCTGGGACTCAGTGTTTTCAGGCTTCCAGCCTCCAGAACTGTGACAAATACATGTATGTTGCTTATAAGCCGCCCAGTCTATCGTGGTCTGTTACAGCAGCCCAAACAGACTAAGACAGCTTTAAGACTGGGTTAAGCACCAGGCTAAACACTGTACATACATACTCTCATCAAATCTTCACAACAGCACTAATTTCATCCCTGCTTTACAGATGAGAAAACTGAGGCATGGAGAGGGTAAGGAACCTACCCAAGGTTACAGGGTTATTCATCGGCAGGGCAGGGATTCTATCCAGGCCACCAGACTCCAGAACCCATGTTCTTATCCACGATGCTAGTCACGCCTCTTGTTGTGATTCACCCGCGGATGGGTTTCCAGCTTCTAGTGTGCGACATACCTTCTGATTCACCCTCGCTTGTCCAAACGCATCCAATGATAAGCGTCTTGTCAAGCACACCCAACTCCTTCATAAATGGCAGGCTGGTTCACAGAGTGGCTCTCTGCCCTCAAAAGATTCGTGCTTACACACATGTCCACCCCCTTTCTACCAGGACTTTCCCCATTTATTTATAAGTTGGAAATCTAAAGATAAAACACGAGGCCTACATGAAGCCATAACCAACCCAGATTAGATTAGAAAGGTCAGCAGTCTTCCTTTGTCTTCCATTACCAAAGATGGATTGCTTTTTTATTTATGTATTTATTTTTAAAATTTATTTATTTATCTATTTTTTTTGGCTGCGTTCGGTCTTCGTTGCTGTGCGCGGGCTTTCTCTAGCTGCGGCGAGCAGTGGCTACTCTTCGTTGCGGTGTGCGGGCTTCTCGTTGCAGTGGCTTCTCTTGTTGAGGAGCACAGGCTCTAGGCATGTGGGCTTCAGTAGTTGTGGCATGCGGGCTCAGTAGTTGTGGCTCATAGCCTCTAGATCTCAGCCTCAGTAGTTGTGGCGCACGGGCTTAGTTGCCCCGTGGCATGTGGGATCTTCCCGGACCAGGGCTCGAACCCATGTCCCCTGCATTGGCAGGCAGATTCTTAACCACTGCACCACCAGGGAAGTCCCTGGATTGCTTTTAAACAAACCATTTGCTCATCCTACGCTCCATGAGTAAGCAAAAATAATACCCCATTGCATTAGCAAAGCTCAGGAAAACTAAATAAAACTTTCGTTGGATGTTTGCAATGTTGCTTTTAGTTGTACTTTTAGAGGAACATTTTAGTAAGAGCACATTTTGAATCGACTTTTCTTTGTATGCTACACTGATCTTTATGAAAGGTAACTTGCTTGCCTATGTTGCTTTTGAGGAATTTAAGTGGGGGGAGAACACGGTTATTTATTAATTAATTAATTTTTGGCTGTGTTGGGTCTTCGTTTCTGTGCGAGGGCTTTCTCTAGTTGCGGGAAGCGGGGGGCCACTCTTCATCGCGGTGCGCGGGCCTCTCACTATCGCGGCCTCTCTTGTTGCTGAGCACAGGCTGCAGACGCGCAGGCTCAGTAGTTGTGGCTCATGGGTCTAGTTGCTCCGCAGCATGTGGGATCTTCTCAGACCAGGGCTCGAACCAAAACATGGTTACTTAAATACAAGGTTTGATTTGGGACTTCCCTGGTGGTCCAGTGGGTAGAATTCCACACTTCCATTGCAGGGGGGGGCTCGGGTTCGATCCCTGGTTGGGTACTAGATCCCGCATGCGTGCCGCAACTAAGGAGTCCACATGCTGCAAGGAAGATCCTGCGTGCCGCGACTGGGACCCGGCGCAGCCAAAATAAATAAATAAATATTAAAAAAAAACAAATTTAAGGGTTGATTTAATGAATTCTCTTCATTTTGGTCTGTTGAAGTAATTAAACCAATCTGATGAGCCTCCTCCTACCCATCAAGTCATCCCTGCCTCCACCACCATCTCACAGCTTCTGCAACTATCAGGTGAACTAGGAATTCAAATTAGGAAAACATTCCAACAATATTCCTCATGTGATTATCAATTCTGGTTTGGTTTTAAGTGAATATGAATTCTACCTTTTGTCCCTTATCTGGGACCCTTCCTCAGATAAGCTGACTCCTTCACACATCTAGTTACATGCCCTTAATAGGTCATAGTTTTTCTCTACCTGGAACTGGGACATGATCTCTACTGCAAGGAGCCCCATACACCGTAGTGTCACCATGTTCCACAGGTCACTGTCCAAAATGCAAGGTGCTTTAGGTTCTCAATCGAAGCTCTGAAATAAGCCTCTTCAAAACTGCCATCCTTGGGCAAGATTTTTCAAGGAACTTCCCAAGACCAGAGGCAGTATCACCCAGAACTGGGAAGACTGGAAGCTGCTTATCACGGGCCTTCACCCAGACTGCCACTCCCGAGAGGCAAACACAGGGGAGATCGAGGATGCAGCGACGCCGCCCAGGGATGCTCTGCAGGTGGGGCCCTCCCAGAGCTTTTCTGCTGCTACCCCCAGAGTGGGGGGTCCTGGCGGGTGGCGGCCCTTCTAAGTGACTCAGGGCCCCCAGGCCTGGCTTGTAGAAGCTCCCAGGATGCTGACCTCAACTTTGTTCTTTAAAAATAGCTCGGAGGCAGCGGCGCACACGTGAGCCGCCGGGCTTCCCCTCCAAAATCCCGGGGCTCCCGGCGGCTCCTCGTCCTCGGGGTCGCGGAGGGTGAGGGCGGTGTCCCGAGCCCCGGTGACAGGAGGGACCCCGGCCCGCGCGAACGACCAGGGGGAAGAAGGGGGCGCTGGATGGGGTCGGGGGCCCGGACAGGGCGGGCCGGGTTGACCTCAGGGCCCGGGCCAAGGAGGGAAGGCCGCGCTCACCTTCTTCACCGACAGAGAGACATTCTCCAGGATTCGGTCCTTCACCTCCCGCGGCTCCATGGCGCCGCCGCCGCCGCCGCCGCCGCCCCGCCGCCGCCGCTTCCCGCGCCGGGGCCCCGGGGCCGCCAGCAACCGCTGCCGCCGGCCGTACGGGGGCTCCGTCGTGCCGGCCGCGGGGCCCGGCGCCCACCGCCCGGCCCTCGCCTCGCCCGGCCCCTCGCTCCGCCGCGGCCCGGCGGCTCCGGAGCGCGGCCGGCGGGGTAGGAGGCCACGGGCTGTGCGCGGCGGCAGCTGCAGGAACTGATGTCAGGCGGGGCGGCGCCAAGGCCGGCGGTCGGGCTGGGACGCCGGCGCCGCGCCCGCGCCCGCGCCCGTAGAGCCGGGACACCGGAGACGCCGTCGGCCCTCAGACCCAGGTCCCCCGGCCTTTCTTAGAGACCCTGGAGGCCCTCCTCCGGTCCGCTCCGGGCCCCCGGAGGCCCCCTCGGACCCCAGGGATCTGGACACCTCGCCTCCCGGAGACCCCCACGGCCCAGACTCCATCGGTAGCGTCCCCTTCCTTAGCCCCGAGGTTCCCGAGAGCCCTCAATGCTCAGACTCCGTCTCTCAGGCCCCTTGGCTTCTGGCAGCGCAGAGACTCCCTCCCGGAGCTGCCCACAGACCCCGGCCGACTGGTCCCCACCGGCCAGCCTGGCCCTCACCAGCCCAGAGGACCCGGTCACTCCACTCCTCGGTTCCCCACCCTCACCTCCCGGTCCCAAACTTTCAGGCCACTCCGGGTCCTCGGTACCCCTCCCCACCTCCAAAACACACCCTCTTCGCCTCACCTTCATCTTCGGTCCTGATGCCCCTGCCAATTCTCACCCTGATCCCACTTCTAAAGCTGGTCCACATATCCTGAGGGCCCCCCACTGCCTCAGCCCTGAAACCCACCGTAACAATTCCCCTTCTCCCCACACAGCACTCTTCCCAAATTTCACCATGTTTTGCAGCCACTTATACTTAAGGTTCTCAGTCTCCTACCTGGCTCACTTACTCATTTGGTTCCCAAATAAGTATATTCCTGATACATCCATTAGTTCCTCCTTTCTATTCCTTTTTTTTTTGTCAATATATATCATTGTATTTATTTTTTTCCGCTTTTTAAAAGTTGAGATGTAGTCATACAACATATTAGTTTCAGGTGCATGACATGATTCAATATATGTATATATTGTAAAATGATCGTCATCCTTTTTATTCTTAAGATACCCCAATTCTGGGCTTCCCTGGTGGTGTAGTGGTTAAGAATCCACCTGCCAATGCAAAGGACACGGGTTTGAGCCCTGGCCGGGGAAGATCCCACATGCCGCAGAGCAACTAAGCCCGTGCACCACAACTACTGAGCCCACGTGCCACAACTACTGAAGCCCATGTGCCTAGAGCCCGTGCTCAGCAGCAAGAAAAAAACACTGCAGTGAGAAGCCCACGCACTGCAACTACTGAAGCCCACGTGCCTAGAGCCTGTGGTCCGCAATGAAGAGGTGCCCCCGCTCTTCACAACTAGAGAAAGCCCATGCACAGCAACAAAGACCCAATGCAGCCATAAATAAATAAGTAAATAAATAAAATTTATTAAAAAACAAGCTACCCCAATTCTCAGCTATAGCTCCCCAGTTTCTCCTCTCCTCTGCTCAGGCTACCCTTCCCTCAGCCTCCAAAACCCAGTCACCCCAGCACTGATCTGAAACACCGATTGTACACCTTATCCTAGATGGACTCCACCCTATACACACCAGAAAGATACCTCCCCATCCCTCAGTTTCCCAGGAAAGACCCAAGATGGTAGTAGATATTTTTTGTTTTTATGTGACTGGATAAGGAGGGGACAAACGTATGTGTCAGGAAAAGGAAGGAGAAACAGATTGCTGCATTCTATTACCACCCAGGATCAGGATCAAGGACAAGAGTTCTTAGTACCAACGACGATGATAATGATGTGTTGAGTATTGACTATGTGCCATGAACTGAACTAAGTGCTTTCCATACATTTGTCTCATGTATCCTCAAATAACAACTCTTGGGACTTCCCTGGTGGTCCATTGGTTAAGACTCCATGCTCCCAATGCAGGGGCCCTGGGTTCAATCCCTGGTCAGGGAACTAGATCCCACATGCTGCAACTAAGAGCCCACATGCCATAACTAAAGAGCTGGCTCAGTCAAATAGATAAATAAATATTAAAAAAAACACTCAAATAACAATTCTTGTGCCCATGGATAAACTGAGGGGTGAGGGTAATTTGCCTAAAATCATACAGCAAATTGTGGAGCCCAGAAACAATTTGTACCCTTTTCTGAGCCAAGGATCCCTTTACATTTCTTCGTACTATTCTAAGAGGTAACCCTATAGGGACTTGGTCTAACTCTTTAGGGAAAGAAGTAAAATCCCTAAACCCAGGGTATTTTTTTTTTAATTTAATTATTTATTTGGTTGCACCAGGTCTTAGTTGTGGCAGGCGGGCTCCTTAGTTGTGGAATGCATGTGGGATCTAGTTCCCTGACGAGGGATTGAACCCGGGCCCCCTGCACTGGGAGTGCAGAGTCTTATTCACTTTGCCACCAGGGAGGTCCCAGGCGTATTTTCTTAATAATACTGAGTTCAGGGGACTTCCCTAGCGGTCCAGTTGGGTAGCTCCATGCTTCCAATGCAGGGGGCCCGGGTTCAATCCCTGGTCAGGGAACTAGATCCCACACGCATGCCACAACTAAGAGTCCACATGCCGCAACTAAAAGTCCGCATGCCGCAACTAAGAAGCCTGCATGCCACGACTGAGAAGCCCACATGCCACAAATAAGACCTGGCGCAGCCAAAATAAATAATTAAAAAAATAATAATATTACTGAGTTCAGGAAAATAGGAGATAACAGCCTCTGTGGAGCCAGGCAGAGGGCAGAAGGACAGGTGGGGATTGAGGCTGCAGTCACTGGACAGGTAGAGAAAAGGCTGAAGGCAAAGGACACGTTACTTTGAATTCGGAAAGAAATAGCCTGGTGTCCAAAGGTGTTTGTGGCAAGCAGGAGGAAAGCCAGCTTGAATGACCGGTTGGTCTAACAGCTTTGATGCACTCCCTTCCCACTCCACCCAGACAGGGTGCCTACAGGCCCCAACTTATCTGATGCAACTCCAGCTTCTGAGAATCCATTCAACCCAAAGTGGAACAAACTAGCTTTGCAGTTCCTCCCTGCTGTTAATAGCAAGCCATCTTCTGGGCAGCTTCTTCTGCTGGTCACCACCTTCCTATAAATGGCTTGCACACAAGACAGCTTCAACAGGTATTATTATCACTTGTGATTAACAGGTGTGATGCAAGATGGTGGCATTTCTGCCATGTTGTTTCTATCTTCACGCATTGGGGGATGGTCAGATTCAACTTTTTACAACATTCAGGAGGAACTTATGGTCTCACTACCTAGGAAATTCCTAAGGTTTGCATAGGTATGTGAGTGGGTGGGAGAAGTGAGGTATATTTTAGTCTCACAAGACTTCTTGCAGGGAAGGGGGAGGGGGCCCAGTGTGTGTTTTCATGTGCAGATAATTGCCCCAGGCCCAGAGCTCAAATATGGAATCCATCCCCCCCTATCAAAAATAAGAAAAGGTCGGGACTTCCCTGGTGGTGCAGTGGTTAAGAATCCGCCTGCCAATGCAGGGGACACGGGTTTCGAGCCCTGGTCCGGGAAGATCTCACATGCCGTGGAGCAACGAAGCCCGTGTGCCGCAACTACTGAGCCTGCACTCTAGAGCCCGCGAGCCACAACTACTGAGCCTGCGTGCTGCAACTACTGAAGCCCGCGAACCCAGAGCCCGTGCTCTGAAACAAGAGAAGCCACCGCAGTGAGAAGCCCGAGCACCGCAACTAGAGAAAGCCTGCGTGCAGCACCAAAGAACCAACACAGACAAAAATTAAATAAATAAGTAAATAAACAAGAAAAAGAAAGAGAAAAAAACAGAGTGCCCGTCAGTCTGGGTATTGCGAGTCATTAAGTTCAAAACTGAAACCTATTCATTTATTGCACAAGACTCTGCTGGTCATGTGGAAAGTGCGCGAGACTCTGAGGCATCAAGAGCCTCAACTGAGTCACTCTAGGGCCTCGGACAAATCTGTCTTAGTTTCCAAACCAGTGACACAGGAAGAATGATCTTTCTTTTTTTAAAAAAATATTGTCCACACCTAAGGCTCCTACGGCTGAACACCGTCAGATGAAGGAAGAAGTAGGGAAGGCAGGTGAGGTCGTAAAACTACCACAGACCTGGCCCACCAGGTCGCCTCTACTCTTCTTTCCAAAGGTGTGTACTGCCACAGAGAGGAAAAAAATAAGAACAAATTCCGGCAACTTCCTCTTAAAAGATAATTGGAGGACTTCCCTGGTGGCGCGGTGGTTAAGAATCCACCTGCCAATGTAGGGGACACAGGTTCGATCCGTGGTCCGGGAAGATCCCACATGCCGCGGAGCAACTAAGGCCGTGCACCCTAACTACTGAGCTTGTGCTCTAGAGCCCGCGAGCCACAACTACTGAACCCTAGTGCTGCCACTACTGAAGCCCACGTGCCTAGAGCCCGTGCTCTGCAACAGACAGGCCACCACAATGAGAAGCCCGTGCACCGCAATGAAGACTCGCCCCCACTAGCCACAACTAGAAAAAGCCCACACGCAGCAACAAAGACCCAACGCAGCCAAAAAAAAAAAAAAAAAAAGAAAAAAAGGAAAAGATAATTGGAAGTGGAGGATGGTTTAAGAGACTAATTCCTCACCTCTCCCCAACTCAAGGCAAATATATTTATAGTTCCAGAGGAGGGAGTAAATATTTCCTTGGCCGTCAGCCTTGTGAAGCTGCTCTCCATCTGAGAAGGGGAGGGAGGAGGGGCTGATTGTACAAAACAGCGATGGTCCAGGTTCCCACACCTTAACTCCGGCACCTGCAAGTGCCAACAATCTGTAACTCCAGGACTGTGGAAACCAAAACAAGGCAGCTTTAATCTAGGGGATTTTATTTTAAAATGTTGAACATCTGGGAACTCCCTGGTGGGCCAGTGGTTAGGACTCAGTGCTTTCACTGCCATGGGCCTGGCTTTTATCCCTGGTCGGGGAACAAAGATCCCTCAAGACATGAGGCACGGCCAAAAAAAAAAAAATGTTGAACATCCAGTTCCTTCCTCCTTATTGTCCAGCCAGCAAGATGGGTTGGTGAAAATTGGGATATCATTCAACCTCCCTGCTTCAAAGGTTCCAACAGCTTCCTGTCAGAGCATTTGGAATGACATTCAAACTCTTCTCTGGCCTCCGAGGCCAGAGCTGATCTGGTTCAGCCTCTCCGCCTGACTCATCTCCTAATCTGTCCGCTGGTGTGTGCCAGCTCCCACCAACCTTCTGTTTCTTAAACAAGATTGTGTGTTCACATCTGAGGGCCTCTGCTGGGAAAGCTCTTCCCCAGGGCGGCAGAAGCCTCAAGCCGTTCACCAAAATCTGCTCGCTCCACAGTGACAGCACTGTAGCCAGGCAGTGCTAGACTGTATTTCCCAGCCTTCTTTGCAGCAGGCCTGGCTACCTTATCACGTTCTCGCCAATGGCATGTGAACAGACATAAAGTGATGCAC
Organism: Phocoena phocoena; assembly: GCF_963924675.1. Classification (NCBI taxonomy): domain Eukaryota; kingdom Metazoa; phylum Chordata; class Mammalia; order Artiodactyla; family Phocoenidae; genus Phocoena; species Phocoena phocoena. The sequence goes on along the minus strand of NC_089219.1, from coordinate 11,986,968 downwards.
TTCCAGGCTGGACTGTTAAGCCAGTGCAACACCGGTCTTGGACTACATAGCATAGGCAAGATAAAAACTCTGTAATAAATTATTAAAATTTTTGGCCTCTTTGTTCCCTCAACCTAGCCTAACACAGTGCACCCCAAATCCTTACCTGGCAGGAGCCTAGCCAGCCAGGTCTCAGTTTAAACGTTAGCTTCTCAGAAGACCTTTCTCCTTCATTACTCCATATTTAAGTAGCCTCTAATCCCTTACAACACACTGCCCTACTAAATTTTCATTGTAGAATGTATTACTATCTGCATTTTCTTGTCTGTTGTCAGTCTTCAAAGAGACTGCTAGAACATAAGCTTCATGGGAATATGCACCTTTGCTTAGTTCACGCAATGCTGCATTCACAGCACCAACTCAGTGTCCGGCACATCATACTCAGTGTTTATTGAGTAGTAGCTTAATTTTTTTCTTATAAATTTATTTACTTATTGGTTGTGTTGGGTCTTTGTTGCTGCGGCGGGCTTTCTCTAGTCGTGGAGAGTGGGGGCTACTTTGCGGTGCGTGGGCTTCTCATCGCGATGGCTTCTCTTACTGCGGAGTACGGGCTCTAGGCGCACGGGCTTCAGTAGTTGCGGTGTGTGGGCTCAGTACTTGTGGCTCACAGGCTCCAGAGCACAGGCTTAGTAGTTGTGGCACACGGGCTTAGTTGCTCCACCGCATGTAGGATCTTCCTGGACCAGGGCTCGAACCCGTGTCCCCTGCATTGGCAGGCGGATTCTTAACCACTGTGCCACCAGGGAAGTCCTTGATTTAATTTTTAATTCAATAGGGATGCAGAAAAATTTTTAGCAGGGCTTGGAAGTAAAAGCACAGAAAGAGAACTAGAGCCAAATATAAGGCTGCTTCTCTTTACATCTGATTTGGGCCTTTTCTATTCTAGGAAGACAATGGATGAGGAATTACAGCCCAAGTCTGTATAACCGTTAGCAGAGAGGTGCCGTTTGCCCGTGTCCAGATTAGTCTTAGATGTGGGTCCGATAAAAAGTATTAGCTCACATGGAAGCCTGCAAACTTACTAACCTCAGAATGTCATCCACCTTTTAAAAATTTTTTATTAAAAAAAAATTATTTTTTGGCCGCACCACACAGCTTGCGGGATCTGAATTCTCCGACCAGCGACTGAACCCAGGCCCACGGCAGTAGTGCCGAGTCTTAACCACCGGACAGCCAGGGAATTCTTTGTCATCTCTGTCTTTTAAAATCCACGTTAAACTCAAGGTCAACAGTCATCCTGGGCTAGAATCCCTAAACCTGAAAACTGACCTCAGTGACCTGGCTGGGTTTCAGGCAGTTTGTCACTCTACTTACGGGCCTTTGAGATGATAAACTGTGGAAGCATGACACTGTTTACAGACTTATTCCTTCAGTACATATCTGAGGGCCTACTATGCACAAGGCAAAGCTCTAGGCACTGGGAGATAGCAGTGAAAAGGAGACGAATCCCTGCTCTCATGGAGCTTACATTTTAATGGGGGAGAAAGATAATGAGACAGAACTGAAATGCAGAGTATGGTAGGTAGTGTAGGTGTTACGCAGAAGAATGAGGGAAAGTGACAAGATAAAGTAGACGGAGAAGGCCTTACTGAGGTGGTATTTGAGTAAAGACCTAAAGGAAGTGAAAGAAAAACCCATGAAGCTGTTCGGGGGAAAAGAACATTCCAGTCCAAGGAAAGAGCAAATACAAAGGCCCTGAAGAGAGAGAGCATGGCGAACTCGAGGAATATGGAGTTCCAGGTGGCTGAGCGAGTGAGGGGGAGGCAGGCAGGTGAAGGCAGAGAGGTACACAGGGGCCTTGGAGGCATTGTAAGGGCTTTGGCTTTCACCCTGAGTGAGATGGGGGCCCACTGAGGGGTTTTAAGGAGAGGTGTGATCGGATTTAACAGAATCATGCTGGCTGTTGTGCTTAGAACATCATGTAGACAAGGGCAGGAGACTTAATGCGATAACCCAGGTAAGAGGTGATGGTGCCTTGACCACGGTTCTAGAAAGGATCAGATTTCGAATATATTTTGAAGTGGAGCCAGCAGGATTTAGGATGGGTTGACGTAGTCGTGAAAGAAAGGAGTCAGCATTTGAGCGAACAACTGGAAGGGTGAAGTTGCCATTTACTTCTTAGGGAAAGACACAGAGGAGCAGGTTGGGGCAACGAAGTATTTCTGGCTCAGGGAACTTCAGCTTCAGGTATCTGCAGTCGAACAGGGAAAATGTTGGCTTTTAGTAATTGTCTAGGAGGAACCAAGCCACCCTAGCCCTAATTTTTTTTTTTTTTTTTTTTTTTAAGGACAAAAATCCATAGGTAAGGACTGGTACAGTTAGTTGGTTAATCCCACTAGAACACTAATAGTTCTGAACAGGGAAGCAGTATCTGGTGACAGTTCAGCGCTTTTATGTAACATGGCAATATGTTCTGCTTAATTCACATTCTGAAATTTAGAACTATGTTCTTTTTTGAACTCTTTTTTCCCATTTCTCTGTATTTCTATTTTTAAATGTATATCCTACCCTTTTCTTAAATTTTCCTCCTCCAAGCTGTAGATACATAGATTCCTGCCATGAATCCCCCAATGCATTTATTTCCCTGATACTTTTTAAACCTTTTTTTTTTCTTTAAATAAAGATGCAGTGAATTCCCCTTTCTCTGTGCCAAGGACCCGGAATTCTTTCCACCGATAACTAATGTCTCACAATTTCCTACCACTATCAAGTACTAGAAATCTCATTTCAAGTGAACTGATTATCAAAAGATTGAGATCTGAACAATGGCAAAATAATTAGTACTTCTTACCTCCAACTAGAAGTAGGCTTTACTCTCAGCATTCTTTTTATAAAGGCAAGGAAAGATAACAGAACACGGGGGGATTTGTTCAAACTACTCCCTGTATATACAAGCTGATCCATGTACACTGGAAATCCTTTCAAATAAAGGCCCCACAGCACAAACTCATGCACAAAGCAGTAACTCCACACTGGTTAACATCCCAGAGTGTTTCCAACTTACTCACAAACCCCTATGACCACCCCAAAAGTCCCCCATTTTATAGACAGGGAAACTGAGGTACAGAAAGTTTAGGCAAGTTACCCAAAGTCACACAGCTAGCAAGTGGCAAAGCTGGAATTCAAACCCGAGCAGCCTAGCTCTAGAGACTAGTCTGAACCACAATACCCTGTCACCAGTGTTGTTTCTATTGCTGTGCATCCACTTGCTTGTGCAGTCACCAAGTGCAGACATTTCACATCAGCAGATGGCCACGGCCTCCTGCAGTGTTTATCTGGAGGTCACTAATGGCTTGGAGATGCCCACTTCTTCTGGCGTTTAGGTTCATGGCCACAAGTCACAGTGCCTGGGCATAAGTTATTTAAAGGGCAGGGAGACAGAGACAAGGACAAAAGTAACCAACCATCTCAATTTAAAAGAAACCGATCAAACAAGAGTTTATGATAAAAACTTTATTGTCTTAAATATCAAATGTTTTACACATCACTTTTTCTTCAGAAAGTTCCTATTAAAAAAAAAGAAAAAGAAAATAAAGTGTTTTGATTACTTAGGGCTGACTTACATTTCAGTATCTGACAAAAACTCAAACCCAAATTCATCTAGTTCACTCAGCTGCAGACAGGTCCTATGTCTAGCCCCTAAACCAATGGCACAATGCAACCAACTGTGGGATTCCTGAGTTTGGTTCCCTTAAGTTCTCAGAGTTTTCCCAACTCTCAAAACCAAAGCATTATGGGAGTAAAAGAGCTACTGATTGGCAAGCCTATTTTGCCAATCAGCCTAGTTGTTCTTGTAAGATGCAGTAGCCTCAAAGCTTAAAGAAAAATCAGGAAAGCAATAAAAGTACGACTGCCAAGAACAAAGGGGAAAAGGGATTTTTTTCTATTTGCTAAAATTTGCCAAATATGGCTACAAAACTGGTAAACAAACCTTACTTGAGTGCAAAGCCCATTAGCCCAACTTGCCATGGAAATAAAATTTTGAATAAAAATGGGCAAGTCAATGTTCATTGTAAGCGCATAGTAAAAAAAAAAAAGCAAATACGTTGATCTGAGTATATCACCAGAACTATTTCAAAAGGATGATCAGGAGAATAGAGAATGGAAATATCATCATTCAGAGGGAAAGGTCTCAGATGGGAAGCACAAACTCAAAGCTGTGGGGCCTTCAGGGAAAGAAAAGGAAGTCTGGTTAGCATCAGGTAATCTCAGACCAAAGGAATCTAGACACAAACTGATGTGACTGCCTCTGATAGGAAATTATAGAGGTCTACCTTTCTTTAAGTCACTGATGCATCATTCAGAGTTGTACGTAAAACAAACTCATGGTAAACAAAATAATTTCTTATTAGTCATGCATCTTCCCAGGAAAAAAATATACCAGCATGCCCCTTCCCCAAGTCAGCTAATGAAAACCTTCCTATGGTACGTATTCAAAGAAATATAATTCTGTAAAAATTATTCTAATTTTGTATTCCACACCCCCACCCCAAGTCTTCTGTAGTTTGCTTAACTTTTTTTAGGTAAAAGAAATATCCTCTAACTCCTATGTCCTTGCACCATTTTCTCTGTAGCTTTCATTCCCTAAGATTGTGCTCTGAATCTTATCTGCTATATCCTCTCTCACCATTCACAGCCCCCAGAGGGTCTAGATTACCAATCACCGATACATAACAGATAAACCTGTGAGAGTTTTCTAACTGTAAACCTCAGAAGTCACTAGCAGTTAAGGTCCAGAAATTCTACCTGTATCCTTCAGGATTACTACATACACGGTGATGTTTTAAATAATGGGTTAAAGAATGTCCTTTTGATGGAGCTGTCCTGTTGAAGGATTTGGTAGAGCCTTGAATCTTCTTGTAAATAAATTTTGCCCACCATCCAGTCCCCGAACCACTGCTTGCTACATTTTCTGCTCTTGATTCCTATTTTCACATCTTGCACTCAGCTGCTTTAAAACAGCAAATCCCCCAGAATCCTCTGCTAAGTCCTGTTGGCCCAGATGGTTAGTATCCCAGAGCAGCCGTGCTCAGAGGGGGAGTGGGAAGGATGCCGCAGCACACTCCGTATTTCTATCCTGCATGGAAGGAGGTCCTGATGGAAGGAAAAGTTGACTGTCACTGGTGCATATTAGGTCATCTTCCATTTACTTGCACTTGCACTTCTATCCTGCCCAATTCCCCCTCCACCAACAGTATACGTTGATTTCTGAATCCTTGATCTCTTCAAGTGTTTCTACCAAATGTTAGAACATTTTCCGTTGGTTTCTCCGATTCCATTTTTAAAAAATATTTTTTTTAGAGCAGTTTTAGGTTCACAGCATCTAATTCCATTTTGAGCCTGATTTTCCCAGTTTTCTCTGAATTTGAACCAAATCATCCTAATATGACTTTTAAAATAAATGATGCTAATAGGCAAACATAGATCTTGCACTTGAAGCTAAAATTTGTTTCATGTCTCTTTACTAGACTGAAGGCTTCACAAGAGCAGCTTCCAGTCTGTTTTAGTCACTCCTGTATCCCCAGTGCCCCCCAGTACCTGGCACACAGGCACTTAAATGTTTGAATGAATAATGAACTCTTATTCAAAGATTCAAACTGCAGAGCCTTCAAGAGAGTAAACATTCCCTGTAATATAAGACTTTCTTGAACTTTTGCTCTGCCTTCACCACAATACTGACAGTGCAACAAAGAACATAATAAACGCTTAGAAACCATTTTGGGGGGCATACCTGATACAAAAAAGCCGTGTCATAATCCTTCTACCTGGGGAAATCTAACGATTTGGTGCAGGATAATTCTCAACCAACAATAAAGGTGAGCCTTAGGACCACTCCACACATGCCTATCTCCAGGAGAGCCATGTTCACACTTCCCTGCTGTCCCCCTCCTTCCACTTTTATTCCCCACCCAAATTTGATGCCTCTGCTATTTGGAGAAACTAAGGCACAAGAGAAAATCAAGCATATCAAAGGTTCCTCCCCTAAGTTCTTTGATTTACTCAAAGAACTCCTAGTAACATCTACCAAGGGACCACAAAGATAGAGAATTTGAGCCATGATTTTACGTTTCTGGTTCTCAAGGACATGCTTTGACTTTACTTTGTTGTTAACAGGAATTGGCATTTTTAAATCTTTCAAAAAGAAAGCTATTTTTATTTCACAGAACTAAGTTAACATTCATCTTCTCGCAAGGGAACTCTTGAGAACTATGTCTCTTTCTAGTTCAGCCGTGGACTACACTAAGTCACCAAATTCAAAGGAGATATTTGGCTTTTTGGTATCTGTGCTAGAGAATGCATAATCCAGTTAGCTTCTCATATGATATGTTACCACTGATAACTAGTTTGAAATATGCAGCAGTTCAATTATCCTGCTTATACTCTCTGCAGGTGGCAAAGAGATAGGAAAAGGAAATCAGAATGTACTGCAACTCTTCTGGCCAGTTACTTGCAAGGCTGTTTTTTATATACATAAAAACCACCATTAACTGAAGACTACATCTGTAGATATAAAAACTGTTTGCTTTTTAATCTATGTAAAATTAACTGTAGGATATCTATCACACATGTATATATACACATGAACTGATGGTTAAACCAACTAAATTTTTATGGCTTTTACTAGGGAAAGTAAGCTGTGCTAAGGGAAAAACAGGCAGATTCCACCTTAGCTGGTTATCATAGAATCAGTGACACAAAGTCTCATATATCTTTCCATGTAACTCTCTTACTGGAGAAATGCTCTGGGAAAAAAACACAAGGTGTGTGTCTCCCTTCAGTATATATGGAGACAAGGAGCTCTGGAAAGTTCTGTAGGCTGCAAGGCAGGACAGTTTTCATACACACTCACCATCTATGTAGTTCCCTTTGCAACTGGTAATCTTTATATGTTAATGGCTAAAGCCCAAACTGTGGGATGAAGGCTACTGGCTGATGTCTGGATGCCTAAAGAGGTACGAGTGGAAATAATTCTTACCAGCTGCGACGGCAAAATCTATAGCCTAGGTATAGCTATCTGGTTACCAAGCACATTCTTATACACAGGAACCAACTAAAGGGAAACTGCAGAAGTCATATAGGTAAATCTTCTCCTCTCTTTGGTGAATAAACAGATACCACCCTTGGAGGTACGTGCTGACCACAAGGCTATCCATTACCGGTTATGGCAAAGGAGCTATCCAGTAAAGCAGCCCATTACTGGTTATGGCTGGCCATTATCAGTTCTGTTGGCAACCAGAGGAGTTCACAATGATTTTATCCTATCCTTGGAGAAGTTAATCTCTAATTTCTGCACTTTGAATAAAAATTGAAAATGAAGGTTCACTAGTGTCATGTTCCTGAATTCCTTTTGTGTTTTACAACTGCTAAATTTAAAAATGATTTAAAATCTTGACAATGTCAACAACTTTACTTTCATACAAACGATGGACAGGAAGATTTAAAAAATCAAAAGCAGGGCTTCCCTGGTGGCGCAGTGGTTGAGAGTCCGCCTGCCCATGCAGGGGACGCAGGTTCGTGCCCCGGTCCGGGAAGATCCCACATGCTGCGGAGCGGCTGGGCCCATGAGCCATGGCCGCTGAGCCTGCGCGTCCGGAGCCCGTGCTCCACAACGGGAGAGGCCACAGCAGTGAGAGGCCCACATACCGCAAAAAAAAAAAAAAAAAAAAAAAAAAATCAAAAGCAATTATAAGTTGAAAGATAAATGATGAAAAAGGACAAGCATATTTGGCAAGCGGGTTAAGCTCAAAGTATTCCTAATAAGAATACATGTACAACGATAGGCCTATCCAATTTTCTCCTAGAAATAAATATACATATACATACAATAAAAGCTATCATAATGAAACCTTTTCCAGACTGATATTCTATATCCCACCTGGGACTGACTCCCAAATCTCCACACTGTGAAAATTCAGTGGCCAAGCCTCTGAACAGCGGTCAGAGGAACTGCTAGTACAAAAAACCTCCGAGGCCCATCTTCATACAGAAGGCCTTTTTGGAGGAGTCTACTGTCATAGCCTCACCCCACTTTGTGACCCTAAAGATTTATAAGCTTAGAATAAATTCCCAAGCATACCCATAACGCAAATCAGGGGCCCATTGCATTGCTACTAAATTCTGCTTCAATCATAGCACCACTACTTAATTACAGTCACAGCTCTAAGAGTCGGTTGACAGAAATCCTATAAGCAGGTTCCTAGTGCATCTGACATCTTTGGTGTAGGGCAGGCAAAAGGATCTACAGCACATGATTGTCTAAAAGAACACTTTAAAGACAATCTGGCTAACCTGTTCTGAGCGCCCTTCTGAACACAGTAAACTACAACTCTTTCTGTCAACCATTCCCTAACTTCAGAGGGTCATGAGGAATCTATGCAACTTTCCATCATATCACTCAGGCTCCTAACACACATACGAACCTCACAGCTAAAAGAAAGAACATGGAATAGGGTAAAAGAAATGTCTAAGTGCCCCCAAATCAAAAAATTTAAAACTCCTGAGATATGAGCCTCCATTTTGATTGTGCTCAATGACGTGAATTTTGACAGAAAGAATAAGCTTTTAAAGAGAGTAAGACTTTAGACAAAAATCACTTAAAGTTAAAAGTTCACAAATCACCCCTTTGAAGCTTCTGTTTCAAACACATTGCAAATTATAACCTGGAATAGGGAATTATCATTCTCAAAATTCTCTTCAATAAAACCAAGATTTCAGATTCCTGCTAGGTGCTTAAGAGGGTTTATTTTCCACGAAAAAAAGTATCTAAAATCTACCCAGTAGAATTATTGCACAGTGGGGCCCACAGGACAGTGATTTCCAAGGGCTAGTCCTCATATAAAAAAAGGCCACAATAAATACATCTATATACTATGCCCCACTCTAACTTGACATGTGTAAACACAAATATGACGAAACCTTGCTTAAAAAAAGAAACTCCTGAGGAAAGAAAAGGATGGAAAACTCTACCAAGGCCACGTGAGTCAGAAACTCCAATGACTATTTCCACTGCCATGAAAGACACTCACCAAATACACTGACCATTCCAAGCACCAAGATAAACCAGTGACAAGGTTATTTATCACACTTGAATATTGCACTCAGATCACAGCTCAAACTAAGCTTTAGAAGAACTTCCTAGAAGAAGATGAGTTTGGAAAGGACGTAAACTGCTGGCAACCAACCCACTAGCGGAACATAAGCTCATCATTAGTCATTAAGGGTTGAGCTGTGATCAGTGAGATGCTACCAAACCCAGTCACTAGTTAACTCCAGTGTTCAGGCCGTTATTTTTCACTCACAGTTCCTGAAACATCACCATGACATTTGCAAATGGAATTACAGTTTTTTCTTTCTTTTTTTTTAATCCGGGTAGCACCATGGTTCGCGCTAATGTTAATTCCCTCACAGTATCCCACCCCAGGTATCTGGCAATCCATGCAGCAGCCTGTGATGTACAAAGCAGCCCAAGTTTTAAACCCTCCCAACTCATCCCATTAAAATGTCAAGTCCTAACCACACGAATAGAAACATACCACTCTAGGAGATATTCTTCAATTTCCTGTGACAACTGATGAGTCATAATACATAAAGCACTGAGTATGATTCCAAACACCAAACCATGTGATCAAGTTTGTAAACCAAAAATTGAGTCAACAAGCCACACCTTGCCTACAGCACAGACACAGCCAAATTATGAAGTTGATCTGTTTTTAGCTGCATGGGTGGTGGGATTTCTCACGGCTTCTGCTTTTTAGAGCATTCACTCTCATTCTAAAATGGTACGCTATACACAAAACCACCAATTTCATTCCAGAATACATCATCTTAATGTTAATAAAAAGCTCCTGTATGCACAGACTGCCAATACATTTAAAAAGGCCCAAATTTCAACAAATAGAATAGACAAATTCATCAGACAAGAGATCATAAATTACTTTGGCCGAAAAAAATCTTTAAAAAAACTCTGGCTCAACATTCTGCTTGCAGGTTTCTACATATACTGTATATGTGGTGAGTGTGTATGTGTAGATATATAGCTTTCTGTAAGGGAATGGAGTATGGTCTAGCCCACTTTTCCATGGTTATGTAGGAACTACAATGTTCTTTGCTAGCAAAACAAGAAGTGCAAGGTCTGCATTTCCACCAACTCGATGCAAAGCCCCAAGAGCTTCCTGCAAAGTAAAGCCGGCACGGAGAATCCGGTCAATGTCCGCAGCAGGAAAAATTAATGGTGCAAGAAAGGAGGGACTTGATGATGGCTGGCTGGTAGGTGGTACAAATTCTAGAAGTGGCCCTGCAGCTTCAGAACAGACATTTTCTCTAGTCTCAGGCCTGTCTGTCACTGGATTCTGTGTGCCCTGGCCCAAATCTTTAACCAATATGAAACTGGATGACAAGGACTCAGTGTGCTCAGAAGTCTGATTGAGTGCATCCTCCTCACCTGCTAAAAGTCTGGGTGAAATTTCTGCACCAAAGGTGCAATGTAGTTGACTGGACGTTTCAGCTGAGGCTACAGTGACAGAACTGCTCTCATTTACTGACTCCTTAGACTTGGGGACACCTTCCCTATCAGTTAATACGCCATCACCTGGACCCCTGAAGTTAATATTTTCTTCATCTTCTACTCCAGCGTCAGTTGAAGTGTATGTTAATTCTTCTGTCTTCATTGTTACAGATGTGGCCTGATGAAAGGAGACCTGTGAACAGTGTTCACTCTGGGTAGCTGTAAGATGCTCATTTTGGGTCCATCTCTCAGAAAGGTCCTTAATACCTGTTTGGCCCTCAGTTACTGTCTCTGATCGACAGATAACTTCTTCCGATGTGTTTTCTGAAGCTGGTTTACTACTAATGACCAAAAGTTCATGAAGTTCCTTCAAGGCTGCCGTTACAGATGAGCAAGATTCCTCTGTGGACTCTGTGGATGGCTGACAACTGCCACAGAGGCTAACTAAAGAGGAGGGGCAACTCCCGTATTCTTTACTTGTTCCAGACATTTCAACATTACTTTCTGGAAGCTGTAAATCCTGAGCGGAAATGGAATTACTCAAAATTTCAGAGGAAGGGTTACATTTTGATGTTTCTACTTCCATCAAGGGATTATCTAAGGTGAGATCAGATGCACCGATGTTCTTGACACTGGTATTCTGACCACCTGCTGAATTAAGCACAGCAGCTAGGGACTGTTCAACTACATCTACTTCCATAAGTGTTTCTGAACTTGAGCAGCCGAAGCACCCTGAAGGTAGAATATTTTTCTCTGTACCCGAGAGGTCCACAGTCTGCTCTAGCCTGTCTCCTTCCATTGTAGCTTCCGAACCAATACTTCTTTGTCGATCCTGTTGCCTTTCTCCAAGAAGTCCAAGGTCCCCTGTGTTACAGAGGCGCGCTCGGTCACGGGGAGCATCCTGCCATATAACCTCATGCTGTCCAGTCCTCGGTTCTCCATGCTGCTGAAGGCCACTCGCTTGACTCAGGTCCTGATGTCCTGGATGCCAACCCTTTTCATCCTTAAGCCTCTGTGGTTCCTCCATCCCAGTGACAGATACACTAACTTCCTGTCTGGCGTGGAGATGAGATGTGAGGCCCTGGGTGCTTCTTTCAGCAGATTTCTCTAGATGACCTGCACCAATGGCTTCTTCGAGTGAATTCTGCAAAGGCATGGCTGGCCTCTGGTCTGCTGAAGAAGCACAAGCAGAAAGATCCTGTAGAGGAAGATGTTCTTTCTTTTCACAGGTTACCTGGAATTCAGCTGAAGCCTTCGAAGCCTTCAGAGCTTTAGGTTCAATGCTGTCTGGGTCGCTGGGCTCAACAGGGCAGACTGAAGCAGAGACAGAGTGAGCAAGACGTGAAGGATTACCAATCTCAGGACTCTGTCCTGAAGGATGGGCTTGATGGTTAAATCCATCTGAAGTTGGTAATGATGACATTCCCAGTGAGGTAGTTTCTTTACCGCTTTTCTCTACATAGAACAACAGTCAAAGGAAGAAAGATTAATTAGCAGGTTACAAAGTCCACTAAATTATCAGAGAACACAAATCTAAACAGGACAGAACAAAATCAGGTCCTTAAACTGGGGTTTGTCTTATATTTATAGCCTGTATACAAGAACCACTCTCATCGTGGTGGACAATTTAACATCATAGCATCAGGATAAGAGGTAGGCATGTTCTTAACAAAATACGTGTACTGTAATTCAATATTTTTATTTAAGTACCACATAAGGGCTGAGTTAGTGCTCAAGACTGAAGGACATTTATGTATCTTTATTCTCAGTGGGTTCAGAACTCTAGAACAGCTTCTCCAAGTGTGTTTTCTCTATCACTTGCCCTAAAATCACCTGGGATGTTTCCTAAGCACGCAGATTCTGGATACCATCCGTGGGATAAACCCAGGAATTTGTATGTTCAGTGAGTTCCTCAGGTGATTCTCAAAAGCACAATACAGTCTTGAGGATTTCAGTACTAGAATGATTCTCGTGCCAATTCTCTTTCAGAGTGTCAGATGTGAACACTGAGAAGTCTAAACCAGGTATATCTGAGACAGAGCAGGAATTATAAAGAGAAATAAGAATGCGACCACTGCTCAGGGACCTTCAGAAGACAGAGAAGCAAACATTCTATTTATTTCTATCCAAACATTCCAAAAACTATATGAGCTTGACTCAGAACAAAAAAAAGCGCTAAAGATCAAACAGATTAAATCCCAATTATTATCTTACCAAATAATGCAACTTTAAAAAGGATTACCAGTTACTTTATCACAGCAACAACTAAGTGAGAATATTTAAGTACTTTAAGGGCAGGGAAATGTGGGCAGGGGAGGGCAGTGGAGGGATATAGTTCATAAATTTTCCAATAAGCATTAACAATTGAGATCCACTGCAACTTACTGACCATTCATAAAAAATGGAAGGATTAAATAGCACACCTCAAAGTAAACATCAAGATGCCATTAAACATCAGTTCCAACTCTCCTTTTGCCACTAATCCAATTAAAAATTGACCTCTATGCAATTATTACAAGATCTTTAATTAAAAGTCAAAGGCTGGTAACAAAAATGACATCACAATACAAACTATTAGGACAGATGCAACTCAAATGCTTCATGTTGACTGTACCTTAAGAAGTCATGAAGCAATGCAGTTATGAGTCAAAAGGCTCTAAATCATTCTAATCCAACACAGGTTAACAGCTTGAAAAGATAAAGCACTATGTCAGGAAGTTACTGACTTCTTGTGAAATAATCTTATAGTTTAGGGATAAACAGGATAACAGCATATATCTCAGTGCAAACTATTTTCATTAGAGTCTAGAAACACAGTTTTCAGTTTTATTTATCAATCTCTAAGGCTGACTCTGAAAGAGGTTCAATTTTGAGTTAATGAGAACACAAAGATGCACTGTAGTCATATATCCATGTTATTAGCAGCACAGAGGTGGGCAAAGGTAATGGCCTTCTGGCAACGGTATGTCAGTTATAACAGCTGGGGGAGGTGAAGGTGAACAGGACCTCAAAGTACTCCGTACTCACTATGAAAGCAGCATATAGTCCTCCTGTAGCTGAGATGGTCAGTTTCACTGGCCTAAGTCCTAAATGTAGGGGAGGACTGGGTCAGTACTATAGGACAGGAGAAGAGGATGAGGTCAACGGACATTAATAATTAAAGATGGCTGCTTTTAACCCATCCTTACAAGGAAAATGAAAGAAAGAAGCAATTAAATGCTATATATCTAATTACAACCAGCCTGCAAACCCCTATAAAGTCCTAGGTTGGTAGAGTCTAAAAAGACCACTTTTCCTTCTTTTAACAGACCAGTCAGTGCACTCAGGCTGACGTTTATCATATCTGCATACAGGGAGACGGAAGCAGAGAGCCTCCTGTGGAAAACTGTCTGGCTAGGGAGAGAGGGAAAAGCAAAGTTTCAGCTCTTGTTGGAAGATTAAACTTCAGCCCTGTCTATGTTATTGACTCTGTGACACTGGCCAAGTCACCTGGCCTGTTTCCATTTCTTCTTCAACAGAATGAAAATTTCAGCCCCTCTATAATGCTGGTAGTTGTGTGCAGTAATGTGAAAAATACACTTTCAGTTTTTCAGAAGAAAGGGACTTACAAAATCCCTAATAACACAGTCATCTCCACCAACAAAGTGCTGTGATGCTAATATTCTTGATTTGATATTCACAGTGGTCATTTGTTTTCGCTGGGATTTTTCCCCCTCGAACTGTTCTAATGACGGATAGAATTTTAAATAGGAAACCATGCTTAGATATGTATGTATGCCAACATACAAATACACATACAGGCTAGTTGTAACCAGATTAAACAAGGTGAAATGGTGAATGACAGAAGCTAAATTCTAGAACTGCTGAGGATACGAAGTCTTTCAGACCACAGACGATGACTGGGTGGAAGGCTTAACGTGGTGTCTATAAATACCTGGTCTGGGGCCCACTCCAGCTGCAGTACACACACACTACATGCATCATGGCTTCTGACGCTCTGTTTGAATTAGGAAACAGACAAGCAAACCTTGGGTTAACAATGCAAACCACACAGCATGCAGGGTTATAGTCTCCACTCCTTTGCCATCTTTAAGATCAGGAACTGGTAGAGTCAAAGTGGGGGAACGTTCCTGTAGTTTGGACATCAAAAATATTTGCTGGTTGCTTTAATTCTCTCACAATACATAAAGCAATGTGTCAACTTCAACAGATTTTCAACAGAACTTGGAAAGAAATTAACTTTACACACCTACACAGAGAATTCATGGGCAAACATGTGAAATAGGTGAAAAAAAAGTAGATCCATAGACAGAATTACATGATATGGAAATCTTATGGAGTAAAGGTGAGCAAACACATATTATAGAAACTTTCAAAGTTTCTTTTTCAGTTGAGATTTATTTTTAGAAGAAAAACAAACCAAACCTGATTACTTATCCTGGCTTACCTTATTTTTTAAAATATTCTGAATTATTACTTTTTTGAATTATTTTTTAATCAATAGAAAAGATAAAGATATTCTGCTATAGAGTATCCACCAAAGAGACAGTTTTTAGCAAAAATATGTTCACCTACTATGTCTAGGGGTAGGTGATTTTTATAATAGTGGGAAGCTGATGTTCCAAACAAACAGAATCTGATGTTGAAGAATTACCTTACTAAACATTACAAAAATTAGCGCAAGCCATACATACACTGTCAGTAACAAAAGGTCACATGGGTAAAGAGCCACTTCCTTTTAATCCTTTAAAACTGGTACACCTCCTTCACTATGGCTGGAAACATCTGTGGTTTCTATTTTAATCTCTTCAACTTTTTATTAAAAGAAAGTAATTACTCAAAGAGGGTAACTGTCAGTAGGTTATAAAGCACTGCTACCATCAGCTAGTGTTTCTCAAGTGAAAGCACCAAAACTGTGGGGGGAACAACAGAGGTTTTACAAAATGATAACATACCCTCATTTTATTAATGTATAGTATTATGACTAAGCTGACAAGTTACTAAACAAAACAAAACAAAACAAAAAGTAAAACCTTCTAAGTAGATATGTCAAACTCATTCAAGTTTGCCTTGCGGGTAAGGTTAAAACTATTAATTTAGTCTTTCTCTGTCTGGTTGTTCAAAATTCTCCCCTTCCTACCAAATACTTAAATCACAACCCAAACTGTACTTCATATGTAAAACTGAGCCAAAAGGTGGTGGTGGCGCAGATTCTGAACACAGCCAGCTTGGAAACTCCATCTGCTACTCACACTCATTCTAAAGCATCTCAAGGCTAGACCGCCGGGTGTTCTCTGGTGATACACACTGGCGAGATCTGGCTGCTTACTGTTAAAGCTCTTATCTTTTTTGTCCTTGGGAGAAAGCTATTCCCTGAACTTGTAGCTCTAATACATTTTACTATATCAGCAAATGCAACGTGTGATATTAGTCACTAATGAAGAATTACAGCTCAAGACTTGAAAATAACTCAAACTTAAAAGTTAATTCTCTTTAGCTTCCAGAAAATAGATCCCAGAGTCACTGTTCTATAACAGATGGGGAAAATTTATCCACAGAAGTGGGATTTCAGCATAACTGTGTCCCTCCATTTTACCCAGAAAACTTGGTTTGACCTTTAGAATTAAAGAAGCTACAACAACTGAGACCTGGGAAGAAAAAGTATTACGTAGCTCGTGTCGGTGGCAGCACGTTCAGGCGATACCAAAAAGCTCAGTGCTGCTTAGTCACAGACACAATGGCATCCTCCAAAATAAATGGGCCTAGGAAAAGAAGAAGAACATTTCCAGGAAATGTGGAACTCAAAAGGAAGTTTCTGCTTACTGTTATAATTTTCTTCAAGAAAAAAAAAAAAAAAGACAAGATTCTTTAGGAATCCCACCAAAATGTGCCTACGCAAAGAACCCCCACTCTATCTTGCGCACAGCAATGGACTGCTATTTCTGGATCTACTGAAACACGGGAGGTTTTCTGTACTGTATTTAGAGATGGGAAGAGGCAGTAAGAAGACAAGGAACATACCTACGACAGGACGTAAGACTGATTACGACTGGAAAGGTCCCTATTCCCCTCTGAAGCTCCAGCTTCCCTGGCTCACCCACCAATAACGAGTATTATTTAAGAGCCTGGCCACTCCAAATACCTGCATCCTCTACAGATTTTTGAAGGGCTTCTGCTAATTCTTGGTCTGCAATCTCCTCTGGCCGTACTTCCTCTCGCCCGGCCCCATATGCCAACCGGGCACACTCTGGTAACTCCCCCTCAGGAAGGAAGGTGGTCTTTGAGCCTGTGGTGCCGATCACGAGTACATTTTTCTTGAGGTCAATGGAACACTTAGAAAAAGAAACCAAACACTGATGATAGCAGATAGAACACGATGCAGGAAAGTTATGATCCTGAATTTAAAACTCCATTCACAAAGAGCAACACTGACAGAGATGGCTCAAAAACCAATTTTATCTGAAGTATTTAAACTTTAAGCTATGTAACATCGTTAGTTTAGAATCTATATCTATATATATATTTAAAATATCTATTCAATTTATTTATTTGCTTTTGGCTGCGTTGGGTCTTCGTTGCTGCGCACTGACTTTCTCTAGTTGCGGCAAGCAGGGGCTACTCTTCGCTGTGGTGCGTGGGCTTCTCGTTGCAGTGGCTTCTCTTGTTGCGGAGCACGGGCTCCAGTAGTTGTCGCACGTGCGCTCAGTAGTTGTGGTGCGAGGGCTCTAGAGAGCAGGCTCAGTAGCTGTGGCGCATGGGCTCTAGAGAGCAGGCTCAGTAGCTGTGGCGCATGGGCTTAGTTACTGCACGGCATGTGGGATCTTCCCAGATCAGGGCTCAAACCCGTGTCCCCTGAATTGGCAGGCGGATTCTTAACCACTGTGCCACCAGGGAAGCCCTAGAATCTTTTTTAATATTTAAATTGTACAGCAGAATTATCTTTATGGGATACGGTTTACACTTCTTTGTCAAACACAGCAATTGTTCATGTCTGAATTCAAATGTGATACATATTCATTGTACAAAATTTGGAAAACTGCACGCCATAATCAGCAGCCACACCTTTTAGAAACATATCAGTGACTTTTTAAAAACTAAAACTGAGACATATCATTTATATAGTCTACATTTTTGCTTCTTGCTTAGTGTATAAAGTACAGCTTATATTTAAAGTCTATGCCAATGGTCTCAAAAGTGATATATGGACAAGACGAGCTCTACAAAAGTATTATGTATTTCATACTTATGCTATCCTCTTTTTCAGTATATATATATATATATATATATATATTTATTTACTTATTTATATTTATTTTTTATTTTTTTGCGGTACGCGGGCCTCTCACTGTTGCAGCCTCTCCCGTTGCAGAGCACAGGCTCCGGACGCGCAGGCTCAGCGGCCATGGCTCACGGGCCCAGCCACTCTGCGGCATGTGGGATCTTCCCGGACCGGGGCACAAATCCGCGTCCCCTGCATCAGCAGGCGGACTCTCAACCACTGCGCCACCAGGGAAGCCCATCAGTATATTTTTATTATTACTTAATATAGGACAGTCACACACATATATTGTGAATCCGTAAAGCTGGAGACTGCTAGTCTATACCGTGACTTAAAAATAGCGATAAATAAATAAATACATAGGGAAAGATTAGCAACAAGTTAATAAATCAAGTTTCATTTATATGTGCATTCGCTCATTCCTTCTACTTAAAACTATGCACCTTGATTTGAATATCAATATATTTCAATGGGAATTTAACACTAAACATTTAAGAAAGAGTAGGCAGCACACATACTACAACTGGGACGACGCAGAGATTAGCATGGCCCCTGCGCAAGGATGAAACGCAAATTCGTGAAGTGTTCCATATTTTTATATTACTCAGCCATAAAAAAGAACGCAATGCTGCCATTTTCAGTGATGTGGATGGACCTAGGGATTGTCATTGTCATACTGAGTGAAGTGTAAGTCAGACAGAGAAAAACAAATGTATGATACTGCGTATATGTGGAATCTAAAAAAAATGGTACAAATGAACCTATTTATAAACAGAAACTGAGTCACAGATGTAGAAAACAAACTCATGGTTTCCAAGGGGAAAAGGGTGGGAGGGATAAATTGGGAGATTGGGATCGACATATACACACTACTATATATATATCGATAAGATAGATAACTAATAAGAACCTACTGTATAGCACAGGGATTTCTATTCAATACTCTGTAATGACCTATATGGGAAGAGAATCTAAAAAAGAGTAGACAGCTGAAACTAACACAACATTGTAAATCAACTATACTCCAATTTAAAAAAGAAAAAAAAGAATATTAGTGACATAAAAATGTTGACTAGATATGAAACCTTGTTGGGAAAATTTTTACTACCCAAGAGCACAATTGCTTCTTCAATGAGTGAATTTTATCTTTAAACAAATTATTAGGCTTCGGAATGGAAATATAAAAATCACTGCAGATGAAAATATTTATAAATCATTCTCCCTGTACTAAATAAACATTTCCATTCCCAACATCTTATGTACACCTTTTTCCTTAATCTCGAAGCTCTTCTCCCCAAGTATTGTCTGACCAGCTACTAAGGATTTACTAAACTTAGGCTCGCAGTAAAATCACCATTGTGTATTATGTACATCTCCCTACAAACCCATCAAAAAATTACTTGAGGCACTTCCCTGGTGGTCCAGTGGTTAAGACTCTGCACTCCCAATGCAGGGGGCCTGGGTTCAAGCCCTGATTTGGGAACCAGATCCCACATGCCACAATCAAAAGATCCCGCACTTGGCAGCGAAGATCCCGCATGCCACAGCTAAGACCCAGAGCAGCCAAATAAATAAATATTTTTAAAAAAATGTTTTAAAGAAATGACTTGAGTTCTAATCAGAAACTAAAAATTACACAAGGGAACCAAATTGTCCAGTATAGTCTCAAAACAGATGGCAAGATTCAACAGATTCAGAAAGATTTCACAAAAAGGTTCTATTTCTACTGATACAGAATTTCAAACCTTGTATGACAACACCACCAATTAAGGACCTTTCCAGGTTTGAAGTCATGCTTCTTAATTTTCCAGTATATACAACCATGATGGAATAACCATTTAACACACAAAAAGCCAACGCAAAAAGAAAGTGAAGCTCTTAATTACCTGATGCCGTTTCAGCATGTCCAGTCCCAAAAGCATGTCCATGGGCTGTTCCTCAAGTATAGAGAAGGAACACGCCAGGAAATCTCCTTCAATTTGAACCTGAGCTAAAGCACATGAAGAAAGGAAGAGGTTACTGATTTTTCCAGTGAAGGTCTGGAAATGTATCTATCATTCTGTGTCTTTCTTCCTGCAATCAGTCAAAGTCAAGCCAAAGCATGCAAACAAGTGAGTTAAGGATGAAAATCCAGTAAGACCAATAATCAGGTTAAAAGCCAATGAAGGCACCAGCTCCTAAAGTGGACTGGGTAGAACTACTGCCCACAAGACCTGGCTTGATATATGATACACGCTCAGCTAGTGAGGAAAGCTGGCATTAAGAATTAAAAAAAAGAAAAAAAGAAAAAAAAAAACCAAGACCAATTCCTCCAATATTAACCACCTGTTTCCTGTACACTTACAAAAGGCTTTCTAAAAGGAAAATAAAATCAGTACACTTTAAACCTTTTAAATTAAGCTCCAAGAAGTAAACTGTTTATTACTGCCTGTTATAACCAAGTTTCTTTGCTTGAAGTCTCCTGCCTTGCCTCTTTCCTCACTTACTCCTCTTATTTCATATGTAAGACGTTTTTTTTAAAAAAATGACTTTGTCATTAACTATGTCTTACGAGCAGAAAAGTATATGAAATATATGTATATATATATATACTGTATATATATAGTATAAAGCATAATAAAACAAATACCCATGCATCTATTTCCCAGGTTAAGAAACAGAAAACTAAGAAGTTTCCTGTATGTCCTACTGATCATAGTTTATTCTTTGCCTCCTCCAACCCTCCCAACTATCTTGGTTTTTATGTTAATCATTCCCATCTTTTCTTACCATTTTTCTATGATTTCTAAGCAACATTCTGGTTAGTTTTGTGGTTTTGAACTATGACTTGCTTCTTCTACCCAAAAGATACTTTGAGATATTTTATTCCTGTGGGTGCACGTGACTATAATTCTTTCATTTATACCACCCCTAAGAGTGAGTACTGTAATGTTTAAGACACCACCACTGATTTATTTATCCATTCTGCTGCTACGGGACATTTGGGTTGCTTCCAGTTTCTGCCGTTGTAAGCAATGCTAACGTGAGCATTCTTGCACTTGTCTCCTGGTGTGCCACGAGTGTCTCTAAGGTATACTCTAAAAACATACAGGGCGCTAGGGGATATTAGCTCAGCTCTACTCGATGCTGAATTACTTTCCAAAATGTTTCCAGGGGTTTTTGGGAAGTTCCCATTGTTCCACATTCTCCCAACACTCAATATTATTAGATTTAAAATCTGGCAAGTAATTCTCTATTTCCCTGATTAATGAGATAAAGCAATTTTTCACACTTATTAACCATTTGAGTTTCCTCTTAAAGTGCTTGTTCAAATGTTTCTGCCATTTTTTATATACCAGTTTTTCTTACTGAGTTGGAGGATACACAAACATACAGAATACATATATATTCTAAATATGAATCCTTTATTAGTTATACATGTTACTAAGTTCTTTCCTAGTTTGTGTTTGTTCACTTTCTTTAAGATGTGCTTGATGAAAAGTTCTTAATCTCGATCGGCTGTATTTATCAAATAATTTCCTTCATATCTTTTAAAGAACCTCTTCCTTACACAAGACATTCTCCTATATTTTCTTCTAAAAGCCTGACTTTGCCTTGCACATTCAGGCCTTTAATCAACCTTGAATTGACTTTTGTGTGTGATGTGAGACAGGGTCCCACTTCCAATTCATTTTTTCCCCATGGATACCCAATCGTCCTAGCACATTTCCTAAAACTTTCCCACTGCTCCATAAGACTTCCCCTCTCATTTATCAAGGTTCATGTTAAGCATGGGTCTGTTTCTGTTCTAGTCCTTTGGTCTTGGTATTATCTAGATGGGGAAGTTATTCCAGAGTATCTTGACTACTCCTGCCATAAAGGGCCTACATAAAATTTAAAATTAACACATCAAGTCTCACGAACAAAACAAAACAAAACAATTCATTGGGGTTTTAAATGTATTACAACGACTCTGTTGACGAATGTGGGAGAACTACCACCTCCAACATATTGAAACTTCCTATCCATGGTGTAGCTCTCCTTTACTTAGACTATCCTTACTGTTATAAGGTTTTCTTGATACCTATCATAGCCAAAGTTGCAAAATGGTACAACTTGTGCAACCAAAAGAAGGACACAAGGGACTGGTATTTTTTGTCTCCTATTATCTTCTCACTAAAAACCATGAGAAATCTAAGAACTCAGACTCTGAAGCAACTGGTTTGTGGTTTTCTTACCCAATTTCAGTCCTATTGTGTGTAAGAAAGTACATAAGAGGTAAGGTATTTAAACTATCCTTATTCTATAGAAAATCAATAATAGAAAACACGGAGACTTCTAATAATAGACAAATGTATTAAACCAGGAAAAATGAAACAGATATGAAGAGGAAAACAGGTAGAAAAACTACCACTTGCAACGAAAGAAAAGTCATTTACAGTAAAAAAAAAACAAACCACTTTTTTATCTGCAAATTAAAGGGATAAAACTAAAAATACTTGATTGTATAAGGAAATTAACATGAATGTTCAATCAGTGCTGGAGAAGCTAGATTGGTACCAGTTAACAATATCAAGAGCCTTAAAGGGTATTCATAATCTTGGATTTAGTAGGTTCACTTATGGGAATTTTAACTAAGGGGAAAAAAAATCAGTTTGCACAAAAATGCACTTCCATGTTACAATGACAAAATATTAGGGGAAAAATATATCCCAAAGGTTGACCATTAAACCCATACAACAGAATGCGATGCATTTACTTAAGTGATGCTTATAAAATTTTTAATGGCATTTGGAAAATGCTCTTACATTTTCTTAAAGCAAAGTATAAAAATTCTATATAGTATTATATGATCACCTTTTACAAGAAAACAATGCCAGAAAGAGATATGTCCAAATGCTACTACTGATTGATTCTCACCTAAAAGAATTAATTTTGCTTCTTTTCACATTTCTATACTTTCAAATTCTCTACAATGAGCAACTAATTAAATAGATAATGAAAGAAAAAAACAAAGAGAAGAACAATTCTGATTAAAGATGAAGGACTGAACACATGTATTTAACTTAATTTACTCCTAAAAAAAACCACAATAAAAAGTTGTTTTTCTTTTTAAATGTACAGATTACTAAGGCCAAAAATAATGGAAGAGATAACTGAAACACAATTTTGGAACTAGAAAGCAGATGACACTAAGGAACAATAAGCAGCAACCCTTTTTATCCCAAGAGGCTGATGAGTTGGTTGAAACAAGTACCTCTGCAAACGGGGGTGGAGGGAGCCCAAAGCAGGAGTAGTGGTGAAGGGCTATGGAGGCACAACTGCACCTCGGGGCTCCTTCTCCCGCACTCTGCTCAGCCAGATGACCACCGCCTCACCCCGACAGTAGACTAGAGGCTTGTTTTCTCAAGAGGGTGAAACAGAGGCTCTAGTAAGAGAGGTGGGCATGAAGGAAGACAGAGATACAACAACAAGCACCAAACTGAAAACTAGAGGGGTTAAGTGGAAGCTTACTGAGACTCTAGCCTTTTTCTCCGTCCCAACTTCCAGATCACCCACAATCAGCATGGCTACCCACCCAACTAACCTTCCAAATAGCCTTCTGGTGTCCCACTCTTCAAATATGAGCAGACACCAAGGATCACCAGACACTTGAGAAAAACCATCTAACATGAAAGAAAACTACCAAACAGAAAAGAAAGTTTAGAAGACAAAGTTGAGGAAATCTCGTTAAAAACCTCCCAAAACACAATGCAAGAAAGAGAAAGAAAATAAACTAGAGGACAAGTCCATGACAGAAGATTATCCTACCTGACTAACAGACATCGCAGAGGGGAGGAAATCATTATCAGAACCATTTTTTCAGACTGAAAGGTATCTAGCCCAGTAGACGAAAAGTGATCTACTACACCCACGTACATCATTGTGAAATTTTAAAACACTGAGGTCAAAGAGAAGAACTATAAGCTTCAGAAAGGGAAAAGAAATCGGACACATAGAAGATCAAGAGTCAGAATAGCGGCCAGCTTCTCCAAAGCCACACTGACAAAAATCATGACGGAAAGTGATTTCCAACATACTCAGACGGGTAGAATGTTGGAAAAAAAGATGTGTTCTGATATTTAAGGACTCAATTCACTCCTGTGCACTCCTTCTCAGAAAGTTACTGGAAGATATACTCTAATAAACCAAGGAGTGCAAAAAAAAAGAAAAAAGTATGGGATCCATATCACCCAACGTAAGACGGAAGTGAAAGGCACCCTTCAGGACCCAGATTCCAAAACAGCAGCTATGAAGCAGCCTTGAACCACCAGTCCCGGCTAGAAGCAGCATCTTCCATAGGATGACATGTATAAGGGAGATTTACACACTAGGTACGTGTTTAGGGATGAGTAACAACCAAAAAAACCGAATGACACACACATACAAAAGACAAAAATTCCGACAAAAAATACTAGACATGAAAGGAAAAATAATCTTTTTCAATTAGATGGCTCAGCTCTCAACAGTATTTACATAGTCCTGTCAGTAAACAGCACTATAAACGTGTTACTTAGAAATATGGAGGTAGGCACCGAAAGAAATCAGCTATAATAGTGGAAAAGGGGTTATCTCTAAAGAGCAGGAAACAGAAGTACATAGGGGACTGGTGTTTTTCTGTAACCAGCTAAACGATGTTACATTATAACTCTGATAGACTATAAGATTTTAAATTGCTAGGGACTGGGCATGCTGGATCAGATGTCCCTATCCAAAAGGAATTTTTAAAGTCCACTACCCTACAAAGACTCCCAGTGCCCTGCACTCACCTAGATGTACCCTTCCAATAATCTTCTGGGTGCCCACTCCTTTGGCGATCCCTGCCCACCGACGGTCCACCAGCCTCATTATATTACACCTTTCTGCACAAGCTTGGCTCATAATGGTCATCTGGGCACCTGGAGGTGGAGGGAAACATCAGATAACACAGACACAATCCACACGTGTGGGAAGCTAAAAAAATGCAGCACTAAGAACAGGGCAGAAAGCAAGTATACTCCCAAGCTTCTGTCTGTGTACGATTATTCCTACCTAGCGGGCTTCCTGCTACACTTAGTTCAACTTTCAGTTTTACACTGCAATCTGAAACACAGTGTAGAAACTTCACATCGAGGGAAATAACATTATTTAAATGTAATAATTAAATGATATTTTAAAACTTTAAACACAGAAAGCAAAACTACGTGGAAAGGATCTCCAAAAAGTCAAACTCTGTCTACAGATGGAAACACTCGAGTAAGCACTACTGCACCCTCAGATCAGTTTCCACTGAGTATCTCTAAACATCTACCAAGTTATTTTTATTTCAAACTCTGGGACACTCTAATTTACCAGTTAAAAAATACATCATGCAGTCTTTCAAAAAACTATAACTGAACTCTCCATTCTCTGCTCCAACAATTAGACCCTCTTTCCTATCAGGAAGAGGGCACTAAGGTCTTTTCTCTCCTGGTTACATACACTTACCCACAGAGCTGGAGTCAGCCTGTGCAGAGAACAGACACTTCTCTAATCTTTACCTAGGGTCCTAATCTCTCACACAGAATCTAGTTCCACATTCCTGTGTGTTTGGACATGTCTATCTCAAAGCCAATAGGTATAAATACTCTTTCTCCCCAAATAATTCTCACTTTGGATTTCTCTCTTTGCCAATGGAACCCTTTTTCTTACAACCGTAAGACAGAGGCAACTGTTCACTTTCGACCCCTCTTCTTATAGCCTTCTCCCAACTCTCAAACTCAGTTCCAATCCTGTTAATAAATTCTGGGCAATTTCTGACCTTTCTTCTTCTAACCATAGCAGTCAACCTGGCTCACAATCTATCCCTCTAGCTAGTGGACAACTTCTCTGGTTTCCAATCCTTTCTGTGGATATACAGTTTAAAGCAAGGAAATAGTTCTGATCTTTAGGGGTACAGAATACTCCAGAACTGCCACTGCCTTCAATCTTCTTAAAATACCACCTTCTTCAGATCCCTTATTCATCTGCTCAAAGGTCCTCAAAGGTTCCTACTCTTTATAAGATCTTCAAACCCACATCACCACAGCCTCAGATCCCACCTCACCCTGGTCCAACTATTTCCAGCTGCTACAGACTGAATGTTTGTGTCTCTCCAAAATTCAGGTTGAAACCTAATTCCCAATGTGATGATGTTAGGAAGTGGGGCCTTTGGAAGGTGATTAATTAGGTCATGAGTGTGGAACCCTCATGAATGGGATTTAGTGCCTTTATAAAAGAGACCCCAGAGAGCTCCCTCTCCCCTTCCACCATGTGAGGACACAGGGAGAAGATGTTCATCTATGAACTAGGAATCAGGTACCCAATTTGCCAGCACCTTTTTTTTTTGGGCCGCGCGGCACAGCATGTGGGATCTTAGCTCCCCCACAGGGATCAAACCCGCACCTGCACTGGAAGCGCGGGGTCTTAACCGCTGGACCGCCAGGGAAGTCCCTCCGCCAGCATCTTGATCTTGGACTTCTCAGCCTCCACAACCGGGAAATAAATCTGTGTTGTTTATAAGCCACCCGGTTTACGGTGTTGTTATGGCAGCCCAAACGGCCTCAGATACCAGCCTTATAGCCTGACTGCTGTAAACCTTCCACTTTACGCAGAGGAAGGCGTCTCCCTTGTCTCTTACTCACTCTGACCCTCCTGTAGAGTGCCCCTTCCTCTACTTTCGCTTTCTCTGAACTCTACTTATGCTTTAAGGCCCAGCTCAAGACCCACCTCCTCCCCAGCTGACTGTCCTCTCCCAGTGATCTCTCCTCTCATTCAATTTCAACACTTCCTGTTCATATTACTCACAGATAACTTACACTTTATGGGCACTTAAACCTCTTGGCATTTGAGGAAGGTTAGAGTCAAGAAGGCCCAGAAATAATGAAGGAAAAGGGAATTTGGGAAGGCAATTCTTTCCTTCCCCCCTTCCTCACTCTACTCCTCGTAAGCTAGTTATTGGTGTAAAGTCTGCAAACCCAGGATGAGAAGGGTCCCTTTCACTGCTCTCCTGCCTTTTCTTAAGACTCAGGTCAAAGCCCCAACCCTCTACCCATGGAGACAGCTCAGTTCAAATGCCCTCTCTTTGGAGAAGCCACGCCTGAGCAACCCAGTCAGAGTGAGAACGTGGTCTTTATGTTCATCCAACACGCATCTGAGTTTTGCACAGTGGTTAAGAGTTCTGGTAGATCTGGGGCTGAATCCAAAGCCTACTGCTCATGAACTTTGAATACCTGGAAGAGTGACTTCCCCCCTTTATATCTAAGTTTCCTCATCTGTAAAACAGGGATAACAGAACACAGCTCATACGGATAGTCTGAGGATTAAATAAAATTGAAGATGATATACTAAGCACCTAGCATGGTGCTTGGCACATAGTAAGGGCTCAATAAATGCTGAGTGTTATATCAGAGTCTCTTATGAATTTATCTCTCACTCACAGGAGCCCTATGAAGCTCCAGTCTTACCCCCAAGCACTCAGCACAAGGTCCTGCACATAGCACTCAACAGTAAATAATCAGCAGATTTACTCCTCCCAGGAATATATGCATCTCAGGACACAAACTCTTAACAGTTGAAACCTAGCATGTGCTCAGGTATTTGTGGATGAACGAGTGGAAGAAAACCTACTTGAGCAGGGGTTTTTACTTCTCTAGGAACACACTCGTTATCTCACGGCCTCAAGAGAGATACCTAGAATGAAGGCACAAGACCACTCAATTACACTCACATGGTGCTGCCCTGGGTGGTCTTACTAAACAGCAAAGTGTTGTTACTAAGAGAAAAGGTGCCCATTAGTACAGGCATTATCTGAATGCTCAAGTGGGGAACTCTCGTCTCCTGACCTGGCTGGTAAGTTCTTTAATGGCAAGAACCAAGCCCCATACACCCTTACACTCTTCATGGCTCCTGGTAGAGTGCTGGCACACAGACCAAGCTGAAATATCTGTTTGACCTCTACTCTACACACCTCCTTCTATATATATATATATTTTTGTGGTACGCGGGCCTCTCACTGCTGTGGCCTCTCCCGTTGCGGAGCACAGGCTCCGGACGCGCAGGCTCAGAGGCCATGGCTCACGGGCCCAGCCGCTCCGCGGCATGTGGAACCTTCCCGGACCGGGGCACAAACCTGTGTCCCCTGCATCGGCAGGCAGACTCTCAACCACTGCGCCACCAGGGAAGCCCTACACACCTCCTTCTTATAGCTCCTTATTCTAAACCCATTTACTCCCGTTTCTTATAGAGGTATCCTAGAAATTAGGATGCCAAATAAGGGGAGGTAGGAAGATAAAGGAAGACACTGCAAAATACAAAACTGGTTAAGAAATAATTAAAGAAAAACCTATTACAAAGAAAAGATTGGCAAGTGAAACAATAACCCTTGGGCTTGTTAGTCAGCTGTCCAAAGGACTACTGCCATCTTTAACGGACACCAGTCTCCCCTTCTCCCTGTGTCAGGTCAGAACGTTAGATGTAGAGACAAAGACACAAAAGATGGAGACATCACCTGAGTCAACAAAGGCTTTCACAGGATGTCCATTCACTTTGCAGTTAATATAAAGCATCACTACTTGGCCAAAACTTTCCGGAGCCTCTTCCATAGCTATTGTCATGTTTTCCTCAATGTTCTGTTGCCTGTAACAAACCAAAACCAGGCATGCTAAAAGCATTATTTCCATGAAGAGCAATCTGTTTCAAAGTCACAATATTAAAAACAGACCTGTACATATCTTTTCCTCCAACTATAGCGGCTGAGTCATGGAAATGGAAATTGGTGCTCTATCCTGAAATATGTGATTTAGCAGGAGGAAGTGAGATATATAATTGGCAGAAAATCTAAAGGCATACAAATCACCTTCATGTAAAAACAATTATGTTCCCTTTACAAGCTCAGAAACAGGAAAACAAAATTCTGGAGAGTAAGGGTCACAACCCTTTTTATCCTGTAGAATATTAGAATTTCATCAATGCTTCAATTTAAACTGAGGATTTACTGGTTATCTGGGTACATTTTCTATGTCCACTGCATTAAAAATAGTTTGCAAATATAATACACAGATGTTTCAACTGCTTGTGTTACATCTGCTGCTTAATTTCCAAATCTGTAAAAAATTAGTTTCTAATCTATAAAACGAGAACAATAATTTCTATCATAGGATCGCTGAGAGGTATAAAGCACCTAGTACACAATGCTGAGGTAAGAGCAGATGCTCAAAAATATCTAACTACCTGGCTGTCACTTAGAAAACTATACACACACATATGCATCATAGTTCACCTGGTCCATCAAAATATTTCTTCAAAATTGAATATATTCTAATTCTTACGTGAGAAAAGCACATAAAACGGAATTCCAGCTTACTCCAGCATCTCATGTCTTCCTCCCCAACTCTTCTAGAAACATCATCAAAACACTACAAACATTAATTTAAACTACGGCTGGGGCCAGGCAACTTTGCTGAAGACTGAGACAATTACAGAACAGGGCCCAAGGTGGGATCAATTACAGCTGTAAGCCAGAGGGTGGCAAACTACAGCCCACTGTTTGTTTACGGGAACACAACCACACCGTTCACATAGCTGCTTTCACACTGCACTGGCAGAACTGAGTGCTACCGACAGAGACTGCATGGCCGGCGAAGCCTAAAATATTCACTACCTGGCTCCTTATGGAAAAAGTTTGCTGACCTCTATTCTAAACTGTAGCGCCGGTCCCTTCTGTAATAATACTCTAGCCCAATTGTATTGATGGCTTTATCAGCCAGTCTATAATAAAATATTAAATTTTTCAGAAAGTCAAAGGTAAACTTGTTTAATTTAGCCCGGCAAATATGCGAGCTACTATATACCTCAGTGTACATGTACCCTGTGTAATCACTGGTGTAGCGTATCAAATAAAACTGCTATAGGCATTCTATACAATTACACAGCTTTTCTCCTAGGTCACATTATTAAATTTAAAAATAACCTAAAATTAGTTGTGCACTCCTGACCTTACATTGATTCCAACCAAGATACATTTCAGCAAAAAAATCATCTGAAATACCACCAGTTACTTTGGCTATCCTGGGCTCTATGTCACTTTACAGGCACAAGGTTTTCTCCTCTAAAAGAACACATGCATTGTCCCAGTTCCCCTACCTCACCCCTGGGAAGAAACATGAGCCTATGGATGTGCCTCGTTTCACCTCTCTTCCAATAGCTCGGTGTCATGGTTTGGCTATGATGCCTCCCCACTGCCCCGCCCACCCCTCCTGCTTCCTGGCTTGAATGCAACTGTTCTTGAGAGTTATGTCAGGCTCACTTATAGCTGCAATGCGGTCTAGTTCAGAAAACACAAATATCTTCCCATTTCTCTGCACAGATTTACCTAGCGGGATGTTTCTCAAAGATAGTTATTAGTATCCAATACAATTAATGGGAACACTATACAGACAAGAACACAAGTGAACGGCTTAGGGCTATCAATTGATTCTGGCGTATTTACATTTCTCTGATTTCAAATGTACTCAGAGAAATAAGAAACCCTTTATTTGACTTCCAAGTTAACAGTGTAATATAATGACCAAGTTAGGCTTCATTTAAGTAACCAAAGATGATGATCAGGCCCCTAAAAGGAGTGGCCTTACAGTTATTGTTCTTAGTTATACTAAGCCCTTCACAATTAGCAATAAACCGAATCTGGAATGGGGGAAAGCAACTGTTCTTTTATTCAAAGGGACTGACTGAACAGCTTCTTGCTTGTGACTAGTAAGGGGACCAAGGTTGGCACTAGTATCCTTGTACGTGCTTAGGTCCCACCCCTTAAGATTCTATCTATCTATTTATTTATGGCCGTGTTGGGTCTTCGTTGCTGTGTGCAAGCTTTCTCTAGATGCGGCGAGCGGGGGATACTCTCCGTTGCGGTGCGAGGGCCTCTCATCGCGGTGGCTCCCCTTGTTGTGGAGCACAGGTTCTAGGTGTGTGGGTTTCAGTAGTTGTGGCACATGGGTTTATTTGCTCTGCGGCATGTGGGATCTTCGCGGACCAGGGCTTGAACCTGTGTCCCTTGCATTGGCAGGCAGATTCTTAAACACTGCGCCACCACGGAAGTCCCACCCCCTTAAGATTCTGATTCATCAGATTTGGGAGTAAAGCCTGAGCACCTGCATTTTTAAAAGCTTCTCATATGACTTTAATGCTGCCCCAGGTGAGAACCATAGCACTAGAGAATCTGGAGCTGGAAACCAGTCCCGCAGTCAGTTTATCTGCTGAGCCCAGTACAAGAAATGTGGAAGGAAACCAGACTTAGGACTATAAGGTTCCTCTTTGTACAGTTTTCTCTAATTCAGTCATGTCCAAGCCCTGGATTTAATCAGGGCTCATGCATTATGTCTAAGGAAAGAGAGTCCAATCGGTTTGAGTAGCCAGCCTAGTAGTCTCACCAAACTGGGGGCTTCTGCTCAGTCCTGGGGTCATCTACCTGGAGTTGCCTTAATAATGTGCTGTGGGCTAGTCAGGGAGTCTTTATCAAAATTTTAGAAAGTCATTAAATTAGGTAGCTGTATTTCTGTAATGTTGAATCAAAATGCAAGGAAAATGGAAGAGGAGAGAATAAACTAGAAGACTGAAGCTACTACCTCAGATGCAAAATAAGGAATCTACCTCAAAGCAGATGCCCAACAAATACAAGATCACCTGGAGTTTGGGAACCCTAGATTCTCTAAATCTTGCTCTTTGGGCAAAGGAGTAATTACCTTATATCTTCTTCTATCTTTGCCTGAGCTTCAAGATCAAAAGGGTCCGCAGAAAAGAGACGAATCCTTTCTTGCTCTCTCCGGGCTCGGTCCTGCTGCTGCTCCACCAGGACCCTGGAAAATTTCTCTGCAAGAACAGTGGGCAAAATCTTAAAAACCATTATATTTTCATTCTTTATTAGTATTTTTCCACACTGAACAATTTCTCAAAATACAACTATAAGAGATGCAGAAAGGATGGCTAGAAATCATTTAAAATGAGCAATTACGTTTACTTTCTATTCTCTGCAGAAAAGATTACTTCTTCACCTAAATTTAGTGTAAAGAAATAATGTATTTGCTGGGGCTTCCCTGGTGGCTCAGTGGTTAAGAGTCTGCCTGCCAATTCAAGGGACACAGGTTCGAGCCCTGGTCCAGGAAGATCCCACATGCCGTGGAGTAGCTAAGCCCGTGCACCACAACTGTTGAGCCTGTGCTCTAGAGCCCACGAACCACAACTACTGAGTCCACGTGCCACAACTAATGATGCCCGCGCGCCTAAGAGTCCGTTCTCTGCAACAAGAGAAGCCACCGCAATAAGAAGCCCGTGCACCACAAAAGCAGAGCCCGCTCGCCGCCAACTAGAGAAAGCCCACGCACAGCAACAAAGGCCCAACATAGCCAAAAATAGAAACAAACAAACAAATAAATAAATTTATATATATAAAAAAAGAAATAATGTATTTGTAGACATCATCTCAGAGACGATGACTTTTCAATTTAAATCAGTGTGGCAGATAAATGATGCTACCCCTCCCCTCCCCACTGCCCTTATTATCCTATTACCTAGAAATAAAAGAGAGCACTACTATCCCTCTTTTCCTCTTCTACTTTTGTTTCCTTTACAACACACTCTGCCTTAAAGCAGATAAATTATAAGCAAACTACTGTTTGTCTATATTACCCGATGGATACGAAGCAGGAAAATTAGCGAAGAGAAAACATTGCTTGCTATAAGATGGATGTATGTTACAAGAACCACCTTTATTTGCTATTTCGTAAATGTGAGTACATTCAAATGTATAAATGTACAAGTGCCATCATCATGGTCTTTGGCAAGATACGCTGCATAAGACATTAAAGAAACCAAAACAATGGTCATATGAACTAATACACACAACAGGGATGAATCTAAAAAACACTGAGTGAAAGACGCCTGACACAAGGGAGGACACACTATATGATTCCATTTACATGAAGATGAAAATTAGGCAAAACTAACCTCTAAGGATCAGAATACTGGAGCCTATAAGGGGAGGAGACCGACTAGAAGAGAACATAAGGGAGCTTTCTGGAGTGAAAGAAATGTTCTATATTGTGACTGGGGTGCTGGTTACATTAGTTTGTCAAAACTCAACGAACTGTATACCTAAAATCTAAGTATTTCTCTGTAGGTAAATATTACCTAAATTTTAAAAATGGTTATTGAGGAATAAGTTATTAAGTGTCTGTTATGTTTTAAAATTTAATCAGTAGGGTTTCATAAACCCAGGAGTAAAACTGGAGAAATGTACAGAGAAAATTTATTCATAAAGATGACTAAAAACAAATGTTCTGCTAAATACAAGAAGGGCTAAAATATAGCCCCAAATAAACTGCTGGTGACAACTGCACTACTGTAAAATGTAGGGTGAATGAGAATAAAGGGGTTGCACTTCGCCAAACAGGCTGATGGCACTGGACCTGTTTTCCTGGAACGAAATCATTTTAACTGGCATCAGCTGGTTAACTGGGACTCTCTTTAACTGAGGTTCTAACTAAACAGGTTAAAATATCAGTACCTGGTCATTACAAGATATTATCTGCCGAAAAAGAAAAACCACACACACAAAATAACAAACAAAAAACCCCCTGAATCGCTATGCTGTACACCTAAAACTAACACAATATTGTAAATCAATTATACTTCAATTAAAAAAAAAATCTGTACCTGGGTTATACACTGCTAAAACGATTAGGGGAAAAAAAAAGGAAGGAAAGGAAAACGAAGGTGCTAGTTGAGCTGCTTCAGAACTCTACACAGCCCTAAAACTGTCACTATTGCCAACTAACTCAGCCTTTGACATCAGCACTAATTTACCTCTCACAGACCAACTGATATGTTCAATATAACATGCGACACAGTGGGCTGAACACACCAGTTGCTTGAGTTTCTCCACATTTGCTGTGATACAACTATTCACCTCAGGTCAGCTTGACAGCCTTCAAATTTCATAAGCTTACCAAGATCTCCACTGAGCAGAGCATCTGCCAAGGGTGGATTGCGTTCCTTCAACAAGGACAGCTCATGGGGGTTGGCCAGCAACATGTCTCGGAGCAAGGCTGGATTGTCCAGGCCCTGAGGAGATGAAGCTACCTCTCCAGGAGATGAGTGGGACTGCTGTGCTCCTGCTGGCTGGCGCTGCCGGGTGTTTGACGTGCCAGGCACAGCTATGCTACGGAAGTCTATTCGGGGTAAGTCTGTTGGGGAAAATCGATTCGAAGTTTACTTCAAATGACTCCATAAAAACAAGTATTTGAAGGAAACAGCAGATTTGCACATATGTGGTATGCAATAGTAGTAGATGGTAATCACAGACATTCCGAATGCCCTTTCCCTGGTTCTTTCTCACGCTGACCTTGAATACAAAGACTGCAGTCCGAGAGTGAATAGGTAGGAAAGAATAGAAAAACAGAGGGTTGGGGAGTAGAGGTAGGGATAGGAAGACAATGGTAATAATCCCAAATTCTTGGCTTATAAAATATCCCAGGATAATAAGTTTTTACTTACTTATGTCTTTAAAAAAGCAAAGCCAGTCTCAAACACAACCACGTAAAGCTCGATGTGGTTCTTAAGAAAAATCCTAGTCTGCTTTCACATATGCTCCAAAGAGCCCTGACACCTTGGGTAAAGAATACCATACATATCAAGTGAACAGCATAAATGTTAGATGTTAACTTCTACAAGTATGTGCCACACTTATTAGTTCTTTGAATTTACACTTTCATCTGTGCATCACTGCTAACTCTTCTCATACCCTGGAAAGCGAGTAGGTGTAATCATTTCACGGGAGAGAAAAAAACAAGAAAAGAAACCTGCACAGGTTCTCAGTGCTCAGTACACCAAAAGATTTAACAGGTTCACAGGCCACACTCCCAGGTTCCATAATCCAAGGTGAGCTGACCTTACTAAAGTGAAAGGAAAATAAAAGGGAACCTTACCTCAAGGACCCACATATTATATGATTCCATTTATGAAATGTCCAGAATAGGAAAATACAGAGACTGAAAGTAGACTGATGGTGGCCTAGGGCGAGGAGGCGTGAGGGCAGATGGGGAATGACTGCTGATGAGTAGAGTTTCTTGTAAAGATGATGAAAATGTGCTAAAATTGATCATAGTGATGGTTAGGCAATTCTGAATATACTAAAAATCAGTGAATTGTACCCTTTAAATGAGTGAATTGTATGGTAGTGAATGATATCTCAATAAAGCTGTTATTGAAAAAAAAGAGCTGTATTTTTAAATAGGAAAAAGAAAACAAAAAATGTAAAACCCTATGTATAACCAGAATGATGGGCTAAGACTGAGTGAATCCACACTTCTTCAACCCCAAAATGTATCTGATGATTGCACCTGCTCTAAGTCTGGGGCTGTCCTGAAGCCTTTTGGACTTCAAAGAGAAAACGGAAATGCTTAAACTCAGGAGTAAGGTTTGTGCCTCTTAGCATGGGTTCAAGTAGGCACTTTTCTTCAAACAGACCTCAGCTGGCAGCGTGTGTGTGTGTGTGTGTACGTGTACATGGACATGAACTTCGAACCAATGAAAGAGTGAAGTGAATAAGATGATCTTTGTGAGGTAGTTAATCTAGGTCAACCAGCAAAACATATATGGGTGCGTCTTCCTTATGGGTTGAGAAATTTTTATCTCAACCTTGTTATACTTATCTTGAGAGTCCACTCACTTCGGAATAATTTTGAAAAACTTGTTTGTTTACCTTATAGATCAGACTTGCCTCCCCTCCCCCACCTACTGGCTCTCTTGTCCCTGTGGCACAGCACAGGAAAAACAAGAAACAGTGAATCTCAGAACGAACAATTTCACCAAATTAACCCCAGGAAGATTTGGGCTTTACTGATTGGCTTATTTGAACCCCTTCCCTTTCTGAAGTTTAACAGTAGCCCCAAGGGAATAATGTAATCTGGATCTGAAAGTAACAGGGCTTGATGGTCTCTTATAGCTCCAGTTTCAGGCTGAATGGAAGCACTGTGCTCTAAACTGGAGTCGGACATCACCCAGACACCTAAACGCCTTTGAGTGTCAGAAGCAAGCTATGACCCTCTCCCCATCAAAGGCACAGACGCCCACACAACTCTGCACACTACTTCAAGGACACAGACACTTCCTAACTCCCAATGCACAGATTCTAGATGTAGCATCTAAGATAAATAAGTTTCTTTTTACATGATTAACAAAGATGGTGGGAAAGAACCAGGATTTGGTGGTCAGCCGCTTAAGGTTCGTAAGGCTCAGTGTCACGGGAAAAGCACCAAGTTTTAAATCCTGTGCCTTCACTTACTAGCTATGAAGGTATTATTTAAAAACTGTCAAGAGGTATCTCTTCCCTACAAAAGTTATGAGATGACCTGAAATGTGGGTGCAAGTGCCTGGCTAGACTGTAAAATGTTCAGCAAAGGCCTATCACTGAACGCCAGACACAAAGCAGCAGAAGTCAGCCAGGAAGCAGAGGCATATGCAGCGTCTCAAGTCCTTCTCAAGGATAAAATGATCACTGATAACAACAGAAGCTAATATTTACTGACAGCTTGCTATGTGCTGAAGGTTTTACATGCATTATTCTCCCATCAACCCTAGGAGTTGTGGTTAATTATAACACACATCTTACAGATGAGGAAATGGACTTAGAGTGTTAGCTTGTCCGAAGTTACCCAGCAAGCAAGTGGCAGAGTCGGGATCTGTACCCTGGCAGTCTGAATCCAAGGCAAATCCAAAACTCTGAACTACGCTATCTACTAATGCTTGCCAGGGCTGTGAAACCATTATGAGATGCCGTACTTGGGAACTGCACCGAAGGGCGAGGGTCTGCATTCTCCTTCTGTCGTAAAATCACAACGTCGCCATCTTTTAAGCCGTAAGAAGCCAGTGATCTGTGGTTGTCTGTGAGAGGTCTTTCAGCGTAGACAATCTGCAACCAGAAAATATTTAATAGTATAAAGCACCGAGAAGTAACATGGCACAGAACAGAAAGACTACAGTTTTCCTCTTCATTAGAGAATGTCACTCCCTGCTCAACACCCTCCAGTGATTTCCCATCATACCTAGAATAAAAGCCAAAATCCTTCTCGTCAACTATTAGGCCCAAACAATTTGGCTCCCTGGCTCCCCCACGACCTCATCTCATACCATGATTGCTATTCCTCAAATAATACCAGCAACTTCCCCCTTAAGGCTGTTTCACTTGTTGTTCTCTCTACCTGAGGAATGTTCTTTCCCAGGTCATTTTTTTAAGGTTTCTGATCAAACACTACCTCTTCAGAGTCCTTCCCTAATATTTAAAGTGCACCCTCACCTCCCATACTATATATTTTTTCTTTATGGTCTCTCTGTCCCACTAAAATGTAAGCTACTCTGAGGACAAGGACTTTACTTTTTTCACCATATCCCAAATGCCTAGAACAGGGGCCTGGTAGATAAATAATGCCCAAGTATTTGCTGAATTAAAGGACAAATAAATCTATGGGAAGTAGACAATTTTAGATTTAATATTGAGCAGGGAGGGAAATGGGTATGATTTATTCTGGGGATGATAACTGCAATACTATTAAATAATATGTTCACTCCCTACCCACAAGTTTTAGTGAGATATAATTGACATACAACGCTGTATTAGTTTTAGTTGTACAACATAATGATTTGATATATGTATATATTGTAAAATGATTACCATGATATGTTTTGTTAACATCCATCACCCCATATAGTTATAAATTTTTCTTCTTGTGATGAGAATTTTTTTTTTTTTTTTTTTCCCGGTACGCGGGTCTCTCACTGCTGTGGCCTCTCCCATTGCGGAGCACAGGCTCTGGACGCGCAGGCTCAGCGGCCATGGCTCACGGGCCCAGCCGCACCACGGCATGTGGGATCTTCCCGGACCGGGGCACAAACCCGTGTCCCCTGCGTCGGCAGGCGGACTCTCAACCACTGCGCCACCAGGGAAGCCCCCGTGATGAGAACTTTTAAGATCTACTCTTAGCAACTTTCAAATATATGATACAGTGTTGTTAACTCCAGTCACCCTGCAGTACATGACTGTACTGTGTCCACTTTTAAATGGTCTCACACACAAGCTTCCTGAATTCTTCCTTCTCTTCGACCTTCCCCAAACTTTTATCACTTTTATGTTTATGAGTGGAAGATAACAGTGGAAGAAATTAAAAAAAGAACAATTAAACACAGATGGAAAAAAGGATCAGGGATGTATTACTAAGGAAAACAGTTTTATGATGTGCAATCGAACACTGAAGAAAGCCGGAGAGCATAAAAACAGATGAAACAACCGGCTGTGGAAAGAAAAGGGACAAAGGGCATACTATGATTTCACCATGAAGGAACACAAAACCTAACCCGCATCATGACCTACTCTGTAGAGGGGCATTCAGAACAGACTCTGGCTTTGAAAGGTTTTCTTCCCAACAATTCACTTTCCACGAGGCCACTGGCAAACTGAGGTACTTGAGTTCTGTCCTGGCTCTGACAGGGCCCCTGACACTCAGCTGGTCCAGGCTTCACAGTTCCCATTTGTCAAGCAAGCAGCTGGGGCTAGATAATCATTACACCTATCCCTTCCAGGTCTTTCTGCTACACTACCATTTTACAATGTTTCAAGTGTCCTCATAGCTCTCATAGTAAAACTGCCTGACACAGAGCCTGAAAAATACAGGATTTAAACTGGAAAAAAAAAAAGATCTGTCATATCTGATCTCAGAATTTGCAATGACATGAGAAATAGAATAGGAAACTCAATTTAGTTCCTTCCAAAATCAAATACTTCTGGGGTTAAACAAAAAAATGATCTGTAGAATTTGTAGGCTGAATTATATTTTTTAAGTTCTATACAGGACTAGAGAAAGTATTGTTAGTTCCTACCCTCACCTGCAAAGTTAAAATTTGTTACAATAGATTGCAACTGTCATTCTATCGACCCATTCACTCTCCCTTATTTAAGCATACATCTCATAGTAAAAGTATACCAGAATCAACATAGATGGTTTGCAATACAACCTGAGTCATATTATAACTTCTGGGATTGCTTTAAAAACCACCACAAATCTGAAGTGACAAGTGTCATGGGTTGAGGTGTGCAGCAAGAAAGAGGCATGCAAGAGAAATGCCATGCAGGCAGCTCCTACAAGGGGGCTTCAACTTTGTGAAGCAACCATAATGAAAGCACCAGTGGCCTAAGGCCTACTCCTTAATTTTCCTGGGTCAGAAATTCAACTATCAGTATATTTAGAGACACATGATCAGTCAATGTACTCTAACTGTACTTATAAGAGAACATTTACTTGTCTACAACGAGAAATCAGACTCAGGAGAATCAGAATGCTCCTATCCACAAGATCACTGAATTTTCTTCAGGCTGGAAATGCTACATGGAAAGCCATATTAAAATAGCAGACGGCTACCACTGAGGGAGCTCCTACTGGGAGCCAGCATCTTACTAGGTTCTCGCAGTCTTCCACCAAATCCTCATATCCTCTCGTATAAGTCTCATAATAATTTATGAAGTAGATATTAATTGTCCCATTTCATGTACAGGGAAACAAGTTACTGTTAGGTGACCTGAGGCTCCATAGCTATTGAGAAGAGAACTGGGATTGGAGCCACAATGGCCTGACTTTACAGCCCATACTCTTTCCTAGTACCACATACAACTTTCCCAAATATAAGTGCAAAGTGGCATGGTGAATTAGCTTGACCTTTACAAGAGCTATTAAGCCACCTATCACTCCTAAGGGCCTCTACTCACCAGGGGGATCAAACACTGTCCACCGCTCAATGTATCCCCTGCCCTGAACATGAAGAAAGGAGCACTCACTAGCAACCCCTCACTCTTTGGATCCCCATTTTACAGATGCCATACATCATTCCATCACTGTTCAGCTACACAGTTTTTCCTCAGCAGACAACATAATTTTTTAAAAAGAAGGCGGCCTGACCTAACAACAAAAATGTAAGATCCAGGTAGTCAGTACCATCCAACATGTAACATGAAGTATGGAAGACTGCTATCTGCCCCAATCTCCTAAAAATACTAGACTGCAGAATGTGGGTAAGGAACAAACATTCTTCATACTGACAAAGCAGCAGGTGTATACCATTCTAGTCCAAGGACAAAGATGAGATAAACAGTAGCTTAGTTGAAATTATAACTGCCACAAACAACTGGTTTTTGTTGTTGTTGTTGTTAAAATAGGCTTAAGAATCTAAGACAATTATTCTGTAGCTTAAGTTCCAGAATAAATCTGAATGATTTTCCAACTTAATATGAGTATCTAGTAGACCAATGGTTTCAAATTTCTACCAGTCAAAACAAAATGAGTTTTGTTTATGGCATTGGTGATACTTTCTACCATTCATAATACCCAGCTCAAAGGTTATAAGGCTCAAAATTCAAGTTTTGCCAGTTATAAGAACATACAACAGAAAAATTTATACAGCTACAAGTCTTTTTTTTGCGGTACGTGGGCCTCTCCTCTGTTGTGGCCTCTCCCGCTGTGGAGCACAGGCTCCGGACGCACAGGCTCAGCGGCCATGGCTCACGGGCCCAGCCGCTCCGCAGCATGTGGGATCTTCCCAGACCGGGGCTCGAACCCGTGTCCCCTGCATCGGCAGGCGGACTCTCGACCACTGTGCCACCAGGGAAGCCCTGCTACAAGTCTTAATCTCAAAACTGGCACAACTGCTAGTACTCCTCCAGAGGAGGCACCCTAGAGACTGAATTCTCATCTTAACCAATATTTAACAATCCACTAATTAATAGAACTCCAAAGCCTTTAGGCATGATGTCAAATGTTTCCTGGTCTCTGAATGAGAGATTTCAATCAATCAACAGATATCATAATAGTACATTTCTAGCATTAAGGATCATAAACTGGCCACGAAACCCTTGGAATCACATTTGAATGGCTTCATAATAGTATCTACCATTAGCTGAAAGCCCACTATATGCCAAGTGATCTACACATACCATCCCATGTAATAGTCAGCTTGACTTTTACAACCCTTCTGGAAGATAACTTGACAAGTTACTAAAAGCCTCCCAAAAGACCTGGCAATTCCATACCTAAGACTTTATCCTGAGGAAATAATCAGAAATGGAGACAAAGCCTTAAGTATAGGGCTTCCCTGGTGGTGCAGTGGTTGAGAATCTGCCTGCCAATGCAGGGGACACAGGTTCGAGCCCTGGTCTGGGAAGATCCCACATGCTGTGGAGCAACTAGGCCCGTGAGCCACAACTACTGAGCCTGCGCATCTGGAGCTTGTGCTCCACAACAAGAGAGGCCGCGACAGTGAGAGGCCCGCGCACCGCGATGAAGAGTGGCCCCCGCTCGCTGCAACTAGAGAAAGCCCTCGCACAGAAACGAAGACCCAAAACAGCCAAAAATAAATATAAATAAATAAAAATTAAAAACAAAAAAACCCAGAAACCTGAGGGACATCCTAGATTCCTCTTAAAAAAAAATAAAAAAGCCTTAAGTATATAGGTATCCATGGACATGTTACTCATAACTGCTTCCAAATGTCCCCAATTCAATTCAAATGCCCAGCAAGGGATTTCCCTGGAGGCAAAGTGGTTAAGAATCCACCTGCCAATGCAGGGGACATAGGTTCAAGTCCTGGTCCGGGAAGATCCCACATGCCGCGGAGCAACTAAGCCCGTGCGCCACAACTACTGAGCCTGCGCTCTAAGGCCCCCGAACCACAACTACTGAGCCCACGTGCCACAACTACTAAAGCCCACGTGCCTAGAGCCCGTGCTGCACAACAAGAGAAGCCACCGCAATGAGAAGCCCGCGCACCGCAACGAAGAGTAGCCCCCACTCGCCCCAACTAGAGAAAGTCCACCTGCAGCAACGAAGACCCAATGCAGCCCAATTTTAAATAAATAAATAAATAAATAGACCAACACAAACTCTCTTGTCTCCCTCCCTCCCTCCTTTCCTTCTTTTTTTTAAAGGTTTTTTAAAAAATTAATTCATTTATTTATTTTTGGCTGTGTTGGGTCTTTGTTGCTGCGTGCGGGCTTTCTCTAGTTGCAGTGAGCGGGGGCTACTCTTCGTTGTGGTGCACAGGCTTCTCATTGCGGTGGCTTCTCTTGTTGCAGAGCATGGGCTCTAGGCACCTGGGCTTCAGGAGTTGTGGCTCGCGGGCTCTACAGAGTGCAGGCTTAGTGGTTGGGGTGCACAGGCTTAGCTGCTCCGTGGCATGTGGGATCTTTCTGGACCAGGGCTCGAACCCGTGTCCCCTGCATTGGCAGGCGGATTCTTAACCACTGCGCCATCAGGGAAGCCCTCCTTTCCTTCTTAAAAAAAAAAAAAAAAAAAAAAAAAAAAAACACAGCAAAATGAAAACTGTTAAATAAATTGCAGTACATCTGTATGATGGTATATTATGTGGCCATTAAAATGATAAACTGCAAGAATTTGAAATGTTATTGGAAAATGCTGACAATGCAGTGTTGACTGAAGAAAGGTATGAAATTGTTTATTACAGTTCAGGCCATATGTTTTAAAGATATATTGTAACTATATAGGAAGAAAAAAATACATTAAAAAGCAAACTGCAGTTATCTCTGAGTTATAAGGTAATAAGTAATGGTGTTCTTTTCTCCTTTTCTATATGTTACAAATTTTCTATAATGAATATGTGGTATTTATCAGAAAAGAAATACACGAAAATTACCTGTGAAAATAAACATGCCAAAACCAGCT
The DNA here is from genome assembly GCF_963924675.1 of Phocoena phocoena. Classification (NCBI taxonomy): domain Eukaryota; kingdom Metazoa; phylum Chordata; class Mammalia; order Artiodactyla; family Phocoenidae; genus Phocoena; species Phocoena phocoena. The sequence continues at coordinate 11,944,358 of NC_089219.1, read as the reverse complement.
ACAATAGAAATTCTGTTTCTACTGGTTTAAAATAGTGTTTTGGGCTTCTCTGTTGGTGCAGTGGTTAAGAATCTGCCTGCCAATGCAGGGGACACGGGTTCAGGCCCTGGTCTGGGAAGATCTCACATGCCGCGGAGCAAATAAGCCCGTGAGCCACAACTACTGAGCCCATGTGCCACAACTACTGAAGCCCACGTGCCTAGAGCCCGTGCTCCAGAATAAGAGAAGCCACCGCAACGAGAAGCCCACACACCGCAACGAAGACCCAACACAATCAAAAATAAATAAATAAATTTATTTAAAAATAGTAACAATAAATAAAATAGTGTTTTACAGGGACTTTCCTGGTGGCGCAGTGGTTAAGAATCTGCCTGCCAACGCAGAGGACACGGGTTTGAGCCCTGGTCCGGGAAGATCCCACATGCTGCAGAGCAACTAAGCCTGTGCGCCACAACTACTGAGCCCACGTGCCACAACTACTGAAGCCTGAGCGCCTAGAGCCCATGCTCCTCATCAAGAGAAGCCACTGCAATGAGAAGCCTGCGCACCGCAACAAAGAGTAGCCCCCGCTCACCACCAACTAGAGAAGGCCTGTGTGCAGCAACGAAGACCAACGCAGCCAAAAATAAATATACAAATAAATAAATAAAAATAAACAGAATAGTTTTTATTTTAAACAAAATAGATCATGCTGTGTGCAGAGCTGCATTTCCAGGATCATACAGTTACTGTTATTATTTGGTATTTAAATATGCCTTCATTTGAGAGTTCTTATACATTCTGCACACTTTTTTTTTTTTAACCACATGCCACCTACAGGGGTAAATTATAACAATCTTTCAAAAATGCAAAGATATTAATTTCAAGTGAAGCTAAGTTCTTAATAATTGTTTGAAGTTCCTCTAGCCAAGTCTGCATCAAAGCATCAAACAGGGCCATGACCGGCTTCCAAACCCACACTTGTGTTAAGAGATGGAACATGCCCAGCTTCAGTCACATGTGCAAGTGGAGATTGTTCCTATTCTAAATTTGTTATCACTGCATTATAACTACTGTAATCAGACTAGAGCTGTTAAAAATTAACACCCTTTCCAAGCATATCCTTATGCACAGTCGATGCTGATGTTGAAAGACTGAATTATAAACCAGTGATCCTTAATGTGGGGCAGACATGCGACACAGTTCTTTAAGGATGTAGGAAGAAAACAGAAAATAATTAGAATTTGCATTTCCATTTTAGTTTATCCTTCCTTAAATTCTATCCTGTGCCTGTTTATAATGACCTAAGGTATTACTTCATGTATATAATTGATGTTTACAGCTATTATATACATGTAATATACATGCATTTATATTATGCATACACCATTAGTTCATATATATTATTTATTATATACATCACACAGATGCATGTTCCAAAACATTTTACTCAGAGGGATACGTGACCGAAAAAGTTTGCAGACCAGTGGTCTGGACACACAGTAACAGAAAAGAATAGCCAAAAACAAGGGAAAAAAATCCCCGTTAGAAATGGAGTCAGAAATGGAGGTGAAGGGACGAGAACAGAGAAGGGAAGTAAGAGGAGTAAAGGTAAAGAGACCAGGAGAACTTGGAGAGGAAGAAGGGGAAGAGGAGTAATATGGGAGAACCCTGGGAGGTAAAGGAGGGGTGGGGGGAGGCCCCAAGTAAGTGAAAACGATGTATTTGTGCATAAAAACTACAATGATATTTACTATTATGACTTGGTGAAAGGAAATGACTCAAGTGTCTAGGGTGGATCCTGTTCCTGCTTGATGGGCAAGCAACTGAAAGACAACGGACCACCAGACATCCTAAAATAGACACTGTGTTAGGTTACAATGGAGCCAACAGAACAAACTTGAAAAACAGGAGCTGTTTACCGGCTATGTAATACAGGCTTAACACTAGTTGGAGCCCACGTTTCCATATGCTAATTTGGCTTGGGAAGGAAGTGAATGCCAAAACACTGACCTAATGAATAAGAAAGAATTTGGAGTTAGCCTAACCGTTCAATTAGTAAGGTACTGCTAACCTTCCGCACTGGCAGGACAGTGCCTGCCTTACCATACAATTAATCGTCTTTCGATCTGACACCCTCTTTTGGCTACAGCCATCTCAAAAAGTGCAGGAATACAGAAATCACAATCTTTGTCTTCTCCCAAGCCCAACAAAGTCAATTTACATTTTAATTTTTTATTTCCCCTACCAGCTGGTGATTATAACCAGGGTAAAAGCACAGCCAGAGGGAAGAGAAACAATTGAAAAAGCCACCTTCAAAAATCTGAGTTGATTTTTCCTCCCTACTTAAACTGCTCTTTTCTAGCTCTCTACCTGAGGGATTCATTGACAGGAGCTGGTTCCTGAGTTTTTGTGGATTCTTTTTTTTTTTTACAGAAGTTCCAAGAAATCCCTTTTGCCAGAATGCCTATTTGAGTGACACCTTGTGCCCCCAAATAAATTCTTTCTTGATATTCAGCTTATGCCAAGGTTCTAAAGTTCAAAGTGTAAAGAAATCATACTTCTGAACAAAATATTGACACACTTGTTTACCGTAGCACAGCGCAGAACAAGCTGTAGTGAGGCAACAGTTTTTGGAACTATTTCATAACTGCAGTAGCAAATCAAGATTTACCTTCTGGGGCCTTGGACGACTTCTATAATTTTCTTAATGTTTAGACTATGCCCTCCGAGGCCCACTTATCAAGTCAGGATTTAGATGTTTCAGTGTGAAGGCCACAGAGTTATTGCCACCCAATCTGTCTGGTGGCAGAGTCAGAGCATTTTAAGAATAAATTACTCTGCTTACTTAAAATGTAAGAGCAGCTTAATTTCTTTCCAGCAGGGCAAGGGAAATGAAACAACCAAATCACACTGAGGCCATATTTAAGCAAATATCCTCATCTAGCACTGAGCTTTGAACTCACCCAAACTGAACTGTGACCTGAAAGAAAGAGGGATCTTGGCCTACTACCAGGGAAGAAACCACAGAAATAGTTTCGGTTGAACTAATAAAATTACTTTAAAAAAATAATAATTTAACCAGAAACGCATGTGATAGGGAAAAGAGCATTTCCAGAGGCTTCAAAACAAGGTGGTGCAAGTCTCAAACTTTTCCCTTCACTTCGAGCGCAAATCTCTACACATAAGGTAAATTACGTTTACTTAGGCAGGAGCCCTCTCCAAAAAAGCACATGAACATCCATCTACCACAGTGATCCAAACTGGTATTTCTGGTTGGGGAAGCAGAATGCATGAACTCTTGCAAACCTACGGCTTCTTCTTAGGTCTACGCCGACACCCCAAACTCAAGAAATTAGAGAAGGGGTCAAAGAGCCACAAGGTGGGGCGGGCCGCCCGACAGTGCACGCGCTCCTCAGGCTGCAGTGGGTGCGTCTGCGGTCAGGTTCTCCGCTCTCTTCCCCAGCACCCCACCCCACGCTTGGGGCGTATGGGGGCAGCCACCGATTCCAGCTCCCTCCCGGATGCGGGGGTGGGCTGGGAATGGCCATCCTGCTTCCCCTCCACTCCCCAATTCCTCACCAGCAGCAAAAGGAGTGCGTGAGGCCCCGAGGCGGGAGGGCTAGCTCCGGAGGGAGGCCCCACTCGCCGCTCAGCGTACCTGGCTCTCGGCTGCGGGGATGCCGGACTCGAGCTCACACAGCGCGCGGAAGTTGTGCAGCTCGAAGTCGGCGTCGACCTGGAGGGAAAAGGTCACCTCGGAGAGGTCCCTCCGCACACAGTACACGGTGAGCAGCATGGCCCGGGCCCGACCCAGCTCGGCTCGGCCCGGCCTCGGCGCGGGGCGGCGGCGGCGGCGGGGCCTGGCTGGTGCTGCAGGCGGACGGCGCGGGCTGCTCGCTCGCCCGCCCGTTCGCTCCTTCCCTCCCTCACACACGCTCAGTGACTCACTCCCTCCCACCCTCACCAGCAAGTACAGCCGCCACCACCCGCCTGCAACTTCGTCTGCCTGCCTGCCGGCCTGCCTGCCTCCCACCGCTGCCGCCAAGCGCGCCAGCCGCCCGGCGCCCCGCCCCGCCGCAACGCCGATGCCGTAAAGCCCGCCTGACCCGCTCCGCCTTCGCGGCGCAGCGGAGGGGCGGAGCTGGGAAGGGGAGGCGGGAAGTAGGAGAGGATTGCAGGGCTCTGGGGACGGGAGAGGGTGGAAGGGCGAGGAAAGGGGAACAAACGAGGAGAAAGAAATAAGTATTAATTGCTTGATTTAGTAAGTGACGTCGGTGGAGGACTCCAAAATCTCATTTATTCATCCGACAGGCATTTATTGAGCGCGTGTTGGCAAATAGCCACGTGGGTACAAAAATGCATAAAAATACAGGTCTTTGCCCTTAACGAACTCTCAAACTGATACAGGAGACTGAGAACCTAGCAGATTGTTCTCAGACATGTTTTCCAAAGAAGAAATTGAGGCTCAGACAGCTTACTTTTCTTCTTGTTCTGATGATTTAGGGTTAAAACCAAAATCACGAACCCCTGCTCACTGGCCCCTGCTTTGCTCTTCAGCCCTGCCTCCTGAGCCCTGTCTGCACTCTGCCCTCCCTGCCACATTGTGACTTTCAGTTCCTCCTAAGCTCCATTTCCCTGCCTCGTAAATATTTTTCCCTCTACTTGGACTGCTTCTTTCCTAGCCCTGGCAAACCCCAGCACCTATTGCAGTGCTTTTTATTGGGCACAGCTTAGAATCCACTCGATAAAATATGTGTTACTTTAATGGCCTGTTTAAGCCACATAGCTGATGAGAAATAGAAGCCCAAAACATGAGGATGAGTCAGAAAACCGAAAGGGAAAGAGGAGGATACAATGGATACAAGATTGGCATCTCCTCATTTACTCCCCACTCCCCCATCCACGGAGTAGGGACACCCTCTTCTATTATAACAGGAGGGAAGGAGGGGTCAGGATGGCTATGGATGCAGGTAAGTGTAGGTAGGTTTGGTGGCAAGAAAGTAAGGGAAAGACCAGCTGAAGATGTATCTCTGTAAGGGAAGAGGGAAGGTTTTCTGTGGAGCATAAAGACAGAAGGTGGAGGGAGGGGGCGGGGTGGAGAAGAGTGGTTGTTATCAGGTACAGAAAGCCTACCAATGGCTTACGCAAGTGAGGGTTTATTTTTCTTATGGGATAGGAAGCCTGGAGGTAGACAGCAGCATTGGTTCAGTGACTCAGTGATACAAGGGACAGTATTTTGGCAAATCTTTTGGCCTTTCCCTGAAGGTCATGATATAGCTGGTTGCCTCCACCCCATGCATCATTTTCTTGTCCAAGCAAGAGGTTGCCCAGGAGTCCCCCAGTAGGTTTCTGCTTACATCTGGCCAGAACTGTGTCACACAGATGCAAGAAAAGGCCAGGAAGGGGCTTCCCTGGTGGCGCAGTGATTGAGAGTCCGCCTGTCGATGCAGGGGATACGGGTTCGTGCCCCGGTCCGGGAAGATCCCACAGGCCGCGGAGCGGCTGGGCCCGTGAGCCATGGCCGCTGAGCCTGCGCGTCCGGAGCCTGCGCGTCCGGAGCCTGCGCGTCCGTGAGAGGCCCGTGTACCGCAAAAAAAAAAAAAAGCCAGGAAAAGTGAGTGTTTAGGTTTTCTCACCTCATTAAAAGGTATGAATGGGGTGCGGGGTGCAGGGTGCGGGGTGGGGGGGTGGGGGGTGGGTCGGGGGAGGGGTTGTAACAGGTTTTAGGTGAGACATACCTAGCGCCTACTACAGCAGAGAAGGTTTGAAATAACCATTGTAAGTTGAAGCAAATTGAGTAGAGAAATGATGTAGAATTGCCAGATGGTATCAAGGGTTCAGCTGAACTTGGAATCACGAGCTGACAGATTTTTGTGTTACATTTTTTTCTGTTGGTGCCCAGGTGTGAATGATTTTGTTTTCCAAAGATGGCCACGGCAATATCTTCCATCTTATATATTCATGCTATAATGTAATCATGACATTCCTCCCATTAAGACATGGGGTATATGTCCCTCCATTTGAATTATGGCAGATGGACTTTGGCATAAGTGTCACTGTGTGACTTCTGAGGCTAGTTCATAAAAGGCAATATAGCTTCTGCCTGATTCTCTTGGAACACTTGCTCTTGGAAACCATGCTGTGAGGAAGCCCAAACTACCCCAGGCAGTGAGACTACGTGGAGATAACATGTATCGATGGTTCAGGCAACAACCTAGCTGAGATCAAAGCCAATTACCAGGAAAACCTTCCTAGAACATGAATGAAGACACTTCCAGTTGATTTCAACCCTAGCTGTTGAATCATCTCCAGCCTTTGAGTCTTCCCATCTGAGGCCCCAGACATCAGGGAGCTGCCTCCACTGTATCCTTTCTGAATTCCTGACCCACAGAATCTGTGAGCATAATGAAATGGTTATTTTACATGACTAACTTTGGGGTGGTTTGTTACAAAGAACGATAATTGGTACACTGAATATAGGCGCATAATACACAAAACGTGCATGCATTTTAAGTGTATACGGTGAGTTTTCACAAACTGAGCACCCCTGTTCAGAACATTATCAGTACCTCAAAAGCCCCCCTTATCCTTCTTTCTATAATTAATAGTAATCTTTTAAAATATATATTTATTTGACCGTGCTGGGTCTTAGTTGCGGCACGTGGGATCTTCGATGCTGTGTGTGAGATCTTTAGTTGCGGCATGCGGGATCTTTTAGTTGCAGCATGCGAGATCTAGTTCCATGACCAGGGATCGAACCCGGGCCCCCTGCATTGGGAGCGCAAAGTCTTAACCACTGGACCACGAGGGATGTCCCATAGCCTTCCTTCTAATCACTAACTCTCCCTCCCCAAACCCCTCCAAGTGTAACCAGTATCCTGACATTTAATAGCATAGATACATTTTGTTTTTCTACCACATATGAGTGGACTCACACAGCATGTAGTCTTGTGTCTGCCTTCTTTCACTCGACATTAAGTAGGTTTTGTCCAAATTGTTGTATGTAATTATAACTTGTACATTCTCGTTGTATTTTGTTTGGGAAATACACCATAATTCATCCATTTCTGTGGCTGATGGGCATTTGAGTGGATACATTTTTCCTTGAACCATTTTGACTTATGGTTTTCAAAATTTGCAACCAAAAGAATCCTAACTAGTATAAGCCCACAGCTTTTTCCCAATCAGACCCTTTCCTCTTGGGCCTCTCACTCCCTTTGGACTCTGATCAGTTGCCTCCTGTGATCTGGCTCAAGGTAGCTCCTCCCACTTCTCTCTCACCACTCTACGAGATGGACTTTGCATCTCTATTACTTGTGACCACAAATAGCTTCAGACCTCTCTGGTCCTTAATTCTAAGTCAGGATGGGGTGGGTTGGACAAGGCCTAGACAAGCAGGGCTACCAAAAAGTTCCATGATCATTGCTGTTTGTCAAGAACCTTGCAAATGATTGCTAACATTTGCAATGCTCACTTCTTGCCAGGCACTCCTCCATGAATGTTCTGCGTGTTGAGGCATTTAATCCTCACAACAATGCTGTGAGGTATTATCTCCATTTTACCGATGAAGAAACTGAAGCATAGAGAGGGGTCAGTCACTTGCCCAAGGACACACAAATGGAAGCTCGAATTCCAGTCAGGCAATCTGACTTGAGTCTAGGGATTTCCCTGGCAGTCCAGTGGTTAGCTCTCCATGCTTCTACTGCCGGGGTGTGTGTGGGGGGTGGGGGGGGGGGTGGGGGGGGTGGGGGGGTGCGGGTTCGACCCCTGGTCGGGGAACTAAGATCTCGCAAGTGGCAGGGCATGGCCAATAAATAAATAAATAGATAAATAAATAAATAAAACTCAAGTCCACAGTCTTAACCATTATTTTACACTGCTGAATGTGAGACCTCATTTTATCCTTCTAAAAGCCCTCAGAGATAGGAACGATTAGTATTCATTCCCATTTCATGGATAAGGAAACAGGTGTGGGGATTTTAATTAACTTACCCAAGTTCGCTCAGCTAGTGAGTGGCAGATTCTCCAAACTGGAAGAAACTTGAAGAGTGAAAACATCAATTTGACTAGAGCACAAATGCTCTTCCTGCACTTTAAATGTGGGGAAATCTTGCTGTGCTCCAGACCCCTGACTTTCCTCACCATTTGGTCACCACCAGCAAGGTTGCTGTCTACTTTGAGATTCTTGCCTAATTCTTCTGTATTAAAAAGAGCAGGGCTTCCCTGGTGGCGCAGTGGTTGAGAGTCCGCCTGCCGATGCAGGGGACACGGGTTCGTGCCCCGGTCTGGGAAGATCCCACATGCCGCGGAGCGGCTGGGCCTGTGAGCCATGGCCGCTGAGCCTGTGCGTCCGGAGCCTGTGCTCCGCAACCGGAGAGGCCACAACAGTGAGAGGCCCACATACCACAAAAAAAAAAAAAAAAAAGAGCAAATCAGTAAAGATATCTACCCTAGTTGATTTAAAAAATTCCACACAATAGGAATTAAATCTCCCAAATACTGAAAGTATTTGTTTGATATTTGTGCCTGCTTTTTTTTTGCGGGGGGTGGGGTCAGCGCTTAACAGTAAACCATTTAATTCTCATAGGTCTGAAGGTTGGGAAGTCCAAGATCAAGGTGCTGACAAATTTGGTGTCTGGCGAGGTTGCCTTTCTTTTTGTCTGGCGAGGTTGCCTTTCTTTTTTTTTAAAGCAGGTATTGATATATATTGCTCTTTAAAACTTTACTTCCTCATCAGCTCCTGGTTGCTCAAAGAGGCCTATCTCTCCTCATTTTTCCTGGCATGTCAACTGATAGCAGATGATGCTCCATTTTTCTCATTTTACCTTAACACAAAAACTCTTTTGGTTTCCTATTTCTTAGGCTGGGATCATGTGCGTATGTATAATGCAATGCCTCCTTCCTTTCCTGCTTATCTTTCCTAAAATCTGATAGCGTTTCAGTCCCACTAAATTCTAGGTCAACTCTTCCTCATTTCAGATGCACCTTGTACTCACTGGGCTATCAAAACATTTCAGGTAAATATGGCTGTAATTTCAAGCGCCATAATGGCCTACTCAGAAGTTTGGAGCTAGAGATCAATATATACTTTGATTATTAGAGTCAGCCCTGGGCAAAACTACAAAATAAGCCAAAGTTTGTCCTTGGCAAGCTCCTTCCTTGGCTTCTGAACTTTCTCTCCACCTGTTCCTCTTACTTCTCATGTGCTCCTACTTTCTTCACTTGCCTTTTCAAAACTTGCTCTCAAGAAAGGATTTGGACTAATTCACACTAAGGTACTAGTGACAGCGGAAACTCAATATGATCTCTCTTAGGGTATTTGCATTTTAACAGGGTATAAATCATCAGCTGGGCTTCCCTGGTGGCGCAGTGGTTGAGAGTCCGCCTGCCGACGCAGGGGACATGGGTTCATGCCCCGGTCCAGGAAGATCCCGCATGCCGCAGAGCAGCTAGGCCCGTGAGCCATGGTCTCTGAGCCTGCGCGTCCGGAGCCTGTGCTCTGCAACGGGAGAGGCCACAACAGTGAGAGGCCCGCGTAGCGCAAAAAAGAAAAAAAAAAAAGATACAAAGTGGATACAAAGCATTCTGAGAGTGGGCACTGCCAATGTCAGAGTCATTACAATACTGTGGATATGTTCAAAGTCCTTTAGCCACATGGAGCAACTTTGGTCCACTCACCATAATCAGCAGTAGAACCGTATGGGGCATAGACCATTTATTTCTTCAACAAACAATTATTAACACCTACTGCATGCCAGACATTGTTCTAGGTACTAATGGTACAGCAGGAAACAAGGCAAAGTGCCTATCCCCATGGAGTTTATGTTCTAGGAGGGGGTGGCAGACAAAGAACATATAAAATATGTTAGGTGGTGATAAGTGCTATATAGAAAAAAAACCAAACAAGCAGTGTTTGGGAGGGGTGGGGAATTAGGGCACGCAGTGGTTGCTACTTTACACATGGTGGTCAGAGAAAGCCTATGTTACAAGGTGACACCTGAGCAAATGAATGACGTGAAGGCATGAATCATGTGGACATCTGGGGAGAATGCTCAGCACAGGTAACAGCAAGTGCAAAGAACTAAATATGGAAGGATACTGGCCCTGTTGAAGAAGCACCATGAAGAATAGAACTTCTGGAGATTAATGAATGAGGAGAAGTGGATAGGAGCCCATCGGACCAGATTATGTGATAAGTAATTGAAAGGACCTTGGCTTTTACTGACTGAAAAAAGAAGCCACTGGAGCATGTTGTGCAGAGAAGTGACATGAAAAGAATCACTTTGACTGACTTGTGGAGGAAGGCAAAAGTGGACTAGCTAGAAGGCTATTACAATAACTCAGGTGAAAGATCATGGGGGAATCTAACCAGTGTGGTAGCTGTGCAGGTAGAGAAAAGTGGAGATAGTCAGATTGTGAACTCATTTTGAAGGTATAGCCAATAGGACTCGTTGATGCATTGGATATGGGGTGTGAAAGAAGACCCAAGGACAGCTGCAAGGCATATGCCAGTAGTACTTTATTTTATTTTTTTGTCATGCAGAACTTCCCCGACTAGGGATCGAACCCTGCAGTGGAAGCACGGAGTCTTAACCATTGGACCACCAAGAAGTCCTGCCAATAGTACTTCAAACCCCTCTGCTTGCTAGAGGGAAATTTGTTAGAATGAAAGGATTGCCAACAACCTCCTGGACAGTTTGTAAAAAGAAGAGCTGGGCCATCCCAAGTTCTCTCTTCAAATCCCTTTCAAATTAGATTTTTTTTTTTTTCTTTTTAGCCAGGCCTCACAGGCCTGTTGCAGGGTGCCCACACATCCTGGTCTGCACGCTGGGACCTAGACTTCATGAACTGACGTGTGGATAACTAGGCTCCGCCCCCTCACTCACGAGAAGCTGAATTCGTTCTCTAAATTCACAATGTAAGTTCTACCTTTTCAACAACTACTTCAGCAAGACAGTCCCTCTACCGGCCTCCGCCCAAAAAAAACTCCTCTTGCCCCAGATGCAGTATCTCTCTTTTAGCCAGCGCTGAATATACTGCCCAATTCAGTATCCTTTATATCCCTAATATTCACCCCGTATTTGTCACGAAACTTCTTGGCATCCTAACATTTGCTCGTGTTAAACCGGTTGGTCAGAACTGTCTCTGTTTCGGAAGGCAAATTTCAGCATCTGACGAGTCTTATTCTCAGGAAATGCTCCTGCACGACCAAACTAGACTCTTGAACCCAATTCAGCACCGTTTCATCGCTTCGCTATAGCCGGCGCAGAAATGCCTCAACTGCCGGTTGCGTTTCTCTTCGGTCAGGCCAGCCAAAGCCAGGAGTTCTTACGACTCCAGGGCGGAAACCCCAAGAAACGCCCCTCCAGCCGCATCACCACGCCCGCCGTCCCAGAGCCGTGCAGAAACTCGCCTGAGCCGCATCACGTGCCTGCTTTGTAATCTCCCAGTGGGCAGTGGCGTCCGATCACCTGACGCGCGTGACCAATGCCTTGCGTCCGCGCTCTGGGCTCCTGGTTGCTAAGTGACCCCAGCTCCCGCTAGTTTGCGCTGCTTGGCTTTATCCCGGGAGGTAGTGGTGGAAGCTTTAGACCCGGCCCAGGCTCTTGGACACGCCAGTGGAGGGTCTTTTGCGGCTGCTGCCTTCTCTCTGGCGGAATCCCCGATGGTGGCCCCCACACCCTTGCGCCTTCAAGGCTTGAACCTGGGCTTCCGGGCATCTGCGATCAGGCGGGCTCCGGCTCCTTTAGGACTAACCCGGCGGCTGGGGTGCCGCAGGGCCGCACTGGGTGGACCCGGTCCACACTGCCTTGGCCACCTCAGCCTAGCGAACCGGCTCAGACTCTAGTTCCTGCAAGGATGTGACTGAGGCAGTGGCTGGCTGAGAGACAAGTGCCTGTTAGTAGTCCCTGGCGTGGCTTCCTGTAGTTTCCTTCCTTGTGGCTTATGTGAAGACTTAGGCTTGATTGCTTTGGCCAGAAAAGAGACATAGGAACTCTGTGTGCTGTGCTTTCCTGAAACGACTGTGTCTTGAGTACTTGTAGACTGAAGGATAACAGATTTCGATTAAAAAAAAAAAAAGATACTCCCAGAAGTCAAAAACTTAAAAAATTTTTTTACATATTTAGCAATTTTTTTAAAAAAGCCTTGTCTTTGGGATATCTAGTAACATTGCCAGTCTTTTTGCTGTTCAGCCATTTTTGTTTGGTTTTTGCGGTACGCGGGCCTCTCACTGTTGTGGCCTCTCCCGTTGCGGAGCACAGGCTCCGGACGCACAGGCTCAGCGGCCATGGCTCACAGGCCCAGCCGCTCCGCGGCATGTGGGATCTTCCCGGACCGGAGCACGAACTCGTGTCCCCTGCCTCGGCAGGCGGACTCTCAACCGCTGCGCCACTAGGGAAGCCCACTGTTCAGCATTTTTAATCCAGAAATACTGTGTTGTGCCTGGGACTTGTGTGTACTGCTTGTTAGAAAGTTTGGTGTTTCATGTGTTCCTAACTTATACTTGGATTGGGTTTCACTTATTTCATTCTAATCATCAACTTGTGAAATAAGGTGGGCAGGTTTCGCTTTTTTTTTTTTCATGCGTAAGGAAACATGATCAGAGAAACTATTTGCCAGACACCAGTGCTTCTCGAAGTTGAACCATTTGCGGATCCTGTTAAAATGCATATTATGAGTCTTCAGGTCTGGAGCAGGGCCTGAGAGTTTCTGTGTGTCCAGGAAGCTCCCAAGTGCAGAAGAAGCTGTTGGCCTGATGCATTGCTCGAACAGCAGTTGTCCTAGGTAATTGCTCTTCCTAGTTGATGGCACAAACGCCTCCTTTCTGTATCTGATTTTATGCCAAAACAACAATTTCTTAACATCTGTGAACTTTCTGTACATGTGAAGGGAAAATCATAGGATGGGAATGACAAACAGCAGATAGTCTACATAGAATTTGTATCCAGTACTCATTTCAGTTATTTTGTTAGTTTGATCTTCTGAGGATTTAAAATATTTGAGAGAAAGGGCTTAAAACTATCAGCCTTTTTGTTGTTAAAAAGGCTTTTAAATAGAGAAGGTGAAATTTCCCCTGGCATTGAAGGACATATTTAACTAGGAGGACCCATATTCGGAGTTGAATCCCACTGACTCACTGCGCATTCCCAGTCCTTTGTTTCTTTAAAAGCTTCATCAAGTTAGAACACATGTGCAGTTCTGAACACAGAGACTAAGCAGTGAAGACTAGCCAATTTATCCTCTGGTGAAAAGAGAAGAAATTTTAAATGGAATAAGAAAAATTAGATATCCAGGAACCTAGCACAATGATTTTTAAAATTAATTAATTAATCTATTTATTTATGGCTGTGTTGGGTCTTCCTTGCTGCGTGCGGACTTTCTCTAGTTGCGGCGAGCGGGGGCTACTCTTCGTCGCAATGCGCGGGCTTCTCATTGCAGTGGCTTCTCGTTGCGGACCATGGGCTCTAGGCTCACAGGCTTCAGTAGTTGTGGCACGCAGGCGTAGTTGCTCCGTGGCATGTGGAATCTTCCTGGACCAGGGCTCAAACCCATGTCCCCTGCATTGGCAGGCAGATTCTTAACCACTGTGCCACCAGGGAAGTCCCCACAATGATTTATAGAATTGATGGTGCTTCATATATATAAAAGTTAATGAAAATAATCATGTTGTCATTAATAAAAGATTTGAATGTCCCAAGCAGGCTCTTTGATTCAGGTACGGTGCTGTGGTTTTCTTAATGTTTCTTGTGCTTGGGGTTTATTGAGCTGCTTAGATCTATGGTTTTCATTAAATTTGGAAATTTTTAAAAATATTTATTTATCTATTTGGGATTTAACTAGATCCCTCATGCTGCAATCCACTAGTTGCAGCATGAGGGATCTCGTTCCCTGACCAGGGATCGAACCCTGGCCCCCTGCATTGGGAGCTCAGAGTCCTAACCACTGGACCGCCAGGGAATTCCCAGTGCTGTATATGTTTGTATTCCTATAAAACTTGAGGTTTGTTCTGGGGTGTTGTTAAGTTACTTTGGAATTAGTTTGATTTTTTTGCGTCTTGCTTTTTTAAAGAGTTGTTAGATAGGACGAGAGCAGTGCTGACTCTAGGGCTGATTATTCCCCCTGAGGCAAGACCTCTATGAGTACTCTTCCCAATGCTCCATAAATTATGAATTTTTCTTTTTTTCTTTTGGCCGTGCCACACAGCTTGTGGGATCTTAATTCCCCGACCAGGGATTGAACCCGGGACCCTGCAGTGAAAGCGCCAAGTCCTAACCACTGGACTGCTGGGGAATTCCCAAACTATGAATTTTTTCTAATCTGGCTAGTGGGAATAGGCACTATTCCCAGCCGGGTATAAGAGTGAAGAACCTTTCCCTCCAATCCTTTCAAGTGGTTCTTTCCCCAGCCTGGGGAAGTTTTCTTGTGCATAGGTTCTAAGCAGTACCTTGGTGAATACTAGAAGAAATCTCTGGGGTTTTTTCTTTCTCTGAACTGCTCCCCCATCTCTGTCACTCCGTTCTATGAACTCTAGCTGCTTTGGTCTCCCTGGACTCAGCTCTGTATGCCGGACTCAGGGACTCCACTGGGCTCTGCCTCAGTTTTCCATCCTTGCACTGTAGCCTGGAAACTCAGGTAGTTCTTGGACAGTACCAGGGCTTGTCTCATTTGCTTCTTTCTCAAGGATTACCGTCCTTTGTGGTCTGATGTCCAATGTATAAAGACCATTGTTTCATAACTTTTTGATCCTCCTTTGGTTGTTGTAGGTGGAACAGTAAGTCTGGTCCCTGTTTCTCTATCGTGACTTCTGGAAATGGAAGTCCAAATATCACACCAATTTTACCACTTTTATCACTCAAACCCATTGAATATTGAAACTCTTAAGTTAGGTTGCATACTGTTGAACTCACATCCAGTTGATTCCAGGAGAAGACAGCTATTCTCGTTTTTATATTCCTACAGACTTAACCAATAGCCCGGCACTTGGCTGACACTCAGTAAAAGCTGGAGTGGATGAATAAACTATTTTGAGCAAACAGCTGTCGATCAGCTTGTGTTTTCTTCCAACATTTGTTGATGGGCTTTTGCAATTTTCTTCTTGCCTGCCAGCAGCAAATGAAAGCTAGGCAAAGTGGAAATTTCTGGGACTTGTTATTCATGATTGTAATTATCCACAAAAATGTACCCTTTAAAAAAGTTTATCAACAGGCATGAGGGAAGTTTTTGGGGGTGATGGACGTGTTCTAGAACTGAGTTGTGGTGGAATGGTTGCACAGGTTTATAGAAGAAATCATTGAATTTTACACTTAAAAAGAGGTGATTTTTGTGGCATATAAGTTACACCTAAATAAAACAGTTAAAAAAAAAAAACCGCTTATCTTGAAGATTCCCAAGGCATTTTAAGGTGAAAAAAGTAAGTTGCCAACCATTTTATATAGGCTAAGCCCAGTTTTGATATTATCTTTTAAAAACATATTTATTTATTTATTTGGCTGCACCGGGTCTTAGTTGTGGCACTTGGGATCTTCATTGCGGCACGTGGGATCTTTAGTTGTGGCATGCGGGATCTAGTTCTCTGACCAAGGATGGAACCCACGCCCCCTGCATTGGGAGCTCAGAGTCTTAACTGCTGGACTACCAGGGAACTCCCAGTTTTGATATTTTCAAAAACCTCATATGCATTGAAATGTAACCTTGAGCAGGTAGGGATAGACTATGGTGGACTTTCACTTTGTAACCTACACATGTATTAGTTTTGTAATCAGAAAAAAACTAAAGATTTTAAAAGGAAGATTGTATTTTTTCATTAAAGGAGAGAGAAAATCAAGTAAAAGGCAAGAAAAAAAAATGTGTATTTGACCCACCCACAAGGCAGTAGACAGGCTGTTAGATTAGAAATCAGAAAGCCTGATAATGATTCTTGTTCTGTTTTTGAACTCCAAGCTAGGACAGATTACTTAGCTGCTGGCTATTGTTCCAGAAACCAGGTTTAAGTAATGAAGTGCATATTTGGAGTCTGGATCTTAAGTGTCAAAAGTGGAGCTCTGAAATGAGTTTGAAAGTAGCTATGGGAATAATGTCAATGCAGGGGAATCCTTTTATCCTCTTAGCTATCCAATAAATTATGAGATTCCCTCCCTCCCAACCACTCTGACCAGAACCTTTAACAGGTAAAATAATCTCTAATTAGGGATTCTAGGGAGGAAGTTGCTTTGTAATATGCAGTAACATCACTGGCTTAGCACTTCAGTTTCCTTGTTAAATATAAATAATATGTCATATTTATTTTATAGGATAACTGGAAGGACAAATGAGATAAAATATAGCAAGTGTTGAATTCAGAAGGAAATTGGAATGTGAAAACAAGTCATCATGAAACAGAACAAATACTTTATCATACCACTGATTTTATTACACTACAGGAAATAGTGTATCACACATGCTTTATTTGTATGAGATCTCTATCTGTACTTCAAGCATTGATCTTTATCCTCCAAACACGTATATGAAGATGTTCTGGGTCTTCCCTGGTGGTCCAGTGGGTAAGACTCCGCGCTCCCAATGCAGGGGGCCCGGGTTCCATCCCGGGTCGGAGAACTAGATCCCACATGCATGCTGCAACTAAGAGTTTGCATGCTGCAACTAAGAGTCCGGGTGCCACAACGAAGTTCCCACGTGCCGCAATGAAGACCCCGGGCAGCCTAAATAAATAAATATTAAAAAAAAGAAAAGAAAAGGAATGCATCGGAGACTGGCCGGGGCTTTGAAAAATCTAAACCTTTTCCTCAAGAAAAACTCAAACGGTGCAAAGATTACATTAAGATAGCCTATTGTATTATCAAATTGTTGAGGTGTCAGGATGAAATCTGATTGACTAAACCATCTAAACTGTATGTCACCTGATTGAGCGATTGAATGAGAGCTCTGTCCATTTTCTGAATTCTCCTTTCTTTGTTAGATGTTCAAGCAGAAGTTTTCTGTGCCCTCTCCTGGTTTGACTTTGAAACTGCGTAACAGTGATCTTTAAACTTCATTGGGTGGGGCTTTTCTTCAGTAAATTCATGCTCTCCCTCCCCTTCCTCTCGCCTTCGAAGGCTCATTTTGAACTACAGAGAGACAGAGGGGCCGCAAGAACTGTTCATCATTCACTCACCTACTAAACATTTATTATATTCGTTTCTTTTTTAACAAAGCACTGCCCTTGGAGGTCAGCCAAAAGGAAGAAGCAGATATTGGAACTTAAAATTTACTAGAACAGAGCTTCGGAACCTTTTTCCTTGTCACGGCACACATAGAAAATTACACAATTTTAAGAACGTAAATGGGAAAAGAATTTGAAAAAGGATAGATCCGTGTATATATATAACTGAAGCAGTTTGCTGTACACCTGAAACTAACACAACATTGTTAATCAACTATATTCCAATATAAAATAAAAATTTTTTAAAATTACACAATTTGTATGTCCCACTGAGGTAAAGGGGAAGAAGCGGGAGGAGGGATTTAGGGGCATCTATATGGGATTTGGTAAAAAAAAATATTTCCATTTTCTACATATTGTATCATTATGATTTGAAAAATAAAATGAAAGTATTAGAGACAGCATTAAATATTGAGCTTATATAAAGTTTCCAATAAAATATTTTCCAAATTTTCACTTTCTTCTGTGAATGTAACTATTTTTTCTCTTTTTAAATTTTATTTTAAAATTTTCTTTTGAATGTTACTTTTAAATATCAGGTTATGCTTAAAATGGTTACATGCAATAATGACCAGAACTTTTCAAGAAGGATCTCTTCAAGTTCTTGTTTTTGTTTTTGTTTTTTATTTAATTAATTTATTTATTTGGCTGTGTCAGGTCTTAGTTGTGGAACTCAGGATCTTCGTTGAGGCGTGGGGTCTCATTGTTGTGGTGCTTGGGCTTCTCTCTAGTTGTGGCGCACAGGTTTTCTCTCTCTAGTTGTGTCACGTGGGCTCCTGGGAACATGGGCTCTGTAGTTTTTGTGGCACGTGGGCTCTCTCATTGAGGCGCAAGAGCTCAGTAGTTGTGACCCGTGGGCTTAGTTGCCCCGCAGCATGTGGGATCTTAGTTCCCTGACCAGGGATCGAACCCACATTCCCTGCATTGGCAGGTGGATTCTTTACCACTAGACCACCAGGGAAGTCCCTCTCTTCAAGTTCTTGATAGCCATGAACAATTAGAAACTCAAATAGATAATACAAATTAAAAATTTTAACATTAAAAAACATAAAAGTTAAAATATTTAAAGAGGGCTTCCCTGGTGGCACAGTGGTTGAGAGTCCGCTTGCCGATGCAGGGGACACGGGTTCGTGCCCTGGTCCGGGAGGATCCCACATGCCACGGAGCGGCTAAGCCCGTGAGCCATGGCCGCTGGGCCTGCGCATCCGGAGCCTGTGCTCCGCAACGGGAGAGGCCACAACAGTGAGAAGCCCGCGTACAGAAAAAAAAAAAAAAATTGAAGAAATGTCTATTTTCTTTCATTAACAATTGTACAATTGAAATTTCTTGTGATAACATTAATGGGTCTTGAATCCAATCAAACTCTTTTGTGTCAAGCATTTAAAAATAATGACATGGGACTTCCCTGTTGGTGCAGTGGTTATGAGTCTGCCTGCCAATGCAGGGGACATGGGTTCGAGCCCTGGTCCGGGAAGATCCCACATGCCGCGGAGCAACTAAGCCCGGAGCAACTAACCACAACTACTGAGCCCGCGCGCCTAGAGCCCGTGCTCCGCAACAAGAGAAGCCACCGCAGTAAGAAGCCCACGCACCACAATGAAGAGTAGCCCCCGCTCGCCACAACTAGAGGAAGCCCACTCACAGCAACGAAGACCCAACACAGCCATAAATAAATAAATAACAACAACAACAACAAAAATAATGACAGCTCTCATTTAAAGCACATTCCTTCGGGGGTGATATCCACCTGGTATTCACTGTTAATGGCCAGCTGGCTTATGTTCTTTTGTTTTTTTGTTTTTTTTGGCTGCATTGGGTCTTCGTTGCTGCACACAGGCTTTCTCTAGTTGTGGTGAGTAGAGGCTACTCTTCGTTGCGGTGCGTGGGCTTCTCATTGTGGTGGCTTCTCTTGTTGCAGAGCACGGGCTCTAGGCGCGCGGGCTTTGTTGGTTGTGGCATGCAGGCTCATTAGTTGTGGCTCGTGGGCTCTAGAGCGCAGGCTCAGCAGTTGTGGTGCACGGACTTAGTTGCTCTGCGGCATGTGGCATCTTCCCGGACCAGGGCTCGAACATGTGTCCCCTGCGCTGGCAGGCAGATTCTTAACCACTGTGCCACCAGGAGAGCCCCTGGCATCTGTTCTGATTGGTCAATATCTGTTCCATCTCAGATGTTAAATATTTTTAATGTCACCCTGCCCATAAGCATTGTTAAAGCAGTCACCCTGAAGTTAGCTTGGACACCAGCCCAAAATGGACAGAAATATCTGATACTATGTGAAGACAGATTTGGGTCAGCCATCTGGGGCTGCTCTGGCCAGAGCCCTCCAACCAGTGTCCTCGCCCCTCCAGCCCTGACCAGCTGCATCTCGGGTTGCTGCTGCTCCCCCTTGGCCCCTGGAGCTCACTTCCTCTAGCAGGGCCCTGGGCGCTTGTCTGTAACGTGCAGCGGTGCACTCTGCAGCTGGCCTCTGAAGTCGATGGCCAGGTGGTAACACACGGCAAGCAGCAAATGCTGCTGATCCTTCTGCCTACTTGTAGAGATTGAAAGGCAGGATGACAGACTCTGTTCTGCTTGGATCATATCTGCAGGAGCTCCCCATGGGCTGTATGCACCTAGAGGTGTTTGGTCTAGCTGGCAGCCCCAAGGGCCATGGGATCTTTATGTTGTATCCAACATGTAACCCAGTTGCAATATACCAGTGTGCTATGACCATGGTGAGGAAACTCTGCAGTAGAGGAAACAAAACATGCAATGATAACACTACTTATTATTTATCAGTGGATGGTTTACCGTGCTTTCACAGTGGACCTCATTTAACCCTCATAAGAACCACCAGTAAAGATTATCATCCCATTTTACAGAGTAGGAAATAGGTTCAAAAGGGTGAGTTGCTCAGATTGACATGTTAGGTCCACCCTTCCCTGGCTGGGGTGCCTTAAGGATGTACACATTGGTGGGCTAGGTTAAATGATGAGTTACTGGAGTGACAGATTTACTTGAAAGTTTTTGGGTAAGCTGTTTTTTTTTTTTTTGGGCTGTGCCACGCAGCTTACAGGATCTCAGTTCCCTGACTACTAAGCCACCAGGGAACTCCCTAGGGAAATTTTTTTTTTTTTTTGCGGTACGCAGGCCTCTCGCTGCTGTGGCCTCTCCCTTTGCAGAGCACAGGCTCCGGACGCGCAGGCTCAGCGGCCATGGCTCACGGGCCCAGCTGCTCCGTGGCATGTGGGATCCTCCCGGACCAGGGCACAAACCCGTGTCCCCTGCATCGGCAGGCAGACTCTCAACCACTTGCGCCACCAGAGAAACCCCCCCTAGGGAAATTTTAACTGGTAAATTATATAGGTGTTTCTTTGTTTGTTTTTGTCTTGTTTTGTTTTGTTTTGGCTGACGTTGCACGGGATGTGGGATCTCAGTTCCCCGACCAGGGATTGAACCCATGCCCCCTGTAGTGGAAGCTCGGAGTCCTAACCACTGGACCACCAGGGAATCCCTTAACTGGTAAATAATATAAAATATTTGGAAATTCTGCCAACAATGATTGAGATTCACTGATAGTGGACCAAAGATTTAAGTTGTTTCTTTAAAAAAAAAAAATTATTATTTATTTATTTTGGCTGCTCCACGTCTTAGTTGCCACACACGGGATCTTTGTCGCAGCATGCAGACTTCTTAGTTGCGTCATGCATGTGGGATCGATCTCCCCGACCAGGGAACGAGCCCGGGCCTCCTGCACTGGGAGCGTGGAGTCTTACCCACTGGCCCACCAGGGAAGTCCCAAGATTTAAGTTGTTTCTGATTCCAGATCCCAATTTATCCCAGGTAGAAAAGTGTTAAGGTTTTATGAGAGTTACGGAGAGAGTCGTGTAAGCACGGGTTTCAGCTGAACATTGGGCATGTGGTGATGGGAGCTAGGGAGAGAGCATTCCAGCAAAGGAAAGGAGGCAAGAAAGTGGGGCTGTGTAAGGTGAACAATGGCTGGAGAGATAAGGGCGTGAAGATGCATAACTGGAAATACGATTAGAAAGTGGATTGGCTTCAGGAAGCTTTATCTGGCAGGAAAGTCTATGTGACACTAGCTGTGGTGAGACCAATTGGAAAGCTAGAGGTGGGAAAGCTTGAACCAGAGTAGCCATGGAGAGCTTTCACATGGGAAACCATCACGACTTACCAAAGGATGGTGGGGGAGAGGGGCAGGATCAAAGAGAGGGACGTGGGAAGTTGCTGGCTGAACTTGTAGCCCACCTGAGGTGTTGTCAAAACATCCAGGTAGGGCTTCCCTGGTGGCGCAGTGGTTGCGAGTCCCCCTGCCGACGCAGGGGACACGGGTTCGTGCCCCGGACTGGGAAGATTCCCACGTGCCTCAGAGTGACTGGGCCCGTGGGCCATGGCCGCTGGGCCTGCGCGTCCCGAGTCTGTGCTCCGCAACGGGAGGGGCCGCGGCGGTGAGAGGCCCGCGTACCGCAAAAACAAAAAACCAAAAAAAACATCTAGGTAGGGAGTTAGCAAATGGGTGACTGGAGCCCAGGGCTGGGATATGGGTTGCGAGTTATCTGCCTCTAGGTGAAAATGGTTACCTTGATATTGGAAGAGACTGCCATCAGAGAAGGAGCCATCGGAGAGCAGGGGCACACCTGGTCAAAGAAGCCACCTGCGGAAAATTGAAAGGAAGGGCGTGTTCGGCAGTAGCGCATGATGAAGAGGGAGGTTGGAGTTGCTGTGACATAGTGCCTGGCACATAATAGGCACGCAAATACTTGTGAGAAGAATGAAAGGAAAAAAAAGACAGTAAGAAAATGATACATTCAGGACAAACCATATGAAAGAAACAGTGGTAGAATCTAGGCATAAGGGTGTTAAACTAGTAAGGACCTACTGTATAACACAGAAAACTCTACTCACTCGTCTGTAATGATCTATATGGGAAAAGAGGATAAAAAAGAGTGGATCTATGTATATGTATAACTGATTCACTTTGCTGTACACCTGAAACTAACACAACGTTGTACATTAACTAGACTCCAATGAAAATTAATTAAAAACTAAAAAGGTGTTAAGGGAATAACCAAGAGATTCTTGCATTTGCTCCAGAAAATGGCAGGGACCTGCTCGGCAGCCTATGGCCACACTGAATACCTGTTATTGATCTTTAGGAGACTTTGCCTCACCCTGCAGGGTGATGTGAGTTAATGTGTGATTTTATATAAAGGGACAAATTTAATGCAAACTCGGGCCTTTCCCATTCAATCTCAAGTTCTAGAGATTAAAAAATGTATAATACCGCAAAATGGCTCCCATAACTGCATTACAGATCACTCCCCCCCCCCCTTAGGGATAAAGAGGACTGCACATGTGGGCTCGCTTCCAAGTCCTTTTTAAAAAAGGTTAATTTAGAAAGACTCTGCTTCCTGAGACTCCCACCCAGATATTTCTTGGTACATTATTTTTTTAAAAATGCTCCAATTTCTCTCGCTTAGAGAAAGGTCTTTCCTCTTCAAATCTTTCAGGTTTTTGTGGGATCTTAGTTCCCCAACCAGGGATCGAACATGTGTCCCCTGCAGTGGGAGCCTAAAGTCTTAACCACTGGACTGCCAGGGAAGTTGCATTAGGTGTTACTCTGGGAGAAGAAGCTGCCAAGGGCCTGATTTCGGTGGGGAGGGACCCACCTGGGCCAGTGCGGTGGACGTCGGTAGGGAGTCCCGGGCCTGGCTCTAGTTATGAAAGGAACTGGAGGCCGAAGTCCAGGAAGGTGTGCAGCGGGAGAGCGGCCCGATCCCTGGGCCCCTCCCCCGCCCGTGATCTCCAGGCGCCCCTGCCCTTTGAGCCCGGGGCGTCTCGGGCGCTGGCACACTCGCCCCGGCCGCTGCGGGGACCAGCGGGGCTGGCGGGATGCTGCGGCTGCTGGCGTCCGGCTGCGCCCGGGGCCCGGGGGGCGGCGGGGGCGCGCGGGGGCTGGTTCTCGGGGGTCGCGTGCGTCCTGCGGCGGGGCTCTGCGATCCCGGCAGCAGCCAGAGCTGCCAGGCCTCCGACGCCCCCCGGAACCAACCTCCCAGCTCCGAGTTCGTGGCCCGGTCGGTGGGCATCTGCTCCATGATGCGGCTGCCCGTGCAGGCCTCCCCCGAGGGGCTGGATGCTGCCTTCATCGGGGTGCCGCTGGACATTGGGACCTCCAACCGGCCCGGGGCAAGGTAAGCCCCGAAGGACTCCGGGACACGTGTTGGGACAGCCTGGCGGCCACTGCGCACACAAAACTCATGGAGAGGCGCTTTCCCTCACCCAGGGTTGAGTTGGAAGCCAGTGCCTGGCTCCAAAGTGCCCCCAATCCTTTGAGAGACAGCTGGTTTCCCTCAAGCAACCCTGAGGGCTCAGCCGTGTCATCCATTGGTAAAGAAAGGGGGTTTAAGGACTGAGCCTTCTCCCTGCCCCCTTCCCTGGCCTAGCTGGATGGTGGCTGTCGGTACCCCGGTTTACAGAAGCAGGGGACATTAAGTTTGAGAACAGAAGCTGGTTGCCCCTCCCCAAACCTCTAGATGTCACGTGACTCAAGAATTTGCTCCAAATAAGACAATTTTTTCTTCTTTTTTTGGTCGCGAAGTCTGTGGGATCTTAGTTCCCCCGCCAGGGATCACCGCATGCCCCCTGCAGTGGAGATGCGGAGTCTTAACCATTAAACCGCCAGGGAAGTCCCCAAAATAAGGCAGTTTTCCTAAGATCAAGTTAGAGGAAGTAAAATCGATTTTTCTAATTATTGAACATCAGCTATTTACGATTCCGCAGCAACAGTTTAGGAAACTGAGGCTCAGGGAGATTAAGACATTATCTAATGCCATTTAGCAAATTGGTGATTGGTGGGCTTCTAAGTCTGTACCTTTAATCTCTTCACTATATAGGCTAGATCAGTGGTCCTCAACGTGTGTGTGACATTTTCCCCCCAGGGGACATTTGGCAGAGTCTGGAGGCATTTTTGGTTATCACAACGTGGGGGAAGGGCTGCTACTGGCATCTAGTGGGTAAAGACCAGGGTTGCTGCTAAACATCCTGCAATGTATAGGATGACCCCTACCCCCTGCAGCAAAGATTCAGCCAGCCCCAGCACGGAGCCTGGGAAGCCCTGGCCTAGGCAGAGCCTCTAAACCTTTAGGGATGGCTCACAGGCTGATGCTTTCTCCTCCAGATTTGGACCCCGACGGATCCGCGAAGAGTCGGTGCTGCTTCGGACAGCCAACCCTAGCACAGGAGCCCTCCCCTTCCAGTCCCTCATGGTTGCAGACCTAGGCGATGTGAATGTCAATCTTTACAACCTTCAGGACAGCTGCCGCCTAATTCGAGAGGCCTATCAGAACATTGTAGCAGCTGGCTGTATTCCTCTGACCTTGGGTAATGGCATCTGCAAGGGAGAGGGTAGTTCTCTGAGCTCAGGGTCTATTTATCATGAGCTGGAGTACGGTTACTTCTCCAGGGGGAGCCACTGGCAATATGGAGACAGTAGGAAAGGGAACATTTTTAGTTCATTTATTTTAACCCCTGGGGAGAGGATATTTACATTCTTGGACTGATGTGACTGACAGGGATGGACCAGGGTGAAGCAAGTGAGGCACTCACCTTGGTGCCAAATTTAAGGGGTGCCAAAAAGTCAGCAATACATATTACTGATTTCCCTTTTTGCCTCAGGTTCCAGTATGGCTCAGAACAGCACAGTTGCTGATCCTATCTTTATTTAGAGTTTATCATGGGGGACTTCCCTGGTAGCGCAGTGGTTAAGAATCCGCCTGCCAATGCAGGGGACGTGGGTTCGAGCCCTGGTCCGGGAAGATTCCACATGCTGCGGAGCAACTAAGCCCATGTGCCACAACTACTGAGCTCGCGTGCCTAGAGCCCATGCTCTGCAACAAGAGAAGCCACTGCAGTGAGAAGCCTGCGCGCCGCAAGGAAGAGTAGCCCCCGCTCACCGCAGCTAGAGAAAGCCCGTGCATAGCAATGAAGACCCAACACAGCCAAAAATAAAAATAAAAAAAAGGGACTTCCCTGGTGGCGCAGTTCCCTGGGACTACCCAACGCAGCCAAAAATAAAATAAAATGAATTTATAAAAAAGAAAAATAAATAAATAAAATAAAGTACCGTGGGCTTCTCCTTGTGGTGGCTTCTCTTGTTGTGGAGCACGGGCTCTTGGCACATGGGCTCAGTAGTTGCAGCATGCGGGCTCTGAGGCACACGGGCCTCAGTAGTTGTGGCTCTCGGGCCTAGTTGCTCTGTGGCATGTGGGATCTCCCCAGACCGGGGCTCGAACCTGTGTCCCCTGCATTGGCAGGTGGATTCTTAACCACTGCACCACCAGGGAAGTTCCTATCATGGATCCTTTTTTTTTTGCACTGATTTTGATTTTTTAAAATATTACATTAAAATAATATTTATCTTGATTACTTAGTTTTTTTTTTTTTTGGCCACACAGCTTGCAGGATCTTCGTTCGTCCCCTGGCCAGGGATGGGGCCCAGGTCCCCTGCAGTGTAAGTGCAGAGTCCCAATCGCTGGACCACCAGGGAATTCCCCAATTACTGAGTTTTTTTTTTTGGTGTCCCTTCAATTTTGCATCCGGCAAATGCCTCTATCCACCTCACCTTGTCCCAGCCCTTGATGCCAGGCCCGAGGAGGCTGCCAGCAGGGGCTTAGTTGTGACTTCTTAAGTATTCAAGGATGTTGTTTCAATGACTTTATTTGAGAGAACTGCAAGGGGGTCTTTTCCTTTCGTCAGGGTCTATGTCAATCTATAGAGCAGCTTTCCTCTTACCCTCCCCCACCCTGCCCCACTCGCACTGTAGCAGTTCTTTCTCTTCCTGTTCACCAATAGTCAAAATAGTACCTTTTTCTAAATATCCAAATTTATTTTTGCCAAATGAGAGGGCCCAGCCTGCAGAGCATAGTGGTAAGGAGTGGGGTTTCTGGCTGACGTGGTTTGAAATCTCAGCTCCACCTCTCACTAGCTCTTGATGCTTCCTTTCCTTATCTGTAATATGGGAATAAAAATACCACCACCTACCTTCTTATATTGTGTCAGGGGCATATAACAAAAGTGCATATAAAGTGCCCAACTTTGTGACTGGCATGTTTTAAGCTTCCATAAATATAGCTGTTGTTGTTATTAATAATTATCAATGGTAATACTTTTCTAGGCCTGTGCTGTCCATTATGGTAGCCCCTAGCCACATGTGGCTATTTAAATGAATTACAATTAAATAAAATAAAAAATGCAGTTCTTCAGTTGCGTGAGCCACATTTCCATAGCCAGTGGCTAGTGACCACCGTGTTGGCCAGTGCAGATACAGAACACGCGTGTCACTGCAGGAAGTTCAACTGGACAGAGCTGGTCCGAGCATTTTCCCTATAAGCCTTAATTTCCTCTTTTAAATGACAATGTAATGTCAAACATTTAGTGGCCATTTCTCCACCACTGAACAAGATCATATTTTAGCTGGGGTTATAGTTCTTCCAGTCTAATCGAAAGGGTGGCAGAATTGGGCAGATTAAAGATCATTCTAGGCGATACGTGGTCCTCGAATCTTATCCACGTTCCAGATGTTTTCTTCTTTTTTTGTCTCCTTGAAGGTGGAGATCACACAATCACCTATCCTATATTGCAAGCGATGGCAGAAAAGTAAGTCCCAAAGGCCGGAGCTGGGGAATGAGCTGTTTTCTGCTAGATGGCGTCAGGTGACCTCTGCTGCCTCAGGTTGTTGGGGATGATGGGAAATTCCCCACTGAGTTGCTTCCATGGATCAAAATTAAGGTCAAGCTCCAGGTGTGTCTGTCAGTCACCAGATGGGAGCCAAGACAATTTATTATTAACACCCTGGCCACCCGCCCTTGCCCTAGATCTGCCCTGGTATGCACGCTCAGCATTTGCCTCTGTTTTTGGAAGATGAGCCCCTAGTGAAATACACAACCCCAGTTAACTTCAGTTTCTGTTTTGCTTCAGAGGCCAAATACAAATACTGACAGGCACAATGGTATTGCTTGCTGAGGAGAGGCCCTGTTTTTTCCTGAAAGGGCCCCTTTCCCAGAGGATGAGAAGATGGATTTTTCCAGTAGTGAAAATCTAGCAGGGATTGACTAATTTTGGTTAGTTTGAGAAATAGACAGATGGGCCAAGGTGGTGAGCTCCAGAATTCCTATAGAGGAAAGCTATGTGGGTGGCATTCTGGTTGGGGGTGGGTGGGTGGGTACAAGGCTTTTCTGGAAGCTGTGTTTGCCTGGCACTGATTTGGATTGTCTGTTTCTTTGGGGCGGCTGGCAGGGTTGATGGGGATTAGAGAGAGAGAGCGGAGTAGAAGCTGCTTCCTGGTTACCGCAGTTGGAGAAAGGGTGGTACTGGTTAGAGCCTTCAGATGAGCTCACCTGAGCCGCCACCCTTTACTTTCATCCTCCCAGCCCTCTCCATCTGTAAGTGAAGAAAATTCTGGGTGATAGGTAGGGAGTGTCAGCTAAAGCACGTGACTATCTTCTGCTTGACTTCTCTGAGCTCATTGTCCTTCTGAGAAGCTAAGTGGTTTGAAGACAGAAACCAGTTGCAAGGCTGGTAACTGATGCCACATCCCCCCTCCACGGCTATGAATTGTCATCAAGTTTTGGCGGCCTGGAGGGTGGTGGTGTTCAGGCCCCACTGGGAGGCCTGGCTTCTGAGCCGCCCTGTTGTCATCAGGCATGGGCCTATGGGGCTGGTGCACGTGGATGCACACATGGACGTGGCGGACAAGGCCCTGGGTGAGAAGCTCTATCACGGGACGCCCTTCCGCCGTTGCGTGGACGAGGGACTCCTGGACTGTAAGCGCGTGGTACAGATCGGCATCCGGGGCTCTTCCATGACCTTGGATACCTACAGATACAGCCGGAGCCAGGTGACAGGCCGAAGGGCCCTCCCTCTGTCCCCGACCCCAAAGTGCCTTTCTCTCCATTGCCCACTCAGTGGAGGCTATGGATTCAAAGGGACTTTGCTAATCAAGCTCAAAGTGGGGACAGAAGGGTGAGTTTGCGTCATGTGGAGCAGATAGGAGCGGGGATGATAGTTCACGAGGCAGAGGAGGCCTCTCATCGCTGGGGAGGGGGACAAGCAGAAACAAACCAGGCCCTTGGATGCTGCTGGCTTGGAAAAGAGTGGAGGAGGTCCAGACCCAAGGCGATGGGTCTGATATGGGGACGATAGTTCCCTCCTCATGGGTATCGGGGGTCAACTTCGAGGTGCACATAAGCCGAACACGGGGTAGGCCTATAGGAAATGCCCAGTAAATGCTGCCAGGCCCAAGTATCACCTTGCTGCTCTTCAATTCTTTCTCAGGGCTTCCGGGTGGTCCTGGCTGAAGACTGCTGGATGAAGTCGCTGGTTCCTCTGATGGGAAAAGTGAGGCAGCAGATGGGA
This sequence comes from Phocoena phocoena, assembly GCF_963924675.1. NCBI lineage: Eukaryota > Metazoa > Chordata > Mammalia > Artiodactyla > Phocoenidae > Phocoena > Phocoena phocoena. The sequence continues at coordinate 11,915,767 of NC_089219.1, read as the reverse complement.
GTCAGACCCATTTATATCAGCTTTGATATCGACGGCTTGGACCCTGCCTATGCCCCAGGGACAGGGACACCCGAAATTGCTGGCCTCACCCCTAGTCAGGTGAGGAGGCTCCACCAGTGACACTTCCTGTGGGTGAGGATACTTAGCTCCCCACTTTCCTGGGACCTGAACTGAGTCTTTAGAAATCAGGATGGGCTTTTAAAAGCAGAGCACCTGGGCCTTTATTGTGCTCAGGGCTGATCACAGGTTTGGATTCTCCCTTATTGATGAGTGACTGATTTTGGCAAGGGCCCTCATTTCTTATCTGGGATATAATAGTCCGTTATTTGGTCTTTCCGCCTCTGGTCCACCTGTTCATGGGGACAATATGGTAGTGCCCCCTGTTCAGACACCAAACTTACCTTTTTGGGGTTAAATTTTAAAGGTATGAACAGGGCTTCCCTGGTGGCGCAGTGGTTGGGAGTCCGCCTGCCGATGCAGGGGACGCGGGTTCGTGCCCCGGTCTGGGAAGATCCCACATGCCGCGGAGCGGCTGGGCCCGTGAACCATGGCCGCTGAGCCTGCGCGTCCGGAGCCTGTGCTCCGCAACGGGAGAGACCACAGCAGTGAGAGGCCCGAGTACCGCAAAAAAAAAAAAAAAAAAAAAAAAAAAAAGGTATGCACAGTGGGATTAACACCTCCCAGGGTAGTTCAAGAGTTTTAGAAACCCCCAAAGAAAGCTCCCATGGTATGCTGAGCATAGCACGCGGAGGCAGAACTGGAGCGCGGCCCTACCTAGAAGGAAAGCTCCAGGGGCGGACCTTTGTTCTGTTCACTACTCTCCGAGCCGAGGAGAGTGTCTGACATAAGTAGGAGGTACTCACAGATACTGGAGTAAATGAATGAAGACTGCTTGAACTAATCAACTACCTTCTATCCTCTCAGAAAGGAGGATGGTCATAACAGCCTCTCTAAAGCCCTTCCCAGTTCCCGTCAGTTTTCTAGAACACACTCCTCATTCCTTGGCTTCGCATCCTTCCTGCTTTTCACCTGCAGAACGGAAGCAAAGTGACGCTCTTCCTGCCACCCCCCTCACTCATCCTATCTCCGGCCACGTCTGACTACTAGTACTTCTTCCGTCTTGGCGCCTTTGCATGTGTCTTTCCCTCTCCCTGGGCTGCCCTCTCCCTACTCCTCTGCTTGGTCAGTTCCTTGAGCTAAGTGTTTCCACCTTGGGGGAGCCTCCCCCAGCCTCTTCAGGCTGCGACAGGTGCTCAGACTATTCCTGAAGCCCTTCATGCTGGCATTGAAGCGATTGGTTTGTCTCTGTGATCCCACCAGGGTGCCTGGTGGTCAATGAATGTTTATTGAGGGAAAGCGACAGTTCCAAGTCGAAGGGCAGGCCCGTGTTGGGAGAAATCCATGGAGGCCTCTACTGGTTGCTTTCTGTTGTCAATGATTACCTCTCTGGACAACTCAAGCTTCATCTTGGACAGGCTCTGGAGATCATCCGGGGTTGTCAAGGCCTGAACGTGGTGGGTTGTGATCTTGTGGAGGTTTCACCGCCGTACGATCCTTCTGGTGAGTAAGGGAGACAAATGTGATTCGTAGGCAGCGGCTAATTTATTTTTTATTATATTTTTTAGTTTTGGCTGCGTTGGGTCTTTGTTGCATGCGGGCTTTCTCTAGTTGTGTCAAGTGGGGGCTACTCTTAATTGCGGTGTGCGGGCTTCTCATTGCAGTGGCTTCTCTTGTTGCGGAGCACTGGCTCTAGGCGCGTGGGCTTCAGTACTTGCAGCACATGGGCTCAGTAGTTGTGGCTCACGGGCTCTAGAGAGCAGGCTCAGTAGTTGTGGCACACGGGCTTAGTTGCTCCGCGGCATGTGGGATCTTCCCGGACCAGGGCTTGAACCCGTGTCTCCTGCCTTGGCAGGCGGATTCTTAACCACTGCGCCACCAGGGAAGTCCCAGCGGCTAGTTTAAATTGTATTAATCTAGTTAATAAGTAGATGGATGGGTCCCTTTATATAACTCGGGAACCGGCTGAGTATGTCCTACAGTGAAGAAAATAAACCTATTACTGTACACCGTACAGATGTGAGCTAATGAACCCTAGCAAAACCCCTGGGAGGCGGCTAAGGATTGTTAGCTGGCCCACCCATCAGCAGAAGAGAGAGAAACCAGCATGCAGTTCAGCGATAGGGCTGCCCAGTGCCATCCGCCTTGGATATTTCATTGAAAAGTGAATTCTCAAGGCATAAATGGTATTTATTAATATTGATAAAGTGGGGGAGTTAGCTGGTTTAGGAGAGAGATTCAAAGCCAATTCCATCCCAATAATTTTAATCTAGAAAAACTTACAGGGTTAGGCCCGTTAGCCTTAGAGGATAGATAGTAAATACGATACACACCAATATGATAGGTTTTCCTTTGGGGGAAATCTGTTCTCAGAGTAAACAGAGAGCCTTCTGAATTTTAAAATACCTTTCCTGAATGATGCTTGATGGAGAGAACGCCGGGGAAAGCATGTCCACGGGGCGGTGGGGAACCGCAGAGGAGCGCGCAAGGCAGGACTCTGGGAAGGGAAGCACAAAGGGACAAAGGCTGAGGAGCCCGAGGGGCTCGGCCTCAGGAGGCGGTCTGTGTGGTGTTCACGTTTGGGTTTTTCACTGCTTTGTAGGAAACACAGCCCTCGTGGCGGCTAACCTGCTGTTTGAGATGCTGTGTGTTCTCCCCAAAGTGACAGTCGCCTGAATGTTGTGCTACGATGTTCAAGATAAAACAAGAGCTTGCCCGGATGACAAATTCTCCAGAAGAACTTATGTGCAAGCAATCTGAGTACTAAAGAGTTTATGCCAACAAAACGTTCTGCTAAAAGTGTCACTGGTGGCTCTACAATAGGGGTTTACAGTAGAACTCTAATCCAAACAGCTAATATTCCTAAGGTGTTTGAATTAACTTAAAAAAAATGCATTTGTGCTTTTTTTTTTTTTCCTTTGATGAATGGTGATGGAGGATAAAGGGGAAAGGGATGGAGAATTTAGTTTAAGATTATCTAAAATCTGGAGGAATGAAATGAAAAAACCCTATGAAATAATACTGTAGAAAAACATTCCATATTTCTATAGTATCTTCCTTTAAAATACAGCCCCTACACAGAGGAGCATCTTGGTTTTAGGACCATCGTGAACATAGAAAAAGTTTGAAAGAAAAAAGAACAGGCAGATCCTAATAAAGAAACTTCCCACTCAAAAGCCCAGGAAGGGCTTCCCTGGTGGCACAGTGGTTGAGAGTCCGCCTGCCGATGCAGGGGACACGGGTTCGTGGCCCGGTCCGGGAAGATCCCACATGCCACGGAGCGGCTGGGCCCGTGAGCCATGGCCGCTGAGCCTGCACGTCCGGAGCCTGTGCTCCGCAACGGGAGAGGCCACAGCAGTGAGAGGCCCGCGTACCGCAAAAAAAGAAAAAAAAAAAAGCCCAGGAAGATGCAAGAATGTCTTCAAAACCAGGTGACATCAGCTGGCTCTTAGTGGCCTTTCCTTAACCCGCTCCCTCTGAGCCTGTTTTGCATTATCTTCTCTTCAAGCTGACCCACCCTCTATGACAGCAATTCCCCAAATCTGCAGTGGAGGCGTGATGACCTTAAGCACGTGTTGAGTTACATGCGAATTCAGTTTTGTTGATAATGTGTCCATAGTCAAATCATCATCTCGTGACATAAGAGCTACCCATAATCATCACACATTAAAATAGTTTATTTCTGTTTCCAGTCTGTAATATTCTTAAAACAAAATAACATCAGCTTCAGCGCCTGTTCACAATACAAAACAAAAACAACATAAAAAAGACACCATTTGCCAAATAAGTTATTTGTTCCTAAGAGTATCAAAAGTGCAAAATATTCACCTTCTTTTCAGGTCTGTCTCGAAAGCGTCATCATCCTCCTTGACAAACTGAACAGATTCGGCAGCAGACACGCTGCGTTTGTTTCAAGGGACAATGTCAGGTATTTGGACATGACCAACGTTTCAGCCGTAAAGAATATTTTGCATCAGCTTTTCAAGAATTTTACTTGGAAAAAAATGTTTGAGTGTTTGCTCCTAATCCCTTTCCCCAAACAATGCAAATCACTTAAAACACATTCAGATCCCACTTCTTTTTATAGCAGGAAAACATTTACGTACTGAATAAGGAGGGAATCAACCTATTATTTGAAACCACAACCAAGTTTTCACGGTCGATAAGCGAAGGCAGCGAGCCTGTGGTGCCCAGTGGGAGTTAGGGCAGGCCTGCTCGCTGACATGTTGCCTAGTTGGAGGTGATGAACTCGGTGTTAGATTGTGCCACCGACACCTGGGCTGATAAAAAAATTTTTTAAAAAATGGGTGCGTATATCTACAAAGGTTTGTTTCAGCCAGTTGTTGTCCTCATCTGCTAAACATGGTGCAGAGTCTGTATCAATCAGAAAAACCTACCTCTGAAAACATCAACGTTGTCAGTTTCAAGACACTCGAAGACTAGGAAGTTAACTTAGAACCAAAATTGGGTCTGTGTGATTACATATGTAAGATAAATGGTAGCATTGGCTGACCAGGGCAGTGGCTCATACATTTGACACAAAAGTAAACAGATTCATGGAAATGACATTCAGGAGGAAAGGCTTAGGTGGTCAAGGGTAAAGGTCAGTTTAAAAGCTTCCCAGTTTCCTCTTGGGGGACATAGATAGCTACCAGCCCCCAAACGGATCTGTAGATGATTTTTTTTGGATTGAAATATTTCCTAGGAACGCTTTCACTATTATCACTTTCCTTTCTTTATACAAATGACAGGTGCAGCTGTCTGAAGGTGCTTTTTATTTTAATGATACAATTTTTTAAAGTGAACGAATCTGGGGTGTTTTTGGTTTTCAGAAATTAAGGTCAGGAATCCCATTAGTACCAGAAATTAAAAAAATAAAAACCTACCACTGAACCAAAATACTACTCGTATAAGCAACTTGGCCATAAGAGATGCAGAAAATAATTTTGAGGACTTGGTGCATCACAGAGCCAAAAATGAATTCCTTGATCAGTTCTACCTAGGCCAGATGCCATGAGATACGGCAATAAGAATAAACACCCACTTTTAGAGGATCATGTGGAAAAATAAAGCCTGGCAGTGATTTATTTTTTTAAATAAAGCTACAGATTCCACGAAAACTAGGGATTTCTGGGCTCAAATAATTTGTTCCTTGCCACTGTAGCTCAATCCAAATGGCTTAGTTTAAAGCAATTACGATTAAAGAAAATATTGACCTATTTTGTCCCATCACTGATTTTGACCCTTCACTTTACAAAAAAGCAACTTGTTTTGACATTTGAACACTTTGAGGCTGTCCAAACTCCACTGGTGGCGTGCTTTAAAAAGAAAAGGTAAGCTCTCTTAACTGGCTGGTAGGGCCCCGCCTGGGGTCCATCGTTCACTGGAGCTCAGCGAGCTGGGGTGCTGATGACAGGTCTGACCCTGTTACTGGTGAAGCAGTTGTAACTTAAGAGTGAAAACAATTAAGATGAGACATCAAAATATAGGCCAGAAGCTCAAAGTGAGCAAAACGGAAGCCTAGGATGTGTCTTGGCTCACTTGTCACCAAAGAGGACTTGAAGACACAGCACTTTTGGGGTAACAGTATTCAAAATACAATTGCTGAGAAATTTTAAGTTCCTTGATACAAAGATATGTCTGATAGTTTACTAAAGAGACATCACTGTAGGGAAGAGGTTCCTTGAGCCTGACTCACGGCAGGAATAACGTGTCGTCAGTTTAACATCTACTGGCTTATAGCAGCTTACCTCTACGTTCAGAGAGCAAGATTACAAGTTATGGCTCCTAATATCCACACCCTGAAACTGACAGAGGCAGAAAGGCATCTGAAAACATACAGGTAAATGGCTCAAGGTCATTACAGTACTTCTTGCCACGCGGATCCCTCCCCGGCTACTCTTAGTGTTTGGGAGGGGGCTGATGGGATGCTCAAGAAGGCATTGCTCAGGCACTGCCCAGCCCTCCCTTCTCTTGTCTCGGGAAGAAAACCAAACATACGTGCAGAAACCCCCACGCAGTCCTAACCTTTTAAAACCGTGGCTGACAAGCTGTTGTAGGAGGATACCCCCCAAATATACTTTTAGCCATTTACTACCGAAAAAAACACTAATGTAAGATCGCTTGGAACTAGGCCTCTTTTGAGACACAGGGCCCAGAAGCTGCGGTGGCTTGTCCCACCGTTACAGCATGCACCGCGGCAGAAGCACGGCCGAGGCGGGGCGGGGGACAGATGGCCCGACCGGCACACCAGGCTCGCGAGGTCCCCCCAGGCTCTGCTGCAGGGTCCAGCCCTGTGCTTGTCCCACAGCACAGAGACAGGACAGGGGAGGTGGGGGGCGAGCGCGGGGCCGGGCGACAAAGGAAGAGGGAGTGAGCAGTCTATTTTAAATAGTGTGGCATTCAAATGAGGCAAAAAGACCCAAAGGAAAGAATTCAGATGTGGGGAATTCAGCGTTTGGTGTTTTCCACTCCTAGGTTAGAACAGGACAAAGGAAAGATTCTTCTAGCCACTGTTCTGGAAGAAGAATCTAAAATCTATACTCTGTCCATTGTGATAGTTTGAGTCCTGAAAATACCGGTTCACAGGGGCCTGTTAAAAAGTCTGAAGAGTTCGAGCCTCTTTTAGAAATTCTCAGTCTAGTTCAGGCCACGACGGGATATAAAACCTCTGTAAGGAGCCTTCCAGCAGCCGTTCCATCCATAAGGACAACTTGCTCAATTTTCCTTTGATGGGCCTGGATCCAAGGCCGGAAGATTTCCCTCGAGATTCACCCAGATGGAGGGAAGAGTCAAGGTCACTGCACGACCCCATGGCTTCCTCCTCTTCGACTGTTTTTTGGGGCTTGAAGAGGCAGAAGTATTTCTTGTGGCCGTTCAGAGCCAGTACGTAGCCTGTGTAGTCGCGTTCCATGAAATGCTTGTCGTATTGGTTTGGGATCGGGGCCACATCTTGAGCAAATTCTAGTAAGTATTCCAGCCATTCTCTGTGTTTATCTAGACTCAGGAAGGAAAAGTGCAGGCAGCTGCTCCTGTAGGGAGGACAGAAGGAGGATTTAGGGTATTTCCCGACACATTTAGTCGCAGGGAACACAAGTACCTCAGTCAGATTTTAAATAATAGGAAAAGGCTTTGTGCTGGGTGGGGCCTGAATACAGAAGAAACGAAGGATTTCTGCGGGACCCGGAGGGCTCCTACAATGGCGGCAAGAGCCCCTCATCCATTTCCTGTCCCTTGCTGGGCGTCACTCACATCACTCTGTGTCTGGCTTCAGGAAAAGGCACAAGAGCTAGAGAAGAGAGTTCCCCGAAAGGGCTCAGGGAGGACCGAGTTCAAGCTCTTCTGTTCAGAACCAAGTCAAGGGGAAGAAAGGTCCCCACACGATGGCTTAGAGGTCTGGGTCGGAAAGGTCACAGCCCACGTCATACTGCACGGAAAAAGCCCCTCCGCTCCTTCCTTACCCAAGTGTGCAGGCTCTCCCCCTCCTGCTCCCACAGCCCCTGCCCTCTCTCACGTGAACACAGGAGCTCACCCAGTGAACGTGTAGACCTCCAAAGCGAATTTCTGCAGCAGGCTGGTCTTGGTGGAATTTGACAGGATGAGGACCACGTTCATGTGGCCTGGCCTCAGGCGCACCAAGTTACTGGTGTACGTTACATCTGTGAGCTCGGTCACCTCCACAAAGCCTTTTTTAGGAATCTTGCTGTGGAGAAAAACTGAGGAATTAAGATCTTGTAGGATAAGGGAATGCCACGACTTTCAAAAGGAACCAGTGGAAGAAAATGTTATGTTCTAACCAGACTAGATATGTTATTTACTAGTCTCGAGCCTGGCGCATGGGCTGGGCGGGACTGACCCCCATCTGGTTATCCCGGGACCGTAAAGAGCCTTGCCGGTGCTGCCGTGCAGTTGGTGCAGAAGCGGCTTTAGGACAGGATGAAGGCCGTCAACACAGTTATGGTGACGCACCGTTCTCTGCTTCTGGCTCATCTAGCATCTCCCTGACATGCTTCTTTGCTTGCTTCCCGCCTTCATGATTAAATCTGGGATTGAGAAACTCGGGGTACTGAGGAGAAGATAACTAGTCCTGCGTCTGAACGCCTAGGCAGTCTCAGTCAGCGCTCGTCAGCTGCGACTCTTGCCTAAATCCACATCTCTCACAAGGGGGGCAGCCAGGGCTCTTAGCTGTACTAGACCCTCGGACGCTGCTCATCAGAGCCCGCGGCGCGCGGGGCTGCTGCTGAGGGCGAGGTGCTGGTGTTTGGTTAGGGCGACCTGCTGGGCTCCTTGGTGAAGCTTGGCTCTGTCCTCCCGGTCTTCTCGTGGGCTTCCTCTTTGTCTGGAGGGCTTGACTCTCGCTCCTCATTTGAGTCACTGAAGTAAGAAAAAGGACTTTTCCAGAAGGTTTGTACGGTCCGGGGCTCACCCTTCAGACACGGCACTGAGCAGACACGGAGGCTCTTACCTGAAAGCCTGGATGATGACGGTGCCAAAAAGGATGAAGAGGGCAGAGAAGACCAGGGACAGAAGGGGCATCATTTCCCGCCTACAATGAAGTTCACAAGCTCTGGTCAGCTCTATGTGGGCTGCTGTGACGTGCCAATGAATGGTTTTAGGTTTCTCCTCTCTGGCTTAGGAAAAAAACCCTAAACAACCCCAAACCAAAAAGCTTTCACATCAACAAACACCTTTTTTTTTTTGGCTGTGCCGTGCAGCTTGTGGGATCTTAGTTACCCAATCAGGGATCGAACCCGTAGCCCCTGCATTGGGAGTGCAGAGTCTTAACCACTGGACCGCCAGCGAAGTCTGACACTTTCTAATCTCATACAAGCAGAGGTTTTTTTGGGTGGTGGTGAAAGCAGAGGTTTTTCCCTCACTGTTCTAATGCACAGATCACTTATTCAAAAAGTTTTTGTGTCTCAGGCTTGGTAAATAAATTCTGCAGAAGGAAACAATAAGACGGGTAACAAACGATTTAAGTTGTAAACATGGAGGAACATTCTAATGTCAAGGGTAGTATCAGGTGACTAAAAAGGTCTGTGGAATTATTTCCTTTATTTTGATTGATTGATTTATTTTTTTCTGGCCAGAATAATTCAGATGTGGCCCAGAGGGGAGGAGAAGGGAGGCAAAGCTGACTTCTCAAGATCTCCACTAGGTGTTCTGAAATTTTATTCACCCACAAACACCCATCAAAGGCCTGCTGTTTTTCAGGAGCTGGGTTGGGGGCCAGGAAGCATGAATATGAGTGGGACATGGTCTGTCCTCAGGAGCTCATGGTCTCATTGGCTGGGAGTGGTATAGCCCTCCCTTCTCCGATTAATTCACGGATTCATTTGTGCATCTATTCACTGGACTCCACGTGTGTCAGGCCCTGTGCTGGACACCAGAGGTGCTCTGATGAAGAGGATGGTCCCAGGCTCTGCTAGCTGGAGGGGCAGCCAGGGGTGATCCTTTCTTTCCCCACCAGTGGGAAAGGGTCAATCAGCAAATATAAAAAAAGGGAAGTCACTGAAAGAAAGAAAAAGGGGAACAGTTGTTGAAAATATGTAAACACTCTTCCACCTGCCTATGGAGTCCACACTGAAATCAAAGAAGAGTGGACTCTTCTCAGAAAAAAACAGCGGTCCTGGTAGTTAACAGAGAGAAAGAAATTCAAACTTGGCAATACTCCTACCAGTTGCTGTGAAATATGCTGTCCCAAGAGTCTGAGATGTAGTCAGAAGCAGAATAGAGCCATCGAAGGAGAAAAATCTGTTGAGGGAGAAAATGGGTGATGGTCAGGCCTGGACCCCTGAGCCCCGGAGGGAGAAGACCCCTGCCTCCAACATGGCACTGTTGCTCTGGGGGCTCAGGAGCCCTGCCCGGTGCCCGCTCTCCTGGCTATGTGCTTACAGGGGCAAGTTCATCGGTCAAGTCGGGGAGCACAGCTTCCGAGGACAGAAGAGCTGGGTCTTTCCGCAGTTGGTCAAGATAACCCAAAAGGATGAATTTATTGCTCTCACTCCCGGTCCAGGGATCCTCCAGGGTTTTATACACCACTCTCCCTGCTGTGTTGCGCCTTTCTAAGATAGACACCTGGGAGAAAAAGAGAGCAAAAACCATGAGAATTCTCAAAAGAATGCGAAGTTACTGTTGCTTGGGTTTTTTTCAGGGAGGATGGAAAAAACGGGTCTAGTGAAGCTCAAACACAGGTATGGATGAGGATACAATATCTGCAAGAGATTTGACATTTTTCTAACAAAAGAAATTAGTTTTGTGGTGACTTTCCAGAGCTTTTGCTAAAGTTAAAGCTCCTTCTTCTCAATAGACTTTGTTCTATAACTTCTGACTTAATGTCATAAAGAAGGAAACCTTTGTTTTTTCGAGAGATTTTTTTCCATAACTACCAAGATGATGAAGAAGAGAAAAATTTCATGCTTCTGCAGAGAGCGATGACGAAGGAGGGAAAAGGAAGGTGAAATCAATTAGGATGAAGTAAAAGAGGCAGAAGCACAGAAGGGAGACGTTTGGAAAGCCTATTACTTGTAGCCTAAGGAGGATTCTACAAACTAGGCACTGTAAGACTAGACCTGCCAAGGGGAAAGACTGGTGAAAGGGGCTGATGCTCTTTAATCTTTACCCAGAGGGAAGATGCTTTCTGTGAAGGTCCAAGGCTGAAAATGTAGGAGGTGAAATCAGCATGGTTAAAGACTAGTTTAGGAGTGCTTTCAAAACAGGCTTCGGACAGCACAGCGAACTATACTCAATATCCTGTGATAAACCGTAATGGAAGAGAATATAAAAAAGAATGTATATATAACTGAATCACTCTGCTGTACAGCAGAAATTAACACAACATTGTAAATCAGCTCTACTTCAATTAAAAAAAAAAAGTCAAATGGCTTCCAAGCACTCGGAAAACATAAGGCAAAACAAAACAGAACAAACAGGCTTCAGAGATTCCTGGACTTCCTGGAATCTACACTGAAAACGCCTGAGGAAGGAGGACACAGAATTAAGCGTCACGTGCTTGTGAAGAGCTCGAGACCAGGACAGCATCCACGACTCACCGCTGATTTTCCTTGAAACGCGTCGCTGTCTGGCAGTAAGGTGTTGGCAAACTCCTGCTGCCGACTGCTGTAGACGTGCACGAACCTCACTGTGTCCTGTGTGTTTGCCAGAGCAAAGGACAGGAAAGCCTCGAAGGGTTTACTCAGCTTGGTAGCCTCAGCGGTCAGTAAAACCACACAGTACCTGCATGTCAGCAAAAGAGAAGACTTTAATCCCTGAGGCCACGGCTAGAACCTGAATGGCAAGTGAAGGTGAAAGAGAGGAGACGCTCATTTATAAAGTGAACGAGAATGTTTTAGGAATGAAAGCTTCATGGGGGAGCCTCTAATGAGAGAAAATGTCCAAGGCATTAAGGACCTGCTTCTTTCTAGACTGGTGATGCTCTCCCCAAACCAAACTTCACGACATTTAGAGATGCCTTTGAAGGCAATGGTCACTGAACCCTTGATGCAGAAGGGCCTTGCAGAAGGCACCTGTTCTAGTTCTCCCACCGCAGGCAGGGCTGGTTGAGCCTATCTGAGGCCAGGGCCACTGGGCCTCATTCTGAAGGGCTTCCTTTGTAGTGGTGCCAAGGGAAAGTTCATCTAATCATTCATTCATGCATTCATTCTCTCAAATACTACTGAGCCCTCAACAGATGCCAGGGAAGACAGACAACGCTCTTGCCCTCATGGAGCTGATATTCCAGTGTGGAAGGCAGATAACAAATAGATAGACGGACAGATCGTGACAAGTAGGGACAAGGGTCATGAAAAAAAAAAGAAGTGAAGGGGAGAGAGTCAAGGGTGGGCTGGGAGTCACGATCCATCAGACTGGCTGAGCAGAGGTGTGAAGGAGGTGCCATAAGAGGAAGTGGGGTCTGAGCACTCCAGGCAGAGAGCACCGCAAGTGCAAAGACCCTGAGACTGGGGCACTCGAGCCAACTCACAGTGTTAGGAGGATCGCTGGCTGACATGAACTGACTGAGGGTGGGAGAGTGGAGCGGAGGCAGAGAAGGTTAGGAGGCTAACACGGTGGCCTCGACGAGAGGTGACAGTGACCTGGCGAGGGTGGCGGTGCTAACAAAGGGGAGGAGTGCGTGGACTGGGGATACTTTCTGAAGGCGGTATAACTAACAATCCTTAAAGCCCAGGATCACCTGCCTTACGTTTAATTAAAGTCTTTCTTCTCTTAGTCTATAAAGGAAACTGAAAAGCCTGGAAACACAGGGAATTTTTCCTATTTTAAACAATATTTTAGTTGTATTTTCACAAAACGTGATCAAAATGTTTTCCTTTCATATCCAGACAGATTTCACTCACATCCAGACAGCTTTCACAGATGAAACAGCCCTAAATTTAAAGGCACGGATTCATTAATCTGAAAGAGGTATAATAAGTATTTTCCCCGTATTTCCAGACTTTAGACACTCTGTATGAGTAAGTATGCCTCAGCCTTACTATTCCCATTTAATTATTTTACCATTGCCTCAGTACTCTCACTTCTCTACTGTTTAGTCATTAACCTGGCTCCTCTCCAAGACCCCCAGACGCTCACCCTGTGTGGAATACTCTGGTAGGAACAGTAACTCTCTCCTACTCCATGCTGCTCTACAGTGACCCAGGCTCTCCTGGACACCCGGCAAAATCTACTCATCCTTCAGGGCTCAGCTAAAGTGTTACCTCTTAAGGGGATCTTCTCTGGCACACCCAATAATTTGGTCCTAAGGTGCCCTGGACTGTTATACCCCTCACTGTCATAGTTGTTCATCAATATCTGTTACATGAAGAATAAATTCTGATCGTCTCAGGGTCGACGTTTAACTGCCTCGTAGTAAAATGCAACATGCCCCTCTGCGGCACTGATGAGCAGGGGCAAAGCCTTCAGCCCTTACTTCCTCTGTCGGTGAGACCGTTTCACAGGGCAGAGTTCATGGAACAACTTCTGGCTGGTGAGCCTGGCTGCCAACAGATACTTGTTTTGGGTGATAAAGTCATCAATGACCTGTTTCTTCATACCTCGGGCCTGGAGAAAAACCAAGAGACAGTGGGTTCTGATTAAGTTTTCTCACTGAAAATGGGCTTTACTTACAGCTTAGTAAACATGTAGCTGAGGGACTTCCCTGGCGGTCCAGTGGTGAAGACTCCGTGTTCCCAATGCAGGGGGCACAGGTTCGATCTCTGGTCAGGGAATTGAGTTCCTGCATGCCGTGCAGTGCGGCCAAAAAAAAAAAAACCAAAAAAAAGAAGTGCCTGATCCTGGCTAAAGTAATAAAACCACGTACGTCAGACTCATTTGAGCAGATAAACATGTGGTGATCTTTTTAAAAAATGCAGGGCTGGGACTTCCCTGGTGGCGCAGTGGTTAAGAATCCGTCTGCCAATGCAGGGAACCAGGTTCTAGCCCTGGTCCGGGAAGATCCCACATGCCGCAGAGCAACTAAGCCCGTGCGTCACAACTACTGAGCCTGCACTCTAGAGCCCATGAGCCACAACTACTGAGCCTGCGTGCCACAACTACTGAAGCCCACGTGCTTAGAGCCCATGCTCTGCAACAAGAGAAGCCACTGCAATGAGAAGTCCGCGCACCGCAACGAAGAGTAGGCCCCTCTCGCCACAACTACAGAAAGCCTGCAGGTGGCAACAAAGATCCAACGCAGACTAAAAAAAAAAAAGAAAAAAAAAGCAGGGCTGAGAGCAATGACGTAGCTATTTAAGGTCAAAGGAAAAATCAAGTGCTCTTTTCACTGGACAACTTTTATATACTGTTTTATGCTAGCAGATTTAAAAAGTCAATAATTGGGAATTTTTAGGCAAATTTACTTCAAGATTTATAGGAAACTGAACAATTGAAAATAAGCTCCCTGGGACTTCCTGGCAGTCTGATGGTTAAGACTCTGTGCTTCCACTGCAGGGGGCACGGGTTCAATCCCTGGGGAACCAAGGTCCCGCATGCCTCGCTGCGTGTGGCCGAAAAAACAAAAAGAAAGAAACAAAACCCCCCACAAAACTCCAAAGTAACAATGTTACTGAGTATAAAAGGCGGACAACAAAACTGTTAATATGACCACTTTGTTATTACTAACTTTCATATATTTCAAAGGACTGAAATTATATATATAGTAGCTTCTCTGACCACAATTAAACAAGAAATCAATATAAGATAGAAACCAGAAAATCCCTTTTTGTTTAGAAATTAAGAAACTCTGAATAATTTATTGACCTAAGAAGAAAGCATATCAGATATAAGAAAATATTTTGAATTTGAAGTGATTAATGAAAATACTATTTATCAAAACTTTGGGACTCAGATAAAGTATCAGTAGTACTTGGAGAGTAATGTTAAAATGAATATAACAGAAAAGAAATTAATGAACTAGACATCCGTATCAAGAAGTTACAGCAAAAATACAACCGTAGTGGGCTTCCCTGGTGGCGCAGTGGTTGAGAGTCCGCCTGCCGGTGCAGGGGACATGGGTTCGTGCCCCGGTCTGGGAAGATCCCACATGCCGCGGAGCGGCTGGGCCCGTGAGCCATCTCTGCTGAGGCTGCGCGTCCGGAGCCTGTGCTCCGCAACGGGAGGGGTCACGGCAGTGGGAGGCCCGCATACCGCAAAAACAAACAAACAAAAAAAAACAAACCGTAGAGAAAAGGAAATAGTAAAGATGAATATAGAAATCAATAAAACAAAATAAATATATAAGAAGAAGAATTAACCAAAACAAAATTGGTTCTTTGGAAGAGCTAATAAAATTGACAAACCTCTGGTAAAACCAATCATGAAAATAAGAGAGAAGGCACAAATAACCATTATCAAGGATGACAAGGGACTTCTCTGGTGGTCCAGTGGCTAAGGCTCTGCGCTCCCAATGCAGGGGGACCCAGTTTGATCACTGGTCAGGGAACTAGATCCCACATGCCACAACTAAGAGCTTGCATGCCGCTACTAAAGATCCTGCATGCCACAAGGAAGATCCTGCACGTGGCAACGAAGATCCCAAGTGCCGCAACTAAGACCCGGCGCAGCCAAATAAATAAATATTAAAAAAAGAAAAAAAGGGACCTGCTTGCTGGCACAGTGGATAAGACTCCATGCTCCCAATGAGGGTTCGATCCCTGGTCAGGGAACTAGATCCCACATGCGTGCCGAAACTAAGAGTTCACATGCCACAACTAAGGAGCCTGAGTGCTGCAACTAAGGAGCTGGGGAGCCACAACTAAGGAGCTCTGGAGCTGCAACTAAGGAGCCTGCTGCAACTAAGACCTGGAGCAACCAAAAAAGTAAATGTTAAGAAAAAAAAAGGATGACGAGGAGGAATCACTCCCTATGTTGTAGAAACTAAAAATATATACATATACATATATACATACACATATACATTTAAATTTGAAAATTTAGATGAAACAGAAAATTTTCTAGAAAAATAAAACAACATCTGAAAAAGAGAAGAGTTAAATAGTTCTATAACCATTAAAGAAGATGAGTCAATAGTCAAAAATCTCTCCTTAAACACAAACTCAGGCTGAGACAGCTTTACATAGGTGGTTTTGACCAAATTTTCAAGGAGGACAATCTAATCTTATACAAAGTCTTCCCGAGAAGAGAAAAAGGGAGAACACACCCCATCTCGTTTCATGATTCAAATCCTCACATGGGTATCTTGAGAAAGAGAAGTTAGACGTCAATCTCATTTCTGAACATAAATGTGAAAGTCCTAAACAAAATGTTAGCAAACTGAATACAGCAATATACTGAAAGCAAAATATAAATAATGATCCTGTTGGATTTATCTCATGAATGCAAGTTAGGTTTAACACTAGAAAATGATTAATATGATTTAGCACATTACAGAACATGAAAGAAGAAAACTCTGGATAATCATAATGGATGTGTAAAAAGTATTTGATAAAAATCAACACCATTCATATCAGAAAAATTAAATTGGTCTAGTGTTGGCAAGGATATGGAGCAATGGAACATTCACACATGATTGGTGGAAATGTACTTAGGAAAACACATTAGCTAGTAAAGTTAAAGATATATATATATATTTAATCATTAAAAAAAACAAAGCCATATATGTTAACATAAATAACTTTTTTTAAACATTAAAAAAAAAACCCAATGATTTCCAAAACCAAAAAATGTTTAGTGAGAAGATTAACACTGCTTTACATTTTTACAAATCTTTTTAATGTCTGGTTTCATAGAAGAGATAGGTGGATTCTCACATCTGCTTCTATATACAATTGGGGGTCATATATTGTTTTGGTTGAAAATCCAGCCTCACACAGATATATGGTTAGAAAAGGGAGGTTTATTTTAATAGCTTTTCAGATAACTATGGATATCCTTCTTTGCCACTACACCGAAACTGGAAAAATGGTAGTTTCTTAAAGGTTAGTTGCTATGTGGATTCAATGAACTTTTTTTTTTTTTTTTTTGGCTGCACTGCATGGGGGATCTTAGTTCCCCAACCAGGGATCGAACCTGTGCCCCTGCGGTGGAAGCGCAGAGTCCTAACCACTGGACCGCGGGGGAATTCCCATCAATGAACTTTTAGTACTCTGTTAAATTAAAATTCACTGATCAAAAATAAAGAAGGTAAAATTCACTGATCGCCTTGCACTTAGAATGGATCTTTTATTCATGCATGGTCATTCGAAAAATATTGGTTCACTGATCTCCCAGACGCTGACAAAAGTGGCTAGTTCAAAGCTCCTGAGTTAGGCAGCCACACAGACATCTGTCCACAGGACACCCTCTCATCTTGGCCTGCAGCAGAGCTTTCTGCACACTTCCTATTTTGTCACAGAGAACACTGAAGATACCAGAAAGACGTGGACTTGAGTGTCAATTTACCTATTAATAAAATTCATACTTCTTACTGCTTCATCAAGGCTATTCGGTGAAATGGGAGTCGATCCTCTGTGTTGTTACGGTGAGTGCTTAGGCGTGAAGAACACACGGCCACCGGCAGCCTGGTGCCCGGGTCTTGGTGTGTGCACTTGGTGGTTATGCACTGGAAAGTTTACCCACCATTGCTTTTGCACCATCGGGGCAAGTGTCAACACAGAGAAAAGACAAATTATGTCTTAGTGGTTCCTGTGAAGACAGCTTTGATCTCACAGACTCTCTTAAAGGGTCTTTTGGACCACCCCCCCCCCCCGCCGCCCCCAGGGGTCTGTGAACCACATTTTTAAAACTGCCATCCTGTAGAAACTTGTGATTGGGTACACCGGGATACATGTGATGTCCACGGCATCACTGGTCCTAAAGCCCCGAAATGTCCATCAACAGAAGAATGAATAAACCCATTATCATGTGGCCATAGCCACTGTACAGCAGATGAAAACAAATCAAGTAGAGCTAAGAGAAACCACTAGTGCTACTAGTGTTTGCTAAGCCCCTTGCCACTGGGAGGACTCGGTTTATGTTAAGCATGCAGTTTTACATTCATAAAGAGCAAACTGGTAAAGCATCCATTGTACCAGCAATTTTGTTAATGTATCTGATTAACGATTTTCCCCGGGGAATAAAATAACAATTCCCAAGAGTACAAGCTATCACTAGAAAGCAATTTAGGAAATCTTACAGATTAACCTTGGATTGAGATGACCTTCTTTCCTCTCTTCCACAACTGGCATTTGTTTGCTTCCAGGCCCTCTCTTGGCTCCTTCTTAGTCGCCATCAGGCATCCCCTCTTTTTTTTTTTTTTTTTTTTTTTGCGGTACGCAGGCCTCTCACTGTTGTGGCCTCTCCCGCTGCGGAGCACAGGCTCCGGACGCGCAGGCTCAGCGGCCATGGCTCACGGGCCCAGCTGCCCCGCGGCATGTGGGAACCTCCCGGACCGGGGCACGAACCCATGTCCCCTGCATCGGCAGGCGGACTCTCAACCACTGCGCCACCAGGGAAGCCCTCCCCTCTTTTTATTTGCTGGTGATTGTCCAGAGTTTTGTCCTTGGCTGCCTTCTCTTCTTACTTTACATACGATGCCTGCGAGATCTCCCCACACTAAAGATTTCACCCTCTAACCAGTCACTGACGATTCACAAATCTCTATTCCAGCCCCTCCGCCTTTCCTTGGATCTAGAGCCCTGCCTGATGGGCATCTCCCCTTGGGTTTCCTGAAGGCAGTTCTAATTCTTATGTCCACAACTGCACTCATTACCTTCTTAAACCTGCTCTCCCTTCCTTACTATCCACTTTCCCCATCTGGTTCTGTCACACACAACACCCCTACCCTAGTCCCATAGTCTCGGGACCCCTTCTACGTCCACAGGGCACCCGGAGGAACCCTCCATCTTAGTGAGACAACTGCTACAGTGGACGGTCTTTTTCCTCTCCTGACTGTGAGTCAAAGGAGGACGAAGACTAAACTGGATGTCGGAGCTGTTCTGTATTTGGTGTTCAGCAGGCAGGCAGTGAAGGTACTGAATGAATGAAATACAGGATTTTAGAGAACTTCTCCTTCTTCTCGTTCTAGCCTCCTATAAGAGAAAGTATCAAAGGGTTCTTGACGATTTAAAAAAAAAATAACATTAAAAATATTAAAAAATACATGTCCATTATAGGGATTTTTGAAAACCTAAATATTGAAATAATATCTAATTCCGCCATCAAAAGATAACCATTAATGTTTTGATGTATTTATTTCTAGTTTTTTCCTGTGTGTACACATGCACACACGCCCTCACTTTACAAAACTGAGGTCAGTGAATAAACTGCATATACAATTCTGCATCCTGCTTTCTCTGTAACATCATGTTAGGAAAATTATACCCATCATTAAGTATTCTCGAGTTGCCATTTTAAATGGCTATATAATAGTCTCTGGGATGTACCCATAATTATCCTGCCGTTGGATGTTTATATTTCCCCCTCATTTTTGGTATTATGAATGATACTTAACATCTCTGTATGTACTTCTTTGCCCGAGTTCCTATTCCTTTAGGATAGAGCCCTAAAAGGTAATCTCACCTCCCTCAGGTCCTTCCTCGTGTCACCTTAATGAGGCCCTTCCTGGCTGCTCCACCTTAAAAATGTGAGCCCTCTCCCATAATACCCTCTTCCCTGTTTTATTTTTCTCCTTGGCACGTATCACTATATAAATACCACGACAGAGTATGTTATGCTGATTGTCTGTCGTCCCCACTAGAACACAGGACGGGGAATTCTGTCAATCTTGTCCAGGGCCGCGCCCTCAGCACAGAAGGCAGTGTTTGGCACACACACTTCTTTGGCAGGTACTCAGGAGTGCTCTTCTGCTAGGCAGTTGATGTTTTATCACCCAATCACTTTTCGGAAAACTTTTGAGGCTTCTTCCAGCAAGGCAAGAGAGACAAGTCCCTGTTTCTCTGTAGTCTCAACTCTACTGAGGATTTTTCCTTCAAAAATCTTTAACAATTTGATGAGAGAAGAAAATGTTTATTTTGCTTTTCTCTGATTATTAGTGAGATTTATTTTTTTAAAGGTGTTTATTACTCACTTGAATCTCATCTCAGGATTTTGTTCATTTCGTTTTGGGGGGAAGTTTTAAAAATTTTTTTAAAAATGGAGGTAAAATTCACATAACATGAAAGTAACCATTTTAGTGTACAATTCAGTGGCATTTAGTACATTCAGTGCTGCGCAGCCCTCGTCTCTATCTAGTTCCAAAACATTTTCATCACCCTAAAACTCTTCTGTACTCATTAAGTGGTCATTCTCAAGAAGTTTTGGGTTGATCTCCTTGATTAGAAGAAGCTCATTAGAAATTAAAGATAATGATCCCTTTTATGTTGGTTGTAATTACTTCCCTTAGTGTTTAATCAAAAATTCTTAAGCGTTTATATAAAAATTTAAAACTTATAATCAAGTTATTAAGATTTTCCAACAAGATTTTCCCCAATGTTTTCAGCCCTTCCCTATCTTAAGATCAGATAAATATTCAGTGTATGTTCTTTAACTTAGTTTACGGGTTTTTTTCTTTTTTTCCAGTGATGTTATTTAGTTAATTAATGAATTAATTAATTAATCTTTTGGCTGCGCTGCGAGGCATGTGGGATCTTCGTTCCTGACCAGGGATCAAATCTGCACCCCTGCAGTGGAAGTGCGGAGTCTTAACCACTGGACCGCCAGGGAAGTCCCTAAAGGAAGAGATTAAAACTAGTTTCTTCTCCTCTCCTGTGTGCTCGATTTTGCTGTTTATTTATATGACACCTTGAGATAAAATGGGAGGGCCATCTTGAAACAAGGTGACACTCACATACCTGGATAACATCTGCAGGCTTGTGTATGTGTTCCTTAAAGATCAGGATGGTGGGGGTATAGACGTTGACGTTGTATTGCCTTGTCATCTCTTCCACCCCTCTCAAACCGACGTACACATATCCAAATGACAAATAATCTTTATATGCGAAAGCAGTCAACTGTTAGGGCATAACAGAGAGGAAGAAATGAAAGTGATAGCACAGCATCTAAATTAAGTGTGACTTGTTCTCATCAGTGGGTGGAGATGAACACTAGCTTATACAGCCCCACTCAGGCTGCTACACCCTCATTCCCTTGTAGGAACGCTACGGTGCTCCATGAACAAAAACTGTACCAACAAAGCTAAACAACAACTAATTCTTTTTTTCAGACAGAGCAAGATATTCATCTTACTGAGATCTGTACTGGGTGGGAGGTTTGAGGAGTTAACTGTACCCTAATTATGTAAGATGGCAGTGACCACGCCAACGGTTTAGCACTTTCCTCTCCCATCTCATGTCACAGTGATAACCAGAGGTGTGCTAGATAGAAGTATAGCATATATTCAGAGGGCAGGTTTGGAATCAGACAGGCTACAAGGGAATCGATATTCAACATGGGAGACCTTGGGCAGGTTATACAACCACTCTAAGCTTCAGTAAAAGTAGGGATAATAATCTGTATCACTGGGTTCTTCTGAAGATTAAATGCTATTATGTGTGTGGAAAGTACTAGCACAGTAATAGCATCAGTAGGTCCTCAATGTATGGTGGTTAAAGCAAATTTCTGGTCTTCAAGCATTTTTCTTGGGATGAGCTATTACTCACAAAAAGAAAATCACCAAAATAAGAGAAAACATTACCCCAGCACCTAAAGTACCTTGTAGAGCAGTGGTACAACGGGCGTTTGGTCAAACAGAAGGACATGCGGTTTATTCTCTTGCTGCCAGCCAGAGAGGAATCTGACATAATTTTTACTTGTAACCTTAAATTGAATAAAGGATGTTAGTTTCAACATTTAATTCTTAACAACTGCATTATAATCCAGTCAGGAGATAATTAAACAAAATCAAATATGTGCAAAAGATTGTTTTGTAAAAAATAAAAAATGCAGACAACTAATTTTTTGCCTTTATGTGACTAAAATTAATTAAAAGAACAGAGATATTGATTTCATATTTTCATGTGATCCAACCCTTAGAGACTGAAATCATAATCTTTTCTGAAACAATTACTGACCATACTATAAAAAAAAATGAGCTTTCAAAGTTGGCTCTTGCTCCATTATAGACTGCACTTGTTAATCTAGCAGAAGATAATGCAACAACTGCTCTTTTAAAATGGCTTAAATAAAAATAAGTGGGCCCACCCCACCTATACATTACATAAGTTCATTCACTGCCATCTGAATTGCTACTTTTGTGTTTCCCTGCTTATGCCTTAAAATAATCCCAAGAAAACAAATTAAAAACTTGAATAAATTAAATTTCTATCGAGAAAATGTTCATAGTAGTTCAAAAAAGTTTATCTTTCCACTTTGCTTCCAGAATGATCTATATAAAACCGCGATCTCATCGTTTCACCCCACTGCTCAGCCCCTTTCAATGGCTCCATCACCTGCAGGCCAAGTCCAAGTTCCTTAAAGGAGACCCTCACAGTGAGATTCCCATTAACCCCTTTAATCCTGTCTTCTCCCACTCACTAATGACTACTTCATACAAAGCAGGCTACCTCTGTATGCCTGGAACTCATTCCCTTCTTCTCTCTCCTCACCTGGCAAACTCAGTACAGGGGTCATTTCTGCCAGGAAGCCTTTCTCAAATATCTAGGATGGGCACTCTACACATAGGATGGAAACAATCACCTACTAGACTGCGAGCTCCTTGGAAAGCGTCTTCAGCACTTATCATAATGTCTGACATACAACAGGCATTTTAAAAAGGTTTGCGGACCTGTCAGGACAACCCATCATCACTTTAGGAGGCTACAATGCTCTCTGACAATTTCAAGTTAACTCCAACAAATATTTCTTCTGTGGGTGATGATCCTGGTGGGACAGGCTGTGTAGAAATAGGATGGAAGTATCTGTATGTTCACTCTCCTTGGTATTATTAAAAGAATGAATCATTTACATTTAAAGCAACATAAGAACCTTCTTCTAGTTCCTGTGATCTCTAACCTCAGATACTGAGGGAAAAGTGCTTCTTAAATATAAAAATCATAGTTTATAGTTTGTGGGAATTTCTGTGCCTGGTTTCTAGCTCAATCTTTTGTTTGTGAAGTTTATTCACACTGTTGCATCGCTATATGCTTTGAAAGTTCCAAAAATAATATCTCATTTCATGGAATCTGGTGTCTTCAATAGATATGATCGTTAAATATATAACCAAATATAACTTAATTTGAATACTCTCATAAGAAAAGTATCTTTAAACGAACACATGCATGAGTTGGAAAGACCTCCTGCGTCCCATGTTGTGATCTAATTTTTTGTTGAGAAAAGAAGAGGTACTCTCATTCTAGGCTCAGATTCCTATGACAGTGTAAGTCCTCCCAGCGGTTTTGACAAGGATGATTCTTTCAGTCTCTCTACTTCATCTGTTTCAATTTTCAGTCTCTGGCAGACTTCATTTAGATGATTTAGTTCGAGTAATTGATTAATTAATATGTGTCTTGCCCTGCCCCAAATGAAACTCAGGTCTGAGGATGACCACAGGTAGAGTTCGGGGCAGCCAGCAGTCCCAGGAGCCTCTTAAACTACTTCTCAGCCAGGTACTTACTTTCTCCACCAAGTTCCCTGGAAGAAGACTCTCTACAAACTGTCGCAGGTTCTCACGGACAACTGCATTATGGAAGAAGGAGATTTTCCCATTTATGATTCCTAGGATAGCTGGTGTGCTGTGTGCTCCCAGGTGATGGGCCAGGCGTCTCTCGTAGCCAGCGTGGACCACGCCGATTCCTACGCCTGAAAAGTACGGAAGACCTCCATGAAGACTTTTTATGCCCTCATGGCAGGTGAAGAAATGCTGCTAAGTAATCTTTTGGTGTGAAAATGAAATCCCGACTTAGTAGGAGGGGATATCTTTCCTGATAGACTGTCTAGCATTCTATCACTGCTGGAATGCTAAATTGGTTCAGTTTTTCTGCATAGCCATCTAGCAGTGTTTAAGAAGGGCCACAAATCTTTCTATCTTTCAGTCTGTTGTTTCTAATTTTGGGAGTATATCATGAAGAAATACTTCAAAAGAAAAGAATCATCTGTCCACAGTGCTCCTATTCATAAAGAACACCACCTGTAAACAATTCAAGGGTTCATCAACTCTGCAATGGTTGAAAAAACCTAGAATCTAACGATGGGCTAGAATCACAATCTTCTCACCTTTCAGAGCATGTCTCCCTTTTACATAAACTATTTTATAGAGATTTTGTACAGATTCTCAGACAGAGAAAGAGATTAGGTTAAAATTACTTGGTCGTATCCCACATAACTATTGTTAACATTTTGGTATCTATCTGTGCCTTTTCTTACGCAAATATGTGTGTGTGTGTGTGTGTATACACACAGGTATAAATAAAATAAAATGGGATCATCTGACACTTATTTCACTTAGTATTTGAATAACTTTTCTTGTCTTTCATTCAACCACTGTATTTGGAGGGCTAGCTCCTCTGCTAAACATTGGAGATACAGTAATTGTTAATAGGCAGTAAATATGCTTTTTCTCTTGGGTGTCTAACAGACCTCTAAGTATAAAGTTTTCAAAAACAAACTCCTGATCTCCTCCCTCAAACCTGTTCTACCCTGGCTTTCACCATTTCCATTGATGGCGGCTCCCTCCTTCCTGTTACTCAGGATGAAAGTCTTAAGAGTGATCTTTGACCCCTCTCGTCTCTCACACCCCCCCATCCGATCCGTCAGCAAGTCCTGTTGGTCCTGTCTTCAAAATACAGCAGGAATCCGACTGTTTTTCTCCACTTCCATCGTACCCCGTCTCTTATGCATCTTCATCTCTCTCCCCTGAGTTGCTGCAATAACCTCCTCAATGGTGTCGTGTTTCTCCTTGTCCCCCTACTGTCCGTCCTCAACAGGGTAGCCAGACTGTTCCTTCTAAAACATAAACAACGGATCATGTCGCCCCTCTGCCCCAATCTGGCAAAGCCTCCCCATTTTAACTCAGAATAAAACCACAATCTTCACAAAGGCCAACAAGACCTCTGTGATTTGAGCCCTGGCCCCCTTCCTCTCCCATTCCTCAGGCTCACTTGCTCTAGCCCCCAGCATCCCTGTTCTTTAAACACACTGGCACGTTCGTTCCTGCCTTTGGGCCTCGGTGCTGGCTGGTGCACCTCCTGACATCTGTGTAGCTGGCTCCTTCACCAACTGCAGGTCCTTCTCAATGAGGACAACCCGACTCCCGTATTTAAAACTGCCCTCCCCACACTCAGGATCCCCTTCAAGTCTCTCACTTTTCCTCTTCCATAGCACTTACCATCTTCTAACACACCGCCCAAGTTCCTCATTCTGTGGATTTTTTAATTGTCTGTCTTCCCCTGTTAGAATGTAAGCCGTTTGAAGGCAGGGGTCTTTGTTTAGTTCTCTGATGTACTCCAAGCACCAGAACAGAGCCTGGCACACAGTAGGAGCTCATCACTAAACCTGGACCATCAATCTATTTAACCCATTCTTTACTGCTGCACATTGAAATGGCTTCTGGCTTTCACTATTATAAGGCATGTTTCGATAGACATCCTGGTACATCTTTGTGTACTTGTGTGATAATTTCTTAATTGAAAAATCCCCCAAATGGAAGTGCTGAGTAAACGGCAGCGACTGCAAACTTAATACTTTTAAGTTGCTGAGTAGGCTAAACAAATCTATCTGCTGGCCACCTGACTGTGAGTATCTCAAGGGCAGGAAAGGAGGCACCTCAGACATCACATCGTCCACTCCCCTCATTTTACAGATAAAGAGACTCGGAGAGGTGAACTGACTTATCCCAGTTTGCAGAGGTGATAAAATTGCAGAAAGAGAATTCCAACTTGATGTTCTAGAGTCAAGTCTAGTACACTATTCTATCACACTAGAGGCATTAAAAATAACCACTGAACAATGTCAGTAAATGAAAGTGCACCTAAGATTGTGTGAGCAGGAGAAAGAACGAGAACATAGCAGGCACATACCTGAGAGACCCAGTCTCATGTAAAGCGAGAAGAGACGTCACCTAGCAAGGTCAAGCGGCCACACAGCAAAGGTCCAAGGGGGGAATCAACGTGTCTTGAGCCCTTTCTAAGACAGGCAGCATGCCTACAGCTTTATATCTGTTATCACTTTTCACACCCACAAACCCCCTGAGTGGTTAAGTATTGTCATCTTCATGGATGAGGAAGCGGGTGCTTGGAGAGGCTGAGCCAACCTAGCCGGCATCACAGTTAGTGTGCAGTAGGACCAAGATTTGAACCCAGGCCCAGCCGACTGCAAAGCCTGGCTCCTTCCTGTCTCCAGTACCCTCTTCCACCCTCGGCTCTGAACGCTGGAGGGATCAATTTCTTAGAGACGGACCCACCATCAATGACTACATAGGCCAGAAGCCACCGTATTTAACTGATCCTGGGGAATATGCCTTCCCAGTACCTGCATCGTTCAGCGGTGCCCTCTACCAGACTTTGGGACTAGAATCAGTAATTAGAATGGTGGCTGGTGGGCCCAGAATCAGGACAAGGGATGCAGGAGTCTTGGGAGAGCAAAGGAAACTGAAGAGATCTTTTGCGCTTGCTGTTCCCCCCTACTCTTCCCTCAGAGATTCCGGAAGCTCGTTCTCTCGCTCCCTATGGGCCACCTGCTCAGTGAGCCCTTCCTCATCTGCCTGATTTAAAACTGAAGCCTCTCACCCCGGCATTCCCTAGCACCCGGCCTTTTTTATCACACTCTACCACCATCTGGCGGGCTGTATATTTTATTTGTTTGTTTGTCTCTCTTCACTAGAATATAGAAGCTCTATGAATGTAGGGTTTTGGGCTATTTTGTTTACTGCTGTATCCTTAATATCTAGAATAGTTCCTGGCACTCAGTTTTTTAAAAACAAGTAAATGGATAAAAGTATTCAAAGTCAGATCCAGATGCAAATTCCAGCTCTGCTACCCATTAGCTGTGCAACCTTAGGCAAGTCATTTAACCTCTCTGAGTCTCAGTTTCCTTATTTGTAAAATGGAGATAAATTGTTGTGAGGACTAAATGACATAATATAAAAATGAGCCTAGCCCAGAGCCTGGAATATAGTGGGCGCCTAATTAATTACAACTCTTATGATTAAGTATTATTTCATCCAGACCGTGTGAAGTCTGAGCTAGAGACTTGTCTCTTATATGAGTGGAATTTTAACCTCCATGAGTCTCTCTCCCTTCCT
The DNA here is from genome assembly GCF_963924675.1 of Phocoena phocoena. Taxonomy (NCBI): domain Eukaryota; kingdom Metazoa; phylum Chordata; class Mammalia; order Artiodactyla; family Phocoenidae; genus Phocoena; species Phocoena phocoena. Next base: position 11,889,045 of record NC_089219.1, on the reverse strand, counting down.
TGTGTGGAGTGGGATAAACAATGTTACACTCTCACTATGCTCCCATCAATATAGCTTTTTTCTAGTTAAAACAGAATACAAGTGATTGGTTTCATTTATTTTACTTAAAATTACCATTGAGTCCTTGGAATTACCTACATCACCTTCATCAAACATAAGCATTTCTCAGTCTATAAAAGGCTATTCCTTGGATCATTTCTACAAAGGACTTCGGTTCTTAATATTATACCGATTTCTAAACTCTGAAGGAATGTTACTTCTTTCCTATAGACTGACTATCACATGAATTAGAATAGCATAAAGAATGATACATATTTGGTGTTTAAATTTGTGGTATTCGTCCTCTTGAAAAGATACTTAAGATTATAATAAGAATACCGAAATTCCTTAAAGTCCAGACCTAACTAATCCCTTCCTCTCCCTCCATCCAAGCTGGGAAGGAAGAGTCAGAAAAGTCGAAAGCACTGTTTTCTCCCTAAGATTCAGGCTGGGAAATGACCACTATGACTGGTGGTGACTTAGGGTCTCTGAGTTACAGTGGACAACACAATTTCTATCGTCTCCTCCTCTGCCTTGAAACTCTCTACACTCCAAAGTTCCGGGTTCATAAAGCGAGCTCAGCAAGTACAGTTCTCCTATTCTTATCCTGATTCAGCATAACCTGGCTGGATAACAAGGACACACCAGAATCCACATGAACTTGAGTAGCAAATTTAAAGAAAGGCAAAGTGTGTTACCGTTTTCAGAAACATTTGATTTTTCTACGGATCAATGTTTCGGGCTAATTTGCAGATCCTGGGGAATTAAAAATACAAATATCTTCTCCTCTTTTTGAGCTTGTAAGAGGGTGTTCTTTCTGTAAAGATCTCTCTTTTGAGGTGTCAGATTATATTTGCTTTCATTATGCAATCCTAAACGTGTGTCACGTCTTTTAGGGAAATTCTTTCATTTTCCCCTCTGTCGCATACACATATTCATCTTTCTTTCAACTTTTCCATATGCCTTAAGGGATGGTACAGAGCCAACTCAAAGAACATGGCACTGTCAAATCTGGCTAAATACAAACCTGTTAATAAACAAACTACTAAGATGCAAAATGATGTGAAACAACACAAAATCAAGAACACAGAGCTTCAGGAGGAAAAAAAAAATACTTTAACCGGTATCTAGGCAGACCGTTTTCCTACACAGTATGAAGTTGTTATACACTTAGCTATTTTTAGGAATAATTCCTTGAAAGAGAGGAATTACTCTTTCTTTTAAAATAAGAAGTCATGGTGGATAAACATTACATGATCATCCAAATTGGGTTTCCCTAAAACGATATCTGATTTCACGACACGCAACCTCCTTGACGCCCTGGTAACTGTCTGCAGCTCCCAGCGTGCACTGAGTGTGCTGCGATGATTCAGCTGTGTCTCTTACTTGAGTTTCCTGGGTGCGAGGACCAGGTTTACTTATTTCTGAGCAGTGCAGCACATTGGTTACGACTGAACTCTGGAGTTAGACTTCTGGGTCCATACCCCGACACTGCTGCTTATGGACAGTGTGACCTCAGGTGTTCCTTAACCTTCCTGGGCCTCAGTTTCCTCATCTGTAAAATGGGGATAATAATAGTCTCTCCCTCGTTGGGTTACTTTGGGGATAAAGACAATCCATACAAAGCATTTAGCACAATGAAAAATAAGTAAAATGCTAAAAAAAAAAAGTTATAATGTTTACTTTAGTGTTTAATATGGTACTTGGTCCATTAAGAAAAAAGTTCTTTTTTTTACTGGCCATGCCACGCAGCTTGCGGGATATAAGTGCCCGGACCAGAGATTGAACCCAGGCCATGGGAGTGAAAGCACTGAGTCCTAACCACTGGACCGCCAGGGAACTCCCAAGAAAGAAGTTTTAAATGAGAACATGCAATGAATTCCTTATCATCTTCTACTTATTCCTGTAGTATTATACTATTCTGTACTTGCGAATGTGAGGTTGGTGTGAATTTTCCGGGTACCTATTTTCTCTTCAATTAACAGTAAGCTCCTCAAGGTCAGGGGCAGTGCTGACTATTTCTGGACCCTCCTCCACAGCATGGTTGTCTATAAATGCTGGATGCTTTTGCACACTAGTTATTACCAAACTGCATGACCGTAGACTCCATCTAAATAGCTACAACATTTCTCCTCTGGGTGGAACTGCTCCATTTCCTTCATTTACTGCAATTCAGCATTTTATGTTATTCTGAGATAATGTCCAGGCTTCCCCAGACCACCCAGCTAATCTTTAAGATTGTCCGCTCTTTCTGTCAACTCAGAATAGAAACACTTTCTGCAGTAACTGTCTTCAAGGATGCTGCTGCCTTGCTCTGACAGGGAGCGCCCACGGATACATGGAGACATGGATATCTCATCTCAATGTCATCTAACATTCCAAGTGGAACTTGACTGTCAGGAATCTTCAACAAATCCGGAGGTTCCAAAGAGGAAAACCAAACTAATTTAATACATTTAGTCAAAACCTGCTTTCGAGGAGACTTGGGGGGTGAGGCGGGGGAACAGACTAAATTCCTATAAACGTTGCTTCTATGGATCTAAATCCATCTTCTTCCGTCCTTGTCATTTTGAGTCCTGACTTCTTAGGACTATACAGCACAACAACCCCAAAGGATGGCAAGACCTTCAATCATCACAGATTTAAGGACCCCGAAAGGCAGCAGGGCATCGTGTTCTCCACGGGGATTATAGAGCCAGACTCCCTGGGTTTGAATCCCAGCTCTGCCGAGTACCAACTGTGGGACCTTGGACAAGGTACCAATATGAGCCGAGTCTCTACAAAAGCGGGGTGACAACAGCAGCTGCCTCAAGGAGTTGTTTATGGGTTGATACTCACATTAGTGCTTGGCATACGGCAAGCTGTCAATAAATATAAGCTATTATGATTATGCTTATATTATTATTGTCATGTCATTGCACTTGGTATGTCCAAACCACAGTCATTATTTAGAATCACTTCTCCCCAATTCAACTCTCCTCTGTATTTCCTGCCCATCCAGTTGCTCAAGTCAGAATGCAGAGTCAATCTTGACTCCCTCTCTTTTCCTCATTTCTCACATTTAAATGGTCCTCAGGTGCCAGGTCCCTTCGTGATCCTACCCCTGAAATATCGGACACTTGGCCCCTCTCTGCTCCTACTGCCCAAGCTCAGGCCAATGGTTGCTGTCTTGCCAGGACTGGTAACCTCCCTGCCTCTATTCTTGCCAGGACTGGTAACCTCCCTGCCTCTATTCTCACCTTCTTTAATTTTTCCTTCACGCAGCTTGAACAGTTAGCTTTCTAAAGCACAGACCTGATTAGATCACTCTTGGCTTTACTACGTACTATACAATAAAGTCCAGCTTCCTTAGCCTGGACTTCAAGGATCCTTACCACCTGGCTCCCAGCATGCTCTTCCTGCTTCCTCCACTCTCACCTGCACTCAAGTCACACCTTGCTGCTGGCTCTTCTGAGGATGCTCTTTGTTGCCCTGCCTGCAGTGTTCCCTCTTGCCTGAATGTTACTCCTCCATTTCCTGTCCAGCCAGCTTCTAATCATCTAATCATCTTTAGCTGAAAATAAGGCACAGGTCAGTGCTTGACAGTCTATGAGCTGAAGAAAACTAACATTTGAGAAAGATTTTTAAAAGGAATTTACAAAATAGGTGCTTTCAAAAAGTTTAGTTTGGTAAACCAGAAAACCCCGTTAACCAGAAATTCTCTAAGGTTCATTTATTAAGTACTTCATATATATCAGGCACTTAAAACACATTTTTTTCTCATTTAATATTCATAACAATCCTGTTGGTTTGACATCATAACCCCATTTTAGAGCTGAAGAAACTTAGGCTAAGTAATTTGTCCAAGGACACGAAGTAGTAAATGATACAGCTGAGATCTGAAAACTGGTCTCTATGACTCCAAGGCATGTGTTCATAACAGCTGACCACTGTGCTATGTTGCCTCACGTCATGTATGTTTGCCTGTTGGCTCTGATCTGACCTTGGTGTAAATGCATTACCGTTCTAAATTATGCACTGGGTCAATGTTTACGTTCTGCTATGGGGTTGTTTTTTTTTTTTGGCGGTATGCGGGCCTCTCACTGTTGTGGCCTCTCCCGTTGCGGAGCACAGGCTCCGGACGCGCAGGCTCAGCGGCCATGGCTCACGGGCCCAGCCGCTCTGCAGCATGTGGGATCTTCCCGGACCGGGGCACGAACCCATGTCCCCTGCATCGGCAGGCGGACTCTCAACCACTGCGCCACCAGGGAAGCCCTGCTATGGGGTTTTAATGTCAGCTCCTAGACTGAAGAGGTTAAATGATTTTCAGTACACCACCTGGCATGGCACAAAGTGCAGCTGTGCTGTGTGATGAACCCGGTGGCTTCCGCCTGACCTCGGCCTCTCATTCGTTCATCAGACGCCACAGAAAGCATCTGCTGACCGCCCGCCACACATGAGACAATGTGCTAAACTTACTCCCTTGTCTTCCAAGAACTTGATTACATCTTAGGAAAGCATTCTGGCAAATCTGAGTACCTGAGTGCCTCTGGACAACAGGTTGAAATTTCTGCTTTAGAATAAATGAACTGATGGCTTTCAGGGGTGCACGCGCTCCAGAGAAATCCAGGCCCCTCAGCCCCTATGGTTGAGTTTGTCCCTTTTTAGTTACTCAATAGGTCTGCTAATGCCTATAAAACACATACATATACACGCACACACATTTAATTCAGTAATTCTAACTTTTAGGAGTTATTAAAATAAATATCCTTCCTGGATCAGTAAAATTTTCCTGGCGCTAAGTGGTGCCTATGAACAAAGGAAAGGCTAATCTGTGATTGAGAGTGGTAACCTATAACCATTAGAATACTATGGGTTATAGGCTGAATTGTATGCCCCCAAAATGCATAGGTTGAAGCTCTAATCCCCAGTACTTCAGAGTGTGATTATATTTGGAGATAGGGCCTTTAAAGAGGTAATTAAGTTAAAATGGGGTTGTTAGGGTCACAGAAAGAGTGTGAGACACCAGACCCAGACACATACATAGAGAAGACCATGTGAACACACAGGGAGAAGGTGGCCATCTGCAAGCCAAGGAGAGAAGCTTCACAAGAAACCAAACCTGTCAACACCTTGATCTTGGACTTCTAACCTTGAGAACTATGAGAAGATAAATTTCTGCTGTTTAAGCTTCCCTGTCTGTGGTATTTTGTTATGGCTGCCCTAGCAAATTAATACACAGAGTGAAATCACAAACACCATAAGGATAACCTGCAGATCCTACCAGCATTAAAACTGGTGCTCGAGGGCTGCTTTGTTCAACCAATAATTTTTAAGTTTTTCCTCTATATTAGGCCCTCAACTAGATGTTAGCAGACTACATAGATAAAGCTTCAAGTTAGTAACGCTAACTTGATGAAAGTGGCTTACACATTTCCCCTCTCTGAAAATGTGTCCCCAGGAAAACACCAGTCACCATGAATTTGTGAAGGGAACTCACATTAACTGCTCCTTCTCCCAAATATCCCATAAAATTCAAGAGATGTAAAAGTCACCTTCTCCTATACCAACATATTCCAAGGAATAAAATGATCTTACCTAACCCTTCCAGTTCTTGAACTACTTCCTTCCAAACAGGCTCAATATGGATACAGCTAAAGCACCAATCTGAGGTGATCTTAATGAGGTAGGGTTTCTTGAAGCTATCTGGAACCACTTCGTTCACATAATGTGAAAAGTGCAACAAATATTTTTCATCAATTGAGTCTCGCCGTTCAGAATTAAAAGGGAAGTGAAAAAATGGTTCATCAAAATAAAAATTCTCATGGAAATGGCGGAAGCGATACTCTCGCTGCTGCTTCTGGTGGCCCTGGTTCTCCCCAGCATCTCCATAGTGGTCATAATGTGATCTCTTTTCTTCATTGGAAAGAATCTATAAAGAAAGGGAAAAAAAAAAAATAAGAAATCCGGGAAATGAAAGGAAAAAAAAGAGATCATCTAAAGGACTTTCCTGTAAGCAGCTTGGAAGACATAGGAAAAAAATAAATGTAAAGATACAACACAATCAGATGTTTTAAACACAATCACTCAATATACCATGAAACACTTCTCTTAATAGAAAAATTAAGTGTTTCAGAAACAAAATACTTCAGTTGTGTAGCTACTCACGATCATCTTGGCTTTAAAGATTCTGAGCTATCACACTACTAAACACGTCAATAAAGCAAAGAATACTTAATATAACTTTGATCGCTAGGGCTCAACCTCGAGAACGTTGACTCAGTCATACCATCTAGGTTGGAGTCGTTCAGACGAAGGTATGGAAAGCTGAGAACACCAAAAAGTAGCCACAGGATTGAATTCTGTGACTGTATGTTAGCTGACTTTGTCTTACTTAGAAGTAACTTTGACATCTAAAATTCAAGAACCTGTTTTAGGAGGAAGCATCAGTCTATAAGCCAAGCACCGCCTGTGGAAGAACATTACCCTCCACAAATCAGGAAGCCATGGACTTATCTTTCTTGCATATTCCAGACCAACTTACTTAACCTGATAGTTGGAAAACTGTTAAAAACGTTGTGTTTAAATGTATTTGTAACCTTAACTCACTTTAATAAATATAGGCAAATTGTTCTGTGATTCTTTAGTATAAGTTTCTAGTATATGTGCTGCCAAAGTAAGCATGTAATATAAGGAAATAGAGACATATGTTCAGGGTGACTCTAAAATTCCAATTAAAGCCTTTAAAATAGGCCAGTTTTCCTAAGAGCTGAGTGTTCAGGTACTAGTTTCAACATATTGGATGTGGCCAAATATGTTGTCTCTACCATCACCTAGAAATGGGGTCAAGGGCATGGGGAACATGCCCTCTCCGAGAGGACTTTACCAAACTGATCACCTCAGATATATTTTATAAGAGCTAAAAGATACATCACAAAGTTTGCCACGATACCTCGTAAGCTTTGCTAATCTGAATGAACTTGTCTTCTGCTCCAGGATCTTTGTTTTTGTCAGGATGCCTGAAACACAAAGGGGCAGGCAGTGAGGATGGATTTACTGTTCTGTACATGGTCAACTGACATCTTCGTACACACAGAGGCAAAGGGAAGGGCATTCTGTTAGGACAGTTTCTTAAAAATGGGAGGAGCAATGAGTTGCTTCACGTGACTACAGTAAATAAACTGTGAACAGGCAATTTCTTCCCAAAGCGCTTCAGCTGGGCACATGTTCAAAGCGCCCGAGAGTGCTCCACGCTGTCACTGAGGAAGGGTGGGATGTGTATCTGTCTTTACGCTGCTCCCAAACACAGCTGGAGCTCAAGGGTCAAGTCACTTATCCGTAAGAACCAACTTCTTTTCCCGGGATGGCAGCATTTCATCCCAATGTTAGAATGGTATCAATGCAGGTATTTCTTCTGACAACTCAGGTAGACAAAGCAAACAGTTTTTAGGATATTCCATGAATTTGTTTAGTAACAGCCATGTTCCAAACGGTATCTTGCTGCTGATGTTCTAATTAGAACATTTTAGTTTTCACTATTCCCCTGGTTATCCCACCTGCCTGCCTGCCTACTTACAAATGGATAATAATTACAAGGCCACATGTTTTAAAATGTGAGAAAAATCTAGTTTATACAAAGTGATTTCAACTAATACTGGAACTAATATTTGCTATTATACACAGTTGGCAATTGACTGTATCCATCTTGCTGCCATATATTATTCTGTAATCTTCTTGTATTGGTACCAGTTTCAGCTTTGGGGATTCTAAAGTTTTGGAAAGCAGGGGCTGGGTTTTACTTCCTTAGAACCGCTTAAGATCTAAATCAGTGTTTTATACCAACTGATTTTTCAATGTTCATTTTATTAAGAGATTCTATTACAGAGCTTATTTTTTTGTAATCACTCCTGCTAACTTCTAGTACATTTCCTCTAGCAAAGGTTCTGGAAAGAAACAATCCACTGGGAAGCAAATGACTACTAAAAACAGCACCAAGTACATCGGAATAAAAAAAATGTACAACTTGACCAACTTATTCTAGCAGGAACATGTTTGAATGAATTATACCAATATTCTGACTTCTCTAAAAATAAAAAACCTTCAAATTATTGGCTGTTGAATTTAGACATCATTCCTTCCTTAAATATTTAATCCTGTTACGAATATTAGTAGGGAAAAAATCTCAGCTAGATGTCAATGAAAATAATGACTTAAGGAAACAAGATGGTGGTTCCAAAGTATGTTTCTGGATGACTGGAAAAAAAAAGTGCTTTCAATGTTCAAACTTAGGCCAAAGGTTGAGAAGATAAAAATTATGCAATCGCACAAATGAAGATTTAACATACAGAACTCTGTAGGGGAAGAAGGGAAGGGTAGGAAGGAGCTTTTAAGGAGACTGAACCAAAGACAGACTATTGAGACCTGGGTTAAAACCACAGATCCTGAAACAGAGGAAACCAAGGCCCAAGAACAAGGAGGATACCATAAGACGGTTTTAGCTTATAAGGAATATTTTCCTTATTATAGGAAGATACCACAAAGTTGAAAACATTTAGAAAAGGATAAATTCAGCTCTAGGAAAGTACCATCTAATGCTATTTTCAGTGTACATGAAACATTTCACAGACTACAATATTATACACACCCTTTAAATTTCAAAGTGAAGAAAATACCGTACTTGGTATCTACTGGCTGTCTAACGCTACCTTTAAGGGAAAAAAAACGAAGGTAGAAAAAGTAATATAGGAAAGTATCAGACAAATCAATTACTGTTGAGGTGAATGACTACATTATACCCATTTGCTTCAAATCAAATTTTATGATGCCTTTTTCTTGGGGTGGGAGGAGTTATTCTGCCAGTGTAGATGACAAAAGGAAAGTACCGATAATAAAACTTAATTATTGGGAGAGAAACAGTTTTTCTGAGATAAAAAGTAATTTAATATGGTTTCTGGACTACCTGCCCTTTGTTGCAAAACCTCTATATATCCTAGCTCCCCCCATCGCCTCCTCGGAGCGGTTCTCTCAGGATTACTTGAGATGCTGCCTCTCGGGCTTGAAGTCCTAAAAATTCTTGCCAAATAAAACTCTCAAAAAAAAAAAACAACCCACCAGAGGTTTCACCAAGCAAAGGGAAAGCTCTTGAGCAATGTAAGGAATACTATTAAGTGGTGAAACAGCAGAGGAAGGTTACAAATCCAATTCAACAATGAACCATTCCCAACTGTGACAGCTCATTCTGAAAAGTCAAACTGGGAAACTGCTATTTTCAGTGTACAGCTGACCCTTAAACAACATGGGGCTCAACGGAACTGCACAGTTCAAACCCATGCTGTTCAAGGGCCAACTGTATATGAAACCATTATGAAATGAAACAAAGTGTTCCATTGATAAAATGCTGCCACAGCCAAAACAGCAGAAAATAATAGTACAGCGAAAATACAAAGGTGAAGTAAAATTTTAGATTTTCATTGGATCAAATTTTAGACTTTCTATGGTGACATATTATGCCTAGAGAGACTCTAATTAAGGAGAAGCATATGATTTACTTAATTAATATCATAACACCTTTTTTTAGCTCTGGAAGATAGAAAAGTCAAAGCTGTACATTTTAATAGATCCCACATAACCAAGCTATCATTTCTGCTTTCAAATTGTGTCAAAGGCCACATCCTGTCCAAAAGAATATTGCTACCTTGTGAATTAATTCAAAGGCCACACTGTGTCTAAAAGAATGTTGTTACCTTATGAATTGCAGATTTATGTATTTTGCTTTAAATACAAAGAGGCAAGAGTCTGAAATGATGTAGAAAAAAAAGCAACTTTGCTGTAGAGTCCCTGGAAAGAGGCCACGCATAATCAGAGATTGTGTTTTTAGTATCCAATTTGGGGTTCCTCATGATATGAATATATGGTCTAAGATAGTTACATATTCAAAACATTCAAAAGTATATTTTAAACTATCTTTCACCTTTACTGCAACCAACTGAATACCCAGACGCATCTCTCACTGAAGAAAAATGGTGTCAGGCAGAGTCATGCACAGCCCGCAGTGTCATCTGCACGTGGCAGCTTTGCTCCTGCATAACTTCCTACCCACCCAGACACTAACCCACTCACTCTCGCTTCTGCCCAGATGGGTAAGTGATTAAAAAAGAAAAGAGCAGGGCTTCCCTGGTGGCTCAGTGGTTGAGAGTCCGCCTGCCGATGCAGGGGACACGGGTTCGTGCCCTGGTCTGGGAAGATCTCACATGCCGCGGAGCGGCTGGGCCCGTGAGCCATGGCCGCTGAGCCTGTGCTCCGCAACGGGAGAGGCCACGACAGTGAGAGGTCCGCGTACCGTAAAAAAAAAAAAAAAAAAAAAAAGAAAACAGCAATAAACTACCGGCTGGTGCAGAAGGTCAACCTATGGAACCCACAGGTAATACAGACTTACCAACCATGAGCCTAGTTCCTCCCCGGAAAAACAGGGACAGCAATATCCTCCCTCAAAGGGTAATTATAAGGTTTAAATGAGATAAACAGCATAGAACCTGGAGCCTAGCATGCAGCAGGTACTTGATGATGGCTCCCATCCCAGACTTCCTCTCCTTACTTCTGCCAGCTTTAGCCGCCTGTGTCCTCACCATCCCTTCCTCCTCCTGCTGCTCCCCTCCAGCTATATAACCTAGCGCTTCTACTGTGTCATGTCCAAGGCATTGGTGGAAGAAACCGATGTTTGTCCAAAATAAGGTTTAAATTTATTGCTATCCTGCTAAATCACAAACATTTGCTTATTCCCCAATGTCTACAGGTAAAATTAAGATTTTTCTATGTGATAATTTTTTAAAGTAATGTACTCAGTTCCTGAATATTCTTACTAAATTGAGGGCAAAAAGCTCTTACTATAAAATTTTTTTGAAAGCTTAAAAATTAATAACCTAGACAATAGGACTGGATAGTGTTCTGTTTAGCAATGGCACTCATAAAGAGTTACTTTATGGGGCTTCCCTGGTGGCACAGTGGTTGAGAGTCCGCCTGCCGACGCAGGGGACACGGGTTCGTGCGCCGGTCCGGGAAGATCCCACATGCCGCAGAGCGGCTGGGCCCGTGAGCCATGGCCGCTGAGCCTGCGCGTGCGGAGCCTGTGCTCCGCAACGGGAGAGGCCACAACAGTGAGAGGCCCGTGTACCGGAAAAAAAACAAAAACAAAAACAAAGAGTTACTTTATGAATCACGGGAAGGGCAGCTTATCCACTCTTGACTATATATATTTTATATATATAATTTATAATATGTTAAAAATATATTTATTAAAGTTTCCTCCTACTTACTTTAACATTAAATAAGTGAACAGTATCAAGGCAATTCTTTAAGCCAAAGAATTCCTAACAGGGGGTTTCATAGTAACAGAGGCTTTGGATCTCATCACTAAAAATTCTAGAATCACACGAATACAAGTCCTTCCACATAAAATACGTTAGACAAATATATATTATATATTTAATGAACACAGAAACAGAGACAAATAAAAGCTGACCATAATTTAGGCTTCATTCTCCTGCTAAAACTGCTTAGCTTATTTTAAACTGCTATTTCTTTGTTTCACCTACCATTCCCGGGCGAGCTTCTTATAAGCCTTTTTAATATCAGCCTGACTGGCTGTTCGGCTGACCCCTAGGACTCTGTATGGGTCAAAATCCAACGCAGACAGAATTTGCAGGATCAGAACCAGAACTATCAAGAACTGCCAGGAAATGCTCAACTTTTTCACTTCCATTTCTCTTCCTTTCCAGAGCTGAAATGATTGAAGAGGCAGTAAGTTTTACTGGTAGAAATCTGGAGAGTCTTGCTTTCTAGGTAAAGGTATAAGATATACAGATGAAAAACAAAACAAAAGATATTTTGCAGGAAAAGTGCCAAGCTGTTTGACCACATCTTCTTAAATGAACAATCTTGCTACTGTTTTTGAATATCACAAATAAGAACTATTATAGATGAAGAGATGAGCAATAAGAATAGCAACTCTCCAAAATCCTTGTATCAGAAAAGCTTCAGGAATGACTGAAAACGAATGAGAAGAAGAAATAATAAGCAAACGTGGGAAAACATACACAGGGAAATCAAGGCAACTACATCTCAAATACACTATTTCACTTATTCTGACAATAATAGTTTAAACTTAAAATATGTGGTTAGAGAATACCTCACTGAGCACATGCTAAACAAATTCATGAAATCTTAAGATTTACCATGTGCAAAACTACAAAATGAGATAGTTGTGATGCTCTTGGGAGTTAAATAAGTATAAGAATGAAAGTGAAATACTCTAAAAAAAACTGCAGTTACAACTTTGTGTGCCCCAATTCTATTCTTTCTCACCATGCCCATTCAAACAAGAAAATAAGAAGCTGTTCTTTAATCACTAGCAATACTGTCATTACAAATGGAGACCTCAGATGAAAAAAAGTGGTGAGAAACATTTTAGTTTGCCACGTGAAGGGGGATTAATGGCAAAGATCGTAGACCAGGCATGATCTTCAAATGTTAAAGCTCCAGCTCTGGTGAGTGTAGTGACTGAATTCACTGTGGATTTTGGAAATAATCCCGGCTGGTAAATGAACAAGGTAGTGCTGTACTGCAGGGACATTTACACTCCAGGAGTATGATCTTTGTGATATCACACAATGATTTTTCAAGGGCCATATCTTGGTTTCTCACAAATCACTAAAATTTTAAGGATCAAGTATCTAATATGGCATCTTACTTAAGGGAGACAAAGCTGTAACAGTGTGGATTTTGACAAGTGGGAGTCTAAATTCTCAAGAAATTGACTAATCTGATGGCCACTGTTTAGGACTGCAAGCATGCTGAATAAAATCCTAAAACAAACCAGTTTCTTTTCTGTAAAGGCAATCTATAACCTATTCTCTCACAAAACACATACAGCACGCTAAAAACTGAGAAGGTGATGTAGCTACTAATTAAGCACATGGACTCTGGAATGTGTCTAACATTGGGGTCTGTCCTCTACCACTTTATGACCTTGGCCAAATTACTTAAAACTTGCTAAGCCTCATGTCCTCCTTCATAAAATGGGGGTAAATAATACCACCTTGAAAGGATCAAAATGGGAGTTAAACGTATGTAAAGGATTTACTGTGCACGGGGTCAGCAGCCAATAAGCGGTATTTACTGCCATTATTTTTTCTACCATGCAGTGCAACCAGTGCCTTATTCAACTGTGTCAGTCGCCTCCACTTAGAGGGCCCAAGTGCCGGGGGGCTGTGTTCTTTTGCTGACAGCTCGACGGTGCCGGCCTCAAGGCAGAAAACAACTTGCCCAACAGGTAGGCTAACGCCCTCGGGCAGTATACCCCGGACCAGGCAGCCGGTCCCAGAGACATGATTAGCTCTGAGCCCCGCCTCGAGCTCCCGCCGAAGGTCGCAACCCTCCAGGAGACAGCCGCATCCCTCGCCGTCCCCAAGAACCCTGGGCCAGGCCCTATCGGCTCCGGGTTCCCCCCGGGCCCAGCGGGGACCGGGAACGAGGAGGAACTGACGGGAGATCCCTGAGCCCGCCCGGCCCCGCCGCGTCTGCGGCTCCGCGCGTCACGCCGGGAAGTAGTTACCTGGAAAGGGCACCGTCCTAACCGGCTGCAACGTCCGTGTTCCAGTTACTTCCCGGGGCCGAGAGCCTCCGGTCCACCAGCGCTCGCCGGGGCCTGGGGAGGGGAAAGAGGAGGGACAAGCCGGAGGGCAGTCACGTGATACTTAAAGGCCCGGCGCACCAAAGGCGCGGACTGAACCGTTCTAGGGCTTCAACTTTGAAAATCTGTTTTGACCCTTGCCACCCGCCGTCTGCGCGTGGTCCTGGCGCGGTTGTCATAGGAACGAGGCTCGCGCTCCGGCTGGATCCAAAAGGATGGTGGCGACCAAAGAGGCTAAAACGTCCCTCCTAGCGAGGCGAAGTCGCGCTGCATGATGGGATGCCAAAACACCTCCCCTATCCAGGGAGGAGTTTCCACTTCTACCAGGAGATGGCCCTTGTCTAACAACAGTTGCTGGGGTGGGGAAGCAGTCGCTGGTCCCTATATTCTCTTTAACCCTATTCATAGAATCCTAGAGCGTCAGAGTTGGAAGGGACCTTAGGGATCGTTTCTAGTCCAACTCCACCGTATCCTGATGGGGGAGATTGAGACCCAGAGACGGGCAGGGACTTGCCCAAGGCTTAGAATCCAGGACTCCTAATCCTATATACCCAAAAGCGATCTCCACTCTAGAATGTACCAGGTCCTGTCCTAAGCACGGGAAAGAGATATGTGTATGGTGATGCTGGTGGGGGCGGTGGAGGAGAGGCACAAGTGAGTGAGGTAAACTTTCATTGAGCCAATGACATAGGTTCCTTGGGGATGTAAAGAAAGAGATTTCATGTCCTCCTGCCCTGCTTATTTAGTCTTTATCTCCTTTGCATTTATCACTATCTAACATACTGTATCTTTTATTTATTTATATTGTTTATAATCTGTCTCCTCCCACTGGAATGTAAGCACCTAAAAGCAGGGCTTTTTGGACTTCCCTGGTGGCTCAGTGGTTAAGAATCCACCTGCCAATGCAGGGGACACAGGTTTGATCCCTGGTGTGGGAAGATCCCACACGACGCGGAAGAACTAAGTCCATGCGCCACAACTACTGAGCCTGCGCGCTACAACTGCTGAAGCCCATGAGCCCTAGAGCCCTCACGCCTAGAGCCTGTGCTCCGCAACAAGAGGATCCACCGAAATGAGAAGCCTGCGCACTGCAGCAAAGAGTAGCCCCTGCTTGCTGCAACTAGAGAAAGCCCGCGCGCAGCAATGAAGACCTGACACAGCCCAAAATAAATAAATAAAAGCAGGCCTTTTAAAGTCTGTTTTGTTCGTCTCTATATTCTTGGTGCCTCTACAGACCTTGGCACAGATAGGATCTCGACAAATATTGGGAATAAATGGATGAATGGGGCTGAGGTTTCACTGCTCAAGAGAAGACATTCTAAAGTGGATTCCCGGTTGTGTGTGGACCTTGAGTTGGGCTCGGGTTTAAATCCTACTCGCCTCTGCCACTTACTACCTCTGTGATCTTGAACAGTGACTTCACTTCCTACAGCCCCAGCGTCCACATCTGGGAAATGGAGGAAAAGACTATCACCCTGGTAGGATTGTAGTCAGGGAGAAATGAGGTAATACAATGTAAAGTGGCTAGCACAATGTTTTTTTTAATTGAAATATAGTTGACATAGGAGCAATTTTTGAAATGAGGAAATGAGCCGTACAAACTGATCAGAGGACATGATTTCTGCCGGTTTTTTTCTTTGTGGGAGGTGCTAGGGTGGGAGGGAGGGAAGAGGGGAATGGGAGACCTATAAGGTGGACTTGGTTGCATGAGACAAGTTTGGCAAAGTAAACCAGGATATCTGGGCACGGGGCGGAGACTTATGGTTTCATTGGGGGCAGGGCAGGGGGCCAGAGGGGAATCATGCCCAGGAGAGGGTCGAATGGGGCGGGACAGACCATCGCTCCAGGCATGACAGTCTCTTACTAGAAGAGTAACCCACTCCGAGTCTGCGAAAGCGAAGGGGTAATGAATTCCCGCAGGGGCCCTTGACGGAGCTGCGCGGGTGTGCCCTGGGGGCGGGTCGCACCCTGCGGGCGTGGCAGGGCGCGGGGCCGGAGCCGATGGGCTAGAGGTAGTGAGGTGGCGGGGCCGGGGGGCGGTGCAGTAACGCTGGGGTGGGTTTCGAGGGCGGTGCCTGGGGGCGGGACCCAGGGGCGTGGGGAGATGGGGGCGGGGCGGAACGCGGTGGCAGGTCCCGGGGCAGGTCCTGAGGAGAGGGCGGGGCTCGGCGGCCGAAACCCGGAAGCGGTCAGAGGCGGTCGGGACCTCTGCCGTCTGCCCGACATGAACGAGGCCGACCGGCGGCTCCTGCGGCAGTCCCGGGTGCGGCTGGTCGGCGAGCTGCAGGTGGCCGCGCTCTGGGACGCTCTGTTGAATCGCGAGCTCTTCACCCCCGACATGATCGAGGACATCCAGGTGCGGCCCACCTCCACCCCCCAGCCGGCGCCCCCATCTTCCCGCGCCGCGCACACTTCAGGTCACAGATGGGGACAGCGAGGCCGCGCGGAGAGGGTTGCTGAAGCCACACCGTGACTTAATGGCCGAACTCCCGCCCTCTCCTCTCGCGTCTGTGCCACGCAGTACCCGCTCCCTTTGGGGAACCATTGTCAGGGAACCCCGTTTTCCCGCAGGGCGTCGAGCCCACTAAATTGCCCAGAGGAACCAAACAACCCCAAACGCCTTTTCGAGGGTTTGCTAAAGCGATTCCATCAGAGTACACCGTTAGCTGCTGCAGCGGTGTACTGTTTTTTCCTCTTCTAACGTGGAGGTTCAGGAAACCCATTTGGGCGGTCAGACTGCCTGACGCTGTATCCTCTTCGATCTGCAGTGTCCTGGGCTGTGAAGTGGGGACAACAGCAGTATTGTCCTGAGGGCTAAAAGAGATAACGGGTGTGAAACAGTAAAGTTTCAGGCACAGAGTGAGGGCACATCATATGGTAGCTGGCTGTGCCCTGTCCTCCTTGGCCAGCCCCTCGTGAGTTACGATTATGTTTTGTAAGGGGTTTGGAGATGAGGGGCCTACTGCAGGTAATGAAGAGAATAATAAAGTCAAACATTTGAGGTTCTCTTTAAAAGCACTGTCATGTCTTTGGCTTATTTGACTCTCCCCACAGGCCTGTGAGGTCAGGAGGGAACAGGAGGTTTTTGTATTGTTTTGTTTTGTTTTTTGCGGTACGCGGGCCTCTCACTGTTGTGGCCTCTCCCGTTGCGGAGCACAGGCTCCGGACGCGCAGGCTCAGCGGCCATGGCTCACGGGCCCAGCCGCTCCGCGGCATGTGGGATCTTCCCGGACCGGGGCACGAACCCGTGTCCCCTGCATGGGCAGGCGGACTCTCAACCGCTGCGCCACCAGGGAAGCCCACAGGAGGTATTTTTTTACCACAAGATACAGTGGGAATGTGTGGCTTCCTAGAGGCCCTTGCACAGTGCCCTGTGGGCTGCTTGCAGGCCAGTTTCTGCATCATCCAGGAACTTGGCCTGATCCAGTGAGGAAGTCTTTAATAGGATAAATATCATATGGAAAATTGCCAATGAATAATAATATTACAAGAAGTCTTATGAGCATCTGCTGTGTACTGAGGAGTGGAAGTGATTTGAGGTCATACCCTTGCCATCAGGTACATTCACAGGAGTCATAAACTCGAATGTCATTGGAGGTCCAATGGGTGGGCACTAGAGCAGGCAGCCTCTGCCCTGCCCCACAGCTCCAGATGAGTATGGTTATACCAGAATGTTGGCCCAGTGTTGCCAGGTCAGGGTTTTTTTTTTTTTTGGCTGCGCTGTGTGGCTTGTGGAGTCTTAGTTCCCTGATCAGGGATCAAACCCAGGCCCTTGGCAGTGAAAGCGCAGAGTCTTAACCACTGGACCACCAGGGAATTCCCGAGAAGCTGGAAATCTTGATTTCGATGTCGAGTTCCCTGATTTTAAATGTTAGCAAAAATAGCACAGGGAGCTCTTCTCAATATTCTGTAATAACCTAAAGGGGAAAAGAATTTGAAAAAGAATAGATACTTGTATGTGTATAGCAGAATCACCTTGCTGTACACCTGAAACTAACACAATATTGTTAAGCAACTATACTCCAATATTAAAAAAATGTTAGCAACAAATTTGGAATTTTTAAAGAATGTCTTATGAACAATGGGCCACCATTTTGCCACCCCTAGTATGGCGGAACCACATGGATCTGGGCTGTCATCTGGCTTTGTTACATGTTAGCAAGTTGCAGCACCTTTCTTAGACTCAGTTTCTCTCATCCATAAGGTGGGGATAATTGTAATTTAACCCCTTAAGTTTGTTGAGGAGGACTAAATGAAGTGATGAATTTAACACAGTGTCTGTGAGTGTTCAGTAAATGTTGAGAGAAACCAAAACACCACGATTTACTTGCAGAGAAGTAAGCATGCAGCTAATTTTGCTAATGAGAATTACCTTCTCAATGATAGTATAGGTCTGTGCTATTCAATATAGGAGCCATTAACCACATGTGGCTATTTCAATGTAAATATGAAGTAATTAAAACTGAACAAAAAATGCAGCTCCTCAGTCATATGACCCAAGTTCTCAGTAGCCACGTGTGGCTGATGGCTGCCATATTGGACAGCACAGATAACATTTCCATTATCCTGGAAAGTTCTCTTGGACCACGGTGCTGTAGGATATTTGAGGACAAGGTGATGTCTTATCCCTGTGGAACTTGCCCAGAGCTGGGCCTCAAAGGACAACCAGCAGATAACCTGATCCCCGTCTCGTTGTCTGGTACCACCATCCTGACACCTGTCAACCTGGACCATTCCTGCAACTTCACAGTCCACCCGATCAATGCCCAAGTCTTGTCAATTTCCACTCCTTATTTCTCTGGTATGTCCTCTCGCTTTTCTCCATTCCAGCTGCAAAGTCTCTGCCACCACCTGACTTGGCTATGGCCCACTCCCTGCCATTGTCCACCCTACCCCCAGGATGATTTTTAAATTTTTATTATTTATTTATTTTTAATTAAAAAATAAATTTATTTATTTATTTTTGTCTGTGACAGGTCTTTGTTGCTGTGCACGGGCTTTCTCTAGTTGCGGCGAGTGGGGGCTACTCTTCATTGCAGTGCACGGGTTTCTCATTGTGGTGGCTTCTCTCGTTGCGGAGCACGGGCTCTATGCATGCGGGCTTCAGTAGTTGTGGCACGCGGGCTCAGTAGTTGTTGCTCGTGGGCTCTAGAGCGCAGGCTCAGTAGTTGTGGCACTTGGGCTTAGTTGCTCCGCGGCATGTGGGATCTTCCCGGACCAGGGATTGAACCCGTGTCCCCTGCATGGGCAGGTGGATTCCTAACCACTGTGCCACCAGGGAAGTCCCAGGATGATTTTTTAAAAGGCATCTGACTCTGTCACTCCCTTCTTTTTATTTGTTTATTTATTTGGCTGTGCCGGGTCTTAGTTTCATCACTCGGGATCTTCGTTGCAGCTTGCGGGAACTTTTTTTTTTTTGCGGTACGCAGGCCTCTCACTGTTGCGGCCTCTCCCGTAGCGGAGCACAGGCTCCGGACGCGCAGGCTCAGCGGCCATGGCTCACGAATCCAGCCGCTCCGCGGCATGTGGGATCTTCCCAGACCGGGACATAAACCTGCGTCCCTTGCATCGGCAGGCGGACTCTCAACCACTGCGCCACCAGGGAAGCCCATTGCGGGAACTTTTAATTGCGGCATGCGAACTCCTAGTTGCGGCATGCGGGATCTAGTTCCCTGACCAGAGATCGAACCTGGGCGCCCTTCACTGGGAGCGCAGAGCCTTAGCCACTGGCCTACCAGGGAAGTCCCCGTTACTCCCTTCTTAAAACTCTTCAGTGGCTTCCACAGCTTTCTTGACTCAACAGTGCAAAGGTCTCCTCTCTCACTTTGTCTCCCCCCTTATGTCTCTCATTTCTCTGAATTCACTACTCACTTCCTAATGTTCCCTGGGGTCTCAGCTAAGATAGTCCCTCCTGGAGGCTTCCCTGACGCCCCAAGGCTGAGTTGAGTGCCCCTGTACCCTTCCAGCCCCATGTGCTTTCCCTTCTGTCACTTCTCTCTTTGCTGTGTCGTTGATGTGTCTGTTCACATCCCCCGCTAGATGTTTGGTCCCTGAAGACTGTGACGCTTTGCTGCTGCATTTTCAGCACTTGGCACGGTGCTGGGCACACCGCAGACACCTCCAACATACTGATCGAAGAGATAAAGACTGGCAGGTGGCACACGCTCAGTGCACCTACAGGCTCAATGTTTGCGGAGGTGCCTGATTGTTTAGACTTAGGTAGATGGGGAATGGGGGGACAGGGTGAGATTCACAGGAAGGCACGTGGGTAATAGTGCCATGTCTTTCTTTCCAAACAGCGGGCAGGCTCTGGGTCTCGGCGAGATCAGGCCAGGCAGCTGATCACAGATCTAGAGACCCGAGGGAGTCAGGCCCTTCCTTTGTTCATCTCCTGCTTAGAGGACACAGGCCAGGAGACTCTGGCTTCGTTACTGAGAACCAGCAGACAAGCAGCAAAGCAGGATCCAGAGGCCATCAGACCCCTGAACCTCAAGCCTGTGGAGCTCGGACCAGTGAGCCTCAAACCAAAGGAGCTGAGAGGAGCGGAGCAGGATCCATCGAGGCCGAGCCAAGGAAAACTCGCTCCAGTGGTGCTGGGGCCTGAGGAGCTCTGGCCAGCCAAGCTCAGGCCCGAGGTTCTCAGACCAGAGGCACCCAGGCCAGTGGACATTGGTTCTGGAGGATTCAGTGAAATCTGTGAGTACCAAGAGTGGGTGGTGGGTGGGTGTACTGAGCGGTCATTGAGGAGTGACCAGTGGTACAGCTGGGTAGGGTGAGGTTTAATTTAATTTTGGTGTTGTCTTTCTGAGTACTCGTAGGGGATGGGTGGACTGTTCCGGTAGGTCTTCAGGAGAGCCCCTGCTCTGAAAAGCATGTGTTGAAGTCTGTTTTGGATGTTGGAGGTTTTGATCAGTATTTCCAGATCAAGCTATTGTTTAGGATTTTGCCTTTGGTTCCAGGTGGGTGGTGTGGACTAGCCCAGGCCTGGGGGCAGGAGGGAGGCAGCTGCCTGTTAAGTGTCTGCCCCAAGCAGGCACCGTACATACCCTTACCTCCTTCCCTCACAACAGCCCTGCAAGGCACGGGAAACTGAGGCTCAGGGAAGTTAAATCATCACCCAAGTTCACAAAGCTGCATCCGGTAAAATGCAGAAATCCAAAGAGTGCAGCTGGGTGATTTTTACCTATGTGTACACACAGATAACCAAACCCCAGATCATGAAGACATAGAACATTCTATGGGGGTGGTGGGGGGTTGTGGTGGTGAGATGAATTGGGAGATGGAGACTGACATATATACACTAATATGTGTAAAATAGATAACTAATAAGAACCTGCTGTATTAAAAAAAATAAAGTTAAATTAAAAAAATTGCATTTTCTACTTAAGGAATTTAAACAAAACAAAACAAAAAACAGACATAGAACATTCTGGTGTCCTATCACACTCTCTTGTACCTCTTTCCAGTCTATTCCCACTCTTATCCCATCCAAGGGAATCACTATTCTGAGCTCCGTTGTCATAGATCCCTTTTGCTTGTCCTTGAACTTCAATATCAATGAAATCCTATGTAAACTTTGAGTCTGGATTCTCTTGCTATCATTATGTTTGTGAAACTCATTCATGTCGTTGTGCATATCAGTAGTTAGTTCTTTTTCATTACAAGGTAGTTCTTATTCTGAATCATCCACAATTTATTTAACCATCTCTTGTTGATGGACATGTTTTTTTGTTAGGGCTTCGTTTCCATGGCAGCACATGGAGATCCAGCACATCCTTTTTCATGGATGCCTAGTAGGTCATTGCATGGATGCTAATAATAATAATAGTAGTAATGGTTAACCTTACTGGGTGCTTACTTTTTGCAAGGCACTGTCTGGAGTGCTCAATAAATGATTTATTATATTTATTTATTTATTTTTGGCTGCGTTGGGTCTTTGTTGCTGCACGTGGGCTTTCTCTAGTTGCGGCGGGCGGGGACTACTCTTCATTGTGGTGCTCGGGCTTCTCATTGTGATGTCTCCCCTGTGTTGGGGAGCACGGGCTCTAGGCGTGCGGGCTTCAGTAGTTGTGGCACGTGGGCTCAGTAGTTGTGGTTCGCGGGCTCTAGAGCGCAGACTGAGTAGTTGTGGAGCACGGGCTTAGTTGCTTTGCAGCATGTGGGATCTTTCTGGACCAGGGCTTGATCTCGTATCGCCTGCATTGGCAGGCGGGTTCTTAACCACTGCGCCACCAGGGAAGTCCCCTCAATAAATGATTTAATTTAATCTTACCAACTCTCTTGTAAGGTAGGTACTACAGTTTTCCCAATTTACTGTTTTTTGTTTGTTTGTTTGTTTTGTTTATGTTTTTTGGCCGTGTTGCTCGGCTTGCAGGATCTTAGTTCCCCCACCTGTATATAAACAAACAGGAAATAAAATAACTCATACAAGACCAGGAAGCCCCAAATCACGTAGTTAGTGAGATGTGGAAACAGGACTGCAGTCCAGGCTTCCCCACTGTCTGCTCTGCTGTATGGTCTCACATGTACTTTGCACTGTATTTCATTTATCCAACCTCTGTTAACGGACATTTGTGTTGTTTCTGCAGTGGCCTTCCATGTTCATCTATCTCCGACTGGGGATACATTTCTAGAAATGGAATTACTGGGTTAAAGTGTACATGTTCCCATCTGATAGATGCTGCCAACTTGGACTTCAAACACATGCCATTTTATAATCACACCAACCATAAGTGAAGGAGACCATTTTCCCACACTCTTGCCAACAATGAGTATTAACATTTTTTCCTATGTGATGGGCAAAAAGTGGTATCTGTTTTCTGTGCTGGATAACTGCATGATTTTGGATGACTTATTAACGCAGAGAAACAAACATACATACTGAGGGTCTGGGGAAGAAAGCCAGTTCTGGAACTGTTCATGTGTATTATTATTCTACCATTAGGGAGGGAGGCAAAATGCAAAGTCCAACTGTTGCTATCTTGTTCGGGGAAATGTCAGTGTGAGTCATTTAGGGCCAACAGTCTTGGCTTAAAGCTTCCTGGTCTTGTGTGAGTTATTTTATTTCCTGTTTGTTGTGAATATTTTTTCCCAGTGGGAGCTTACATCTGAAGGGTAAATGATAATAACAATAATAAGATCACTTTAAAATGTATCTCTTGATACACAGTGCTTTTCAGGTCATCAGAACAACCCTGGGCAGTGGTAGACAGGGCAAGCCCCTCTGTTATCATGCCCCATTTACAGGGGAGGAAGCTGGGCTCTGAGAACAGCTCAGTCACAAAGCAAGTTCAAGGTCAGAGCTAGGACTTGGGCCTTGGTCTCCTGGCTTAATAGAGCGACTGCCCCATCCACCCATGATCTGCTGAAGGATGTCCCTTTTAGGAGCTGGGCTGGAGGCTCCTAAGTACTGCACAGGAATGTTTCCCAAGGTAGGTTTCATGGTGACCCACAAAGGAAGAGTTCTGTAGTCATACCAGTGGATGAGTAGGATTAGGGCCATCAGCTGGACTTCTCAGAGCCTTTAATAAGTTAATATGGGAAAGTGTGCTCTAGGTCAAGGTTTCTCAAGGGGGAGGGGCAATCTCCCCTCCCCACAAGAGACATTTGGCAATGTCTAGAGACATACTTTGTTGTTACGACTGAGGGTGGGTGAGTGCTGTTGGCCTCTAGTGGGTAGAGGCCAGCGATGCTGCTAAACATCCTACAATGCACAGGACAGGCCCATAACAAAGAATGATCTGGCTTAAAATGTCAAGAGTGCTGGGCTTGTATATACATACTGCTCTGGAGTATGAGTGTTAATAATAATCATAGCTAAGCTCACTTCTATTAAGCTGTCAGACGTGTCGGGTTTTATGTACCTCACATGTACTAAAGAACTGAGGCATCACCGCAGCCCTATGAGGTTGGTAGTTGCTCCTCTTATCCAATAATACAGATGGGAACTGTAGAGGCCCCGAGACTGAATAACCTGCCCAATGTCACGCAGCTGGTAAGTGGTAGAGTAGGGATTTGAACCCGGGGACTCTGGCTCCAAAGTCCAGATCCACTCCATCTACTGCCTCATAAAGAACTAATTCTCTCATTCTCTTTCTTCTTCCTGTTTTTGTGCCATTTACTCATTAGTTCACTCAGATATTTACTGAGCACTTGCTGAGACCTAGGCATCAGCCTGGTGTTGGGGACGCAGCATTAAACAAAGCTGCAGAATCCATGCCTTCACATGGGAGGGTCAGACATTCAATCCATGCCTGCATAGCTGGGTCTTTAATCACCGCTGTGGTTAGTGCCTCAAAGAAATTGAATACAGTGCTTTGGGGGACTTACAGAGTGGGTGGCTTTGTCTTTTGATGTTCGGTGGGAAATGCCTTTTCCTTCAGAATGGAATTAACTTTCTTGGTTTTGGACATGATGCCTTGTCACTGCTTGTCTCAGCCAGGACCGCTTGCAGGGGGCGGGCTGGGAGAGCTGTTGGTGGCGGCATGAGTCAGGGTTCTCCAGAGAAACAGAATACAGATATAGGGATGTATAAAGAGATTTATTATAAGGAGTTGGCTCACGTGATTGTGGAGGCTGAAAGGTCCACAGTCTGCTCTCCTAGAGACCCAGGAAAGCCCACGGTATATTTGTGGTCCAAGTCCAGAAGCCTGAGAACCAGAGAGCTGATGCTGTACCTTCTAGTCTGGGGGCGGAAGACCCATGACCAGCTCAAAGTCAGGCAGCGAGTGAGTGAATTCTCCCTTCCTCCACCTTTTTGTTCCATTCAGGCCCTCAACGGATTGGATGGTACCCACCCACCGTGGGGAGGGTGATCTGTTTACTCATTCTGGAGATTGAAATGCTCATCTCATCCAGAAACATCCTCCCAGACATACCCAGAAATAATGTTTAAGCAAATACCTGGGCATCCTGTAGTCCAGTCAAGCTGACACATAAACATAAATTGGCCATCATGGTGGCCTGCTTACCTGGGCTAAAACTTTCTTGAAAGTTGGCTTTTTAGCCCTACCTGGTCTCCTGGCCCCTTCACCGTGGAGCTGGTGACTGTGTTCACCTTCTATTAACAGTCAAGCTCTCTGAGTCTCCAGTTCCCCTCTGGCAGCTGGGGATAAATGACAGTCCTTCGCAGCTGCAAGGCCTGCTCCGAGGAGTCAGTGAAGCCATTCTTGGAAAAGACTTCACGTGGGGCCTTGCCTCGGGCGAGCACTCAGGCTGGTTGGCTTCCTTCTGTGATTTCTGAGTTGGCAAGGGCCAGCGCTAGGACATCTACCCCCGCTTCCCTTGGGCAGCAGAGAGGATGTGCTTCCCCCCTTCTCCTTGTGCTGGAGACATGGGCATATGCCCAGTAATGCTCAGGCTATGACTGATTTTTTTGCACACACACTTGTCCATATGTGCTTCTTGTCCCCACGGGAGCTGTCATTTTGGGAAAAACGGCTTTCACGCATGGTACATCTGACCATGTCGTCCTCCGTGAGGGTCTGCAAGCGTGCCGTGCTCTTGTACCCCTCCCTGCCTTTGTTAGTGCTGTGACTGCTGCCTCGAGCCTTCCCTACCTCTTTATTTTGGTACCTTTGTCCGTTTACTCCTTCTACATGTCCCTGTAGCCTATGGACCTCTCAAGAGCAACGATTTTGCTTTGTGTACCTTTGAAAATTTTTAATTTATTTCTATTTTATTTTTTTATTTATTTTTGTAATTTTTACTTTTTTTTTTGGCCGCGCCATGCAGCACGCAGGATCTTAGTTCCCCGAC
Source organism: Phocoena phocoena (assembly GCF_963924675.1). Lineage (NCBI taxonomy): Eukaryota > Metazoa > Chordata > Mammalia > Artiodactyla > Phocoenidae > Phocoena > Phocoena phocoena. The sequence continues at coordinate 11,863,583 of NC_089219.1, read as the reverse complement.
CAGGGATCGAACCCCTGCCCCCTGCAGTGGAAGCGTGGAGTCTTAACCACTGAACTGCCAGGGAAGTCCCCCCCACCTTTTTTTAAGTAAAAAGTAAAAACAAAAATTTCAAGCTTTATTTAGGTATAATTGACGTATAACATTGTGTAAGCTTAAGGTGATGATTTGATACATGGATATATTATGGAACGATTACCACGATAAGGCTAGTTAACACATCCATCGACTCACATAATTAACACTTTTTGTGTATGTGTCATGAGAGCATTTAAGATTTACTTGCGTAGCAACTTCCAACTATGTAATACAGTACTGTTAAATATAGTCACTGTGCTCTACATTAGATCCTCGGAATGTATTCATCTGAAAATTGGAAGTTGGTACCCTTTGGCCAACATTTCCCCACTTCCCCAGCTAGCCACCACTATTCTACTCTCTGTTTCTATGAGTTTGGCTTTTTTAGATTCCACATGTAAGTGAGATCATATAGTATTTGTCTTTCTCTGTTTGACTTATTTCATTTAGCATAATGCCCTCAGGGTCCATCCATGTTATCGCAAGAGGCAGAATTTCCTCCTTTTTCGTGGCCTAATAATATTCCATTGTATATATACCACATTTTTTATCCATTCATCCTTCCGTGGACACTTGGGTTGTTTCCATGTCTTGCCTATTGTGAATAATGCTGCAGTGAACATGAGGGTGCAGATAGCTCTTCAAGATCCTGCTTTCATTTATTTTGGATATATACCCAGAAGTGGAATTGCTGGATCATATAGTATTACTATTTTTGATTTTCTGAGGAACCTCCATACTGTTTTCCATAGTGGCTGTACCAATATACATTTCCACTAACAGTGCACAAGGGTTCTCTTTTCTCCACATCCTTGCCAACATTTGTTATCTCTTGTCTTTGTTATTTGTTATCTCTTGTATTTGTTATCTTTTGTCTTTTTAATAATAGCCATTCTAACAGGTATGAGGTATATCAGAGATTTGCATTTCTCTGATTAGTGATGTTGAGCAACTTTCATGTACCTCTTCGCCATTTGTATGTCTTCTTTGGAAAAATGTCTATTCAGTTCCTCTGCCTATTTTTTAACTGGATTATTTGGGTTTTTTGCTATTGAGTTATATGAGTTTTTAATATATTTTGGATATCGATCCTTATCAGATACACGGTTTGTAAATACTTTCTCCCCTTTTGTAGGTTGCCTTTTCATTTTGTTGATTTTTTCTTCTGCTGTGTAGAAGCTTTGTAGTTTGATGTAGTTCCGCTTGTTGATTTTTGCTTTTGTTGCTTGTAATTTGGTGTCATATCCCAAAAAATCGTTGCCAAGACTAGTGTTAAGGTCTTGTGTTTTCTTCAAGGAGTTTTATGGTTTCAGGTCTCACATTTAAGTCTTTAATCCATTTTGAGTGATTTTTGTGAATGGTGTAAGGTAGGGGTCCAATTTTATTCTTTTGCATGTGAATATCCAGTTTTCCCAACACTATTTATTGAGGAGACTCTCCTTTCTCAATTGTATGTTCTTTGCTCCTTTGTCATAAATTAATTGTTCATATATATGTGGGTTTATTTCTGGGCTCTCAGTTCTGGTCCATTGATCTGTGTGTTTTTCTGTCAATACCATGCTGTTTTGATTACTATAGCTTTGTAGTATAATTTTAAATCAGGGAATATGATACCTCCAGCTTTGCTCTTTTTTCTCAAGATTGCTTTAGCTGTTTGGGGTCTTTTGTGGTTCCATATAAATTTTAGGATTATTTTCTATTTCTGTGAAAAATGTTGTTGGGATTTTGATAGGGGTTGCATTGAATCTGTCGATCCCAATTTTATGTTTTTGATGTCACAATTTATATCTTTTATATTGTGTATCCATTAACAAATTATTATAGCAATAGTTATATATAATATTTTTGTCCTTTAACCTTTATACTAGAGTTAAGTGATTAACACTCCACCACTACAGTATTAGAGTATCTGATTTTGACTAGGTACCAGTGTGTTCTATATTTTCATGTGTTTCCACGTTACTAATTAGCATCTTTCATTTCAGCCTGAAGAGTTTCTTTTTGCATTTCTTGTAAGGCAGGTCTAGCAGTGATGAACTCCCTCAGCTTTTGTTTGCCTGGAAAAGTCTTTCCATTCCTGAAGGACAGCTTGGCTGGGTAAAGTATTCTTGGCAGGCAATTTCTTTCTTTGAGCACATTGCATATATCATCCCATTCTCTTCTTGCCAGCAAGGTTTCTGCTGAGAAGTCTGCTGATAGCTGTAAGGTGGTTCCCTCGTATGTGAGGAATTTTTTTCTTTTGTTGCTTTTAAAATTCTCTCTCTGTCTTTGATTTTAGACAGTTTTATTGTAATGTGTCTTGGAGAAGATCTTTTTGGGTTGAAATTGTTTGGGGATCTGTGAGCTTCTTGAACTTGGATTTCCAAATCCCTCCCCATATTTGGGAAGTTCTAAGCCATTATTTCTTTAAATAAGCTTTCTGTCCCATTGTCCCTCTCTTCTTCTGAGACTCCAATAATGCATAGATTGTTTCTTTGAATGATATCCTACAGGCTTTACATACATAGGCTTACTTCGTTCTATTTCATTTTTTTTTCTATGTTTTCTTCTGAATGGGTAATTTCAAATGACTTGTCTTCTATACAGATTCTTTCTTCTGCTTGGTCATGTCTGATGTTGATGCTTTCTATTGCATAGTTCGTTTCATTCATTGTATTTTTCTGAGCCACAGTTTTTGTGTGTGTATGTGTTTAAGATTTTCATCTCTCTGTTAAACTCCTCGTTTTGTTTGTGTATAGGTTTCTTGATTTTGTTGAATTGTCTTTCTGTCTTTTCTTATAGCTCACTGAGCTTCCTTAAAACAATTTTGAATGCTTTATTGGGCAAATCATAGATTTCCATTTCTTTGGGGTCAGTTACTGTGGAAAACTATTGTATTGTTTTGGTGGAATCTTGTTTCCTTGATTTTTCATGTTCTTCAAAGTCTTATGTCGCTGTCTTTGCATTTGAAGAAGGTGTAACCTCCTCCAGTCTTTACTCTTCAATGTGTCCTATATAATTGGATTTTTGCACCAATCGTGTACTGGAACTTCTCTGCTGGACTCCTGGACTTCCACAAAGGCACTCTTGTCCATGGGTGATTGTGAAAATTGGTGTTCTTTGGGAGGAGGAAGGCGGTAGAAAACTCTTATTCTGCCATTTTGATGATGTTACTCTCTCACTTTAGGGATCATTACTGCTAATTCAGGAAATGAATACATTTTTCAGTTGTAGATAATGGTATATTTTTGGGGTGCAGTGGAATTTTGGAAATGAGCAGTTGTTAAAGATTTAAGTCTGTGGCCTAATAGCAGTCTTCAGGCTAGGTAAAACCATTTCCAATTTAAAAGATGGAATGTAAATGCCTTTCTGGCATGACTTCTATTTTTTTATTATTATTATTTTTTTTTGTGGTACGCAGACCTCTCACTGTTGTGGCCTCTCCCGTTGCGGAGCACAGGCTCCGGATGTGCAAGCTCAGTGGCCATGGCTCACTGGCCCAGCCGCTCTGCGGCATGTGGGACCTTTCCGGACCGGGGCACAAACCCGTGTCCCCTGCATCGGCAGGCGGACTCTCAACCACTGCGCCACCAGGGAAGCCCCTGGCATGACTTTTAAACTGGCAAAAGAATAGTTCCCAACGAGGTCCAGGCCCACTCTGAGCAATGAATGGCACCATAGTTGGATCATGAGAATAGTCTCCAATGTGACTTGGAGATGGTCAATGTGTTCTATTTGTTTAAAAAAGAAAAAGTCCTGTAACCTTGTAGGCTGCTGGCCAGTTGACTTCTTGCTAGTTGAAATGAAAACTCTTTTGATACTGAAGGAAAAATGACCATCTTTACTTATTTATTCATTCTTCAGCTATTTCCTGAGGACCTACTGTGTGCTGGGCTCCATGGATTCCACAGAGAGGGAGCAGACCTGGAGCTTCCTTATGTCTTTCTGTTCTAGAATTTCACATAAATGGAATCACACCATATATACTCTGCTGGCTTTTCTTTACTTGGCCTGGGTTTTTGCGGTTATCCATGGTGTTGGCATGTAACTCATTCCTTTTTAGGCTCTGTGGTATCCCTTTGTATGGCTGTATCACAGTTTGCTTATCCATCAATTTGTTTTTTTTATTTTTTAGTCTTTTAACAACTTTTATTTGTGACATACAGCAGCATTAATCATCTTTATCATGTTGTACATTATGTCCCTAGTATTTACTTAGCATTTTAAATTAATTAATTAATTAATTAATTAATTTTGGCTGTGCCGGGTCTTAGTTGTGGCACACAGGATCTTCGTTGCAGCATGCAGGATCTTTAGTTGTGGCACACAGGCTTCTTAGTTGCGGCACGTGGACTTCTTAGTTGTGGCATGCATGCAGTATCTACTTCCCCGAACAGGGATTGAACCCGGGCCCCCTGCATTGGTAGTATGTAGTCTTACCCACTGGACCACCAGGGAAGTCCCCCCATCAACTTGTTGATGGACGTTTGGGTTGTTTCTAGTTTGGGGATTATGAATAAGTCTTCGGTGATCATTCACGGGCAAGTCTTTTTGTGCCCATTGTGCTCATTTCTCTTGGGTATATACCTGGGAGTGGAGTTGCTGGTCAGAGAGTAGGTGTGTGTTTAACTTTATTGGAAACTTCTAAGCAGTTCCCCAAGGTGGCTGTGCCACTTGGCTCTCACCAGCAGTTCCTGAGGGTTCCTGAGTTCCTGCTTCTCTGTGTTTCTGTGGGAGCTGTCCTCACAGTGTCCCTTGCCCTTCCCCTGTTGGACCCCGACATTCAAATTTTCCTTCTTTCTCTCTCTCCAGGTGCTCAGGACAGAGCCAAGGGAAATGCCGACTTGGTGAGTCTTCATGCGATTTGGGGCCAGTTGTGTTGGCTTTGGGTTCTTCTGCTCTCCACTTCCCAGATCCTTCCTGCAGCTGTGTCAGGAGCCCAGGGAACTCAGCTCAGCTGGAGAGAGGGTCCCAGTCCCAGGCCTTCTACAGCACCCTGGCCCTGGTACAGCTCTTCCAGATAGTCTAACTCTGCTCTTTCCTCGTCTGTGAAGTTTAGATCTAACGAGGGTGGGCACCAGAATCGGCTGCAGCAGCCACCCCAGACCAAGTCAGTCTCTGTCTTAGTCACAGCATTTATCGTGTGACTCCTGTGTGTCAGCCCTGGGCTTCGTGCTAGGACTCCTGGGAACAGACCCCTCGAGTTTCTAGCCCTCATGGAGCCATCAGCCTAGCAGAGGCTAGTCACACAAAGAAATATATAAGTATAAATACTGTTAAGTACCATAAACAAAAAGAACAGGCTGCTGTGAGAGAGAATTACTAGGGAAACGTTGAACCTCTGGAGGAAGTGGCCTCAGACTCTCCGAGGGTGGCCCGGGCGAGAGTCTGCTGGCAGATCTGACCACACGATTCTCAGGTGCTCCCCTGGACTGGGCAACCTCTAGGTCCTTTTGGGATGAATGTCTAGGGGAGTTGGATTTCTAAGCTAGCAGCTCCTATCCCTGAATACTGCGATGGGAGCTAGTCTTCGGTCCCAAGTTTAGCTGTTCATCTGTCACACAGCTAGCACGCACCCTACTCTTCTTCGCAGTCTGGAATGCTGGGTGTAGATCCCAGACCCCTCCTTCAGAGGGAGGCAGACTGCATGCTCGGTCCCATCTCTGAGTGAAACACAGGGGGTCGCCTTCTCTCCCAAGGAGTGCAACGAGACCCCGGTTTACGTTTGTCCCCGTGCTTGGGCAGGCATACGTCCTGAACGCAGACCCCTGTGGACACTGCCTCATTATCAACAATGTGAACTTCTGCCACGAGTCGGGGCTCAGGACCCGCACGGGCTCCAGTATTGACTGTGAGAGGATGCAGCAACGCTTCCACTTGCTGCATTTCATGGTGGATGTGAAGTGTAACCTGGCTGCCAAGGTATGGTCCCTGTGCACAGAGAGAGATGGGGGGCGGGCGGGGTAGTGTCCTGCGAGGGGCCCTGGGAACAAATGACTCCCCAACACGAGCCCCTTCGGTCTGTAGGACCGTGAGAGGCAGTATGGTTCAGTGGTTACCAGTGCAAGCTTCAGACTCAGAGACCCGGGTTGAGGACTGGCTCTCCCACTACCTGTGTGACTCTTAGCTTCTTTGTCGAGACAGCGAGAACCATGCTCACCTCCTAGGGTCATTGTAGGAGTAAATAAAGAGTGCCTAGCCCAGCATCCCTTCCCCAAGGATGGTGGCTATTGTGATTGCTGTGACTGTCATTATTTCACTATTGGCCCTGGGAGCAGGGGGCAGGCCCGGGACAAGGACCTGATCCGTCAGCGGTCTGGCTCACCTTCAGCCCTCTCTTGTAGCAAATGGTCCAGGCTTTGGTGGAGCTGGCACGGCGGGACCACAGTGCTCTGGACTGCTGCGTGGTGGTCATCCTCTCTCATGGCTGTCAGGTAGGCGGCTTCACCTCCTTGGGCAGGTGCCTGGGAAGGCTGCCCTGAGAGGCTGTGCAGAGCCCCATCCTTTCCTGTGTCCAAGACACCCTGGCCCTGTAGGAAGAGCCGCGGGGCCCCGTCCACCTCTTGTTTTCTCGGGAGCCATTTGCCCTCTGAGGGGTTGATGCTCCTCCTGGGTGGCATGGTGTCCCTTGGAGAAGCTGTCTGGGAGAGGCAGGAAAAGACAAGCTGAATTTTGTTCAGAGCTGGGCTCAGCTCATAAGAGCTCCCAGTTCCTGCCTCGGTCCTGCTTGGTGTTGTTCCGGGCCGTTTGCTGCTGGCTGGGAGTCGGGACACTGGGACCCACTCTGGGCTTGGCCACTAATGTGCTGGGTCATTGTGGCCACGCCCCTCCCCCTTCCTGGGCCTCAGTTTCCCCATCTTTTGAGTTGAGGGGTTGGACAGAACAGAGGTAACAACCCCTATGGGTTGCACAGTGTTTTCAAAACTGGCAACTTTAGCACAAATATCAGGATTTCCGGCTTCTCTTGAAAAGCCCCAAAGGTCTGACCTTATCAGGCCAGCATCCTCATGGAGCAAAGCTCTGGCCTTTGGCAGGGCAGGGGCTGCCCGTTTGGTTCTTTCATTCACAGTGTGGTTCCTAGACCGGCAGCCTGGGCATCACCTGGCAGCTCTCGAGAATGCGGACCCTCATTCAGAGCCTGCACCTTAACGAGATCCCTGTGCACATAAAGTTTGAGATGAATTAGTCTAGAATAGCAGTTCTTAATGTTTCACTGCAAGAGAGGTGCCTGAAGGACCAGACTGCTGGTCCCACTACAAGGGATTCTGATTTAGGAAGTCTGGGTGGGGCCCAGGAATTTGTATGTCTTACAAGTTCCCAGGTGATGTTGATGCTGCTGCTTCAGGGACCACACTTTGAGAGCAGCCGATCTGGAGGGAGCTGCCCAGTGTCCTCGAGTTAGGCTATCTGGTGCTTATAGGCATGTGAGTTTCAGACCCCTGCAGTAGAGGTGGACAAGGGGCTGCCCGGAACCGACCTGCTGTAACTCAGCCTTGTGCCCCTGGGTGCGACCTTCTAAATGCTTGGCCCCCACAAAGCCTCTGAACAGGCTGTTGGATTCCTACCCTGACTTCTTGGGTTTGTCACCAGGATTCATGGTTTTCTAGGCTAGCCACCTCCAGTTCCCGGGCGCTGTTTATGGCATGGATGGATATCCCGTGTCTGTCGAGAGAATTGTGAACATCTTCAATGGAACTGGCTGCCCCAGCTTGGGAGGGAAGCCCAAGCTCTTCTTCATCCAGGCCTGTGGCGGAGGTAGGCCAGTCCTCAGCCTCCCTGCCCCTGTGAGTCTAGTGGGGAAGCAGCCACCGCCTCTTTCCTTCTCCATTGCTCCTCTCGATGTCCCAGGGGTTGATCCAGGCAGCCGGGGGCATCCCAAACATGGTCACTGCTCTCCGAATGTGGCACCTCCATCTAGCTGGAGTAGCTTCAGCTCTGTCCAGCCTTTAGAGGTTTGTGTCTTCCGTCTCACAGTGCCATAGCATCAGGGGATCATTCAGCTGTGGCCACTTCAACCCCAGAGACTTGGCAAAAACAAGCAATGCAGAGGAGAGAGAAAACCTCTTTCATTTTCCTTATCATCATTCCCCTGACCTCCATCAACCAGACTCCCTTCCCCCTTTCGCAGAGAAAGGGAGGCCATTGCTGAATTAACTACTGGAATTTCCAAAGGCTTTGGTTCTGGGGATTCAGTGATTTTTAAGGATTATTTAGATTGTTTGTAGTTTTGCTATATGTCCTGATTTTAAACCTGAGCCCTACTTCAACGTTACTTGGTTTTCTTATAAAATAAAGAAGAGGGAAGAGAGAACAACATTGTGTGTCCTGGATTATGGGACATGATGGCATCTCCAGGGGTAGGGATGTCTGAAAGGCATATCACTTCCTTGTCCCTTGGTATGATCTGCCAGAGAAGCGGGTATTGTTATACCATAGAGCTGTCGGCTTGCATGCCAAGTGTGCACACCAGTGACCTGTAACGTGGACACCTGAGGCATGTTCTTCTGCACACGGTGATTTGTCCCATACTATTCCATATTGGCGGGGGAGTCATGGGAGAGATTGTCTAGGAGGGCAGACTCTGGTCATATGATTCATCCAGTAAGTTTATTGACCACCTGCTGTATACACCAGGCTGTAGAGATGCAGAGGTGGGGTCTCTGTCCCCTGGAACTTATAATTTGATGGGAACTGTGTTAAGTCACTATCATGACCCAGGCCTATAACTTGGCCACGAGGGATGGAGAACACTGAGTTAAATCCTGTGTTAGCTACTCCCTGCACAGCCACGGGCCAGTTAATCTCTAGAAGTATTGGCAAATAGGGATAGTAACAGAGCCTAGCTCTTAGTGTTACTATCTCTCACATACTAATCAGTGTGGCTCTTTTTTTAAAAAAAATATATTTATTATTTATTTTTGGCTGCGTTGGGTCTTTGTTGCTGTGTGTGGGCTTTCTCTAGTTGCAGCGAGAGGGGGCTACTCTTCGTTGCGGTGCTCAGGCTTCTCATTGCGGTGGCTTCTCTTGTTGTGGAGCACGGGCTCTAGGCACGCGGGCTTCAGTAGTTGTGGCACATGGGCTCAGTAGTTGTGGCTCGCGGGCTCTAGAGCGCAGGCTCAGTAGTTGTGGTGCACGGGCTTTAGTTGCTCCGCGGCACGTGGGATCTTTCTGGACCAGGGCCCGAACCTGTATCCCCTGCATTGGCAGGCGGATTCTTAACCACTGCACCACCAGGGAAACCCTAGTCTGTCTCTTAACACACTTAACACGTTGCCTGGTTCATTTTCCTAACTGGAAAACTGGCCTCCCTCCTCCTGCTGACCCCAGAGGACTCAGTGTCACATAAGAGCCCCACCCCTGTCACCAGCGCAGTTATCTCAGAGTGATGATGACAGGTAGATGGAGAGGCTGCTGTTCTTGGGTTGAAATCCTTTGTAACTTGTCTTTCTTCTTATGATCCTGAATGTGTGGTCAAGTGATGTTCTTACTCAGAAGTGCGTGGTCCTTCTTTCTCCTGTGAATCAAAGGAAAAACAGACTGAAGGGTGAGCTGGGATGCCAGCTTTCTGGGGATGATAACTGGTCTTCTGGACCAGGACCCACCCCACAGTCCATTCTCAGCAGCGAAGGAGGATCTTTGTGGTGTTACTCTTTGGACTCCTTAGTGGGGCCGCTGGGCCCTTGATCTGGGCCCGACCTCTTCGCCTCCCCCGCCTGGCATGCTGTGCCCACCCCAGCGCTGCTCAGCCTTCCCAGGACACCAGGGTCTGGCTTACTCCTCAGGCTTTCTATGTGCCATTCCTCTGCCTTGTCTCCTGGCCACCTCTTAATCATCCATCCTTCTGGTTACAGCTTATTGTCACCGCTTCCAGGAAGGCTTCCCTGAACACCTCCTTCCTTGCAGAAAGTCAGGGTTCACGCCGGCTGTTGTGCTCCTACAGCCCCTGTTCTTTCCTTGTCTTTGCACTTTCTCCTTGCATTCAGATGGCCTCGTCCCCTGGTCAGCTCTCTGAGGGCAGAGCCAATCACATCCGCCCTGCAGCTGGGTCCCCAGCCTGGCACAAAGCCCACAGTATACTTGCATCTTATGTGCATTCTAATTGTTTGAATTTGAAATAGAACCATATAAAAATAGGGTTTGAAGTAATGTGGACTCCTGCCATTAAAAACAAAACCAAACAATTCATTGACAACAGCAGGATTCCAAAGCTGGAACGCAGTGATTAAGGTGCCACTTTTGGAGCGGCAGTCTCTGCTTAGCTCGCTGCTGCGGGATCTTGTGTTTAACGCTGTTACCACATGGTGGCGCCACCATCAGCTGAGGACAGAAATACCCAAATGTCAGTGACTGTTGTTTGGTGTCTGGTGACTGGTGTCATGTTGTTTACAGGTCTCTGAATGTCTGCCCTGGATTTTGGTGACTCTTGTGTTGCTATTTTAAGATTCATTGTTGTTACAATTTAAATCAATTAAAAAATCTTCTAAATGTGATCCGCCCCTTCGTTAAGAGGTAGTGCGGACACCAACACCGAAGAACGTGCCTCAAAGTCAGTAACTTTGGTGTGAAACTTCAGTGTTAGCATGATGAACTCAGCCAGAGCTGAGTGGCGTAAATTTTGGGGTGACCCCTCCAGAACTTTAGAAATCATGCTGAGAAGCTGGAAAGGAAGAATAATGTACGATAGTGGTTGTGGATTTTATGTGCTGAGGGAACGGCTCCTCTTCCCACTGTGAATTCTTATGGGATGTTATTCTTCCTTGTAGGGAGTTTTGAATCAATAAGGCTCCTTAAGAAGAAAGCAATGGCTTAAATGCATAACCCATAGGCGAGGCCTTCCCAGCAGATTTGTAGGAGAATGACACGTGGATGGAGACACAGCCAGCATCCCCTGTCTGACCCCTTCTTCCTCTGACCCCGATCCTCCCCTCTCAGATCCCATCGTCCCATTTTCACAGGCAGCCCCCACCCATCTCCTTAGGCCCTTCCTACGGCATCCCCCACTGAAGTGCTCCATCCCCCACTGCACCCTGCTTCCCTGGGCAGACCCAGTGGCAGCCCCAGATTCCCCTCTCAGGTCCCCTCCCCTGTCCGACTTCCCCTAGGACAGATTCGAGAATCTCCACCAAGCAAACAACCGGAAGCAGTGACCTGAGACAGCTATGCCAGAGTCCAGCTTTCACAGATCTAAGAGGCCCCCTTGGCAGGCTTGGGAAGCAGCAGGGTAGTTGAGAGGCGCAGAGTCCTGGTCCCCTGCGCATTAGGTGTGAGATCACAGATAAATTACCGAGTTTTCTGAGCTTTAATTGTATGCGGTGAGAGGTCAATAGATTTTTTTTTTTAAGGTTTTATTTATTTATTTATTTTTTGGCCACGCTGCACGGCAAATGGGATCTTAGTTCCTCGACCAGGGATCGAACCCGTGCCCCCTGCAGTGGAAGCACGGAGTCTTAACCGCTGGACCGCCAGGGAAGTCCGATCGGTAGATGTTGGGGTTATTAGTATGGGGTTTCCAGAACCGTCTTTGTCCTGTCTCTGTCCCCTGTGGATGGGACCCCAGCTTCCCTGGGTGAACTGTGACCTCCCTCCCTCCTTGCTATTACCCACCGTGGATCTAGCCACACAAACCCTCCAGCTTTCCTGCCCAGAGACCTGTCCGACAGGTGCTGTTTCTCCCACCAGGATTGCTCTCCCTTCTCACATGGGAGCCTGGGTCATAACCGCCTGCTCCAGAAACCCTCCCCTGCGGAACCCCGGGCCCCTCGGCCCTCTGCCTGTCTTTGCTGAAGCTCTTTTCAGCTGCTTCCTTTCTGAAGTAACACTTTGTACTCTGCAGTGAGCTCTGCTTTGGAGGAACTCATCCCAGGACATGTCCTGCAGCGTCACTGCCCCAGTGACTCTGTGGCTGAGCTGTGTGTGGCCCGAGTCCTGCCCTGACTCCTAACCCTCTGTTTTCCAGGCCTGCCACTGCTCTGGGGCAGTTTGGGTTTTAAAACAGAAAAGACAGAAAATATGGCAACTTAAAGAAAGAAACGTCCAGAATCCTACAAGCCCGACATGGCAGCCTCATTTTGCCTTTTACCTTTGGATCTTGGCCGAGGGGCGCGGTCTGCATTTCTCATTGAGCCTTATCCCTGAAGCATCACCCCACGTCTCCACAGTCTCCACTGTCACTGTTCAAATGGCTTATAATCTTGCATTGTAGTGATAGGCACTCACTTACTAAACCATTCCCTAGTGTTGGCCATTTCGGTGGTATCCAATTTTTGGCTCACATGACCACCAATGTCTTTGTATTGAGGGCTTTTGGCTTCACTTGAATTATTTCCTTAGGAAATTACAGAGTCAGGGGTATAAACATCTCCATGGATCCCATTACCTATGACTTAATGCCTTCTCTGGTTTCCATAAAAGGGTTTGAGGTAACTTAAGGAAGTACAAGTGATGTAGTAGAACAAAATACAGAGAAAAAGAAAATAAGGAGGAAATAGAAATGCAAGGAAAGAAGAGGAGTAAGTTTGGCATCTCGAAGTGCATCTCGTGAGGTTCTGCGTGCTTGCTAGAGGTGGCCCGCAGATTGGCTTTGTGCTTTCCAGCCGCTGAGGCACGATAGGGTGAGGTAGAATCGCTAATAAGATCCACCTTATTTGGTATTCGTAAGACAGAATTGCCAAGAATGGCAGTTTTTCTCCCCTGGGTTGTCTTAATAGGGGACACTGTAAGATAGTGGACAGGTGCCGCAACTGTATACCTACCAAAAAATAAAAGAGATCAGTTTTATATCTTTTGTTTTTAAAAAATTTTATCTATTTGGCCGTTCCGCACAGCATGCAGGATCTTAGTTCCCCAGCCAGGGATCGAACCCGTGTTCCCTGCATTGGGAGCACGGAGTCTTAACCACTGGAATGCCAGGGAAGTCCTTTTTTTAAATTAAAAAAAAAAAAAATCCAAGTCTCAATGTAAATTGAGGGCAGAGTTTTTTCAGTTTGGGTGTTTAGCTCCCCAGACAGGATCCCATCTTCTTCTTTTGTTTTTGGCTGCGCTGCTTGGCTTGCAAGATCTTAATTCCCTAACCAGGGATTGAACCTGGGCCCTCGCCAGTGGAAGTGCGGAGTCCTAACCACTGGTCCACCAGGGAATTCCCCCATCTTCTTATTTTCTGTCTTCCTCAGTGCCCATGTTGGTGCTCTGTACCCCAGGGGTAGTCCGTGTGTATGTGTCTCTGCCATCTGTGTCATAAACCATGATTTTAAAGAAGCCTTTATCGTAACCTGAGGAGAATCCTCACGATGCCCTGATAAGGGAATAAAGCATGATTAGTTGAACCTGCAAATAAGCAGGTAAAAACAAAACACAAAAGATTGGAAGGAGGTACAGCAAACCATTAGCCATGGTTGTCTTTGGCTGCTGCCGACATGGCCAGGCTTTGTTTTGTTTTGAATCACAATGTTGAGATTTAATGTGTGTTTGGGGAAGAAGCCACAAATATGGTTACAAAAAAATCAACAGGACAAAATGATCAAAATGCATAATAATTGGTCGGTAAACTCATGAGATCAAAAGTAGTTCATGCTGGGCTTCCCTGGTGGTGCAGTGGTTAAGAATCCGCCTGCCAGTGCAGGGGACACGGGTTCGAGCCCTGGTCTGGGAAGACCCCACATGCTGCGTAGCAACTAAGCCCGTGTACCACAACTACTGAGCCTGCGCCCTACAGCCTGCAAGCCACAACTGCTGAGCCCATGTGCCACAACTACTGAAGCCCGTGCGCCTAGAGCCTGTGCTGTGCAACAAGAGAAGCCCCCACTGGGGCTTCCCTGGTGGCACAGTGGTTGAGAGTCCGCCTGCTGATGCAGGGGACACGGGTTTGTGCCCCGGTCCGGGAGGATCCCACATGCCGCGGAGCGACTGGGCCCATGAGCCATGGCCGCTGAGCCTGCGCGTCTGGAGCCTGTGCTCCGCAACGGGAGAGGCCACAGCAGTGAGAGGCCCGCGTACCGCAAAAAAAAAAAAAAAAAGAGTAGCCCCCGCTCGCTGCAACTAGAGAAAGCCCGTGCGCAGCAACGAAGACCCAATGCAGCCAAAAAAAAAATAATAAAATAAATAAATTTATTTAAAAAAAAAAGTTAATGCTCATTAAAAAACAAACAAAATCAAAGTCCTCAGAGGTGTATAAAGGTGAAAAGTCAAAGTCCCGGGCCCATCCCTACTCCCATTCTTGTTCTTCAGAAGAGCCACTGTTAACAATTGCTGTTTCCTTCCAGGCTTTTCTCTTTCTCTCCTGTCCATTTATCCATCATATCTATGCCAAACAGGTCATACATTATATACTATTCTGTGACCTTTTGGGGGGTAATTTTTTCTAATTTAAAAACCTTGTGATAAAATACACATAACATTTCCCGTGGTAAGCAGTCTTAAGTGTATAGCTCTGGAGTGGCATTAAGTACACTCACCTTGTTGTGCAGCCATCACCACCATCCATGTCCAAAACTCTTTTCGTTTTGCAAAACTGAAACCCTGGGGCTTCCCTGGTGGCGCAGTGGTTGAGAGTCCGCCTGCCGATGCAGGGGACACGGGTTCGTCCCCGGTCCGGGAAGATCCCACATGCCGCGGAGTGGCTGGGCCCGTGAGCCATGGCCGCTGAGCCTGCGCGTCCGGAGCCCGTGCTCCGCAATGGGAGAGGCCATAACAGTGAGAGCCCCGCGTACCGCAAAAACAAAACAAAACAAAACAAACTGAAACTCTGTACCCATTAAGCACTAATCCCCATTCCCCGTTCCTCCAGCCCCTAGTAACCAGTATTCTGTTTTCTGTTTCTATGAATTGGGTTACTCGAGGCACCTCATGTAAGCAGAATCATGCAGTATTTGTCTTTCTGTGACCGGCTTATTTCACTCAGCATAATGTCCTCGGGGTTCATCCATGTTGTAATGTGTCAGAATTTCCTTCCTTTATAAGGCTGTATAACGTGACTTTTTTCTTTTAATCTATATGCTGTTTTAATTAATTAATTTATTTATGGCTGCGTTGGGTCTTTGTTGCTGCGCGCAGGCTTTCTCTAGTTGTGGCGAGCGGGGGCTACTATTCGTTGCGGTGCGCGGTCTTCTCATTGTGGTGGCTTCTCTTGTTGCAGAGCACAGGCTCTAGGCGCATGGGCTTCAGTAGTTGTGGCCCGTGGGCTCAGTAGTTGTGGCGCATGGGCTCAGTTGCTCCACAGCATGTGGGATCTTCGCGGACCAGGGATTGAACCCATGTCCCCTGCATTGGTAGGCGGATTCCCAACCACTGCACCACTAGGGAAGTCCCAGTGTGACTTTTTTTTTTTTTTTTGCGGTAGGGCCTCTCACTGTTGTGGCCTCTCCCATCGCAGAGCACGGGCTCCGGACGCGCAGGCTCAGCGGCCATGGCTCACGGGCCCAGCCGCTCCACGGCATGTGGGATCTTCCTGGACCCGGGGCGCGAACCCGTGTCCCCTGCATCGGCAGGCGGACTCTCAACCACTGCGCCACCAGGGAAGCCGCCAGTGTGACTTTTTAATGACATAAAATTTAGCATTTTTAACTATTTTAAATTGTACAATTCGGTGACGTTAAGTACATTCACAATGTGTGTGACCATCATCACCATCTAATTCTAGAACATTTCATCTTTCCCCAAAAGAAACTCCTTACCCGTTAGCAGTCACTCCATTCCCAGCCCCTGGCAACCAATCTGCTTTCTCCTCTCTGGATTCACCTCTTCTGGATATTTCATATAAATGGGATCATATTCTGTGGCCTTTGGTGTCTGGCTTCTTTCACTTAGCATGTTTTCAAGGCCCATCCACATTGTTTTCTGTATCATTACTTCATTCCTTTCTAAGCCTGAACAATATTCCATTGGATGTTTATACGACATTTTGTTTATCCATTCACCTGTCTTTGGACACGTGAGTGGTTTCTAGCTTTTGCCTGTTGTGAATAATGTAATGAACGTTGCTGCACAAGTTCTTGCTTGAGCACCTGGTTCCCATTCTTTTGGGTGTATACCTTGTAACTTATTTTTTTTTTTTTTTTTTTTTGCGTTACGCGGGCCTCTCAATGCTGTGGCCTCTCCCGCCGCGGAGCACAAGCTCCGGACGCGCAGGCCCAGCGGCCATGGCTCACGGGCCCAGCCGCTCTGCGGCATGTGGGATCTTCCCGGACCGGGGCACGAACCCGCGTCCCCTGCATTGGCAGGCGGACTCTCAACCACTGCGCCACCAGGGAAGCCCGACCTTGTAACTTATTTTTATAGCCGTTTTAAACATTTCTGCATTCTTTCCCTCACTTCCAGCTTTACTTAATGAATGTGGAAAACTCTTGTTATAGTAAAAGTAAAGCTCCTGTTTTGGTTTCCTGCCCATGTTTGTCCAGCACTAGGCCCCTGGCTCGAGAGGAAACCAGGCCTCTCAGGCTGGTGGCACCAAGACGTGGGAGCTCTGGTCTGGGTGTTTTCACTGGCAAGTGTTGTCTGTTTCTGTTTCCTGCAGAGCAGAAAGACCAGGGGTTTGAGGTGGCCTCCACTTCCCCTGAAGACAGGACCCCTGACAGTGACCCTGAGCCAGATGCTACCCCGTTCCAGGAAGGCCCAGTCACCGTCGACCAGCCGGATGCCGTGTCTAGTTTGCCCACACCTAGCGACATCTTGGTGTCCTACTCCACCTTCCCAGGTGAGTGGATCGTGTGAGAGCTTGTCCTTCCAGCCAGCAGGTCCCCCCATCTGCCCTAGAAGCAGCTGTGTTGTGAAGAAAAGACCTGCTTGTGAGACTTCGTTCTGCCTCTCGTGACCCTGAGTAAGTTACTTCACCTCTCTGAGCCTCAGCTCAGGGTGAGGCCGTCAAGGTTCCTAGAATGCAAAATGTAAGGAAGCATGCATTCTTGCGTTGGTGTGCCTCACTGGCTTCACCCTCATCCTGGCCCTGCCTCAGTCTTCTCATCTTTAAAATGGGTATATTCATTGTACCTTTTTAACAAGGTGGCTGCTCCCCCACTGAGCACAGTGCCTGGCACATAGCAGGTGTGACAAGTGTTAGTTTCTTTCCTTTCTTATCCCTCGGGAGAGTCACTTGACTTCTCCGAGCCTTGGTTGCCTTGTCAGGAAAATGGGAACCGTGACCAAAGTCACAGGGTAGTGGTGAGGATGAAATAAGATCACGATGGGACAGAGCACAGAGATGTGGGCTGCTGCTGGCTGTGTACATCAGTCAAAGTGTGGAGGTGAGCCCATCTGCATACGTGGGGAGGGGCAGCCTCCCAGTGAAGTTCAGCCTTTCTCCTTCGGCAGGTTTTGTCTCCTGGAGGGATACCAAGAGTGGCTCCTGGTACATCGAGACCCTGGACAGCATTTTTGAGCAGTGGGCTCACTGCGAGGACCTTCAGACACTCTTGCTCAGGGTGAGGCTGGTGGGAGGGCCAGTGTGTCCTCCCCAGGGCAGGTGGTGGGGCTGAGCAGGGCCCCAAGCCCAAGCCAGAGGTTTCTTCTGCACCGGGCTTGCCCCGAGAGTTGATGCTTTTGCTTCTTCTAATGCGGGAAATTACTGCCTTCAGTGACATTTGCCCGTTATGCAAAAGACTGCTTTCCCCAGCCTCTGAGGTCCCAGGCTGACACCTCAGTGCGCCCACTGATGGGGCCAGTCCTCAGCGCCAGGGTGGGATGGCCCAGTGCCTGAGCGTGGCCATGAAGGCAGGTCGCGGGGCCTGCACCCTTTCCCCACTGCACGGCCTTCTACTCTTGACCCTCGAGAATCATGAATCCTTTTAGTGTCTCCCCTTCTGGAAGGCCGCAGTGAAAACAGGGAATGACAGCCGGATAGGGCCCCACTCAGAGCAGTTACTCAGAGCACGCAGGGGCCCCTCCTGCTCTGCTCAGGTATTTTGTGCCGTGAGAAGGAGCTATAAGGGCTGGGACCTCCTCCTGGGGAGGCTCTGGCTCTGAGCTTTGCTGAGCAGAGGAGAGAAGAAAAGCAGGTGCAGGGCCACCACGCAGCCCGACTCCAGGGGGCGCCATGAGCCATGGCCACGGATGAGCAGGTCTCAGAGGCAGCTGGGGGCCCATCAGGGCTAAGCAGTGCGCTCGGCTCCTGGGCCCAGTCTCTTCTCTCAGCTTTCCTTCATGCAAACCTTTCAGTCTGATTTGAACTTTGTGAATTTCTGAGTTTTGAAATTCTGAATTTTGAGTTTTCTAAACTTAGAGTTGAGATGCTTGTTCTCTAACCCCTCCCCCATCCCCCCCCCGCCCAGCGCGCGTGTGTGCACACACACACAGACACACACACATACACACACTCAAGGAGGCTGCAGCTAGAGTTTTTTTAAATTAATTAATTAATTAATTAACTTATGGCTGCATTGGGTCTTTGTTGCTGCAGGTGGGCTTTCTCTAGTTGCGGTGAGCGGGGTCTACTCTTCATTGCGGTGCGTGGGCTTCTCATTGCGGTGGCTTCTCTTGTCGTGGAGCATGGGCTCTAGGTGCGTGGGCTTCAGTAGTTGTGGCACTCAGGCTCAGTAGTTGTGGTACACGGGCTTAGTTGCTCCGCGGCATGTGGGATCTTCCTGGACGAGGGATCGAACTCGTGTCCTCTGCATTGGCAGGTGGATTCTTAACCACTGCTCCACCAGGGAGGTCCCTAGAGTTGTTTTTAAAGTTCTGACTTGGTGGGGACCTCCCTGGTGGTCCAATGGTTAAGACTCCGTGCTCCCAATGCAGTGGGCCCGGGTTCGATCACTGGTCAGAGACCTACATCCCGCATTCCACAATTAAGACCTGCGCAGCCAAATAAATAAATAAAAATAAATAAAATAAAATTCTGACTTGGTGGACGCTCCCCCAGCCCTTCTTTGGAATTCTTACTTCAGTCAAGAGAACTCATAGGCCTCCCTGTGGTCGTGTTTTCACAGGTTGCTAATGCTGTTTCAGTGAAAGGAGTTTACAAACAGATTCCTGGCTGTTTTAATTTCCTCCGGAAAAAACTTTTCTTTAAAACGTAATGAGGCTGGGGTCTCTCACCCTGCCTTACCTTTCACCCCCAAACCTTCCTGCTCCAGCCCTGGTGGCGGCTGAGGCCTGGACTTTCCTACAACTGTGGCTGACACCCATTGAAAGATTCTGTAGCCTGTAGAGGTCTGCTCTTTCCCCCCCCGGGCTGCAGACAGGCTCCTAGCAGCTTTCAAACTGGAGCCGAATGACCGGCGATGGAGGAAGGAGAGCAGAATGCCGTGGACACCACAGGGCTCTTCGCCAGTGGCCCGTTCCTGCTTAGTGGCTGTGGCCTGTGACCTCTGTGTTTTCTCCACATCAGGGCTTCTCAACCTCAGCACAGCTGACATTTGGGGCCAGAGAATCCTTAGTTGTGGGGCCATCCTGTGCACTGTGGGATGTTTAGCAGCATCCCTGGCCTCTCCCCACTAGATGCGAGCAGCACCCCTTCCCCGAGTCGTGACAACGAAAACTGTCTTCAGACGTTGCCAAATCTTCCTGGTGGGCCCCCGCTGGAGAACCACTGAGCTACAGGACATTTTGGTGACAAACAGACCAGCATCTCTTTTAGGTCAGCAGTTTGGGGCTGCTAGAGTCTGAAGAGTTAGAATCTGTGAATCTTAAATGAAGTTTCAAAAATTATCAAGTTTTGTCTATATTGCAGTGTTCTTAAAAACAAAACAAAACAAAACCTTAGGTGAATATGGACTCTCTTTCACCTATTGCCCCCCCTCAGTTTGCTCTAACTCTTTATTCTTCCTTATATAAAGGGGACTTCGGATTTTTGGGAAACATTTCCCCAGCTCTTATTTCTTTTGACTTTCCCCCCTACCCCATCACAGGAAGGTGACTGGGGTGGGAGCCGTGTGTTCAGGGAGGTTAAGTCACCTGTCCAGGGAACACAATTAACCAGTGGAGAGACCTGGCCAGGCCCAGGTCTTCTTGAGTCCATCCCGTCCCTCCAGGTGCCTTCCTGGCTGCAGGACCCACACCCTTACCCCCGCCGCCAAGGCCTTTAAGCTGCCTCGACCCCAGCCTGTTTCTTGCTTTCAGGGCCCTAGATATGAGGACGATTTGCTAATAAGACTCTCACCAAGATGTGATTCATGTAGTTGTCACTTTATTATTATTTTCCTCCTGTGACCTTTCCAAGTCCGAAACAGTCCCGGGGACTTCTGGTGGTTAGTTATTTTCAATCACCTGCAGGACACACACAAGAAAATAATCCGGTTAACCCAGCAGAGCAGAGCCTTGCTTTCAGGTTCCCAGCTTTCTCCCTCCCGGCTCCGCGCTGCCCGTGTGAATCAGGCGGCCCGCGTTGAAGCAGCTCTCCCTAGGGGCTCTAATGATGCTCCAGAGAAAAGATGTCATCACAGCTTTACACTGACCTGTTGGGGCTTCCTGTAAAAAGGAGTCTTAGCCTGGAGTTCAGTTTGGACTTCAGGGCGGGGGGCCTGGGAACTCTTAAAAAATTATACGCCGAACGTACGGACGGGCATGTTTGTAGATTTCGTTTGTTTCTCAAAAGGTTTGAGAGCCCCTAAATTGGTAACAATCCCTGCTGTTGTCAAGGCACCATCACGTGCTGGGAGTGGGGCTGTAACCCGTTTTCAGAGGCGGTTTGGCATCTACTGAACATCCTAACATGCCGACTCCGTGATCCAGTGACGCTGCTGGATCTCTGTAGCATAGATGCTCTCATCAGTGTGCAAGGATATACGTCCAAGGATGTTCACTGCAGCCATGTGAGAGTGGAAAATAGGAAACAGATGAAAGCGTCATTCATTATATTCATACTATGGAATTTTATTTAGCTGTTCAAAAGAATGACATAGATATACGGGCTCACATGTATAATATGATATGGTGTTAAGTGAAACGACGAAGCTGCAGAGCAGTAATGGAGAGTCAAATCCTATTTTTGGTTAGAAGACAGTATGTTTATATGTATGTACATAGATATTTTATAGATGCACCGAAATAAATCCAGAAGACCACACACCAAGCCATTGGCTATGATTATCTCTGGGGGGGTAGAACTGCAGATGTCATACAAGGGGGATGTCTGCTTTTTTCCTTGATATACTTTTAATACACTTGCTATGCTTTTAGTCTTTTTGCCGAGAGTGTGTATTACCTCCTAAACTAAAAATAAAAGCACAGCTGGTGAATGCTAAAGGTTCATGTACTGCTGTCATTCAGCGAACACCTGTTGAGAGGATGAATGCCCTTGGCCACCTGTCTCCTATCGCTTCTCAGCCCCTGACCTTGGCTCGTCACTTGTCTGGGTTTGGAACTCCAAGCTACACACGGTGTGCCCCTGGGCTGGGACCACTGCAAGGCTCCACTGGCCCCTCTGCAGTTGCCGGGGCGGCCTCTACCAGAGGACAGCTGGCAGCTTGGCTCTGCTGCTCCTGGAACCTGTCACAGGCACATGAGCCTGCCCTGGCTGCTGTCCCGGGAACCTAGGGCCTCTGCCCGGCTGCCTCGAAAGGCTTGCTTTCCCCATTGATCCCCTCTGACATCTGGCCAGGCTTTCGGCTGAGACCTGCTCTGTTGTGCTTGTGTCTGTGGCTGGGAACAGCTGATGCTGGGACCAAAAGATAGGACAATTGCTCCTGGCCCTGCTCGGGGTCCCCAAGGTGCTGCCAGGGCCAGCCGCATGGTGACTCACGCGGCAGCTGGGGCTGGAAAGGACCCTCGGATTTGGCTGGGAAAAGGCCCTAAGCATCCTCCCATCTAATCCGTCTCGGGCCAGGCTCTTTTGAAATGCTGGTGGCACCTCCAAAGCTGGACTCAGGTTTTCCTCTGCCAAAAGGGAACCAGAGCTTTCCCCCAATGGACAGAAAAAACCTGGTAAGTTAATGGCCACTCTCTTCTTGATTTTACCGTTTTCTCCAACAAACTTTTCTGGCACTTCTGGTGCCTGTAACCACTTGTTGGTAGAGAAATGCCAGCAGACAGACAAATGAACAAGGAGCCCTCAAGTATTAATGGGAAAACTCGGAGGCAGCCACCTGCTTATTTTGACAGTGCCCATTTGACAGCGTTGTTTTTGTCCTGGGACTGCAAGCTCACGGCTGTGACATCATATTTGATTTTATAATAGAGTGTCGGTTTGATTTAATTAAACAGCTCTCTGTAAATTCAACTTGAAATAATGAAACCAGATGCCAGCTTTCCCTTCTTTGGGGGCTCTGTCACAAACACCACAACCCCGACTTGTTCTGCCTCCTAAAAAAGTGGATGAGTCCTGGTCTAGTTCAAGTCCCATTTTACAGAAGAGCAAACCCAGGTGGTGGCACTGCTGGGAGGTGGGTAAAAAAGTGCCCCCGATCGGCACGGTGTCCTTTTCCCCTCCAGCATCCATTACCAGGCACGATGCCTCCTCCACCCTCCCCCAGGTCCCCCCCACCAAGGCCTGCCCTACCTGTGACAACTCTCCCTGTATCCATGGCTGCTCCCAAGATTGGTGCCAGTTTTTGGTTTTTTTTTTAAATAAAATGTTTTTCTGGTTTTCATCATAAATGAATGTTTATTCACTGTTTTGTTTTTTTTTTCGGTACGCGGACCTCTCACTGTTGTGGCCTCTCCCGTTGCGGAGCACAGGCTCCAGACGCGCAGGCTCAGCGGCCATGGCTCACGGGCCCAGCTGCTCCGCGGCATGTGGGATCTTCCCGGACCGGGGCACAAACCCGTGTCCCCTGCGTCGGCAGGCGGACTCTCAACCACTGCGCCACCGGGGAAGCCCTATTCACTGTTTTTTAAAAATAGGAATTGAGCTGGTGTGGAAGTTTGTGAGGCACTGGTTTTGAGCTCACAGGCTAAAGCTCTCTGGGGACACATTCACAGTCATAGTGGGATCAGCTCAGCCCCACTTACCTGGGCTGCCTTGGTCTGAAACAGAAAGTCCTGCATCCCAGGCACCTTCCCAGTCCAGCGCCAACTGAGATGATTGGTCACCCTGCAGAACAGCTGGGGGCCCTTTAGAATGACTAATTTCCAATAATTAAGGCTGTGAGGATCTCAAACGACCAGGTTTTGGGCTTTGCAGATGAATATAGCATTGGGCAGTGGGGTCTGGGCCTACACGTAGATAAGCAAAACCAAAATACCCCATGAATCCTAGGGAACCTGCTATTAATGCTGGAGGAGTAACCTTTATTTTCAACCTCTTTGGATAAGTCCACCCTCTATGTGCCTTTTCACTCAACTCACGCAGAAATGTTGGGGCCTATGGGGGATCCTGCAGGGGTTGCCCAGGTCTGCAGCCTCCTAGCTCTCAAGAGGAGGGAGAGGGTCCTCAGAAGTCAGGTGGGCATGGCCCTCATGGGGCCAGGGCCAGGGCAGGGCCTGGGGGGCACAGGGCTGGTCCGGTTCTTACCGAATTGATCCGGTCAATGTAGTTGGAGACCCGTGTGAAGACGGAGGGCTTGTGGTAGTAGTTGCAACCAAGGGAGGACCCGAAGCTGACCACGCCGTGCACTTGCCCCTGGCCATTAGCCGCCTGGCAGTTCAGTGGTCCGCCGGAGTCCCCCTGGGGAAGGCCAGTGGTCTGTCAGGAGGGGCCTTTGAGCTTGGGTGGGGCGATGGGAGGGGAGGGGAAGGGGCTACCCTTCAGAGCCCTGTGTTTTACATGTTGGCAGTGCATTTATATTGTTCTACGGTGGGTTGCCATATTCTCAGAGGCCAGCCCTTGCGGTTACAGCTCAAGATGGCACCATAATACCAACAGGAGCTAGCATGCATTCTTTCTGTGTGCCTGGAATGGTGCCAAGCACTTTATAGGCCTTATCTCATTTAATCTTTACCAAAACCTATGAGGTAAGTGTTGCAGTATCCCCATTTCATCAGAGAGGAAAACAGAAGCCCTCAGACTGAGGCTGTGCAAGCAGTAAAGTGGAGGAGCTGGGACGTGACCCAGAGTTAGAATGCCACGCGCTCAATCACCACCGGCCACATCCTCCCGTCGACGGAGTTTCCTGGGGGCCCGTCTGCCTGGGCAGAGAGCGTAGGGGCCCAGTGTGATCTGAAGGATGCATGAAGCTCCTTCCCGCTCTGTCCCCACTCTGCTTCAAAGTCCACCACATAGCAAGTCCTTTTGGTTAAGACACTGTATCAGAAAGGCTCTGTGGCAGCTACCATGAAGGGCTACGTTGGGTCATGAATGGGACTAATTCAACAGATAAACTTGAAATCACCTTAGAAAGGTCCTAACCCAGCAAATATGTCCCCTTGGCTCCCTTACTACACAGAGGAAAGAATAAGAGAGATGACAGTCATGAGAGACCTCAATGAGACCCAAGGAAGGACTTCCCAGCAGTGAGAGGGTGGACACTACTACAAGGAGAATCTCAAAATATCTTTTCTGAAGACTGCAAGGACAAAGGTCAGGGTTCAAATGTGTGAAGCTGTTTCCCAGTGCTTTGCTAGCAGCTGGGAGGATGGAGTCCAGGACCCTGAGAGACTCTCCCCATCCTCAGCCTCATTTTGTCAGTGTGTATGCGGGGTCACCTGACTTCCTGCACTCACATTGCAGCTGGAGATCACATCATCACCCCCAGCACAGATCATATTGGTCTTCACAGTGCTACCCCACCAACCAGGTTGGGAGCATGTGGCAGAGTCCACAGCCAGCAGCTCGCCCTGCTGCAGGATGTCAGGAAGAGCTCCGCGGGCTGCATGAGACAAGAGAGAAGGTGTTACAGGGACAAAGGGACTCCTGAGAAAAAGCAAGTAGTGGATGCCCAGCCTCTTTATGGTCCCTCTTACTTTCCTCCATCCATAGGGTTGCCGTGAGAGCAGCCATGTTTGCCCATACTGTATCCTCACAGTTGATTGGGTAGTGTTCTGGCCACAGCTGATTGGTTCAGGGGTGAACACCTGACCCCAGCTAAGCCAATGAGCTCCTTCTCCTGAGAATTTGGGGGTGGGACTAAGAAATCCCAGCCAGAGAGGATATAAATCTGGGAGCTGTGGGTAGTGGCTGCCATTTTCTTCTAGGGAGAGAAGGATGAAGTAGATCCACGAAGAAAAGAAATTCTGACAGAGGGTGTCCTGAGTTTCTCATAGTCTTTCAGCCCCTGATTCTCTCCTCTTCCTGAAGCCTGGCTGTCTCTGTCCTTGGCTGAGTCTCTTAAATCCTTATAACAAGCTCTCCATTTTGTTGTGCTGGCTCCATGGTTTCTACCACTTACCTTAAATATGACGGTGAGCCTGCTGGCATCTGCAGACCCAGCTTGGGAAAAATATTTGAATGCATTGAAAGTAGAGCTTTCCTAATGGCTCCCAACGACACTGCCACCATCACTTTCATTACTATCATCACTGCTACTCATGTCAAAGACTAATAATATTCTTCACTTGCATTTTATTAGACCGTTCAAAATACTAAGCTAATCCTCACAGTAAGTATTTATTCCTATTTTGGACATTGGGACAGATGCGACATTGAAGCCAAGAGAAGTTAAGCAGCTCCCCCAAGACCATCCTAATTAAATCTAGTCTAACCTGTATTATATTTTGCAAGTGTATAAGCATTTTCACGTCTCTTTTGTCATCTCTTTTAACCTTTGCCAACCGTATTTCCATTTTACAGATGAGAAAACTGAAGCTAAGGTTACACAGCTAGTGACCAACAGAGCTGGGGATAAGGCCAAACATTTGGACCCTTCCCTGGCTCTTGCTGCCTCCAGTGAAATACTTTCTGCCTGGGTGTTTTCTGATAAATGAACCAGTGGTTGTGCTTGTATCTCAGTAAGCATGAGATACACTTCCCACATCTTACTTCTCCGGAGTTTCCATGTATCCATGTTTTTGCAGATAAGCCAGGCAAGAGGGTGATACTAATTTGAGTGTATGTGTGTTGATGTACCTCTGAGAAAACGTGTCACTTATAGATATATGTCATTATGAAAAAAAATAACCACTTATCTGCATGAGCCTTCCTAGAGTTCTCCAAACCTCTGGTGATTTTACAAGGGGAGGGCAGGTCCTCTGTTCCTTCTTGGTGGCCTACTGTCATTGGATCTCTGACCCTTAGGGCTTACGTCAAAAGGAGACCCACATGTAGCCAGGGTCTGAACAGCAAGGTCAGGAGGCACGTGGGACAGATGAGTTTTGAGATGGGGAGCAGAGAGTCCGATGAGGGCCCCAGGGACCTTTGTGGAGCTCTGGAATCCTGAGGTCACAGAGTGAATGCTATTTTGGACTCTGGCTTTGGGCCATAAAAAGGGACTTCTGGAGACTTCCCTGGCGGTCCAGTGGTTAGGACTCTGCACTTCCACTGCAGGGGGCATGGGTTCAATCTCTGGCTGGGGAAGTAAGATCCCACATCCCACATGCCACGTGGCATGGCCAAAAAAGGGGAGAAAAAGAAAAGGGACTTCTGTGCCAGAAGTCATGTAGTCAATGTAACCCTCATTCTGTCATACTGACAGTGACAACAATTAACACACAACACCTACTATGTGCCAGGCGCTGGGCTAAGTGCTTCCCATGGATTATTGACAACTCTGTGATACAGGTGCTGTTATTATCCCCATTTTACAGATGAGGAAACTTCAGTGTGGAAAAGCTAATTAAGTAACGTGCCAAAGGTCACATAGCAAGTAAGTGGAGGAGCTGGATTTGAAGCCAGGCAGTCTGAATTCTTTTTTTTTTTTTTTACATCTTTACTGGAGTATAATTGCTTTAAAATGGTGTGTTAGTTTCTGCTTTATAACAAAGTGAATCAGTTATACATATACATATGTTCCCACATCTCTTCCCTCGTGTGTCTCCCTCCCTCCCACCCTCCCTATCCCACCCCTCTAGGTGGTCACAGAGCACCGAGCTGATCTCCCTGTGCTATGCGGCTGCTTCCCACTAGCTATCTACCTTACGTTTGGTAGTGTATATATGTCCATGCCACTCTTTCACTTTGTCCTAGCTTACCCTTCCCCCTCCCCGTGTCCTGAAGTCCATTCTCTAGTAGTTCTGTGTCTTTATTCCCATCTTACCCTTAGGTTCTTCATGACCCTTTTTTTTTTCTCTTAGATTCCATATATGTGTGTTAGCATACGGTATTTGTCTTTCTCTTTCTGACTTACTTCACTCTGTATGACAGACTGTAGGTCCATCCACCTCACTACAAATAACTCAATTTCGTTTCTTTTTATGGCTGAGTAATATTGCAGCCATAAAAGTGTCCGATGATGGACACTTAGGTTGCTTCCATCTCCTGTCTATTGTAATAGTGCTGCAATGAACATTTTGGTACATGACTCTTTTTGAATTATGGTTTCCTCAGGGTATATGCCCAGTAGTGGGATTGCTGGGTCATATGGTAGCTCTATTTGTAATTTTTTAAGGAACCTCCATACTGTTCTCCATAGTGGCTGTACCAATTCACATTCCCACCAGCAGTGCAAGAGTTTTCCCTTTTCTTCACACCCTCTCCAGCATTTATTGTTTCTAGATTTTTTTTTGTGGTACACGGGCCTCTCACTGTTGTGGCCTCTCCTGTTGCGGAGCACAGGCTCCGGATGCACAGGCTCAGCGGCCACGGCTCACGGGCCCAGCCGCTCCGTGGCTTGTGGGATCTTCCCGGACCGGGGCACGAACCCGTGTCCCCTGCATCGGCAGGCGGACTCTCAACCACTGCGCCACCAGGGAAGCCCTTTTTCTAGATTTTTTGATGATGGCCATTCTGACTGGTGTGAGGTGATATCTCATTGTAGTTTTGATTTGCACTTCTCTAATGATTAATGATGTTGAGCATTCTTTCATGTGTTGGGTGGCAATCTGTATATCTTCTTTGGAGAAATGTCTATTTAGGTCTTCTGCCCATTTTTGGATTGGCTTGTTTGTTTTTTTGTTATTGAGCTGCATGAGCTGCTTGTAAATTTTGGAGATTAATCCTTTGTCAGTTGCTTCATTTGCCAATATTTTCTCCCATTCTGAGGGTTGTCTTTTGGTCTTGGTTATGGTTTACTTTGCTGTGCAAAAGCTTTGAAGTTTCATTAGGTCACATTTGTTTATTTTTGTTTTTATTTCCATTTCTCTAGGAGGTGGGTCAAAAAGGATCTTGCTGTGATTTATGTCATAGAGTGTTCTGCCTGTTTTCCTCTAAGAGTTTGATAGTTTCTGGCCTTACATTTATGTCTTTAATCCATTTTGAGCTTATTTTTGTGTATGGTGTTAGGGAGTGTTCTAATCTCATACTTTTACATGTACCTGTCCAGTTTTCCCAGCACCACTTATTGAAGAGGCTCTCCTTTCTCCACTGTACATTCCTGCCTCCTTTATCAAAGGTAAGGTGACCATATGTGCGTGGGTTTATCTCTGGGATTTCTATCGTGTTCTATTGATCTATATTTCTGTTTTTGTGCCAGTACCATACTGTCTTGATTACTGTAGCTTTGTAGTATAGTCAGAAGTCAGGGAGCCTGATTCCTCCAGCTCCTTTTTTCGTTCTCAAGATTGCTTTGGCTATTCGGGGTCTTTTGTGTTTCCATACAAACTGTGAAATTTTTTGTTCTAGTTCTGTGAAAAATGCCAGTGGTAGTTTGAAAGGGATTGCATTGAATCTGCAGATTGATTTGGGTAGTAGAGTCATTTTCACAATGTTGATTCTTCCAATCCAAGAACATGGTATATCTCTCCATCTATTTGTATCATCTTTAATTTCTTTAATCAGTGTCTTATAATTTTCTGCATACAGGTCTTTTGTCTCCTTAGGTAGGTTTATTCCTAGATATTTTATTCTTTTTGTTGCAGTGGTAAATGGGAGTGTTTTCTTAATTTCATTTTCAGATTTTTCATCATTAGTGTATAACAATGCCAGAGATTTCTGTACATTAATTTTGTATCCTGCTACTTTACCAAATTCATTGATTAGCTCTAGTAGTTTTCTGGTAGCATCTTTAGGATTCTCTATGTATAGTATCATGTCATCTGCAAACAGTGACAGCTTTACTTCTTCTTTTCCGATTTGGATTCCTTTTATTTCCTTTTCTTCTCTGATTGCTTTGGCTAAAACTTCCAAACTATATTGAATAAGAGTGGTGAGAGTGGGCAACCTTGTCTTGTTCCCGATCTTAGTGGAAATGGTTTCAGTTTTTCATCATTGAGGACGATGTTGGCTGTGGGTTTGTCATATATGGCCTTTATTATGTTGAGGAAAGTTCCCTCTATGCCTACTTTCTGGAGGGTTTTTATCATAAATGGGTGTTGAATTTTGTCAAAAGCTTTCTCTGCATCTACTGAGATGATCATATGGTTTTTCTCCTTCAATTTGTTAATATGGTGTATCACGTTGATTGATTTGCGTATATTGAAGAATCCTTGCATTCCTGGGATAAATCCCACTTGATTATCCATCTACGCTATCCTGCTTCTCCAAGGCAGCAGCCAGTTTTTCCAGACTCCCTGGATGATGAGTGGGGAGAGAGCCCCTGACTGGACAGGGGTGACATCGCCTCCCTTCCCTCCCTTGGGATCCTTGGGGTTCCCAGCACCCACTTACTCTGCAGCCTTCCCCAGCCCGTGACATAGCAGATGTAGTTGTTGGTAGATTGGCGCCAGTGGGCGGTAGGCAGCTAAGCTGGATCTTGTCAGTCAGGGTGATGGGGTTGGCCAGTTTGAGCAGGGCAATGTCTTTCCTGGGTTTGTCAAGAGGCAGAGCATAAAGAGAGGGTTAACTGGTCCTGCCCCAATTATATTTCTGATTTTAGCCCCAGTGGGGACCATCAAACCCCCTCCTCGGCCAGCCTGATGGTGAATCTTCCTTCTGTTGGGGCTATGAGGGGTTGGGGAGCAGCTGTGGTTAAACCCCAGGGTTGCATTTTGTCCCTGGTGGAGCTTGGAGCCCTAAATTCCCCCGAGGTCTTTCAGGGGACTGTACAGAACAGGGGGGGCAAATAGGTTTGTCTTGCAATGTCCACTCTGATGGATTAGTTTGTGGCTGCCTGGCAGGCTGTGTTGACAAGGATTCTGAGGCTCTGTCCAGGGTCAGCAAGGAAATAAATCCATGACTGCTTGGTAATGTCTGTCCCAGCCGTATGCTTCCTATGTTTGGTTTAGAAAACAGTAGATGTTCAGGCTGAAAGGCCTTTTTGCCTTTACTCACCCTTCCACCTTGAGTTCTGCTGCCAGATTTATCCATTAGTCTCACGTCCTTGTCTAGGAAACCTTTAGTGATTGGCAGATTACATTTTCCACGATGGCAGTGGAAATCCGCAGTGAGATCTCCCATCCTATCGGTGCTTGTTGCAATGTGATGTTGACACCCTGTCCTTTGAGAGGAGGGGTCTGGGTTTCTTCCCTCTGGTTGGGGGGTGGGGGACTGTGATATAGAGGAAGTGACACCATGTGACTTCTGAGACTAGGGCATGAGAAAATGCAGCTTCTGTCTGTTCCTTCAGGATTCCTGTTCTTGGGTCCTAACCTCCGTGCCGTGAAGAAGCCCAGGCCACATAGAGAGTCCACATGTATGTGAAAAGGCCCTTCTCCACTCTCTACCCACCCATCTCCTCCCCATCTCTTAAGGCTTCCCTGGACCCATTCTGTGTCATTTTACGGCTTTCCAGTGTCTTGTCTGTGTGTACTTCATCTAGTTGACAAGTCCCTTTGGGGGCAGAGACTGACTCATGACTCACGGACACCCCGCATCCTTTGTGCACCATCATTGGTGCTGGACCACAGCAGGCTGCCTGGATGAAGGATCACAGGGTGTTATGGCCACAGGGCATCCTCCCGCTCTCCCCAGGGCTGTGATGCAGAGTCTTCTGGAAGATTTGGCAGAGTGAACGTTCTGGGCAGCCATTCAAGAGTGGCATCTTGGGCTGCAGAAGAGCCCTTGCATGTGGATAAATTATGCAGATTTGAAGAGATGGCTGGGGTTCTTCTTTCTAAAGGCCTTTCTGGAACTGCAGATCTGCTCTTGGGGATTGGGAGAGGATGAGGGATACCTCTGGGTTTCGGGAAGATGATGGGGAAGGAGGAAGAGGGAAGACAACTTTCTGTCCCCAGAAAGTGGGGACAGTCATGACGACGATGATGAAAGTGTTTTGAAGATGTGCTCAGATCAGGCCTCTGCTGGGTACATAACACCTGATTTAATGCTACTTTCTGGATCTGTATCTTCAGGCAAGTTCCTTCACTTCCCCGGTCGTGGTTTCCTCACCTGTGAGTTGGGGATAGTAACAGTACCTCCCGCCTGGGGCTGTTGTGAGGAATAAATATGATAACGCTCAGGAAACACCTAGCACATTGCCTGGCACAAAGAAGGCACTAAGTGTTCGTTGGCGTGATTGTGCAAACTAACTCCTGGGGGTGGAAGAGAGCTCACTGGGAAGGCGACCTGGACTGTAAGGTTCTGGAGGGTTGGCGACCCCCGCCACTCCTGCCTGTCCTAGTGGAAGACCAGGCTGGCTGGGCACAGTCTCTGCTGGTCACTGGAGTGCCTATTCTTGCTTGTGTGATCAGAAAGGGGGAGTCCCCTGAGCTGCAATGAGATGCTCGGGTTTAGGCGGCCCCCTAAACCCTGCAGGACTGGGGGCCTTGTGTGTTTCACTCACTGTTGTTTCCTGGTGCCTAGAACAGGGCCTGACATATAGTAGGTGCTCAACAGATACCTGTGGAATGAAGGCGTGAGTGAACCCATGGCTCTGAATTTTGTTTAATACCACCTGGATCTCAGGATTAGTGATGACGAAAGACGTCTGATGTTCCAGCAAATATTCCCTGCCCCTACATGTGCCCGCTCCCTGGGATAGGGGGTGGAGATTCAGGGGTTTATTCCAGGAATGCAAGGATTCTTCAATATACGCAAATCAATCAACGTGATACACCATATTAACAAATTGAATCAGGCATGGCCCAGCCCTTGCAAACTTCCGGCTAGAAGGGGAATTAGATGTGAATTAATCTCTAATGCACCTTGAGAGTGGACCGGGCGGGAGGAAGGGGTTGATTCCGCCAGTTTTCTGACGGGCAGAGAACCTTCCCTGCTTCTTCTTCCTCTCCCTCCTTTTTTCCACTTCCTGGGACCACTCCCCTCTACTTTGATGGCTCAGACATAGATCCCAGCACTTACACCTCTTCATTGCACCATTACTGTACTATTACTGCTAATAGCCCACACATGTGGTTTCTATCGTGTGCCAGGACTTTTTCTAAGTGCTTTACATACATTATCTCATTTAATCCTCGCAACAACCCTAGAGGTAGACACTATTACTGTCCTTATTTTACCAAAGAGGAAACTGAGGCACAGAAAGGCTAAGGAACTCGTGCTGGGCCACGCGGTCAGTATTCGAATGTATCTAAGCCTCCAGGCTCTAGAAGCTCGACCCCTAACCGCCACCCCGCACTGCCTCCCAGCCACACTTCTGGCCGTGGGCTCCTTGAGAGCTGGCGTGGTGACCTGTGCATCTCTGTGCGTCCAGCACCCAGCACGGCATGTGGGACATGGCGGGTGAACATAGGATGGTATGTGCTTGTCTACGAGGGGTTGGGGGAAGCGGAGTTGCCATCTCCCTGCAGGTCGGGGAACAATCACTGGGGGGCTTTGCAGAGCTCTGTGCCCCTTGCCAGCTTCCTGTGTGTGTTACCCCAGGCTGTCCCAGCAGAGTATCAGGGAATCTTTGAAAAATGTCAAAGGCGTGTTGGGAGGGGACACAGAGTAGGGGACAGCAGAGGGACTGTGTCCTACTCCACTCATAGACTCCACTTATAGTGGGACCTGCAGACCTATCCCTGTGTCCCCAGGACTTGGCACAGAATAAATACACGGTCAGTGAGTGCCTGCGGTGGACAGGGGAGCTGCAGGCTTAACTGGCAGGAGATTCAGGTCGCTCTGACAGTCTTTGCCTCTCCCTCCCCTAGTCACAGCCCAGCCCAGGCATCTTTGGGGCCGAGAGCTCCTCCCCACTCCCTACAGAAGGAGCAAAGGATGGGGCAGGGTTGCACCCACTGCCTTCTGGGAGACGCCCCATCCCCGCTCTGCACCCCTGCCAACCCACCCCCCAAGTGCACCCAGACAGAACACACCCTTTGGAGAGCTGGTTGGAGTTCCAGTCCTCTTGCACCACAAGCCTGGAGACCTTGACGGTCAGCGAGCCAAGCTCATGGGTGGCGAGGCAGTGCTGGCCCAGCACCACGCTGTAGGTCCTGGAGGAACTGGGAGAGGGGGCCGAGCGGAGAAGGTAAGCTCTGGGCTGTCCTTTCCTCTCTCTGGGCCCCTATGGGCAGGGACACCCCAATCAATGCACTGTCTGGAGGCCTGGCTCTGGGCAGTGCTGGGATGGGCCCAAGTCAGTGCCTGCTCCAAGAGCTACTAGTTGGCTCTGGGAATTTTTCTTCCCTCTGGGCAATCGGTTAGTTATAATAACTATAACCAAACAGTAATTGCAACTATATTATACCAACTGTAAACTATGATATAAAATAAAAGTTATAATAATATAAACTCTGTGTTACTATGGGGGAAGTGAGATGCATACAGAGATAACAGCAGTCATTTACCCTCAAGGGCATCTTTTAATTTAACCCCTCACCTCCTATTTTTAGATGGGGAACCTGAAGCTCAGGGAGGAGAAATGGTCCAGAGTTTTGCAGCTCGTTAGTGACAATTCAGAGCTAGAACCAGGACTCCTGATGCCCAGGCCTCTATTATTTCCCCCCGCCTGCCTCCTAGAACTTGTAAATCAGGTGAGGAGAAGGGACCTCTCCTGGCTATGAAAGCATCACATTGGCCCAGCAGAAACTCCAGTGAGCACCAACCGGTGTGAGATAAGCAGAGGCTGTAGGGAGGGAAGAGGACAGGTGAACAACGAATGTCACAGAGCCTTTCCTGTCCCTTGTGGGCGTTTATAATGGTACCAGTTCACTTTTATTGAGCACTTGCTAAGAGCCAGCCCCTTTAATGCATCATCACATTTAATCCACACTAAATTCTGTTGCCTGATTTTTAGCAGGTGATGGTATTGAGGCTTGGAGTAGTAGTTCAAGTTGCTCAAGGGAACCCAGTTCCAGATCCTGAGGCCACATCTAGTTCCCCCAAGAGGACAGGAAATGGGCCTCCTCCCTTTCCATAGTCCCCCTCAGCGCCCCGCAAGGGATACTTAACCCATGTCACGTATGGGCCCATCAACTGACCAACAGACTGAACTATACATTGATGAGAACTTGTTTCTCGGCTGAGGAAGTGGTTATGTGCAAGTCTCCTTTACACAGGGTGGTTCAGGCCATCTGGGCTCCAACTCTGAGGGATGAGCATTGGCCAGTGGGGTGAGTGGGCTGGGAGACTGGGGAAAAGCATTTACCTGATGTAGTGGGCAGCTGTCAGGACCCAGTTTTGGCCTGTCAGAGACCCTCCGTAGGTGTGGCGCCACTGGCCATAGGAGCTGTGCTGCAGGGAGACCTGTGAAGAAGTGCAGGTGCTCTGGTCACTGAAAGGACCAGGCTCCTCTGCTCTGCAGTTTCCCAGCCCTGAGAGCGGGGCCAGGGTAAGGTGAGCAAGGCATTCACCTCAGGTGCAAAATCTAAGGGGGCACCAATAAACTCGGTAATCAGGATAAATAACATTTTTAATAATCTTTAGAAAATTAGCACAAAAAATCTCTGATGAACAAAGTGTCAAAAATTTAAATAAAGACAGTATTAAAAAGTAATTGCTGGGCTTCCCTGGTGGCACAGTGGTTAAGAATCCGCCTGCCAATGCAGGGGGCACGGGTTCGAGCCCTGGTCCGGGAAGATCCCACATGCTACGGAGCAAAGAAGCCCGTGCGCCACAACTACTGAGCCTGCACTCTAGAGCCCGCGAGCCACAACTACTGAGCCTGTGTGCCACAACTACTGTAGCCCGCGTGCCTAGAGCCTGAGCTCCGCAACAAGGGAAGCCACGACAATGAGAAGCCCGCGCACCGCAAGGGAGAGTAGCCCCCTGCTCGCCGCAACTAGAGAAAGCCCACGCGCAGCGACGAAGACCCAATGCAGCCAAAAATAAAATAAATAAAAAGTGATTGTTTTGAACATCTTTGGGCAACCTGACTTGTTGGGTTTTTTCCCTTCTTGGGAGCTATTTCTTTAGGACATATTCCTCCAATTTAATATGTGTAAACCAAAATTTTGATTTCCCCCCCGCCCCGCCCCAAGTCTGTGTTTGCCCATCTTGGTAAATGGCAACCCCACTGTACCTGCTGCTCAGGCCAAAACGCTAGGCGGTGAATTTGATGCTTCTCTTTCTCTCATATGCCTCATTCTAATCTACCAGCAAATCCTGCCAGCTCTACTTCCAGAATATGTAGACAGAACGCATCCCTCTTACCACCTCAACTGCTGGTCCCAACCATCTTTATTTAACTCTCACCTGGATTATTATTGTAGCTTCCTATGTATTCTCCCTGCTCTCACTCTGGCCCCTCCCTCACCCCATTTCTCAACACAGCAGCCAGAATGATCCTTTTAAAATGTAAGCATGATTATATCTCTTCTCTGCTCTAACAGCCAGTGGCTCCCCCTATTACACAGTGTGAAACCCCAAACTGAACAAGGCTCTACAAGTCTCTACATGACCTCCCTGACCTTATAGGCTCCCACTCCCTTCTGCTCAGCCACACTGACCTCCACGAGGTTCTGGAAATACACCAAACCCACTTCTGCCTCAGGGCCTTTGCACTTGCTGTTCCTTCTGCCTGGACTATTCTTCTCTTATGTATTAGCATAGCTTTCTCCTTCACTTCCTACAGGTCTGTGCTCAAGGTTTTCTTCTCTGTGAGGCCTTCTGTGACCTTACCTAAAACAGAGTATGCACGCTCATGTGCACACATACATCCTTACACACCTATGCACACGTATGAACACACACGTCTCTTTTCCTCTGGTCCTGCTTTATCCTTCATCATAGTATCTATCATCACCTGACATTATGAATTTACCCATTCAATTGTTTATTGTCTCTCCCACTTTAATATAAGCTCTGTGAATTTTCTTCCCACTGCTGTATTCCAGGTGCCTAGAACAGTACATGTCTCATGGTGGGTCCTTAATAAATTGAACAAGTGAGTGAATCAGCAAATGAATGAATGAATGGATGGATGGATGAGTGAGTGAATGAATGAAAGTAGACTCACCAGGCAAGGGTCTGGTCTTTCCTGCGGAACTTGTCACCTGTTGCTCTAGCTTTTCCCTCAGGACTAAACCCACTGATAGGAATATGAACATACATAAGTGTACCTTACCCTACAGCTCCTCAACTTTTAAAAAATATTTTTGTATTTTTTAAAAATGTATTTTATTTTATTTATTTTTGGCTGTATTGGGTCTTAGTTGCTGTGCCCGGGCTTTCTCTAGTTTCGGCAAGTGGGGGCTACTCTTCATTGCGGTGCGTGGGCTTCTCATTGCGGTGGCTTCTCTTGTTGCGGACCATGGGCTCTAGGCGCGCAGGTTTCAGTAGTTGCAGCATGTGGGCTCAGTAGTTGTGGTGTGTACACTTAGTTGCTCTGCAACATATGGGATCTTCCCGGACCAGGGATCGAACCCGTGTCCCCTGCATTGGCAGGTGGATTCTTAGCCCCTGCGCCACCAGGGTAGTCCCTCATTTTTTTTTAAACAAAAACGTGTTTCTTTTTTTAAAATTTTTTATCTTTTTTTACATCTTTATTGGAGTATAATTGCTTTACAGTGGTGTGTTAGTTTCTGCTTTATAACAAAGTGAATCAGTTATACATATACATATGTTCCAATATCTCTTCCCTCTTGCGTCTCCCTCCCTCCCACCCTCCCTATCCCACCCCTCCAGGTGGTCACAAAGCACCGAGCTGATCTCCCTGTGCTATGCGGCTGCTTCCCACTAGCTATCTACCTTACGTTTGGTATGTCCATGCCTCTCTCTCGCTTTGTCACAGTTTACCCTTCCCCCTCCCCATATCCTCAAGTCCATTCTCCAGTAAGTCTGTGTCTTTATTCCTGAAAAACGTGTTTCTATTTAGATTTGATAGTTTAATAGGTGTGGGTTGGAACTTTAAGGCGGTTGCATTTGGCACTGCTTGGTTCTCTGCCAAAGCTGTCCCATCTCCTTCCCCTTCCTTTCAAGTCCTTGCCAAGGCCAAGCAGAGAGGAGGGAGGTGACAGCAGAGCATTGTGTGCTCTGACCAGGGTTCCCGTGGAGGAAAAGCAGGAATGATGCCTGATTTTCTCCAAACATCCTCACATCTGATTATCCACGTGGCATTTTCTTGTTTGCTTGACATTAAGGGGCCTTAGATGAACTGGCTTTTTAAACAATGCTTAAAATTAGACAAAATTAAAAAAGACACCTAAAAGGATGTCCCCACCCCCAAAATCTGAAAATAGGCTGAAACCATCCTACAGATGTGAAAATTTGAAATAATATGGAAACATAATTTGTGGGTAGCTAAGTGTGGCCATAAAATTTGTGGGTAGCTAAAGAGCAAAGGTTGAACCAAATTTGAATCTCCACTTTCCGCCAGGCTAACGGGGTGACTTTGGGCAATTATGTAACTTTTCTGAGCCCCAGTTACCTTGTCTAGAAAATGGGGATCATAATGCCATAATGCCTGTCAGGGGCTCTTGGGATGATTAACAATTACAATAGCTAACACTTTAAATGTCTAATAATTTGAACACTTACTATATACTAGACACTGTTTTGAGCTCAGAGTGTGTATCAGCTTACATCATAATCACAGCAATCCCATGAGGCACTATTATTATTCCCATTTTACAGATGAGTAAACTAAGGCAACCAATAGAAATTTGTACAATGTGGTCCACGCCATAAGGGCTGTTGTACATTTTTAATATTACCCACCGAGAAAGGTAAATTGAGTTGCTCCACTCATACAGCTACTATGTGGTAGAGCAGGGATCATCTGGCTCCACAATCTGTCTGGAAACTTGACACATCCTACTTTAATTTTGAATCACATAGCACTTTATCTTCGAGTGTCTGGTGGGTTATGATCTAGGATCATAATCTTGGGGTGAGTGTGGAACAAAAGAGACCTCTCAGGCAACTCAGAGCAAATTATATCTGTTTAAAATTTTGTTATTTTTTTCTTTATGAAAAAGTTTGATTTTTTAAAAAATATTGCATTTAAATATTCATTTTGGTTACAGAGTTTTGTGGTGCCTCCTTAGATTTTGCACCCAAAGTGAGTGCCTTGCTTGCCTCACCCTGGTCCCCACCCTGCTTGACCTGCCCACCAACCCCAATAAAAAAATCTCCCAGGGAAGCAGAAGCAGGAAGTGTAGAGAGACACTTCCAAGACCAGCATTAATCAGTTCCCAAGGCAAGGATGCTTTTGTACCAGCAGTGTCAGCGGGTCCAGAGGATGAGGAAATATTTTGGTAGGCGGCACTGATTGGTTCTCAGCACAAGGGTGACCTCTGCTTAAGGGGGAGGTATAGGATCGCTCTTCCAACTTTCCAGAAAAAATATATTATGTGAGTGTGAGAGAAGTGCCAAAAGAATTGGCAAAATACACAGAGC
The DNA here is from genome assembly GCF_963924675.1 of Phocoena phocoena. NCBI lineage: Eukaryota > Metazoa > Chordata > Mammalia > Artiodactyla > Phocoenidae > Phocoena > Phocoena phocoena. Next base: position 11,825,038 of record NC_089219.1, on the reverse strand, counting down.
CAAGTGTATAAATTGCGAGCTATCGGTCACCATCTATGATTGAAGCTCTCTTAACTGAGGGGAAGATGAACAGATGTTGCCATTCCCTCCGTGAAACATACTGACGGCTGTATGGTGTACCCTGAACACTCACCACTAGCACTCACCCCGATTCAACCTTTTTGTTCCCAATCCTCCGTATGCCAGTTGTGCTTGTATTGTAATTATGTAAATTGATTAAACATGTAACCGATGAAACGTGAGTTCAAAAAGTGAGTTGTGATTTATATGGAAACTAAGTTAAATGCTTGGAAGAGACCAGATAACCCTGACTTTTGAAAAATTGCTGTGAAATTAGGCATCGAAGAGAAAACGGAAAAATTGAGAAAATAGGTCATAAAAATCTGGAAGAGCTCATTGCGATGGCTTCTTGAATGTCTCACAGTCATTGCTCTACTCTAAAGAAACGGAATTATAGATGATGTGTTGTGGGGGGTGGTTTACACAAGACAGACTGGTGAACAAATATATATGTACAAGTTTTAAATTAAAATAAGTTGTTTAAAAAATGTATGTGTGGTTTCTAATAATTTCGCTATAACCAACCTTTCAATTACTCAGTCCCAATCACGTCAGATTAGAGAGATTTTACAATATTTATTTATGTCAGTGTCAGCGTCATGTATTTTCTTCGGGAGTCGTACCACTAACAGGTCCTGGTAATTTGTGCCTGTGCCCCAACCAGAATTTTTAGTCTCCATATCACTAGGATTATTTTAAGGTAAGGAAGCATTTACTTTCATTGGTAACATCTACTTGTCTGTAGTTAAGAATTAATTTGTGGGACTTCCCTGGTGGCTCAGTGGTTAAGAATCCGCCTGCCAATGCAGGGGACACGGGTTCGAGCCCTGGTCCAGGAAGATCCCACATGCCGTGGAGCAGCCAAGCCCGTGCACCACAGCTACTGAGCCTGCACTCTAGAGCCCGCGAGCCACATCTACCGAGCCCGTGCGCTGCAACTACTGAGCCCACGAGCCTAGAGCCCGTGCTCTGCCACCGCAAGGAGAAGCCCGCGCACAAAAATGAGACCCAACGCAGCCAAAAAGAAAAAAAAAAAAAAAAAAAATTAATTTGCACTGGTTGGTTCCTTAAAGCAAGGAATATTTGCATAGGGGGTGATGAATGATTCGTAGGATAACAGTACATGTGTAAGCAAGCATCTGATTGGTTAACAGAGCAAGACTGTATTTGTGAATTTGTGTGTATGGGTTGTGGGGTAGGGCAGGTCTTTATCAAGGCTGGAGAAGGCACCTCTCCCTCCACCCCCAAGGTTGACCAACAGAAATGTATTTTTTATTGGCGAATTTTCCCATCCTGCCCTCTGAGTCCCCACCAATCCTCATCTTTGCCAGTGCAGTAGACCCCGTGGTGGAGGGCAAAGGGGGTGATGTGAGGTAGGTAAGGGCAGGGGGGCAGAAGTGGAGGGGTGGGGGGACTCCCCTGCCAGGGACAGCTGTTGGCTTTCACATCTTCACCTCCAACCACCCTGGGCAGGTTGGGCAGGTAGGTGGGGAGCCCACAGCTGAAGGCCGTAAAAAGAGAAAGGGTCGTGAGCCCCGGAAGCAATGACCCAAACGATGTAACCTACACTTGCTGAATTCCCAAATCCCAAATAGAGAATCCCCGTTCTGGAAGGATCTCCACATGTTGCAGAGTCCTGCCCTTTGCTCCACTTATTTGGAACTTCACTCCAGCTTTCTTATAACCACAGGACTGAGTCCAGTGGGTACAGGGAGGTCCCATCCCCAGTCCCACCAGGAGACTGAAAATGTGCCTCTGGGTGACAGGACTTACTTCCAGCCACCAATGTAGGCAGCAGTAGGGCTCTGATCACGGTGTGTCTGTAGGAGTCTGATATGTGTGGCCCTGGCTAAGGCCCTGGTTTTATGAGTGAACTTATCTGCCAGAGATACACTAGGAATGCAAGATGGGGATTTTCTCCAAGCCCAGTGGAAAAATGGCCTGTGTCCAAATATTTTTTTCCATTTCCCCCACCTGTCACCCTGGCACTACTTTGAAAAAATGCCAAAGGTGGATATTGAAATACGGCTTCTATCTGCTTTTAAGAGATTATGTTATGTGTTAGGGGAAGAAGAAAAATGTTGTTGTCGGCCCTTGGAGTTGTGTTTTCATAGAAAAGATTAGGTTGGTGTGCTGAGCAAACAGCATTCTAGGCCAGTGGTTCTCAGTGGAGCTGGTATTGCCTACCAAGGGGATATTTGGCAATGTCCAGAGACATTTTTGGCTGGGGATGGGGTATTACTGGTATGTAGTGGGGAGAGTCTAGAGATGCTGTTAAACATCCTATAAGGCCCCCGGCAGCCCGTCATAACAAGGAATAATCCCACCCTGAACGTCAGTGGTGCCGAGGTTGAGGAAGCCTGTTCTAGGCCATGCTACGGCTTGCTGTGTGACCCTGGACAAACCATGGAAGTCTCTAGGCCCGGGGCCTGCCCTTCTGTGAACCAGGCAGAGAAACGTGTGCCCAGTCTGTTTTGCAACAATGCGGTGAGGATTTGAAAAACATGAACGTGCTTACCTAGGAGAAGCACAAAACGGACCCACACAGGTAGGGTTTGACAGTCCCAGCAACAGGGAGGAGGGAGTGCTGGCCGAGGAGGGCCGTATCTATCATCTCCTCCTAAGACGACAACAGTTTGTACTTCTCCAGTAACTTCATCTGCCAAGTGGGGTCAGAGCAGGAACTTCTTAGAAAGGGAGGCTGACACTCACCAAACATATACATCAGATGCACTCACATGTCTTACCTAATCTAAGCCTTACAAAACCTTGCACAAGGGTCCCATATTTCAAGGGAGGAAGCTGAGGTTCAGAGAGGTAAAGTGACTTGCCCAAGACCACACAGCTTCTAAGCGGCAGAATGGGGATTCCAACATAGGTTGGTCTGATTTCCAAGCCCCTTTACTTGATGCCGCTGAAGGTGGCCTTCCGAATGTCCTCCTAGCACTGCAATAAGCCCCTTGTTTTTGGCGGGGTTGGGGGGGGGCAGGGAGAAGGGTGGAGAAAATGAGCGAGGGTTCCTGATGGATGTTCTCGCTCTGCCTTAAACCTTCACTCTTATTGCTTGTGGTCTGAGCACGGTGCCAGGCAGGCCAGGCTCTGGTGAGACAGTCCTGCTCTGTGACCACAGATTCTACCTTTTGCCCAGCTAGAAAAGCAGAGCAGAAAGTGGACTCCATCTGTTAAGATCTGAGTTCAAGCCCTCACTGAATCAGATCTGAGCATTATAGCTTGGAGGGACAAGTCACTTCTCTCCTGGGCCCGAGTTTCTTAAATAACAATCCAGGCCTGATTGCAGGATCACTGTATGGGTGAGAAAATGGGTGTGAGAAAATTTTGTAATCTCCCAAGGATGATGAGGAAGGTGAAGGAGGCTGGGGTACAGAATCCCCTTGCACTAGACGTCAGAATATCTGGGCTCTAGTCCCAACTGCATTCCCTAACTCCTTTAACAGTTTGGGCCCTTGTTTATAATCTGTAGCAGTCACTACAACAACAGACTATTTCTGAAGTTTCCTATTTTATCTTGAATTAATGTGACCATGCCATTCTGTTTCACGTATCTGCGTTTGTTTTACTATAAAAATAAGATTTTCCCTGTATGAGGTCACTGGACAAATACCAGTTTTGTGCATGCCATGGGCTTGCTGTGTGATCACACAGGTCCTCTGGCCTGGGGCTGCCCAGGAATGAAACAGTGAGAGGAACGTATGCCTGGCCTATTTCACCACATTGCTGGGAGGGTTTGAAAGTGACAGAAAACTTCATCGAACAGGCTTAAGCCAAAGAGTCATTCATTGGGACACAAGATGGAAAAGTCCAGGAGCAGGGCTCGACTTCAGGCACAGCTGGATCCAGGGCTCTGGTGATGTCCCTAGGACTCGGCTTCTCTCCATCTTCTGGCTCTGCTTTCCACTGTGAGAGTCCACTCTCAGGCTCCATTAACTGGCCTGTAGGAGCTCCAGGTTGTCCTATGGGGACAAGAGGGCTACAGAATCTCCGACCCATGGTCTGGCACTATTGACGTTTTGGGTGATGATTCTTTGCTAGGAGAGCCCTCCTGTGCATTGTAGGGTATTTAGCAGCAATCCTGGTCCCCGCCCACTAGATGTCCCTGCCCTCCTCCTTTAAGTTGTGACAACCAGAAATGTCTCTACACATTGCCGAATGTACCCTGGAGAGCAAAACCATCCCCTCCTCCTCTTTCCCCCATTTTGCTGTTCTAGCCGCTCACCCCTCATCCTCAAACACATCAGGGAATGAGTGAGAGCTTCCTGGTAGTTCCCGCAGAAGTCCTGCAACTCTCTCTGATTGGATCCGCCTCAGGTCACATGCCCATCCCTGAACCAATTGTTGTGGTGGAGGAGGGGCTGCTAGGGTGGATTGGCCAGGCCTGGAGCACAAGTCCCACCTCTAGATCTGGGCTCCAAGCTCCTGATGGAGGTGCGGGGGAGGGACAGCACCAAATAACAATGGAGGCTTCTGGAGGGGGAATGGAGGCTGGGAGAGAGAGTGGGTTTTACAGCCCACTTCCCGCTCTGGGGCTCAGTCCCCCATTGATCTGTTGTGGGACAACAAGGCAATCTGTAAAGTTCTAGCCTCGGCTGGGTCTTTGAGAGGGGCCAGGGAGATGCGGATGCGAATTTCTCACGGGGCGTATGACTCATTCATAAGGGTTCCTCTGAGACGCCATATACTCAGTGGTTAGAGGCTTGGGTTTGCACCCCTGTGCCTCCCGGTAGGGACTCTGGTCTGGATCGTCGCTACTCACAGAGTGGTCTGGACCAGCCTAGTTTAGGATCTGGTTAGAAATGGAGACTCGGGGGGACTTTCCTGGAGGTCCAGTGGCTAGGACTTCGCCTTGCAATGCAGGGACTGTGGGTTTGATCCCTGGTTGGGGAGCTAAGATTCCCAAATGACTTGCGACCAAAGAACATAAAACAGAAGCAATATTGTAACAAATTCAATAAAGACTTTAAAAACGGTCCATATCAAAAATAATCTTAAAAAAAAAGAAATGCAGACTCAGGACTTCCCTGGTGGTCCAGTTGTTAAGACTCTGCGCTCCCAGTGGGCCCGGGTTCCATCCCTGGTCAGGGAACTAGATCCCACATGCCGCAACTAAGAGCCCGCATGCCGCAACGAAGATCCTGTATGCTGCAACTAAGACCCGGGGCAGTCAAATATATATATGTGTGTGTATATATAAATATAAAAGAAATGCAGACTCTCCCACCCAGGCCTACTCGTTTAGCATTTGCAGTTTTAACAAGATACCCAGGGGATTCTCCTGCACGTTAAAATTTGAGATGACCTGGGCTAGAACAAGTTTCATCTCTTGAACTCAATTTCTTCACCTACCAAATGCAACAGTAACAATCCCATCTATCTCTTAGGATTGTTGTTAGAATCAAGCAACGGTTTGTTCACTTAAAACACTGAGAATCAGAAACGTGCAATCAATTGTTTACTCTTCAAGCCTTAGACCTGTAGGCCTCAGCTATCAGAATAGCACAGAATTCTTCCAACTTTTCCATCAAAGAATCCTAGGAGATCAGGGGTTGGCAAATTGTTTCTGTAAAGGACCAGATAATAAATATTTTAGAATTGCGGGCCATATGGTCTCTGTTGCAACTACTCAACCTTGCTGTTACAGTGCAAAAGTAGCCCGATAGGCATAGCTGTTTTCCAATAAAGCTTTATTTACAAAATAGATTTGGTTTGCAGGCTCCGGTTTTCAGTAGATTAATGATGTGGGGTCTAGCGTGTAGCAGTCACCACAAGAGCAAAATGTCTCCGGAGTCTCATTCTTCAACTTGAAAGCTTGATCTGAATTTTGCAGCTTATTTCATAGCACAGCTGGGTTTATTTTAATGTGCATTTTTTTCTTCCCACACAATCTTCATAGGAAATCAGTGCTTTGGAAAGATGCTCTGTGTTTATTCTCTGTCATTACCTGCTCCCCAGCCCATCACCTTGTGAAGCTTTGCAGATAGGTACCCCCCACCTGATGAGAGTGAGCTTCAGAGGACTGAACCCCACGGCCTGCTGGGAATGAAGCTCCCTCTCCTTAGGAATAAAAGGGAGAGGGAGGATTTCCTAACAGGGGTTCAGGTGTGAGGTCAGTAGTAGTAATGATGCCTCCGATCACAAGCCTCTGTTATTTTGTTGGCTCCCAAAGGGAAGGAGGGAGGGATGGAGGGGAGGTGCCCATTTTACAGATGAGAAAACTGAGTCTCTGAGAGGTTAAGTGACTCAGCTGCTGTCATTGCCTATCAGTGGCAGAGTTCAGAGCTCCAGCATAGTGACTGCCTTCCCTTCTGCCCTGCCATAGTTTATGCTATTAATTTGTGTCCAAGATAACGGGGGGTGTGGGAGATTGCCAGGATGGCTCTGATCCTTCACCCCTCCCTGTATCCATGCCTTTTGTTATGTAACTTTGCGGTGGCCTCCTGGGAGGAGGATGAAAGCCCTGTGGAGCTGAGCTGTCCCAGCCGGACCCAGGCTTGACCCCTAGACATATTAGTGATTCCAGCCAAAATCAGCAGGGCCACCTAACTGACCCCAGCTGACCCCAGGCGTGTGAGCAATAAATACTTGTCACTGGATTCCACCGAGCGTTTGTGGTTGGTTTTCGCTCAACGTTATTAATTATACTGGAAGTAGCTGATACGGTGGGTAAAAGCCTTTGTGAATGTCTCTGAGCAACAATTCTCCTCTTAGGTTTCTGTCTACGTGGGCTCGTTGCCAGCTTCGCTCAAGCTTGTCAGCACGCGTACCGCCTCCACCCTTTCCTGGCAGGGCCACTAGAGGAATCAGTGTGTGGGGGGGGGCTTGAGATTTCGGGGTTAATGGCAGAATAACGTGGCTGTTAGTCACACAGGCTCTGGAGTCAGACTGCCTGGGTTTAAGTCCTGGTGCCCCATTACTAGCTGTGCAGTCTTGGGTGAGGATTTCTTTTTGTTTGGTTTGGTGTTTGAACAGAGAATGGTTTATTGCAGGGCCAAGCAAGGAGAACGGGCAGCTCATGCTCAGAAAGCCTGAACTCTCCAAAGGTTTTTGGGAAGAGTTTTTATAGGCAAAATTTGCAGGGAGGGCTCCAAGGTGTGTAACCTTCCTCTGATTGGTTGGTGGTTAGGTGACAGGGTGGTGTTCCAGGAATCTCCATCATGAGCCTTCTGGCTCTGACCACGTGCTTGGGCTCAGCCTGAAGTTACCGTCCTCCCCCTGGGTGGGGGCCTTAGTTCCTGTAAAAGAACTCAGAGATAGGTATCAAATTGTAATTGGGTGAGTTTTTTTTTGTTTTTTTTTTTGTGGTACGTGGGCCTCTCACTGTTGTGGCCTCTCCCGTTGCAGAGCAGAGGCTCCGGACGCACAGGCTCAGCAGCCATGGCTCACGGGCCCAGCCGCTCCGCGGCATGTGGGATCTTCCCAGACGGGGCATGAACCTGTGTCCCTGCATTGGCAGGCGGACTCTCAACCACTGCGCCACCAGAGAAGCCCCTTGGGTGAGTTTTTAAACCCCTCTGAGTCTCAGGTTCCCCATCTGCAAAGGGGGATGATAATCAGGGCTGCCAGGATTATTAAATGAGATTGAGTATATAAAGCCCTTGGATGGTACCTGGCACACAGATTACCAAGTGCTCAGTACACACTAGCCACGGTGCCTGCATTACACACACAATGGCACTCTAGTGGGTCACTGGCATGAGGGCTCTCATGCCCCCAGGCCAGGGGAACTCCTGCCAAGGCAGAAGGTGGAGGTGGAGGGTCACTGCCTAAGTGCCCACTCTCCCTGGCTCCCAACCACTGGTTTGTGACCTCTTGGACAAAGTCTACAGATCCTTGCTCTCATCCCAGCCAGATCCCAGGGAGTCCTTCCTGACCCTTCCTTTGCCACCCTCTTACACTCCCCACCTAGTACTTTAGATTTTGCTGGAAGTGAGGAGTGATGGTGTATTTATCTCCTATTGCTGCTTTAACAAATTACCACAAATAAGGTGCTGAAAACATAAAAGTGTACGTTTTTACAGCTCTGGAGGTCACAAGTCCACAATCGGTGTCATTGGGCTAAAGCAGGGCTGGTTTCTTCTGGAGACTCTAGGGGAGAATCCCTTCCCTTGCCTTTTCCAGCGTCTAGAGGCTGCCTGCATTCCTTGTCTTGTGGCGCCTCCCTCCATCTACAGAGTCAGCAGCATCACATCTTCAGATCTCCCTCTGACTCTGACCCCCTGCTTCTGTCCTCATATCTCCTTGTGACTAATCCCTCTTAAAAGGACTCTTGTTTCTTTTTATGGCTGAGTAATATTCCATTGTATATATGTGCCACATCTTCTTTATCCATTCATCCGATGATGGACACTTAGGTTGCTTCCATCTCCGGGCTATTGTAAATAGAGCTGCAATGAACATTTTGGTACATGACTCTTTTTGAATTATGGTTTTCTCAGGGTATATGCCCAGTAGTGGGATTGCTGGGTCATGTCGTAGTTCTATTTGTAGTTTTTTAAGGAACCTCCATACTGTTCTCCATAGTGGCTGTACCAATTCACATTCCCACCAGCAGTGCAAGAGTGTTCCCTTTTCTCCACACCCTCTCCAGCTTTTATTGTTTCTAGATTTTTTGATGATGGCCATTCTGACTGGTGTGAGATGATATCTCATTGTAGTTTTGATTTGCATTTCTCTAATGATTAATGATGTTGAGCATTCTTGCATGTGTTTGTTGGCAGTCTGTATATCTTCTTTGGAGAAATGTCTATTTAGGTCTTCTGCCCATTTTTGGATTGGGTTGTTTGTTTTTTTGTTATTGAGCTGCATGAGCTACTTGTAAATTTTGGAGATTAATCCTTTGTCAGTTGCTTCATTTGCAAATATTTTCTCCCATTCTGAGGGTTGTCTTTTGGTCTTGTTTATGGTTTCCCTTGCTGTGCAAAAGCTTTGAAGTTTCATTAGGTCCCATTTGTTTAATTTTGTTTTTATTTCCATTTCTCTAGGAGGTGGGTCAAAAAGGATCTTGCTGTGATTTATGTCATAGAGTGTTCTGCCTATGTTTTCCTCTAAGAGTTTGATAGTTTCTGGCCTTACATTTAGGTCTTTAATCCATTTTGAGCTTATTTTTATGTATGGTGTTAGGGAGTGATCTAATTACTCAGCCATAAAAAGAAATGAAATTGAACTATTTGTAATGAGGTGGATAGACCTAGAGTCTGTCATACAGAGTGAAGTAAGTCAGGAAGAGAAAGACAAATACCGTATGCTAACACATATATATGGAATTTAAGGAAAAAAAATGTCATGAAGAACCTAGGGGTAAGACGGGAATAAAGACACAGACCTACTAGAGAATGGACTTGAGGATATGGGGAGGGGTAAGGGTAAGCTGTGACAAAGCGAGAGAGAGGCATGGACATATATACACTACCAAACGTAAGGTAGATAGCTAGTGGGAAGCAGCCACATAGCACAGGGAGATCAGCTCGGTGCTCTGTGACTGCCTGGAGGGGTGGGATAGGGAGGGTGGGAGGGTGGGAGACGCAAGAGGGAAGAGATATGGGAACATATGTATATGTATAACTGATTCACTTTGTTATAAAGCAGAAACCAACACACCATTGTAAAGAAATTATACTCCAATAAAGATGTAAAAAAAAAAAAGGACTCTTGTGATTCCACTGAGCCCGCCTGGATAATCCAGGCTAATCACCCCATCCCAGGGTCCTTCAATTAATCACACCTGCAAAATCCCTTTTGCCACGTAAGGTAATGCACTCATACGTTCTGGGATCTATGGCATGGACATTTTTGGAGGGCTAGTATTTTGTCTACCACAGATAGGCATTGACCCTTGTATATAACCGTGGATCTTGTCCCTGAATCTGAGAATTTTACACTCTTGTTGAACAGACAGAGCTGTGGCTTATGTTTTTACCATTTATTAGCTAATAAAAAGTAGCTTTGATAATCCAATCACGTTCCCAAAATTTATATAGATTTGGCACTGGGGGGGGATGCTGCTGTCCAACACTGTACATATACCTCTTAAATAATTACTGAAGTATTACTGAATTACTGAACCTATCTCTCCTTTCCATCTGCAGCTCGATGGTTGGGGCCCCAGTAATTCTGGCCTAGAACATTGCAGCAGCCTCCTAACTGCCTCCCTGCCTCCATTCTTGCCTGCTCCAAATCACCCTCCGTAGAGCTGTCAGATGAATGCTTTAGTGTGTACATCTGACCACAGAGATCACTTCTCTATCTAAAACCACTCTACGGCTCCCTATTGCCCTCAGGATAAAGTCCCAACAACCCTCTACCATGGCTACAAGTCCTTCCAGGAAGGGCCTTTCTCACTCTCTAGCCACATCTCTTGCCCCTCCCTGTTAGGGTGACAGGCCATCCCAGTTTGCTTGGGACAGCACTGGAAGTACCACTTCCTAGAAAACTACTCAGTGCCAGGACCACTGGTCACCCAATCCCTGCCCTGTGCCTTATGCTCTAGCAACGCCTTCTGCTTGGAGATTCTTCCAAGCAGTTACCATGACTTTGCTTATGGCCTTCCCTCAGTCAGGAAAGTGACCCCTTATGTTATCCCCCAGGGTATCACTTAGGACTGTGCTGAGCTGCAAGTAGCTGAAAACTGGACTACAGTGGTTAAAACAAATGCAGGTTTATTTAGTTTTTACATAATTAGACATTCAGAGAACGGTTGCTGGCATCAGATCTGCAGCTCAATGATGTCTGAGCTCATGTCTCTGTAATTCTCTTCGCCACAAGAAGGCTGCCTTAGTTCCAGGCATCACATCCATATTCATATTCATCACAGGGCAGTAGAGCGTGGTGGTCAAGAGCATGAGCTCTGGGGCCAGATTAACAAAGTCTGGATCCCAGCTCCATCACCTCCCAGGGAAATCACCTTGGGAAGTCACTAACCATCTCTAGCCTCAGTTTCCTCATTTGTGAAGTGGGGATGATGTTAATAACCTATGTCTTAGGATTGTTTTGGGGATTAAGTGACGTAATACATGTAAAACCTGTAGAACGGGGCCTGGCACAGAGGAAGTGTTCAGTAAGTGTTAGCTATTACTTTGATATTATAACTGCAAGGGACCTGGGGACAGCAAGAATTTTTTAGCCTCCAGTATAGAGACAACTACAAAAGGAGGAGGCTGGGAACGAAGTTTGGGTCAAGCAACCAGCAGCATCTTCTGTATTTTGGTACCTTCTACTCAAATGTAAAGAATACATTACACTGGGCGTCACCACCTCTAGGAAGCCATCCTGGACTCTTCCTGCCAACTCTCACTGGTTTAAGTGTCCCTTTGCCATGCTCCTGGACTGTATTCCTACCTTCACACTTACACCAGGGAACTCAGTGATCTGTTTATGAGTCTGTCTCCTGCAGAGCAGGGATCTTGTCTGGACCATCCCTGGATTCCTATGGCTGAGCTGGTGCTGGGCTCCTTGTAGGCCCCATTGCTGGTTGAGAAAATAAAGTATTTTTTGAGAATGAGCTGGACATCATGGGAGGCCATGGTTCCCATCTCCAGGAACCAAAGTCTGATGGGGAAACTGGACAACTCATGGACCAACCAGAGGCAGCCGTAGTTGATAGCTTTCCTAGGAGGACTTCAGCGGCCGGGTTGGGGGTACCTCCCTCTATAGAGCAGCACATCCCCAGGAGCGCCCTGGACCAGAAACCCTATGGTCAGGGGTCGGGGGTCCCGCTTGGATGTACCTCACTGGACACTGGGTCCCTCTCTTTTCTGGACCCCTTGCCCTCCAGTCGGCCTCAGGACCAGAGGGCCCTGCCCTGAGCCTCTTGCCTGTGCATCACTGGCTGTCTGCTCCTGTGATCTGGCCCAGCTCTTTCCTTTTCTGGGCCTGAGCTTCCCTGCCTGTCTAGTGCAGTACAAGCTTTCCCACCTCTGACCTGCTGTGACTATGTGTGGAAGCCATTGCAGTCTGATCAGGGCCCGGTGGTTCATGGCTTATGAGATGTGCGGGGATGGGGCAGGTGTCCGGTGTGTCCTTAACTCATATTCCCTCAGGCACCAGGTGGCTTCCTGGGGGTGCCCCCTCCACCAGCATCCCCAGCAGCTCCTTCCAAGGCCTAACCAGCCTGGCTGAGGGGGATCTCTCATTGCACCCCTGGTATGGAAACGGGCAGCCCCTAGAGAGCCCGGGAACCCGCAGGGGACGCGCAAATCAAGAACACAGGTCTCTTGAGGGGAAAGGAGGTTTATTGTGGTTGCCGGGATTTGCGGCCTTGGCTCCCAGGGATGAATCACAGCTGTAATTTCTGGAGAAGCAGAGAACAGAGTGAGGGACTCTGGGGGGTGTGAGGCTCTGCCGGGAGGGTAGGAACATGGCCGGCAGCCCCGGGCCTTGACCAGACAGGCTTGCCTCTGCCCGAGGGGTCTGGCCCTCTCGGGCAGTTCCGCCCACTGTGCAGGTGAGCTCAGGATATCTCCTGCTCCCGGGGTGGAAGCCCCCAGCCCAGGGTGACTCTCTGTCCCCGCACCCTCAAAATGTAGACGGCCATCCATGCTGCCCCCTCTCCTGTGCTGGGGCCACGCTTCACATTTGGGGGCACTGGTGGGGAGCCTGGGCTTGGGACAGAAGTGTTTGCTGACGGATGAAAGGGTGGGGAAGAGAATGGCCGTTTGCTTCACTGCCCCTGACTCAAGGCTGCATGCAATAGGCGCTCGATCAAAACTTCTTGAAGGAGTGAGTGAGTAAATGGAGTGAGTGAAAGAGTGAGTAGGGGAGTCAGTGAAGGAAGGGCGAGGGAGGGTGAGGGGCGGGTGGAGAGGAGGGGCAGGGGAGGCGCACCCACCTCGTTGATCCAGTTGTTGTAGGCGGACACGCGGGTGAAGACCGTGGGCTTCTTGAGCGTGTTGCAGCTCAGCCCGGAGCCGAAGCTGACAATGCCCCGCACCTCCCAAGAGCCGTTCTTGGCCTGGCAGTTCAGTGGGCCGCCCGAGTCCCCCTGCACCAGACGGGGCGGGTGTCAGAGGGAGGCTCGGGAAGCAGGTGAGGGTCAGGGCGGGGCATATGGGTTGGCCTCTCAGCCTTGGTAGCCCCTGTTTTGGCCTCAGCGTGTCCATAGTGAGGGAGGCAGAGAAAATGTGGTTTGTGGGTAACTTGGCCTTATTCTGGGGGGCCCTGGGGTGTCAGACTAGGTCTTGCTTTGCTGTGTGATCTTGAGATGTTGAGAACCCTCTCTGTGCCTTGGTTTCCCTAGCTGTTCAGGTCACCGTGCCTAAGACTCTGAGCTGCCCAGAGGGATGAGGATGCTGGGAGCCGTGTAGGAGACCCGGGAAAGGGAAGAAAATGGAAGTGGGGAGAGGCTCATGTGTTTGAAAACGGGACAGTCCCTGATTGTCCTAGATGTTTCTTCATTCTGTGTCAGACTCCCTGAGTCTTCTGTCTCCCTGGACCAACGGAGCTGATGGTATGAAGGCACGTGTGCCCGGACTTCACCGAAGTCTCTTCTACCTGCGTTAGACTCACTTAGTCCTCATAACAGCCCTGTGCCTAGTACCGCTCCATTTTATGCAAGGGAAAACTGAGGTTCAGATAAATCAAACAGCCTGCCCAAGGTTACACAGCTGTGAAGTAGGGGGGCTGGGACTCGGACTCAGACTCACATTCAACTTTCATGCTCTGGCCACAGTGCTGGTGGGGGAGGGGAAGGGGGACAGTGACAAGTTTCTCCTAAGCCTCTTAGGCCCAGCCGGGGCTCAGTCTCCCCCCAGGGAGAGGGTGTGGCGTCTCCCCACTTCTCACTCCTTTGCCCTCCTCACTGCCCCCTTCCATCTGGCCACCTGCAGTAGAGACGTGGGGCAGCGCCTCGACACTTACGTTGCAGGCTGAGATGACGCCATCACCCCCGGCGCAGACCATGGTGTTCTTCACCTTGTTGCCCCACCAGTCTCTCTGGGAGCATGTGGCGTGATCCACCACGGGCTGCAGGCCCTGCTGCAGCTCGTCAGCGATGGGGCCGTTGGCTGGAGAGAGAATGGGTGGTGACCGGGCGGTCAGCCCAGGCCGCCTCAGCCCCAGCCCAGGCCCAGGCCTTCAGGGAACAGAGGGCTGGATAGGGCTGGGACATGACCGGGCGAGTTCTGGATAGACTTTGAGGGACCCACACACAGGCCCTTAATTGAGAGGCGAGACTCTGAGCCAATGGTCCTGAACTGTTTGGGTTAGAGACCCCTCTAAGCGCAGGGAAGGCAGAACCAACCCATAGAAAACCCTTAAGAAATAACCGCTGAGTTATCTTTAATTTGGGTTCTGGGGTTTTAATTGCCAATGGTTTCCCTGTAGTTCTCTGCCTTTGGTGTCACACACTGAAAGGTCTTTCTCACCCCCAAACTTTCCAAATTTTAGAGGATCTGCATTTTCATCTAAGTATTCTGTAGTTTCCTTTTTTGCATTTAACCTTTTAATTCAGTTGGAATTTACTTGGGCGTGTGGTATAACATAAGATCATAAGATCTAATCCCCCACCCCAAAATGGTTAGTTTCATTTATTTAATAGTCACTGACATGGCACTTAGTATGTGCCTAGCCCTGTTCTAAGCCCTTGACAAATTCTAGTCCATTTAATCCTTATAACACCCTTTATATGCACTTGTTAGAGTGTCTGCCACATGGTATATGCTTAATAAATATTAACCATTATTACAAAATTTAAAAAGATGTGAAGATGTTAAGGCAAAAAGGAAAGTGGTGGGCAAATGTGGGTGGTGTGCTTATCATGGGAGCTGCTTCCTCCAATAAGACACTCGTGTTTGGCCAGGGGCTATACTCACTCCAGAGACGGCCCCAGCCAGTGACGTAGCAGGGGTAGCCCTGAGGCAGCAAGGAACCCTCCTCTGGCAGGCAGGCTACCTGGATGGTGTCACTCAGTTCCACGGGCTCCGCCAGTTTGATAAGGGCAATGTCATTGCTGGAATCCAAAGTGGAGGTGGTGAATGGCAGGAGGGCCTGCTCCCCCAAGCCAATGCTAAGAGGCCCAGGCTGTGAGTTGGGAGTCGGGCCAAGGGTGAGCAGGGGTCCTCCATAAACCTCCTGGACCTCCAGCTTCTTACTGGCAGACAGAGATGCCGGAGGACCAATGATCTGCCTTCTAACCCCATCACCCGCTCCTGTAGGTGTAGCTTCTTCCCCCCTCCCCCACCCCCCGCGCCACCTTGTGTCTTCACATCATGAAAGGCTTAACAGAGGGGAGACAAGAGCAGAAGCATTCTGAACCACTGCAAGGTTATGTATCAACTGAAATTCAGCTAAGCAAATTGGAAATTATAACGATAAAAACACTTGCGGATGCCATTTTTAATGTTTTCGTGTTGCCAGAATGAAAATGGACAACCCTAGAGAGAGCCTGGTTTGATTTCTAGTTCTGCCATGTACTGGGCTGTGTGACCCGGGACACATTCCTTAACCTCTCTGATCCTCGGTTCCTTGTCTAGGGGCTGTTGTGAGGATTAAATAAGAGATGGCATGTAAGCTGCTCATTAAATGCGAGCATGCAGTAGGCGTCAGTAAAGGTGAGTGCTGGCTCATCCTCTGGCTGAGAGACTTCAGGTAATATACTGTGGGAGCCTCAGGATCCTTATTCCCTGTGTACTTTCCAGAGACCCTTGGCCAGTGATGGGTATCGGAGGGGTGTCCATCTCCACTTAGCATTTGGCCGTTTTGCGTAAAGTCATCATCTGTTGGCTGTTCAGGCTAAGGAAGGGGTCCAGGGACAGGCTCAGGCTGCATCTCAGGGATGCCTCCTTCTTCTGAGCTGCTCCCAGGGGGCTGTGAGATGGCCAGCTGGGCACTCACCGAATTAGGAAGGAGTTCCACTTCTCGTGGACAAAGATGGTGTCCACGCCCATGAACACGGAGCCTTCCTCATTCTCCACCTCCAGGTCGTTCTTCCCCAGGGCCACGCGGTAAGTCAGGGTATTGCTGGACAGAGGATGGGGACAAGGTCAGGGTGGCCTCCTGTCCCCACTGGCCGGTGGGGTAGAGGGGGAAGTTGGGTCTTTAGTGACCCAGTTTTGGGGCCATCATGGGACTTGTTCGGGGGAAGGGAGTGTTCATCCCATTGACCCTTCCCAGGGCACAGGGTAAGGACCCTGGTCTTGGAGTCAAGTCCACTTTGACTGCTAGGTGGGTAGGCTCGGCTTCAGTTCTCTCACCTGTAAGGTGGAGATAATCTTGGAACTCACCTGCCAGGGCTGCTGTGAAGATGAGCTAGTCCACATGCTGCTGGCCTGCATTCTCTCTCCTGCATTCCTCTCTATCCGCCTCTTCCTCTCCTTTCACACAAAATGCCCCTGCCACACCGGCTTCCACTTTATTTCTCAAACCTACCAAGTGCGCTCCCTCCTCTGGGCCTTTGCATTAGCTGTTCCCTCCACATGGAACACCTTACCCCCAGACCAATGACGTCTTCCCTTATTTCCTTCAGGTCTTTGCTCAAACAACTCCTTTCAAGAGAGATCTTCCCCCGGCCACGTCATTTAAAATAGAACTCCTCATACTTTTTATTCTCTTTCTGCTTTATTTTTCTTCATTGCCACTTGCTTTGTTATATATTTACTTGTTGAATGGTCTGTCACTCTGTCTTCCGCTAGAATATAAGCTCCCTGAGAGCACAGACTGTGTCCTCACTGCTGTGTTCCCTGGCGTATAGTAGGCGCACAGTAAATACTTGTGGAATGAGTAAATTAACAACTGAGTTACTGGATGGGAGTAGCTTATTCAGCCCAGTGTCTGGAGTGCGTGCTCAAGAAAAGCGGCGTATCAGGCTTGTGTTCCCGGGCGAGGGTGGGGTGTCTGGGCAGCATCCCGTTCACCTGATGCAGTGGGCAGCTGTGAGGACGTGACTGGGGGTGATCAAGGTGCCACCGCAGGTGTGCCTCCACACGCCATTCTTGAGGTACTGGAGGGAGATCTGGGGGAGGATGGGGAAGGACCACGTGTCAGCCCCCAGGGACCTGCTCCCCACCCCCCCCTCCACCTTGCCTTCCCCACCTGCTGCAGCGCGCTTACCTGCCAGGGCCAGCTGTGGGGAACGGCGTTCTCTCCGCCCACCACCCGGGCTGATAGGTTGGGCTGGAAGAAGGGGACCCCGCAGCTGGAGGCTGGGGATACAGGAGAGGAAGAGCACAGTTGAGCCGGGCTGGCATTGCTTTGGGGAAGGGGCAGGTGGAAAGAGCTCACATTTGGGGGCTGGGCAGACATGGGTTTGACTTTTCCTGCATGGCTTTGGGGAAGCCATCGAGTTTGCTGGGCCTCAACTGCCCTTTCTGTGAAACGGGGAGACTAGCGCTAACCTGGTAAGTTCGTCCTGAGAACTAAATTAGATGACGCAGGTAAAGAATTGAGCAAAAGACCTGGTATAGAGTGAATGTCGAATCATTGAAGGAAACCTAAAGTGGCTGGCTTGTGTGTGAGTGCCCAGGTACACCTGTGTCCTTCAACCTTACCCTGCTGTCCCATTTCAGGCCACAGCACAGCGCGGGTGTGCGAGCACTGAGTCTACAGAATTCCAGACTGTCATAGCTGGGGAGCTGTGTGGCACAGTCAAGAGCAAGTGCTGTGCAGTGAGGAAGACCCAGACTCAAATTCTGGCTCTACCACTAACCAGCCGTGTGATCTTAGATAGCAAGATATTGAGCATCACTGAGCCTCGGGGTCCTCATCTGTAAAATGGGCATATTAACAGGCCCCGCCTCTCAAGGTTGTTGTAGGATCAAATTGGCTCCTGAACGTCAAGGGCTTAGCACAGTGCTCGACACATAGCAAACATGGGGTACACAGGAACAGCTATTATTATCATCACTGTTGTTATTAGCTGGAGGACTCTTAATCAAGTGCTCTCACTTGCCAGAAGAGCCAGTGAGCTTTAGAGAGGGGAAGCGGCTTGTCCAGGTCCCGCCAAGAGAGAGTGACATTCGAGCCAAGTTCCTGGATTCCCAATCTGGGAGGTCACCAGCATGGCGGGGGGAGCAAAGAATCCCCAAATGAGAGATGCCGATGCTGGGAAAGGTAGGCCCTGATGCCCCCCGGGGGAACCCGGGATGAGGCACCTTCTGTGTCCCTGGTGCTTTCCATACCTCATGGCTCATCCTCACCCTGGCGTATGGAACATGAATCCTATTTTGCAGATATGGAAGCAGAGTCGCCAAGCAGGCAAGTGGCTCATCTGACACACAGCTGGTCAGTAGTAGCTGAACCCACGTGGGACCCCAAAGCTCCTTTCCTGAAGCCCTGGAGAGCAGAGGGTCCCTGACCCCATCCTTGTCCCCGGGAGGCCAGCCCAAGCTCACAGCCCGCTGGCTGCAGCCGGTCCCCAAGCCGCAGCTTACCGTAGGCCAGGAGCACTGTGAAGACGGTGACACCCAGCATGTCGTGAGTGCTCGGGATCGAGTGGCCGTCGCGGTGACCAGGTCCGCACTTATAGGCAGGAGGAGGGTGGACCCACCTCGTCAAGGCTGAGCCACCCCTTGGGAGGAACCTGTTCTGTCAAGGCCCTTTCCCTGACCTTGGCTGGTTACTGTTTAATTTGCACAGAAGATGGAGCTGGCTTGGAGGCATGAGTTTCCCAAATATCCTGAGACAGAGCACATCTGACGTGTGCAGGTTTTGGGGGCCCTGCCACGCTGCTTGGCCTGACTCATTTTTTTTAGTTGTCACTTATTGTGCCGGGTGCCGTGCCCAATACCTCTTGCAGTCACTTAATTCTCCCAACACCACGCGGTAGACACTCTTGTTCGCTCATTAAACTTCACGAAGCTGAGACTCAGAGGGTCGGGGACAATCCGGGGTCACACAGCTGGGCAACAACAGACCCAAGATTTGAAGTCAGCGCTTCTAACGTCAGTCTGGGGCCGCAAACTCCTGTGATGCACCGCTTCCTTCTCTGTCTTTATAGCTCTTTCTTTGCTTCCTGTCCTTTTCTTTCTCCCTTATTCAACTAATACTGTCTGGTCTTGGGGTACCCCCTGCTCTCCAGCACCTCCTCCCCAGGCTTTGGATGGAGGCTGAGGCGTGGGCTAAGCTCCTACTTGGAGCCAGCTCAGTTGTCTCCCAGCAAGGTCTTCAGTCTCCCCGTCTCTAAAATGGGCAGGTAGGACCAGATGGACTCTCAGGCTCCTTTCAGTCCTAAAATTCCATGACTTGGATGTCAAGGTCGAGTGCAGATCTGGATTTGTGATGTGTGCCCAGAAGTTCCAGCTAGAGCCCCAGCAGTTTGGGCTCAGCCTGGTTCTCGGAGCATCTGGTTTAACCCACTTGTCCTGAGGCCGGACTTCTCCACTTTGTCCTCTTTTGACTCATTCTTGTGCTCCTAGGAAGTTGTTTTCTGAGCTGGGCCCACTGGTCCCATTAGGAATTATTTCCTAATAAAGAAATTCAGAACGCTACACACCCTGCCGGTCATGGTGATGAGCTGGGGGTAGAGGAGGACTCTTAACTCACACGTTTTTACAGCTTAAATCCTTTTTAAAAACAAGTGTGTGTTACTTTGGTCATATTAAAAATCAATAAAGTTTTGACTGAAAAAGCAACAGCAGAGAGGGAGTGTGAGGGAGTGTGTGTAGGGGTGATGGCCTCAGGCCTCAGAACTGGGGTGTCTGGGGGATCTCAGACTCGCTGCGAGAACATTCTGTTGCCTTCTAGAGGCTGGTCAGTGACTACTGCCCACCACACCTCAGACCCAGAGCTGTTGGTCACCAAACTCTGCAAAGGGTCACCCTGGGCTGGGGACTGACATCGTAAAGAGAGACAGGCTGAGCTAGGGAGGTATTGGGGGGTTGCCAGGGTTCTGGGGGCAGGAGACAAGACTCCTGGTTTCTGTCGCAGTCAGTGACTTGCTGGACCCTGGACCTTGGGCAACTTCTGCGGCCTCAGTTTCTCCTGAACAACTTGGGGAAATGATTAGCTGGGCTTCTGTGGATGGGAGTTTGCTGATTTACACACACAGAGAGACAGCAAGGTCTAGGCGCCCATCTCAGTCACGTGTACAAGCCCATGGATATACAAGCATACAGGGACAGGCAGACAGACAGACACACACACACACACCAGTGTCATACATAGAAAGCAGTCTGTTATAAACACAGTCACTCTCAGAGCCCCGAGCCAGACGTTCAAAATGTACTCTGATATAGAAATAGCCACAAAAGCGCACAGGCACATAGGTAGTAAGGTACCAGATGAAAAGTCATTCCTTTTTTTTCTTTTGGAATGTTCACAGAGAAACTGACCTTTTTGGAGAGGGAGGTTGCTGGCTGCTCTGGAAGGTGCAGACAGCATCGGCTTTAGGGGAACTTCATTGTTTTGAGACGTTTACCAGTTGAGGTCCTTTATGTAAGACAGCATCAGCAATTGTGCTTGGAGAAAACTGAGGTCACCTTAGTCTGTTTCAGATGCTGAAGATGGGATGTTGAGTGCTTTGCCTAGGGCTGGACCATATTCCCAAAGGACGGAACACCTAGAGCCAGTACTTCCTAGCTGTGTGACCTTCCGCTAGTGACTCAACCTCTCTGTGCTTCCACATCCTCATCTATAGAATGGAGATTAAAAGATGGTACCAGCCTCATAGGGTTATTATGAGGAGTGCCTGGCATCGGGCAAGCACTATATAAATATTGGCTGTTATTATTAATCATCTGGTTCTCATGAGAAAGCTTGAATCTGGACTGTCACTGGGCCCTTTTGCCTTTGTGGGCCCCTTCCTCCACCAAAAAATATTAAGAATTTTATGTTTTATGACTGCGTGGGTATAAAGACTAGTATAATCCAGTTTGGATTCTATTCATTTTTTTCCTGCCAATTTTAAGAGAAACTAAAACATTTCTGTGGGCCTTAAAGTTATTGTGGGCTCCAGGCACTGCGCCCACCGTACTGATGGGCGATTTGGCCCTGGCTGTGGCCCCTCCGCGTGTCAGGTTCTGCACAACTGAATGGCTGAGAGAGACGTTGGGGAATGTTCTTTGGATCATGATGAGTGCCTGTTCTGGACCCCGGAGATGACTTTAGGGCAGCCAGGGAGAAAACTGTGCTGTCACTGGGAGCAACTGGGGCAGAGGTGGGAGCTGCCTCTGGGCGTGCGCACGGCTAGTGCCAGCCCCTCCTGACCTGGCCCTGGTGCGGGGAGCCATCGGCCAGAGGACGCCATCACTCCAGGGGCTCCAAATGCCTAAAGTTATGGTGGTGACACTTGGCTGGCTGACCTGATTTTCTGGCCACCAAGATTGAAGCAGCAGCCCCGGGGGGACTTGGGAATAACTGCAGAAGGGCGCCCTGGGGGAGTGGATTGCTGTGATTGGAGGGCAGGGGGCTTGGTGTTGGGTTGACTTAAAGCTGTGACTCTTGCCTGCCCAGACTGTGAGGCACTGACTTACCAGGTACACAGAAGCCCTTCATTCCTTCATTCTTCCCAGACTCGCTGAGCAGCTCCGGTGCGTAGGCGCTGTGCCAGGGCTGGGGCCACAGAGAGGATCAGACCCTGTTCAGCACTGCTGGACCTCCCTGCCTGGCTGGGTGATAAGTGTTCCTTGGAGTGTTCTGGGCCAAGAGCTGGGAGCCCCAAACGAGAAGAGGTTAGTTCTGGGTGGGAGCTTGAAAGGGGGCAGGTGGGAAAGGGTGGCTTCTCTGCAGATTCCATGTCCAAAACGAACACGAGGACTTGAGACTGTGACGATGCCAGACACCCCCATCCTTATCCCGCTGAAGCGCGTGTGTTCCAGGGCCTGGAGCAGGGCCTCCCAGGATCTGGGCACTTAATGTCCCCCAGCCATTCAGGGCCAGACTGTGCTGGAAAAATAACCATGGGTGACTTGGCAGAGGCTGGGCTCAGGGGAAGGGAATGCCAGGAGAAGCAATGCCAAGGTTGGGAGTCAAGTGGGGAGGCTGTTGGTGAGAGCCTGAGAAACAGGGCAGGTGCCACTGACCGGGGCCCATAATTTTTAGTTGCCGGGACAGGACTTTCGGGGGGCAAGTGTTACATCTTGGGTGGGACCCACTAAGGAGGCGGGCCTGGGGGCTGGCAGTGTTTCTCCTCGAAGTCAGATGAAAGTACTAGGTGTTGAGAGAGGGTTTGGGGGCTGAGTGAGGGGTTTGGGGTTTGGTGATGGGGACCGGGACTTGGCGGGGGGCTTACTGAGAGCACGGGACCTGGGCAGGGTTTGAGGAGCCGTCTCCCCTTCCCATTCCTGGTCACTGAATCACTCCAGGCCTCCTTATTCCTCCCATGCCCTCTGCCTGGGCTGGGAGTGGGAGGTCTTGTGCGGGCCGAGGCTGGGGCCCCTCAGCTGGATCTGATGGTGGAGGGCCTGGCGTAGGACTGCTGGCCTGTGTCCCTCACATTCTGAGGGCTGGAGGCCCACATCCACCACCGGGCCGGCTGGGCGGGGGCTCTGGGGCTTGAATTTTAGCCCTTCCCTGTCAGTACCCTCTGTCCCTCAGTTCTGAGACCCTTTTGCTAGCATGTCAGGGGTTCTGATGCTCTGCCCTTGGGAAGGCAATTGAAGGGCGACGCTTAACCCAACATGTGGTGTTAATGATGGTGGCATCTCAGGCCACAGGTGGCATGTGGGAGTGGCCTTTCTCAGGAAATACACTTCAAGGACGCAGCCTTCTCCTAGCAGGGCCTGTGAGGAAGCCAGAGGTGGAGGGCATCCTGGCTGCTGTCATACCACCCATGTCCACCCGGGGGCAGCGATGCCCAGCCTAATCTCAAACTCCTGCACCCCCCAACTCAGGTTGCACTTGACAGACGGGGGACACCCTACCTGGAAACCGAAGGGTTGGGAAGACTTTGAGACCCTCTCATTGAACAGATGGGGTGACTGAGACCCAGCGGGAGCCTGATCTGTCCAAAGCTACACAGGGATCACCTGGCTCTTTGCCTTTCATCCAACCACCCGTCTGCGGGGGAGGCTTGGGGTGCATCTCTGAGCGTGGCAGAGAGTGTTGGGGGGGCTCTAGGGTGCCTCAGTCCAGAATCCCCGTGGCCTCGGTGCCACCCCTGGTGCATGTCCTCCTCTGAATGAACTTGCCAGGCAGGGTGGCTGGATGGGTAGGGGCACGAGCTGTGGACCGAGCAGCCTGGAGCTGCCCCGCTTGCCTGTGTGCCTCTGGGAGACTTTCTGAGTCTCTCTGTTCTTATCTGGGAATAACACAGCGCCCCCAGCCCCCTCCTGGGCTGGCTGTGCAGATGAAATGAGTTGTTATATATAAAGAGCTTGGACTAGCCCCTGGTGACAGCAGGTGAGCATCAAACTCAACCTCCCATTAGGAAGAGTCCGTCTTCTCCCTGCTTCTGAAATGACATGGGAGCCATCTGAGCCAGTGCTGCCCCAGCACCCAGGTGACCTCATCCTGTCTGCTCCTTTCCCAGCCCCTCCCCTCTCCCACCCCAACAAGAACCACACACACATAAGAATATAGAATTTTATCTTATTTTAGTTAAAAAAAATAATCGTACCACCGAATGAAGAAGTAGCCTTTTTTTTTTTTTTTCCTTTTTCTTTTTTGGTGAGAAGGGAAGAGAGAAAAAAAAAAAAGCAATACGCCAAAAGAAAAAGACCTTTTTATATTCATCTGTATAAACATATCCGCTAAGGCAAACGCAATCCAGGGCCAAGGCTGCTGCACTGGGGTCAGTACCTCCTAATTCCTGCAGATTCTAAGGCCAAAAAAATAAAACCTCTGCAAGTCCAACTCTGCGAGTCCAACAGGAGTTTTGTGGACTCTTGGGGCATTTTACTAAAATAAAGAGTTACCGAGTTTAAAAAGCAGTGACGCTGTCACAACACACACTGAAAGTTGCATAACTGTGGCCTCGGTGGCCATGCGCTTGTTTGGACTGGAGGACGGGCACAGCTTCACGACACAGCAGTGGACACAGACGCACGTACACACAGACACGCACACACGTGAGCGAGCACATCGGGAGCCGCGTAGGGCTGGGCCGGTGGCACAGGCTTGGCCACGGCCCATCTGGGGATGGGCACGGGGAGGGCTGGGGTCCCCATGCTCCCTCAGGGGGTGGGTGTGACAGGACATGTCCCGTTGCTGGTGACAAGGCGATGAACGTCACTTGGGGAAGGATGGCGTGAAAGAGCCGAGCCAGGCCCCCTGCTCCCCACAACCTGGTCCGTGCAAACCACTTAAAGCACTTCTTGGACGCCTCCTGGAGAATGGAGACGTGCTGGTTTCCTTCCCTATGAAGGGGCCAATCCCTCCTCCCCACCCTCTTCTCTCCAGAGACCCTCAGGCTGTTCAGGGCCAGGGAAAGCGGGGGGCGGGGGGGTGGAGGGGACCGGGGACTGGTGTTTCTGCCCCCAGAGCCTTCCCTGCCCACAATCCGTGGCATGGCCGGCAGGGTGTGGGCCCTTGAGGTAGATTGGCACAGCTGCCCCCTCACCCTGCCTGGCTAGGCCCCAGAGAGCTGGGGTCTCCTGGCCAGCATGGGGTGCCAGGGGCCTGGGTCCCTTCGCCAAGATAGAAGCCCCCCCTTGATTCCAGCAGAGAGAGGAGGCAGGGCCAGAGGAACAGGTGCTGGTGATGGGGAGCCCGGGTGCCACCAATCAGCTCTATGGGGTCGGCCATGATTCTTGCCACCTGTCGCTCCCCCAGTCAAGGCGGGGGGCGCTCGAGGGCCCCAGAGGCAGTGCAGCCTGTGGGTTAAGGGCAGGTGGTCTCTGCGGGGGTAGAGGAGGAGGTGGAAAGGGAGAGGCACAGGGAGGAGTGTGTGTGCAGGCAGCCCATCGGCAGGGAGCGCCCTAGAGCCAGAAGCAGGAGCGGCTGCAGCAGGCAGTGGGCGGCCAGGAGGCGAGAGGTGCAGGACTGGCCAGGGAGGGCTGGGCCAGGCCGGGAGGTGGCTGGTGTCAGGGCCTCAGGGACAGCGGAAGGGAGCGGGGAGGGGCCGGGCCGCTCTGGGAGAGCCCTCAGCCGGCTTGTTCACAGACACGTGTAGCTTTTTAGCATGGTCCCCTCAGACAGAGCCGAGGATCAGGCTTGGCCTGCGGTCTGCCGGCCCTCGCCACCCTCGCCCGCGGGACTGGGCGCCGGGGCCGGGGCCAGGCGGTGGGGCGCAGCCTCGCTACTTGAAGGTGGACTGCAGCTCCTTGAAGGCGGCCTTCCGCTGCTTCATCTCCTCCGCCTGCTTCTTCCTCTCCTCCTGCTCTGCCTTGATCTCCTCCTCGAAGCGGCTGGACACGTTCATGGCCTGGACCTGGGGTGGGGTCGGGGGGGAAGTGGCTCAGGGCCGGAGGGGGCTCTCTCCGGGGTCTCTTCTGGTTCCGCTGCCCCCCTGCGCTATGCACACACAGCTCTGCCTCCCACCAGCCTGGCCCTGGGCCAGGCACTTCAGTCACCTCTCTGAGCCTCACTGCTTCCACTTAGAGCCTGGCGCTCAGTAACTCCGACCTCAGGGATACGTTGGGAGGATTGAAAGAGAAAAGACATATTCAGTAGCTGCTGCAGAGCACGGGTCCTGGAAATGCGAGCTCCTGAAGCTGCTATTCTTACCCTGTCCCCTGTCCTGGGAAGCCCAGAGGCACACCTGGTCTCACTGATGAACCCGGAAACATCCCATCAACCCTAGAAGCCCAGAGGGAGGTGGGAGGAGGCCTTCAGAAGGAATGTTCTTAGCTAACATGGGGAGGGGGAGAAGCAAGAACAGGCAGGGGCCCCGGGGCCCGGGGAGGGCAGGATCCAGGAACCATACTTGTCCCCTGCATCTGAGCGTGTGCTGAAAGGGGAGGGTACTGTGCACGGCGGTGGCCTCTGGGGCCCATCATACTCCCTCCCGGCTGGGGCTGGCGGGGCTAGTGTCTCCCAGAGGCCCCGGGAGCCAGTGCTGTGTTTCTGGGCCTGCTTCCTGTCTCCTGGGCCCACTCTTTAAGGCCCAGTCCTTTGCGGGTAGTGGCTCCGGGTACAGGGCTGGGGCGGCTCAAAGGGGTCCCTGTCACCTCTTCAAGAGTACACACCCCTCCCTCACCCACCTCTGGGGCAGGGAGAGAAAGAGAAGCTGGAAAGGATCACAGGCTGGACGGGAGAGGACAGAAGCCAGGAGCGCCGTGGGCCCTGACCGACCCAGGAGGGGCGTCAGCTCCCCACCTCCTGTCTGAGGTCTCAGCAGGGACAGGAAGGGGACGTGCTGACCCTTGAGCTAACTCAGGGCCCCGGAGTACCCCGGCCACACCTGTCCTCACGCGGGGGTCAGGGCAACCCCAGCCTGGGTTCCACACCTCCTCCCATATTCCTTACCTTAGCCTCAAAGAAGCTCTTGGCCCCCTTGACGCCCTCGGTGGACACATCGATCTCGGAGAGGCGGGCCAGCACGTGCAGCCCGCTGTCCTCCTGCAGCTCCCCAGCCGCTGCCTTGCGGAAAATCAGGAGGAACTGCAGCAGGGAGAACAGAACACTGATGCTGTCAGGGAGAGAGGGAAAGGGGCCAGAGCCTGCCCACACCTGGGGCCAGCTGCGGGCCTCCCCGGAAAGGAGGTACTCACAGGCCTGGGAGCTGGAGGTCCGGGCTCTCCGTCCTCCATGCTCTGTGCCCTGCACAGGCTGTCGCGTCCCTCCCTCTCTGGGCCTCGGTTTGCCCATCTGTACGATGGGAGGCTGCCTGTCTCCTGCCCCACCCCCCCAGGACTGGGGCTGCTGCAGGCTGCTCTGCCCATGCTCAGCTCCCGTTAAGAGCCTCAACCTACCTCTTACCTTCGTTTCCCCTGTTCCCCAAACCAATCCGCTCTAACTTCCATTTACTGAGTCCTAAAGGTACATGGCTCTGCCCATTTTACAGAGCGAGGAAGGCTCAGGGGCAAGAAAAAACCTGCCCCAATCTCAGCACCAGAAAGCGAGGGAGGAAGGATTTGAACCCAGGTCCGGACTCCAAACCATCATCGTGTGCTGCTCGCACCTTCCTCCCTGGACTTGGCTCCCCCAGGCGCCCCCCTCCCCCTTCTCTCGCCCTGCCTCTTCTGTGCTTCCTGCCAGTTCTCCGAGGCCCAGCCTGAGCCTTGACTCTCCAGAGGCCACCTCTGGCCTTTAACCCTATGCTGGCCGGGGACCAGTGCCCTTGCTCCTCTGGCCTTGAGCCTCTGCTTCCTCCTCCAGCAAACAGGCTCGTTCGTGGCTCCTGTCTCAGAGTGAGGCCTGAGTGAGATTCGGAGTGTGAGGTCACCCAGCTCAGCGCCCGGCTCCTCTCGGACCCGCAGTGCATGTCCCTCCTCCATCTGTCCCCTCTTCTGAAGCACAGCATCCTGTTATTTCACTCTCTGAGCATCTCCCCCTCTACACGCCAGGACCCCCGGAGCACAGGGCCTTTCTCTGTACTGCCACAGCCCACACAGGGTCAGGTATACAGAAGTCACTCCATCAGTGCTCACTGCATGAAGGAACGCATGTACCTCCATCTCACTTAGGCATCTCAGAATCTCCCCAGGTACCTGCTCTAGGATCCGCTGACACCTCACTCAACCGCTCGACAGTGGCTGTTCACGGACAAAGTTGCTCAATGACAAAGAGGGGTTAGTTTCTCCCCACCCCCCGGTGTTGCCCCCCACGGGGAGTGGGGCTCACCTCTCGGAAGCTGAGCTTGCTGTCAAAGTCCTCATCCACCTCCTTGATCATGTTTTTCAGGCCCAGGTGGGTCTGGGGGGCTCCAAGTTTCTCCATCATGAGCTTTAGCTCCATCAGGTCGATGAAGCCATCCCGGCCGGCATCGTACCTGTGAGTGCAAAGAGAGAGGCCTAAGGACATCCTGCCACCTCATACCTGACCAGAGTGGTCATAAGCCAGAGTACAAGGAGCCTGGGGGCTCAAAAGGTGCCTCCCACCAACGCGTCATCTTATCACAGCTGGAGAGGACCTCGGCCCAGGTGGACTCCCGATTCGAGGCCCAGCTACTGCTTGGTTGCCTGACGATGGGGAACTCACCACGTGACCTGGCAGCCTCCTACATGTTGAACCGTGCTAACTTTTGGCCAAATTTACCTGCTACACAAGGCAGCGGAAACCACAGCCCCTCTCTACTGAATGAGACGTGAACAAGCAGGGAGGGAGAATTTACAATACCGTGGGGGTAAGGATTGTGACGGTAGGCCCTGAAGTTAGAACTCACTGAGCATCTCCAGGTACCTTCACAGGCACTCGAGGGACATCTTGGCTCCATCTCTCCCCCTCTCCCTGTTCCCACCCAGGAGGAAGCAGAAGGTACCACATGTCTCAGGGTAGGGCCAGAGGTCACAGGAGGGAGGGGCCACTTCTAGTTTTCTGGAAGGTGGCCTGGGGTGTGTTCTGGGAACAAGTTGTGCAGGGTGCCTGCAGTGAGCGGCAGGGATCCAGCTGGGTGGCTGGAAAGACCTGGAACAGTGATTACATGATGACCGTGCCTCTGCCCTGCATATTTCAGGTCTCTTTTTTTCTACCACCAACAGCCTGGCAGAGAGAGGGACAGGGTGAGTGAGGGGCAGAGTCTAAACGTCTCGCTCGACTGGCTTCCTTGTGGTAAGAGCTTGGGTCAGAGCTGGGCTCCAGGCCCGTCCCCTGGCTGGGGAGGTGCTGCTTGTGCTGGGAGCACACAGCATGGCAGATGTGGGTGCTGTTCCCACCGCCCAGCCAGGCCTCTTATCAGGCGAACCAAGCAACCGCCCTGACTGTCTCCTGGTGGGTTGGGGAGAGTCATCTCAGCGCTGGCCAAATGGGCCTTCTGAGCCTAAAGAAGCTTGTGCAGTCGCCGAGGCCTCAAGATGGCTGGGTGGCAGCGCTGGTGACAGCAATATGACATACAGGGGCTGAGTTCCAGAAACTTCCTGGAGACTTGGAGTTCCTACACAAACACACATCTCATTCCTGTGGCCTCTACAGGGCTTCCCAATTCCCTTCACCCATCTCTAATTACACATAAGCTTCACATGACTATGGACATCTGAGAGCAACCACTTTTTGAAATCTATCTTTGTGCTGGGAAATTTCCATACTTTATTTTACTTAATCTTCATAATAACCTTCTTTTACAATGGAAGCTCAGAGAGGTTAAGTGGCCTGCCCAAGGTCACACAGCAGTGAAGGAAGGGGCTGGGCTTCTACCCCACGTCAGTAGGGCTCATAAACCTGCACATTTGCTGCCCCCCCCCCCTCATGTCCTGGGGTTGCCAGCAGGACGGAGACGTCTGCCTGGAGTGCTGAGCAGAGCATTTGTGCAAGGGGTAAAAATAGTTCACGAGCAAGTGAGTCAGTGGTTGGAAGTGATGCAGCACAGGAAGACAGGTCTCTGGGAACCCTGCAGGGAACACAGGGTCCTGAGGCCTTTTCCCCCACCACAGGGTGAAAGGGTCCGGGGTGAGAGCAGTGGCCACAGCCGAGGCGGAAGCAGATGCGAGAGGATGTGGTGGAGGGTTGTGGGACTCGGGAGGGTCAGGGAGGCCAACGATCTCGTGGTCCAGGCTCCACTTAGAGCTGGAGGGGCCCTGTGGGGGACACGGTGGAGCCCCCCCCTTCCATCTTTGGAGCCTGTTTGCCAGTGGTAAGGGGCTGGGTGGCTGCTGCATGAGCCTTAGTGACCGGTACTGGAGCAGCCCTGGAGCGTGGCCAGGTGAGGGAGTCAGTCTTTCCCGGGGCAAGTCACATGGATGCCCCTCAGCGTCCCTGCGGAAGACAAAGCCCCCGCCTCTTTCTGAACTCGGGCTCCAATGATGACATGTCAGGGCTGGAGCAGACTGCTTGGGCTCCAGCAGACTGTGCCATCGAGCCTCCAGCCAAGGCAGAGAACCCCTGGTATGATGGTGACTCTTTCGTAAGGTCACTGCGAGGACTGGGTACGTTCACACGTGACAAGCACTTCGCACAGCGCTGGCTCCAGAAACTGCAGCTACCAGCACTATCACGAGACTTTGTTACTTTTATGAAGCTCCTACTATGTGCCAGGCATTTTTCTCTGGGCTCAGCAATCCTGGGGGGTCAGAGTTATGTCCCCATGTGACTGATTAGGGGACAGGGGCTGGAGAGGTTTGGGCACTGGCCAAGGGTTCAGACGCCCATCCCTGTGATTCCCACACTCTACTCTCTCTACCGCCCCACCTGCCTCTCTTGAGCCTCAGCTTTATTTACTGCTCAAGGGTTACTCCTGCAGCCAGGGGTGGCTCAGTTTCAGAGGAAGTGCAGATAAAGTGTCCAAACTTGGACAGAAACTTGGGCTCTGGATCTCGGTCTCTGGCAGCTCCCAGGCCTCCTGGCTGGGCTGCAGCTCAAACCGCGGCGTGAACCGCTGCCTGTGTCAATCAAACATCAATCAATTACTGGTTCCGGGCTCCTGCCCCCAGGGGGACAATGCAGGGGCTGGCCACACTGGAGGGGGTGGTTCCCACAAGGCCCCCGGGGGAGTGGACATCTACCATGTGCCCTGGGCTGTGACGTGGGTGGGCTCTGGGTCATTGGATCAGCCAGGTTCCTGGGTAAACCCTGGAGGTTTGTGCTCACAGCAGCTCTGCTGAGACTAACCTGAGTCCAAACCCCAGCTCTGCCACCTGCTGGCTAGGTGACTCTGCTCAAGTCACATGACCCTATGAACCATTTACATCATGGAGCTCAGACCCATCCCAGGCTTGCGGCAAGAGCTAAGAGATGATCCACGTGGATTCTTAGCACAGAGGCTGGCCCACAATAAGTACTCAATCATTACACGCTAACTACAGTACTACTACTACTAAATTATTATTATCGGTAACACCTACCTCTAGGATTTGAGATAAAGGAGATCGTGGGTGTAAAATGCCTAGTACATAGTACGTGCTTAAAACCTGCAATTTCTTTAGAATAGTGGCTATTGAGAACTTTTTATGTGCCAGGTACTAGTTAAGTACTTTGCACATATAATATAAAAATGGTGTTGATAGTGAGATTAATAATGGTAAAAAATACAATTTCTCCCTCAGGCACCAGTCCTGATGGTGCATGGTGGGTAGGAAATGCTTGTTGTAGACTGGCCTGGAGGCAGCGGGTGGACACGATGACCCAGAGGTCCCTCCAGCATCTTCTCTGAAGGTCCCACTACTTCCCTCCCCCACCCCCATTAGGCCTGATTCAAGGACCCCGCCACCTGGGGAGGTGAAGAGACAGCAGGACAGAATCTTTTGCTCTCTCGCTGGGCAGAGAGAGAGAGAGAAGCCTCGGTCCTGGATTACTCTCTTGTTCCTCCTCTGACAGGGAGGGAAGTGACAAAGGGGGAGACTGCCTCTGTGCCACCAGCAGGAGGACCACTGGCAACCCAGAAGAGAATGGTGTTCTAAGATGCTTGGAAACAGGCATCTATCCCTGACTGGGGAGAGCCTCTCTTCCCTCAGCCCCCTCTCTGAGCTGAGGTTGCAGGTAGCTCAGAGGATCCAGGAAAAGAGTCCGTATCCAAGATCCGCCTGGATGCCTGGTCTACCCCCTTCATGTCATGTAGGGAACTTGGGGCCCAGAGTGGGTAGCAAGCAGCCCAGGGTCACACAGCTGGAGAAAAGCAAGATTCCCAAAGTTGTAAGCTTTCCTCCCTGCCTGCCTGCTTTCTTCTTGGGAAGGCGGTCCCATGGAGGGCCCCAGATTCTCAAGCCTGCAGGGCTGGGGGAGACTGGGCTGAGAGGAGAGGCTTGGGCCCTGCCTGGGAGGGCCAGTTCCATCTGGCAGGACTGACAACAAAGCTCCTAGGCTGGGAGCTGAGCACTTTTCTCCAGCACCGGAGGGAGGCGGCTGCACCTGGTGCTGTGCCCACATTCCTAACCACCACCCCTCTGAGCCTCCCCCTGAATAGTTCTTGACGGGGAGGCTCAGCAGCTGCCGCCCCGGATGCTGGTGACGAAATCCCCTCCCATCTGCCCTTGCACGTGGAGCAGCGGCCACCACCCAGGCAGACTTTGCCCCTTTGGGCTGCAGGTCCCATCCGGCTGATGGCTCCTCCTCCCCCTGGTTCTGATAACCCGGAGATAACGGGGGTGAGAGCAGTGACCGGCTCCTACAGCGTGCAGGGCTTGCCCTCATTTCATAACAATATTTTCATTGGTGGCTGCTCTTGGCTGGGCACTTACTATGTGCCAGGCACTGTGCCAAGTGTTTTGTATCAGATCCTCACAGGAACTCCATGAAGCAGGCATAAATATCCCCATACTACAGACGAGGAGACTGAGGCTCAGGGAGAAAGTGACTTGGCCAAGACCAGAGCTGACGAGGGCACACCTGGGATCAGAACCCTGACCTGATGAAAAACATGTGCTTTTAACTACTGTGCTGCGTCTTGATGCCTACAGACCCTGCACCAAAGAAACTCAGGCTGGGAAGGATACTGGAGGCCACCTCATTTAGCCATTCATGAGGGTCAGATACACAGTGCAGTTTTCCTGCTTGGCATCTTGAATGCCTCTAAGGACGGGAAGCTCACTGCTTACCTAAAGCAGCACATTCTGGCTCTGGAACTATTAGAAAGTTTCTCCTCACGCACGACCTCCCCACCCACCAGCTGTGCTGTACAGTCTGAGAGCAGAGTGAGGAGTCATCACAGCTGCTGCACAAGGGGAGGGTGGGAACAGTTGCTCTGGGAGCACAGGGGACCCCAATTCTCTCCCTTCTAGTTCCCATCCCAGGCCTTTGCTCATGGCCCCTCTGCCCATGGGGGTCCCAAGGAGGACAGACAGCTGGAGAGAGTGGTGTTTATGGACCACTGAGCCCCCAGGCCCACCTGGCTTTGTTCTCAGCATTCACAGACCTGGTCTTCCTCCATCCTATCTCGGGAGGCCCCAGAGGCTCCTAGGCCTCTACTCTTTGACCTGCAAAATGGGAAGGCAGGTTGCTTGGGGCAGGAAAGTTCTGGACAACAGGGACATTTTGGCCTTGCTAGCTGTTACAGGCAGGTTGGCTTGGCCCGCCTCCCCGTGCAGGTGGACGCCCCCAGGCTCGGTGATGACGGCCGGCAGTGCCCATCCGTTCCTGCACTCTCCCACCCCCAGACTGCCTGACTCATGGGGGGAAAGCCCTCTCACCACTTCCTCCAGTCCTATCTGCGGAGTCTGACACTTGATCTGTTGCCCTGTGTCAGCCAAGGAGAGGGTGTGTGAGTGCATATGGGTGAGTGTGTGGCTGGCGGGTGCTCACGCCTCCTCCACGGCTTTCCGGTAAGTCCAAGGATCAAGGCTGATGGCAATTGCTGGGCGCTGTCAGGACTTGGGGGCGTCCTAACCTCAAGTTCGAGCACCTCATGCTGAGCCCACCCTGGGAGGGCAGCTCCCTCCACATGTAGTTTCAGCAGTGGGTCTCCCCCCCCGCTCTCCCCTGTGCCGCCTCCTTCCCTGCCTGCACCTAATAATAATAATTATTATAAAAGTGATTGCAAAGAACATTTACTGAATGTCTAATATAACCCAGTGTTTACTATTTAACTTAATCTTTCCTCTTGTTTTCCCCTCACTGCCCAGACTAAGTAACGTGGCAGGGAGACAGCTATGGTGGCCCAGTGCTTCTTAAACCTTAATGCGCACACCCGGTGAGCCTTGTTAAAATGCAGATTCTGGGCTTCCCTGGTGGCGCAGTGGTTGAGAGCCCACCTGCTGATGCAGGGGACACGGGTTCTTGCCCCGGTCCGGGAAGATCCCACATGCCGCGGAGAGGCTGGGCCCGTGAGCCATGGCCGCTGAGCCTGCGCGTCCGGAGCCTGTGCTCCGCAACGGGAGAGGCCACAACAGTGAGAGGCCCAAGTACCGGCGGGGGCGGGGGGGGGAAGCAGATTCTGACCCAGTAGGCCTGGGGTGGAGCCTGAGCCTCTGAGCTTTCTAACAAGCTCCCGGCGGACACTGACGCTGCTCTCTTCGGGTCCCATGGGAGCAAGGGACGTGGGAGTCAGAAGGACCCTCATTCAAAACCTGTCTCCACTCCTCAAGTCATGGAACCCTCTCTGAGACCCGGTCTTCTTATCTGTGAAAGGGGTGATGATCATCTTCCAGGATGCTGAGACAGGATTAAACAAGACGCAAAGTGCCTGCAATGGA
Source organism: Phocoena phocoena (assembly GCF_963924675.1). Classification (NCBI taxonomy): domain Eukaryota; kingdom Metazoa; phylum Chordata; class Mammalia; order Artiodactyla; family Phocoenidae; genus Phocoena; species Phocoena phocoena. The sequence goes on along the minus strand of NC_089219.1, from coordinate 11,790,941 downwards.
GACGCCACAGCAGCCCTCTGTTTGCACACAGCTCAGGCGTCCCTGGGCCCGGCTCCGTCAGGCTGCACCTTTCTGGCCCGGAACCCTCGCTTCTCTAGAGACCTTGAAAAGCAGAAGTCTGCCGGGCAGTCAGAGGGAACTCAGCTGCTGGAGGGTGTGGGGACTGTCCCTGCGGAGGCCACAGGGCAACTCTGCTCCTGGCTGGGCTGGCCCTGCAGAAAGGGCCCCAGGCAGCAGGGCCTGAACCCAGAGGCACAGAGGAGAGAAGGCAGGAAGGTGCAAACCAAAAGGGAACCAAAAGTCCCTGGGGGGACGGAAAGGAGAGGTGACTCAGAATCAGAAGGGAAGTAGGAGAGCAGAGGACAGGCCTGAGGCCAGGAAATCCTCCCTCCCCAGGGGTGTGGGGCTTCTCCCCAGCAAGGCAGGCTCCTGGCTGCTACAGGGGGAAGGACCCAACCTCTGAACCCCCAGAGGACTCCCCCCCGTCACCCCCCACCCCCTGACTAGGCTCTGGGACTCCTCCTTTCCCATAAACGCAGCCCTCACTTGGCCTCGGGAACTCCCAGTAGGCAGACCTGGTTCTAATCCTGGCCCTGCCACTTATTATAACCTTGAGACTTGCTTTCCTCATCTGGCAAATGGGGATAATGACAGCACCCACCTCCCTGGGCTGGTGTGAGGATGAAGTTCAGTTCCTGAAATAACACACCAGGCTCAACTGGGCCTGGCGGTTCCATTTAACAAGGAGAGGGTGCGGCGGCAGGGGGCTGGCTGTGGAGGGCCGGCAGCACGGCATCCCTCAGGAGAACTTCAGTCCTCGTCATAGAAATAAAGAAATGGAACCTGCCGTTTCCAGCCCGGTGGGCCCATCTTCTCTATCCCCCCAAAGACCCACCCCTCTATGCCACTGCTCTCCGTGAGACTTTAAGCTTCTTGAGGGCAGGAACTCTATTTTTCCCTTAATTCTCTGGACCTTGCACACAGAAACTTAATAAAATATGATCAAAAGAATGGACTTTAAGCTTTTCAAAATCACCGTCTATGTTTTTAATAGCCCACAGACCAGACACAATGGTGGGCTCTTTACAAAGGCTCAGGACTTTTTTTTTTTTTTTGGCCGCACGGTCAGGCTTGTTGGTTCCCCGACCGGGGATTGAACATGGGCCCTCAGCAGTGAAAGGGCGGTGTCCTAACCACTGGACCTCCAGGGAATTCCCCAGGACTTTTAAAAACTTAATCCTCAGGACTTTACCAGGCAGGTTCTTTAGCCCCAGGGGAAACAGGCTCTGAGAAGCAGAGCACCCCGTCCGGGCGGTGGCAGACGGGCGCTGGAGTCCTAGTTTTGTGTCATCCCAGGGCTGCTGTCTGCACTGCCCTTTTTTCTGCCACCTGCCTTCCACGTAATTAAGTGATAATGAATTCGGTTTCCCATTTTTGTTATTTATCAAAGCCAGATGTAGCCGTCAATGAAAGTGTCGGTTCAGCAGGAGGGAAAGAAGGTTCTCATGCTGGGTCCCCATCACTCCGGCCCAAAGCAAGAGGGTTCTTGCCAGTCTGGCAGGCCGGGCAGCTCCATGGGGGGTAAGTGGAGTCAGCCAGTGGCTTCTGTGGAGCAATCTCCGTGCTAGGCACCACCACCGGGGCTGGGGATGGTGGTGACAGGAACTTGGAAAGTACTTATTTTGTGCCAGGCACTTCATAACAACCTTGTGAGGTGGGTTCTATTATTCTCCCTGTTGCAGGGTGAGGAACCGGGGCTCAGAAGGGTTTACGTGCCTTGCCCCAGGGCCCAAGGCTGGGATTCCAACCCAGGGCGGCTGACTCCAAAGGCCCTGACCTTAACCACTGCACCAGACAGCCCTCCAGGAAGGACGGGGGTGGGGGGGCGTGCTGCTGTGAGCTGCAAGAGCCTAGGGCGACACCAGGGAGGCATAGCAGGTGGAGAGGAGGGGAGGGCAAGGTGGGAAGGAGAGAGGGAAGCCCCCCTCTTCTCTGACGCAAGGGGTCATGAGATGAAGTGGCTGGGGACGAGGCTGGGCAGGGCAGGGAACTAGGACATCTTCCTCGGATTCCACGGCAGGTTCAGAATTACATGGCTGCCTTCCTCTCTGGCAGGTCTCGGCTTACACCGCCCCGCAGAGCCCCACGCAGGCTGTTGCCAGGCCAGAGGTGGCTGCCCTGAGGCCCTCCGGGTCCACACCACTGCCCCTTGCCTGGAGGGTTCCAGAGCAGCCCTGGATGGATGGGCAGACAGAGGAGGGCAGAGGGTCGGATTAGAGGTGATGGGTGCAGCCTGAGGCTGCAGGAGGGGGAAGGACTGAGAGTCCAGGTGCTTCCAGGTGCCTGGCACCTTGCCAGAGCTCTGTGTGCATCACCTCCCCCCGCCCCACCTCGAGATGCAGGGACCACTTTTCCCATTGTACAGATAAGGATGCTTTGGTTCAGCCACTGAAAACCTCCCCATGGATGTCACTACACCTTCCTGGGCCTCGGTTTCCTCTTCTGTAAAATGGGGGAGAAGCGTTGGTGACAACCCCGGAGGTCTCTCCCAGATGGAAACTACCAGCAGCGTGAGGTCAGCGATGACGGAGAGCCCGTCTATCTTCCCTCTGCCCCCTCTCTTCTCCCTCCATCTCCATCCTTAGGAAGTATTTGCTGATGATCGCTGAATGGATGAACTGGAAGACCCTGGAAGGCAGTTCTGCCATCCGGGAGGGCTCCGGACGACTCAGAAATAAGGAAGTCATTGGTGAATCACCTTTGGGAATCATCAGATACATCAGGCTCCTTTTACAGGTGGGGAGACTGAGGCCCAGAGGGGGCAGGCCGACTAGGTAATTGAGTGGCAGAGCCAGGACAAAGCCCCACTTCCTAGCTCCTGGCCTCCAAGACAAGTCCAGCTCCCAGCTCCCTCTGCCCTCTCCCATCTCCTGCACTCTGCTCTGGGGGATGGCTTCCCAGGGGGGCCAGGCTCCCCTCCCCTCTGCCATGGGAGCTGCAGATCGGGGTGGAAGTGTCCCAGCAGAGCCCTGGCTGTGATCCTTGGGCCCTGCTTGGACCCAGGAGGCTGCAGCACCTCTTGGACAGCAGAAGCAGAACGCGAGTTTTGTCTTCCATGAGAGCCTGTCTGTTGGCTGTTCACAGCCGGGACTCGGCTGGGCTGGGCTCGGCTGGCACAGTGAAGCCTTGTTTCCTTGAATACAAAATCTGCAGCCTTCCATCCACGCCAGGGCCCCCGGCGGGTGGCACTTCCTTCCCTAGAATCTCCCTGACCCCTTCCTGCCCCCCTCACCCCTGCCAATACCTCATCAGGCAGTAGTGGTGCCAAGAGGGGGCTTCCAGGGGTTCAGCTCCCCTCAATTTTCAACAAAGTTACCCCTCGTCAAACTAACAGCCAAACAGCCTCTGTAAAAAGTGAGCTCGCTCTGCAAATGCAGCTCCACGACCATTCCCCTAGTCACGCGCCCCTTCCAACCAAGCTGCAGTCTCCCAGGTCCCTGCTCATACAGCGTGTCTGGGTGCTCCAAACAGCTCCTTCTTGTTTTTGGCGGGCGTAGAGGGGGTGAAGCCTAAGAGAAGGACTCTGGTGGTGGGTCCACGTGGGAGAAAATCAGCCATGCACACGGAAGCGGGTGTTGGCGGGGTGTGTTTCCCCGCGTGGAGGCAGACGTCTGTGACGGGAAACCCAGGAGGGAAGAACATGGGTTTTGGAGTCACAGACCTGGGTTTAGATTATGACTCCATCATTTTTTGAGCTGTGTATTCTTGGCAAGTTACCAAACTGCTCTGTGCCCAGACTGTCCAACTGCGCCATGGTGGTGACGACAGTTCTATGTCATGGGGCTGCTGGGAGGAACGGAGACGCTCCTTAGTCCTGCGGCACGTGGCCGCATTTGAATAACCTCCCTCGTACTTCCCTGTGGGGGGGGCGGGGGTGGTGGTGGCGGCGGGCAGCGGGCGGGGTGGGGGGGGTGGGGGGCGGGGGTGGTGGTGGCGGCGGGCAGCGGGCGGGGTGGGGGGGGTGGGGGGCGGGGGTGGTGGTGGCGGCGGGCAGCTGAGGTGGGGCGCGAGGGGCCGGGGCAGAGTCTATAAGGAAGTTCTGACTGCCTTCTATTGAGGCGGCGATCCTGGAACTCCTGCTCTCCTGATAGGGCCAGTCTTTTATCAGGAAGAAACTTGAGAAGAACTCCCAGACAAGACCCTGGAGCCAAAGAAGCAGGCTCCTCAAGGCCCAGGGGTCTCCATGCAGAGGTCTGGAGTGGGGTTAAGGACTCAGTTCCACCCCAGGCTGACCCTCGGAAAAACATGGGGCTCCCAGCCATCCAGGTCTGAGAACCAAAAACCTCTTCTGCATTGGGGCCAAATGCAAAAGCAGGGCCACAGCAAGCAGTGAGGAGTGGGAAAGAGTCTTTCTCAAGCTGTGGGGTTGCAAAACCCTCCCCCCGCCGCCCCGGGCTTCCTGCTTGCGGTCCGAGCACACTGCCCCAGCCAAGGTGGGGTCAGCGCCCCTTCCTCTCGACCTTGGGCTGCCAGACCTCCTGACTCCCTCACCTGAGACTTGGCCTCAGGACAGTTCTACCTTTTGGATCCACTTCCAGATCTACTCCAGATCACACCCCTGGGCTGTTTTCCCCTCCAGCGGCCAGGGGCAGGGGGGATGGGCAACAGGAGGTGGGCAGGGAAGAATACCAAAGGGAGGGGGGCTGAGTACCTTCACCCCCGCCCCAGGCCCCCCTCACTGCTCGGGGTGGGCAGCGTGGCTGACCATCTCAATCCCAACTGGGTGAACGCAGTGATGGACCAGAAGGGGACCTGGAAGCCTTTCTCTCTAGTCATTTCACAGAGATTTAAAGTTTTTTTTGTTGGGGGAGGGGGAAGCCCAGAGGCCTGGAAGGACCTGTCCAACCTGCTGAGGGCATGGGGTATGGAATTTAAGGATGGAGTAAAGGTAGAGGTGAGAGCTACCAGCCAAGTCAGATAGCTTCGTGTGGGGTGTCAGGGACCCTGTGTGGGGAGGGAAGGGGGCACGCGGTGGAGGAAGGGAGGCAAGGAGAGATGGGGCCTTTCTGACAGAAAACAGGGGGCAGTGACTGCAAAGCTGCTGGGTGTACCGGGGTGACGAGGGCAAGAGGAGGGAGGGATGGTCTGCGGAGGGAGGCGGGGACTCGGCCCTGCAGGGACGTGGCTGCGGCTGTGTGTGTGTGTGTGTGTGTACATACCTGCCAAGTCGGGGGCAGGGAGGAAGGGGTCCCTCCCTGGGGAGATCACCTGAGGGTCAAGGGCTGGGGTCCTGGCTAACGGAGTGGATGAGGGCAGAGGTGGGAGGGGCCGAAGGGTCTTTGACACAGTTTGCTGGCAGATGCTGAATAAGTGGAGGGGAGGCGGGGGAGGGGTCTCGGCCCAGAACCCACGTTGAGAGGGATCTGAGATAAGCAGAGTAAATGAAAGGACCCCAGTAAAAGGAATGGTCACCTTTGTTGAGGCGCTGGAGGGTGGGGTGTGTGTTTTAGACCCGCGTTTGGTGTGTGGGGGGGCGGTTGGGAATTCAAGTAGCTGAGGAGGGGGAAAGGGGGCCACGGGGTCCTCAATCTCGGTGTGCGCGCGTGTGGAGAAGCATCACTAACAAGGCCAGAGAACCGGACCCTCCAGACCCCTGTGCTTATCTAGAAGGAGCCGCGGGGTCCCCCACTCCGCGTGCGCGCGTGCAGTGTATCGGGGGCAGCGTCACGGTGAGGAGAGGTCGCGTGCCAGGGGCCGCGGGTCCCCAGACCCATATGCGTGGTAGGGAGGAGGTCCCGAAGCCTCGTGATTATCTGGAAGGGGCCAGGGGTCCCCGCCCCTGGTGTGTCAGGGATCGGGGAGCCCGGCTGGCCGCATGGGTCCCGGGACGGCGCGGGGTCCAGGGTTCGGGGGCTCGGGAGCCGAGGCCGGCTCTCGGGGTGGGTGGGGAACCGTGTCGAGCGGGCACTCACTGCTTGAACATCTTCTCCATGTCCTTGATCTGCTTCCTGGAGAACTCCTTGAACTCGGTGTAGGGGTTGAAGATGCGGCGGCTGGGCGACTGGGGCTCGCCGATGCCCTGGTTGAGGTCGGCGCGCCGCAGCAGCTTGGCGCTCAGCTCTTCGTCCGCGCTGCCCAGCGCCTCGGCCGTCTCGTCGGGTGCCCCCGCCGCCGCCGCCGCCCCGTTCAGCCCGGGCTGCTCCGGGGCCTCGACGCCGCCCTCGTCCTCCATCTGCAGCCGCCGGCTCAGCTTGCTGGCCAGCTCGTCCGTGGCCATGGTGGCCCGCGCGGCGCTCGCCCCCGGACCCTGCTAGTCGCGCGCCCGCGCCGCCTCTGGCCGCGCTCTTCCTCTTCCTGACACTCCCCAGCGCCAGGCACCGCCCCCGAAGGTGGGACTTACGCCCCTCGCTGGGCCCGCCCGCTCCCGCCCCGGCTCCCGGCCTTGCGCAGCCCGCCCCGCGCGGGCTCGGGCTCCGGCTTGAGCTCCGCGTCTAGAGTGTACCGGGGGCGCCGGGCCCGCCACCATCCTCCCCCGTAAGGTTGGGGGGCCCCCGTAGAACCCATCCCCCCTCTCCTCCTCACTGTGCCGGCTGAACGGGAGAGGTCGGGCTGGGGGCCGGGGACCGAGGCGGGAAGGACGAGGGGGTCCTTCCCACCAGTTTGGGTGTGGGTCTGGGGCGCAGGGGGACGCCGCCCCCAACCCCTTCTCTGGAATCCCCACGCCGTGGAGTCGTAATCCCATGGCGGTGTGACACCCTGTCGGTTGCCATGGAGACGACTCAATGTTACACACTGTCGCTTTCGATGAGGGTTTCGATGAGGGTTGCAGAGGTAATGAAGAAGGTGTACCCGGTGAGCAGGAACCCCCGTTTAGACGTAACCGCAGGTGGAGCAGCTGCATCTTTTGGAGAGAGATGGATCAGCAGCTGCGAGGGATATGGCCCTGGGCCTCAGCCCTGAGAGGTCCTCGGAGATAGCGGGAGAGCGAGAGGGAGAAGAGCCTTGCCCTCTCCCTGTGGGCCAGCACATCACATGAATGACTTGGCAGAATAGCTGCTGGGCCACGCGGTCGTCTGAGACTTAATTTTAGGGGAACTGACAGGGAGATCTTGATATTGCCATTTCAGTGGGGACCCCAGAGAAGAGATGTCCTCTACAAAGGCTCAAGGGCTGGGGTGTCAGGAAGGGACCAGAGAGAATTTCTCTCTGTGGTCTGGTCTGTCACCTTAAAACTGCAAAGCTGTGGACCTCCAGCAGCGAAACCACTGCGGGGGAGGAGTGGGGCTGGTTAATAATTCAGGTTCCCAGGCTCCAATCCAGACCGACAAAACTGATCTCTGGAATGGGGCCCAGAAATCTGCATCCAGGGGAGTTTGAGAATCACTACTGTGCTTTGTGCTTATTCTCTAAAACAGGGGTCCCCAACCCCCGGGGATCTAATGCTTGATGATCTGAGGTGGAGCTGACGTAATAACGATAGAAATAAAGTGTACGATAAATGGAATGTGCTTGAATCATCCCGAAACCTTCCCCCCCACCCCGCCCCCCTCCTTGGAAAAATTGTCTTCCGTGAAAACGGACCCTGGTGCCAAAAAGGTTGGGGACCGCTGCTCTAGAATGTTAGGGTGATGCTCAAGACCCCTTTGCAGAAGCAGCTCCTACCCATCAATGTGCAGAGAAGAGATGGGCTTAGGGCTTAAAAAACCAGTGATCTGGAGGCAGAGAGCCCTTGAGAATGTAAAACCAGCAAGCTGTTACAGACTGATTTGCACAGAACAAACCCTCAACTGATATTTTTTGATTTTCCACGGTTTAAGAATATTGCTGAATTAATTTAAAAGGCATTTTAAAAATAATAAAATTGAGAAAGAAAACCTTCAGGGTTCAAGAAAATATGAAATTTACATTAACTTATTTTTGAGATTGTTTCTGAATCCAATAAAGATGTTCAGCTTAAATGACACGATTTTATTTTTTTAAAGCTTGGAATTGAGTTTCTGTTGGTCTTGGGCAACTTGGTACAGCTACTTGTAAAAGGTAAGTTTCTATATCTTCCATATGTGTCCTTCAAGGACCCAACAGAAGCAACATAGTTGTTTTTTTTATTGAATGCAAAAGACTAGGGACAGGGTATAGATCAAAATTTTAAAAATTATGCCTGCAAATGCTTGGGTTTGCAAATTCTGAGCTTTCTTTTTAAAGCAGCTAATTACTTAAAAAAATCTGATGAACCGCAACTCGCCCCAACCTATGGTTTATAGCGGGTCTGCATGAAATAGGGCTACCTTTTTTTTTTTCTTTTGGAAACGCCGTGAGGCATGCAGGATCTTAGTTCCTCCACCGGGGATTGAACCCGTGCCCCCTGCAGTGGAAGCACGGATCCCTAACACTGGACTGCCAGGGAATTCCCAGGGCTACCTTCATTATGAAATGTTTTGCATCTGGGAGCAAACTTTTTGACAGTGAAGAGATTAGGTGAGGGTTTGCCTTCTTGAAAAACAATTTACATGTATGTGAAAAACCTGGGGTTTTGGTTTGAATTAATCACACAGGCTGTATGTATTAAATGCTCTGGTTAATTACCCATTTGGCTCATGTGGACACAGCCCTCTGGAGGGAGGGCAGGCTCCGTGATGCACAGTTGGGGGAATTCCAGTTCATTACCTACTGCATCTTGTAAAAGGGGAGCAGAACGTCCAGACCTTGCTGCTGTTATGTTGAGGCCTAGCTCAGGAAATGCTGCCAGATGGATGAGCCCTTTTAACACCTCTTGGGCTGATTTTCTCACAGGTGCTCAGGGGTTGCGAGGTCTGAGACTCTGTGACCATAGAGTGGGAGCTCACGCTGCCCAGAGCTCTGCCTCATTTCAGAGGCCTTGTTGATCCGCTCCAAAGACAGAGATGCGTGCTAGGGGCTGCATTTTATTTGAACTCTTTCCTTCTAAGGTCATTGGACTTCAGGAAAAGCACTTATTCAGAAACCAGAGAAGTATTGGGGGAAGAACAGGCCGGGATAACTGACTATCCCTGATTTGCTGGTGAAACTTCCGGGAACCATCAGTTGCCTGTTCATTAGGGGAAATCACTTCTGAGTGACCCTGAGCGCTGTGTCCCAAGCATGGATTTAGGCAGAAAGAAACGATCTGGACTGGTTATGCATTACGGCATTTGGTCATGCGGAAAGAATGATCTTCAGGAAAAATCACACACTTGGCAAAGGATTTTTACAGAGGCAGGGGTGAGAGAGGGCCAATTCTGACGATACTCCAGCGACAAGGGAGCTAGGCAGACTTAGTCACCATTGACATATTTCTTTGCTTCCTCCCACATCTACTTGTGTAACTGTCTTTTGAGGAGGGGTAAGGTAATATTAAGAAAAACAACAGCACTTTGAAAAAGAGGGGGAGACACAGGAAGGGTTGGGAAGAGCTCTTGGGTGATGGGGGCAGATGGAGAGAACTCTGAGGGGCATTCCAGAGCCGGACGGAACTGGGTGGTCCCTCCAGCTTGAGATGCTGGGAAAACAAGAAGGGATTAGGGAGGCCAGCAGAGATAAAGTCAGCTCATAAACTACATCATTCACTTGGCACTTTATAAATACCAATTTACTAATTAATCATCACAAACCCTCTGTGTTCACCAGCAAACCTGTGATGGATAGAGAAAGGTGCACAGAGGTCAAAGTTCAGGGACAACCCAGATACTCATTTGGAGCAATCGGAGGAGTGAGAGCAGGGAATGGGGTCACAGCCTGGTTGATCTCAGAGGCTTTCTCACCTCCTGCAAAGTCTGGAAGCTGTGCATAGGGGATCGGCGTGGGGCGCTGTGTCAGGCAGGCACTCATGGGACTGTTGAGCAGGGCAGGCGCAGAAGGGCACGATGGGGCCAAGACCTGCAGGTGGTTGCCGGTCATTAGAAGCCAACCTATCTCTCTAGTGAGCTCTCTTTTGGGGGTTATCTTGGATGCGTTGAATCTGCTTGAAAACCAAAATTGTCTTTCAAATTATTTGCATATGCCTGGCTGGACAGGCTGGAGGAAAAAAATCTGAGCGTGATTTCTGCTTCTGTTAAACCCCAGGTGGTTCTGTGTCCAACGTTAACAACTGATCGGCCGGAGTCTTAGCCCTGTTTTAAACTCTCAAAGACTGTGTGTGTGTGTGTGTGTGTGTGTATACCATGTGGCTTAAAACTCAGCAATGTTGCACCTGCAGTGCCCTCCTGGACCCTTTCCAAAGCTGGCAATAATATGGGCAGCTGATTTCGATTTTTATACTCTTCTGTGAAAGCAGTGTGCGTCTATGTCCAGGCAATCAAGACCTATTTATTAAGTGTGTTTGGCACCAGGCTCTGGTCCTGGAATTCTTCTGGTCGTGGGCAAGAGTGGGGGTGGGGGCGGGGAGGGCAGGACTAGCCAGTTTGAAGAGTGAGATCTGTTGGACCCCGCGCTGGGGGACTGACAGAGGCCACGACTGTTCCAGCTAAGCCCGCCTCTGGCAGGGACTCAGCGCTTATTACAACCCACAATGAAGCTGTTAATAAAATACCTGACACCTCCTACCTCACCCCAGCCCAGCACAACTTCCTGGGGGAAGGGACCTGTCTGGCTGGCTCAGCTTTGTCTCCTCAGTGCCCTGCATGGAGCCTGGCCCAAGGTCCTTGTTGGAGAAATCGAGGTTGACTAGATGCATGATGGCCTGCTCTGCCTGAGGGCTCAGGATGGACTGCGTGTTTTCTCAGTGTCCCCTCCAGAGCATCTGGTGGCCCGATTTCAGGTCTCAAGGTCACTGCCAAGAAAGAGAAGCTGCTAAAGTGACACCTCTGTGCACCCACATGACTCAACACAAAAGTTAACAGGATCTCTTGAACAACAAGCCTCTCAAGTGTCTGTCCCCTGCTCCTCTGAGGACAGCGTCAGCCGCATCAGATAGGGATTGGGGCCGGGTGACCTGCTGGTCCTTGGGTATCGATGTGGCCCAGAGGTCATTTAGAGCTCTCTGCTCAGCAGACAGGGTGGAAGGAATAAAAGGAAGTTACGGGTAAACACTGCTTGTGGCCGCTGCAGGGGCACATGAAGATTTGGGAAACTGAAAGGAAGGTTGTAAAATTAACACAAGGCGGAGACAGGCAAAGTCGGTTGAAAGAGAGAACATGGTGCCTAGGCTGGGAACACCTGAACTTACGTAGTAACTAAAGAAAGCAGGGGACTCTAAGAAGGGCTAGTAAACCAGGATGCCAAGAGGAAGGGGTGTGTCGTGAAGTCTTGGTTCTTTCAGGCATGGTCCAGCGGAAGGCAGGTGTCCAGACTCACCAGCAAAGTTTCCTGTTGTCCAGATGCAACACTGTGATGGTGAAAGGCAGTGTGGTGTCATGCTTAGGAGTTGGGTTTGAAAATCCCTTTGGGGTGACCTTGGGCAGCCTGTTTCACCTTTCGAGAGGCCTTTCGAATGGCTCTCTCCTCCTGGAGTACTTGAGAGGATTAAATGAGAAAATTTATGTAAAGTGTTTCGTTTAGCGTGTGGCACATGGCACGTAGTAAACGCTCACAATGCTCTCAGTGATGGAGATGATGACCAGCTGGCTTCCCGGTAGTCATGCGGCAGACAGTAGCCATGCAGATATTAACAGTCTAGTCTGGGTGAGAGTTTAACACGGGTTGGCGTATCTGGCCCTCTGCCTATCTTTACAAATAAAGTTTTATTGGGACACAGCCAAGCTCATTTGTTTAGGCATAATGCTGCAATGGCAGAGTTGAGTAATGATGACAGTGACCCCATGGTTCACAAAGGGAAGTGGCCCTTTATAGGCAATGTTTGCTGACCTGATCCTCATCAACCAGTAGATAACAAGCTGGTTCCTGGACTTCACCGAGGAAAACGATGTATTGGAGCAGCTGAGTACGAAGTCTGGGCTCTGATGCTTCTGTTCTCAGGCAAGTAACTTATTTCTCATCATTTTCACACGTGAAACTGGAGTGATACAGACAGTGAGGACTGAGAGGGATAACGTCTGGACCGTGCTTAGTGCAGGGTCTGATGGCTGGCAAGGATGCTATAAAAAGTGGGCTATTATTAGCTATTAAACTTTAACTGTTGAAAGGCACAAAGAAACTCCCAGAAGAGGGTCACTGCTGCATGCAGCTTTCTCTAGAGAAGGCCCAGTAGTAATCTCATAGAAAGCCAAAAGAGGATGGGAATGTCACAGGTGAGCTCTCCCAGGCAACGCACCCGCTAAATTAACTATTCCAACTCCTTTGCAGGAGGGCAGCAGATTAGACCGTGAAAAGAAAGGGGAGCAAAGGTTAAGGCCCCAAGGTCTAGCACAGTATCATTAATACCTGGCGCATAGTAGGCACCTGGTGTTTGTTGGAATGAATGAAGGCTGGTTGTTTAACCATAAAAGAGGTTTCTCAGTCAAAGGGCACCTCTAATCTGTGACGATAAGACCACGTCGAGCCAGAGGTAAGATTTCTGCCTCCGATATCTTAGGGTCTTAGGAATGAAAGCAATATGATGAGAGGAAACTCAAAACAAGGAGCCTGCTAATGTTTCTCACTGCAGGACGGAGGCATTGCAATGGATTCCTGGGGAACAGATGGACAAAGAAAAATGTTTAAAAACAAAAGCAGGCACATAAGATCATGAATGGGCCCAGAATAACTCGGGACACGGAGCAGACGGATGCAAGCGGCGCATCTTGATGGAAATGAGGCCAAGCTGATGAGCCGAAAGAGTTTACCCTCACCTGGCTCCCTAACTCCTGCTTTAGGAAACTCAGTACGAAAAAGAGGAGCACGTGGGCTTCCCTGGTGGTGCAGTGGTTGAGAGTCCGCCTGCCGATGCAGGGGACACGGGTTTGAGCCCTGGTCCAGGAAGATCCCACATGCCGTGGAGCAACTAAGCCCGTGAGCCATGGCCGCTGAGCCTGCGTTCTAGAGCCGGTGAGCCACAACTACTGAGCCCGTGTGCCACAACTACGGAAGCCTCCATGTCTAGAGCCCATGCTCCACAACAAGAGAAGCCCGTGCACCGCAACAAAGAGTAGCCCCCGCTTTGCCACTAGAGCAAGCCCGGGCGCAGCAACGAAGCCAAAAATAAATAAATAAATTTATGAAAAACAAAAAGAGGAGCACGTTAACATTAGCAGGTTTTGGGCTTCCTCTCATCGTTAGTGTATTGCTTTCATTCCTAAGGACCTAAAAAATTGGAAACCACTCCACTTACCAGGAACACACTTTGGAACGCGGATCCGGGGGAAGCTGTTTTTTTCCGCAGACACTTTCATGACTCCGGTTTCCACAACAGCAGGCACTGATGGCTCTGCCAAGTTGCTGGAGAAGGGCACCTTATCTGCAAAGTCACGAATCCAAATGGGCCCCCATTGGCAAGGGTGGAAGGAAGTTGTTTGGCTTAGCTTCTTGGGGGATCAGAAGATTGGGAGTTCTGGTGGGGGGACTGCAGGTACCTTGCTGTCCCTTGGCACAACATCAGGGGAAAGAAAGGTTGCTGGTAGCTTCTCAGAGCTACCAGCTGGGGCTGTGCAGAGCATCTTTTTTTTTTTTTTTTTTTTTGCGGTACGCTGTTGTGGCCTCTCCCGTTGCAGAGACGCACAGGCTCAGCGGCCATGGCTCACAGGCCCAGCCGCTCCGCGGCATGTGGGATCTTCCTGGACCGGGGCACAAACCCGTGTCCCCTGCATCGGCAGGCGGACTCTCAACCACTGCGCCACCAGGGAAGCCCAGAGCATCTTAGTAAATGCCATTTTGGTTGCAAATAACAGAAACTCAAACCGGCTGAAGCAAAAAGGGGACATCTATGGGGAAGAAAAGACGGCTCCTGCCTGTCCAGACTCCTCAGCTTTGCTTGCCCTTTGATGCTCTAACCTTCCTCATTTCCTTTCAGTAAACTCTTTTTCTGTTTACGTTAGCCACAAGAGATTTCTGTTGTTTGCAACCAGAGAATCTTGAGTGATACAAAAAGTCCTAGTGGAACCCAAGGGCAGGCCTTGGAATGGGCCTTTCCAAGGAGAGAAACCAGGAAGCAGAAAGTCATCAGGAATCAGGGCAACTTTCTGCATCAGTTGGAATGCCTTCAGCTTTAAACAACAGAAACCTGCATGTGGGTAGATTGTAAAAATTTGGAGCCCCTCCCAAATGAACTCTAGCCATGTGGCTTGCTTTGTCTTATGAGATGTTGGCAAACACAAGGCAGGTGGAGACTTGAAAATTGTGCTTTGGGGCTTGCTCTCTCCTGTTGCTCTTGGAAACCTGTACCCACCACACGTGGCCTGGCCTGGCCTGCTGGGTGATGAGGGACCACACCAGGCAGAATCAGACGTCCCAGCTGAGGCCTTTCTAGACCAGGGTTTCTCTTTCTCGGTACTATTGACATTTTGGATCAAATAAGTCTTGGTTGTGGGGAGCTGTTCTGTGCACTGTAGGATGTTTAGCAGCATCCCTGGCCTCTACCCCTAGGTGATAGTATCACCCCCATCCCGGTTTAACAACCAAAGTGTGTCCAGACATTGCCAAAGGCCCCCTGGGTGGCAAAATCGCCCCCAGTTGAGAACCACTGCCCTAACCCAGCCAATGACCAGGCAGGCATGTACACGAAGCCACCCTGAACTAGCCCCAGCCAAACCAACCGGACCAGTACAAGTGGCCAGCTTGACGCGTGGAATCATGAGAAATAAGAGTTGCCATTTTAAGTCACTAAGTTTTGTGTGGTTTGCTCCACAGCACAGACAGGTACATCTGACTACAGTGGGTTAAACCGATAGGGACTTATTTATTTATACAACAGGATGGACAGAGGTGGGCAGTTCAGGTACAGCACAGAGCACAGTGGTGCCACTAGGCTCCCACCCAGACTTTTCATGTCTTTCTACTCCATTGTCCTTTGAGGTGGGCTTTGGTCTCTTGCTTGTTACCTGGTGATCCCCAACACGGCTGCTCTAGCTCCAAGTCTGAGCTCCAGGAGAGAAAAAGGAGACAAGGCAAAGGGACAAAGAGTAAAACTTTCTCCTAGCAAAGCCTTGCCTTTAATTCCAGAAGGGAAGTCCTGCCCAGGGCCTTCACCTGCATGTCATTGGCCAGAACTGAACAACACAGCCAGGTCTAGCTGCAAGGGAGGCTGGGAAATGAGGGCATTTAGCGTGCTGCTTATACAGTAGAGGGAGGCAATGACTAAGGGGCTTGTAGCGTCTGCTGCACTGTCTCTCTGGGGGTCGTCTTGGTTTCTTCTTCTTTTTTTTTTTTTTTTCTTGCCACGCTGCGTGGCTTATGGGATCCTAGTTCCCTGACCAGGGATTGAGTCCGGGCTCTTGGCAGTGAAAGCGCAGAGTGGACCGCCAGGGAATTCCCTGGGTCTTGGTTTCTTGTCTCTACTTGTTGCTTATCTATCCTGGCCACCTCTTTCTAAGACTGCCTTTGTTTCTCCAAACACAGTGGGAGAAATGGCCACCCCAGCTGGGAACTGCATCAAGACCTTCAGCTCCAGACCATTAATGACCCTGTGTGGTAACTCCGTGTCCCACTTCCAAATATCAAGGGCACAGGTGCTGATTGGCCCAGCTTGGGTTAGAAGAGAAACCTGATTGGTCTGGCTTGGGTAGACTATCTACTGATCAGCCAATCAGGTGTGGCCAAGAGAGCAGCAGTAGGTGGGGTAAACCTGGTTGGGGAATGTGCATTCTTAGAGAAAGGGGTGTGTGGCTGAAGGAGACACCTAAAGAACCATCTAGTTCAAGGAGTGAAGAAAGGAAATTGCCGTTGTGGGTTGCAATGTTGATATGATACAAATTAACACGTCCTCTGAAAGACCTCGAATACAGTGGAGTCACATAGGCACTACATTTAACTTACGCAAATTCAAATATTTGTATTCAACCAGAGTATTTTTTCCCCACACAATTTGGCTTCCAAACGTGAGCCAGCTGCCTAACTACTGCCTGACCAAGTGATCTTTCCTGGTGCTGGCTGTTTGGGATCTGGGGATATGGTACAGTATAAGTAATATGTTCTTTATGGAAAACTGCCGGGATTTTCAAGATTATTTTTAAGGTCAGGTGATGCTCACCCTTCTCACTGTGTAAGAAGTACCTTTAGTGGAAGATCATGCAAATAATTTTTCCCATTTCCTTCGAGTTTTAATCAGTATAAAGAATGCATTTGGTTTTAAAATATCAAAATATTTTTATTGTGGCTTTTTTTTTTTTTTTTTTTTTTTGCGGGCCTCTCACTGTTGTGGCCTCTCCCGTTGCGGAGCACAGGCTCCGGACGCGCAGGCTCAGCGGCCATGGCTCACGGGCCCAGCCGCTCCGCGGCATGTGGGATCTTCCCGGACTGGGGCACGAACCCGCGTCCCCTGCATCGGCAGGCAGATTCCCAACCACTGCGCCACCAGGGAATCCCTATTGTGGCTTTTTAAAAATAAAAAATAAATGATATTCATGACTTCTGGCTCTTCCTCCTGTTTTGTTTGGTGGCCTTTGGCCATACAAGAAAGGCAGGGAGAGAACAGATGGCTGGAGAGAAGGCAAAAATGAGGGTCTCTTCGAACACCATGGGAAAGGGGTGTGTCCACCTGGGCAGTGTGTGCTCTTTGATGACTGGGTACTTGGTCTGTCCTGATGGCCTGGGACTTGACCTACTGGGCTGTCTTGGTGCGGCAGAATGGGCAACGTGAGATGGAGTTAGAAACCTGGGTTCCAGACCCAATTCTCGAATTTACTAGCTGTGTGACTTTAGATGGGCCATTTAACCTCTCTGGGCCTCAGCTTCCTCATTTGTAAAATGGGGAACATATGCTATTTACCTCCCAGGGCTTGGGAGAGGATTAGATGAGAAGTGTTTTGAAAACCGCAGAGCGCCATATAAACATGACTCAGTGTTATGGAAGCGATAAAACAGGTTGGTGTTCAGATTTATTATAATAAATTCAGATATAAATGCACTATACCATGGCCCCAACAGCCCTGAGGTTACCATTCTGTCCTGTGGCCTCAGTACACGCCCTGGGTTTTCTCAACTGCGGGTTTCTCGGAGCTCCTTGGAGGTGTGACATTTGGGTTTGTCACTGCCCAAACACATAATTGTATCTACCGGGCCTAGGAGTCTGAATCTCAAACTTATTCTTCATACGCCTGAGTATGTTTACATTCATAATATCTGCGAAAAGAACCCCTCTCCTCACACACTCCAAAATACAGTATTGTGCAAAATACCAGTCTAGGAAGCAACACACTAGGGTAGCAACCTTTAAAGTCCTAAAAAAGCATCTTAGTAGTTTGACGCAGAAGAGTTACACTGACTCACGGAGGATCACGCGAGGCCCAGCGGGACGGCGTTTCTAGTTCCTTCCACCAGGTTTAGAAAACAGAAGGCTCTGGCTGGATTTGCTGGACGCTTCTCTCTTCAGCATCTCCCTTTCTTGGTCCATCTTTGGGGTGTCTTTTCTGGCTCCAACCTTCAACAAGCAAGAGCAACAAATGCCCAGACTCTATAATTGTAGGGAGATCCCCAAATATTTCTCAAATGGCATTTTTTTAACTCAAAATAAAACCTTTCTTGTAAAAAATATTTATATACACACATAGACGTGAGCAAAACGAAGGTAAAATGATCCACCATTATCACACTACCCACAGGGAACCTTATTCACATTTTGGTGTACACTCTTCCAGATACACAGATAACATTTTCTTCTTACATTTGCATCTTTTTTCGAACCAGGAGTTTCTGATTATAGGCACATTCATTGGGATGGACTTTCGCTCGAAAAGCTGTTACTGAACGGAATGCCTTATGTCTCTGATGTCTTAGGAGGGGAAAATGCAGGATACTCTAGGGGGTCGTCTAACCCTTTTCTGAGCACTACTCCTGGCTCCAGGCAGCCATGTGTGTGACTCTGTCCCTGGTCATAGCTGATTGGGCACTTGGCACGGGCTGGGCTTTTAAAATGGTCACTCCCAGGATTTGGGGCTATGGGCTCTAAGATGCTACTTGCTCCCTGGGCTGGTCCTTTGAACTGGGGGACCGTGAGGTCATTCCTTCCTGTCACATGACTGGAGAGAGCAGAGATCAGGGGAGCCATGCAGAGACACAGAGAGGAGATATGGCCTGTGTGTGTGCGTGCACATGCTTGTGTGTGTGTAAAAGAGATGATGCCTGAGATCTGATGGCTTAGCAGTTCTATTTCGAGGCCAGGCTCTCTTTCAGCTCTCAGTTTTTATGAGGCATTCACCCCTATATCCTTAAAAAAGCCCCCTCCCTCTTTTTTTCTTTTTTGCGGTACACGGGCCTCTCACTGTTGCAGCCTCTCCCGTTGCAGAGCACAGGCTCTAGACGCGCAGGCTCAGCGGCCATGGCTCACGGGCCCAGCTGCTCTGCGTCATGTGGGATCTTCCCGGACCGGGGCACGAACCCGTGTCCGCTGCATCGGCAGGCGGACTCTCAAGCACTGCACCACCAGGGAAACCCCGCCTCCCTCTTTCTGAATAGGTTTCTATTAATTGCAACCCAAGAATCTCACTCACACAGTTCTGTATGTACTATAGATGCCACTGTACCTTGCAAGTTTCTTCCCAGCAGGTTTCACACTGCCTTCCTGCAAGCTTTTGACTACAACACATGCCCCTGGGGGAAGAGGGCTGGTGGGTAGTCAGCTGGTTTCAGCTGGTTTCAGTCAGGTGGTTTCAGCTCTGCCACTGACTGCGTGACCCTTGGTTTCCTCATCTGTCAAATAGGGACCAGAATGTCCTGTCTTCCTCAGGGGTTGAGAGGAGGTTCTGGGTGGATTTCAATGGAAGGGGCTGTTAGGACCATCTCTGTAGCTCTTTTCTCTTTAAGACAGGTTTAAAAATCATCTCCTGTGCCAGACCTGTGCCAGTGGCTGACTTGAATGTGTTGTGAGACTGCATTCAAAATCAGTTCAAGGAAGAAAAAAATCATTTCAGGGTAAGAAAGGCTAACATCTCTACACTAGCCCACAAAGTAAATCTTGGCAGGAATGCCCAGATAAAAGGAAAACAGACAGGAAATGTAGAAAACCTTTCGCCTCTAAACCACTTTTCCTTTGTATCCGTTTTTATTTGATTTTCAATAAAATTGCTGGCTCTGGGTGTTTCCCAGATGCCAGTGCTCTGACCCGGTGTGGGGCTGGCTGTCGGAGTTGGAGTCTGGGTGTTTGTTTAAAAATAAAGATTCCTTGGTCCCAGGGTCCCCCGAGCCCCAGGTCTGCCACGAGCTTGGGGTGGGAAGCACCACAGAGCAAGCTTTGGTCCCCTTTTTTGAGTGGGGGGACGGGGGCAGCAGAAGGCAGACGGGATGGCTGAACTGGGAAAAGGAAGAGATGGAGAATGGGAAACGTGAAAATGCAAGTGTGGGCCCGAGGGTTGGGGGAACCTGGCAAGGTCCGTCTTGAACCAGTGACCACAGGCAGCGACATGCGTTCAGCCTGAGTGTTTGGAAACACATGCCCCGTCCTTAGAAGGACAAGGCAGGGGTAGAAGCCCCTCATTTAAAGAACAACATCTAGATTGGAAATTTGGAAATTACCTGGAAATTAACTCAGGGCATACTGGAGTGGCTGCTTTGGGCATCTGCAAGCATCGGTTCTAGAAAGATCCCAGTTCATTCCCACACCACCTCAGGTCTTGGTTTTAAACATCCCCCTTTCAGGGAGGCCTCTCTTGGCCCTTGACCTGGGAGTGTGGGGGAGGGAGGTCCCTGTGAAATACGTTCCTGAGCTCAGTGCACTGGCCTTTGTCCTCAAAAAGCAGTTATTTAATCATTATATTCATTTATTTATCCCAGAATAAAACCCAGAAAGACAAGGAATTTTGTGTGTTTCTTCATTGATCTAACCCAGTGTTTCCCACCCTTTTTTTCAGTATCGTTCTTCCCCTAAGGAGCCTTCTTAGGCATTCTTTCCTAATTGCTCTCACGTCCATAAAATTTGAATATTACAGAGAGCGCTGTGCATACGTCTGCGCTTTATACATTAAAAAAGTAGAGTTTTGGCCTCGCAGGGGCGATACGGCTCCCACTGAGAAGGGGATTGAACCTTAACACCTGGACAGTACCCGCCATATATCGTAGGCTCTCAACAAATGGATGTTGAATGAATGAGGGCTGGAATCATATCGTCTTGTTTATTCTTCTATCCCCAGTTTCTACCACGATATGTGGCCTAGACTAGGTATTCAATAAGTATTTGTCAACTAGAAGATTTCCCCCTTTAACATATGACTGACGAACAATTATAGAAGACTGTTAGCTGCAATGGGAAAAAAGTATAAAATCGATGAATGGCATTTGGTGGACAGAAAACAAAAAACCAGAGGGTCTTAAAAAGGTAGGAGGTGTTAGTTCTGAAGCTTGTTAGAGATGGAGACTCTCTTACGAGTGGGCGAGACGGAGCAGATTTTACACGTCCCATCCTTTTCAAGGTGGGCCTGGTGACTCCATCCCCCGAAGGACTCCAGGCCCACTCTTGAGGAAGGAGTCGCCCAAGTTACACTTGGCAAGGAACCTGGAGGAAACCTTTCTGTACGGAGGAGATCCTAGACGCCAAACTTCTAAGCTCAGGCTGGAGGGCAGGGAGAATGGGAAGCTGGCTCTTTGCTCTTAGCCGAAGCACCACGTGCCCCGCTTCTGTTAAAGCCAGAGGCAGCGTGAAGTTCCAGGGGGTCTCGCATCTCAGAGAAGCACAATATTCCCACAGCATCCGGGACCCATCCCAATACCTCCTCTGCCGTTTTATATCCTCAGGTGGTCCTCAGACAAAACCTAGATGTAGGGTAGTTTCTGCCTCCTCCCAGCTCAGTCGTATATGTGAATGAATAAGGAACAAACTTCCAGTCATTTCCACTTTGCAGGGTGGCAGACGTCTCCGATCAAGTGGGGCCCCCAGGATGCTCTCCGTCCTCTTAACATGCTGCTCTGGGTAGTAACCACCTTCCGGTCTTAGCACAAGGATGCCGGTTGAGAAGCTTCTATTTTCCAAATATATCCCTCACCTAGAATATCTTCGTTTCTTCCCATGATAATGTGGTTGCCTCAGCATGACTGTGGCCTTTTAACAAACTTGAATGTCTCCTCTCTCATATTCAACCAAAATGTGTTTGGCTTTCAAGCTTCCTGAGAGCTCGGCTCTACTGTCTGCAAAGTGGGAACGTGGATTGGCTTAATTCCAGTTCCAGGGCTGATTTGTCAATGGCAATGTTTCAACATGTTCAAGATTTCATAGTCTTAATTCTCAACTTTTAAGAGAATTCTAGAGGATGCTTCCTTGAAATTTAAGAGAAATGCCACTGGAAATGTATCAGGTTTATTACCTGGAGCTTTATAACCTAAAGGAGGAAAAGCTAGCACTCACCTGGGTGTCAGATCTGCACTAATCCCCAGCTCTCCTAAAGTCTCTGAGCCTCAGACATCTCATCTGTACACTGGGTATAATAACAACACCCACCCCATAGGGTTGTTGTGAAGCTTAAATGAGATACTGCACGTCGAGTGTTTGGCTCTGTGCCTGGCACATGCCGAATGCCCAATACCTAATAGATGTGGGATAACTGTCAACTGGGCTTCCTGCTGACGTTCTATGGTTTTCTCTCTTCTCTCTCTGGCTCACCTGGAAATGTGAGTTCTGCATCTTTTGAGTTCTTCACCATCTCTACAAACATTCGTCTCTTTAACACAGAAAGAATATCGACAAAATTTAGCTTATGTTCTTCTTTGCCTTTTGCATCAGAGAAAAATGGAATTTTCTCAACTTTCAGATGCTACCCATTTGGATGGAATGTTGAGCCTTCCTAGGTGAGGAGGTGAGGATGGAGGTCTGCAGAAGGGGGTGTGGCTTTGGGGCAATGCTACACTGTCCTGCTGAACCTTTTAGGGAATCTCTGTTCCAGATTGCAGCAGAGAAGGAGGTGGTCAACCAAGAAGGCTATGAAGGATACTGTATTCTTCTTGGAGGACAGATCTGCTTTAGCTGGAAGCAGAGCCTCCTAGATCAGTGGAAGAGGCTGTAGATGTCCAGTGGCTTTCCACCCAGTGGAAATGTTGAAAGCCCCAGTGGCTAACCTCCCTGGCGGGGACTACAGGGGCCTGTTGGGAAGGCAGCATCACTGAAAATCTGGAGCTTGCCACTCCCCTGGGGTTTGATTACTGCTGCTGACCCTGATCTGCTCAAGGCCCCGCACCTCAGGGGCAGCTCATCA
Organism: Phocoena phocoena; assembly: GCF_963924675.1. Lineage (NCBI taxonomy): Eukaryota > Metazoa > Chordata > Mammalia > Artiodactyla > Phocoenidae > Phocoena > Phocoena phocoena. Next base: position 11,768,724 of record NC_089219.1, on the reverse strand, counting down.
GAGAAAGAGCATCCCCTAGGCACTGGAGACACAAAAGTGAGAGGGAACTGGGGTCTCCCTTGCAGACTGACACTCTGCAGGCAAATGTGCAGTGGTGTCAGGAAGGAGACTTTCTCCGAGAGCCCTGAGCATCCACCGGGGTCGCCAACCTGACTCCTACAGGGGCCAGGAAAGTAAAAGAAGTGGGTGAAGTGAGCTGGGGTGGCGGTGGACAGCAGCAAACACACGAGCCCAGTGCCTATCTAAGGGGCCTGGAAGATGGAGGCTTGTGATGGTGGCTTGTGGGTCTGTGGGCCTAGGGTCGCCAGATCTTCCGAGTTTCCCAGGGAAGCTGGAAATCCAGAGTATTCCAGGAAACTGCCCTATTTTGAAACGTAACAAAAAAAAAAAAATCCCATGAGCCAAATGGAATATATCTGTGGGCTGCCATCTTGCGACACCTGCTTCAGAACCTCCCTGCTTGGTGTCTAGTTGGTGCTCAGTACATGTTGGAGGGGTTGCCAGATAAAATACAGGACGCCCAGTTAAATCTGAATTTCAGAATGAAGCCAACAAATTTGTTGGTGTGAATATGCCCCGTGTAATATTTAGGACATTTATACTGAATAGCTTTTGCTGTTTATCTGAAATTAAAGTTTAACTGGGCATCGTGTTTTTTGTTTGTTTTCCCCTAAATCTGGCAACCCTACTGGGTAGTCACAAAACTCATGGAGGAAATAAGGCTGTCTTTTGGGACAGGGCATAGGTGCTTACAAGACTCTTCCATTCTCCCAGAAGGATGCTAACTCTACCCTCAGAGGACTGTCCGTGAAGGCTGATGGACCCGTATTGAACTGACAGTTGCCATCCAGGCATTTTCCGTGGAGAAGGCCTCGAGCCTGCAGCCACTCAGTATTTATCACAAACTCAGTTGACACAGTCACTATCCAAGTTCCCAGATATTATAAAGCAGGGGTTAGTTTTAAACCAACAGCCTTCTTCTCTCCCACCTCATCCTGCCGCCCCCACCCCCCCCGCTTTTTTTTTGCAGAACCGTTTATCCAAGCAAAATCCCATGAGGAACTTGGGGTATAAGATAATGGAGAGCTTCTCTGGTGGGAGAAAGGTGTGTGTGCTTTGAGAGTCACACCCTTCCATGGCACCCAAAGGCGCCAGGGAACCCCAGTTTGAACATTGTTGCAAAACTCCTTCCTGGATTAAGTTCAATCAGTGGGCAGCTGGGCACTGAAGGGCAGAGCCTGGCCCCTGTGCACCTGCTTTTCCTGAACTTTATTGAACTCATTGGGATGTGACGACATCAGTCTGTCTCAAGAGCTGTGCACAGATGTGGCCCAGCCAACACCGCATTGCCGTTCTCAGGGGTGCTGTCCATTACATCACACAATGTCCTCTCTGGGGGAAAATCCAGCATTGTCTTTGTTCTGTGAACACTTCTGAACAACACATCCCTCATATCTCACGGACGCTGTGAACACTGGACCACACTGGGTTTTCCATTTCCCATGGGCTGCCAGAAAGCCCACCATCAAATGGGGCTCCCCTTTGGCAGGTGAAGGGATCGTTAACATAGGCACTTTCATCCTTATTTCTGGCTCCATTCTGTACCACTTTCCCCCCTTCTTTCACCCACATACTTCCTTCTTAGGGCAGGGGTTCCTAGGATTCCCCTTCTCCTTTTCTGATGATTTTGTCTCTATGTCCCCAAATCATTTAGCACCTAGGATGGTGGCACTGCCCTTCTGCCTTCTCTCACCTCCAGATACTGGGTCCCTTAGGTCGTTTGTTCAGGAGAAGGGACGGGGCAGGGGCTGGGGTGGGGGAGGGGAGGGCACTGGAGGTGTGTGGATGTTTCTTGGGCAGCCCACGCTGGCATGTACACTCCATAAGCTCTTACCCTTTGAAAGTAAGGTACCTACTTTGTGTCTGGCTGCCAGATCACAAAACCTCTCCACACCTGCCTCTCTTTCTCTTTGAAGGAACAGTTGCAAGGTGCTCATTCTTTGGCATTTCTCTGTACGAGATCCTCTAAACGTTCCCGAGTGAAAATATCAGGTGAGCACAACAGTGTTTAACGCATCCCCACCTGTTCCATTCGGGGACACACCTCTGAGGTTTCTAGGAGACGCTGGGATTCACTGCGATTGGTGGGCAGAAGAAGGGGGTGGGTGAGGGTCTTTTTCTTTAGCCTTCTTCTATCCGTATGCTGCATAGGCCTGGCCACATGGTTCTACTTTATCATTGCGGGCGGAAGAGCACCACCCCAAGCCCCTCCCATCCCACGCTCCTCCTACACAACATCTACCAATTGTGGGGCTTCCCTGGTGGCGCACGCGGTGGTTGAGAGTCCGCCTGCCAATGCAGGGCACGTGGGTTCGTGCCCCGGTCCGGGAAGATCCCACATGCCGCGGAGTGGCTGGGCCCGTGAGCCATGGCCACTGAGCCTGCGCGTCCAGAGCCTGTGCTCCGCAACAGGAGAGGCCACAACAGTGAGAGGCCCGTGTAACGCAAAAAACAAACAAAAAAACCACAAGTGGCACGGAGGAAGCCAGAATCTTGAGAATACCTGGGCCCAAGGAAATCTTGGAAGATAGTGAGTTAAATAGAATAGTGAGGATAATGACGATGGTAGGAGAGCATGTATGCTTTGTGGTCCTATGTGCCAAGGGTTTTGTATACAAGCTCCCATTGAATGGAAGGCTACGAGTTAGGCGCCATTTTTATTCTCATCTTAAAGAAGAGGGATCTGAGCTAATTAAGCAGAGGGAAGGTTAGGGGGTTTTCCTGGCTGAGACCACAAGGCAAAGCGGTGGTCACGCCCCCTAGTCAGGACTTGATTGGCTGGAGATTTGATTGGCAGGAGAGCTGAGCGGCTTCTCCTGCCGGAAGCAGCCGGTGCCCTTCAGCCTTTCTTACGCTTCAAGCCCAAAGAAAGGGCTTGCGTGCTTCTCAAGTGGCAACTTCTGTGCATTTAAAAATTTCCTATTGAAAATCCCAGCCTTAGCCCATTCACAAAAGGTATCTGGGTCCTTTCTTGGCCGTGGCCCTAGTCCTATTCACCAAAGAGAAGAGCGTGTCCCATAAGAGCTGCCGGCTTTGGGAGGACCGGGGAAGGCGTCAGCTGGCAGGAAGCTCCCTGAAAGAAATAGAGGAATCCCCATCCATCCATGAGCTGCCTATTCTTCCCCCTTAGAAACCGGGCTTGCCATGTGCCAGGCGCTGCAGGCATTTTGCCATTTAACCCTCCCGCTGCCCCACGGAGTAGGCCCCTTGTTAACAGTTTTGGTTGCTTTTGTTGAGGAACCTGCGATACAGAGGTCAAGCCACTTACTCAGGGTCATTCGGGGCAGCAGTGGGGCTTGACCTCTATTTGCTTGACTCCAAATGCGGCCTCTGAACTCAGAGACACTGCCGGCTTCTCGAGTGATGTAGATTAGAGTGAGCACGGCCTGGGCCACGGTTCCTGTCCCTCTGCCACATGGACAGAGCCACAGACCCAGTTCTCTGTGAATGCCCAGCATTTTCTACCAAGTCTCATTTTCACAGCCAAAGGTATTAGTGTGGAAATACGACTTTTGATTCTTGAAAGTTCTGCTTGGTGAAGGGATGGTCAAACATTAAAACTACAAACTACATTTTTTTTGGGGGGGCAATTCTGAAGCTTAAGATGTGTAATTTCATCTCAGTGCTTCAACCCTGCCACCTCTATGAACGGGTGAAGAGTTTCAAAGTTTTATACAGGAGACTACAAAAACTAAGGCTCCTTGTGAAAATACTAAGTGTAAAACTTAGAAAAGAGGAATTCTATTTTCTGTTAACAGAAAACAACGAAGATATACTCCCTGGAAGGAACTGATGCCAAGACAGATGTATACAAGTGCCCTTTAGAATCCAGCAAAACTTTAAAATTTATTATTGTTTTCTTCCTGACAAACAGGGATTTCTGACCACATATTAATAACAAGCCTGAAATGCACACCTGAGTCCTGGAGTGAAAACCCCAGGAGCAACGGTGAGAGGTATACAAGGGGGCCACCCTGGTAAGGGAGACCCAGAAGGAAGGGGTGTGGAAAAGGGAACATGGGCTGGGGAGGGCAGCAGGTGGGGAGGGAATCCTGTTTCTGCCGCTTAGTAGCCAGGGAACGGTACCCTCTGTCAACTCAGCTTTCCCCTCTCTCTAAGGGGCCGACACTTGCCAGCATCCCTTGCGGGTTGATGGGAGAGGTGAAGTGCGGTGTGGAGCAGGTGCCTGCCCCTTGGTAAGTGCTCAGTACACGATACCATGGGCGATGCCACGATCCTGGCTGTAGTTCATATACATCTTTCCCCCAACTGTGAATTCCACGAATTTGAAAGCTACTAGCTGTAGCTCTTCTGGGGACCCTGACACAGGTTCAACTTGGCCATTTCAGACCCTTCTCGACTGAAGGATGTCTAGCGCCAAACAGGCTGGCACGTCCCTTGCATTGTGTTATGAATGAGGCAGTCCATGAATAATGCATGTGAAGCCTGATTATGTAAATCCTCAGGTTTTCAGTACATGACAATGGCTTTTTTTGGGCCCTTTGCTGTCCCATTCTGTGGTCTGGTGTCTCTGCTTTGGGGCCTAGCCTGCCAAGCCCTGGGGGTGGGGGTGGGGCACTTCGGGGAGGGGTGAGCTCTCCAGAGGGCACATCAAAGGGAAAGTCACAGCTCTGCCACTGGCCCAGCTCTCCCTGGCATTGCTTGGTGTGAAAGGAAACTGCCTCTGCCTGAGGCAGCCCCATGACACACGCAGACTAAGGCCTGTGATGTTTAATTCAGAGCAGTGAGTACTGGAAACACTGCACCCAGGCTCCCTCAGAGCAGGACAGCCACTTTTCATTTCTGGGGCTATAAGCCAGAGAGCCTGCTGTCTGGAAACCTACTGCCTGGAAAGTTTGCAGGATGGAGGGCAGGCTTCTGCAAGGAGCTATCTGACCATCACCTCCTGGTTGAGGAGAAGGGCGCCCTTCTGTGACCTTGGCCTCCTTAGAGCTCATGCAGGCAACACACACACACATACAAATACACACACGTGCAAACACACAGCACATACTCACATGTACACACATACACGCAAGCATGCGTGTACAGATACACAGCCCCAAGTCAGAAGGACTTGGGTACCATTCTGGGTACTCAGAATAGCAAACCAAAATCTTTATTCTCAGAGAGCTTATTCATCGGCATATCCCCAGCACCTGGCAGAACAATGAAAGTAAGAATAGCCGCCTTTAAAAAAATTCGGGACGTTCACTAAACTTATTGTGGTAATCATTTCATGAGGTAGGTGACTCGAGTCATTACGCTGTACACCCTTAAGCTCAATACACTGCTGTATGTCGATTATGCCTCAGTAAAACTGGTAGAAAAAGTAGTTATCTGAATAGAAAGAACAAGATAAGATACACGAATTATCAAAAGTTAAAAAAAATACAGACGAGCTAGACTGTGAGTCTCAGAAAGCACTGTTCACAGCAGCCAGGACGTGGAAGCAGCCCAAATGTTGTCGATGGAGGAGTGGATAAAGAAGATGTGGTACATATATACAATGGAATACTACTCAGCCATCAAAAAGAATGAAGTAATGCCATTTGCAGCAACATGGATGGACCTAGAGATTATCATACTATGTGAAGTAAGTCAGACAAAGACCAATATCATATGATATTACTTATATGTGGAATCTAAAAAAAATGATACAAATGTGCTTATTTACAAAACAGAAACAGACTCACAGACTTTGAAAACAAACTTTTGGTTACCAAAGTGGAAATGTGGTGGGGAGGGATAAATTAGGAGTTTGGGATTAACATATACACACTACTATATATAAAATATATAATCAACAAGGACCTACTGTATAGCACAGGGAACTCTACTCAATATTCTGTAATAACTTATATGGGAAAAGAATCTGAAAAAGAATAGATATATGTATATGTATAACTGAATCACTTTTCTGTACACCTGAAACTACCACAACACTGTAAGTCAACTATACTCCAATATAAAATAAAAATTAAATTAAAAACAAGTTTAAAGAAATAGAGACAAGCTAGACTAGGAGTCTCAGAGAGGTTAAGCTAACACATATATATGGAATCTAAAAAAAAAAAAAAGGTTCTGATGAACCTAGGGGAAGGCCAGGAATAAAGACACAGATGTAGAGAATGGACTTGAGGACACAGGGAGGGGGAAGGGTAAGCTGGGACGAAGTAAGAGAGTGGCATGGACATATATACACTACCAAATGTAAAACAGATAGCTAGTGGGAAGCAGCCGCATAGCACAGGGAGATCAGCTCGGTGCTTTGCGACCACCTAGAGGGGTGGGATGAGGAGGGTGGGAGGGAGACACAAGAGGGAGGGGATATGGGGATATATGTATGCATATAGCTGATTCACTTTGTTATACAGCAGAAACTAACACAACACTGTAAAGCAATTATACTCCAATAAAGATGTTAAAAAATAAAAAAAGAAAGAAGGCTGCCTGAAGTCACACAGTAAATGGTAGAACGAGTCTAAACGTAGGTCTGCCTAATGCTAAAGCTATTCTGACACCTTCCTTTGCGTCGGCGAATGCATTCTGTGCTACCTGGATCCTACTAGGACCTCAGGTGGCTGCTTCTAAAGGGAGCTGAGGGGCAGCCTCAGAGGCTCTGCTCCGAGCGGGGACCTCTCACCTCCTGCCGCCTGATCGCCCTGTGGACCCTCTTCTCCTGGTGCAGCCGCTGTTCCACGCGCTCCAGGGCCTCCTTCAGCAGCGCCTTTTCTTCGGCCTCTCTGTAGATGTCGTCTTCCAGCTTGGCCACCTGTGACTGGTACATCTGAACCGACACTTTGCTCTGCCTGGGCACACAGGAGAGACAAAGTCTCTTTTCCCCTCATCTTTCTCAACTGACCACCAATGCTCCCAACCTGGGGGATTCTCAGAACACTTCTACATATGCCTAACTTAGCGGTTTCATTACAAGTGGGGGAGAAGGATGAAGATTTGGGGAATAGAGGGCAGAATAAATAGCCCATTGGCTGTGGAAGTGTAGCATGAAGGTGGCGAAGGTTATGCTACCAGCCCCTCCCAATTTCCCAGAGAGGGTGGGAGAGCTGATACCACTGAAAATATGATGGAATTATGAAAAGCACACACATGGTGAAACATCAGACACATTCATAAAAGGTGCACCTTATTCCTTAAGAGAGAGTAGGGTACTTTAACTGCTGCTTTCTCGCCCAGAGACTTGGGTCCATCAGGCCCTGAGTCACCATCCCGCTTCCCCCCTCCACACCCAGGCCTCTGCCCTCTTGTCCTGGTCCCTACGGGTCTGCAGCTGCCCCGAGGTTTAGCCTGGAGAATGGAGGCCTGGGCCTTTTGCCGGGGACACGGGCCGTACCTGAGCTGTTCAATGTCTTTCTCGTATCGCCTCAAAAGCTCTTCTTTTCTCTCCAGCTGGTTCTTGAGTAGGGTGATCTTATCAAACACCAGGTCGAGGTCTCTTTGTCGAAGCTGGTTGACCTTCTCCCTCTCTTTTGGGGAGAGGTGTTTCATGGACACGTGACCTGACATATCTTTGATATTCATCAGACTCCCGAGGGTTTTGCTCATATCCATGTACTACGAGAAAGCGTTTCGCAGGTAAGAGGCCTGGCCCAAGACCGCTGGTGGCCACTTTGAGGAGGCAAACGTCTAATTCTGTTTCATTCATTTTCTGCAATTGCAGAGAAGAAACACATGCTTTGCAAATGAGTGCATTTGGGGCTTTTAGTACGACTTTCATTTTCGCCGCATCCATTTACACCATGCCTTTTTGAGAATTGGGGGGCGGGCGGGAGGGGGAATGACAACAGACATAAACATTCACTCTTACTACCCAGTCTTCCAAGGAATTTGGCTGTGCAATTTCCAGCCCATGCTGGGATAGTAGATGGGTCTCGTGGAGCTACTGTAACAAATAAATATGTATGTGGGGTTGATGTTTAAACCATTTGCAGGGCACGCAGGTTTGGACAGGAGGGGACTGATGCTGGGTGTACCTACCAGCTTTTCACTAAGATCTAAAGCCTCAGCCACATCCGTTTTCCCTAACTTCTCAGTGGCCATGATGCACCCTGGGCTGGAAAGGCCATTTTGAGGCTGAAATAAAAAGAAAGAAAAAAAAACTCTCTTGGCATTCCATTATGATTTTCTACATCCAGAAGAATAACCCAAAGAATAATGGAAGAACTGGAAAGTTACTAAAGAATAATTCGAGAGGGTTGATTTTTTTTTTTTAACATCTTTATTGGAGTATAACTGCTTTACAATGGTGTGTTAGTTTCTGCTGTATCACGAAGTGAATCAGCTATACATATACATATGTTCCCATATCCCCTGCCTCTCGCGTCTCCCTCCCACCCTCCCTATCCCACCCCTCTAGGTAGACACACAGCACCGGGCCGCTCTCCCTGCGCGATGCAGCTGCTTCCCACTAGCTATCCATTTTACCTTTGGTAGCGTGTGTGTGTATATATGTCCATGCCAAGAGAGTTGGTTTTAAATCCAGTCTGACTCTGTGAACTGCTTTCTTTATGACTGTGTTCCTACCCCTTCAGAGCACGACTGCCTTTGAAATGATGCATCGCTTGTGCCATTCTTTGGCCACTGTCTCGTCTGTCTTCCCTTTAGGCCAGTGGTTCTCAACCAGGGGTGACTCTGTCCACCCTACCCCCTCCAGGACATTTAGCAATGCCTGGACACATTTGTGGTTGTCATAATTGCTGCTGGCGTCTAGTGGGTAGAGGACAAGGATGCTGCTAAACACCCCACGATACATAGGGCAGTCTCCCAAACAAACAGTTACCTGGCTCAAAAAATCAGTACCGCCGATGTGGAGAAGACAAGCTCCAGAGAAATGGGGACCGTGTTGCCTTTGCTCACTATCCCCCTCCTTGCGCCCAGCATGGCACCTGGCACCGAGTGGTGCATAGTGGGCATGTTTGTTGAATGAATGAATGAAGGTTAAGTAGAAAATAGCCTCCCTCCTTTTTATTAAAGGAATCTCATTTCTATGCAGCGGAAACCATACCCTCACAAAATTTGGCCAAACCTTCTCCTAGCTCTGGAACCTGGTGGGTGGGCGTCACTTCAGACCCTTTCCAGAGCCAGTGCAGATAGTATTTGCAGCTGCATCTCCCTAAGACCCCAACCAGCCAGCTGGCTGCTGGAAGCCCAACTGACTGCATGGAAAGGCCACCAGACTGAACAGGGGGCCTGATCTGAACAACTACAAACAACCATAATAAGCCTCCTTAAAAAATAAATTGGCTTTTAATGCTTGCCATGAGCATCTCTTAGCCCTAGCATGTGTTGGCACTACCCTGAAAACCTCTGAGATTAAAAAAAAAAAACTACAAAAATAAAAAGGCCCCCAAAGTGACTGTGATAGATAAGAGTGGACATATTTGTCTATGTATCTGTGGAGATGAGAATAAAAGAGGGCATCTGAAGATGACAATAAACCGGGCAGATCTGCTGCAAAAAGAACCTGCGATGCTGCTCAGTGGCTTCAGCTACCCTCAGCTGCATCCTCTGTACCTCTCCAGATTCCCCCTCTTTTCCTGAGGGGAGGGTCACTAAGGAAGAGCCTGGGCTACAGGATCCAATCACACAGTCCCCACCCGGTCTCTGCAGGCTAGCAGACAGACCACCAGGGACACACCCATGGCTTCTTCAATCATTATTCTGTGACCTTGGGTGAGGTACCTGACCTCCTGAAGCCTTAATTTTTCTTATCTGTTAAATGGGGACGATAATAGTAACTATGACACAAGGCTGCTACCATGGCTAAGTGAGATGAGGCATGTAGCCGGCTGAGCTCCACGCCTGGCACACAGTAAGCAGTTAACAGATGTCAGCTATTCTTCCTCCTGCTCTTTCGTTTAATTACTGCCAACCTTGGAGGCTTGAGAGTTGGGAGGTTTCCTGCTCTGTGGTGTCGGTGGTGGGATGAGGGCTTGTTGCCGAGGAGAAGGTAAATCTTGGAAGCAGCAGCATCAGGATGTGAGATCCAGCTGAGCTCCCCACCTGGAGATGGTCCCTCTACTCCCAACCTCAGAGAAGGAAGGTTCAAGTTTATCAGGAAAACCAACAAGTTTCTGAAGACTCACATCTCTAGACGTGTGAGCAAATGTCTAGAAAAACGGTAGGAGAAAATGCTGGTACAGATAGGATGGCTTTATTATTTTTTCCAAAAGCTGGTTTAGACCAGCTGCCGCAGCAAGCCACACCCAGCAGGTCCTGTGATTAATGCTGACCTGAGCTGTCCATTGTCATGTGTCAATCAAACACGCGATCGAGCATCCATTTAGGATACAGGGCACCTCCAACCTAACAATCAAATGACTTCTGAAAATCCTGGCAAATACAAACTATGCTCCCTAAGAAAGGAAGCTTTTCTTGGATAATACTGTTTAATAATAATAGCTATCATCTATTAAAGTGCTCGCTATGGGCTAGGCACTGGGACAAGCACTTTACATAATTATCTCCCGTAATTTTTCCATCATCATTTTACAGCCGGGAAATGAAGTCCCAGAAAGGTTAGGAGCCTGCCCAAGGTCACAGAGCTTGCAGAGCTGGGATTAGGACACAGATCTCTGATTCTAGAACTTGTGTCTTCTTAATCATCATGGCTCCCTTCTGCTGCCCTTTATGCGTTCATGTTTTTCCGTTTATAGCAAAAAGCAAATATTAGGCAAGCTCGGGACATAATGTTGTACATTAGCTTGTTGAATATTGTCTGCAGAATATAACATGTGATGTGAAAAGGAGGGCCCAGAGGTTGACCTGGCCAACATCAGTGCAATGCTACGTCACGCTGTACATGATGGGAAGCCACCTTTCTATTCAAACATTGGACCGCTGGTACGGCCAGGCACCGACCGGTCCATACAGGTGCTAGCCCATCAGGGAGGACCTGGCCTCGAACCAATGATGTATCCAGTGGTGCCAGGGCACACGGCTAGTGTCTGTCCTCATGCCCACCCTCTCCACGTGTCAGTCAGTGCAGAGACAAATTTTCTTTGGTTACCGCTCGGATCTCTACTCTTGAAAAAGTTGGCAAGTCAGGTTTTACATCCCATATTTTCTGAACATTTTTTTCCATCCCGAGGGTCTTTAAGTCTAGAAATGATCCATCCATGTGGTCTTTATGATCTATAAAAGAAATAATTTGCACTCAAAAGAAAGGCTCAGGAAGAAGTTACTGCATGTAAAAATCACAGCTGCTATTTACTGGACACTTACCACAGGCCAGTACTAATTACCTCACCATCCTCCCTTGGTAGGTGAGGAATCAAGGCCCAGAGAGGTGAAATGACTTGTCCAAGGCCACACAGCTAATATGAGTGCGCAGCCTCACAGGGCTGAGGCACTGCGGGTGAACCTTCAGCCACAGGTATGAGGATGGACTTGAACCCAGGATTCTGCGTCCTAGCCCAGTGCTCTACCCAGCAGCAAGCTTGGTTTCTTGAAAGCCCTATTCCCTCTACACAGGGTATTTATCCTGGGAAGTTCCCCAAGGTTGGTCCTTGCACAGCATCAGTCTATGAAAAAGTTTCCACTGGGCCACAGTGAAATCAGAAAAAGAAGGACAAGGTTGTGAGTTTTTCATGAAATCCTGTTTATTTAATATCAAGGCCTGCTCTTGACTCTGAGATCATGTCTGCCCAATTTTTTTTTTCCTGCCCATCTTTTTTTTTTTTTTTTATAACTATGTCCTTTTAGTTATGAAATGATGGGGATAGAAGATGGTGGTCCTGGCAAATTGGTCAGTCCCCAAAGTGAACCCTCAAGTCTGGGGCCCACAGCTCTCAGCACAGAGCGGGTGACTAGGACGGAGGAAACTTACTTGGCAAGCTGGCCTTCTCAAGTTCTTTAATTCGCGCACGAAGCTCGGATAAGGCCTTTTTCTGACGCTGAATGACTTCCTCATGTCGGGACCCTTTGCACTTGGCCCCTAGATCACCGAAGGACTGCTCCTGTGGCCAGAATGGTGAGGACAGCAGCTTTATCAGGGATCAGAATCTCCCTCTCTTGTATTTGAAGAAACATGAACAAATCATGGATTAGCAGAAACCCCGTCACCTACTTAGTACCTTGGAAAATATCATTAAGGGGCTTCAGCAGAGAAGGAATTTAAAAATTTCATTTCAAATACAAAGTCACATCTAGGAAGATTTCCAACTTTCCTACCTACTTAGCATCACTATAAATAAGAGATCCCCTCTATGTTCCATCCCCATGTTTTATTTCTCTTTTTCTTCTAATATTCTTCTAAGCTTGGGTTTCCACTTGTTGTCATTCTGGTCTCATCTCTGAATAATCACATCAAATTCGCTCCTGGAGGGGCATTTTTTATTTTTGCCTGCACCGTGTGGCATGCGGGATCTTAGTTCCCTGACCGGAGATCGAAACCGCGCCCCCTGCAGCGGAAGCGCAGAGTCTTAACCACTGGACTGCCAGGGAAGTCCCTGGAGGGGCATTTTTTAGGTAAGAACATGTGATATTTTCTTCTTAGCTGGTAATAAGGATGGTGGTTTAATATCTGCTCGAGGGAATTTGATGGGCAGACTCCTGGCTGGTCTGCAGAAAGGAAAACACTCCTCTGAGACTCCTGGACTCTCTGGAACAGTGTGGTTCAACAGAACTTTCTGCAACAATGGAAGTATTCTCTATCTGCACCCTCCAATATGGTAGTCACTAGCCATGTCGCTAGAGTTGGGTTTACAAAGGGCACAGACAAGGAAAGGTCTTCCTCATCTCTTAAGGGTCATGTACATATTCTCCCCTTTGAGAACAGGAAGAATGCGGGTTTCTTCCTCCAGAAAAATTCACGTACAAAAATTTGCAGACAACTTCTGGAGCTTCAAGGACCCCCTGAAGCCCTGTCGTAGACTCCAAATTAAACAACACTTCCCTAGGGTAAGTGATTCATTCATCCACTCATTCATACCACAAAGGTTTATTGAGCAGGTCTATGTGCCATGCCTTGTGCTAGGCTCTGGGAACTTAGCAGCGACTAAAACTGGCAAAATCCCTGTTATCATAGATTCTGCATCCTAGTGTGAGCAGACAGACAATACATAAGATAATCATGGAAAACAGATGGTGGACAGTGATAGATATTAAAGAAAGAAACTGGAAATGGGATGGGGTGTTGGGGAATGGTCTTCAGATGTAAGTACTGTGGCTAGGGAAGGTCCCAGTCAAAATGGCGAGAAAGGGAAGAAACTGACAACTTGTTTGTTTTATCACAATCTTATGACAATTTTGGTTCAGAGAGACAGTGCTCACCAGATACTGTTTAGGCACTAGGGAGAGATCGGGGAACCAGGCAGAAAGCTCTGCTGCTGGGGGCTCATTGCTATGGGGCAGACACACCAAACAAGTAGAAAGACATGTTCAAATTCCAGAAAGTGATAAATGCTACCAGGAAAACAAAGCAGAGAAGAGGGAAAGGGACATTTATTTGCTCTTCCTTCCTTGATTCATCAAATGCTTATTGAAAGGGCTTCCCTGGTGGCGCAGTGGTTGAGAGTCCGCCTGCCGATGCAGGGGACACGGGTTCGTGCCCCGGTCTGGGAGGATCCCACATGCCGCGGAGCGGCTGGGCCCGTGAGCCATGGCCGCTGAGCCTGCGCGTCCGGAGCCTGTCCTCCGCAGCGGGAGAGGCCACAACAGTGAGAGGCCCGCGTAACGCATAAAAAAAAAAAAAAAAAAAAAAAAAAATGCTTATTGAAGGCCCATGTGACATGTGCCAGGCCCCATGCTGGCCACGATGGGCACAAGGCTCATGGCCTCACTCGGGGAGCCCAGCAGGGCCGTCTGAGGTCCTCCTGGGGCCACACTTCTCACCCCACGTCCCCACCACTCACTCCTTCATTTCATTCAGGCTCTGCTCCTGGTCTCCTCCTGGGAGGCCCCCTCCCACACGCTACTCTACCCCGAATCCTGCTGTATCTTTCCTCGGAGCGTTCACTCCCGCTGGACATTTTGTTCGACGTTGACTTGTTTATTGCCTGTGTCTCTCCTTTTCCAGAATGTGGGCTCTGTGAGAGCACAGTTTGTCTCCGTTGTAGACTGTGCTATTCCCAGGGCCCAGCCTTATTCCCCGGGCATAGCAGGGGCTCAAGAAATACGGAGCCGGAAGGGGTCTGCCCCAGTGTTCCTGCTGGGACCAGGGCTCAGTCCCTGAGAGAAGGGGGCACTCTACCCCCGGCTGCACTTAGTAGGACCTCGATGGAGCCCGACTCTGGCTACAGCCAGCTTACTTCCCAGGCTCTTTCTACACTGGCCTCCCTCTCTTTGAGGGTGTATGTTTGCCTTGGGAGTAAACACCAGGAATGTGTGTGTGTGTGTGTGTGTGTGTGTGTGTGTGTGTGTGTGTGAGCACATGCTGGAGGCTGGAGAGGAGGAGGTGGGCAGGGGTGACCGGCCTTGGGGGTGGGGCAGCCGCAGTAGCCGGGCTTGGTGACAGCCCTTCCTCTGCCTGCAGAGCTCGCCTGAGCCCGATGTGACCCTTACTCATGGCTCTTCTGGGAAGTTATTTATTTAGGGAAGATGGAGATTCTTTCTCATACAATGCTTAAGCCCTCTGACCCACTCTGGTTTAGAAAGCAGGAAGTAGCCTGAGTGTGGAAAGCCGTTCTGAGAAAGAAAAAATCCTTGTTACTTTTATCTTGCAGCCTCCCTCCCCCATCTTCCTCAACTAACCCCTCCTCGTCACAGAAACTAAAAATCACAGGCCTCTGGTCAACAGTCCTTTCCAGCAAACACGTGCAGAGTCGCAGGGGGTCTGGTGTGAGCAGGGACCCTGAGCATCCTCCCCTGAGCACAGCACAGGGCCTGGCATACAGCAGGTGCTCAATAGTTGTTGAACGTGTGAATGAATATGCGCCGGGTCCTGCACGAAGAGCTTGGATTCCGACAGGAGTGAGACCTGCTTCCGGCCCCGTGGAGCTCACAGCTGCGGAACCCGCTGCAGCGCCATCGCCAGGTGGCCCTAGTAACGAGGAGACACCTCTGCTAAAGTTCTCTGGATGGTGATTGTTGCCAGGGCTGGAGGGCTGAGCCCTTTCCTTCACGCTGCGGGCGGCCCTGGCTCACTGCTCTTTGGCAGGGGAAAGGCATCTTTGTGAAGGCAGGAAGGCAAGCTGACACATTTGGCCCTGTCTCCAAGTGAAAGTCCAAAGCCCATTACTGAAACGCTCTGCTCTCTAGTTTCACAAAGCAAAGGAGATCCTTGGACTCCAGGAAACCCGGGGCCTCGAGGAAGCGCCATACCCATGGTCAGCCGCCCACGTACAATGGGGAGCATCACAGCCCCTGCCACGGGGACAGATGTGAGCGCCACCGTTGAGGACTGCGTGGTGAAGGCTCTTCTCGCTCTAAGACATGATCCCTGTGTGCTGCGCCGCTGGGACTTCCAGGCATGCAAAGGCCTCTGGGCAGAGGTTGCCAAGAGTCAGCCATGGAGTGTCAGTGGCATGGCTCTTTGGGAAGGCAGTTTGGCCATACCAAGCACAGTTTAGGCTGTCCTCTGGACATCTCGGAATCACATCTAGGAATTTGTTCTACATACTTACAAGGATGTTAACTACAGCAACGTGTGGATGTAGAAACAAATGTCCATCAGTACAGGACTGGCTGGATAAAAGGGACATGATGGAATTCATTGCTGCCATTTAAAAGAATGAGGTAGATCTTTACATGCTTACTTGACAATATGCCCATTAAATAGTCTTATGTGAGAAAAAAATAGTTGCAGAATATATGTGGCTTGATACCATGTTTTGAAAAATACCCTATTAAATAAATATATGTATATGTAAGTTTGCACGTGTTTGTGTGTATAAATTCATTTCTCAACAACCCCATGGGGGGGTGGTGACTGGTATTACTCCCACTTCCCAGATGAGGGAATTGGTACTCAGGTGCATCCTTGAGGTCACACGGTTTCTGAGTGGAGGAGTCAAGACTGGAATCGAATCCAAGCCTGACCTTCAACCACTGCACAGTCCTGACTGTACAAGCACGTGGTGGTCTCTGTGAGGAAAAGGTCTGATGGCACACGTCCACATAAGCAAGTAATATTTTTGGAACTTAAAATGAAGATGTTTACAAAAGCAAAGAAAGGGGCTTCCCTGGTGGCTCAGTGGTTAAGAATCCGCCTGCCAATGCAGGGGACACGGGTTTGATCCCTGGTCCGAGAAGATCCCACATGCCGTGGAGCAACTAAGCCCGTGCGCCACAGCTACTGGACCTGCAGTCTAGAGCCTGCGAGCCACAGCTACTGAGCCTGCGTGCCGCAACTACTGAAACCCGTGCGCCTAGAGCCCGTGCTCCGCGACAAGAGAAGCTACAGCAATGAGAAGCCTGCGCACCACGACGAAGAGTAGCCCCCATTCGCCGCAACTAGAGAAAGCCCGCATGCAGCAGCGAAGATCCAACACAGCCACACACACACACACACAATAATAATAATAAAAGTTCTCCTAGATCCCAAAGTGCCCTCCTTCCCACGTATATTCCTCCTGAAACATATTTCTGCCTCAGGGCCTTTGTAGTGGCAATTACCCTGCCTGGACCGCCCTTCCCCAGCTGTGCCTTCTCTTTCAAACTGGAACCTCACATCACCCTGTTAAAAAAAAAGCAAAAAAAAAAAAAAAAGCACAAAGAAAGCCACTGCTGGGCTCTTTCTTAGCTTGTCTTTCTAGCTGCCCAGGGACAGGGCAGGCACTCACTTCCTGGCTGCTCAAGAAAATATCGGTGTGGATTGGTTCTATCTGCACCGAGATGTCACACATCTGGGTTGTGTTCCTGGGCTTCTGTTCCTTCTCCTTGTTCAGCTGGAGTCTGTGTTTCTCTTGGGAGGCCCTAGGGCAGAGAAGATGAGACACTGGGCAGCAGAGTCGTTGGCAGCATGAATTCCGGGAACCGTGAATGACCTTTGTACCCACGAACAGAATTGGAAAAGGGACTCCCATTTTTACAGGGAACCAAAATCTTTGAGCCTTCAAGTCTACTGCCCGAAGATTTCTAGGGAAATGAGCTTCGGGGGACTTAAGGCTATAGTGACCAGACAGGCAGGCCCCTACCCATCCTTGCTTCCTGCATTGGGTCTGCAGGACACCTGCTGTGACATTCATGGGGGGTATTTACTGTGTGTCTGCTGTTTCTAACACTTATTATTTGTCAACCCTTCTGTTTCTCATAGAAGTCCCATGAGGTGGGAACTCTGCTTGCCCCGTTTTACAGACAAGGAGAGAGACATATAGCAATTTGCCTGTGGTCATGGAGCTTGTAGGTGAAGGCGCCTGGCCTCGAATCCATGTAGCCTGGGTCTGGAGCCTATTCTTTTAACCACTATGTGAATCTGCCTTGGCCATGAACCACGGAGCACATGAAGCTACAGAGTATACATGAGATATCAATTCTACGCAAACTTCCTTGGGAAAAACATTAATCTTATGTCAAAATATGGATACACTATAGATGGAAATGCAAACTCACATGTATTTTTGAGATGAATCCGTGGGACAACAACAATATATTTAGTTTAAGCTGACCTCTGACACCTCCAGTCTATACCTTTGTACAGTCAATATTTACTACATTCCTTTATATGCCAGGCACCGTGTGAATGCTGGGGAGTCAATAGAGTCTACACAGGGGTTCTCATGGGGAAGGCAGACAATCAGCAGGTGGGAGCAGCCTGGCTGTGTGAGAAGGGTTCGCTCAAGTGGCACGAAGGAGCTGATGGACCCCAGGCAGAGCAGGAGCCCTTGGCTATGTTTCGTGACGGCGAATGATGGAGGGCTTCCTGGAGGAAGTGGCATTTAAGCTGAGATTCATCTGGAATATTGGGCAGGAATGTCTAGATGCACAGAACTGAGCAAAGCTTTGTTTTAAATGATGAGGTTGTAAAGCAATGAAATGTACGTCATTCATTCCTCTACTCATTCATTCAACTCTTCAACCAGCGTTGACTGAGCACCACCCCCCCCCTCGCCCCCTGCTCTGCCTCTCTGTGCCAGGCTCCCTGGGCACTTGGGTGTGCCTGGGCTCCGCACACCCGCCGTGCAGACCTTCCTACCCACCTGAGTGCCCGCTTGAGGGCCTCTAGCTCCTTGTCCTTCTTCTCCAGCAGGCTGCTCATCTGTGCCATCTTTTCCTTGAGCACACTCAGCTCGCTGCTTTGTTGCTGGACCAGCGCCACATTCCGCTCCAGCTCCATCTTCTGCCTCTCGTTAAGCTCCCCTGGGAGTGATGTGGAAGCTGGTTAGGGGGTCTCCCGCCCCAGGTCTCTGCGAGCGCCACAGCAGCTCTGCCAGGCCTCTAAGAGCCATGAGGCGGTCCACCCTCCAGGGATGCTCTGGGGGCTTCAGTAACGGCCAGGAGGTCTGCGTGCGTCTTTCCCCCCAAAACAGCAAAACGGCATTACCTTTCAGTGAGTGCTGGCGCCATGAGGCAGCCCGCGAGGCGCCTGCCCGGCCCCAGCTGTCAGGACCTGTGAGCCTGTGGCATATTCTAGGGCACCTTCGGCTGCCTGCTCTGCATGTTTCCTATGGCGTTCTGAGGCCTCTGGAGACTGCTCATGAGCCTGCCAGAGGCAACAGCCTCCAACCACGGACCGGTGGAGACAGGCTGGGGTACGCAGCCCAGCTCCCTCCCCCCCCAGGTGGCACCCCTGCGACCACACTGCAGTAGTAACCTCGGTCCCCCACTGTGCCCACTGACCGGCCAGCACAGCCGTTATCTGCTTTCTTCCCCCTCCTGTCTTACTTCACTTCCACTGCTGTCTTCCCTGGGATCATCTCTCAAATAAACCACCTGCAGTGGAATTCTGGTCTTGGGGGTCTTCTTGTGGGAAAACCCAAAGTAAGACACCTACACTGGGATTTCCCTGGCGGTCCAGCCGTTAAGACTCTGTGCTTCCAGCGCAGAGGGCGAGGGTCTGATCCCTGGTCGGGGAACTATCGCAGGGCCAGAAAAAAGACACCAACACTGCCTTGAGTCTTCAAAGCAACGCTACAAGGCAGTTCCTAGTAACACCCTCATGTCACAGGTGCAGAAACTGAGGTTCACAGAGGTCAGGGGACTTGCCTAAAGTCGCTCAACTGAGAAACAGCAGATCCAGAACCGGGTCCAGTGCCTCCCCATTCTAGAACTGGACACTGTAGCCTCTCTCCCACGTGTTCTCATAACTTGGTATGGAAAAATCACTCTTTGAGAAATCCTGCCATAAAAGCCTTGGGGGCATCAGCTGGTCCAGACACAGGAGCAAACACCACTGAAGGTCTGGGGTGCACGGATTTGAGATGGGGACGAGAGGAGTGCTCCTCACCCTCCCTCCACCTCCCCAAACCTAGCTACACCCCCCGACTCCTGCCCTTTGGCTGGATGGAAGCTAGGGATGGGAAAAGAAGACAGCTCTAAGAAGCAAGAAGAAGAGAGGCAAAAATAAAAGTCTGGGGAGAAGAAGGGTCAAGTAGGAATATTCAGTCAGACTTGTGTCCGTCCAGAAGAGAGCAGACCTCGCAGCTATTTCGCCCCTAGTCTAGTGGTCTCTGACGTCCAAATCAACCCCGGGAGGCAGACGTGCTGCAGGTGTTTTTGCATCAGAAGAAGGAGAGGCCCGGGAGACACCTTCCTTGAGTTCCCTAAGCTGTTGGGTGCTAGGACTTGTGCCGGCTGGCCTGCCCAGGGGCGCCCACGGTTGACCCCCAAGCCTTTGCCCCCAGAGACAAATCCTCTGTGGTCATCAGAAATTGTCTCCGAAAAAGAAAATTGCCTTTCCACACAGAGGTCCAGAGCCATCTGAGAATGTTCCCTGTAGCCCCATGTCAAAAGGAATCAGTTCAATACCCAGGATACAGCTCTTGCTGACCCTGAGCTAAAAGTACTGTGACGGCCCAGGAAGTCAGGTTGAGTGGGAGTTTGAATGCCCAGCTTTCCAACCCTTCAGACACGTTTCTTTCCTGTCTTGAAGTGGGTCAGGAAATCAAGGGACATGGGCAACTGTACACACCTCTCAAATCTGACATTCGGCTATGGGCTTCAGTGAGGTTCTTCCTTAACCTCATGATCTCCTGCTGAGACAGGATTTCCTTCTGAGCAGTCAATAAGTCCTCTCTGAAATTCACAGAAACAGACCAAGTCAGTTCAACTCAATCTCCCTGGTGTCTTGAGTGCCTGGAAGGGGCCAAGTACAAAGGCAAAGTGATCCCCAATCAACGATGGTCCATGGGATGCCTGTCCCAGCAAGGGCGATAAGCACACTCTTTAGAAACTCTCAAAGCAAAAATCCATTTTGATCCACCTGCATTACAAAGAAATACGTGGAGACAGAACAAAGGATCCCGGCCGGGTTCGCCCTGAGGTTGAGATACAACTAGCGTGAAGCTGAAACTATCTCGCCGCTCAAGCGTCTGTCAGCGCGAACCAATGCTCTTGTGGGCTTTTGATCTTTGGTGCAAAGAGGAAGGAAGACTATTTTTTTGTGGGTTCAGGGATTCTTTGAGGACGAGGAAGAGGAGAGAGAAGAGGACGGTATGGCTCCCGTTCTCTCACCAGCTTCTTTTAATTCCTGATGGAGAGACGTGGTGCCACGTGAGTGAGTGGTGCTCATGGGACCCTTTGCAGAAGTGTGGGCCCTGGGGCCCAGAAAATCAAGGGGGACACAGGGAGGGTGGGATGAGGGCAGCTCTTTGGCCCCATGCCCCAGAGGGCAGGACGTCTTTGGCACCATGACGATCAGGGTGGCTGACAGGGAAGCGGTGTTCCGTGGGAAGGGGACCAGCGTGACAGCGGGAGAGGTGCCTTGAGGGGGGTTATGAGCAAGGGTGAGACACCCCAGCCCTGAGAGACGCGTGCTGTGTGTGCGTGTCTGTCTATCTGTCTCTCTCTCTACTCCTTGGCTGTAACTCTTCCAACTTGAGGATGAAACTCTGCCTCAGGGGTATCCACAGCTAAGGAAGTGGACCAGAGAAGAGGGACGTGGTGCTGATCCTTCTCCAGGTCGTGGCTACTGCTGTCTTTAGAGAGAGCTCTGTCTACCAGGAGGAGTCAGTTAGGAACTTTTCGGAACATGGAGGCTGAGTATCTTTGCCCTCTTGAGGTAAAACCCCTGTGACATTAGACTTTGGTAACTGGTATGTGGTGCAGGGCTCAGGCTGGTGGCTTGTCTTTTTTGAGAAACTTTCTGAATCCTTCCTCTGCATCACATTCCTGCCTACTGTTTGTACGCTGCTTGTCAGTGGCTTTCAGGATCTTTCCCATTCATGGATTTTGTTTCTCTGGAAACTGTCAGCTCTTTGTGACTCCAGGTATGGACTTTTGGGTTGGGAGGGAGCTTCAAGGTCGTTTAGTCCAACCTCTTAACTTTTAACCATCTGCAGGACCCACTCAACCAAGTGGTGTTTGAAACCCGCTTATAATACCCAGGAATGCACTTGCCTCGAGCAGGTACTTGGAAAAAGTAGCCAATCATAGCATTAGCTGGCATTCATGTACCTCATCTCACCAGCAGGGAAGCTGAGGCACAGGAGGTCACGTGACCTGCCCGGGGCCACACACCTGGAGAGTGTTGAGTTGGAATTTGAACATGATCGAGAAACTACAGGGATCAAAAAACTCAAATGGCAGCAAGAATAGCCCGGACTCAACTCCTTTTTGCAGACTCCGACAACGTGGCCAGAAGCAGGGGTCCGGTCGGGTACTCACATCAGGTGTTCACACACTGCGTCTTTGGCGGAGCTCTCCACCGGAGGTGCTGCCACAGTGTCTTGCTGTGTTTCCCCCTCCTGGGCTGGATCAGAGGGACAGGCCAGCGTCACCACAGTCCTTACACAGCGGATGTCTTCCTTCCCCTTTGCTTATCAACACACCTATGGCTTTCTCAACTTACAAAGCTTCCCTATGCCCCCAGCCCTCTCCACCTAATGGGAACCAACGTGTGTTCTGTGTCACAGGCTGCCGCCTCCCGCCGCACCACGTATGAGCTCGTGAAATCTTCCCAGCTACTCTCTAAGGCAGGGATCACTGACTCCATTGACAGACGAGGAGATGGGCGCAGGAGGGGCGGAGCCTTAACTCCTGGGTCGCACCTCCTGCCCTATTTCCTGCTCTCCGCCCCGACAAGAGTCTCGTCCTGTCCTCACCTCCCACTTACTCCTCAGCCCACGCCTTCCAGTTTCCGCCCTCACCCTCAGTTCACCCACTCATTTATTCGTTCGACAGATGCTTAGGGAGCATCTGCTTGATGGCAGGCACGGATCTAAGAGTGGGGTGACAAAGATGTAGTCGCTCTCGGGTCCCAGCTGAAACATCCTCCCTCCGACCTGGACTTGGGCTGGGAGACTGAGTCCCGCCCCGTGCCCGTGCCGTGGTGCCCTGTCCATCCTGGGTCCCCTGTCAGGGCAGTGATTTGGCTAGCTGCCTGGCCTGTCCATTGCTGAATCCCCCAGTGCCTAGAATGAGCTTGGGACATAATAGATGATCAGTTATGCATGTTGAGTGAATGAATCCATGAGGTAAGCCCTGACAGCTTGTCAAGTGGCTTAGACTAGGACCACGGTTCTCAACCAGTGGGGAGTTTACCCTGAAGGGGACGTTTGGCCACGTCTGGAGACATTTTTGGTTGTCGCACTGGGGTGGGGGTGGGGGCTGCTGGCATCCGGTGGGCAGAGGCCGGGGAGGCTGCTCAACACCCTAAGTGCACAGGACGGCCCCCAACCGAGAGCCCTCCAGCCCAAATGACAATACTAGTGCCGAGGATGAGGAACCCTGGCCCGAGGCCTCTACTTCCAGAACTCTTTTCCAAGAGCTCACTGTCTTTAGTTTTACGCATCACCTTGGTCATTCAGGGTGAATAAGTGCTCACAACTCTTGAGTTCTTTCTTCAGCCTCTTTTTTTTTTTTTAAAGGGATAAACCCCAGCTGGTTATAAAGTTGCAAATTGCTGATGGCAGAGAGATGCCTTTGAAAGGCCCCTGCACGGGATGTTTCCACATGGAAAAGATGATTCCCGTTGTGCTGCTCTGACACCCCTAACAGCCCCGGCAGCCTGTGCCCCTCGCTGGCTGACCGGCTCGGCACAAAGGCTGTCCCTGCTCATTGCTGTTACTTCTGTTGAACCTGGGCCTTGAGGGCGCCTAACCTTGCTGTGTAACAAGAAGAAAAGGCCTCCAGACAATAGAGGAGCTTTTAAATGAGGCGCAGACTTTTCTTCTGCATCAGCCTAGGGGGACCCACAGGGTCATCAGAACCTGCCCTGAACACTTAAGATTTCCTCGGCGTCTCTCTGGACCAACCTGGGTCATTGTCCTTCAACGTTGCAATCTCTCCTATTTTTTTACGGTGTTCGGCCACTTTCTGGAGTCTTTCTTCAAGACTCACAATCGTCTGGGTGTGCTGTTTGATTTGGTCCTTGTATTCCATGATCTGTTTTTCAAATCCGTGCTTCTGAGATTCCTGTTCTTCTTGGAGGGCCCTTACTGTGAGCTGTTGCAGCTGCATCCGCTCCTCCATCATGATCTGGGAAAACAGACGTGGTTAACATGATCTTGGGAGCTGGATAAGAGGACGATAACAGCAATAACAACATGGGCCCCCTGCACCCACCAGCACCAAGCTCCGCCCCGCCCCAGGACCTTTGCATGTGCTGTTCCCTCTGCACGGTACAATCTTCCCCCAGCTCCTCGCATGGCTGACGCCTCATGTGACAGGCCTCAGCTCCAATGTCACCTCCTCAGAGAGGCCCTCCCTGACTGCCTATCTGAAGGAGACATGACCCTGTTTTATTTCCCCTGAGGCACTTATCACCATCTGAGTGATCTCATGTCTTTATTTCTTGCTCCCACTGGAATGTAAGCTCCATGAGAGCAGAAACTTACCCTTTCTTATTTACCAATATGCCCACAGCATCAGTGTCTAGATCCCTGCCACAGCATCTAGACCCAGATGCTCAGTAAGTGTGGGTTGAATTAATGAGTGAACAATTTTATAAGAGAAAAGTGAATGAATTTTAGTTCTTAAAAACAAAAATGGGGCTTCCCCGGTGGCACAGTGGTTGAGAGTCCGCCTGCCGATGCAGGGGACACGGGTTCGTGCCCCGGTCTAGGAAGATCCCACATGCCATGGAGCGGCTGGGCCCGTGAGCCATGGCCGCTGAGCCTGTGCGTCCGGAGCCTGTGCTCCGCAACGGGAGAGGCCACAACAGCGAGAGACCTGCGTACACGCAAAAACAAACAAAAAAACCCAAAAATGATCAGTGGTCCCCTGATGGTGAGTCAGAACTTTTCCCTTGACCGCCCCCCACCTTCCTCCCCTCTCGGGATGACATCATTCTCCTGCTACCTGGATGACGTCATCCTCCTCCTCCTGATTCCCTTAACACGTTGAGCCTCTGATCTTCTCCAGATGCGTAAATTCTCTGCCTGAGACGCTCACACGTGCCTGCTCTCTCAACAATCACTCCCCCAAGGCTGTCTTCCAAATTTTGTTCCCATGTCTTGCTTCTTGCCCCAAATCTATTTTTTTGCCCTGTCAAAAGTTTGGGCAACTTTTGAACTTGGTACCCCACCCTCGTCTCAGTCTGAATTCTTCACCTTCTCCAGAAGACAGCCCCTCTCCCACAAGAGACCCCCCCACACACACACATACAAACCCCAACCCCCATCTTCCCCGCGTCTCCACCGTGTGCCATCAGCCCGCCCGGTGCCCTGGCTCCAAGCTCGCCCGCCTCCTTTGGTTCCTCCCTCTTCTCAGTGCTCCTGTCCTGTCAATCAGTTGTCGAGTCTTGCCATTTTTCTGCTCACTCTCTCCAGAGCGACTCCTTCCTTCCCCTGCTCTGCTGCCCCGAGTGTCCAGGTCCTATGACTCAGGACTACAGCAACAACGTGCCACACCCTGAGCCGGTGTCTCCAAGTCCAGTCCCACTCAGGTTCACTCTGTGCACTTCTGCCAGGTCAATCCTCATCAACTCCTTGTCCACAGACCTGTCTGTTCAATGTATGAAGTACAGGTGGGTGCAATACTGAGCCCTGATGGTGGAGGGCCTTGAAGGCTGAGATGAAATTGGAAAACATTATCTTAACGTCTGAGGAATAGTCACTGATCCCTAAATTCTGGGGCTGCTCAGTGCTTCTGCCTGATCCTGTGAAGACCCTGAATTACAACATCTTAGAAGACCCTGGACAGAGGGTGTCATCATAGCTTCTGTTTACTTTTTATACTAAACTAATGCTTCTCAGCAGAGGGTGATTTTACCCTGCCAGAGACATTTGGCAAAGTTGGAAGACATTTTTGGTCGTCACAACTGGGGGAAGGGTGCCACTGGCATCTCGTGGGTACAGACCAGGGATGCTGCTACACATCCTGTAATGCACAGGACATGAGAAAGAGTTACCCCACCCAGGACATCAACAGTGTAGAGGCTGAGAACCCCTGGTCTAAACCACGCATCCTCATGGCATCGTGATCTCGCACTGAAGGGAAAATTCTCCCATCCCCAGAAGGCACTGACTTACCATTTTCGTCTTAGCAGTTTCCAGTTCAGCTAATGTTTCACTTAATTTCGTGGTGAGGCTCTCTGCTTTTAGACTTTCAGCCGTCTTTGTTTTCTGAGTCTTTTCTACCATGGCCAATGCATCATTTAATTTATCATTTAAAATGTCTTCTTTTTGCATTTTTAAATCTATTTCCTAGACAAACAGCAAACATCAAATTAACAGAAATTCAGGTATAAATATCTACCATAGCCTCTCCCTCCCCTGTTTTCAGAGAGGAGGTGACCTCTGTTCTGGTATTGTTCTGTTGATCCTTTTAAAGTCCAAAGTCCATGTTTTCTCTGGAAGGTTCCAATGATTACAGAACTCTTTTTTTATATGCAGCTGAGATCTGTCTACTTGAGATTTCTGGTCTCTGAGCTCAGTTCTGTCACCTGGAGCTCATTGAACAAGTTTTATTTCTCTTTTATGAGACAGCCCTTTAAATATTTGAGGAGGGCTGTCACGTCTCTCCCTAAATCTATTTTCCAGGATAAATGTGCCAAGTTCCTTCACCCCTTCGTCACAGGACCTGCCTCCAGGACACTCCTCCATCTTCCTCTGTGGCTTCGGCCCTGGGGTGACCTCCCCTCGTCCCGTGGGGCCCCGGCAAGATTGGACTCTGGTCGCCATGTCCTCAACACCTTCTCCCTCCTCCCGGGACCCATTCTTCCGATCTTTGTCGAAATTCTACTCTCCTCCTTGGGTCCATTCTCCAACACTGTGGAATGTGGGCTTTGTGACAGGCGCCGTGCTGGGGCTGGACGCACTTTATTTATTTATTTGACTTCATTCTTTAGAGCAGTTTTAGGTTCACAGTAAAACTGAGCAGAAAGTACAGAGTTTCCATGAACTCCTGCCCCCATCCCATGCACAGACTCCCCCACTGTCAACATCCCCATCAGACTGGTACATTTCTTACACTGATGAACCTGCCTCCACACATCATTATCACCCAAAGTCCATAGTTTACGTTAGGGTTCACTCTTGGTATTGCACATTCTGTGGGTTTGGACAAATGTACAGTGACATGTGTCTACCATTATAGTATCACACAGAATAGTTTTACTGCCCTAAAAACCCTACGTATTCCGTCTGTTCACCACCACTCCCCTAACCAATCCTTGATCTTTTTTTTCTTTTTTTAATCCCTGATCTTTTAACTGTCGCCATAGTTTTGCCTTTTCCAGAACGTCATATAGTCGGAATCATACTGCATGTAGCCTTTTCATGAACATTATTTAATCCAAAACAACCCCCCCAGGGGACTTCTCTGGCGGTCTGGTGGTTAAGACTCCATGCTTCCACTGCAAGGAGCATGGGTTTGATCCCTGGTTGGGGAACTAAGATCCCGCGTGCTGTGCGGCACAGCCAAATAAAGAAAAAGAAAAAAGAAAGAAAAAGAAGAAGAAGAAGAAAATAACCCCCCAGTGATTCTATGTATGGTAATATTTGGGAACCTTTCTTTGAAGAAAACGATCTAAGATCGATGTGAATAGACTTGAATATCTGTTTAGTCCCATCTGGTCTATCTATTTATGTATTTGGCCGCATCGGATCCTTGTTGCGGCATGCGGGATCTTTCGTTGCAGTGAGAGGGCTCTTCGCGACGGCGTGTGAGCTCCTCTCTAGTTGTGGCGCGTGCAGGCCTAGTTGCCCTGCGGCATGTGGGATCTTAGTTCCCCGACCAGGGATCGAACCCGCGTTCCCTGCATTGGAAGGCAGATTCTTAACCATTGGACCACCGTGGAAGTCCCAGCCCCATCTGGTCTTGAAAATCCTTTGAAATTGTATTTACCTGTATTTAAATTTAACCCACTATTGTCAGGTTGTGTGTTTATCACGTGCCTTGACCTTTGAGATATAGGCTTGCATGTGTTTGTGTGTGTGTGTGTGTGTGTGTGTATGTGTGTCTTGTACTGTTGGGACCCAGGAGGGGTGAATCAGTCCTCCAGCTTGGAGGTGCCTAAGACAGGGCCCTGTGCAACAACTTCTGCTTCTCCTGCATCTCCTACTCTCAGTAATAATCGTAAACGTGGTTTGATTATGAAGGTGATGATAGCGATGATGACAGATTCTGGTGGAGAAGTAGCACCAAGGCGATCAGACATTCAGGCATCTATATCCTGCCGCCCCCTCTGTGACCCTGAGCAGCTGAGCCTACACCAAGGTCAAGGATAGGGAGAGGAGGGGTGATGATGAGAAGTCCTAGAGTCAGGTAGTCCTGGGTTCAGGTTCTGCCCCTCCACTTCCTGGCTGTGAGATGATAATAACAACAGTAATAAAGCATGCAGCATTCACTGAGTGCCGGGTGCGTGTCTCTGTGTATGTCAGCAGTTAAGCCTCACGACTCCGTGAGGTTGATCTATCGGATCATCTGTATTTCATAAGTGGGGAAACCAAGGCACAGAGGTGGCAACTCCTGCCTAGTGTCCCACAGCCAGGGGGTGGCAGAGGTAGGATTTGAACCCAGACCGCCTGCCCCCAGAGCCTGGGGCTCAGCCATGCTGGCTCCTCCATGCCTTTTCCTCTTTGAGACTCATACCTCCTTCTGCTTGGTTATGCGGTTCTCCAGATCTTGCACCTTTTTCTTTTCCTTCTCTATGGCCTCCTTCGCTTTGTGTTTCTCGTAGGCGATGCTGCTCTCTGAAATCTGGAAGTCAACAACAAGCGGTTTGAGGGTGTGTGCACGAGAAAGGAAGGGAAGTGACAACGGCAAGGGGAAGCCAGGATTAGTAATCGTTGACACCAGTGAGTCAGGGTTTGGGAGTGAGAGCTCAAGGGACTGGATGCTCGCTGGAAAGAGAGGTGAGAAGGGTGGTGTGCCCAGCACGGTGAGAACCCGCAAGTCACGTCTTGGTTAGTTGTGTCCTTAAAAGAGGGAGTTATTCATCTTTCAGGATTTCTGGGCTGGTGTTCAGGAAGTGACAGGCTGGTGAGTGTTCAGGTCAAGGCATTGGGCGCTGAGCCACGAACTAAACTACTAAACGGACAGGTGACGGCACCAGTGTGGTCCCTTGTTGGCAAGTACCTGGCTTCTTGGGAGGTGGGGCAGGAGAGGCAAAGGACAGGGGTGGGGGGCGGGAGGGGGTGGGGGGATACACCTCCTGTGCCAGCAGGCCTGACGCCTGTGGCTTCAAAGGACACTGGCGGTCTCTCTCCAGCCTACAAAGGCTTGGGTCCAGAAATTGAAGCCCAGGACAGTTTGGGACTGAGCACATATACCCCACAGATACGGTGATGGAGAGGGGATTGGAGCCCAGCCTCAACTACACAAGTCCCAGGAGGGAAACAACCAGAGTAGGGTCGAGAAACTCTGTTTGCAGTTGTTGAAACTCTTGTAGTTATGCCTCCCGTACCAATATGAGAGTTCGCAAGAATAACATTTTAATGAAATAAGTAATTTATATATGCATAAACAAAAGACTGGAAAGCTATGTACCAAAATATAAATAATGGCTATTTGGGGGTGAATTGAGATTCTGGTAATTTATATTTTCTTCTTTTCACTGGTCTGTATCTTCTAAATTTTCTTTAGTGAACATACATTATTGGGTAAAAAGAAAATCTACTGGCATTGTTGTACTTTGGGGGTGGGTGGCCCTGGAGAAAAGAGGATCTTCCCGACAGCCTTGCTGTTCTAGCATTACGTCCTGGGCCTCCATCCCCCCTGCCCTGCTCTGCACACGGGCCTCCCCGCCCCACCTGGGCTCTGACTCTCCTCCCTGCATGGGCTTGGCATTTTCCCACTGCCAAGTCTGCCTAAGACTGTCCAGACCCCACCCTGCGAGTCTGTGTCCTGCCTGACGTAAGAGGCCACATGCCGCACGGGAGGGCACCCTCCCTTCTCTTATCCTGCAAATTACAAAGGAAAACGGCAAATTACAAAGGAAAACGATGATGATGATACTGCCTACGCTCTAAATTCTGCAACATGAGCGCCTGCACCGTTCACTGAACGCGAGCCCCCAGGTGGCGTCGGCGCCCCATTTTGCAGGTGAGGACACAGAGGCTGTGAGTGAGGCAGTGAGAGGGTGAGTAATGCATCAAGGTCACACCATCAGGAAGTGGTGGTGCCAGTTCAGATGCCAGTGCCCTGCCCTAGCCACCCTGCCACCTGGCTTCTGGACCTGGCCTGAGCTGTCCTCCTGACTCCAGCCCCACCCTACCTGGAGGCAGGAGACATGCTTGTGTATTCAAACGTAGACTGGCACAGAGCCTGCCACCCTGCTCAGCAGCAGCCCACACTCTAAAGCCCCACCCCTGGCCCATCTGTGTAAGGGCTGATGTGGGGGCAGCTGTGACCACAGTTTGGGTTCTACCCCTTAACAAGGCTCGCTCTGTGTCGGAGCTCCCTCGCCCTGTGTGGACTCTGACCTCACTTCCCTGCAGGGGCTGGCACAGCCTCACTCCCAAGGTCTTTGCTTGCCTGTCCAGCCCCCATATCCGGCCATGCACTCCATCCTCCCCACCCGACCGGAACTCTGACCTCACCTGCGGAGGTGGTCACAATGCATGCACGGACTCCTCGAAACAAACCTCTGTCACTGCACCCGCATTAGAAATGGGGGCACAGAGAGGGCAAGGGGCTTGCCCAGAGTCACACAGCATGTTGGGGCAGAGCTGGAATTGGGACCAGAATCGACACTTTTAGCCCACCCAGCTCTGCTGCCATGCCTCGCTTCGCCTACCCGGTGTCTCCCTCTGGCTTTCTTCCTCTGACCCATTTGGCTTCCGTCTTGTTCCAGCTTGATTTCATTCTTCCCGTCCTGCCCCTGTCCCTCTGGCAAACTCCAGTCCCTCTCCTTTGCACTTGGGACCCCTGACCTAGTGGCATTCTCTTCCCGCAGATGTTCCCGTGGTGTTCCCTCTGCCCTCCAGTTCTTACGCAAGGTCACCTCCTTGGAGACACCCTCCCCGCTGACGGGCCACTCTCTAACCCACCCTGGTTTTGTCTACCCCACAGCCTGTGGCTCTGGAGTCACCTGTGTTTGTTTACATGGTTGTCTGTCCTCCGCCCTAGAGTGGGGGGCATGACTGTGGTCCGTCTAGTGCTCTGCAGTATACCTGACACCCAATAAGGTCCGGCACGTGGTAGGTACTCAGTAAATATTTGCAGATGGATGAATAAAACTGAATTAAACAATTCATTGAGTCACCAGCTTTGTTTCTGGAAGTTCCACGAGAGCCAGCACATGTCTGTGTGTGCCCCCTCTGTCCCTACAGTCCGGCTCCTGGAGATGCCATCACAGGTCACTGAGGGCACGGCCACCTGGCCCCCTGGCTCCGAGAGCCCTTCTTTGACTTTCAGGGCATGACTCGGGCGTTCATCCCTCCTCTAAGCCTTGGGGCCTGCCTTTCATGGCGGCTTCGGCTGGTAAGCCCAGTCCCCAGGCTGGTGGCAGTGGATGTCACTGGCTCGGCCTGGGCCTGGCACTTGGACACCCCTTCCCCCTCCCACATCACCCTGTCCTTGAGGGTGTACTTCTCATCTCTTCCAGAAGGCACTGACCCCTGGTGCTTATTTGATGTGACCACCGTGTGAGCTGGTTGTCTACCGTCTACTCCATCTTACTCTGCAATGTTTGTGTCTCTATCTGTCCATCGGCCCAGGGAGGGTCTACTTTGGAGTCTATGAAACTAGGAGGCTGGCGCCAAGAAGGTGTTTTCCTACTGTGCCCACGCTGGGTGCATCATAAATGCCTTTCGACGACAAGGAGGATGCTGGCTGAGGGACTGACCCAGACGCCCACCCAGCGGGTCTCCCCTGGAGTGCAACTCCCTTCCCTAGGTAGTTGGCCAGCAGTGCTTTTGAAGACGGCCCTCTGTGCGCGAGTGCAGTTCTAAGTACTTAATATACACTAACTCATTTAATCCCGCGAGGCAGGGACTGTATCCCTCCCCATGTTACAGATGAGGTAACTGACGCACAGGAGGTTAAGTGATCTGCCCTAGGGTCACACAGCTGGTGAGTCCTGTGTTGTGATATCGGCCACTCTGAACGGAGGCACCGCTCCCCACCTGCCCGCTTTACCACCTGCTCTACATCAGGGCACCGAGACACAGCCTCACATCTGGTTCTGGAGCTCCTTCCAAAGGGCTTTTGGCTGCCACCGCCCAACTTCTCTCTCTCTGCTCTTCAGACCTCCTTCTGCTGGGTTAAGCGGTTCTCCAGATCTCGCACTTTTCTCTTTTCTGTCTCTAAGGCTTCCTTTGCTCTGCTTTTCTCATGGGCAATGCTGCTCTCCAAAATCTGAAAATCAATGACCAGTCCTTTTGGTTGCCTGCACATTTAGGGGGAAAATTGCTAGTAACGATGATACTAATTATGATGACAGTAGCTCAAACGTTGAGGGTTGGTCTTCCGTGCCAGGGCCCAAGGCCAGCGCTTCTCACTCACGTCACTCTCACGGCAACCTCATCAGAGAAGTTAGCGTCACCATTTAACAGATGAGGAAACTAAGGAACGGAAAGTTGGTGAGGGTGCGGGGACCATGGAGTTTGTTAGCGGTGAGGCCAGGATTGAACCCCTCACGTTGCCTGTGGGTGGAGGCCCTGGCAGGGAGCAAGCCAGCAGAGGCGACCAAGCCTGTCTTATTTCAGAGTCTGAGCTCTTATCATTGTGCCAGGCAGCCTCTGTGATAAGAAGAAGAAAAATCTCATTAATAATGGAATTTCCCATTGTTGAAGTAAATCTCTGAAAGACAATCAGGTCTCTAGAGGAGGGCGGTGTATTGAATTAATGAGCTACACATAACAATCTCTAGGAGGGACGGGGCAAAGCTCACAAGGGAAGCTCTGAGAAGATGCGAGGGCTGTGATTGGTATTTAGTGCCCGCAGTCAGGGAATTTCATCTAGGACGCAGCTTGCCGATAAGCCGTCCAGTTAAATGGTTTATGCAAATTGCAGAAGGCTAGAAGTTGCCGGTAAGGCCCCTGTTTCTAGTCACTGCAAGAAAGGGCACCTCAGATTCATCATCATTATGTTAAAAAAAAACCCAAAAAACAAAAAGAAAGGGCACCTCAACTCTCAAAAGGGTTGTGTTTTAAACACCAGCTTGGCAGAGGTCTGGAATTTGGAACACGGTTTCCATTATAGCTGGTGGTTAGGGTCTGAGATTAGTCTGCAAAAATATCTAATCCATAATATGGAGGAAATACTACACATTTTAATATATTTTGCAGTGAAAAGCAGTTTGAAAAACGCCAACACTCATCTGTTCCAATACCAGCCCCCAACGAAGCAGAAGTGCAGTAACATCGCGGGAGCCTGGCGTCTCCCATGAGACGTGAGGGAGCCGAACGTCTGAGGAGGGTTTCGGGTTAAGGCATTTTCCTGCCCCACTGCGCCTGATCTCACGTCTACACGCGGGACTTTGCTCTTGGCAGCTCCTCTGCAGCCGAGACGGGCGCTACGCACCACAGGGAAGCCTGTCCTTGTGCGACTCACGCCCAGGTCCCATCCCCCCGGGCCACTTTGCTCCCACGCTCCTGGGCAGGTCATGGGAATTAATCTTTAACGTTACCTCCAAACCCGCATTATGACCTAGTGATTCTGTCGTCCTTAAAGATGCATCTGACAGTGTGGAGGAAGGTCTAATAGAAAGAAAAATCAAAGGACTGTTTGAGGTTGATCTAAGTCTGTGTCTGGGATTTTAATCTCAGGTTCCCCTGACAAGAAGCCACGGAGAGGTCCTGCCGGGAGAAGTGGGCTGACGCTGTCCTAGGCCTGGGTGACCCGGCCACAGCTCCTCCCTGCCATGGGGCTGCCCACCACCAGGCTTTCCTTAAATCTCCCTCCTGAAGTGCCCCGTGACCTCGAGATCTCTAAAATCCACGGGCTTCTCCATCTTTGTGCTGATGACCTCTCAGTGGCATTTGGCCGCCGGGAACCCTTGTGACACCCTCCTCCTCCTTGCCGCCCCTGGAGAAATAACTCAGGACCAGGTACTGACACTGTTTACACAGGCCTGCAGAGCACAGCTGCGCCGGAGACCTGAGTGAGACCCAACACATAAACACTTTCCCTCTCTGGATCGGATCAAATGGCATGGGCTCTGCCCACCAGGCTCATTATTTCTCCCTCACTGGTGGGTGGGCCAGGGTTTCCCTCTGAGGAGTAGGGATGCAGTGGGGGATTGGTAGGAGGCAAGTACCTAAACAGAAGTGGAAGTACAGTGATTGAGAGTATTAATAGCTACCATTCTTTGAGAGATGATTCTGGGTCAAACACTTTAGTGTACATTATCTCCAATCTTCACAGCCATCCTTTAAAGAAGGTAGGTATTGAGCCAGTAAGTAGCCCAGCCAGGCTGCAAAGCCTGCACTCCTCACTCCTCTGCGCTGCCCCAGGACCGAAGCGCTAATGAAAACATTTTGTAAAAAAGACTCAGGGATCTGAGGGTGACCGCGAGGTAAGTACGAGTGAACACTGTAACAGGGCTTTTGCAAAAGCCATTTTGGACACATCAATAGAAGTACAACATCTTCAACGAGGGAGAGAAGAGTCCTGCTCTAGGCCACTAAATGTTGGAGAACTGTGTCCAGTTTTGCCTACAAAAACTTTAGGAAGAAAACAGATGATGGGTTGCAAACTCAGATGCCTACAGGGGCTCGACAGTTACCCAAAGTGAAGTGGGTTGTGTGTGATGCAATAGGGAATGGCGAGGACTGTGGCAAACTTCTGCTACTTGGTTCCACTCTGGCCCGTTTTTGCCAAGTGGAAAGGAGGGCCAGATTTCTGAACTTTTCAAGAGAGGGTGGAAATCTGGATTTTTCAGTATAGTTTATGAATTCAAGAAAAAACACTCTAGGACCAAACGTAACCTGTCTGCAGGCCCTTTTCAGCCAGTGAGCTGCCCATCTGTGGCTTCTGGAGCACAGAGCAGGCTCAGAGGAGCGGAACAAGGCCATGCTCCAGGACTGTGAATGGCATTTGGGTCTGGAGAGGAGCGGGTGCCTCTATTTTCAAGCATCTATAAAAGGTTATTCTGTGGAAGAGAAAGTATTCAAGGGACGGGTCTTGCAGGAGCCCGGGGGGGCGGGTGGAGGATTGAAACCCTTCTGGGAGAAAGTCTGAGTCAATTCAACCTAAAGGAAGAATGTTCTGCCTGCCCAAGGCATCAATGCTGGGATGGACTGCCCCGGGCTGCAGAAAATTCCTTGGTGGTGGAGCTGAAGGCTGGATGATTTTAGGATGTTGTTGGAGGATACACGCAGCCCTGAAGTCCCACGATTCTGTAATTCCTCCAGTTTTGGGATCTGGGATACAATCTCTGCGCAGAAAATGCTCATGTCACCAATCCCAACTTGTCCCCTATCTAAGGCTGTATTTTACGCTGTTTGCAATTTTTCCAACTAACTGTGAAGGCTACAGCTCTAGGGTTCTCTCCTAGAGTCCCCCTTGCTTCTTCGCAGACTAGCTGAGCCCTCCCAAGGACAAATCACTCTAGGAAACTCCGCCACGCGCTTCTCCCCATCATCTGTGGTTCTGAACTTCTTCCATTTGGCCCTCAAGCCGGATTTGGGCTGGAGCCAACTATCTCCCCGAGCTGCGTACCTCCTTCTGGCGGGTTAAGCGATTCTCCAGCTCTTGGACTTTGCTCTGTTCTTCTTCTAATGCTTCCTTTGCTCTGCTTTTCTCCTGAGAAATGGTTTCCTCCAAAGCCTGAAAGTCATGATTGTTGTTTAATAGACATGGTTACCATAGTAGGGATCTGGACTCTGTGCCAGGCACTGCACGGATTCACTCTTTCACTTTTCACAACAAGAAAACTCTTTCACTTCTCACTGCCACAGAAAACTGCGGGCAGTATACTTAGGGGCTAAGAGTACGGGGTCTGGAGTCGGCAGGCCCAAATTAGAGCCTCCGGTTGATCCTTCCTAGATGTATAGTCTTGGGCAAGTGAGAAGCTTTAGAAGCCTCAGTTTCCCTGTCTGTACAGTGGGGACAGTAATGGGTTGATGTGAGGAGCAGATGAGATGATGAACATGAAATACTTGTCACATGATAACTATTCACTAGTAAAGATTAATCATTTCTTCTGTCATTTCAACTTTGCAAAGGAGGAAACAGGCTTAGAGAGATTAAGGAATCTGTTCAGTTTACTAGTAAATCACGTCATCAGGAGTTTGAACCCTGGTCCCTTTGACCCTAGAGACAGGAGTTGGCGAGCTATGGCATCTGGGCCAAATCTGGCCCGCTGCCTGCTTCTTTGTAAATAAAGTTTTATTGGCAACCCTCCATGCTCATCGTGGGTTGCCTACAACTGCCTCTGCACTGCAACAACAGAGCTGAGAATTCACGACAGGGACCATACGACCCGCAAAACTGAAAATAGATACTATCTGGCTCTTCGTGGAAAAAGTTTGCTGCTCCCTGATTTAAACCATTAGTGTGTGCACCAATCAGAGGATTGCTGCTAACAGATCATAATAAAAAAAGAATGTTAGCTCCACAAGGGAACCTAGAATTTCTTACCCTTGAAACAGAGTCCTCAGACAAGTTAGGACTCGTGAGGAGTTTAATTAATGAATTCGGACAAGCATATTTTTAGAAATATGGGGATGATGGTGTCATGTGGTATGAGGGAGGTTCACTTAAAATCGGGGCACCTGGCACTGGAGTCTGGAACAGTACTTTCCGATGAGTCCCTGGGGTCGAGCTGATCAATGTGCGTGTCTGGGGAAGGATGACCCTCGACGGGACGACAGTGGACATGAGCAGTGGCGCTCTGTCTCGGTGGGTCCCTGGCGTTGCGTCGCCCTCTGCATGGGCTGGTGTGCGCGCTGAGCTTTGTTGTGATGAAAGGGGGGTCGATGTCAGCCCTTTGAAACCCTGTATCTGTTGGAATCGATGTTACAAATGGGCGTCTGGGAGGCCCAGGCCAGTGCCCAGGGTGATGTTGAACATGCTGGGGCTGCAATACTACACATCCACAGTGGGAACAAGTCAAACCAAAGTTAAAACTGAAATAAGACATTTGGCGAGGGAGAAGTTAATCAGAGAGGAGGGAGGAAACAGGTGGAAAGCCTGGTGGAGATTTTGAAGATTTCTAGGTTCTTTCTGGTTTTATTTCCCTCTCTGTGGAATGGCACTGGCTTCTTCTATGTCTAATTGTCCTTCTGGAGGGAGCTGCCTTGATTTAAGGCTGTTGTGAATGGTACCTTTATGTGGCTCACAGGTGATTTTGGTCAGGTGGTTCTTCCTTTTTAATCTTTTATTTCACAAAAGGCAGAAAGGCAGAGAAAGAGGCAAACAGGAGAAGAAGTAGCGGGGCGTGAACTAGAGGATGAAAGGGAGCAGGCAGAGGTCTTTGCCTCTTGGAGGGGTCTGGAGAGTGAGGGTGTGTGACAGAAGGACGGTCCAAGCAGGAAGTCACCAAGCTTCTCCCGGTGAAGGCGGAGGAAACGGCAGGTCCAGTCCTTCTCAGGGGGAGAAAGGAGGTGCTGGGGGGGAGTTGGGGTCCAGCGGATCTGGTGCTGCTGTCTTGAGGGGGGTGGAGGAGGGGCAGCACGCTGTGGCCCTCCACCGTGGCTGCACATTGGAACCACCAGGGAGAGCTTACCAATCCCAGTGCCTGAGCCACACCCTCACCCCAGTTAGGTCAGAACCTGGGGGTGGGGTGGGGGGAGGGGTACAAGGCATTAGTATTTTTTAATCTCTTAGGTGACAAAAGTGCAGCCAAAGTCATGAGCCACTGATCTAGGATGATGGCGACCGAGGTAGTTAAATTCATGGTGGGTCCCTGAATATCAGAAAGGGCCAACTCAGGGACAAGGATGAGAAGCAGCCCATTACGTGCAGTCTCCTGGCTTTCTCCCGAGATTCTGATTCAGTGGGTCTGGGGTGGGGCCCAAGAAGCTGTATTTTTCACCAGCGTCCAGGTGGTTCTTATCGGCCAACTTGGGGAAAACCTTCTTCTAAGACTTTGTGGCTGAAAATGTAGTCTGCAGAGCTGTGCCATCAGTACCAGCTGGGAGCTGGTCAGAAATGCAGAATCCCAGGCTCCCCCCGCCTCCAAGACCTGCTGGATCAGAAGCTGCATTTTAACAGCATCCCCGCGTGATCTGTGGACACCTCTGAGTTGAGTTGAGAGGCGCTGCTGTAAAGTACCCTCTAATCGGCTGGTTTCTGGAAAAGTAAGTAGCAGTTTTGGCCATGTGTTTCTTTTCTTTTCTTTTTTTTTTTTTTTTGCGGTACGCGGGCCTCTCATTGCCGTGGCCTCTCCCGTTGTGGAGCACAGGCTCCGGACGCGCAGGCTCAGCGGCCGTGGCTCACGGGCCCAGCCGCTCCGCGGCTTGTGGGATCTTCCCGGACCGGGGCACGAACCCGCGGCCCCTGCATCGGCAGGCGGACTCTCAACCACTGCGCCACCAGGGAAGCCCCATGTGTTTCCCCTGATATGCATGAAGAGAAAGCAGAAGACTGAAACACTATTGGTTGGTCTTGCACACACTTAGACACAAACCGGGACCTGCAGTAACGACTGGGATTTGTATCAATAAAATCAGCTGCAGTATATAAACAAAGTACCATTTCTAGACATTTCAATAACCTTGCCTCTTCAAGTTGATCTCCGAGTCTTAGGACTCAAGCTTCATGTTAATTCCTCCTACATCATTCACGCTCTTTAATTAATTTAGTTCCCAACAAGGAGTTGCTGAGATTCCTCCATCTAAGTACACGCCCTCTGTTTCTCATAGGAAAGCCCATTTCATCAGTTTCCAGTAGTGAAGAGAAGGACGGGGGCCACCTTACCGATTTCTCTTCCGTTAGCCGCTTGATTCTGGCTTTCAGCTTCTCCTCTTGCTGTAGCCTTTCCTCGGTCAGCTTCTCCTTCTCTGCCACATGCTGCCGTAACTTTTCTTGCAGCAAATACTGCTGAGTTTCCTGAGAACTTTTGATCTTGATCTGAAATGAGGTGAAGGGAAATGCAGCTGATGGGGGACAGGACTAACGCAGGAATCATTTCCACTACCTTTGGGGGCGAGACAAAGGTTCACGAAACTTTCTTCAAAACACAGAAAAATGATGCTTAGCTTAGTAACTAATAGGGAAGTAGTAGAGCATCGTGGTAAAGAGCTCAGACTCTAGATCTAGATAGAATCTCAGCTCTAGTTCTTTCTAGACACTTCTTTGTATAGAGAACGAGGTTAATACTAGTATCTGCCTCTTAGAGTTGTAAGAATGAGATAATGATGGAAAGCTTTTAGCACAGTGTTTGGCACATAGTAGGTGCTCAGTAAATGGTAGTTAGACTTATTTGTTATTATTTGCTGAGTGTAAGAGAAAAAGCAGTGAACTAGGGCCAGAAAGCCTGAGCTTTTGTCTTGATTCTTCCACCAACTATCTGTGTGACGTTGAAACAGTCACCTAGCCTCTGAATGCCATTGTCCATCTCTGTAAAATAAGGAGAATGGACTAGATCAGGGGGTGGCAAACTACTGTCTGAAGGCCAAATATGGACCACTGCCCATTTTTATAAATCAAATTTTATTGGAGCAGAGCATGCCCGTCACGCCCGTTCATTTACTTCTGTCTATGGCTGCCTTTGCTCTACAACAGCTGGTCAGATAAGTGTGGCAGAGGCTGTATGTCCTGCAAAGCCTAAAATATTTACCATCTGGCCCTTTACAGAAGAAATTTGCTGACCCCTGGACCAGATGGCCTTTGGGGTTGATCGTAATGGTGGTCCCAATATTTCACCCTTCCTCTATTCATATCTTTGGCTCTGTAACTTGCAGTGCCCATCCCGCCCCCTGACACTGAACTCAGTCATGTGACTTGCTCTGGCCAATGGGATGTTGGCAGACATAACACAAGCAGAGGATTGAAAAGCATTCCATGATTGGGCCTGCTTTCTCTTCCCGATGTCTGCTTCCTCTGCTAGCACCATGAGAACGTGCCCAGGCCAGCCTGCTGGAGGATCAGAGACACGTGGAACACGTGGAACAGAGCACAGCTGCTCCAGCTGAGGCCAGCCTATATCGACCAAGGTCCAGCCAACACTCAGACACGTGAGCAAGCCCATCTAAGACCAGCGGACCCACCTAGCGGCTGCCCCCAGATGTGTGATCAGTAGACAATAACTGTGGAACACTGCTAAAAGTGTTATGGTTGTTTATTATACAGTATTAATACGGCAATAGCTACCGGGGAGATACAATCCCGAAGGATAATTTTGCCTCTAAAATGTCGACATCATGTAACTTTTGGTAATTCTGCTGCCTATACTGTGGCTAGCTGTACTTCTTCCACTGCATTTAATAAACAATTGTAAAGATCTGATGGCATTTACATGTTTCTGGTTTTTGACAGAGGAAAACAAGCCTCCTTGCCCTCCTGGGAGATCTCAGCCACCCTGTCTGAAGCATTTCGTGTGCAAATGGAGGTATCATTTCACCTTTTGGAGGATGTGTGCTGACTACCTAACAGAGGAGAAACAGAGTTAAAATGCTCAGGGCTAGGTAAATTCTAAGAAGGAGCTGAAATGAACTTTTGAAGTTCAAAGATTACCTGAAGTTCCTGGGTCCAGCTTGTAATCTTTTGATAATGTTCCAGAAGGTATTTCAGATACAAAGGCAATCCTTAAAGAGAGAAGCAAGAAGGTAAGTATCAATTCAGTTCACTCCCTTTGCTTTCTGAATAATGTCTTCACAGAGCTTGCCGACAGGTGGGTGAGGGCAACGCTGCCCTCCCATCAAGGAAACGTGAGTTGCCATCCACCCTGTGTTTTGTTTTTTTGTTTCTTGCAGTACGCGGGCCTCTCACTGTTGTGGCCTCTCCCGTTGCGGAGCACAGGCTCCGGACGCGCAGGCTCAGTGGCCATGGCTCACGGGCCCAGCCGCTCCGCGGCTTGTGGGATCTTCCCGGACCGGGGCACGAACCCGTGTCCCCTGCATTGGCAGGCGGACTCTCAACCACTGCGCCACCAGGGAAGCCCCACCTTGTGTTTTTTAAATTGTTGATCGGCTTCGGTTGGGCTCAAGTCCAAGTTTCTTTTTGTGGGCGGACAATAAAAACCATCTGCAGAGCTCCTATCGACTAAGTGTCTACCGTGTGCAGCGCCGTGAGCTGAGCAGGGGATGATATGAAGCCATTCAGTGTGAGAGACAAGGTCTACGTGCCTGGGAGGAAGCAGGCAGGGACTCCAGGTGGCGTGGAAATGATGGCTGAAGGAGTGGAGAAGTGTGAGGGTCCCAGAGGAGGCGCCATCATTCACCTGGAGTGATCACTGCTTGGCCGAGGACCCACTGGGCGTGGGCATTGGTGGGTATGCAGAGTTGGAGGGGATGGCGTTTCAGAATGGAAGATGTGGTTGGGTGAATGATGCCTCCCCCCCCAAAGATGTCTGGGTCCTAATCCTTAGAGCCTATGAACATTACCTAACAGGGCAGAAGGACCTTTGCAGATGTGGTGAAGTTAAGGATCTTGAGATGGGGGCGCTTATCCTGGATCAGCTGGGTGGACCCGATATAGTCGCATGGGTTCTTACAAGAAGCAGACACAGGGAGTCTGACTGCAGACAGACAGAGCCGGTGATGTGACAGAAGCAGAGAGCTGAAGACGCTCCTCTGCCATGAGCCAAGGGAAGCGGGGAAGTTTTATTTCCTCGTCTTTTCCGGTCTAGAGACTGGAAAAGGTGAGGAAACGGATTCTTTCCTAGAGCCTCCAGAAGGAGCCAGCCCCTTGCCTTTACCTTAGCGAAACTGATTTTGGACCTTTGGCCTCCAGAACTGTAAAAGAATAAATATGAGTTGTGTTAAGCCCCTAAGTTTGTGGTAATTTGTTAGAACAGCCATAGGAAACTAATACGGGGGGGGTGAAGGCAGGAGGCAGGGTGAGAGGTGGGGAAATGCAGTGCATGTTCTGGAAGAGGGTGGAGCTTAACTGGGGTAGAGCAGGTGATGGGGGAGGGGAGGAGTAGAGGGAAGACCTGGGATGGAAAGCTGAGTTCAATTTGTGGCCAGCCTAGAACAGTAGCCTAAAGAGTATAAACTTGATTTAAACATCACTGAAATGTCATGAGTGTGACCTGTGTGCCCGGCCCTCTGCCAAGCCATCAGCGCATCACCCCGCTGTATTGTCCCGCCATCGCCTCCTTTTACACATGAGGCAGTCGGGCTCTGAGACATGTGGCTGCTGGACGCCACACAGCTGGCAAATGGCTGAGCCAGGGCTTGGGCTCACAGTGGTGTGACTCCAGGGTCTGAGTCACTGCTATTTCAGCTTCTGATGGAGCAGTGAGTTGGCTTAATGAAGGGTGTTTTGTTATTTTTTCAGAAAAATAACCGGGATGTAATAGAGACGAAGGAGCCAGCAGCATTTCTTAACTGCAGCATTCTCGACGTGTTGGGCTGGACAGTCCTCGTTGTGGGACCCGTCCTGGGCACTGTAGGACGTTTTAGCAGCATCCCTGGCCTCCGCCTACTGGCTGCCAGGAGCATCACCCACCCAAGCTGTAATTATCAAAGATGTGAGAGGGTTTCAAGAAAGCAAACCGAGAGGGCTGGGTAGGTCAGAGAGAACACGGCGGGGGAGTAAGGTGGGGCTTCGGTGCAGGGGGGCCACGTCAGTTGCCAAAGAGGCAAAGTAGGAAGTTGGTGGTGAGCACACAGGGTGTAACGCACTTCAAGGTCTTAATGGACAGGAGTATGAGCAGTAGAAAAGGAGCTGAAGAAGCAGTGGTCCCAGTGAAGATGCACCAGCTTGAAGCGCTTGTTTGATGATAAAAGAGAAAGATGGAGTGAGAGGCTGTATACGCTGAAGAAGGAGGTCATGATTCAGGAGCTTGTGCACAAGGTGGTCTGGGAGGGAGAGAGAAGGGGAGACTCAGCGAGGGAAGAGCTGCATTTGGAAAGAGAACGTAGTGAGGGAAGATAGAGGGAAAGGAGAAAAGATGGGTGCGGAGAGAGACAGGAGGGGAGCTGAACAGGCTCGTGCCTGGGCCCCTGACCTCTGACAATGCCACTTGCTGAGAATTTCCAGCTTGGAAGAGTGAGAAGAATAATATTATAATAATAGCGATTCAGTATTAACCACTTGCTGTGTGTCAGGCACCATGCCAGGAGTTTAACATGTGATATTTTCTGATCATTACAAACAGCCCAGCAAGGCAATGTGTTTGCATTTATAGGTGAGACACAGACACTCAGCAAGGTTAAGCTATGGAGCTGGTAAGCAGTAGGATCAGAATTCAGACCTAGGTCTGTCATTCTCTTTTCAGAGAGACTAGAGGCTGGAGAGTGGAGGGCTGGGCTGGCCGATGTGAAGGGTGCGTGAGGAGAGGGGCACTCGGAGGACCCCGAGATGGCAGAGATGGGTGATGCTGACTTGGGCTGTTGGAAAGAGGGATTTTCTTCTTTGGGAGAAGAAGCAATTCTTGATTATAGTTCTGGTTACAAAAGTTACACATGCCTGTTACACAAATCCAAACAGGGCAGAAACCCATAAAGTGGAAAGTGTCCTCCCGCTGTATCCTCAGTGGCCGGCACACAGTAGGCCTGCAATAAATAGTTGTTGAATGACTGAGTGAAAGTCAAGCCTCACGCAGTCTCATCATGCTGGGATAATACTCTCAACACTTATATGTCTTTTCCTCTAGATTTCTCCTGTGGTCAGATATTGGCATTTGAAAAAAAAAAAAGGAGGGGGGAGAACACTGTGCATATTGTATTACAACTTGCTTTTCTTTTTTTTTCACATAAAAATACTGCATATCTTGGATATCTGAGAAAGAGCGATTTTCTATGTATGCAGGGAAGCCTTTTATTTGCAACAAAGTCTTGCAGAAATAGGCACAGTCAACTGAGCTTGCAAAGAAAAATGTAAAAAGTCCTTTCTTTCCCTTATCAAAAGAAGCTGAGAAACCAGGCAGGAGGAGAGGGAAGCTAACTTTTAAGGTCCTCCTTAGTTGTTTCCTGTCTTCCAGTGGGACCACACAGTAATCCTTCAGCAATCAGATTTTTTTTTTTTTGGTCACAACTTTTTTATTTTTTAATTGAGATATAGTCAATGTACAGTATTGTATGTTTCAGGTGTACAACATAGTGATTCACAATTTTTAAAGGTTATATTCCATTTATAGTTATTATAAAATATTGGCTATATTCCCTGTGCTATAAAATATATCGTTGTAGCTTATTTATTTTATACATAGTAATTTGTGCCTCTTTTTTAAAATTGGAGTATAGTTGCTTTACGATGTTGTGTTAGTTTCTACTGTACAGCAAAATGAATCAGCTGTATGTATTCATATATCCCCTCTTTTTTGAATTTCCTTCCCATTCAGGTCACAAAAATTTGGAACGCTTCATGAATTTCCGTGTCATCGTTGCACAGGGGCCATGCTAATCTTCTCTGTATGGTTCCAATTTTAGTGTATGTGCTGCTGAAGTGAGCACAGTAGTTTGCTCCTCTTATTTCCCTACCTCTAACTTGTCGCTCCCCCTTTCCCGCTCCCCACTGGTAACCACTAGTTTGTTCTCTATATCTGTGAGTCTATTTCATTTTTGTTATATTCACTAGTTTTAGTTTTTAGATTCCACATAAAAGTGATATCATACAGTATTTGTCTTTCTCTGTCTGACTTATTTCACTAAGCGTAATACCCTCCAAATCCATCCATGTTGCTGAAAATTTCATTCTTTTTTATGGCTGAGTAGTATTCCACTGCATAGAGATATACATAGATATATCTGTATCACATCTATCTTTTTGGGGGGGCCACGCCATGCAGCTTGTGGGGTCTTAGTTCCCCAACCAGGGACTGAACCTGGGCCATAGCAGTGAAAGCGTCGACTCCTATCCACTGGACCGCCAGGGAATTCCCTACTGCATCTTCTTTATCCACTCATCTGTTGATGGGCACTTAGGTTGCTTTCATATCTTGGCTATCATAAATAATGCTGCTATGAACATTGGGGTGCATGTATCTTTTTGAATTAGTGTTTTTCATTTTGGGGGAATAAATACCCAGGAGTGGAATTGCTGGATCATATGGTAGTTCTACTTTTAGTGTTTTGAGAAACCTTCAAACTGTTTTCCATAGTGGCCACACCAATTTACATTCCCACCAACAGTGCACAAGGGTTCCCTTCTCTCCATATCGTCGCCAACACTTGTTATTTGTGTTCTTTTTGGTGACGGCCATACTGACAGGTGTTAG
This sequence comes from Phocoena phocoena, assembly GCF_963924675.1. NCBI lineage: Eukaryota > Metazoa > Chordata > Mammalia > Artiodactyla > Phocoenidae > Phocoena > Phocoena phocoena. The sequence continues at coordinate 11,723,948 of NC_089219.1, read as the reverse complement.
GTGATATCTTAACCAATCAGATCTTTAGTAGTGACCCCAATCTCCTGGGCTACTCATGACATGATCCAACAATACTTACTCAACCTGGATTTCCCTGAAGGATTTATTCCAGGATTTTACAGACCTAGCTCATTACGTGCGTTTTATCCCTTAGGACAATATTTTAAAAGGCAGGTAGTATGGTGGTTCCGAGCAGGGGCTTTGAGGTCAGAGGGACCTGGATGGAGTCCCAGCTTTACCACTCGGCAGCTAGGAAATGCAGCCCGTTGTCAAGAGCCTAGGAAGAAGGCCTGGGAAGAGAACTGAGTGCTCACAGCTAAGAAAATCTGACTTGCTGTCAAATAGAGATACGGCAGGGGTCACAGGTAAAGGCACCTCGGCGTGAGCAAATCAAGCTGCCCTGCCTGTGCGCATATCCATCTGCCTGCCATCCACGTTTAGTTCACATTAAGTCAACAAGTATTCAAGGCTGATGCTCATGGCAGCTACCGTTTACTAAGGCTTACGTGTGACCCCCTGATTTGGGTACCACATCGTTTAATCCTCACAACTACCTGGTGAGATCTTAACCCCATTTTACAACCGAGTGAACAGAGGCACACAGAAGTCGACGCTTGCTCACACAATGAGTAAGCGCACACTTGAGAGTCCAACCTTAGCAGCCGGTCTCCAAAGCCTGAGCTCAGAATTATTCGCTATAATGCAAATGGGGATTTGCTGGGGCAAGGCCCGCCGCGTGCATCAGACGCCCTTCACTCCAGGGAGTGAAACTCTCAGGTTTGTCTCTGTTCAAGTTAATGACAGAACCTGTCCTCTAGGAATTGGGCATGTACCTGGTACCCCTCTGGATCTTCGGAGGGCATGTGGGGTCACAGAAAAAACACGAGTGCTAGGATCACAACGACCTCAGTTTGAGTCCTGACCCTACCATGTACCAGCTGTGTGACTTTGAGCACGTTTCTTAATGTTATGGATACTCCGTTTCCTTACTTGCAAAATAAAGACAATAGTACCTGGCTCTGGTTGTTGGAAGATGAAAGTACACGGTACATGTAAAACAACTAGCACGGTGACAAGTGCCCAGGAGGAGTTAAACAAACCATGGTTCCTACCCTCCTCTTAGGAACTGTGAACACAGAAGGCTCTTAGCACTGTTTGTGTATGGTGATGAGTGACCGGGGATCCCCTGCTGGCCTCAGTAATGGGAAGTACCTTGAATCACTGATCATGGTGGACTAACACATAAAAAGGTTTTGAGCCAGTTTCTTCATTTCTAAAATGAGGATACTGTTACCTGCCTTATAGAGCTGTTGTGATGATGAACCGAGGTTATGTATGGAAAATACTTAGAACATTGTCTAGAATATAAGTGCTCAATAATGAATGATGGCCACCGTTGTCACCATCACCATCTAATCATTATTCTCACCACCATGACCATCGCCATCCTCATTCCTCATCACCTTAATTACCCTCGCCATCCTCACCATCATCCTCGCCACCACCATCCTTGTGTAGATGCCTCTAGGAACTAGGTACAGCAGTACCTAATACAGAGAATATAGGGGATACTCTAGCCCATCCCATTCTTTTAGTCTTTTGGGGCTTTGCCATAATATTGCTAGTTCTGGAAGATAAAATGCCTTTTACCACCAACTTCCTCTCCTAATGAATGAATAAAGAATGGGCCGTCCTCACTAACTTCTCTAGTGCCCTCTATCCTTCCTCTTGACTTCTTAGAACCAAGTAGTTGTAATCACAGAACACAGTCCGTGTTTCCCCAACAGGTGCTCTGTAGAACATTTTCCAAGAGTTGTTAGCTGGGGGTAAGGGCAGCAAGAAAGGAGAAATGTATTTTGGGAACATCGCATTCTTTATCCCCTCCTTGTGGATCCATAGTGCGTATCAGTGCAGGAGGGATTCTGCAGAGACCTGTTTTTGTGTGTGTGTGTGTGGTACGCGGGCCTCTCACTGTTGTGGCCTCTCCCGTTGTGGAGCACAGGCTCCGGACGCGCAGGCTCAGCGGCCATAGCTCACGGGCGCAGCCGCTCGGCGGCATGTGGGATCTTCCCAGACCAGGGCACGAACCCGTGTCTCCTGCATCGGCAGGCAGACTCTCAACCACTGCGCCACCAGGGAAGCCCCTGATGGCTTAATTTTGCAACCCATGTTTCTTTATGGTAACGTATGACTAGATTTAGAGACAGAGGCTTCAGTGACTCCTGAAGTCTGGGGAGGGGACAGTGCACACATTGCTTGGCCCCGCTATTACTAGGATAGAGATCATGGTCTTTCCTTGTTTTAGTTCTGATTTTGAAGAACAGCTAGAACTGTGTTTCATGCACACTCAGACTCTGCCATGATTACAACAACAGTAATACTGGGGTTGGGGAGGGGCTGGGTTGCTGGGAGAAATCCAGCCCCGCTCTTCTCTATGCTATCTGTGAGGAGCAGGCACTTACAGAAATGTTAATCTTGATTTTGCCTTTCTTTTTAAAGACGTTTAAAAGAAATTCACACCACCTTCTGGATTACTTTAGAGATATCCTGGCTGGGGTTGTTTAATCACCTGAGTTGAAAACCACTCCCTCTATTCATTATTGTAAGAATGTCAAATTTGTACAGCCCCTCTGGAGAGCGATCTGGCAAGAAGGATCAACAATGAATGTTGGAGTTTCCCAGGTGTGGCCCTGGGCTCTCCCTTCTCATTCAATACTTTCTTCCTAGTGATACCATTCACACGTATGGCTTTAATCATCCTCCATCCATCCGCCCGTCCATCCATCCCATCTGACTCAGCACCCGCTATGTGGCACATGTTCTTCTGGGTTCCGGGGCCACATCACTGATATGGTTGGATATCCAGGGTGACAGCTGCGTCCTTGGTACCTCACCTTGGATGTCTACAGGCACCTCACACTCATCTTCCCCCTCAAACCTGGTCCTCCTGCGGCATTCCTTACTCTGGGTTTTAGTGAAGGAACCGCATCTGTACTTTTAACACAAGCCAGAAACCTGGAGATCTGTAGCCCCCTTTCTCTCCATCACTTCCCTTCTAGTCACATCTAACTCCATCACTGAGGCCTGTTGATTCATCTCTTAAATGCCCCTGGAATCTTCTCTCTTGCTCCATCCCCTCCATTGCCACAGTGAGGGCCACCATCGTGTCTTGTGACAGCCTCCTAACTGCTCTCCCGGGGTTCTGTGCTGGCCACCTTCCTGTACATTTTCCACTCGTGGCCAAGATGACTGTCTCCAAATGCAAGCCTGTTCCACCAGTTCCTTACTTAAAACCTTTCATGGGCTTCTCTCTGCTCTCAGATTAAAGCAGAGCTTCTTCCCAGGGCTCTGCAAGCCCCTGGCCCCACCATGAGAATGCCCTCCCCTCCCCTCTTTGGCAAATAACTCCTATGCATCCTGCAGGTGCCCTGCCGTCCCTGACCAGGTCAGAGCCCTGCACTTCTCCTTCAAAGCAACTGTCACGATTAAAGTTTTACATGTGAGTGATTTTTCACTTAATGCCCCACCCTATTCCTCCCTGAGACCGTAAGATCTACAAGCACAGGGATAGTGCCTGTTAGCTCCCCAATATTTTATTATGAAAGATTTCAAATGTACAGCGAAGAGGAAGGAATTTTACAGCCAACATCCATATAGCCCATGACCTGGATTCTACCTGTTTCTGACCCCATTATATCTCCATCCTGCACTGTGCCTGGTATCTAGGAGGCCTGCGATAAATCTTTGTTGAATGAAAGTGGTTCATATCCTTCCACATCCAGGATGATAAAGATAAGATGAACAGGTATGCGTGAATAATATTTATGTCAGCCTCATCTTTAAGCGTGAAAAACTGGAAACAACTTAAATGCCCATGATAGAGGACTGGCTAAATAAATTATGGTACATCCTACAGAATGGGATTCCTTGCCATCAGTGACAGCGATGATGTAGATCTGTGTGTATTGACATGGAAGGGTGTTCCTGATGTACTGGTAGGAACGAAACTAAAGGAAATTGGGTATAATGTGACATTATTCTTTTGTAAAGTTAAAAAATCAATACATGTATATAGGTAGTGCCTATTTTATGCCAGGTACTATTCTAAGTGATTTACATGTATCAATGCATTTTAACCCTCACAACAATCCTAAGGGCTGAGTATTCCCGATTATCCCCATTTTACAGGTAAAGAAACAGGCAAAGAGAGGGGAAGTAACTTGCTTAGAATCACACAGCTCTTTCCATGGGAAAACGCCTTGGAAGTTACACACAAAATATGATAGTAGTGACAATGCCAAACGCTAACGTGGATGTGAAGCAACAGGAACTCTCATTCATTGTTGGTGGGAACGCAAAACAGCCACTTTGGAAAAGAGTTTTGTGGTTTTCTTAAAAACTAAACGTACTCTAGGGACTTCCCTGGTGGCGTAGTGGTTAAGAATCCGCCTGCTAATGCAAGGGACGCAGGTTCAAGCCCTGGTCTGGGAAGTTCCCACATGCCGCGAAGCAAATAAGCCCGCGCGCCACAACTACTGAGCCTGTGCTCTAGAGCCCGCGAGCCACAACTACTGAGCCCATGTGCTACAACTCCTGAAGCCTGTGCACCTAGAGCCCATGCAACGCAACAAGAGAAGCCACTGCAACGAGAAGCCCGTGCACCGCAAGGAAGAGTAGCGCCTGCTCACGGCAACTAGAGAAAGCCCGCACGCAGCAATGAAGACCCAACACAGCCAAAACTAAATCAAATTAATGAATTAAAAAAAAAAACCTAAATGTACTCTAACCACACGATTCAGCAATCGCGCCCTTGGTATTTACTCAAAGGAACTGAAAACATGTCCACACAAAACCCTGCACGTGGACGTTTATGGCAGCTTTATTCGTAACTGCCAAAACTTGGAAGCCACCAGGATGTCCTTCAGTGGGTGAATGGATAATGGACTATTATTTGGCACTTAAAAAAAAGAAAAAAAAAAAGAGCTATCAAGCCATGAAAAGACTTGGAGGAAACAAAAATGCATATTACTAAACAAAAGAAGCTAATCTGAAAAGTTGTATGATTCCAGCTACATGATATCCTGGAAAAGGCAAAAACTATCGTGACGGTAAAAAGATCTGTGGTTGCCAGGGGCTGGGGGGGCGCGGGGAGGGAGCACAGAGGATTCTCAGGGCAGTGAAACTATTCTATTTTTTTTGGATAAGTTTCTTTTATTTGGAATAAAAATGTCCAGTTTTGAAATGAAAAGTTTTCCAAAAAACATAAGTCCTCAAACCACAAGTTTCCCCATGATGAGGTGGATTCCTGAACACTGCAGAGGGATTACTGGAGATGCTGATTGCTTAAGACATTAATAGGAAGGCACTGAGGAACAGCAGGGCCAGGCTTCAGTTAGACAGATGTGCGCTGCCGTGGAGGAATTGCATAGGCTGGCTTTGAAGTTGGCTTCTCCTTTGCTTCTTTTTATTTTGTTAAACTTGTAGCTTTACTTTCCTCAATTTCTAGAATATCAGTTTCTAGATATTCTGGTTTATGGGTTATCATCATTTTGCTTTATTCCCATGTCCCTGATCTGTAACTTCACCCACCCCACTTCCCCTCTATGGACTCCACGGTGGCTTTTAATGAATTCTCTGTACTTTCTGTTACTATGTAGTTATAGAGTGACCTGAGAAGTGAAACTCATAAATCGAGTTGACCTAATACCAGGGCTCTGTGCACAGAATCCACCAATCTGCTCAGAGATCGCCTGATCTGAACCACATCCCCCACTGTGCTCCCTGGCTTCTGCTCATGGCAGTAGATTTGGGGTCCAGGGCACCTTCAGAACTGGACCACCTTCCCGGTGGAGCATTGTGATTTACAAGGCCTCTGGGTCCTCTCTGGGGTTGGCCTCATTATTGGTGGACCTGCTGGTTTCAGGACTTAATGAAGCTCAGGTTGTTGATGTCTCATCGCAGAAAGAATTCAGTGAGAGCCAAAGTGATAGGTAAGAAGTGGATTTATTTAGAGAGAAACACACTCCACAGACAGAGCGTGGGCCATCTCAGAAGGCGAGAAAGGCCAGGGCAGTGAAACGATTCTGTATGACATTATAATGGTGGATGCATGTCATCACACATTTGTCCAAGCCCAAACCCATAGGATGAACAACACCAAGAGTGAACCCTACACAGCATTGTAAATCGACTACACTCCAATAAAATTAAAACTAAAAGAAAACAGTGAACCTGACGTAAGCCATGGACTTTGGGTGATCATGAAGGGTCATCAGTTCTAACAACTGTACCTCGCTGGTGCTGATGTTGATAATGGGGGAGGCTGTGTATGAGTGGGGACAGGGGGTACCTGGGAAATCTCTGTATCATCCTCTCAATGTTGCCACGAACATAAAACCGCTCTAAAGAAGTCTCTACTATATGTATGTATATATATGGTTACTTCTGAGAGAGAAGATTTAGCATAATTTCGATTTTTCCTTTTGCCTCTGTTGCGTCTCATTTTTCTCCAGTAATCACGTCTCACTTGTGTACTTTTTCCCAGGAACACTGCTTCTCAAGTGGTGAAGCAAAGTGAAGTCTGGAGAAGGGAACACTTGGCCACATACCTAAGAAGCCTCCCTCAACAGATGTCCCATCGTGATCAGATTCAGCGCAATATTTCAGTCATGCAACTATGTGAGAAAAGAGTTGCAATCACCTTTGTCGGAGCTGGAGAACTGGATCCCCAGCTCGTGGAGGAGATGCTCCGTTTCCTCCAGCCAGGACAGTGACAGGCGCAAGATGTCCAGCGCCACCTTCTGGAGCCCTGAGACAGGTGGGCTCACCTGCAGGCGCTGCAGGAGGTCGACCTCCTTCTTCAGGTCATTGCTACAGCAAGACATTTTCATGCACGCCTGGAAAGAGATGAGGTCGTGAGGAGCCCGGGCACCCTCGCCAGAAATAGCACCTGACGGCTGTGACCCGCGAAGAGCAGTGTTCCTGACGTGCCCGTGAAGCAGGCAGCGCCAGATGTTGGCCGCCCTGGGACGGCCCAGGTCTACTTGCGTCTTTTGGGGGGCGGAAGGAAGGAGGCAGCTTTTATTTCATGTGCACTCTAATTTGGACTCTGGATGATCAAAGAGACCCTTTGTTTAGGTATAGGCGATTCCAAAGCCAAATGGCCAAGGACGATTTGGCTGAAACGAGAACCAAATCTGGCTACAGAATTCCTGCTGAGATCAACACACAAGCTGGTCATAAAGTGCGGTTTCCTGATTTGAAAGAGTGCTGACAAGCCAACATTTGCACAGACTCCCCAAATAGTAGCTGCGTATTTCCAGAGAAAGCAGAAGCAGCCGCCTGATGTGATAAGCTGGATCCCTGCGCGGGGGCCACGGAGTGGGGGCTCTGCCAGACCCTCTGGTCCCATCTCCTCCAAAGTCAAAGGCAACAAGGCTAAGAGCAGCCTTCCGCTGCCGGGACAGAAAAGAAGAATGCAAATAAAGAGCAGAATGTTCCTTTGGTTTCTCTGGAAATAACACGGGGCTGTTTTTTCCCTCGGGGTCTGGGGCCTCCCAAAGGCAATACTTGGAGTGTGTCGGGCAGCTTCTCCTTGGCCATGCCAAGTTCACCTGGGAGGCATTTCTGGAGGTCCTTTGCTTTCTGATCCCAAACAGATTTCTCCAACAAGAGAAAAGGTGGACTAAAAGCAGAGCTGGACAATTTCCTGAACAAGGAGCACAAAAATGAGACACAGGGGACATCTGAGAAATGGAGAAGGGGGCACCTGGCAACTGTCTAAGGATGTCTTCAGCTTCACGATGTTCTCTGTCATTTCCTCCTGTTCGCAGCTGCTGAGCTGGGTCTCCTTCTGCAGGGTCCGCTTTTTCTGCTGAAAGTTGATATTGTCCTCTGTGACCCTGGTGATCTTCTCTATTAACTGGTGAGAAAAAGAAAAAAAAAAAGGATTTAAAATGCAGGGTGGGGCTTCCCTGGTGGCGCAGTGGTTGGGAGTCCGCCTGCCGATGCAGGGGACACGGGTTTGCGCCCCGGTCCGGGAAGATCCCACATGCCGCGGAGCGCCTGGGCCCGTGAGCCATGGCCGCTGAGCCTGCGCGTCCGGAGTCTGTGCTCCGCAACAAGAGAGGCCGCGATAGTGAGAGGCCTGCACACCGCTATGAAGAGTGGCCCCTGATCGCCGCAGCTGGAGAGAGCCCTCGCACAGAAATGAAGACCCAACACAGCCATAAATAAATAAATTAATTAATTAAAATGCAGGGTGGCTCTGGGGGAAGAGGACCTGGAGGGCTTCAGCTTAAACTCAGAGGAGGGAGGTCCTGGCATGTTTTGGCGATGGCTCTGGAGGGTGGATGTCGGCTCTGTCACCAGGGCATGTTTCCCAGGATCAGAGATGGTTTTTAAGAGCCAAAGGCCTGTCATGTGGCCACGAGTGTGTTTTAGATTCTTCTGCATTCTGGGAGTGACTCATCACGCTGAGCCTCATGCTGTGGGCCCCTACAAAGGATGTTCTCCAAGAGAAGCCAGTGGTGTGATCTTTTGACCCGCGCGCTGACACCCAGGGTTGGAGAGGATAAACGGAAGAATAATAAGGCAATCGCTACAGCCAGAGGCCCATCCTCACTGCCATATGCCTCTTCAGAAGGAACGAGCGAGCGAGGACGCACCGTCCATGCTGAGGCCGCCCCTTTCCTCGCGGGACTAACAGAGGTTAACCGTGCAGGTCTGGAGACCAGACACGGTCCTGGGTGGTTTAATTTGATTTTCACAGAAACACTGCAAGGGAGTTTAACTGGCTTTTACTTTAAAAGCCAGGAAGTCCCAGAAAATCATAACAAATCTTTATGGTGTGGCAACAGTGTGAAAAATATGTACCACCAACAAAAAACAGAAACATATGCTCCCAGTGTCTGGAGTCCCGGGTCCCTGAAGGAGAAAGCGGGGAAGAGAGACGAACCTGCTCATCGGAGACGGGTCTGTCCTGGAACGGTTTCACGCGTCCATAGGTGGCCTTGATGACCTGACTTCTGAAAAGCTCCAGCTGCAGCACAGAGAAAGGGAAGGGGATGAGGTGAGCGGTGCAGCTGCAGCCACAAGGGTGGGGGAGGCGCCTCCGTCGCTGGGTCTGGGAGAAATTGGTGAGAAGGCTCTGCACACCTTTAGTGGTCATTATGGGTAACTAACACCTTCACCTCTCACCGGAAGGGGCAGTGCCCACACAAGAGAGGGGGACAGCAGGCTCTAATGACTTTTCAGGTGTGCCCGCCTAACCTAGCCGACGCACATGGTCAGCACACACACGTCTCGGGCTCTCGGAAGATTATCCAGTGGGAAGTCCAGGGCCAGGAGCGCTCTTCCGTGATTGCTACGTTGGCAGCAGGCTGTGAGATAAATATTGAGGCTGTCAGCCCGAGTAACTCGTGTAATCAGCAAGGGCGCCTGGGGAGAGAAGGAGGTGCTGCCTGCTGCCGTTTTGTGCCTTAGACCTTGTGTCCTGAAGACGACGTCTCCTGTATTCCTCTCCAGGTCCCCGGAGCCTGGTGCAGTGCTTGGCACACAGCGGGCACTCAATACATGTTCATCGAATGCTTATAACAGAAACGTCTGTCAGGTCAGATATTCAAAGTCCTCTACTTCAGTTCAGCCGGTTTTTAATGAGTGCCTCCCTGGTGCTGGTGTCTTCGTATTACGGATGATGAAACAACGCAGTTAAATTAAATCAGGGCTTCGAGAATGACGAGTTCAAGATGCCCCAGGCTCATGAGACCTGAACAGCAAAGAAGCCCAAGTTTCTCTGGAAATTTACCAACACGATGGCCCTTGGCTTGGGTTTTTGGCTCACTGGCAAAATGTGGTCATGAAAGGCTCTATAACAGAGCCCGGAAGGACCATAAGGGCCACTGAGTCAGTGAGAACGTCCACGGGTCCCAAGACACAGGAGCCTGCTGCGCACCAGGGAGCTCTGGGAAGCCAAGCAAAGGAATTGTGACTCTCCTAAGGACACCTCTGCAGTCATCCTGCCGGAAGCCAGATGGGTTATTGGAGGGACTCTGTGTCGTCTGCTGGTTTCATGGCCAAGGGAGGGTCCTAGCTCGCCCAAGGAAGAGGTTATGTAGAGAGGGCCCTGTGGACGATGGCCCGCATTACCACCAGAGGCGCCCTATGGGACTGCTTGGCGGGGGGGTGGGGGTAGGGAGGGACAGGTCCTGCTGGACGATGGGCTGAGTCCTGTGGTCACTGGCCTGGGGAAGGGCAGGACCTCAGGCCGGGAGCGGGCTGTGGAGACAAGGGGGTGAAGCAGGAAAGCCCAGGCAGCGCAGAGAAGCCTCGTTCGTCCTTTCTCTCTCGCGTCTAGACTTGGAGGAATCTCAGTGTCTCTGAGGGTCTTCCTGGATGACCCCTGGTCAGAGCCATGACCAGGCCCTCGGCAAGTGGCGCAGATCATGCCCTCAAAGCAGGTGTGCGCCGTGGGTGCAGAGTGCCAGCAAGGTGAGGGGTAGCCCAGGTGCATAGAGGGAAGCCCAGACTGGCGGGCTCTCTGCCTTGCTGAGGGATCGGCACCCTGAAGGAGAAAGGACACCGGGGGTGATGGTGTGGAGATTGGTTGACGAGGCTTTAAAACCTGCCTGAGGGTCAGCATCATCATTTAACTTGTGGGTGCCTCTGAAGTTCAGCGCGTGGGAAAAATTCTGGTCACACTGATGGTTCAGACTTGGATGCTACCAAACGGAAGGGCTTTGGGAGCTGGGCTGGGTGGGATGGAGGGCTCCTTTAAGGATTGTGGTTCCTAACCCTTTCTGGTGGTTTACAGATCCTTCTGAGAATCCAGTGAGTGACGAGGTGGACTCACTCTCCCAGAAAAAGAAAAGCACAAACACATACACGCAAAACGTTCTTGGTCCCCCTGGAGCCGTGGCTGCCAGGAGAGGATGCCTTGTGGAGGAGTCCAAGATGGGCTGCCCTCGGTGGGCCGTGTTCTGGAGGGCCAGTGCCCCATCTTGGGTTCTCGTTTGCTCTCCCTTAGCCTCTGGTGAAGGCTCGTTTACATGTTCTGGCCCTCATGTCTGTGCCACGTGTAAGAGGAAGGGCCACTGGGCCATCTTGGGTCAGAGCCCATCTCCCCACCCTGCCCATCTCCATCTGGCATAAGCCGTGGTATTCTGGGTTTTAATTTATTAAGAAAAGTGGCAGGACTTCCCTGGCGCTCCAGTAGTTAGGACTCCGTGCTTCCACTGCAGGGGGCACGGGTTCCATCCCTGGTCAGGGAACCTAAATCCTGCAAGTCACGCAGTTTGGCTAAACGAAACAAAACAAAACAAACAAACAAACAAAAAGAAATGTGGCATTTCCCTGGGGACACTGACTGTAGCATCTGTTTGGGGGCCCAGAGGAAGAAAGATCGCTGTAAACGTCAGGACAAAAAATTGTGAAGGAGAAAGTGCTAGAAACACCACTGGGCTCAAGAGCTCAAACCCTTCTCAAGAGGGAAGCACACAGCTGGTTCACGGGGGCGGGCCTTGAGCTGGGACCGGCTGCTTGCTCAGGGTCCCAGGCAACAGCAGACACTGGAGTGGGCAGCTTCCCAGAAGGAAAAGCCTCTTTAGTGACGTCCACTGGGGACGCGGAAACCGCACAAAGCCCTGCCCCTGAGATAAGCGGGTGAACTGAACCAGGCCGTCTTCCTCCTCTCTCATCCCTGCCGGCCGCTTGGGTGCGGGATTCCGTGGAGAGCACGGGCCCGTGAAGCGGCTCTGCAGCGCGCCTACCTGACCTACTGCCCTTTCCAAATTGGCTTTAATGAGGTTTTCTCTGGTCCCCATTTCTTGCAGCTGAAGCAATTTCCTTCTGGAATCCTCCTGAAGCTTCTCTTCAACCTGAAAGGATGATGAAAGCGTGGGCTTTGCTGCTAATGTGACCATCATGCCCTCTGGGGAAACTCTTCTGGGGGCGCTAATGGCGGTGGGGGAGCCCCTGAGGGGTGGGGACAGCTGCAGCACAGTGGCAGGGGTCACAGGCACGCACGGGGTGGAGGCAAACTCACAGGGAGTCGCTCCCTACGGGAAAGGGTCGAGCCCTGCACCCTGGGCTCAGCTATGTTCTACCGCGGACTCCGATCCCAGCTCGGTCCCTAACAAGCCGCACGACCCTGGGAAAGTCATTTCACTGCTCCGTGACTCGGTGTCCTCATCTGTCAAACGGGGATGATGATACCAGTACCACCGCACAGTTATTGCGGGGGTTCAGTGTTTGGAATAGTGCTTAAGGGCTCCGTGAGTGTGTTAAGTACAGTTGTAACCTATGAAAGGTGGACGGGAATGTCCGCCGAACAGTCTCGTTCTAATAGCTCGTGATGGGTACTTGGAAATGTTATTACTGGGTTTATCATCATGACTATTTGTCGTTACCACTTTGAGCACCCTCACTGGTGGAAACCTCTCTGCAGGCTTGCTAAAGCAATGTCTGTTAAGAATTGCAGCCTGCAAAGGAAGGCGTTTAAAAGTGGAGAAGCTGGCCTACTTTTCCCCCCTCGCCTGGGTAACAGTCAACGCGCGATAAGCTTGGGAATGCTCCACGCTACCCTTCGCTGGCCAGTGTAGGCCTCGCAGCTGCTCAATTCTTGGACGCACCTGCTGAGCCCTGGGCTCTGGCACTAACAGGAAATGAGGCAAACTCTCGTAAATAAATGGAAAGATTCTGTGCTGAAACCACTTCACAGGCTGTTTACTAGGGATCTGAAGAGGGGGATCACAGGGACGTAGTAAAAGGCCCAGAAAAGCCTTAAGAGCTTTCTTCTGAGTAGTGTGGTACAGTGGAAGAGTCTACCCAGCTCCGTTACCTTGGAAAAGTCACCTAACCTCTCTGGGCCTTAGTTTTCTCCCAGGTCTAAACACGCTCTGACTTCTAGTTCAGCAGCCTTTTTCATATGCTGCAAAAGCCAAGTCCAACCTTGGACTCTGCCCTTATCTGTGTTCTCCATGAACGGCCCCCATTCCCATCCCCAAGCCTCAGAGTCACCTTCAGCGGCCGCCCTGCTCCCTCTCTCACACTCGGTGGTCTCACGCCTGTCCTCCAATCCCTCTCACATGCAAGCTGGCCCGTGACAACTGGCCTCCTCGCCTCTAGTTCAGTTTCTTCCAGTGCAATCTTAACGGTACTGTGAGAGTTACCCAGCTGTAAGGCAGCTCTGTCCAACAGAACTTTCTGCAACGATACAGGTACTCTGAGCGAGGCTGTGCTAATACGGCAGCCACCAGCCACACCTGCGTATCGAGCACTCGAAACTTGGCTGGTGTGACAGAGGAGCTGAATTTAAAATTTTATTTAATTTTGATTAATTTCAGTGTAAACGGTAACATGTGGCTGTTTGCTACGCCAGGGTAACTGAAGTCCGACGAACCCGGAGTCAGACAAAACCGACTGTGCAGTTGGGCTAGTTCCTGTACTAGTAACTAGTAGCCTTGACTTCCTCATCTGTAAAATGGGGAGGATGATTTCTAGGTCACAGCGCTGCTGTGAAGATGAAGAGATGAAATGTTCGGGGTACTGCCTAGTACGTGAGAAATTGTAACTATCATTTTCACCCTTATTACTGTCCACGAATGTCACTGCATCAGTCCCTTGTTCAGAAGCCTTAGTAGCTCCCCACTGCCCATGGGGTACAGAGCCCAAGCACCTGAACGAAGGCAAAACACCAAGCCAGGGATTCAAGAAGCCCCTACGAACTCTGAACGAGGTAAACAAAAATGAATCCACACCTAGATAAACCATAAAAAAACTGCTGGAAATGAAGGGGAAAGACAATCTTAAAAGCAACCGGAGAAAAAGACGGATTATGCAAAGGTACAACAGTTAGGCTTACAGATGACTTCTAAATAGAAGTAACAGGAGCCACGAGACAATAGTGACATATCTAATGCTATCTCGAATGTGCTGAAAGGAAAGAATTGCCATCGTAGAATTCAATACGCAGTCAAATGTGTTTTAAGAATGAAGGTTAAATATACATCTCCAGACAGACACACAGGCACATCTGAGAATTTATCATCAGCAGGGGCCACAGTGAGGGAAAACACTAAAGGGTATTCTTCAGACACAAGAAAAATGAACCCAGGTGGATGATCAGAGAGGCAGAAAAGACAAGCAACAGTAAGGGTAATGTGTGGATATGATACTGACTATAGAAAAACACTAATGTCTTTTGGGGTTTTAACTATCAAGAGGGGTTTAGAAAATGACAGCAATGGCTTATAAACCTGGAGGAGGTAAGTGAAGTTAAGGTGTTTGAAACTCATTGCACTGTCGAGGGGAAGGGCGTAATTATCGACCACTGTTGCCTCTTGGTAAGTTAAGAATGAGTATTGTAGTCTTTAGGATGACTACTAAGAGAATAGTAGAAGAGTGAAAAACTTAATTAATGTGTGATTTTGGTGAGTCAAGGATGAATGCTATTGTCTTACTATTACTAAAAGAATAGTAAAAAGAGTGAAATATTTCCAAGCTAATAGAGGGGGAAAGTGGAATGAGAGAAAACCATCCACTCAGAAGTAGGCAAGAAAGGAGAGAAAAAGGAATATAGCACAGATGGTACAACTGGTACTGAGCATTAAGGTCGATTTAAACCCCAGCACATGAGTAATTACATAATATAAATGGACTAAATAAAAGTCAAAGATTGTCAAACTGGATTTTGTAAAAACGATACGCTATCTGGAAGGCATATGTCTAAAACTTAAGACAAAAATTGACAGAGAAAGTATGAAAAAGATATGCCATGAAAACTCTAACCAACAGAAAGCCAGTAATGAAGCTAAATGACAAAGAAGACATTAAGGGAGAAACACTACTAGAGATGAAAAGGGACATTTCACGCTGATCAAAAGTTTCGTTCTACAGGAAGTATTAGGATTCTAAGTTTATATGCACCTAGTAACACAGCCTCAAAATATATAAAGCAAAAATCGTTAATATTAAAAGAAGAAACACACAAATTACAAACATGTTGAGATTTTTAAAAACATTCTCAGTGACTGATGGAACAAAAAGACAAAAAAAATCAATATGAGAATTTAAAGTTGGAACAACATCATTGGCAAACCTGATTGAATGGATCAATTCTTTCTTAGATAATTTCACAATTAAGATTTGAAGGCAGTCTAGGGTAGTGGTTACACACAGGGGCTTTGGAGTCAGGCAGACCTGGATTCAAGTTCTGCCACAACTACTTTATGCAAGTGAACTTGGTTAACTTCCTTCACCTCTGTGAGCCTCAGTTTTCCCGACTGTAAAGTGGGGTTAACACCAGTATAGACCGCATGGGGTCATTGTGAGGATTAACAGAGATGATGCAGGTGGAGTGCTTGCCCCAGAGTGGTTGCCAGGCCGACCTGTCCCCGCCATACCTTGCTCTTTTCCCGTAGCGTCTTAGAGATCAAGCTCTGCTCGGTACTGCTCCTTTTCAGCTCCTCCCTGAGCTTCTTCATTTCTTTCTCCATGTCATGGATTTGCTGAAAAGAGTTCCAACAACAGGGAAGTCAACTTCATCACTCATTTCATCCGGTTCATTAAGGCAGAAACCTAGTCTGGGATTCGCTTAATTCCTTCCCTTGGGGGCCAATTCTACATCTTTAAGGCAAAGTAGACTTTCTTTCAACGGATGAAATGAAAGTGCTGGGTGAGGGAAATTTTGAGTTTCTTTTGAAGATCAGCATGGATCCTGGATTAAACAGTACAAGATACCTATCCACTCATTAGGATCTCTTTCCTTGGGGTATATTTTTGAGTTCAATCTAAATAAGGGCTGTTTGGAAGACACAATGGGCACAGTTTGGAAGAAAAGAACAATGAAATTTTTCTTTTTTCTCATTTGAGGCAGAGAGGTGTGTTCCTGACACAGAGAAGAGCACACTTCTCCTGCCCCCATCCCAGGCACTGTCCTTCCCAACGGATGGAAAACGTATGCCTGGTGATGTGCACGAGGGTTCGGCTGGTACAGGGGGTGAACATTTACATTTAGTGGTCATCTTTTCATTGTATGAATTTTTATGTTCACCTTCCATACAAGGCCAGTGATACATTTGCTTTTTATTTTGTTTTTATGAATTGGTGTAAAATTGAATGTATTTAAGTAAAAATACGTAAAGAAGAGTTGTGTTAATAACAGTGCTCAGGGCTGTGATGAAACTTGTGACAGTGGATCATGGAAGTCTGGGCATCACAAGTCCAGGGGTAGGGGCCACGGTGAATTTCCTTCAGCATGTGGTGACCACCCTCTTCCCTTTACCCAGGGCAAAACCTGATGAGGGGCCTTGAGCCAACTGCCCAGAAAATCTGGGGACAGTATGTTCCATGGTCTTTTCACCCATCTCTTTGAGGCTAGCAAATCAAAGAATTATGAGACTACATTAACAGACAAACACCCGGAAAGCCCCAGAGCTTGTGCTAGCTAATGGGCCACGGAACCCCTCCAAAACCCTGAAGGTCACAATCTAGGCTTTCAGTGGACACCTAGGGGTGAGGAGGTTCAACGCACGGTTTTGCAGAGTTTTAACTCTTTCTCCTGGGCTTCCCAGTGCTCATTCTGGGCATCTTCCTTCTGTAACTCTTCTTTCAGCACTGAGCACTGTGGAGAAAAAGGACAAGGCCACGGGGGCTTGGCTGGGGGTCCCAAGTCCCTGTGTTCACACCCAGGAGTGTTTCCTGCTGTATAACCCAATCACACCTCTGAATTCTGAGAGGCGAGACCATTTGTGTGATGGGAGCATGGGATCCTGCAGTCGTTTCCAGTTCACCCCTCTCATGAGTTCTGAGAAATAGAGCGTCTAAATTCCTCTTCAAAAACCAGCAAACTTCACCGCAGGGGAAATGCAGCATTGTAGAGTCTGGGTACTTAGGGTGCAGGAATTGGGATGTTTTCACTCTGTGACCGGTAAGGGTGGAGGGGGCGGAACCAGTGAACTCGCGTCCATCTTAGGGCTTTTGTGCAGGTTGCATCTCAAAGACACAACTGTCCCGACTAGTGTGGAGGGGTAAACGGAGCTGTCTTTCCCGAGGGCGGCTCGGCAACAGGCATTAAGGGCATAAGGATGGATGTGCCTTCTTTTGACCCAGCAATTCCCACTTTAGGAATGTACCTTAAGGACAATGGCTGGAGAAATAAGTAAATCTGTAGTTTCAAGGATGCTCTTCACAGAATTGTCAGTAACAGTGGAAGAAAAAAAAAAAAGAGGAAACAACCCAAGTGTTGTTTATAACAGCAGACCACTTTATAACACTGGGTACATCCAGGAGAAAGTATGTAGCTTTTAAGACCAATGATAAGAGCGTTGATTTATTAGCACGGGAAAATAGTAAGTATTTAAAAATTTAAAAAATGTGCATTGTATAAATTCACTATAAAATGATTGATCAATTTCTAGGCAATATATAGAAACAAGACTGGAAGAACACACATGAAAATATTAACACTGATTTCTCAAGGTAGCATTTCCTCTCCTCTCTTTTTATTTTTTCTTTTCAATGTTATCTACTTATTTTTCTAAAATTAACACACATGATGTACGTCATTAAAAAAAAGGCATCTCAAATGTTCACGAGAGCAGTACCCTTGGTGGTGACGAGCCCTTGTGCTATTGGCCAGCACAGGCTAGAGGAGAAGGGACCTCATTCCAAGGTCGATGAGGAAGGGGAAATGGGGACATAAATCAGCCAAATGCACTTCAGGAGGTAGAAGAGCCAAGCAGGTGCTGTCTTCGCGTATTCCTTCTACTTAGCACCAGCTCTGCATCCCCTTCCCGTCCCCAACACACACACACACACACCACATAAAACAGCTATAGCACATGTGTGAGAAGACACTCTGCTTGGGAGAAACGAATGCAGAGGGCTTGGCCAGGCAGCTGACCCGGGGCAGAGGCAGGTGAGCACAACTAAAACCAGCCTCCCACTTCTCAGAAAACGATTTTGTCATCCCCATTTCACAGATGGGGAAATGGAGGCCAAATAAGTTACAATCAAAGAAAGCTCTGGGATTGGACCCTGGTCTGTCTGATCCCAAAGCTCATGCAGTGCCTTTCACCAGCTCCAAACTGGGTGTGGTACTACGTACCAGGTATTACTTATTGTGCCTTTTCCTTGGAACCTCAAGATCTGTTCTCACCCCAACCCCATGCAGACCTAGCTATCGGGTAGCCGCTGGGAATCTCTGAGTTGCCACCTGAGATGAAAGCTTTGAGGTTTTACCTTGACTCACAGAAACAGACACATACAAATACTGAGAAATCTTATCCTATAGAGCCAGGATTCTGAAGTTAGCATTGAAGGCAAGATTTGCAAATAGTCAAAGTTACATGTAAAAAGCTCTTTGCTTGCCTACCACGTTCATTTTCCATAGAGAAATTCTACACAGTAAAGTCTAAGGAAGAAATGAGAGTCTGCGTGTTTGCACCTGGATCTTCAAACCTTCTGCTTTGAAGGCAATTATGAGAACCAGTGGTGCTGGGACTATGATGCAGCCGTGTGGTCATCCTTGCTCACAGAGAGATCATATTCTGTTTAATATTAAACTTTGCAATGGCAGTATATGCTAATAGGTGTGTTTGTTGCTGGGAGTAAACAAACTAATTTATAATAGGGGTTAGAAAATGTTTGCTGGATTTGAATATATATCATGCTTATTCTGAGCCACATACACGCTGTACTTTGAAAAGCTGCAGAGAAGTTGACCACCTGCCCAGCAGCTACCCTCCCTGCGCCCCTGGGCACTGCTCTCATCTCACCACCGTGTATCATGTGACTCCCCTGTGTCTGCTTTTCGCAGCTACAAGTTGCTGATGACCCGACACTCACTTTGGAGCTGAGGGCTTGGAGCTGGTGATCCTTTTCTTTGTTCTCACTCTTTAGTTGATTCACCTCCTGTTTTAGTTGTTGAACTTGATCATCCTTTACTAACACATCTCTTTGCAAAGATGACACCATCTCTGTAAAAAAACCAAACCAAACCAAAACAAAAAACTCATGGAGGTCAAAGAGGCAGGAAGGATTATGGGCAACACCATGGCTGTCAGCCGACGTTCGGACAAGACCTTCCAAGCCCGGGCTACCACCGGTGCCCGCCTAGAACTGGGGAGGCTTTTTCCAAGGGTCCCAGAGCAGGAATGGGAATGAGAGCAAAGTCCACGGAACATGGTTTGAGGCTTCACTGAGAATGAGGGGCAGTCAGCACCAGCGAGAGGAGAAGCCTTTGGGGGCCCCTTGTGGGCACAGGCCAGGCGAAGCTAGGAGGAGAGGCCCACACCATGGGCCTGGGGAACAAAGGCGTAGCACAGGGAAGGTCCAGGAATTCTTCTCCAGAGGCCAGGAGACGGGCTTGTGGCAGAGGGCACTGCTGGACACTGTTGATGGGCTGGTTGGTTGGACCCCTCTCTACCACTTATTAGCTTGGTGGTCTTGGACAAGCTCTTTCACCTCCCACTGTCTGTCCCGCACAGAGTTATTGTAAGGGTCAAATGAGACGGTATGTCCCAAGCACACAAAGTGGCTAAATTATGTTTGTTACATGGCGCCTATTATGTTTCTCGGCAGCCGGCTTCCAAAATGGCCCCAATGGTCCCTGCCGCCTAGGATTCATGCCCTGTGTAGCCCCTCCCACCCTGAATAGGGCTGACATGGGTAACCAATATGATACTGTGGAAATGACGGAACGTTTCCTCCCAGGCTGGGTCATAAAAGACACTGTGGCCTCCTCTTTGCTCTCTCTTGAATCACTCACTCTGGGGGAAGCCAACGGCCGTGTTGTGAGGACACTCAAGCAGCCCTAGAGAGAAGCATGTGTGCTGAGGGACTAAGGCCTCCAGCCAAAAGCCACATGAGCAGCCATTCTGAAGGGGGATCCTCCGGCTCCCCCCGAGGCTTTAGATGACATGACTGATGCCCCAGCCGACATCTTGACTGCAACTCATGAGAACTCAAAGTCACCCCGCCATCAAATTCCTGAACTACAGAAACTGGGTGAGATAGTAAATATTGGTTGGGATTTTATCCATTACATTTTGGGGTAGCTTGTTATGCAGCAATAGATAACTACTCCATTACTGTAGTATCTTTTTTTAAACATCTTTATTGGAGTATAACTGCTTTACAAGGGTGTGTTAGTTTCTGCTTTATAACAAAGTGAATCAGTTATGCATATACATATGTCCCCATATCTCTTCCCTCTTGCACTGCAGTATCATTTTGAATAAAAGTGGGAAGAAGGGTGCATAAATGCAGTGGTATTGGGTTATCTCATACGGTTCTTTTCTTGGAAGAACATTAGGCCCAGTTTCATTGGTAGGTGTCAATCAAGAATGTATATGAAATAAAGAACAAAATGCTCCAGAATTTCATTTTAAAAGTGAGCTTTGCCTCCAGGACACGGTTAAGTTACTTGGAAATCCCTCTGGGGCTTGCCACACTTTGAGTGGGTCCAGCTCATCTCAAGCGTTATCCCAACCCGGGTCTGTCCCGACTCCCTGATTGGAGAAAGTGGGATCTGAGACAGGCTTGATGCTTGGATGAGGTTTGACTGGCCGCCATACGGGAGGAGGGTGAGGACCAGCGAGTTCATCCTTAACATTCCTGGGGCCCAGAACAGCACCTAGCCTGGGGGAGGTTCTCAGAAAATATCTGAGGACATCCCAAGTTAGGGCGGAGCGCAAGCAGAGACCTGGGGGCAGTAGGGGGTGGGGGGTGATTAAGTTGCAGAGTGAGGCAGAAGAAAAGCGCAGATCATAGAGGTGGTGATTCACGTGCCACTCAGTGCTGTGCCTGGCTTTTACAGCTGTGGGTATGTTTCCTGCCACGCGCTGGCTGCTTTAAGAGTGATGTGCCCCTCCGAGGCTCACTGCCTCCTCCCTGTTACCTGCTTCTCTCCCTCCCCTCGTATGTGAGTGGTCCCATCCTCACCAGGTCTCTAGACATGTCAGTTTCTGCTTAAAAAACTCCACTGGATTCCCAACACCCTTAGAATAAAAACCCAGACCCCCCGACCCTGCCCAGCCCCACAATCCCTTGTGCACTCCATGCAGCCTCACTTGCCCTTGGTTTGTCCTTGCCCACCTGAAACAGGTCCGCTCTAAAAGAAGGGCGTAGCCGTTGAGGATACAACATAAACTGGTTAGAATCAGCTAGGTCCAAGGGGGCGTAAGATTCGACTTCCAGTGGAACTTGAGCCTCATTACAGGCTCATTGTAATACATTAGTGAAATGACACACCCACCAGCACCAGGACAGTTCCGAGGCTGACCATAAAGGTTGAAAAGTGGGTGGTGGGGCTTCCCTGGTGGCGCAGTGGTTGAGAGTCCGCCTGCAGATGCAGGGGACACGGGTTCGTGACCCGGTCCTGGAAGATCCCACATGCCGTGGAGCAGCTGGGCCTGTGAGCCATGGCCTCTGAGCCTGCGTGTCTGGAGCCTGTGCTCCGCAATGGGACAGGCCACAAAAAAAAAAAAAAAAAAAAAGTGGGCGGTGGCCCAATTCCTGGAAATCCCCGCCCCTTCCCCAAAATATTAGAGTTCTCATAATCCTCCCACTCATTAGCCTATGAAATTACCCAGCCCATAAAAACTAACCGCCCCATATTTGGGGGCCTCTAGCCTTCTGAGATGGCCCACGCTCTGTCTGTGGAAAATAAACCCACTTCTTACTTTGTCTCTCACTGAATTCTTTCTGCGATGAGACATAAAGAACCTGAGCTTTATTAAGTCCCGAGATCAGATGTGAGATCTCGATTAAAAGATAGTGGGTTCTGACTGGGTTCGAGTCCCAGCCCATGGGTTCAAGCCCCACCTGAGTTCCATGGTTGCACACCCACTAAGCTGTTCTCCCTTGGCCTCCCTCCTTGAAGCACTGGCCACCACGACACACAGTTTATTTTCTCCACAGCACCACTGCTCTCTGAAGTGGGCTTGTTTATTCATCCATTTACTTTTATTGTCTGTCACCCCCTCCCAAGTCTGTGAGTACAGGAATCTGACTGTCTTGCTTGGCTCTCCCTCCCCAGAGCCTGGAACGGGGCCTGACACCTAGTAGGTGCTCAATAAACATGTTGAAGGAATCCAGGGAATCGAAGCTCAGCCACAGCTGTGTGTTGGCTGCCCCTCTCCCCACCCAAGCCCTTTATCAGGGAACCACCTCTGATAAAATTAGAAAATGTTTTCACTTGGGCCCAAATGCACTCTGCTGAAATGGCTGAGACAAAGGGTGCCTTAAAAGAGTGACCCCATTTTGTCCACGCTCTATTTGGCACTCAGGCTGGTTTGTGGAACCACCCAAGCCACAAGGCGAACTGTGTTCTCCCTGGTGTGGCCAGTGTTCAGGAGACCTTGTAGCCAAGAGATAACATTCTCTCAAATATTTATCAGGCCCTGCCCTCGGAACTGGGTGGCAAGAAACCTCCACTGGGGGAGAACTCTGAGGCACCGACACGGGTGATCCCTGAGGCTGCACCCAGGTCACGGGCACAGGTGTGGTGGTTGACTGGTGATGTCTCCAGGGGGAGGGCAGAAGCCCTGGGGCCCGAAGGCAGAAGGGCCTCACCTGATGTGATGGCGGCTTCCCTCCTTAAGTTCTCGGCCTCGTTCTTCAGGGATGTGATTTCTAAGTTTCTCTCAGACAGGGTCTGGCACAGCACCTGGCTGTAGCCTTGCTGTAGGGCACTGATCTGTGGAAGGAGGCAACACACGGTCAGAGGGGGCCAGCCAGGCCTGCAGGACATGCCGGTACTTCTCCAATGTTGGGCAAAGAGTCGGGTTGATCTTGGGTCGGGGTGTTGGGGAAACCAAGTTTTTCAGTTGTAACTAGTGGAAGGGGCGGGAGGGGGCCTGTTCCTTCAGTGACCACCATGTCATAGGTCATCGAGACGCGAAACTTATCTCCGTGGCCACCCGGGGGCTCAGGTACCGCTGTCTTCCTATGACCTGTGGATTGTCAGCCGTAAATAGACCAGCTGTTGGTTCCGGATCATCCAGCACTGACGGGATGCACAGCAAAGTTCAAGAGGCGGGAGCAGGTTATAAAATGAACTCCCTCTAATGACAATAGTGGATAGTTTATACCTCACAGGACGCTCCAGAGTTTACAAAGCCCATTCACACATGCCACACTGATACTCCTCACAGCGTTGCTGAAGGCTGATGGTCCCATTAATGTTCCCATTTCGCAAGGGAGCAGGTTCAGACTCAGAGAGGCGAGGTCCCTTGCTCGGGATCCCGCAGCTGGTCAGAGGGGGAGTGTGATTCAAACCCAGTCTTTAGTTGCCTGGTTCCTCCTTCCCAGGTGGCTCTAGGAATGCACATGAGAAGTCGGAGGCTGTAAAGCGTGGCATGGACTCGGGGGCCGGACTCAAGTCCTGTCTCTGCCACTTACGGGCTTTGTGAACACAAGGAGGACACCATATTCTGTTTCCTTTCTTTCAGTCTGTACGTGGGGTGATGGTAGTCCCAACCTGATAGGATTGTTAGAAGTCTTTTAATAAGTTAGCATGTGTACAAGTGCTCAGATCACGCCTGGCACACGGTACAGGGGGATGAGCTGGGACGGTCCTCTCCTCTGACTACCCACGGGGTGCTTTAGCTTCTGCTTCCCTCGTCTGGCTCTGGGGAAGGTGGTTGGTAATCTTTATGTGTGCATTTGTAAGCCTTGCCAGGCTCACTTAAACACCAGTGTGGTTGTTATTAAGAGGAAATACAGAAATCGTGGGTGGGAGGACCACAGGCCGGCTCTAAGGCTGCTGTGAGCACCCTCTAAGTCCATGGCTCAGAGCCCCCTCGAGGGCGGGCCCCCCTCCAGGGGTCTAGGTCTACACGCGGGACGCGGACGGCTCTCCATCAAAGGCAACGTTGGTAAGAGCCCGAAAGTAGCTGCCAGGCCTCGGCCTCCTCATAGCAGGTACCCGAGAGGCCAGGAAAGAGAGCTGGGCCCGGAACCCCCTCCCTCTCGACCTGATGCGGCCAGAGTGTTTGTTCTGAGTGGCCAGGCCTTTCCCACCTCAGGGTGCACTGTGGGCCTTTGCCCTGTGATTTTTCAGGTGTCAGCCCTCAGTACTCCCACAGGGACACGTTTATTGGCGTGTAAATGCCACGTAATCTGTAGACGGGACAAGAGCTAGCTTGTTTTGATATCAAAATGGAAGTGACAAGGAGAAGGGTGCAATTTCTTTTCTTTTTTTAAAAATAAATTTATTTATTTTATTTATTTATTTTTGGCTGCGTTGGGTCTTTGTTGCGGTGCACAGGCTTCTCACTGCAGTGCCTTCTCTTGTTGCAGAGCATGGGCTCTAGGAGCATGGGCTTCAGTAGTTGTGGCACGAGGGCTCAGTATTTGTGGCGCATGGGCTTAGTTGCTCCGCGGCATGTGGGATCTTCCCGGACCAGGGCTCGAGCCCATGTCCCCTGCACTGGCAGGCGGATTCCTAACCACTGCGCCACCAGGGAAGTCCTGGGTGCAATTTCTTTGTTCTCCTAAGGTAAGTTTGCCAGATTTAGGGGAGGAAAAAAGGATGTTCACTTAAAATAGGATTTCAGATAATGAATAATATTTTAGTGCAAGTGTGTCCCATGCAATATTTGGGACACACACTAAAACGAAATTCTAAAATTCAAATTTAACTGTGTGTCCTTACTTTATCTGGCAACCTCACCCTAAGAGAGTTCCTAAACTTCAGTCATTCATATACCGCTTTCACTATTTTTCCCATGTCTCTTGGCTAGCCCCACTATAATTTCTTAGCATTTTTCGTAGAAGCAGCTCCCTTTTTAAACTTAAAAACTTGCATTAAATTAAAAATAACTGTTATAAGAGTAAATAGAGACTCAGTATCTTAAATAAAAATAATCCCTCCAAAAGAAGAAATACAGGAATTTCCCTGTTTACCGTCAGACCAGGTTGCGGGCATCACATTAAAAAAAAAAAAAAAAAAAAAAGGTTGAGGGGAGGGGCTGGGCATGCCCAGGTAATGGGGTTTGGGCGTGGTGACATGGCCACCAGATGGCGCTCACAGCCTTTAGTCTTGGTTTGTGTCCTTGGAAATCTTGTCATTATTACTCTGGTAGAATTAACAGAAGCGTCAAGGTCTCACAAGTTTTCTGACTCATTTCATGCACCATCATGGTTCGGAGTCTATGACACTTGGGGCAGTTACACTTCTTTTTCCCTGGGGCACCTGAGACATTATTGGGGGGGGTCTATGCTAGAAGCCGCGGGGACACAGGCCACTCCGCCCCCCACTCTCCCCAAGGCTATATTTTTGCATGTTTGTGCTTTGGAAACTTTGAGTAAAAAAATTCTTTCACATCTTACTTTTCTCTGTTGGGGGGAGAAATACAACTTTTCCAAAAAAGGTCCTGGGAACACTGAAAGTGTTTGTAAGCTCTTCTCAGCGTAATGCTTTTATTTACATGATACCAGAGATAGAACACACAGAGACAAACTTCCAGAAGGGAAAACATACGTTCCCCTCTAAGACTCCAGTGCTTTTGACAGACTTAAAATATTTCAATCTAAGCGTCAGAGTTTTAGGATTTCGGATTGCTGGAAAACTCCAAAGAGTCTTCAAACCTCTTTGATACTTTTACTACCAAAATAAATATCCATATCGTTTGTCATTGGCATAAGTTCCGAGATGTTTAATGTCTGTTAAGCTGTGTAATAAAATGGGCACTGAATCATAAGAAAGTTAATAGTGCTAGGAGGAGTGATTCTTTCAAGATAATAATTTGGCTTCCAATTAGCACAGGCATATAAGAGCACATGGAGGTAAGAATTTTCTAGTGATATTGTAGCGGATCGAAGATCTTTGAGAGCAAATCATTACGCACACACCTTCGGGGACCGGGGAAAACACATAAAGTGATCAGAACGATAAATCAACCTGCCATGTGGCTTACACTTCTGGTGGAATGCTCTGCAGGTAGTAGAATAGTTAAGAAACTAAAATGTCAGTGGATGAAACTCGATTTCAGTGCAAACCAGGGGAGCCTCTGGTTCATATGTGCCTTGTTATAAAATATTCTCCTTCAGTGACAAGCGAAGCTCCGGTGGTGGGGGAGGCAACAGCATGATACAGCAGTGTAATTATTTCTAGATAATTTCTTTGTAAAGAAACATTTTTCCCCCCAGACACCGGCAGCCACTTTAAACAATACTCACATTGTGACTTGCTGATATTCACAGATATGTGGGAATTATATAATATTACATGTCAAATATATTTCAGTTATTAAAAAAAAAAGGTATGTGGGGAATTCCCTGGCGGTCCAGTGGTCAGGACTCCGTGCTTCCACTGCTGGAGGCCTGGGTTTGATCCCTGGTCGGGGAACTAAGATCCTGAAAGCCGTGTGGTACGGCCAAAAAAAAAAACAAAGGTATGTGGGAATAATTCAGCCTCCTCCATGTACCTGAAAAAGGCATGTCATTTTCTCAGGAAAGCTCTGAAATGGGAGAATAACTGAAGGGAATATTTCAGCAAAATTGGGCTCAGTTCAAGAAAAAGATGCTCATTAATATGTCAGCTACATGTCAAGGTAGCTGTTTGCACTAATAATTCCTATAGGACCTGTTACTTTCATTGTTTTTTCAAAACCAGGTTCGAAGGAGAGTCATCAGTTCGTTTAAATATTAGAGCATGTATTTGTTTACTTGTTTATTCTGTCTCCCTCACTAGAGCATAACAGGGGGAAGGCTCATGTCTGTCTTGTTCTCTGCTGAATTCTTAGAGCCTGGAAGAGGGCATGGCACGGGATAGGCCCCCCCAAATATTTATTTGAATGAATGGACGGATGGATGGATGGATGAATAAGGAACAAACAAACAGACACGGTCCTAACAGAGTTCTAGAAGATTACTGGGCCCAACCTTTGCCTTCATGGAACTTACAGTTTCCTGCTAGAATCTCCTAGGTTCACCATACACAATCTGTGTCCTTTCTAGAGCATCATTTCTAGGACTGAGACTGTGTACCTAGAATCGGTTACAGAAGGGAAAGACAGTAAACAGAGAACAAGAGAACCAAGGCCTCCAAGCACTGACTATGGTTTTTTTTTTTTTCTCTCTCTTTTAAAAAAATGTTTGTTTATTTGTTTATTTTTTTCTTATTAGTCACCCATTTTATACACATCAGTGTATACATGTAAATCCCAATCTCCCAGTTCATCACACCACCATTCCCCACCCCCTGCCGCTTTCCCCCCTTGGTGTCCATACGTTTGTTCTCTACATCTGTGTCTCAATTTCTGCTCTGCAAACTGGTTCATCTTTACCATTTTTCTAGGTTCCACGTATATGCGTTAATATACGATATTTGTTCTTCTCTTTCTGACTTACTTCACTCTATATGACAGTCTCTAGATGCATCCATGTCTCTACAAATGACCCAATTTTGTTCCTTTTTATGGCTGAGTAATATTCCATTGTATATATGTGCCATATCTTCTTTATCCATTCGGCTGTCGATGGGCATTTAGGTTGCTTCCATGTCCTGGCTATTGTAAATCGTGCTGCAATGAACATTGGGGTGCATGCGGTTTTTGAATTATGTTTTTCTCAGGGTACATGCCCAGGAGTGGGATTGCTGGATCGTATGGTAATTCTCTTTTTAGTTTTTTAAGGAACCTCCATACTGTTCTCCATAGTGGCTGTATCAATTCACATCCCCACCAACAGTGCAAGAGGGTTCCCTTTTCTCCACACCCTCTCCAGCATTTATTGTTTGTAGATTTTCTGACGATGCCCGTTCTAACTGGTGTGAGGTGGAACCTCATTGTAGTTTTGATTTGCATTTCTCTAATAATTAATGATGTTGAGCCGCTTTTCATGTGCCTCTTGGCCATCGGTATATCTTCTTTGGAGAAGTGTCTATTTAGGTCTTCTGCCCATTTTTGGATTGGCTTGTTTGTTTTTTTAATGTTGAGCAGCATGAGCTGTTTATATATTTTGGAAATTAATCCTTTGTCAGTTGCTTCCTTTGCAAATATTTTCTCCCATTCTGAGGGTTGTCTTTTTGTCTTGTTTATGGTTTCCTTTGCTGTGCAAAAGCTTTGAAGTTTCATTAGGTCCCATTTGTTTATTTTTGTATTTATTTCCATTACTCTAGGAGGTGGATCAAAAAATATCATGCTGTGATTTATGTCAAAGACTGTTCTTCCTATGTTTTCCTCTAAGAGTTTTATAGTGCCTGGTCTTACCTTTAGGTCTCTAATCCATTTTGAGTTTATTTTTGTGTATGGTGTTAGGGAGTGTTCTAATTTCATTCTTTACATGTAGCTGTCCAGTTTTCCCAGCACCACTTATTGAAGAGACTGTCTTTTCTCCAATGTATATCCTTGCCTCCTTTGTCATAGATTAGTTGACCATAGATTCGTGGGTTTATCTCTGGGCTTTCTATCCTGTTCCATTGATCTGTATTTCTGTTTTTGTGTCAGTACCATATTGTCTTGATTACTGTGGCTTTGTAGTATAGGTTGAAGTCAGGGAGTCTGATTCCTCCAGCTCCGTTTTTTTTCCCTCAAGACTGCTTTGGCTATTCGGGGTCTTTTGTGTCTCCACACAAATTTTAAGATTTTTTTGTTCTAGTTCTGTAAAAAATGCCATTGGTAATTTGATAGGGATTGCATTGAATCTGTAGATTGCTTTGGGTAGCATAGTCATTTTCACAATATTGATTCTTCCAATCCAAGAACGTGGTATAGCTCTCCATCTGTTGGTATCATCTTTAATTTCTTTCATCAGTGTCTTACAGTTTTCTGCATACAGGTCTTTTGTCTCCCTAGGTAGATTTATTCCTAGGTATTTAATTTTTTTGTTGCAATGGTAAATGGGAGTGTTTCTTTAATTTCTCTTTCAGATTTTTCATCATTAGTGTATAGGAATGCAAGAGATTTCTGTGCATTAATTTTGTATCCTGCAACTTTACCAAGTTCATTGATTAGCTCTAGTAGTTTTCTGGTGGCATCTTTAGGATTCTCTATGTATAGTATCATGTCATCTGCAAACAGTGACAGTTTTACTTCTTCTTTTTCAATTTGTATTCCTTTTATTGCTTTTTCTTCTCTGATTGCCGTGGCTAGGACTTCCAAAACTATGTTGAATAATAGTGGCGAGAGTGGGCAACCTTGTCTTGTTCCTGGTCTTAGAGGAAATGCTTTCAGTTTTTCACCATTGAGAATGATGTTTGCTGTGGGTTTGTCATATATGGCCTTTATTATGTTGAAGTAGGTTCCCTCTATGCCCACTTTCTGGAGAGTTTTTATCATAAATCGGTGTTGAATTTTGTCAAAAGCTTTTTCTGCATCCATTGAGATGATCATATGGTTTTTCTTTTTCAATTTGTTAATATGGTGTATCACATTGATTGATTTGCATATATTGAAGAATCTTTGCATCTCTGGGATAAATCCCACTTGATCATGGTGTATGATCCTTTTAATGTGTTGTTGGATTCTGTTTGCTAGTATTTTTGCATCTATATTCATCAGTGATATTGGTCTCTAATTTTCTTTTTTTGTAGTATCTTTGTCTGGTTTTGGTATCAGGGTGATGGTGGCCTCAGAGAATGAGTTTGGGAGTGTTCCTTCCTCTGCAATTTTTTGGAAGAGTTTGAGAAGGATGGGTGTTAGTTAGCTCATCTCTAAATGTTTGATAGAATTCACCTGTGAAGCCTTCTGGTCCTGGACTTTTGTTTGTTGGAAGATTTAAAATCACAGTTTCAATTTCATTACTTGTGATTGGTCTGTTCATATTTTCTATTTCTTCCTGGTTCAGTCTTGAAAGGTTATAACTTTCTAAGAATTTGTCCATTTCTTCCAGGTTGTCCATTTTATTGGCATAGAGTTGCTTGTAGTAGTCTCTTAGGATGTTTTGTATTTCTGCGGTGTCTGTTGTAACTTCTCCTTTTTCATTTCTAATTTTATTGACTTGAGTCCTCTCCCTCTTTTTCTTGATGAGTCTGGCTAATGGTTTATCAATTTTGTTTAACTTCTCAAAGAACCAGCTTTTAGTTTTATTGATCTTTGTTATTGTTTTCTTTGTTTCTATTTCATTTATTTCTGCTCTGATCTTTAGGATTTCTTTCCTTCCGCTAACTTTGGGGTTTGTTTGTTCTCTTTCTCTAGTTCCTTTAGGTGTAACGTTAGATTATTTATTTGAGATTTTTCTTGTTTCTTGAGGTAGGCTTGTATAGCTATAAACTTCCCTCTTAGAACTGCTTTTGCTGTATCCCATAGGTTTTGGATCATCGTGTTTTCATTGTCATTTGTCTCTAGGTATTTTTTGATTTCCTATTTGATTTCTTCAGTGATCTCTTGGTTATTTAGTAACATACTATTTAGCCTCCTTGTGTTTGTGTTTTTTATGGTTTTTTCCCTGTAATTCATTTCTAATCTCATAGTGTTGTGGTCAAAAAAGATGCTTGATATGACTTCAATTTTCTTAAGTTTACTGAGGCTTGATTTGTGACCCAAGATGTGATCTATCCTGGAGAATGTTCCGTGCGCACTTGAGAAGAAAGTGTAATCTGCTGTTTTTGGATGGAATGTCCTATAAATATCAATTAAATCTATCTGGTCTATTGTGTCATTTAAAGCTTGTGTTTCCTTATTAATTTTCTGTTTGGTTGATCTGTCCATTGGTGTAAGTGAGGTGTTAAAGTCCCCCACTATGATTGTGTTACTGTCAATTTCCTCTTTTAGAGCTGTTAGCAGTTGCCTTATGTATTGAGGTGCTCCTATGTTGGGTGCATATATACTTATAATTGCTATATCTTCTTCTTGGATTGATCCCTTGATCATTACGTAGTGTCCTTCCTTGTCTCTTGCAACATTCTTTATTTTAAAGTCTATTTTATCTGATATGAGTATTGCTATTCCAGCTTTCCTTTGATTTCCATTTGCATGGAATAGCTTTTTCCATCCCCTCACTTTCAGTCTGTATGTGTCCCTAGGTCTGAAGTGGGTCTCCTGTAGACAGCATATATATGGGTCTTGTTTTTGTATCCATTCAGCGAGCCTGTGTCTTTTGGTTGGAGCGTTTAATCCATTCACGTTTAAGGTAATTATCGATATGTATGTTCCTATTACCATTTTCTTAATTGTTTTGGGTTTGTTTTTGTAGGTCCTTTTCTTCTCTTGTGTTTCCCACTTAGAGAAGTTCCTTTAGCATTTGTTGTAGAGCTGGTTCGGTGGTGCTGAATTCTCTTAGCTTTTGCTTGTCTGTAAAGCTTTTGATTTCTCCACCGAATCTGAATGAAATCCTTGCGGGGTAGAGTAATCTGGTTGTAGGTTCTTCCCTTTCATCACTTTAAGTATATCATGTCACTCCCTTCTGGCTTGTAGAGTTTCTGCTGAGAAATCAGCTGTTAACCTCATGGGAGTTCCCTTGTATGTTATTTGTCATTTTTCCCTTGCTGCTTTCAATAATTTTTCTTTGTCTTTAATTTTTGCCAATTTGATTACTATGTGTCTCGGTGTGTTTCTCCTTGGGTTTCTCCTGTATGGGACTCTCTGTGCTTCCTAAACTTGGGTGGCTATTTCCTTTCCGATGTTAGGGAAGTTTTTGACTATAATCTCTTCAAATATCTTCTTGGGTCCTTTCTCTCTCTCTTCTCCTTCTGGGACCCCTATAATGTGAACGTTGTTGCGTTTAATGTTGTCCCAGAGGTCTCTTAGGCTGTCTTCATTTCTTTTCATTCTTTTTTCTTTATTCTGTTCCGCAGCAGTGAATTCCACCATTCTGTCTTCCAGGTCACTTATCCATTCTTTTGCCTCAGTTATTCTATTGATTCCTTCTAGTGTATTTTTCATTTCAGTTATTGTATTTTTCATCTCTGTTTGTTTGTTCTTTAATTCTTCTAGATCTTTGTTAAACATTTCTTGCATCTTCTCAATCTTTGCCTCCATTCTTTTTCCGAGGTCCTGGATCATCTTCACTATCATTATTCTGAATTCTTCTTCTGGAAGGTTGCCTATCTCCACTTCATTTAGTTGTTTTCCTGGGGTTTTATCTTATTCCTTCATCTGGTACATAGTCCTCTGCCTTTTCATTTTGTGTATCTGTGAATGTGGTTTTTGTTCCACAGGCTGCAGGATTGTAGTTCTTCTTGCTTCTGCTGTCTGCCCTCTGTTGGATGAGGCTATCTAAGAGGCTTGTGCAAGCTTCCTGATGGGAGGGACTGGTGGTGGGTAGAGCTGACTGTTTCTTTGGTCGGCAGAGCTCAGTAAAACTTTAATCTGCTTGTCTGCTGATGGGTGGGTCTGGGTTCCCTCCCTGTTGGTTGTTTGGCCTGAGGCAACCCAACACTGGAGCATACCTGGGCTCTTTGGTGGGGCTAATGGTGGACTCTGGGAGGGCTGATGCCAAGGAGCACTTTCCAGAACTTCTGCTGTCAGTGTCCTTGTCCCTTGGTGAGCCACAGCTGCCCCCTGCCTCTGCAGGAGACCCTCCAACACTAGCAGGTAGGTCTGGTTCAGTCTCCTATGGGGTCACTGCTCCTTCCCCTGGGTCCCGATGTGCACACTACTTTGTGTGCGCCCTCCAAGAGTCGAGTCGCTGTTTCCCCCAGTCCTGCCGAAGTCCTGCAATCAAATCCCGCTAGCCTTCAAAGTCTGATTCTCTAAGAATTCCTACTCCCGTTGCCAGACCCCCAGGTTGGGAAGCCTGACGTGGGGGCACAGAACCTTCACTCCAGTGGGTGGACTTCTGTGGTGTAAGCGTTCTCCAGTTTGTGAGTCACCCACTCAGCAGTTACGGGACTTGATTTTATTGTGATCGCGCCCCTCCTACTGTCTCATTGCAGCCTCTCCTTTGTCTTTGGGTGTAGGGTATCTTTTTTGGTGAGTTCCAGTGTCTTCCTGTCGATGATTGTTCAGCAGTTAGTTGTGATTCTGGTGTTCTCGAAAGAGGGAGTGAGCGCACATCCTCCTACTCTGCCATCTTGAACCAAATCTGACTACGGTTTTAAGCAGAATTATGCACTGAGGCCAAAATTCATCAATGACCAATTGCTTTTTTATTAACTTTGTTGAGATATAATTTATGTACAAGATCAATGGCCAATTTTTTTTTTTTTTTTTTTTTTTTTTTTTTTTTATGCGTTACGCGGGCCTCTCACTGTTGTGGCCTCTCCCGTTGCGGAGGACAGGCTCCAGACGCGCAGGCTCAGCGGCCATGGCTCACGGGCCCAGCCGCTCCGCGGCATGTGGGATCCTCCCAGACCGGGGCACGAACCCGTGTCCCCTGCATCGGCAGGCGGACTCCCAACCACTGCGCCACCAGGGAAGCCCCGCAATGGCCAATTTTAAAGTAGTTGTTTAAAACTTAAAAATTTTTTTTTTTTTTTTGGATTTAATTTCATGAGAAAGGAAGTTGACTGGTAAATCCAGACATTCTGGGTGGAGAATTTTTGGTGAAATTCCCTGTAAATGAACCAGCAGCTGCCTTCAGGGTTTGATAAAGGCCTCAGTGTTTGGAACACTGTGGGGTTCCTTCTCCCCATCTCCAGCTTTTTCTGGCTGGGTCTGGCTGGGTCTGGGTGGGTGTGAGAAGAGATCACTGAAGTGACAGGAGCTGGGTGGAAATGCAAAGTGGGTGTGAAAGCATGAGGTGTACAAGATGGCAGAGCTGAACTGAAATCACATCACTGCCTCTCACTTGCTGTGCAAGCTGTAATGAGCTCCTGGGCATCTCTGAGCCTGCCTCAGTCTCCTCATCTGTAGAATGGCAGGTGTCAGAAGACTGAGGTTTAAATAGCTAATGCGGGGACTTCCCTCATGGTGCAGTGGTTAAGAATCCGCCTGCCAATGCAGGGGACACGGGTTCGAGCCCTGGTCCAGGAAGATCCCTCATGCCATGGAGCAACTAAGCCTGTAGGCCACAACTACTGAGCCTGCACTCTAGAGCCTGCGAGCCACAACTACTGAAGCCCTCATGCTGCAACTACTGAAGCCCGCGCGTCTAGAGCCCATGCTCTGCAGCAAGAGAAGCCACTGCAATGAGAAGCCCACGCACCACAGCAAAGAGTAGCCCCTGCTCACTGAAATTAGAGAAAGCCCGCGCAGCGACGAAGACCCAATGCAGCCATAAATAAATAAGCTAATACACCAAAAGTGCCTGCACCAGGGCCTGAACACGGTAGGCACTTAATCAAATCTAATATTGTTCTTACAAGGCTAGAAACCTGCCAACCCTCCACTCCCTGGATCTGCACTCTTCTCCACCATGCTATGCTCACTGCCCATTTCTAACTACCCGGGTGGCTCCGCCCAGGCTCTCCCTGAGAGCTGTCACCCTGTGTTGTGACCCCAAGGCCCTGACCCACTTGTCTCTGAGCCCTACCTGGTCTTTCAAGCTCTGGATCTCTCTCTGTTGGGCAACGTCCTCTTCATGCGGAACCTGAAACTTGGGCGGGATCACCCTCTCCTTCTGCCTGGAGGCGGCTGTTTCCAACAGCTTCTGGCTCAGGTTGGCCACTTCGTTGTGCAGGCTTGCTATCACGGTGTCTTTGTATTTGGATTCAAGTTCAAAATCCGAGAGACGGCTGACTTCTTTTCCCAGCAGCAGAATTATTTCATCCTGGGTGGAGGCCAGATGGGAAATTTACTAGGTGTGGGTCTGGGTGTAAGGCTGAGCCCATTTAAAGAAATACAGGAAAAATATGGTATCATTCTTTGGGAAGGTGAGGGCAGGCAGGGAGGGAAAAAGCAGACTTTCAAGGCTATCTCTGTCGCTTGGAAAATCTCATAGAGACAAGAATTTGGTTAAAATGATGTACTTGTATACAGACTCCTGTAATGGATGTCTATACCTCACAGGTACAGAAACTTTCCTTTCCCCGAGAATTATACTTTCATACTAAGAACAACCATCCCACTTGGGAACTTTTGTTGCTAGAAAGTTTACTTATAATATTTTCATTTGTAATATTCAGCCTAGCACACTGGGGACCTAGGAAAGGTAATCAGGAAAACAACATTCTGTTTGACCACATTCTGCCTATAACGAGGGTTATTTTTTTTAACTTAAAACATTCTGAAATATTTGTTTTCCCTTTCCTCTCTTCTAGTACTTCCTGCCTCTTTTGGCTATTCATGTATGAATTTTTTCCAGGTAACTGAATCTGGAAAGTAAATGAGACAGGAATGGTGATCTCTTTGCGTGGGCTCATGTAAACTTTCGGCTGGAAAAACAAAATTGCTGCTAGACTTTACCCACAGGTATAATTAACCCTGCCCTCCGTCTCTCCAGTGAAAAAGCTCTGCAGCCAAAGCATTTGTTAGGTTTTCCAAAAAAGGAAAAAAAAAATCCCCCAAACTTCTCACC
The DNA here is from genome assembly GCF_963924675.1 of Phocoena phocoena. Lineage (NCBI taxonomy): Eukaryota > Metazoa > Chordata > Mammalia > Artiodactyla > Phocoenidae > Phocoena > Phocoena phocoena. Next base: position 11,688,608 of record NC_089219.1, on the reverse strand, counting down.
AGAAGTTATCAATAAAATGTCAGAAAAACTGAAGAAGAAGAAGAAAAGTGCCCCAGAGGCCTTTTCCAAAGCAGCCACAGGAGGAGGTAAACGGGCAATTTCTAGGCCAGCTCATTCCCAGGGGAGCCGTCCAGTCAGCCTCACGACCTGCTAGCTCCGTGACCTGGGGAAGGACAGGGTCTCGCTCATGAGAAAGCCTGTCTGACATTGCCAGCTGCTGCCAGGGGCCTTCCTTTGGGCCCTTGTGAACGCTGGTGGCCAAACTTCAAGAGAGAGCGTCAGACATGTTCCCTACGCCTGGGCAGTTTCCCCCGCTTCACCCTGTTATGATCAGCCAGGTGCTTCATTTTTCATGCAACAAACATTCATCGGGCAGCAGCTAAGTGCCAGGCCCCGTGCCAGTGCTGGAATATAAGAAGTTTGCAGAGGGCAGCGGACAGCCGTGGGTTCTGCTTTCCTGGTGAGGGTCCCCTTGCCCTTCTTGGAGGGAGCGTTCCTCCTTCCATGTGGTCTGGGTAGGACTGTCAGTCACGTGCCCTGCTCCTTCCTGTCCCACCTCCCCGTGTGCCTGTGGCCCAAGCTGGTCAATCAGAGATTTCACACATCGATTACAGAGGGAGAGGGTCTTGCCTTCTTTTGGATCACAACCTTTAAATATGTAGGCTTGTTTGCCGGGGTTTGTCTTTTCTAACACACAAAGCCAGCCTTATGTAGAAAGCCAGACTCTGAGGGAAACAGAGGGGAGAGATGGGTAGTGGGGAGGTGTTCGGATGACATCATTCAAGCTCCTGGATCTAGCCATACCTGAAGCTAGCGGCCCTTTAAATTTTCCAGTAAGATGAGCTAATAAATGCTCCCCCTCAAGCTAATTTGTTTATTGTCACTTGAAGGAGTCCTGGCAAGTCAGGGTATAAATGGCTTATAAATAGAAAAAATTATTTCTATTATAAATAGAAAAAATTATAAATGGCTTATAAAAATTTTCTATAAATAGAAAAATTTATAGTGGTTGCACTATATTTCCAAGTTAAAATTGAGGCAGGTTGAAAAGTGGCTACAAATACTTTGCAGCTTTGCCATCCAGTCTATTTCCCCACCCTCTAGTCTGGGCTGGCCCTGTGACTTGCTTTAACCAACAGAATGGAGTGGAAGTGATGCTGTATGATCTCCACGCAAGTTCTTACAGGCTGTGCAGCTTCTGCTCTGGCCCCCTGGGAACCCTGAGCCCACCGTGCTGTGATGAAAAACCACATGCAGAAAGGGGCCCACCAGTCCAGGCATCCTGGCTGAGGCCCCAGATGTGGGAAGGAGGCCAATGGAGACCACCAGCCTGGCCAAGCCAGCGGCTGACTGAGCCTGCACGAGTGAGGCCAGGGGACGCGAGCAAAGGAACCTGCCAGGTCAACCCATAGATTCTGGGGAATAATGAATTGCTGTTTTAAGCCACTAAGTTTTGGGGTGGCTTGTTACACAGCGATAAATACAGAATCTGAGCGTGGCTTCTCGCCTTTCTGCAACATTTTTCAGAGTCTGGTCCCAGGATGCCTGAGTTGGAACCCCCTGCCTCCTGAAGTTTTGGATTTCCGTGTCTGACAAGAACCCCAGGTAGGTCTGCTCCTCACAAACTCCGAGAATTGCTGTGGGAGCAGGCCCTGGCCCTTAAGGAAAGCAAGATATTATAGACTGCTTCTTTTAGAGTAACTTTCAGGTCGTGTCTAAGCGGGGAGAAATTGACCTGGGCCCTTCCCAGGATGGCTTGAATCCATCTGTTCTGCTCGCATCCCTGCTTTAAACCTCTCTGGTTCTTTAACGAGTCTCTCTGCCCAGGCCTCCCTGACTTCAGTGCTCACTTGCTCCTGCTAGGAACGTGTTTTTGCATCACTGTTCCATCACTCAGGGTTGACCAAGTGATTACTGTGTGGGAGTTAGAAGTACCCTCTGAGAAGTTAACCAGACTTGGTTTGAATCCTAACACTGCTCCTTGCACTGGGCAACCTTTAACACATTACTTAACCTCTCTGAGCTTCAGTTTCCTCATCTGCAAAGTGAGGGTGATAAAATCTATATTGAAGTTGGTGAAGATTAACGAGCTAATAAATGTCAAGTGCACAGGACATGGCCCAGCACACAGTAGGTGCTCAGTACCTTGTAGCTGTAGATGTTATCTGGGATAAAATGAGCAATGGCCAAACCTGGCTGAATGTCTTGGGAGGAAGAGGTGGTTTCTTGGAAGTGGGAAAAAGAGGCAGTCCTTGAGACACAGTGAACAAGAGGCAGTGGCAATCTCTCCATGGTCCCTCTTGCTGCTGTAGCTCCGTCCTTCCCCAAGACCCCTCACCTTATCGTGCTGGGCCAGGTCCTGGTCCACAAAAATTTCTCTGGAGAACCCTGCCCCAGGAATTTCCTCGGCCACTGATCGTTCCGACAGTTCCACGGCGTTGGTCCACACTAACACACAAGGTCGACAGAGAATGCAGAGGAGACTGTGAGTTTCCCCAAAGTCTTAAAGAATATTTTCAGATTAACCTTCACATTCATGAGACTTATGCAATGAAAGCATTACAGGAGTACTGGAAAGGGTAAGAGCTGCCTCATTTCTCTTCCCCAGCGTTAACTGCACAGATGCACTGTGTTGTGTCTCTTTCCAGACTTTTTTCTATGCCGCATAGGAGCTGATGACCTTAGGCAAGTCATTTACTCTCTCTAAGCCTTAGTTTCCACATATATAATTTAGGACCACTGATAGTCTCTGCTATAAAGGGCTATCTGGAGATTAAATAGAATAATGATATAGAGCAGGGGTTGGCACACTATGGCCCTGTGGCCAAATCTGGCCTTCTGCCTAGTTTTGTAAATAAAGTTTTATTGCAACACAGCCACAGTGATTCATTTACATATTATTTATGGCTGCTTCCCAGCTACAAAGGCAGAGCTGAGTAGTTGCAGCAGAGACCATGTGACTCACAAACCCTAAAGTATTTACTATCTGGCTCCTTACAGGAAAAGTTTGCTGACCCCTCATGTAGAGCATTTAGCACTAAACGTTAGCTATATTTTTTTTATTGCAGTCATATCTTTTCAAAAAACAAAAATGGATTTACATGACAGAGATTCTTCTCCAGCTTACTTTTCAGCTAACAACATCAAAAACATCTTCCCATGTCAGTATTTGTAGCTGTACCGGGTTCTTTTCGATGGTAGCATTGTGGTCCACTGTACAAGTGTGCCAAACGTATTTAACTAGGATCCACTTGATAGACATTTAAGCTTTCCTAATTTTTCTCTTATTAACCCCAATGTTACAAGGGCTGTTTATATGACTTTCGGGGAGTATGGCATTATGTTTGGGGGCCCCACTCTGTATCACATCAGACATCTCGCAATTCACTCACATCAACACTCAATACATTTTTTTTTTTTATTGGTGTAGAAACTTTTGTAAAGATTTCTATAATTCTACTTGTGAGGTCACTTGGGCCCAGGCGGCGTATTTTAAATGTCCTAGTGACTATGGTTTCTGGACAGTCACTTCTTGTGAAGTGAGAAACTGAAGAAATTGTTTTCAAAGGTGATGAAACTTTAATGAGTATTAACATTAATGATGAATGACGCACGCACCGTCATGTTTGTGGACATTCATTCAATCATTTATTCATTTTGCTTCTGCATTTTTTATTTATGCATTTTAGAGTCAAAGATTCCTGCCCCCCAGCCAGGTCTCAAACCTGTTTTTGGAGCCCAGAACCTCTAGTGGACATAGCTGATGGCCTGTGGTGCCCGGAGAATGCACAGCCTTGCGTGTTGAATGAGCAGCCCTGGCCACAGTGTTTCCTGGAGCGCGAGGAACAGAAGGGCCTGGAACTTCAGCAGCTGCCCATTTTCTCTCCTTCTACCTCCCCAACTAGGTCCATGATTAGAAAACTTTTATTTGAAGCTCACTGCCCCCATCTGACCCTCTTGGGTCCTGAGCAGCTAAGTCCTAACTGACTACAGCAGCAGTGCCTGATGCGAGCTACTGAATGCAATTTTCAATTTTCTAGTAGTCGCGTTAAAAAGGTAAAAAGAAGAGATGAATTTTTTAACGATAAATTTTATTTAACCCAATACATGAAAAAAAATATCATTTCAACACGTAATCGACAAAAAATAAGCAGAAAATTTTATATTCTTTTTCTTCGAGGTATGAAGCCTTTGAAATCTGGGGTTTATTTTACACTGATGGCACATCTCAATTTGGAAACTGAATTTTCAGGAGGAAGACTTGATCTGTTTTCAGATTCCACAAAAACTTAGAGTCGAAAAAGTCGATTCGCCAACTCGACATGTTCCAGACAGACTTCGACCCTTTCAATAACTGGATCACATATCAGTTTTTAAATTTAAATGAATTAAAATTAAACGTTTGGTTCCTCAGTCGCACGGGCCACAATTTCGGATGCTGAGCAGCCACTGGGGCTGGTGCTGCCGTAGCAGAAAGCACAGAACCAGAACATTTCCCCCTTCTTCCTGACCTAACAAACACCTCCTTTCCTGCCAACATCTATAACTGGGCTAGGAAAAAAAAGGAATAGAGAAAAGAGATTTTTAAAAAATCGTCTTCTGGTGCAGGCTTGACTATATCATGCAGCCTAATTCTGCGGGGGTCCCTGTGGCGCATCGAGGATTGTCACAGGCCTGTGGCTTAGTTTCTAAACATTCAGCATAGTCTGTTTGATGCTACGTGTGTGCCGGCCATTTAATTTTCAGGCTGGGGCAGTCAGTTGCCAGAATCTGTGGTTCCCAGGTCTGGTGTGGCCGGGCAGTATTACATCAGACAGGCTACCGTCCAGAGGCAGCTGTGACCCCTAGAGTCTTCCTGGTTAGCAAACTGAAGGCCAGAAATGGGTTCTTATTGGTAAAAGGGTGGCCTCTTAGCTGGTATACTGAATGCTAGAAATCGGCTCCCACTGGAGGAAGGTACTGCCTGCCTGGCCTGTGTCCCCAGGGAGGGCCCCGGGGTCTGACCCTAACTGCGCCCCTGTCCAGTCTCAGTTTAGAGCTCTGGCGTCTGATGCCATCTCTAGGGGTGACCCCGGCTGCCTCTGCGACCCTGTCGTGGCTGTCTCGAGGGGACCCTTCCCTGCAAGATGATGGCCGGAGGGGGGACTTCATCAAACCTACAGAACAGCCTGATCGATGGGGTCCCTTTACTGGAGATGGTGTGTCTACTCAAAGTCTTTGTGGGGCTAGAATTTGCTCTGAGACTCGCTTTCCTTACACCCAGGTAGGGAGGTGCTGGAGCAGTTACCTCTCACCCACCCCAAACTTCTTTACCGGCTACTGTTATTTATGAAAAAGAACCTAAGGGCCATGTATGACCAAACCGGCTTAACTCCAGCTTCTGGATCCTTCAGAGGTCCCAGCGGGGAGAAGCCCCAGGGAGGGTCGGGAGGGCTGGGGCGGTGGGACGGCGGATACGGGGACACAGGCAGTTTAAGAATTTTTGGGCGTGAGCTGTTGGCCAAACGGCAGGGGAGTTACTTTAATATTTTAACAACCCCCAGCTGTCCTGGTGCTCTCCAATAATCACCAGTCTGCAGCAAGGGCAGTATGTGTGCACCTTAACTGTGTCTTTAAGACATTGTAAGTTGTAAATAAAAGTTAAATAACAATCGTGGTTAGGTAATAATTTTTAAATTTTAATATTTACTGAATGTTCGCTATGCACCAGGCGCTGTGCTCAGCACTTACAGGCAGGATACGATTTTGTCTTCATAACAACCCAGTGAGATAGGCATTATTATTCCCATCTCCATTTTATATGTGAGAGATATGAGGCACAGAGATGTCAAGTCACCTGCTCAAGGACACACAGCTGGTAAGTGGTAGAGTCGAGGGATGAACGTAAGTTTGTTGGATTCAGAGCCTATGCTTTTAACCACTATGCAGTAAATGTATTGAAGTGGGAAGATGTTTATGATATATTATTGAATTTTAAAAATCAGGTAGGGAATTCCTTGGCAGTGCAGTGGTTAGGATTCTGTACTTCCACTGCAGGGGGCACAGGTTCCATCCCTGGCTGGGGAACAAAGATCCCGCAAGCTGAGCAGCACGGCCAAAAAAAAAAAGGAGGTTACCTATGTTAGGTTCATATGATCCCATTATTGGGAAAATGTATGAATCAAGATGCTATTTTAATAAGTCACTCCACATATTTTCTTTTCTCAGTAATTCTTCCCCACCTCCCATGAGCTCTGGCCGTTAAGATTTGGCCTTGGAGCTGATGGTTTATTGCCTTGTGGAAAAGGAAGGATGAGTATTAACTAGAACAGGGTGATTTTGCCCCCAGGCAAAATGACGTTTTGATTTTTGGCAATGTCTGGAGACATTTTTGAGTACCACAGTTAGTGGGTGGTGGTGGTGGTGGTGTTGCTACTGGTATCTCTAGCGGGTAGGAGTCAGGGATGCTGCTAAACATTCTATAGTGAACAGGACAGATCCCATAACAAGGAGTTATCCGGCCCCACATGTCACTGTGCCAAGATTGAGAAACCCTGACCTGACCTGTAATAAATAAGTCCTTGGCTTTGGGTTTTCAAATAGAATTTTTCAAGTCTAAAGCAAGATGACAGTCTAACAGTAAATCAATTTAATTTGAAGAGCCCAGCTTTGCTAAGAGAGGAAAGAGCTTTCTCAGAACCCTTAAAAATAAGTTTTTTCTGTCAAGAGACAGCATGGAGGACTGGAGCACAGAGTTTTCTCTAAAGCGTGGAGTAGAGAGGCCCAGACAGGAAGGAACTCCCCATCACAAGGGAAGATGAAAGTCCTTTTCTGCGGATGGGGAGAGAGTCAGGGGAACGAGGGCAAACGTTTGGAAACATGAGACCTGGCTGAGAGGTTGAGGAGATAGAGCCCAGGTAGATGTGAGGGACTCTAAGCCATACGACTCATCCTTCATTTCTCCAGGGGGAATGCAAGTCCTTTAGAGAGGCCCCAAGTTCAACATGGCACTGGAGAAACTGGTGATTACAGTGGAAAAATTTAAATGGCGGAGTGAAAAACAGAAAAGAAAAGAAACAGCCCATGTGCCATGTGTCCAAAGGATGCATTAAAAAAAAAAATAACAACCCTGTATATATGTTCATAAAACAGAACATGATCCATACAACAAAACGAATGAATCTCAGAAATACTATGCTGAGTGAGAAAAGCCTTCCACAAAGGAACATGTACTACTTGGTTCTGTGTACTTGAGATTCTAGAACAGGAATATCTAATCCATGGTGGGAAAAGAATTCAGAAGAGTGGTTGCCTCTGGGGCCTGGGGCTGGGAACTGACTGGGGAGGGACATGAGGGAACTTTCTGGGGTGATATATCTTGATAGGAATTCGGCTTACATAGGTGTACACGACCGTAAAAACTCAGTAAGCACACTCAAGATCTATACCTTTCATGGTGTGGTAGCCAGTCTCCAAGATGGCCCCACTGATTCTTGTCTCCTTGTATTCAGACCCTTGCATCATCCTCTCCAATACTGGATGGACTTTATATTAGTTAGCTTGGGCTGCCATAACAGAACACCACAGGAGGTCTTAACAAAAGAAATTCATTTTCTCACAGTTCTGGAGGCTAGAAGTCCAAGATCAAGGTGTGGGCAGGGCTAGGCCTCTCTCCTTGGCTTGCAGACGGCCGCCTTCCTGCTGTGTCCTCACATGGCCTTTTCTCTGTGCACGTGCATCCCTGGCGTCTCTCTCTCTCTTCTTACAAGGACACCAGCCCTTGGATTAGGGCCCACCCAATCATCTCATTTTAACTTACTCATCTATTTAAATACGCTATCTCCAAATATAGTCACATTCTGCGATATTGGGATCGAGGCCTCAGCATATGAATTTTGGGGGAATGCAATTCAGTCCATAACAAAGCTTATCTATGTAACCAAGGATATTGCAGAAATGACAGAGTTTGATTCCTGAGGTTAGATCATAAAAGACATTGCAGCTTCTGCCTCACTCTCTAGGACCGCTTGTCTGGAGGAGCCGGCAGCCATGTCATTGAGGATACTCAAGCAACTTATGGAGAGGTCCACTTAGTGAAGAACTGAGGCCTCTTACCAAAAGCCATGTGAGTGAACCATCCTAGAGATGGGTCCTCCAGCCCCAGACAAGCCTCCAGATGACCACAGCCCCAGCCAACACCATTGCTGCAACCTCATGAAAAATCCTGAGCAAGAATCACCCAGCTAAGCCATTCCCAAATTCCTGACTCAGAGAAACTATGAGATAATCAATGTTTACGGTTGTTTTAGGCCATTACATCCTGCAGTAATCTGTTAAGCAGCAATAAGTAGCAGATACAGGTTTTGGCACAAGGAGTGATGCAAAATTTAACAAAAACCCTAAAATGTGGAGTGGTTTGGGATGGAACAGTGGGCAGAAGCTGGAGGACTCTTGCCAAGAGTCTTTGAGAAAGCCTGAATAGTCTTAGGAGAAGCCCGATGGCCTTTGAGGAGGCAGTGAGGGAAGGTTTCCAGGAAAGTGAGGGAAATGTTACTGGGGTTAAGGGATCCTTGTTAGGTGGTGGCAGAAGGTTTCATAACACGTCGCCTGTGGTCATGAGGAAGGTAGAAAATGTTCGTGATGAGGCTGAGTGGTCAAGCTAAAGAGAGTCCCAGACAGAGTCTTGGAAGGTGCTGCCTGGTTACTTCTTGCTACTTATAGTGAAATGTGAGGGGGACAGACAGCTAAAGGAAAGGCTGTTAAACCAGGGCAGTGCTCTGGGCTTGAAAATTCCCTGCCTCTCCAGGTGGCAAATGAAATGCAAGAAACAGGTTCTGGGCAAAGATCAAATCAAGGGCGCTCTCAAGAAAACACAGTCTAGAGAAGAAGCTGAGGGTGTGGTTGTAAAATCCTTTGTTGTAAAATCGATCTGTAAGAAAAATCTGTCTGTAAGATAGATTTGATAGGTTGTAAAATCTATCTGTAAGAATACAGATCCAGGGCAGTGTCCAAGAGAACCCTTCGGTCAAAGAACTGGGCTTCTAAGAAGCTTCTGTCCTTTGTCAGTCTTTGCAGAAGCCCATGGTGGAAGGGCTTGTGTCAAAAAAAATCTGTGGGCGTGGGTTTTGCCTAGTAGGATGAACCCCAATAAGACGCACTGCCAACTCAGACTGACAGAGACCCACAAAAGTAAAAGAAGCGTCTGGACCTCCAAGCTTCTACAGGCAGGAAGCAGGCTATAAAATTATGCAGCCACATACATGTGATACCTTTCATAGGAAAGGTAGGACGACTCAGAAGGTGGAACTCAGGGACCAGGGGGCAGAGCCAAGAGCCCTGGAAAGTCATTTCTGGGCAAGAGTTGGACTGAAGCCCAATCAAGGAACTGCCAATATTTTCCCAGCTGGATTTCAGAACTGCTTTGGGCCAGTGACTCCTGTGTGTTTCCTGTTTTTCTTCTTTTGGAACAAGAGGAGTGTATGTAGCAGTTATGCTATGTCTGTCCCACCAATATGTGCTGGGTGTGTGAGGGACAGACACTTGGTTCATCGGTCTTCAGATTTCTGGAAGTAGGACTCGAGGAGCTGAACTTAAGGAACTACACCCATGAGCCCCATTGATTTAGGTGAGATTCTGGAATTTGAGCTGATGCTGTTAATGGGGTGAGATTCTGGGGGGCCTCGGGAGAGAGGAGGAGGAGTGTGAATCATTGAGGACCCGAGGGCAGGCTGTGGTAGCCAGCCTCCAAGGTGACTGCCGATAACCCCCGCCTCCTGGTCTTCAGGCCCGTGTGTAGTCTTCTGCCACACGGGAGGGTGACGCCCTGCGTAACCAGCAGGACATTGCAGCAATGACAGGGCATGACTCCTGAGGCTTAGTCACGAGAGATGCTGCAATTTCCATCTTGCTCTCCAGGATCACTTGCTCAGGAGGACCCGCGGCTGTGTCATGAGAACACTCCAGCCACTTTCTGGGGAGGCCCATGTGGTGAGGAACTGGGGCCTCCTGCTGACAGCTATGAGAGCACGCTGTCTTGGAACTGGATCCTCGGCCTAGGTCAAGCCTTCAGATGACTGCAGCCTTACGAGGGACCCTGAGCCACAGCCGTCCAGCTAAGCTGCTCCCAAGTTCCTGACCCACAGAAACCGTACAGATGATAACACATGTTTGATTTTTGCTTTAGGCTGCTAAGTTTGGGGAGAATTCGTTATGCAATCATGATAACTAATACACATTGTGTGTTAATTTTACATGAAGGAGACAAAAAATGTTGAATTCTAGTTAATGGTATATGTGCTAAAACATCTAGGGGGAGGACTACAGATGTGTGCTATTTATTTTGAAATGCATCAAAAAATAAGATGGATTAATGCAGGACAAGAAGGATGGGTAGACAGAAATGTAATAAAGAGTATAGCAAAGTGTTAGCGGTAGAATTAGGAGGAGAGCTGTTCTCTGTAAAATTCTTTTTGCTTTGCTGTATGTTTGAAAGTTTTCACGTTAAAATGCTGGGGGGAAATGGCTGAGTAATTTCTTAACTGGGTGGTAGGTACATGAGCGTTCCTTAGGTGATGATGATGATGTAAACTGCAGAGATACCTTTCATTTGCTCCTTAGTCTGTATACTTCAGAATAATAATTTTTTTTTTTTTGCGGTACGCGGGCCTCTCACTGTTGTGGCCTCTCCCGTTGCGGAGCACAGGCTCCGGACGCGCAGGCTCAGCGGCCATGGCTCACGGGCCCAGCCGCTCCGCGGCATGTGGGATCCTCCCGGATCGGGGCACGAACCCGTGTCCCCTGCATCGGCAGGCGGACTCTCAACCACTGCGCCACCAGGGAAGCCCAGAATAATAACTATTATTTGAATGGCTGACGGAGGTGACTAGGTGAGTGGTCCTGAGTGAGACCAGGGAAGGGTGTGGAGGCATCGAGAGACCTGGGGACTCAGAGGGGTCTGGTGCTGGGACGCAGAAAACAGAGAATGGGACCTTCACACCAGTGGCCACAGAAGAAACCTGGGAATCATGCCAGGGACTAAGTCCACCCAGCTACTCCGCCAGTAAGGCTGGCAAGGCCAAGAGGATGGTGACAGACGGGAATTCTCCTCCCCAAATGCCATGCGGCCTTCTGGTGGGGAGGGGGGGCGAAGGAAACCCTGATGGCTGTGTGTCCCCAAAGTGACCAGGCTGTGAGTGACAGTCACTGAGATAACCAGCCTTAAATTTGACTGAAAAGTGTTAGATTAGATTAGATTGAATATATCACCTCCGGAGAAGTAATTTTCTCCATAAGCCTCAGTCTCCTCTAACCTGTAAAATGGTAATAAAATATTTAAAAACCTCCTAAGGCAAGAGGGATTTCAGTTACCAATATGTCTGTACATCTGAGTCGAAGTATATAAATTTAGATTCTGACACACATTCATACATATTCATATATACGTACACACACACACACACACACACACACACTCACCACAGAGGTACTGACGTGTGCAGATGGGCAGAGCACAGTCTTGGAGGAGTTTGTGCCAAAAAGTCAACAGGGAGAACTATGGTGATAAGCGTGACAGCTTATCTTTTACTGTTTTCTAACTTTCTGCTTACCCCAATTTTTTCACAATTGATTATGTTCTACTTCAGAATCAGAGAACAAAAGCCAGAGAAAGACAAATATCATATGATCTCACTTATATGTGGAATCTAAAAAAAGGTACAGATGAACTTATCTACGAAACAGAGACAGAGTTACAGATGTAGAAAATAAACTTATGGTTACCGGGAATAAGAGGGGGGAGGGATAAATTGGAAGAGAGGGATTGACATACACAATACTATATATAAAATAGATAACTAAGAAGGACCTACTGGATAGTACAGGGAACTCTCCTCAATACTCTGTAGTGGCCTATATGGGAAAAGAATCTAAAAAAGAGTGGATACATGTATATGTTTAACAGATTCAGTTTGCTGCATACCTGAAACTAACACAACACTGTAAATCAACTGTACCTCAATAAAAATTTTTTTTTTAAAAAAGGGGGAAAGCAGAAACCGAGACCCATCCTCCTAGCCAAAAGCCCATCCCCTAAGCCGCCATGGAAGCACCCATGAGTACCTTGCTTGATGATGGGAACCCTGTGGGCGGCTCTGTCCACCACGAAGGAGAACATCTTCCCGCTGGCACTCACGGGCCGCTTGTGGGAGGCAGGTGGGACCATGGGGGGCCCGGGGAATCCCGGGGACCAGCTCCTCTGCACTGGCGCTGGCCAGATGCCCGGGTGGAAGGGGGTCTGTGGTGGTGAGGGTGACTGGTTCGGTTGCTGGGTGGCCGGAGGTGGCTGTGGCCTTGGCCAAGGTGCTGGGCCCCTCACGCATGGGAAGGAGACCTGCAGGGGCAGACAAGAGGGTCAGGGGAGGTTACGAGCAGCTGAGGTGGTCTTCACCCTTCTGTCCCGGCGACATAATTGCTGCCCTAGATTTCAGCGTATAAGTCACTTCTCCCAGGAAGCCCTCCCAGACTCTCCCCAAATTTGGGATGGTGGTCCCCACCATGGGTCACCTTGCACACTACTGCACCACCATTTATTGGGTGCAGCCTTCGTGCCAGGCACCCAGTCAAAAGGTTCGCATGCATTACCTCATTTAATACCCCTGATGCTCTGTGATGAGCCCGAGGCTGAGCAAGACCTAGTGACTTTCCCAGGATCACAGATGGTAGTGAGCGTCTGAGCTGGTGGAACGCCACCTCCGAGCTCGAGGGTGAGAGCTTTTTGTCTACCTTGCTCAGCACCGTGTCCTCAGCTCCTAGAATAAACCCTCGGCACATACAGAGTAGGTCCTTAAACACTGGTTGAAAGAATGAATGAGCTCTCCAGGACACACACATCCACACTGTCTCTCTGGCACTCCCATTCCGTCTGTTCCCCGAAGCCGAGAGCTCTGGGGTGGCCGGCACCCCAACTGGCTCATTAACCTGTGATCCTCAACATCTGCCACATCTGATTCTTGGCAGACGCTCCATAAATATCTATCGAGGGAACCTTTTTTCATCTGACCCAGCGGAAGATGTCTGTAGCTACTTTCAACAGAGAGCACATCAAAATCCATCTAAACCAGGAGAAGCAAGTGCTGAGAGGTGCTGACACCTGGCTTTGTCTTGGTTAATGCTGTTGTGGCCGGCCCACCCCGAGCCTAGTGGTTAAACCGTGACATCGTGAATGCTACCATTTATTGTAATTACTCACCGATTTCTCACAATAGCCCTGCCGGGGAGGAGCTCTCCTTATTCCTAGCTTACAAATGAGGCATGGAGAGGTTAAGGAAGTCACCAAGCTCAGGTGGTGGTGGAGAGGGTGGTGGGACTGGGGTTCTGGAAAGCTCTTTCCCTCTCTGTCTCTCTCTCCCTCCTCTGCCCACCCCTCCCGCCCCCAGTCCCTTGGCAGAAAAAAACACACTTTTCAAGTAAGAAGCTAAGTTCAAAGGTTTGCTGCCTGTGGCGGGTCACGTTTCGCTTTCTTCAGACCGGAGACACATAATGAGAAACAGGACAGAATGCTTCCGAAATAGGAGCGCTGGCAGACAGAACTTCCTATAGCTCCAGCTGGATTGTATTCAAGAGGAAGGTTCTCCACTCACTCAGGTTCCCAAACCAGTCTTTTAGCTACAGTCTTTCCCAGCCAAGTCAAGAATCCGGTGAATTCCCCTGAAGACTTTTTTGGAGTCAGGGAGAATACTGTTCAGGAAAATCAAACTCCAATTGCCTGATGACACCTGGCCCAGCATTTATGATGACACTGGCCCCGTTGAAACCTGTTTCAGGAACGGACTTGGCAGTGTTCCAGAACTTTGTTACCTTATGTGAAGATTCGAATTTCTCTCCAGTGTGGGCACCTCGGTCTCCACCTAAGCTTTCTTCCTTTCTCTCCTTTCAGAAGCTGAGGTGTCCTGCTCCTGCCTTGCACTAACTTCTCCATCCATCCTATCCCTTCCCGTCCTCTCCTCTGGGGCTGTCTTGCCTCAATCATTTCTATAACCTTTCCTCATCTATTTAATAAAGATTTATCGAATGAAAGGGCTGAAGTTGGGAAGGGGGAAATTTAAATATGTTTTACCCCCGCCTGCTAGAAAACAAATCTAGGGACCACGGGTAGTGTGGAGGAATTCCTTTTTTTTTTTTTTTTTTGCGGTACGCGGGCCTCTCACTGTCGTGGCCTCTCCCGTTGCGGAGCACAGGCTCCGGATGAGCAGGCTCAGCGGCCATGGCTCACGGGCCCAGCCGCTCCGCAGCATGTGGGATCCTCCCGGATCGGGGCACGAACCCGTGTCTCCTGCATCGGCAGGCGGACTCTCAACCGCTGTGCCACCAGGGAAGCCCGAGGAAATCCCTTTTGTGCTGGGATGCTGAGGTAGATGTGCCTTACTGCCCACTAACTGCCAGGGTGCTAAAGGGAGTGGTCATATCTCACGCCTCAAGTGGTTCACTGCTGTAGTGGACAGGCTACAACCCACCCGGCTCTTCTGGAAATTCCAGGAATCTCTCTCCCAATCTGTCGGCCCATTGCTGTGGGTGGGGCTAAGCAATCAGCCAATCACACTCCCTGGCCATACTGATTGGTTCAGTGGTGGGGCAAGTGATCCAATCAGAGTCAAGGAGACGCAAGAAGACTTGGCTGGACACCAGGATCTGGAGTGACCTGGCGGGACTTCAGAATGCAGCCAGCATGAGGGAGTGGAGCCCAGACATGGAGAGAGAGAAGCTGTTTATTTATTTTTCAAATTGTGGTAAATAACCTGCAACATAAAATTTATCATCTTAGCCATTTTAAAGTATATAGTTCGGTGGTGTTAAGTATATTCACATTACTGTGAGATGGATCTCCAGAACTTTTTCGTCTTGCAAAACGTAAACTCTGTCACCATTAGACAACAACTCCCCATTCCCTCTGCCACCCAGCCCGTGGTGACCAACATTGTCTCTATGAATTTGACTACTCTAAGTACCAAGTACCTCAGATAAGTGAAATCACATGGTACTTGTCTTTTTGTGACTGGTGTATTCCACTTAGCATAATGTCCTCAAGGTTCATCCGTGTTGTAACATGTCAGAATTTCCTTCATTTTTAAGGCTAAATAATATTCCATCATACAGTTTAGAGTGTATTTTGTTTATCCATTAAGCGTCATGGGCACTTGGGTGGTTTCTACCTCTTGGCTATTGTAACTATGCTGCTGTGAACATGGTGGGGAAGATAAGGAAGCTGGTTTTGAGCCCTGGCTGGGGTGCTACCCTGAAGTGCTCTATCCCTGAGGCCGGCTAGAGCTGGTTTCTGTCGCTTGCAGCACACAGAGCCTGAACGATAGGGCCCCTAGGGGGAAGGAGCGAAAGATGTGTAAATGCAGCAGAGACTCCAAGCTCTTCGGGTTTAAAAATTAAAAAATAAAGTTTGGGTTTTTCTTTTTCTCTGAAGCGTGTTGGTTGAGGGTAGCTTTAGCTGGACGGTTAAAGTTGGTTTTCTCTAGTTTGCCGGCTTGCTCTATCACAGGGAAGGTCAAGGTTTTCTCAGAAATTGCTGCTGGTAACTACAACGAAACAGGCAGGGAGAAAAGCAAACATAAGAAAAAGACTCACATCAAAAGCCAGCTCTGGGGTGTACAGGAAGCATGGGGTCAAGGTCAGTTATCAACAAGTCTGTTTTTATTATTTATTTATTTTAGATTTAATTTTATTTATTTTTGGCTGTGTTGGGTTTTTGTTGCTACGTGCAGGCTTTCTTTAGTTGCGGCGAGCCGGGGCTACTCTTTGTTGTGGTGCACGGGCTTCTCCTTGCGGTGGCTTCTCTTGTTTCGGAGTGTGGGCTCTAGGCGCATGGGCTGCAGTAGCTGGGGCACGCGGGCTCAGTAGTTGTGGCTCGTGGGCTCTAGAGCGCAGGCTCAGTAGTTGTGGCACACGGGCCTAGTTGCTCCGCAACATGTGGGATCTTCCTGGACCAGGGCTCGAACCTGTGTCCCCTGCATTGGCAGGTGGATTCTTATCCACTGTGTCACCGGGAAAGTCCCCAAGTCTGTTTTTAGAAACTTTAATTTAAAAATACATGCTAATGCCTTTTCTCTTTCTTTGTGTCTGTTCTCTGACCGTATGGTATGTTGCCATGGTTGGGTTCTTTGTTTTGTTTTTGAGGTAGCATATGTTATACTCCTGACTTCTTTTCCACACTACCTTTAAAATAGCAGGTTGTCAACCACCTGGATTAACCATGACCACATCCACGGCTGAATTTATATTAGCTTTAATAAACACGGGTCAATGATTTACTCAAGAAATCACTATCCATTTTTTTTTCATATTAGCTACTTGTTCTTTGTGTTATTTCTCCAACGTCTGCTCCTAACCCTGTAAAGAGTGTAGGTTGAATGGGAGACCCTAAAAAAAATTCAAGGTAGTTTGCACATTGAGTGCCTACAGTACACATGAATTCTGCCAGGAAGCCCTGGAGCCTGCAGAGAAGGTGGAAACTTAGACCTTGCCCTTGGAGAGCTTGTTATCTGCTCTGCCATTTGTAAGTAATTGTGGACAATACAACGGCTATGAGCCACTGTGTAGAGAAGCCACAGATGTGCCACAGACTCTGTGGGCACTTAAGGCATGTGGTCTCATCTGATCTCCAGAATAATCTTGGAGGAGGCATTTTACCCCTCATTGTGTGGATTAAGAAACTGAAGCTCAGAGAGGTTAAATGACTTGCCCAAGGTCTCACAGCCAGGAAGCGGTGACACTATTTGACTCTAATACCTGTGCTCTTAGGACTTCTAGGTTACTCGAAGTCATGATTTATTACCTGCTTTCCATACTCACCAACAGATCTTAGATGGTTGGTTAGTGAATGATAGGATACTTTCCAAGTTAAAAAAAGGAAATGAGCATTAGATGGTGTGAAAAACCACAAGACATCGCATGGGCTACTTAGAAACGGGATTTTCTAGGAACACTGACAACTGTCTTATGGAAGTGTTATTCATCTGGTACATGCCATGCCCTGGAAGCAGCTCAGAGGACCCCAGCCTCCATCCGGGAAGACCTGTGGTATGTTCACTGCTGTACCAGGGGAGTGCTGGGGCCAGCTGGTACCCGCCCAGAGAACCGATTGTTAAATGACCAGGAATTTTGCCAACTGGTTGATAAACACAGCCATTAATAAGAATTAACTTACATAAATTTACAATTAAATTATATCAGAAACAAAGGTGATACAAACTTAACTCACCCCTTCCTAATTATTTTACTCTATTTTATTATTACGTATGCTCTTGAGGTTATTTCGCTCTACTATATGTGTCTGTTGGAAATGCTACATAGTGATGTGTTACCACACCTCTCTTTCCATCTCTGTATTCAGGGATGTGTCATTGGGAGCTTGAAATTGACCGTGGAGGGCGTATTACACCATAGAAATCAGGAAACGTTATAAATCAGGGCTTGATTTTTAAAAACTTTTACAAATAGGTTTAATAATGGTGGTTCATGTAGAGCTTGATTTTTTTTTGTTTGTTTGTTTTGTTGATTGCCTAGACTTAAGACGGTAATGGAGAAAATGTTAACAATGCAGATTATACAAAAAAGCATGTTGTGTCTTAGCCATTATGTTATGAATAGAACAAAAAATCAGGGAAACGTTCTTCCAGTATTTGAAAATTATTTTCTGATGCAGCAAAAAAGTCACTCATGTCACTGATGAACGTGTGATGTTCTTCTAATGTCTTTGTCTTTCTTTTTTCACTTGTATTATTCATAAATCCAAAATATCCCAAAATATCCACCAGAGCTCAGGTCGGGAGCTCTCTCATTCGTCAACTGCAATGAGAAATTGGCTGTGGATACAAGAGTTCAGCTAAAGTCAATGAAAGCATTCCGTGAGACTCAGCTGGCTATATAGAATTTACAAGAAAGAGTACTGTATTTCTTGTTATGTGGAAAGACTGTGCTACACATTCTTTGTATCAGTAAACCTTATGCTATGCATGCATGTACTTTACTCTTTCCAGAGAGCTGGTCATTAAATACTTACCAGCCAATCACTGGCTGTACTGGCACCCAGCAGAGTGCCTGCTACTCATGGTAGGTGTTCGTTGACTGAGCTGAACAGTTGGCAAACAGAATGTAAATAAAAAGGACTTTGATTCTGGGGCTGGGATGGGGAAAATACATGCTAAGCCAGGCGCATCTTGTAACAGCAGAGAGTAAGGAAGTGCCCCAAACGAAAAGGTGGGGAGATGCTCAAGGACACAGCAACCAACCTGAAAGAGCTCCCAGTGGCCAAGGCTGGAAGAATTTGAGCGATGAAATAGTTAATGAGTATTGGATTATAACTCAAAGTGTAAAATAAGTATACACGAGTCCATACTGACATAGATCCATTAGTGAGTAAATACATAAAGGAGGGAGAAGAGACCGTCTTCTTTACAGAAGAATTTAACATACAGAGATGTGGAGGTCTGGAAGGGCCTGGGGGGTAGGGGTGATGGTGCCAAGCAGGCACACTGACCACAGCACGGAGGAGCCATGGACCTGGAAAGACAGAATGGAGACTATAAAACGTGGCCAGTAGATCTCAGAAGCCAGGAGAGGGGGCTACTTGGTGCCAGGACAAATGGCCTTTATCTCAACAGCTCCCGGGGTGTCACCGTAACTCAGAGAGGGGTAATAATTCTAAGTCCCCAAGAAAAGGGTACATTATGTACGGGGTTTCAGTGTGAGAAATCAGGATTATACATTTAGAACACAGAACCACCAAGTTATACGTTATTTTTAGGTTTTGGAACTTAAAAGAATTAAGTCCCTTTGAGCTGTTCAGAAAAGTCATTTGTTTGGGTTTTTCCCAGCCCCCATTTTCTTGTAAATCTTCAATCTTACGGTTTTTCCTTTCCTTTTAAGTTCTAATCAGCTTCCTGGTCAGTCCATAAAATGGGAAATAGAATCTAATGAGAAAACAGCCGGATTTTTGCAAATAGCTTTTGCTACCCCTGGACTTGGCCCTACTTCAATTCGGTCTTGCCAGGTTGAGAGACGGAATGAATGAATGAATGAATGATCATCAGCTAAGTGAAGAGAAGGAGCACTGTGGCTCTGGTTTGGTAACAAAGGGTGTGGTCTGCCAGAGGAAGCAGGAAGCGGCCCGGTTCCTGGCCGGGTCTGGGTTCTGTCTCAGCAGAATGCTAAGGGTTCAGCCCGCGCTCCCATCTCCACCTCCCCTGATGTCATCTGCATCGTCTGTAGACACCTGGTGGCAACGCAGTCTCAGGGGTCCTTTTGTGTGAGTTTTTGCGGCAGATGCCAAGCCTGAGGCTGTCTGCTGCCCCGTGCCCTCCACTTCACTGGTCTCGGGAAATCGCCTTTGATATAAAACACCCAGCCCCAGGATTTCTCATCACATCAGTAGGTCCCCACGGGACCTGTAGGAGCACAGGGTAGAGGAAATCCTACAAGGTCAGGTAGGAGATGACAGAGCTTGACCAGAAAGAGGTTTTGTTGTGAAGGGCACCATGGTCGCTGGTCATTCACTCAGTTGCCGGCTTCTCAACCCCGGGTACAGTAAAGCCACATCTTCCTCAAGAACGGGCCCTATTCAGAGGTCCCAGGAACGTGGAAACGCCACCCTTCTTGGGGATGAACAACTAAGGCCCCGACTCTGAGCTTCTCATCACACCTGTTCACCAGAGGAGAGAAATGAGCAACTCTGCTTCCTTGGAGACTGGCCTGGGACTTTTCCAATGGAAAAGTGGATTATTCGTCATTTTCCTCCCCCCAGAACCCTAGCGGCAAATCCCGTTAGGAAGGTTCCACTTAGGCAATAGGAATGCTTCCTAATGTCATGGACATCTTCTTTGTTTTTGCCTACCCCGCATCCATTTTTTCCATCTTCTGGACGGGCACCTTAATTTTTTGCGGGGAAGACACCCTTTCCCTGACAATCCCGAGTCCATATAACTCTGACCCTTCCACTCCAGGGGTGAGCCCATAACCCAGGCCTGGCCAATCAGAGCACATTCCTTGCCCCTGGCCTCAGTGATTGGTTCAGGGGAAGCCCCATGATCCAAGCCACTGCTACTCTGTAGGGTGCTGGGGCTGCTGGGGGCCACTTTCCTACAGGTGAGGCAAGAGTCTGTCTGAGACTGTGAGGCTAACAGGGAAGAAAGAGTCAGATTCCTGACCATGATTTGGGCGCCTGGATCCAGCTGGGCCTAAGCTGCAGCGTTTGACCTTTTCAGTTACATGAGTTTTTTTTTTTTTTTTTGCCTAGGCTAGTTTTAGTTGGTTTTCTGACACTTGCAAACAGTAACATTTCCTGGACAGTATGCTTATGGAGACTTTAGCGTAAGCATCACTATGTACTCGGAATGAAAGTTGTTTTAAAGGTAATGACATGCTCAGATAAAACCCACCAGACTGTAATCACGCACCAAATTTACCTTTAAACGTATAAAAGTAAAGCAGCGTCTCCACAGAAGAATGATTTAAGACCAAGGAACCGATCATAAGACAAGTAGTAAAACGCTGCTTAGAGAGACTTTGACAGACAAATAGTTCTCTAGCTACAGCAGGCTTCAGGCTACAAACCCCAAATTTCTGCTTCAAAAGTGACCCAGGGAAGACATTCCATAGTTTTATTTATTTAGTTTTTTGGCCTCGCCGTGCACTTGTGGGATCTTAGTTACCTGACCAGGAATTGAACCCTCAGCAGGCCCTCAGCAGTGAGAGCGCTGAGTCCTAACCACTGGACCACCAGGGAATTCCCAACATTCCACAGTTTTAAAAGAAAACTTTCCAGTTGAAGAAACAGGTAACATTTATAACATGCATCTGTTGTATATATAATATGTTAATGTCTAGTATATTTATCAGATATATGTCAATGTAATTGTATTATTACTATATAAGCAAATGCATATATATGTGTACGTATATTTAGAACCACATATTTCCAGCTCTTTTTTAAAGACGTGTTGAAAAGACTGTTCAAAATTTATTTTTCCAGCTTGTCTGTTTTTTCTTATTCCTCAGTAAACTTAAGCTATTAACCAGCACATTTCCCGGCACACAGTAAGGCTCAATCTGAGTGAGTTCTTTCTCCCCAGCTCCCCCCTCTATTTTCAGTTCTTCTTTCAGAAACCAAGTAAAATGAAAGAGGCAGCACAGCATAGTGTTACAAGCAGAGGCTGGTAAATGTTTTCTGTAGAGCCAGACAGTAAATATTTCCAGCCCTGCGTGCCATATGATCTGCCCAGCTAACTCTGCCGTTGTAGCAGACAACATAGGCAATACTGAAATGAATGGGATGGCTGTGTTCCCGTGAAACTTTACAAAAACAGGCGATGGCCTGCATTTGGCCCTGGGCCATAGTTTGCCAACCTCTGGTTAAGAACTTGGGATTTGGCATTACACAGAATCTGGTCCAGCTCCCTGCTCTGCTCCTCCTCTGTGACCCTGATGAGTGTGTTATTTTTGTGCCTTGTCTGTAAAAAATAGGGATAATAACAGCCATT
This sequence comes from Phocoena phocoena, assembly GCF_963924675.1. Taxonomy (NCBI): domain Eukaryota; kingdom Metazoa; phylum Chordata; class Mammalia; order Artiodactyla; family Phocoenidae; genus Phocoena; species Phocoena phocoena. The sequence goes on along the minus strand of NC_089219.1, from coordinate 11,667,090 downwards.
TCTTAGTCTGTGAGAAGTGGGTGAGATAGTGCACATGAAATGCTTGGAACACTTCCTGGTCCGTAATAAATGAGCATAAAACATTAGCCATCAGGTATTATCATCATCATCAAAAAAGAAGAAGAAAGGGGGCAACTGAATTTGTCCAGGAACGGCAGCAATATCCCTGGTAAAAAGTTAGTGGATGGCCTTCCCTGGTGGCGCAGTGGTTAAGAATCCGCCTGCCAATGCAGGGAACAGAGATTCGAGCCCTGGTCCAGGAAGATCCCACATGCCGCGGAGCAACGAAGCCCATGGGCCACAACTACTGAGCCTGTGCTCTAGAGCCCGTGAGCCACAACTACTGAGCCCGTGTGCCACAACAACTGAAGCCCATGCGCCTAGAGCCCGTGCTCCGCCACAAGAGAAGCCACCGCAATGAGAACCCCACGCACTGCAACGAAGAGTAGCCCCCGCTCGCCGCAACTAGAGAAAGCCCGCGTGCATCAGCGAAGACCCAACGCAGCCAAAAATGAATAAATAAATAAAATAAAGAAAAAAAAGTTAGTGGAGCCAACCAAACAAGCAAGGAAGCCAGATAACTGAAAAGGCATTTTCTTCTATTACCAGTGGCTTTCGTTTTTACCCACATAATGAATCATCCCCTGTCAGCGTGTGAAATTGCAGGTTGGACTGGGAATTGCAAGACCTTCCTTAACCGCTGGGCAGTGAAGGACCTGCCTGGGCTCTCACCGCCCCACGATGCTTCGTGCTATTAGGAAAAGCCTCCAAGGGACTCAGGAGAGCTGGCTTTTAATCCTGGCTCTGGATCTATATGACTGATGCCTAACCTTGGGGAAGTCGCTGAAACTTTCTGAGCCTCAGTTTATGCCATGATAGGGGTGGTCCCAGGGACCTCTATAAAAAAAACTGAAGGGGGAAAGGGGACCTGGGATTAATGAGTAGCTCCTTGGCAGAAATTGGAAATTGAAGCTCAGAAAGGTAAAGTCAGTTGCAGCTGGCATTTCAACTTGGGTCCATCAAACTCCAAAGCCCTTGCTTTCTCGATTGTGTTCTGCAGAGCTTCCCCATTAAAGCAGCAAGGAATATTGGCCGACAGAGGGCGCTCTTCTCTCAAGACAGGACGTCATGACATTGTAGGGACAGAAGACAGTATCCAGGATCATGGGGATGGGGGCTGCTGCCAAGGAGCTGTCAACCCCCTCATGGAGCAACTCGGCACGTCATTTGTGGCGCCTGGCTTCCTTTTTTATTCTGGCCACTTCCCTCAGTTTTGCCGTATTTCAGAACAGAGAAAGACATGATTTATACATATGGGTGACGTGGGTTTCCTTACTCAGCTGCCTTGTAAGAATGGCGCCACTGTGACTTGCACAGCTTGTTTCTACACCTCCTTTTCCAGAGCTCAGAAAGCACGAATAAAGGCAACAACAAACAAAACCCACAATACGGCAGGCACACCTGACCGTATGACTTCAATTTCCCACACCTGGTGCCAAGACTCTATGGTATTAATCAACGGCTGCTTCAGGGCATCGCAAACGGCCCTGCGGGTTATGTCCTGCACAGCTTCAGTGGGCGCCATCCACATGGACCACGTTGTGAATGGTGACCCTGGAGTTGTGCAATATGGCAGCCCTAGCTAATACTTTGATGAGAGAGCTATGATTTACAAAGTATGGTCCTGGGCACATCCTGGCTGCCAGTGTACTTTGTCAAACAAGAGTTTTTCTTTATATTTTTCCATCTTGTATGTTGTTCTATGGGTAATTTATCTGCAAATGTATTTATGTGCTAGTGGGGGCAGGTATGGGGAGGTTCCCCTGTCCAGAAGGACACGTACAAAGGAGGCATCCCGGCTGCTCCATGCTGGTCTGCTTGACTCTAAAGCTGAGGGTTATCATGTGCTTATTAGGTGCCAGACGCTGAACTCAGCAATTTACGTACTTTGCCCACTGAATAGCATGGTCGCTCAAGGTGGTAGGAAATATTGTCACAGGAGTGGGGACCGAGGCTCTGAGAGGCAGATGATTTGTGCACGTCCAGTATAAAAGCCAGTACAAGAGCAGGGCTGGGACGGCGCTGGAGTCAGCCTGACCTCAGGGCACGTGCTCTAACCACTGTGACACCTGCGAACACATCTGGATTCCTAACCGCCCCGCACCTCACCCCCCTCCCCCAATAAAACGCTGTCACACCCTCCTCTATTGGTTATGGTCACCACAAAACCTGAAATAAGTGCTTTCATTTGGGAACTCTTTGTCGGTTAAGTTCTCATCATACTTAACCTGTATGAGAGCAGGGCAGTCCTCCGTGGAAACTCCACCCAAGGAGGAAACACAGAGCCCTCACCAGGGACCCCAAAATCAACTGGAAACAAGAACATGCCGGAAGCAAGACGGCCACGAATTTCTTAGAAAAATTGGCCTTCAAAATATTTGATGAGAGATGCTCTTCAATACCTCTCCCTTTTTCCCCTCTTTCTTTCTCTTCTTTTTTTTTTTTTTTTTTTTTGTGGCGTACGCGGGCCTCTCACTGTTGCGGCATCTCCCGTTGCGGAGCACAGGCTCCGGATGCGCAGGCTCAGTGGCCATGGCTCACGGGCCCAGCCGCTCCGCGGCACGAACCCGTGTCACCTGCATTGGCAGGCGGACTCTCGACCACTGCGCCACCAGGGAAGCCCTCTTTCTCTTCTTTTAAACAGCCAGCAGGTTGGGGTCATCAGGAAGCGGAATTTGTAGGAACGTGTCAGTCAGTCCACAGGCCGCCCTCACGCGGGCCCTGCAAAGGGCCCCTCCATGAATAAGAGCGTCACGGATGGAAGCTTCTCAAGCTGGGGACGCCCCGGCAGAGGGCACTTTTGAGAAGGTGGGGTTGGGGAGAGTCCTGCCAAGTGCCCTGGGCACAGGCCAGGGCAACACTTGTGCGGCTGCCTGCAGTCACCCGAGGAATGAAGCAACGTGCAAGTGCATGTATTGAATAAGAATTGAAAAGATCCGTGTATATTCGAGTGACCGTGAGAGCATGCTTTCCTCTGTGTGAAAACCAGTCAAGGCTACTGCTCCAGCTAGCATCAGGCTAAATGGTTTTCTCCCCTCCTTTTTCCGCAAGTGGGGATAGTGTTTAATTTGCACTGACTAGCTGTGTGGCCCTGGGGAAATTACTTAACCTCTCTGAGTTTCAGATTCCTTGTCTGTAAAATGGGGATCACGGGAGAACCCATCTCATGGGTTGCTGTGAGCGTGAAATAAGGGAAAGCAGGTGAGTCGCTTAGCTGTTCACGTCAGTGATTCCTCCTGCCGCTCTTACAAAGCATCTTCTTCTGTCTTATCTACTCAAGGTTAGAGGTCGTCAGCACTGTTTCCCACAATTATATAAGAAGCACCTTGTCAACTAAAGTCCCCATTCCATATCTGTACACCCATGTTCATGACAAACTTACTCAAAATGGCCAAAAGGTGGAAGCAACCCAAGTGGCCATGGATGGATGAACAGATAAACAAAGTGGATGGATGAACAGATAAACAGATACACAAAATCCATACAATGAAATATTATTCAGCTGGAATGAACCATGAGGACATCATACTAAGTGACATAAGATCCCATTTATATGAGGCACCTAGAATAGTCAAATTCACAGACACAGAAAGCACGGTGGGAGGGGAGGAAGGAAGCAGGGGGGTTTATCTGATGGGCATAGAGTTTCAGTTTGGGAAGATGAACAAAGTTCTGGAGATGGATGGGGGTGACGGCTGCATGACAGCGTGAATAGATTCAATGCCACTGTGAACTGTACCCTTGAACGTGGTTAAGATGGTAAATTTTATGTGTATTTTACCACAATTGTGAAAATTAAAAGTTAAAAACAAACCCCCAAGTGAAGTACCTCCAAGATTTCTCCGAGGTCTGGGGTGATAGAAATGGATGAAAATGTTCTGAAAGCAGGTTGTGGTGATGGCTGCACAGCTCCGTAAATGTATTAAGATTGACTGAATTGGACACTTAAAATGGGTGAAGTTTCTGTAAACTGTGCTTCAGTGAAGCTGTTAAGAGCAAGCAAGCAAACTACACGTGCTGTGATCGGAGGAGACTTTGGAGGATGAAGGAGCTGTTCACTGTCTTGATTGTGGCTACGGTTCCCCAGGTGTACACATATGTCAAAGCCCATCCACTTACGGACTTGGAACCTGTGCCGTTTATTGCATGTCAACTGTATCTCAATAAAGCTGTGTTTTCAAAGGGCAGAACAGTATTCCATATATAAACGAACTCCTTATAATTTATTAACAATGCCCCCTTTTGATGGAAATTTAGGTTTCAAATGTTATGCCCCTATAAATAATATTTCAATAAATATCTTTGTAGGAAAAAAAAAGAAAAAAATGCAGATGTTGTTTGCTGCTCCCCCTCTTCTTCCCCCCACGGGCAAAGCCACAAAGTCAGAACTTCCCAGGGAGGGGGCCTGGGAACCTGTAGTTTTCCTGAACGCTCCTGAAAAATTCTTGTAATCAGGCATGTTGGGGCACATTGAATCAAACTTTGCGAACTTGGATTTTCAGGCTTGGGAGTTTGAAATCCCCTTTTCTCTGATCCCTAAAAAGTTCTGTAAGTGTTCCATACAAATGATTCTAAATTTGGGTTTCCCTACTATTGGGAATCAGAATCATCAGGGAGCTTGTGAGAATGCATATTCCCAGGCCCCTCTCCCAGGGAGGATGTGTATGGTTGCCAGATTTCGCATAAATAAATAAGTGAATAAATAAATAGATAATAAACTATAGGGTGTCAGTTAAATCTGAATTTCAGATAAACACCAAATAATTTTTTTAGCATAAGTGGTTCCTTGCAATATTTGGCCCACACCGGTACATAAAAATTATTTGTTGCTATCTGAAATTCAGATTTAACTGGGTGTCCTGTATTTCATCTGGGGATCCTAAGTATGAGTCCTCAGGCCTGGGGTGAAGCCCAGACCTGCACTGTTGGTCTGCTCCCCACATGGTTCTGATGAGGGGGATCCTTAGAACCCATGTTGAGAGTCCCTGATCATGTCAACACCTGCTGGGTCAGGAGCCCCTCCTCAGGGAGGCCAGTGGACTCCAGTGCATCCCACGAGTGAGCACACTTTAATGTTGGTCCAAGGAGGAAAATGGGTCTGAGCAGCCGCAGGAGAAAACTGCCCCAGATTTTCAAAGCCAAACATGGTGGATGTGGCGTCACGGACCCTGTGGCCTGAGGGATGCTGCTGGTCTTCTCTGAGTGAGTATTTAGGGCTGCCTAGGGGACCCACACCCCAGGATTCTGTCTAGGTTCTCTAAACTTTATTTATTTATACCCAGCCTCGTCCCAGAAAGGATTTTAAGCCTCGGAGGTCTCAGTCCATGCAGCGTTCTTGGGCTGGCGAGTGAGGTTAACACACCGTCTCTCTGGGACACACATGGCAGGTATTAATTGCGTGCTTACCACGAATGGGCATTATTCTGGGAGTTTTACAATGATAACCATCTCATTTAGCCCTCGAGATAAGCCTGCAAGGTCATTGCTGTCGTTGGCCCCATTTTGTAGATGAGGAAACCGAGGTTCCGAGGGGTCCAATGGCTTGTGCAAGAGCACACCGAGTAGGCCAGTGGCAGAGCTGGGGTTCTGACCCAGGACTGTGTTGCTAACCAGCCCCCATCCTTCCTCCCTACTGAACCAGACACTTCTTGTGACTGAGCTTTGCTGGGCGAGTTTTGGGTTACGTTCCGCTTAACCTGGGGCCATACTTTAGGTCCTGATCCCGGGAACATTTCTGATCCGATGTGATAACAGCTGTCAGGCCTCAAGCGTCTACTCCCGCCAGCGACTTTGACTTTTTACACATAGATACTCTCTCAACGCCCTGCACCGCTGAGAAGACCCAGACCCAGGCATGCAGAGAACCCTGGCCGAGGCCGCAAAGCTAGGAAGTTGCAGAGCACTGATCTGCCTAAAGAGGAAGCATCCATCTCTGCATCTTCAAAAGCACACACCTGCTTTCCACCTCCCCTCGCCAAGCTTCACTTTTCAGGAAAATGCTCTCGCTCCGGGCTGGTCGCTAGGCAACTCTTGCATGTAATTCCACGAAATGCCCAGAAGAGGGCGTGAGGACTCGCTCTCCCCCGGCACCCACGCGATGGGTCTGAACTTCGCGGAATCGCGAAAGCAGAACGCCGCGCTCCAGACGAACTCCACCCGTGGCCGTAGCTGAGCCCTAGCCTGCACGGAAGGTGACACAACACGGCGCCTCCGCACCCCACCCCCTCCCCGCAGGGGCCTGGACTCACCGAGGCTGGGTTTTCGATGACCAGTTCATAGGTCAGCCCTCCGGACCCAAACCTCAGGATGTCTCCGGGTAAGAGCTTCACAGCCACGTTCTGAATGTGGCACTCGTTGACGAATGTGCCGTTGCGGGAATTGAAGTCCTGGAGAACAAAGCTGCTCTCGGCCTCATTATATTCAATGAGCGCGTGATGGTTGTCGATGTCTGTAGACTGAAATGGAGAAGGGGGACAGTCAGAGCCAGGAAAACAGGAATAACAAGGGGGGCCCTAACGTTTACTAGTGCCACTGACACTGGGTGCCCCAATGTGCTAACCACTTCATCTGGCTGGATGGTCACTGCAATCCTCATTTTAAGAGGAGGATGCTGAGGGTCAGAGAGGTTAAGTGACTTGCCTAAGGCCACACAGCTAGTGAGTGGAGGGTCACCAGACCCTGACAGCAGACCCAGAATAGATGCCCAGTTTTTGGGTAGGGAGTCAGGCAACACAGAGGTAAGAGGGAACTCGGGGGGAATTGGCCACTTTATAGTTCTCTGATCCCATGCAAGTATCCTTTTGGTTGTCCTGAATGGCAGGACAGCAGAAATGGCCCAACACAAACCAGAAAGGTCAGCTGGCAAGTGACAACTGTCCATTTATTGCAAGTGTTAAAGTTAAGGGGAGGTTTTGTAATAACTGTTGTTTTCATTTGTTTGTTCTATTCATTTTTAAAATAACATTTTTTTGGTAATAATGCAGAAAATGAGAACTAGAGAAAAACACAAAGAAGACATTAAAATCACTTAGCCTCCCGTCCCCCAGAGGCAGGCACTGTGAACACGATGGTTCACATCCTTCCAGTCTTTTTTCTATGCTTACAAGCTTTTTAAAAAGTTTAAACACAATTGAGCTCACACCACAAAACATAGTTTTATAACTACCTTTTAAAAGCCTTGGTGTACAATGAAGGTTTTTCCCATGTGATTAATTATTACTGTTGCTTCTTAAAAGCTTATCAGAATTTATCTAACCAAAGATGATCTATTTTTCAATAGGGGCCCTGGTGTGGCCACATTTCCCCCAAAAGAGAGAGACCCCAGACAGTGAATTGTCAGTGGGGTCAGAAACCTCCTGTGTAACCACTTTAATAAGAAGAATGCACAAAACTCGGCACCAAGGAGGAAATATCACATTCCCCCTGGCCCCGGCGCCCTGTACTATGGGCTGCAGGGCACGTGTGAAGTCTTCTGTCTTCTCAGGACACTGCCTATGAGCCATCCACTCCAGCCTGAGACTTTGCAATTATTTTCTAAGTTACTCTTCTCAGAGTGCCTCATCCAGCTTTCATAGAGAGTACTTGGACTTAGAAATCTATACTAACGTCCCACAATATAATTATAACCAATAGCTTATATTATATGAATAGATAATAATATAACCGCATATATTAGTAGAATATATTAATTACACATTATGTGCAATTACACAAATGCCAGGAAATTTGCTAAGTGCTTACTGCATTATCCCATTTCATCTTCACAATAATTCAAAGGGATACTTCCTCATTTAAAAAAAAATTTAATTTTTTATTGAAGTATAGTTGATTTACAATGTTGTGTTAGTTTCAGGTGTATAGCAAAGTGATTCAGTTATACATATATATAATACCTATTCTTTTTCAGATTCTTTTCCATTACAGGTTACTACAAGATATTGAATATAGTTCCCTGTGCTGTACAGTAGGTCCGATAGTTACTCATTTTTTAGATGAGGAAACTGAGGCATAGAATGATTAAGTGTGCCCACAGTCAGCCAGTTTGACTCGCTTGGCTTGTTCCCAGGTTTGCCTGATTCAAATGACTGTGCCTTTACCCACTTTGCAAATTCCTACCAAACACGTTGGCACTTAAAATACTGAAACACAAGAAGAAAGCAGGAGTAGCTATATTAATTTCAGGCAGAGCCAACTTCAGAGGAAGGAAAGTTATCAGGGATAAAGAGAGGCGATACATAGTGATAAAGGGGTAGATTCTCCAAGCAGACATAACAATCCTTCATTGTATGTGCCCAACAATAGAGCATCAAAGTATGGGAGGCAAAAACTGAAAGAACTGCAAGGAGAAGCAGATGTATCCATCATGGTAGCTGGAGACCTCAACAGCCCTCTGTCAGTAATGGACAGATCCACCAGGCAGAAAATTAGTAAGAATGAAGTTGAACTGAATAGCACTGTCGTCATCTGGATCTAACTGGCAACCACGCAACTTCATCCCACAACAACACACATCCTTCTCAGGCTCACATGGAACACTCACTAAGCAGACCACGTTCCAGGCCACGAAATATCCCTCAACAAATTTAAAAGAATAGAAATTATGCAAAGTATGTTTTCAGACCACAACGGAATGAGGCTAGAAACCAATACCAGAAAGACAGCTAGAAAATCCCCAAATATTTGGAGATTAAACAACACACTTCTAAATAACAGATGGGTCAAGGAGGACGTCTCATGGGAAATAAAAATTTATCTTGAGCTAAATGAAAATGAAAATACAACCTGTGAAAATTTGCAAGATGCAGTGAAACCAGTGCTTGGAGGGAAATTTATGGCATCGAAGGCACACATTTGAAAAGAAGATCTAAGCTTCCACCTTATGAAACTAGAGAAAGAGGAGCAATCTAAGCCTACCACAGCAGAAGAAAAGAAGCAATGAATGAAATAAAAAGCAGAAAAACAACAGAGAAAATCAGCAAAATAAAGAGCTTTTTTTTTTTTTGTAAAGATCAATAAAATTGACAAACCTCTAGCAGGATAACCAAGAAAAAAAGAGAGAAGATACAAATTACTAAAATCAGAAATGAAAGCGATGGCATCACTACTGATCTCATGGACACTGAAGGGATAACAAAGGAATATTATGAATAATTCTATGCCCACAGATTTTATAACTTAATGAAGTGGACCATTTCCTTGAAAGACACAATCTACTGAAACTCACACAAGGAGAAATAAATACTCTGAATAGACTCATATCTAGTAAAGAATTTGAATCAATAATGAATAACCTTCCAAAGTGGAAAGCACCGGGCCTGGATGGGTTCACTGGTAAATTCTATCAAACATTAAGGAAAGAATGATACCAGTTCTCTATAATCTCTTCCAGAAAATAGAATAAGAGAGAACACTTCCCAGCTCATTCCGTGAGGCCAAACTTATTCTAATAGCAAAACCAGATAAAGATATTACAAAACAGGAAAATTGCAGGGCAATACCTCTCATGAACATAGATGCAAAATCCTCAACAAAATATTAGCAAATGGAATCCAGTAATGTATAAAAAGAGTTATACACCACAGTCAAGTGGGATTTATTCTAGGTATGCAAGGCTGGTTCAACATTTAGAAATCAATTAATGTAATCCATCACATCAACAGCGTAGAGAAGAGAAATTGCAGTATCATATCAGTAGATGCAAAAAGAGCATTTGACAGAATTAAACACCCATCCATGATAAACTAACAAACCACCAAACCACCACAACAACTCTTGGCAAATTAGGGATGGAGGGGAACTTCCTCAACCTGATAAATACATCTATAAAAACCCTAAAGCTAACATCATATTTAATGGTGAGAAACTAGAGCTAGAAACTTTCCAATTAAGATCAGGAATAAGGCGAAGATGTCCCCTTTCACCACTCATTTTTAACATTGTACTGTATGTCCTAGCTAATGCAACAAGGCAAGAAAAGAGAATAAAAGATATATAGATTGGGAAGGAAAAAAAAAATCTTCTTTGGTGAGGTGTCTGTTCAGATCTTTTGCCCATTTTGCAGATGGCATGATTGTCTATGCAGAAAATCCCAAAGGACTGACAAAAAGCCCTCCTGGAACTAATGAGCAATTATAGCCAGGTTGCAGGATACACAATCAATATACAAAAGTCAATTGCTTTCCTTTATACCGACAATGAACAAGTGGAATTTGAAATTAAAAACACAACACCATTTACATTAGCACCAAAAAAAAAAAAAAGAAGTACTTAGGAATAAATCTAACAAAATACTTAGCTATATGAAGAGGTATATGAAGAAAACTACAAAATGTTGATGAAAGAAATCAAAGTAGTCTAAATAAATGAAGAGGTATTTCATGTTTATTTGAAATTCCTTAATGATATATGATGTTTAACATCTTTTCATATGCTTATTTGACATCTGTAGATCTTCTCTGGTGAGGTGTCTGTTCAGCTCTTTTGCCCATTTTTAAGTTGGGTTGTTTGGTTTCTTATTGTTGACTTTTAAGACTCATTTATTTTGTTTATTTATTTATTTTATTGAAGTGTAGTTGATTTACAATGTTGTGTTAATTTCTGCTGTACAGCAAAGTGATTCAGTTATACATATATATACATTCTTTTTAAAATATCCTTTTCCATTATGGTTTATCATAGGATACTGAATATAGTTCCCTGTGCTATACAGTAGGACCTTGTTGTTTATCCATCCTATATGTAACAGCTTACATCTGCTGACCTCAACCTCCCACTCCATCTCTCCCCCAACCCCCTGCCCCTTGGCAACCACAGTCTGTTCTCTATATCCATGAAGACTCATTTATTTTGGATACATGCTTACAGCATCTTTATTCATAATTGCCAAAAACTGGAAGCAACCAAGATGTGCTTTAAAAGGTAAATGGATAAACAAATTGTGGTATATCCATACAATGAAATATTAGTGATAAAAATAAATGAGTTATCAAATAACAAAAAGACATGGAGGAATCTTAAATGCATATTGCTTAGTGAAAGAACCTAGTCTGAAAAGGTTACATACTGTATGATTCCAACTGTATGAAATTCTGGAAAAAGTAAAACTATAAGGAGAGTAAAAGATCTGTGTTTGCCAGGGGCACAGGGGCTCTGGGGCTCAGGATGAAGAGGAGGGGCACAGGGGATTTTAGGGCAGTGAAAATATTTTTTATGATACTGTAATGATGGATACTTGTCACTATACGTTTGTCAAAACGAAAGAACGTACAACGCAAAGAGTGAACCCTAATGTAAACTATGGACTTAGTTAATAATAGCATATCAATATTGTTTCATCAGCTGTAACAAATGTACCGCACTAATGCATGACGTTAATAATAGGGGAAACGGTGTGTATTGGAGGCGTGGATATATGGGAACTCTCTGTATTCTCTGCTCAACTTCCTGTAAACCTAAAACTGTTCAAAAAAATAAAGTATTAAAAAAATTAAAACACATTAGTTCTTTGGAAAATGTCACCCACATCATCTTCATCACCATTCCCATTGATCTTTGTGTCCTTTGAACCTTTGATAACCCATAAATGAGAGGAATTCTGTGTGTTACATTTTGTTTTTCTCTTCCCAGGCTTCACTACTTTCAGTTCCTCAAAAACTGTCAAGCCATTATTAAGAAATCAAAGCAAGCAGGAAGTTTTAAATGACTCCACAAAATTGGGTGCGCCTCTACCACGTGTTAGGCCAGGAGACAGCTTCCTAGTTCTGCCCTATAACATCACTCGCTCCCTTTACCTGGAAAATTGCTAAATGCTACTACGGGGCAGATGCCCTGCTGCTAATACAGACTGACTGTATAAGCTCCATCCTACTGAGCTGTCCAACTATGAGATGAACTGTTATTTATTTATTATTATTATCCTTATCATCATCTAACATATTTTGAGGGCTTCCTGTGAACTGGGCCCTGCTGAAGCATTTTGTGTGCATTTTTTTCATGTAATCTGCATGATAGCCCTAAACAGGGGTTCTATTATTATCTCCATCTTAGAGATGAAGAAGCTGAGACTCAAAAGGTGAAGTGAGAGGACAGCATTACCTTGATACCAGACCCAGACAAAGACACTACAAGAAAACTACAGACCAATATCACTTATGAACACTGAGACCACAATCCTCAACAAAATATGAGGAAACTGAATCCAACAGCACATTAAAAGGATCATACACTATGACCAAGTGGGATTTATTCTTGGAACGCAGACTTGATGTTTCAACATATGAAAATCAATCCATGTAATAATACATCACATTAACAGAAAGAAGGGAAAAAATGATCATCTCAATTGATGTACAAAAAGCATTTGACAAAATGCAACACTCTTTCATGATAAAAGCACTCAACAAACAGGGAATAGAAGGAAATTACCTCAACATAATAATGGTCAAATATGAAAAAGCCCACAGGTAGCATCATACTCAAAGGTGAAAGACTGAAAGCTTTTCCTCTAAGATCAAGAATAAGATAAGGATACTTGCTTTTGCCACTTCTATTCAACAAAGTATTGGAAGTCCTAGCCAGAGCAATTAGGCAAGAAAAAGAAATAAAGGCATCCAAATTGGAAAGGAAGAAGTAAAATTATCTCTGTTCACAGACAACATGATCTTACATGTACAAAATCCTAAAGAGTCCATGAAAAACCACAACTCTCTTAGAACTAATAAACAAAATTCAGTAGCAAAATCGTAGGAGAGAAAATCAACACACAAATATCAGTTGTGTTTCTATATGCTCACAATGAACAATCTGGAAAGGAAGTTAAGAAAATAATTTCATTTCCAATAGCATCAAAAAGAATAACATATTTTCGGATAAATTTAACCAAGGTGGTAAAAGATGTGTACACTGAAAACTACAAAGTGCTGCTGAAAGAAATTAAAGACACAAATAAATGGAAAGACACCCTGTATTCACGGGTTGGAAGACTTAATATTGTTAAGATGTCATTACTATGCAGCAGGATCTACAGAGTCAATGTAATCCCTATCAAAATCCCAATAGCAGTTTTTGCAGAAATAGAAAAATCCATCCTAAAATTCATATGGAATCTCAGTGGAGCCCAAATAGCCAAAATAATCTTGAAAAAGAAAAGCAAAGCTGGAGGTCTCACACTTCCTGGTTTCAAAACTTACTGCATACAAAGCTACAGTAATCAAAACAGTGTGATACTGACATTAAGGTCAGGCACATAGACCAATAGAAGAGAATAGAGAGCACAGAAATAAAACTTTGCATATATGGTCAAATGATTTTGGACAAGGGTGCCAAGATTATTCAATGGGGAAAGAACAGTATTTTCAACAAATGATGCTGGGAAAGACTGCAAAAGAATTAAGTTGAACTCTTACCTTACACCATATACAAAAATTAACTCAAAGTGGATCAAAGACTTAAACGCAGTCTAAAACTATAAAACTTTTAGAGGAAAACACAGGAGGAAACCTTTATGACATTGGATTTGGCAATGCTTTTTTGGATATGATACCAAAAGCATAGGCAGCAAAAGCAAAAATAGATAAATTCAACTATATCAAAATTTAAAACTTCTGTGAATCAAAGGACACAATAAACAGGGTGAAAGGCCATCTAGAGAATGGGAGAAAATAGTTGCAAATCACAAATCTGAAAAAGGGTTAATACGAAGAATATATAGAGAACTATAACTCAACAACAATAACAAAAACCCCCCCAAATAACCTGATCAAATATGGGCAAAGAACTGGAATAGACATTTCTCCAGAGAAGATATACAAATGTCCAACAAGCATATAAAAAATGCTCATTACTAGTCATTAGGGAAATGCAAATCAAAACCACAGTGAGATACCACCTCATACCCATTAGGATGGCTACTATCAAAAACAAACAAACAGGGCTTCCCTGGTGGCGCAGTGGTTGAGAGTCCGCCTGCCGATGCAGGGGACGCGGGTTCATGCCCCGGTTCGGGAGGATCCCGCGTGCCGCGGAGCGTCTGGGCCCGTGAGCCATGGCCGCTGGGCCTGCGCATCTGGAGCCTGTGCTCTGCAGTGGGAGGGGCCGCAGCGGTGAGAGGCCCGCGTACGGCAAAAAAAAAAAAAAAAAAAAAAGAAAAACCAAACACACAGCAACAGAAAATAACAAGTGTTGGCAAGGATGTAGCGTAGGGGAACACTTATGCACTGCTGAGAATGTAAACCGGTGCAGCTGATATGAAAAACTGTATAGCGGCTTCTCAAAAAATTTAGAATAAAATTATCATATGATCCAGCAAGTCCACACCCGGGTATATACCCCAAAGAATTGAAAGCAGGAACTTAAAGAGATATTTGTACACTCATGTTTATAGTAGCATTATTCACAATTGCCAAAAGGTGGAAGCCACCCAAGTGCCCACTGACTGACGACTGGATAAGCAAAATGCGGTCCATCCATACAGTGGAATATTATTCAGTGTAGGAGGAAGGAAATTCTGACACATACTACAACACGGATGAACCGTGAGGACGTTATGTGAAATAAGTGTCACAAAAAGGCAAATTTTGTATGCTTCCACTTGTGTGAGGTACATAGCGTAGTCAAGCTCACAGAAACAAAATAGAATGGGGGCTGCCAGGGGCTGGGGAAGGGGGAAACGGGGAGTTGTTGTTTAATGGGTACAGTTTCAGTTTTGCAAGATGAAAAATTCTGAGACTGGTTACACAACAATGTGAATCACTTACAACCACTGATCTGTACACTTAAAAGTGGTTAAGACGGTAAAATGTAAATGTATTTTACCACGATTTAAAAAGTGGCTAAGATGGTGACTCACTCAACGTCAAGATGCTGGCACAGGGCGATGTCAGGGTTTGAACCCAAGTCTAATTCCAAAACCTGCACCTTTGATTTGTACCCTGCGATTTTCAGAGTGGAGAGTGATTTAATAATGAGAGAGGAGACAGGCAGGACCTAATATAGAAAGCAAGTGCATTTTTTAAAGGCTCCTGCATTTTAAATATCTTTAAAAAGTATATAGTGAGTCCATAAAATATTGAGACGTTTAAACATCTATTAACAATGACCATTCTGCTCTGATGACTCCTGCGCTTTGAGGAAGCCTCCCCAGGAAGCTTAGTTATGACGTTGCCCTGAGGTTCGCTGACGCTGTCGCTGAGGTTCGACGTGTACCTGGAACCGTCCTTTGGAGCTAGGTTTCAATCCTGCATCACCTGGAACTGGGAAGCCCCATCTCAGACCATAACCTCCCGATCCCGGCCTTCCTTATCCTCTCTCTTGTCCTCTCCTTGAGTCACATAGCCTTTGCTCCCCTTCCCCTCCCTGTGGGTAATGCCCTACACTCACCCAGCCTGGGCCCTGCTCAAGCCCACCAGCTCCTTCAAGTCCATCCCGGCCCCCAAACCCTCCTGCCACCCTCACACTCCTGTCCTGAGGCTGGCCCAGTGCCCTTTGGGCACCCCAGCCAGCAAGTCCCTGCTCTTAGGCTTTTCATTCTACTTTGACAACAGCCTCCTAGGTCTTCACCTCCTGCACCTGCCGGCATCCTCCATCTGCTTCTCCTGACCCTCCTCCATCCCTTTCCACGGCGCCTTCTGCCCAGCAGGCCCACCTGTGCAGCTACATCATGGGCTGATGGGCTCCTTGCCTCTGGTTTCTGGTTGGGTTTGGCCAATGGGGGGTTAGAGGTCAGAGGAGGGAGGAGAGAGGTTGGGGTACTTACTCCCCTGGCTTCCTTTCTGTGGGGCCACACAGCTTCCGTCAGAGGACTCTACCCAGCCCTCGGGGTCTCCGGGTGCCAGGAAATGCCCCTGCCCCTCAACCCTCAGCTCTGGGGGTGGGAACAGTCCTCACTCACACTAGCTCTGGGCCCTGCACTAACCTTTGTGGTTTCTCTGAGCCCTGCCCCCTCCCTGTGGAGGCCCTTCATGAAACTCCCGTCCATCACTCCACACCCCTGTGAATGTACCTTCAGCCCCCCGCCAGGACCTGGACTTCCCAGGCATGGAGAAGCTCTCAGATGGGACCTTCAAGGCTTCTCTTAGCTGCCAAGGGCCTCCGGGTGGTCCTGCCTTCACCCCACCCTGGTCTGGTCCCTCTCCTCAACCATCTCTGCTTTAGCATCCTCATCTTGACAGTGTAACTTCCGTCTAACATGTGAACGTGCTTACCATCCCCTCGGCCTAGAAACGCCTCCCCTTCCCCCTTCCTGTCCTTTATTGTCAAATGGCTTCAAGAGCGTTCCTTTCCCGCTGGGTCCTCAACCCACTGCCATTGCCCTCGGGGGCCTCCTCGGGCTCTCGGCCTCCCTGTGACATGTGACACAGTTGTCAGAGAGAGGCACGTGGCCTGATGGTTCAGGGGTTGGGGAAGCAGGACAATGTGGTGGTTATTAGACTGGGCTCGAGTCCAGCTCTCCTACTCCCTAGCAGGGTGACCTTGGGCAAGTGATACCTCAGTTTCCTCATCTGTAAGGTAACAAAAGGACAGTCTTATAAGTTACTGGTGACCTATAAATGATACATACAAAAGCCCTTAGGAGAGAACATATGGCAAATGTGAAATGTTCTCTATTAAGAGCAAGAGGATGGGCTCTGGAGTTAGAAAGCCTTGAGTTCAAGTCCCACCTCTGCTACCTTCCAGCTGTGCAGCCTGGGGCATGGTTCTTTGCTTCTCTTCAGTTGCTCCCTGAGCAGCAAAAATGAGTTTGATAAGCTGGGCTTCGTAGGATTGACAAAAGGTACTGCTTGGTGAAATGTTCAAAGGAGTGGGATAACATTTTTTTTTTTTTTTTTTTGCGGTACGTGGGACTCTCACTGTCGTGGCCTCTCCCGTTGCGGAGCACAGGCTCCGGACACACAGGCTCAGCGGCCATGGCTCACGGGCGCAGCTGCTCCGCGGCATGTGGGATCTTCCCGGACCCGGGGCACAAACCCGTGTCCCCTACATCGGCAGGCGGACTCTCAACCACTGCGCCACCAGGGAAGCCCAAGGGATAACATTTTTGAAATTAACTCGTGTGTGTGTGTGCGTGTGCGTGTGTGTGTGTGTGTTATCTATTTCTTTTAACCTTTTGGTTCTTGGTTATCCCATCCCCCAGCCCCATCCCCCCACTGCCTCAGGAAAGGGATGTAGTGCAGAAATAGTAAAAAAAATGGGGTTTTCAAAAGAATAAGGAAATGAGGAAATGGCCAGGCGCTGGTGAGACGACGAGTCTGGGAGTGGAAGGAAAGAAGAAGCTTCTCTGCTTCCCTGTCAGCTGGATCCTTCCTCCCCGGTCTCCCCGGGAGAGCCCTGTGGACCGGCAAGGCCTCAGGAGAGGCTGGTCCTGAAATCAGACTGCCCGAGCGTGGTTCACAGTGCCCCAGCCTCCCTCTGTGACCTCGGGCAGGATACTCAGCCTATCTGTGCCTCAACGCCCTCATCTGTAAAGTGGGGCAAACAACACTAACCTCCTAAGGATGAAATGAGTTAGTACACTCGAAAGTGCCAAGAACAGTACCTGGCACAAAGCAAGCTGTCTCTGTTATTAATACCCTCAGCCTGGCAACAGCTCTCTGGCTCCCTCACCTCTCTGACTGCTTCCAGGTCTCCACGTCGGGCTGCTCTCCCCTCAGATGTCCATTTCCTCCTCACTCTGTCCATGGGCTGGGGCCACTGTACCACCCCCTCGATTCGCAGATGTGTATTCCCAACCCCTGGTTCATCTCCAGGCCCCAAACTGCCTGGCTGCTTCCTGGATGTTGAGGTGCTCGTCAACCAATCCTGCTTCTTCCCCTCTTGGTAATGGTGTTATCACCTTCCAGCTCATCCAGCCATCTTTCTCCATGGCCTGTGGCATTGATCCTACTGATTCCTCCAGAAGGCTCTCAGACCAGTCCCAAAGCAACGGTCCAGTCAGGTGGTAGTATTAATGTGGTGGGCAGAATGGTCTCCCAAAGATGCCCATGCCCTGATCCCCAGAACCTGGGAATATGCTCCATTATGTGGCAAAAGGGACTGTGCAGATATCAAGGTTACTAATCAGTGCTCTTAAAAGAGCACTGGGGACTTCCCTGGTGGCGCAGTGGTTAAGAATCCACCTGCCAGTGCAGAGGACACAGGTTCGAGCCCTGGTCCGGGAAGATCCCACATGCCACGGAGCAACGAAGCCTGTGTGCCACAACTACCGAGCCTGCGCTCCAGAGCCCACAAGCCACAACTACTGAGCCCACGTGCCACAGCTACTGAGTCTGCACGCCTAGAGCCCGTGCTCCGCAACAAGAGAAGCCACTGCAATGAGAAGCCCGTGCACCGCAACAAAGAGTAGCCCCCGCTCGCCGCAACTAGAGAAAGCCCGCGCACAGCGACGAAGACCAAACACAGCCAAAAAAAAAAAAAAAATTAAAAAAAAGAGGGAGACTATCCTGGGTTATCCAGGTGGGACTAATCTAATCCCACCAGTCCTTATAAGCAGAGAACTTACTCTGGCTGGATTGGAGAGATGAGTGGTGGTTCTTGCTGGGCCCCCACTTAACAGCCCCAATGCTCCTCTTCCTGGGAAAGCACTAGGTCAACGTTTCCTCTTTACCCAAATCCCCCACTAGATGGCGCCACCTCAGCCTGTTGCATGAATGAGGATCACGAGAACATTCATCTCACATTTCACTGACAGCCCCCATTCTGGATTCCACAGGGTGGAATTTCCCTGGCTTAGTCAATTATCTTGTTATCGCAGTTAACTGAGAATTTCCAATTTAGATATTAGATGTTCCCAAAGCTAAATTTACACTCAAAAAGTGAAGCTTCTTTTTTTAGAAGCTTGAGTCAGCTCAGTCTGAAACTCAGCCCCACCTCCCCCGACTAGCTGTGTGATTTGGGCCAGTTCCTTAACCTTTCTGAGTCCCATTTCCATGTCATCAAATGAGGATAATAATGATAATAGTAGTTCTCACCTGCACAGGATTTGTTCTGAGGATATAATTCTATAAATATATATACAGAACATACATAGATGATGTATAAAGCCATGTGAGATACAGTAAGTAGTCCATAAATGTATGCTGTAGCTGTTTGTATTACGTATGCTATTCAAAAGATTATTATCTTTCTTTCATCTCACATCCATCAGAATGGCTACTATAAAAAAAAACGGGAAATAACAAGTGTTGGTGAGGACGCAGGGAAAGTGGAACCCTTGTGCACTGTTGTGAGAATGTAAATTGGTGCAGCCACTATGGAAAACAGCATGGCGGTTCCTCAAACAATTAAAAATAAAATTATCATATGATCCAGCAAGTCTAATTTGGGGTACATATCCCAAAGAACTGAAAGCAGGGGCTTGAAGAGATATTTATACACCCACGTTCATAGCATTGTTTGCAACAGCCAAAAGGTGGAAACAACCCAAGTGTCCATCGGTAGATGAGTGAATAAACAAAATGTGGTGAATCCACACAATGGAATATCATTCAGCCTTAAAAAAGGAAGGATATTTGGACACATGCCACAGCATGGATGAACCTTAAGGACGTTATACTCGGTGAAAGAAGCCAGTCACGAAAAGACAAATACTGTTATGATTCTACCTCTGTGAGATACCCAGAGTAGTCAAGGTCATAGAGACAGAAAGCAGAATGGTGGTTGCCGGGGGCTGGGATGGGGGGGCACGGGGAGCTGTTTCATGGGTGCAGTTTCAGTTCTGCAAGATTCAAAGAGTTCTGGAGACGGGTGGGGGTGACGGCTGCACGACACTGTGAACAGATTTAACGCCACACTTAATCAAAGTGGTTAAGATGGTGGCTTTTATGTTATGCACGTCTTACCACAATAAAAAAAATGCGAAAAATGAGATCACGATCTAGCCCTTTCCTCGGAACTTTTTCCTCTTGGAAGCCCTCCATCTGCCGGTGAGAAACTAGGTCCATCAGTTGCTGCGGTGGGAACTGACCAATGAAATCGGCCACCAGTTCCCAAACAGGGGACAAAACATTCCCTGAGGACTGGCGAGACCAAACAGGTGAACCCCCAGAGCGAGGAGCACTTGGGGAGAAGCCAGGGGTGAGGTGGCGGTGAGGGGGCGGACGGGAGCACGACCCAGGCGGGAGGACAAGTGGGATGCAGATGGGGAGCCAGCAAGTGCACCCTCCCAGGCCTGTTCCATTCCGTGGATTTCCCCACAGAGAGTCCACCTGTCACCTTATGTCTCAAGATGTAGGTGTTCGCTTAGAATAAGAGAAATGTGAATTAAAATGACACAGGTACCCTACTTCACCCCGTAGATCAGTGCAGATCCAACGGGTGGTCAGCACCCTAGGCTGGGGAGGGAGTGGGAGATGGGCGTCCACTGCTGGCAGGACACCACATCCGGAAACCTCTGGTGGGCAATGTGGCCATGCCCATCAGAGTTACAGCTGTATGCGTCCTTTGACAGAGCAGACATACCTGGACGTCCGTGAAATGATGCAAGTAATAGGACAATCCCAGCAGCCTTGTTTAATAATAATAAACAAGATTATGATGTAGGCTCTGGTTCTTTTCTGAGTGGCAGCCCAGAACTGGCAGGGGCCAGGAAAAGGGACGAGAGTCATCTGGCTGGATGGTATCTGGTGTGTGTGTGTGAGATTCAGTCTGGTTCACGACCCTCAGATCCCACGCGAGAAGGGCTGACCCAGGCTGGAGAGATGGCTCCACCCATGAGAAAGGAGCCGGCTGGCAGGACACTGACCACCGAGGGTGGAGGTGCGGACACCAGCATTTCATCCCCCTGTCATGTCTGTTCTTTCTTTTTCTCCTCCATCTCCACCCTCCCAGCTGCAGCCCTGTGCTGACTTGGGCTGTCCTAGAGCTCAGTCTTCTAGGGATCCTGGAACCTCCCCAGGGTGGGACTGGGGGAGTCCCTGGGGAGGGGGTAGGGTCAGTCAGCCCTTCATTGTTTAACCTTCGCTTCTCTTTTCCTCAAAACAAGGTTTATTGAAATAATACACACACACACACACACACACACACACACACACACACACACACACAAGCAGGAGCTCTGCTGATCAAGAAGGGAGAGGGAGGGAACCCTGATGGTGGGGTTCTCAAAGTGTGGTCCTGGAACCAACTCCAGGGGACTCCATTCCCCCCACCTGAACCTGGGGAGCATATAAATGTGAAGATTCCTGGGCCTTACCCCGAACCCACTGGGTCAGAATGTCTAGGAGTTCATGTTTAACAACCACTCTTAAACATATGGAAAATCCAACAACCACTGGCTTGGTGTCTCTTCATTCTGGAAGAATTGAGCCCCTTTCTCAGCAGAGTTTAAATAACAGCCATATCCAACTCTAAAAATTACAGTTTACAAGGCACATCAAATCATATAAATTACAACTCGCAAGGTTTAGCTGTGAAATGGGCAAGGCTGAGGCTTTTGAGCCGTGTAAGATGGGAGAGGGGAGATTGTGAAGAGCTCCTGATGGCTTGTCCGCACACAGCAGCCGGGATGTTCACTGGCAGGTCTCCCCCTTGTTTACCATCCTTCAAGCCTTCTTCCCATTGCTTTTCAGATAAAGATCAAAACCCTTATGGTGACATGAAGGAGGCCTACTTGTCACTTAGCCCTCCTCCTTCCCACTCTGACTCTGGACGCCCTGGTTTTCTCTCAGTCCCTTGGGCTCACAATACGTTCTTCCACCCCAGGGCCTTTGCACATGCCATTCCCTTCTCCTTTTGTCCAGTTAAGTCCTCCTTGTCTTCCATATTCCTTTCCTTTACAGCCCCAATGTTGGAATGGAATTAGTCACACCTTTGTGGGATCATTTGACTTATTTCTCTCTTTCCTGGCAGCTTCCTGATTGCAGGGACCATGTCCAGTTCTGCCATCGCTGTACCCCTAGACTTGGCTTGGTGCTGAGGCTCTGGGTAAATACTGTGCAAATAATGAGTGATAACAACAGTTATCACTGTTGACTATAAACAGTTCTCACTAGCCTGGCTATAAACAGGCTTCCTATTGCCTTTAGGGAACCAAACTCCTTACAGGATATAGAAAAAAAGTCTGGACGGTAAAACCCTGCAACTATCAATATTGATTTTTCCCTGAGCCAAATGATTACAAGTGACTTTTATTTTCTTCCTTATATTTTCCTTTCTCCCAATTTTTAAAAACAAGAAGCATGTAACTACCTTCCATTATCGGAAAGAGTAAATGATGTTGAAATACTACGATACCAATAGTCAAAACAACATGTCAGCCTTGCTGATGAGAAGAAATCTTTAGAAGCATGACTGCCTGTTCTTTAGGATTGATCCAGGCAAATAAAACAAACAATCTTTTTTATTTGCTAGATGTAACCTCTGGGTAATTGCAAGGATGAATTTTTATTAATATAAATCCCTGAATTTTATTTAGTGGAATGACCTCTACTGGCCTCAATAACATAAACTATAAATTGACTACTGAATTATTCCTCGGGATGGCTCATAGCTGATCAGGGGTGATTCTTCTGATCAGAAAGGCCCAATGAAGTCAGCAGAAGGGCAACTTTTACCTTGTTTTATAAAACTGGAAAATGTTGACATGTCTGTAGGTTTCAATTCTTCAAAATTCTTCAGAATGGACCCACGTCCCCACACCCCTCTTCGGAGCAAATCTCCTCTCCCATTTAAGCTTTGGGAAGATGATTTGTCTAAGAGAAGACAGAAGCGCCCATCAAAAGTCTATCCCCAAAACGCTTGGCAATTCATGTATCAGCTGTCCTCCAGGGAGCGCAAATGAGCTCGTGCTTCTGGAAATGCAACTGATTCCTTCATAAATCAATGTGACTGTAGCTGGCAGCAGTGATGTATTTCTTTTCCTTTCTTTTCTTTTTTTTTGCGGTACGCGGGCCTCTCACTGCTGTGGCCTCTCCCGTTGCGGAGCACAGGCTCCGGACGCGCAGGCTCAGCGGCCATGGCTCACGGGCCCAGCCGCTCTGCGGCATGTGGGATCTTCCCGGACCGGGGCACGAACCCGTGTCCCCTGCATCGGCAGGCGGACTCTCAACCACTGCGCCACCAGGGAAGCCCAGTGACGTATTTCTTAAGCTAAGTCCAAGGAGCAGTAAGCAGTCAATTATTTTTATACAATGAATGCAACTCAATTTCTGTCTAGTTAATAACTGTCCTCATTGGTTCCCTTTTCCAAATGGCTTATTAATGTCAGTGGATCCTCATCTCAACCCTGTGCACCTCTGAGGATTCTTCTCAGTCTCTGTTTTATGAGACCATAATAATGATCATTGTGTCATTTACTGAGCACCACATGCCAGGCTCTTTATGTGCATTTCTCACTTAATCCTCAGAATAATCCTGTGAGGTAAGGGGTTTACAGACAGGGAAAAGGAGCTCAGAGTGATTAAGTAATTTGGCTGAAGTCACTCAGCCACAAAGGAGCCTAACGAGATTCAAGCCCAGGTCTGTCTATCTCCAAAGCCTGTGCTTTTAAAAATTACTACAGTTTTCTAATATCATAGTCAGGTTCAAAACAGAGATCTCTGTCTCTACTTTAGCCAGACAGGAAATAAAACTACCCCAAATCTATGCCTTGTTAGGATAAAGTGCTTCTTCTTCTTCTTTTTCCTCCCACTTTGCACACTGCACAGATTTTCTGTGTCCTTGAAGGGAGACCGTATCATGGAGGAGAATCTCACGAGGAGGTTCATGGAGTTATCTTTAAATCTGTTGAGTTTACAATAAACATTCTCAGAAAACGAGGAATAAGGGGGGAAGTTTCGCACTTCGTAAGAACATGTATAAAAACCCTACAGCTAACCTCGTACTTAACGGTGAAGGACTGACTGCTTTCCCCTAAGGTCAGGAACAAGCGAATATAAGGATTTATACACGGCTCTTGTTCAGCAGAGTCCTGAAGTCTTAACCAGGGAAATAAAGCAAGGAAAAGAAGATTAAAGGCATTCACATCTCCTTTTCTGAAAGGAGAAATAAAATTGTTCTTATCTGCAGATAACATGATTGTTTATGTATAAAATCCCAAGAAATCTACAAAAGCCCTTATATAAGAAAGTGCGGTTAAGGTTGCAAGATACCAAGAAGCATACAAAAATCAACTGTTTTTCTATGTACTGTCAATGAACATGTGGACACCAAAATTAAAAATATAATACCATTTACAATCACTCAAAAAAAAAAAAGAGAGAAATACTTAAGTGTAAATCTAACAAAACATGTACAGGACTCGTATGCTGAAAACTACAAAACACTCACGAGAGACACTGAATAAATGGAGAAATATACCATGTTCATGAATTGGAAGACAATGTATATCAATTATTCTCACATTGATATATAGGATTAAACACAATTCGAATCAAAATTACAGCATGATATTTTGTATATACAGACAGGCTTACGCTAAAATGGAAAGGCAAAGGAACTAGAATAGGTTAAAAAAATTTTTTTAAAGAAAAGTGGGAGGACTCACTCTACCTGATTTAAGACTTATATAGCGACAGTAATCAAGGCTGTGTCATAATGGTAGAGGGACTGACACATAGATCCATGAAGCATAATAGGGAACTAAGAAATAGGCCCCATAGAAAGTATGGCCAGATTATTTTTGACAAACCTGCAAAGCAATTCAATGGAGAAAGGATAGTCTTTTCAACAAATGGTTCTGGAACAACTAAATGTCCACATGCAATAAAAATGAACTTTGACCTAAATCTCACATCATAAACAACAGTGAACCCAAAATGGTTCATAGATTTAAACATAAAACTTGGGCTTCCCTGGTGGCGCAGTGGTTGGGGGTCTCCCTGCAGATGTGGGGGACGTGGGTTCGTGCCCCGGTCCGGGAAGATCCCACATGCCGCGGAGCGGCTGGGCCTGTGAACCATGGCCGCTGAGCCTGCGCGTCCGGAGCCTGTGCTCTGCGGCAGAAGAGGCCACAGCAGTGAGAGGCCCGCGTACCGCAAAAAAAAAAGCATAAACATAAAACTATAAAACATTTAGAAGAAAACATAAGAGAAAATCCTCAGGGTCAGGGACCTGGTGGCATGTTCTTAGACATGACACTAAAAGCATGATCTATAAAAGAAAAAAATAACTACCTGGACTTCATCAAAAGTTAAAACTTTTGCTCTGTGAAATATTCTGCTAAGAGAATGAAAAGATAAGCTATGGATGCGAGAAAATATTTGCAAAACATCTATCTGACAAGGGACTCACATCTAAAATACATAAAGAATTCTCAAAACTCAATGGTAAAAAACCAAACAATTCGATTAGAAATGCTTACAAGACATGAAGAGATATTTCACCGAAGAGGATATGCAGACGGCAAATACGTACATGAAAAGACATTTAACATCACTATCGATTTGGGAAATGCAAGTTAAGACTATGATGAGATACCACTACACACTTACTAAAACAGCTAAAATGAAAAACAGTGTTTATGCTAATGGCTGGTGAGGATGTGTCTCATCCATTGCTGGTGGAAATGAAAAATGGTACAGCCACGCTGGATAAGCCTGGCAGTTTCTTTACAAACCGAATATATATTAACATATGTGTTAATCCATGCAATCATAGTCCTGAGCATTTATCGCAGAGAAATAAAAACTTATGTTCACACAAAAACCTGTACACGAATGTTTATAGTAGATTTGTTTGTAATAGCCCCAAATGGAATCAAAATGCCCTTCAAAAAGTTAATGGTTAAATATAGGTGATACGTCCATACCGTGGACTATTACTCAGCAATGAAAGAACAAGCTAATAACCTAAATGGATGTCAAGGGCATTAAACTGAGTAAAAAAAAAAAAACAATCAATCGCAAAGGTCATACATAAATGATGAAAATTATAGAGACGGAGAACAGATTAGTGGTTTTCGGGGCGTGGGGACGATGGTGGGAGGAGGAATTGTGACTATAAAAGGAGTATCACAAGGGACATCCCTGATGATGGAATATTTCTATATTTTGATGGCCACACACAAATCCACACGTGGTAAAATGGCACAGAACTCCACACAGGCTTCGTGCCATTCTCTCTACGATTTGTGCATCTATAATTATTTCAAAATAAAGTTTTAAAAAATCTGTCGAGTGAAGTCTGGGAGAGGTCTGCCTTTCACAGTCGTAAAGGGATTCCGTTGCATTTCTCTTTCCGCTTCAATATTTTAATCCCTTTCAAAATTTTTAAAGGCTCAAAGCCACTGTTTTTATAATTTCTTACTTACAATTTCTAATAACTTCCTTGACTGTCAATGAGCTGGGACTGTGGACCAAGCCACAGCTAATTCAGAGAATGAAATGAAATGAGAGAGTGCTGAGGCCATGCCCAGGGCTTACCCTGATTTACTACTTGAAGGTGTGGGGGCGGGGGAGGGCTCTGAAGGGCCCACGGTCTCCAGAAGCTCTAGAAAGGGCAAGAGGCCATTGCTCAAGCTGGGCACTTCAGGTGGCTGTGGCTGCCAGACGCGGAGCAGGTGTAGGTCAAGCATCAGCTCTACGCCCGCCTTCCAAACCGCACCATCAGGGTGGGACGCTGCAGACACAGTCAGCAAAGGACAGAGGGCCCATCGCACGTTGCTCATTCGCACCACATGTGCCAGGGAGACCCAGCACATGCGGGGATTAGTTATTGGTGGCACACCGAGGAAGGCTGGGACTGTTAGCCAGAGGCTGTGCTTTAGAAGAGATTGGAGTCCACAGAACAGTAAGGACTTTTGGTGGCGTGAGGGGCAGGGAGGGTCGGGGACTGGGTAGGAAGAGGTCTTACCTCTAAAACAAGGTCTGAATCTTCATGTCTTCCAATCGTAGTGCTTTTATTCAGGACAAAAAAGCCTTCTGCGCTCTTTAGATAGGCTCTCATGCTCTCTGCTTCCCCTATAAAAGGTTTACAGAAAACAATTCTGTTAGAAAAATACAGTCCTCTAATTATTCAGTATCATATTTAGAATGAATGGAACACACCATAATGTCCACAGGAGAAGTCAGCAGAGGTAGGAGTGGATAGCTGGATTTAACAATGATCACGATTACAATTCTGCACATTTTTAAGACTGTCTTTTTAACAGTGATATCCGGCATAGATGAGCTTGGTTCTGATCACAAGAGGACGTCCTTTATGTAACTCAGAGCACAAACAAGCAGCAGCAAAAAAAAAAAAAACCAAACAAATCTGAATTCCACTGATAACCGCTCTCCACCTCCCATTAAGCTTAGTTTGGGGTTAGTTATCTGACAGAATCAAGGGCTCAGTGTTACTACCCCACCACTTACTAGCTCTGTGACTCTGGGTGAGTTACTTATTCTCTCTCTATGCCTCTGTTCCCTCATCTGTAAAATGGGGCTAATAATACTCTGTATCCCAAAGAGTTTTGTCAGAATTAAATGTGAAGCATCTCGAATGGTGATTGCTACACTAAACACCCATTTGTCCTACTGTGATTATGACTGTTATTAATCTTGGGCTTCTGAACTTTGACTCAAGGAACCCCAACTTCTACAGAGCTTCCTAAAGTGTGGAAGAGCCAGTCATCAAGGAAATGGGCATTAGAAGATACTTTCTTTTTAAGTCACAGCATTCCTTCATATATTTAGGTTGAAAGAAAAAAGATTTCCAAAGACAAAATATCAAGATTATAGCTTGGCTGTACGGTCAAGACTCTGTACATATCTTTTCCTGACATTTTATTATGAAAATGTCAAACACACAGAAAAGTTGAAAGAAGTGGATGGTGAACTTCTATATAACCAACACCCAGATTCTACAATCGACATTTTGCTATATTTGCTTTATCACATATCTACCCATCTATACATTTTATATTTTAATGCATTTCAAAGTAAATCCTATACATGTTTTTAAATTTTATTTATTTATTTATTTATTTTTGGCTGTGTTGGGTCTTCGTTTCTGTGCGAGGGCTTTCTCTAGTTGTGGCAAGCGGGGGCCACTCTTCATCGCGGTGCGCAGGCCTCTCACTATCGCAGCCTCTCTTGTTGCGGAGCACAGGCTCCAGACGCGCAGGCTCAGTAGTTGTGGCTCACGGGCCTAGCTGCTCCGCAGCATGTGGGATCTTCCCAGACCAGGGCTCGAACCCGTGTCCCCTGCATTGGCAGGCAGATTCTCAACCACTGCGCCACCAGGGAAGCCCTATACATGTTTTTTAAAACATAAACATTTCAGTGACTTCAGTAGGTTCCAAGATGTTGATGATAATTCACATGATATTTGAATTCTGATCCATCTCAATGCCATGTCAAAGAAAGTCTCTTTTTTTTTTTTGGCTGTGTTGGGTCTTCATTGCTGCATGTGGGCTTTCTCTAGTTGCGGCGAGCAGAGGCTACTCTTCCTCACAGTGCGCAGGCTTCTCATTGAGGTGGTTTCTCCTGTCGCGGAGCATGGGCTCTAGGTGTGCAGGCTTCAGTAGTTGCAGCACGTGGGCTCAGTAGTTGTGGCACGCGGGCCCTAGGGTGCATGGGCTTCAGTAGTTGTGGCTCACGGGCCCAGCCGCACCGAGGCATGTGGGATCTTCCCAGACCAGGGCTCGAACCCCTGTCCCCTGCATTGGCAGGAGGATTCTTAACCACTGAGCCACCAGGGAAGTCCCCAAGTCTCTTTTCAACTGAAAGATCACTGAAGTGTGAAGTTGTTAAGACTGTGGATAAAAACAAAAATCATCTAGGTGTGACCGTGGAGGGTCTCCGGTCTGGCTCTGCTTTCCATCAACATTTCCATCATCATTTCATCACTGAATCCCTACTAAGTGCCAGGCACAGGGCTATCCTTTTACATACATGGCCTCTTTTCATCCTCAGAACAACCCTGCGAGGTAGGTGTCAGTATTGTCCCGCTTTACAAATGAGGAAACTGAGACTCAGAGAAGTTAAGGTCACACAATAGTAAGTGTGTGACAGCTCTGGGCCTTTGCATGTAACCAGTGTACAAACCTCCATTGTTGCTGGTGGGGCAGAGTAGGGGTGGGGGAATTGCACTGTCTGCTGACACTTGGGACATGTAATAAAAGAAAGTCCTTGAAACCAGCATTCATCCTCTGAAAGGAAGATGAGACCCTACCTGAGGGTAAGAGAAATAAAAACAAGCAGGATAGTTTATATTTGTAAACTTTGAGGCCTGTGCATGTCCCACAAATATTGATGCTTTCGGGCTTCCCTGGTGGCGCAGTGGTTGAGAGTCCGCCTGCCGATGCAGGAGACACGGGTTCGTGCCCCGGTCCGGGAAGATCCCACATGCTGTGGAGTGGCTGGGCCCGTGAGCCATGGCCGCTGAGCCTGTTTATCTGGAGCCTGTGCTCCACAACGGGAGAGGCCACAACAGTGAGAGGCCTGCGTACAGCAAAAAAAAAAAAAAAAAAAAAAAAAATATATATATATATATGCTTTCATATAATGAGAAATAAATTTTATTAAGTTCGCTGTCATGTATATAGGGGAAAAGACATTTCCTCTTCCCAAAGAACCATGCCCTGTTGCCCTCAGTTATTAATTTTCAATTGCAGAGAACCATGTTATCAAGCAACACATTCAAGTCGAATTAATCTAAAATGTAAACTTTCAAGAAAAGTCTCTTCTGCAGGAAAACCACAGGAAATGCCACTAATCTAAAACTTAAACTTGGATCATGCGCATATTTGTGTTTTAGCTCTCACCCCAGACGTCCCCAAGGCTGGGGTCTTCTCTCTGCTCAGACGTCCCCCCTTGGGGCAACCATCTGACCACTCTGGCTAAAGCCACCCTCAGTCATGTTATTCCCCTGCTGGTTTTCCCCTGCTGTGTTTCCTTCCTTGTACTTATCATTCTCTGACATGTTCTGTTCCTTTATTTAGTTATGCTTGCTGTTTCTCTTTCACTAAGATATATGTTCCTGGAAAACCAGAACTGTGTTCATTTTGTTAAGAAGCGATTCTTCGTGGGTATTTTGTGTTTGTACCCATCTTCAGAGCAAAGGCATTGAAAGATTTTGTCCTGCACTAACTTTCCGAGGAGGCTTGTATGGCAAACAGCCTGGGAGGATATAGGTAATGTTTATAATAAAGATAACGGCTCCTTCTGGGGCAAAAGTTGGGCAGGTTTGCTAGCAGCCCCTTTCAAAGATTGCAGTTTCCTAAGTTTGGAGTTCCTTACCTGGCACACAGACCCACTGTGGGCACAGCATCCACACTGGCTGTTTGCACCACCCCGAGGGACTTTCCGGGCAACAGGAACCAATGTGCATATGCAGCTCTGGCTGCCTGTTATGTCGGCTGTGCTGTGAGTAATAAAGTTCTTTGCTTCTGGCCCAGGAGTCTCTTGTCTTCTGCCAGTAACTATAAGCTGGGCAGGCTAACTTACTAACTTTCAAACAGGGTAAAACGTCAGACCCTTTGCAGTTCCTGCCAGTTCTGTGCATTACCCCTTCTCCAGGGTAGGGGGCGGTGGGGGGGCAGCACCTGACACATAGTAGGTGCTTGGTAAACCCTAGCTGAGTGAATGAAAATACAAATGACACCTCAAAGCAAGTCAGTACAGCCAGCTGGCTAGGAAGCTTTGATAGTAACTACCTTTCATTTTTCCTGTCAGTATCTATCTTAGATGACTCCTTGGAAAACCTAAATTCTATCTCTTTAGCTTTTGGATTGGACAATATTTCTCCACATTAATTTTGCCCTGTGCATCACTTCCTTGCCTGAAAACACTGTAAAAGTAATTTGAATGTGTTTAGCTCTGTGAATTCGTTCTTACCCAGTGCCATGGAGCACCAGCCACAGTAAAGAGCAAGAGCTTCAATCATCTGCATCCCCCCTGACCACTTTGGATGGCTCAGACTTGGGATATAGGAGCGAACTTTCTTTTGAGGTTTACAGTGGCCTCAAAGTTCCTTAAAGAAGGAGAGTTCAGGTAAGGGGCGGTGTGTGTGTGTGTGTGTGTGTGTGTCTCTGACCATTGGGTGGGTGTTGTCCATAAATCAGGGGAAACAGGGATTCCTCTCTTAATCCCAGCTATACCCACAGGACATCCAAGAGCTGGTGCCCAGGAGACGCCTAAAGCTCCCGTGCCGGCTACCTTGGGGGGCGAGGTAGGGGCTGCACTTAGGAAGGAACGGTTGGTGTTGGGGCACCTTCTCTGGGGGTGCTCCTGGCGACCCAAGCCTGGATCAGAGAGTTCGGACTCGGGTGGGGCCGGGTCCCCTGCCTACCGCAACGCCCTTGACCTCGCAGGGCTGGACTCCTCCGGCCCAGGTTTCCGCCCGCCGCCTCCTCGCGCGCCGCTCTCACCTGGCCAGAGGAAGAAGCCCACGCCTCGTCCTCCGCCGAGAGCCCTGACCGCTCGGGAGGCGCCGGGCCCGCTCTGGGCGAAGCCGCCCGGCCGCACTCCCGCGGAGTCTCCAGCCTGCGGCCCACAGCCCGCGCACCCGCCCGGCCTGTGTACGCGCGTCGCCACGGCAACGCCACCCAGCCGGCAGTGCTGGTGAGGGGCGTGGCGTGCGCGGCGCCAGAGGGCGAGGGGCGGTGCGCTGGGAGCACCCGGCCAATTACAGCCCGCTGCAGCGCTGCGAGCCCTCCCCGACCTGCCGCGTAGAGGTCCCCAGCCCCGTTTCAAGGATGGGGAAACAGGCTCAGTGTTCACAGAAGTAGCCCAAAGTTTTACAGCGTGGGAGGGTAATGGAGCTGAACCACGAGAAGCTTGGAGGTTAGTATCCCCGTCCCACCCGAATCTCTAGTTCTCTCTGTTGTGGAGGAGAAAATAGAGTAAGCTAGGGGGACCATGACTTCTGGTGGTGGGGGTGGAGATGGGAGATGGGTGGGGTGGAGGGAACAATTTTGAAAGAATGAAAGATTCTTCCACGTGCTAGGGAAAGGGTATTTACAAGCCCACAACCTTACTGTTCCTGTCCTTCCCTGTCAAAACTCACGTTTATTCATTCATGTGTTCTTTACTTCAACAAACATCACCTGAGTCCCTACAAGTGTCAGACGGTGGCCCCAGTGTTGACCTGGATCAGATCCTTAAGAAGCCCCCCCGCACCCCCCATGGGCACGGGACTGGGGGGAAGGAGCGTGTGGTGAAGACATGCAAATCCCAACTATCTCCCCTCACCCCATGTCACCTTTTTCAGATCAACCCCTTTGGTCTGGGAGCAGAACAGCCCTGCTGACTACCTACAGAATGCCTCATTTCCCTGGCAGGAAATGACTGAGAAGGTGCCCCAAGACAAACTCAAAATATTCATCTAAGAAAGATGAAAGATGGCAGACTCCACTCTAGTCAATTAGAAGAAGATATAAGAGAGGAAAACCATGGAAATCGATATGGGATGGAATATATGGTAAAGATGCTCCCACATGCCTAGAAGCTCTTAGAAATGCACATTCCCTGGCACAGACCTCAGAGATTCTGATTAAGCAGCTCTGGAGCATGGTCCAGGAATGAATTTGTTGCATTCTTGCAAATTCCTTGTTAAAAGCTTGGCAAAACCTCAGGATTTATTCAACCCTGCAGTTGAATCGCAGAGCCCTCCCAGAACTTGTCCCTGGAAATCTCTTCCAGGCCCTCAGTCTGCCTGGAAGGTTCTGCCTGGGTTAGTTTTCTTCGACCAGAAAGACCCTAGGAAAGTATGAGGAGTGACCACAGAGGCTGGGGCCCTGAGTGGTAACTTCAGGTGAACAGAGAGGGTCAGGCTCACCTCTCCAGGCACATTTCTGCCTCAGGGCCTTTGCAGTTACTGTTTCTTCTCCCTACCAGGGACTTCCCCCAGGGATCTCCTCCAGCTCCTTTAGATTTTTACTCAAATATCACCCTATTTAAAATGGTCTTGGAATTCCCTGGCGGTCCAGTGGTTAGGACTCGGTGCCTTCACTGCCCGGTTCGATCCCTGGTCCATCCTGCAAGCCCCATGACGCCACCAAAAAAACCAAAAAATCCCCCAAAAACATGAATAACAAAACAAAATAAACACCTCACTCTATTGCTCTTCCCTTCATCTTACCACTCCTCTAACGTGCTATTTATTTAGTTTCCTTATCTTATTTGTTGTCAGTCTCCCCACTCCCAACACCCCCCTGCCCTCCAGCTTAAGCTCCATGAGGGCAGGGATTTCTTTTTCTCTTTTGTTCACTACTGTATCACCAGTACCTAGAACAGTGCCTGAATGAATGAATGAGTGAATGAACAGGGGCAGCCCTTGCCACCCGCCCACAGCCTTGCCTCTCCTACCTCGAGCTGCTGAGCTGAACTGTCCTTACCCCAGGACCTAGGCTTCTGTAGCCATGGCCCTCCCCAGCCCCACCCCCATCTCCATGCTTGTCTTCAGTGTCATCAACATGAGCACAGAACACAACCCTGCTCACTGCCAGCCAGACCCTACGGAGCCCATCCAGGCCAGCCTGGAGCCGGAGCAGCCCATGGCCCCCTGATAGGCTTGGGAGAGCATATTTGCCATTAGTCCACCTCTCAATGATGAAATACTAAACGGAGAACAAAGCTGACATTCAGACTCCCTGGAGCAGAAATTGCCAACTCTTGATTGTATCCTGCCGCTCCCCACAGGATGCCACAGTCATCTCAGAGGGTGTGTGAAAGTCTTAAAACCCAGTTCCATGTCATCCACTTAAATTTCAAAAACAAAATAAAATACCCCAATAACTCATGGCTTTATAACAGCATGTCCTGGGCTGAGTGAGAGTTGTACTTTGCAACGATGGGGTGTTAAAAATACTGCACCTGGGGAATTCCCTGGCAGTCCACTGGTTAGGACTTGGTGCTTTCACTGCCGTGGCCCGGGTTCAATCCCTGGTGGGGGAATTAAGATACCGCAAGCCACACGGCATGGCCAAAAAAAAAAAAAAAAAAAAAAAAGAGGTTTCTAGATTATATGGGCTCCTTGGTGATGCCTGTAATCAATCAATCTTATTGAGCTATGGGTGGCTACCAAGGCTGTACTGTATCTCCATCAGCATCAGAATGCTGGTGTCTGAAAAGGCCTGGGTTCAGGTCCCAGCTTTGTCATTCCCAGCTGTCCTCATAATACTGGAGCGAGTGATGTTAACTCTGCGCTTTCCACCTGCAGGACACTGTCTCAGTCCTTCCTGTGGATCATCTCATTTAATCCTCACCATAACCTGGGGCAGTAGGTGTGTGTGAAACACCTGGAACAGTGAGCTCAGCAGAGAAGCACTCAAAAATGTCGTGATGGGTATTATTTCTATCAAATCACTCCCACTTGAACAGGAAAATAAGGATCAAGAGACATGGAGGTATGTGCCCAAGGTGGCACAGCCAGAAAAAGATTTGAATCTAGATGACTGTGATGGGAAGGTATTTTCCCCTGGGATTACAGGTGACAGGTGTCACAGCCACGAGACACCCATGCTCACCACCTGCTTTCCCTCAGCCCTGAACAATCTGGGCTTCCGGCTGTCCTGAAGTTTCGGCAGTGCCTGCAACAAGAGGGGAAGGGGGCTGAGGCCAGGAGGGGGTAGCTGGGGCTTGCCACGGACCTCTCCTGCCACCCACTAGGCTTCTTTCCTGCAGGACCTCTGCCCCATAAAATCTCATTCGGCCGCATACCTTCCCTGGGCTGTCCTTGACTGGGAGAGCCCATCCACTGTGCCCCCTCCCCAGACCTGCTTGTTGTCTCCTGCATTCCAACAAGAAATGAATGCTGGCCTCTGGCCCAGAAGAGGTAGGGAGCTTGCCGAGCCTTTAAGGGGTAAGAGAGAGCCAGGGAAAGAGCTGGAACAGGAGAAAGGGAGAGTAAAAGAGAGAGAGAGTGCTCGAAGAGCAGGAAGTAGCTAAGCTGTTGAGTAGGGTGAAAGATGGGAGAGCAAAGGGCCACTAGAGGCTCCACAGTCCATTAATAACCTGACCCTATGGGCTAAGGAAATGCAGGTTTTTATACACACACACACACACACACACACACACACACACACACACACGTTCACAAAAATAAATTCAAACCACAAAATAACAGCTGGTAACTGAGGCCTTCTGCAGCTCTGCTCACCCACTTCCCCTGTCAGAAAATGAGAAGACACTCAGGTTTTTTCTCAGATAGAGACAAGGCTGGTTGGGACATTCATCTCTTGCAAATCAAAGCTTTGCCAGGGGGATTCCCTGGTGGTGCAGTGGTTGACAATCTGCCTGCCAATGCAGGGGACGAAGGTTCGAGCCCTGGTCTGGGAGGATCCCACATGCCACGGAGCAACTGGGCCCGTGAGCCATGGCCGCTGAGCCTGTGCGTCTGGAGCCTGTGCTCCGCAACGGGTGAGGCCGTGATAGTGAGAGGCCCGCGCACCGCGATGAAGAGTGGCCCCCGCTTGCCACAACTGGAGAGAGCCCTTGCACAGAAACGAAGACCCAACACAGCCAAAAATAAATAAATTAATTAATTAAAAAAAATTAAAACAAAAAGCCACTCTCTCTAAAAAAAAAAAAAAAAGAAAAAAAGAAAAAAAGCTTTGCCAGGGAGGCCAGTCTGTATGTTCTGTTTGAAAACTGCAGATGAAGGGTGCTGATCCCACCTCTGATGGGCCTGGTTTTGTTTGTTTGTTTTATTCTGTCTGTACCTTATTTCTCTCACCTGTAAAATGGAGGTAATAACGGCATTGACTGTAAAGATCAAATGGGTTAATATGTGTGAAGTACTAAACTGTTCCCGATACCACAGACTCCTTCTGTGAATGTCCGCATTGCTGTCTGTTTGTTTGTTCTTGTTGTTTTCTTGATGATGTGGGAGGACAGCATCATCTCAACCCGATCACAAACATCCTGGGGAGAACTTTGATTTACGTCGTCTCAGTCCCAACCCAGAGCAAACTTGACCTCTGAACACTCGCCTATCATCTTGCTTGTTGCCCAGGGACCTTTCTGGGTGTGGGTGTCAGAGGCAGGCTGAGCTCCTCCCCCGATCACTGCTAGAGGGGTTCTGAGAATCCATCTGGTCTCTGTGGGGTGGCACCTGCAGGACAACTCTGTAAATTCGACTCCCAGGCATCCAGGCAAGTCAACCTCCACTACTTTTTTTTTTTGAGATTAACAATGAACCATTATGATTGAGGTTAACCAAACTAGCTAATATTTATTGAGGCTTGATAGGTACCAGCCGCTATGCCATGCACTGTTTTATTTAATTCTTAGCCCAACCCATTTTTCAGAAGTGGGCTCAGAAAAGTCAAGTAACTTGCCCAGTTACAAATCTTGTAAGTGATAGGTCCAAGATTCGAACCCTAGCCGTTTGACTCCAGCATACTGTCTTTTTTGTAAACTTTTGTTTTCAAAACATCATATACATCTCGAAAAGAGCTCAAATGATAAGTGTACTCTTGAAGAATTTTCACAAAGTGTATGCACCTACCCTAACCAGAACCCAGATCAAGAAGCAGAACATCACCACCCGCCCCCGCCCCTCTGAGAAGTCTCCCTGTGCTCCCTTCTGGTTACCCCCTCCCACTTGTCTGACTTCCAATCATAGATTAGTTCTGCTTGCTTTTGAACTTCATGTAAATGGAATCTTACAGATTCCATCTGCTGCCTGGTTTCTTTCACTCAACTATGTGAGATGCGACCACGTTGTCTGGTGTAGCTGTGGTTCATTCATTCTCACTGCTGCATTGCATTACACTCTGTTATCTACTCCTGCAGAACAAATTATGGCAAACTTAACGGCTCCAAAAAACACACACTTATGTCACAGTTTCTGTGGGTCAGGAATCCAGGCACTGCTTAGCTGGGTTCTCTGTTCAGGGTCTCTCCCAGGCTGCAATCAGGGAGGTGGCCAGGGCTGGGGTCTCATCTGAGGCTCAGCTGGGGAAGGATCCACTTTCCAGTTCGTGTGGTGGTTGGCAGGATACAGTTCCCTGCGGGTTGTTAGTTAGTCGGAGGGCCTCACTTCCTTGCTGGCTGTTAGCCAGAGATCCTGCACTGTTTCTTGCCATGTGGGCCTCTCCATAAGGTGGCTTGCTTCATCGAAGCCAGTGAGAGTCCATAGAGAGAGTCTCCAGGCAAGATGGAAGTTACTATCTTCTGTAACATAATCACAGAAATGACATCCCCATCACCTTTGCAGCATCTACTGATTAGAAATAAGGTATAGTCCTGCCCACTCTCAAGGGGAGGGGACACAGAGGTGTGAACACCAGGGATAACTGGGGGCTATTGTGTATACCTTTTGGTATGCACATGTGCACATATCTCTTGGGTATATATCTAGTAGTAGAATTTCTGGGTCACACATACGTCCGGCTTTACGAGATTCTGCCAAACATTTTTCCCAAGTGCAGGTACCCTCTACACTCCCTCAGCAGGCTATGAGCTTCCCAGTTAGAGCACATGCTTTAAATATACTCCTCCCCTCTCCCCTTACAGAAGGGGTGTTTGAGCTGGGGCTCTTTGGGACGACAGGTCCTAATTCTGGCCCCATGTCAGAATCACTGAATTCCTGGGCCGCTTCGCCAGACATTCTGATTACTTGAGGGCTCAGATACAAACTGGAAGGTCCACTCCACGAGGCGAGGATCCCTGTATCCTTGGTGCCCGGAGCAGTACCTGGCAGGTAGCTGGCACTCAATAAATGTTTTTTTGATTAAGGGAATGAGTTTAGGAACTATTGTTCAGGAGATGGGCCCCAGGGCGGGTATAAGCTGCTTAAATGGGAAGGAAACTTTGTTGTGTCTGAGGCTGTGTGCATTTTTCTGGGAAGAGGGCCCAGAGCCTCAACCAGATATGTCCCCAACAAAGGTTCAGGGCCGCTGTGATTGGACACTGTTCGGCTTCGGTATTTTATCACATGAAGAAAGAATTGGTCCCGGGGTAGGAGGCATGGGAACTGTGGACAAGGTCCCATGGTCCTTAGAAGTAAAAAGCGAGACAGTGCTTGCCTGGGGTGGCTCATAAACTGACACCTTGCTTGTTTTGACCTTTGACCCATGGTAGCTCTTTTGGTACGTCTAGCAAATGGCCTCCTGGGACCCTCCCTGTGTCTGTCTGTTGAACAGGAAATTCCAGAAGGCCTCGGTGCCCTGAGTTTCCATCAGTGGCAAGTCAACATGAGCCCTAGCTTTTGAAAAAAACCCTTTCAATCAATAGAAAGCCTTCCAGTTTATCTGGTTTGAGGTGACCTCATCCTTCGTCACCTTCTCTCTTGTTTTCTGGAGGTTTCTCAGCGTCTTGCTGCTGTCTGCATTCTTTTCTCATGTGAACAGTGCACCTATTTTGGGCATTTTGTCGTTGTTGTTTTGGGTCGTTCCCGTCACACATTTTTTATATTCCTTTCCGGTCAGATCAACCTCATGCCTCTCTAGACATTTCTTCTCAGGTTTCCTCTGAATCATTTCGTTTGGTCTAAATATGTCCAGTTTTTCCTCCTGCCTCACTGCACTCCACATAGACCCTCTCTTTTCCCCGCAACAACTGTTCTTTTCTTTCTAATCCCTTACTCACATCCTCATCTTTCACCATGTTTTCTGACTTCTCCTAAGAACTGTTTGTTTTTTGAAACTTAAGCCTCAAATATCATCCCTTCCAATCTGGGTCTGAATTTGGATCGCGGTCAAGAAGCAGGGGAGACAGGAATGTTGCTGGGTAATTAGGATCCTCAGCAGAAGGGCTGAGTGTTCATCGGGGGGTCAGAGGGGCCTGGGAATGGAGGGAGAGGTATCTTCTTCTGCCTGGGGTAGGGCTTAGGGTGGGGTTGTCAGGAAAGGTGCTAAGAGAAAAGGAACCATTTGACTTGAGTCTTGAAGGATGGGTAGGATTTCAGGAGGTAGAGCAGGGAGAGAAGAGCATGGTACAAGGAAGGAGCAGTGGGAATGGAGGCTAGAAGATGAGTAATAAGAGAAGTTAGGTACAGTAGTACAGAAGGAGAGGGGTGGCCAGGTGCTGAGATTGCAAACTGAAGGTCCGTGGTCAGCCCTCAGATATGTTTGTCTGGCTTTCCCAGTGTGTTAACAGACTGTTAATTAGTTGCTGAAGGGATAGGCCTCTTTCTGTGGAGTGACAAAGAAACCTATTCAAATTGTCTTCAGCATGAATGCAAATTCACTGGTTACCAAAAATGAAAAGTCCAGAGGGAACCTCTGGGTTCAGGCTCAGATGATTTCATGAGGCCTTGGCCTCTCTCCAGCTCTCAGGGATTCTTTTAACCATGTGGATCCAACCTTAGACAGAATCTCGGTATAATGGTCACTAAAAGGCTGCCAAAGCTCCAGCCCTTATATCTTCTCAGCTTTGAATTCCATAGGGAAGGATAAGAGTCTTTTTCCTAAACTTCCCCCAATGGCCTCACTGCTTCTCATTTTCTCTGGGTGGGTCACAGGCCCATTCCTGAGCCGATTATTGTGGCCCAGGAGACTGCTCTGCTGTGATTGGCTGAGCTTGAGTCACATGCCCATCCCTGCAGCCAGAGGTGGAAGCAACACCGTCTCTGAGAAACTGGACTGAGACTAGGAGAAAGGTGTTGTCCCCAAAGGGGAATCGTAACACCATAGTATTTTAGAAGAGAGGTGAATTGTTATTAGGTGACAAAAACCAGATGTCAACCACAGTAGCCGACATGTACAGATCATTAACATCTGGATTTATGCCTTTGTTTTTGGGAAAATGGGAATATCTGGCAATACCTGGACTCTCTTCTTGTATATAGATCAACAATCTGCTGGGGCTGAGAGAGGCTCCCTCTTTAGATACAGCCTATGTCCTGCCTGCCCAATGCACTGCTCACATTTCCTCTCTGGCTCCTGGAAGCACTTGAATTTTTATTGCCAGCATAATTTGATTCTGTAAATAAATCTGGTTTTCCCATCAGAATGGAAGAGCCAAAAGTACAGGGGTCAAATAGCTCTCCTGTGCTCCCACAAACTCCTGAGGACAAATGCCTGGCTTTTTTTTTTTTTTTGTGGTACGCAGGCCTCTCACTGTTGTGGCCTCTCCCGCTGCGGAGCACAGGCTCCGGACGCGCAGGCTCAGCGGCCATGGCTCACGGGCCCAGCCGCTCCGCGGCATGTGGGATCTTCCCGGACCGGGGCACGAACCGGTGTCCCCTGCATCGGCAGGCGGACTCTCAACCACTGTGCCACCAGGGAAGCCCGTCTGGCCATTTTTGATAGTCTCATTCCTTGATCATTTAAAAAACCTTCTTTAAAAAAAAATATTGAATACATAGTGATTTTAGAATCTGTTATCTGATAATTCCAACATCTGAAGTCTTTGGGTGGGAGTGGCGGGGGGGGGGCGTGTCTCAATGTCTTGTTTGTTGTTTCTGCTTACTCTGGCTCATACTGACTTATTGCTTGGATGTTTAGTAATTTGACTGTGATCTCATTTTGATTGAACTTAATCTGTGGGAATCCTGAGGGGTCTGATTCCTGGCTGCTTTTCTCTCGGAAGTCTTTTTTGTTTGTTTCAGCTGGATGCCGGGGATGCTAATAACCTCTGAACACTGACATTTATTTCCTCAGCTTGGAGTTTTCTCACTGAATACATGGAGTTTATAAACCTGAGCCCTAGACCCACGTGTTTACAAACCTTCAGGGTGGTCATCATCATCATTATTGTGGCCATTATTAGTTTTCCCCTCCAGAGCCACATTGAAAACTATAGGTTTTCATAGGCTCCCCTTTCTGAAAGTCCAGAAAAAAAATTTTTTAAGCCCTCCTCTTGCCAGGGTGTAGAGCATCTTTGAGGGTGCCAGCTTAATACAGGCATCTTAGACTCGGTTAGCTCACTTTGCAAAGGCCCAGGGCTTAATCTCCCATTTCCGTTTCCTGCACTTATTAAACGTAAATGGCTTCCTCATTTGCTTACGCTTTGGTTGTAGCTCACTCTGTTTGTGTTGTGTGTCTGTGTGTTCCTTTGAGATTGCCTACATAAAAAAATTTTTTTTATTATGGGATTTTGGAAACACACACAAAACTGGAGAAGAGTGCAATTAACTCCATGTATTCATCCAGCTTCAACATTTTCCCAATGTTCTCTCATTCTTTTTTCTTCCTTTTTGAGTTTTTTTCTAGGTTAATTTAGAGCAAGTTGTGTCATTTCACCCATAAAGACATCCTAACTGAAAGGACTTTTTTTTCTTTACTTTATCCCCGCCTTGACATTATCACAGCTAAAAATACTTATAATCATTCCTGAGTATCATTTAATATTCAGTCCATGCTCACATTTCCTTGATTCTCTCAGAGATATCTTTTTTACTGTTGGTTTGTTAGAATCAGGATCCAGACAAGGTCCACACATTACATTTGGTTGTTATGTCTCTGAAATGTCTTTAATTTTGTAACAGCAACTCCCCGCCCCTGACCTTTTTTATCCCCCAGCCACTGATTTGTTGGAGAAACTGGGTCTTTTGTCCTGTAGAACATTCACATCCTGGATTTGGCTGATCACTTCTTCTTGGTTTCAGTTAACTTGTTCCTCTTTTCCCCATGTTTCCTGTAAACTAATAGTTAGATCTAGAGGTCTGAGGAGATCAAAGTCTTTTTGTTGTCCAGATGCCTTCATAGGGAGTGCTGTGTGAGCCGTCCTGCATCGCACAGTGAGCACATAATGTCTGTTCATCCTGTTTTTAACGATATTGAGATTGAACAGTAGGTCGAGTGCTAACAGACTGAGCCATCCATTACAAAGTCCCCAACAGCTTTTTTTCCCCCAATAATTAACATTTTTAATTTTTAATTATGGTAAAATATACATAACATTTACCATCTTAACCATTTAAAAATATACAGTTCACTAATGTTAAGGATATTCACATTGTTGTTTAAACAGCCTCCAAAAGCTTTTCATCATGTAAAACCGAAACTCTGTATCCCTTAAACAACTACTCTCCATTTTCCCCTTACCCCAGCCCCTGGCAACCACCCATCTATTTTCTACTTCTATGAATCTGGCTACGCTAGGGACCTCATATAAGTGGAATCATACAGGATTTGTTTTTTTTTGTGACCGGCTTATTTCACTGAACATAATATCCTCAAGGTTCATCCATGTCGTAGCATGTGTCAGAATTTCCTTCCTTTTTAAGGCTGAATAATATTTCATTGTGTGTATATACCTTGTTTTATCCATTCATTTGTAAGTGGGCACTTGAGCGTATCCATCACCTTTTTGCCTAATAGTTTTAGCATCCTTTGAGGATCATTCCCTGGATCCGTATTTCTTGTGGGGTCACAGAGTTGTGATTTATTTCTGATTGTTATTCCTTTGGTAATTATTAGCTAGAATCCTTCATCAACCATTTTTGTTTATCAGGTTCAGGAAAGGCAGAATAAAAGATTGGTTCTTTCCTTCTATGTGTCAGTATTCAAAGAAGCAACTGCCAAAGTGACCAGTGAGTTTTAAAAAATATCATTAGTGGGCTTCCCTGGTGGCACAGTGGTTGAGAGTCCGCCTGCCGATGCAGGGGACGCGGGTTCGTGCCCCGGTCCGGGAAGATCCCACATGCCGCGGAGCGGCTGGGCCCGTGAGCCATGGCCGCTGAGCCTGCGCGTCCGGAGCCTGTGCTCTGCAACGGGAGAGGCCAAAACAGTGAGAGGCCCGCGTACCGCAAAAAAAAAAAAAAAAAAATCATTAGGACTCTTTGATTTAAACAGTGTAGATGTGTTTTAATCCACTGAACTCATTATTTGGTTTGAGGCCCATACTATGCCACCTCAGGGGTTCATGCAGGTTGGCTCCTGTGTTTTTGTTTTTCCAGGTGGAAACTATGCAGTATTTAATTGTAACCACCTATGTTTGTATTGCATTGGTGTGGTCTTTAGACAAACAACTCTGCCTCTCAGTTTTCCTTCTCTGTACAAGGAAGTTGGACAAAATGAGCTCTAGCACCATTCCTATTCAAAACTCTCCCTTTTGTAGCATTTTCATTACATATAACATTATAGTTTAGTCATTTGATTCTTCCAGTCCTGTGACTGAATGCAGTTACCAACATCTTCCTTTTACAAACATGAAAATTGCCACCCAGATGATACTGTTTATTTCTACTTCTCCATACTGCATTTTCCCCCAGTAGACTTAAAGCTGTAGCTCTCAGTTAGGAATATTTTGCCTCCCAGGGGACTTTTGACAATGTCTAGAGACATTTTTGATTGTCACACCTGGGAGGAGCTACTGGTATCCAGTAGGTAGAGGCCAGGGATGCTGCTAAACATCCTACAGTGCACAGGACGGCTCCCCCCTCACATAAATGCTCTCCGGCACCAAATGTCATTAGTGCCAAAGCTGAGAAACCCTGACTTGAAGAAGTCCATAGAGATAAACTCAATTCCTCTTACTTATATGTTTCAGTGAAAGGAAGTACATATAAAAATGTACACATCTGAGAATTCAGCTATACATGAAGCAGGACAATGAGATGGTCTGGGTTTTTTTGTTTTTAAAAAAAATTTTTTTTAAACATCTTTATTGGGGTATAATTGCTTTACAATGGTGTGTTAGTTTCTGCTTTATAACAAAGTGAATCAGCTATACATATACATATGTTCCCATATGTCTTCCCTCTTGCGTCTCCCTCCTTCCCACCCTCCCTATCCCACCCCTCCAGGCTGTCACAAAGCACCGAGCCAATATCCCTGTGCCATGTGGCTGCTTCCCACTAGCTATCTACCTTACGTTTGTTAGTGTGTATATGTCCATGACTCTCTCTCGCCCTGTCACAGCTCACCCTTCCCCCTCCCCATATCCTCAAGTCCATTCTCCAGTAGGTCTGCGTCTTTATTCCTG
Source organism: Phocoena phocoena (assembly GCF_963924675.1). NCBI lineage: Eukaryota > Metazoa > Chordata > Mammalia > Artiodactyla > Phocoenidae > Phocoena > Phocoena phocoena. The sequence continues at coordinate 11,623,300 of NC_089219.1, read as the reverse complement.
TCTTACCCCTAGGTTCTTCATGACATTTTTTTTTTCTTAAATTCCATATATATGTGTTAGCATACGGTATTTGTCTTTTTCTTTCTGACTTACTTCACTCTGTATGACAGACTCTAGGTCTATCCACCTCATTACAAATAGCTCAATTTCGTTTCTTTTTATGGCTGAGTAATATTCCATTGTATATATGTGCCACATCTTCTTTATCCATTCATCCGATTATGGACACTTAGGTTGTTTCCATCTCTGGGCTATTGTAAATAGAGCTGTAATGAACGTTCTGGTACATGACTCTTTTTGAATTATGCTTTTCTCAAGGTATATGCCCAGTAGTGGGATTGCTGGGTCATATGGTAGTTCTATTTGTAGTTTCTTAAGGAACCTCCATACTGTTCTCCACAGTGGCTGTATCAATTTACATTCCCACCAACAGTGCAAGAGGGTTCCCTTTTCTCCACACCCTCTCCAGCATTTATTGTTTCTAGATTTTGTGATGATGGCCTTTCTGACTGGTGTGAGATGACAGCTCATTGTAGTTTTGATTTGCATTTCTCTAATGATTAATGATGTTGAGCATTCTTTCATGTGTTTGTTGGCAGTCTGTATATCTTCTTTGGAGAAATGTCTATTTAGGTCTTCTGCCCATTTTTGGATTGGCTTGTTTGTTTTTTTGTTATTGAGCTGCATGAGCTGCTTGTAAATTTTGGAGATTAATCCTTTGTCAGTTGCTTCATTTGCCAATATTTTCTCCCATTCTGAGGGTTGTCTTTTGGTCTTGTTTATGGTTTCCTTTGCTGTGCAAAAGCTTTGAAGTTTCATTAGGTCCCATTTGTTTATTTTTGTTTTTATTTCCATTACTCTAGGAGGTGGGTCAGAAAGGATCTTGCTGTGATTTATGTCATAGAGTGTTCTGCCTATGTTTTCCTCTAAGAGTTTGATAGTTTCTGGCCTTACATTTAGGTCTTTAATCCATTTTGAGCTTATTTTTGTGTATGGTGTTAGGAAGTGATCTAATCTCATACTTTTACATGTACCGGTCCAGTTTTCCTAGCACCACTTATTGAAGAGGCTGTCCTTTCTCCACTGTACATTCCTGCCACCTTTATCAAAGATAAGGTGTCCATATGTGCGTGGGTTTATCTCTGGGCTTTCTATCCTGTTCCATTGATCTTTCTGTTTTTGTGGCAGTACCATACTGTCTTGATTACTGTAGCTTTGTAGTATAGTCGGAAGTCAGGGAGCCTGATTCCTCCAGCTCCATTTTTCGTTCTCAAGATTGCTTTGGCTATTCGGGGTCTTTTGTGTTTCCATACAAATTGCAAAATTTTTTGTTCTACTTCTGTGAAAAATGCCAGTGGTAGTTTGATAGGGATTGCATTGAATCTATAGATTGCTTTGGGTAGTAGAGTCATTTTCACAATGTTGATTCTTCCAATCCAAGAACATGGTATATCTCTCCATCTATTTGTATCATCTTTAATTTCTTTCATCAGTGTCTTATAATTTTCTGCATACAGGTCTTTTGTCTCCTTAGGTAGGTTTATTCCTAGATATTTTATTCTTTTTGTTGCAATGGTAAATGGGAGTGTTTTCTTAATTTCATTTTCAGATTTTTCATCATTAGTATATAGGAATGCCAGAGATTTCTGTGCATTAATTTTGTATCCTGCTACTTTACCAAATTCATTGATTAGCTCTAGTAGTTTTCTGGTAGCATCTTTAGGATTCTCTATGTATAGTATCATGTCATCTACAAACAGTGACAGCTTTACTTCTTCTTTTCCGATTTGGATTCCTTTTATTTCCTTTTCTTCTCTGATTGCTGTGGCTAAAACTTCCAAAACTATGTTGAATAAGAGTGGTGAGAGTGGGCAGCCTTGTCTTGTTCCTGATCTTAGTGGAAATGCTTTCAGTTTTTCACCATTGAGGATGATGTTTGCTGTGGGCTTGTCATATATGGCCTGTATTATGTTGAGGAAAGTTCCCTCTATGCCTACTTTCTGCAGGGTTTTTATCATAAATGGGTGTTGAATTTTTTCAAAAGCTTTCTCTGCATCTATTGAGATGATCATATGGTTTTTCTCTTTCAATTTGTTAATACAGTTTATCACATTGATAGATTTGCATATATTGAAGAATCCTTGCATTCCTGGAATAAACCCCACTTGATCATGGTGTATGATCCTTTTAATGTGCTGTTGGATTCTGTTTGCTAGTATTTTGTTGAGGATTTTTGCATCTATGTTCATCATTGATATTGGCCTGTAGTTTTCTTTCTTTGTGACTTCCTTGTCTGGTTTTGGTATCAAGGTGATGGTGGCCTCGTAGAAGGAATTTGGGAGTGTTCCTCCCTCTGCTATATTTTGGAAGAGTTTGAGAAGGATAGGTGTTAGCTCTTCTCTAAATGTTTGATAGAATTCACCTGTGAAGCCATCTGGTCCTGGGCTTTTGTTTGTTGGGAGATTTTTAATCACAGTTTCAATTTCAGTGCTTGTGATTGGTCTGTTCATATTTTCTATTTCTTCCTGATTCAGTCTTGGCAGGTTGTGCATTTCTAAGAATTTGTCCATTTTATTGGCATAGAGTTGCTTGTAGTAATCTCTCATGATGAGATGGTCTGTTTTTAACCTGCATAGAATTTAGTCATTTGATGTGCATCTCCTTACTGTTTCCCCTTCAATCTTATTTCTGGCTCCTATTCTGCCCCTTGAGACCTTTCTATTATTGGCCTGAGGGAAGATGAATGGACAATTTTTACTGCTTTCAGGTCAATGGAAAACTCTTAGGTCTTAAATTTATTTTTTTTTAAACTCGGGAAATAAACATCAAAATCAACTCTTATTGTAAATAGCAGTTAGATTTTTTTGGTCCCAATTCCTCTTTGCCATTTTAATTGGTTGAGTGGATATTTTCAATAAACTTAGCATTACCTTTCAAATTATTGCTCTCTTCTGCTCACAGCATCTCCTGTGAGATGTGTATTCCTGAATCTTTCTCTCTGATGCTTTTGTGCTGATTTAAAAGAACCCATTTGGTGCTAAAATGAATTTATCATTGGCAACTGCTAGAATGGTGTGTCCTTTCCTAATCAAACAGTCAATTTGTGGGCTCATACTTTGACTCTGATTTTTAAAACAGACAACTAATTTGTCAGAAATAAAAAAAAATGCAGCTTTTATCTTTTTTGTGGTTGTTGTTCAGCTTTGAAAGAGGCAGCATTTAGATAAGGCAGGTACATTTATTTTTATTTTTGGCTGCGTTGGGTCTTTTTTGCTGTGCACTGGCTTTCTCTAGTTGCAGCGAGCGGGGGCTACTCTTCGTTGCGGTGCGCAGGCTTCTCATTGCGGTGGCTTCTCTTGTTGCGAAGCACGGGCTCTAGGCACATGGGCTTCAGTAGTTGTGGCACGCGGGCTCAGTAGTTGTGGCTCACGGGCTCTAGAGCACAGGCTCTGTAGTTGTGGCGCATGGGCTTAGTTGCTCAGCGGCATGTGAGATCTTCCCAGACCAGGGCTCGAACCCATGTCCCCTGCATTGGCAGGCGGCTTCTTAAGCACTGCGCCACATGGGAAGCCCAGGCAGGTACATTTATTCACTTGTTTATATCAAGTATTCACACAATTTCTCTTACCAACACATATATTCACAGCTTGTCAAGTTTTACCCAAAAAGTGAAGGAAAAAGCTTGCTCTTACATTATTATATGATTTTTCTCTTTTGTGTTTTGTTAAAGTAGATGCTGATGATTTTCCTTGACTGGACATAATCATCAAGGATGCATTCTGAAATAAGTCATCTTGAGGATAAACACTAAGGACATTTTCTTGCGTTTAAAGTTCCCACGCACCTCCCAAATTTTATACAGTATTGAGCCTAGGTTATCTCTGAGATGCATGCTGTATTGTTTGACATTGGTTCTTTTTTCTGATAAGGAAGACCTATAGCCCAGAAGGGTTTTTGCCATAACTTTTGCTCCCAAATTGTATTCTAGTTGGTTTTGTTGTTGTTATTCACTCTCCATTAGTTCCAAGGATGCTTTTAAATAATCTAAAACTTCTCAAATTCAATTTGAGTTTGTAACTACTACTGACTCTTTTCTTTCCCACATTTTTTATACTACAATTAAATTCCAGGTTTTAATGCACAGAGTTGGGACTGGAGATAGAGAAAAGGAGAAAGGGAAGAGAAGTCTGTTTATATCATGCCATGGAGAATTTGATATTATAGTTCTATATTGGGGATGGATAGGAAAACAGTCTAGATGCCAGCAGCAGCTCCCCCTCCAGCCACTGCCAAATGTCCCCTGGGGGGGCAAAACCAATCCTGGTTGAGAACCACTGATCTGAGGTGAGAACATTCAGTTCTGGCGTTGCCTTGAATCCTTAACAGTGTCCCTGCAAGTTGAGAACGTTTTGTCACATGTTGCATCTGGGAGCTGGTAGGCTTGTATCAGCATGTCATCCACCTAACTGCCTTCCTGGAAAGTGCAGAGTTCCAGGGGTCTGATGACACACATGGCAGTCAGGCGGGTTGGCCCCGAGGAAACTCCTGTTGCCAGGGCTACGTTTTAAAGGTGTCTGGTGCACGTGTATACGTGTTCTCTCTAGTGGCTTTTCTGGAGAAATTTGCATCTATGTATTGTGCGCTCGTATTTCCCTATCTTTCCCTCCCTCTCTGGGTCAGCTTGCTTCGCAATGTCCAAGGAGAGCAGGTTTCCTGACCACTACTCTCCTTCAGTTATTGGAGGATCTGAGCCTGATGTGCTGTGGCTCGCTGTCACGTACCATCCCATCTTCAGGCACTCTCGGACATCGCTTCCTAGGCCAGCTGCATTGCTACAAAGAAACCGGGGAATGGCTTTCTCCTGTCGGCTCAGCGTGAAAGGTGCTTCTGAATGGTCTGATGGTGCCTTGCAAACCACCACCCACACAGGTGGCAAGAACTTTGGAAAGCATCCACTCCTCTGCCATGAGGCTGTCACGAGGGGGTGCAGGCTTCCCATTAGAGGCACACGCTTCCCTGTCGGGGAGTGGACACAGGGAGGTCTGAGCTGGAGGTTCCAGGCACCTGCACCTGGCTCATCCTGGACCCATGAACTTGGTTCTACCCCGCTGCCCACCACCACCGCTGTCAGGAGCTGGGCCATCTTAGTGGCTTGCCCTTACTGGTGACCTGTGATCTGAATGCCACACAGTGAGAAAGCTAATGGATAACTTCATCAATGAGCTGTAGGACTTTGGACAACCCTTGTCTGCTCTGGGCCCGTTTCTCCCCCTGCAGAATATCAGATTTGGATCCATCACCATTCCCTGCAGGGTGTTCTGTGAAAGCTGACCCTGGAAGATGCTCTGTGGGGAAAAAGAGTTTCTGTGGCCAAATGGGTTTGGGAAATGCGACGTCATACAGCATCTGTTTGGAGATTCATAATGCGCACAGACATTTGAGAGATTTTCTGGAATTCTCTGCACCCAGATATCCATGTGGCTCACTCGTCACTTTTCTGCAATGTTATTTCCCTCGGAGACTTTTCCTGATCGCCCAGATCTGTGATCCCTTCTCATCTATCCTTTACGCTGCCTCATTTTTCTTCACAGCACTTCTCATTTTCTGACATTGCATCATATTTTTATTTATCGGTTTATTTTATGTCCCCCCTCCACCCAAGATGCGCCCTCTGTGTCAGCAGGGACTTGATCCATTTGTTTGCAGATTATCCCTAGCATGTGGCACATAGTAGGTGCTCAATAAAAATGTGTTGAATGAATAGACTTTGTTCAACTTGGAGATTCCCAAATGTAGCTAATCAGGGACATTTTCCCATTAAAATCCCGGCAAATGTGCTTGGGGACTCACCAGGAAGACGGTGGCTAGAATCCTGATGGCCGTGGCTCCTAGTACCAGCCACTTAGCTCTGAATACACAGACAGCTCGGCGTTAGACTGAAAACAAACAAAACGGATGCCATGAGAGTTGCCATCACGTACCTTGAGGAACCAAGCCTTGTGCAAGGCTGACCCCAGGGCTGCCTCAACTGGTCTTACCTACGTAGCCCTGTTGCCGTTTTCCTGGAGATGGCTTTATGTGAAGATTCCTTGCAAACTATTGGTGGCGCCTGGTGAATTTCCCCAAAACACGTTTTCAGAAATGAGTGTGAGGCTCACACTTGGAGAAGTGCTTGAATCTTCAAGTTCTACATCAGGAGACTGTGGTCTAGTCACAGCCACCACGTGGCAACTCCCCCCCACCACCACTCTGTGTCAGGTGTAGCTTTGGCACTTTGTCTGTGGTTTCCTCAGGTGCTCTAAATTAGGAAACTCCATTTTGCTGGTGTAGAGAGGAAGGCTCCGAGGGATCAGATTATTAGCCCACGATCATCCTTCTGGGAAGCAGCAGTGCTTGGATTAAAACAAAGTCCTCCCCAATAGAAAGCCCATCTCTCGCCCTCTGCGCTTGCATACAGAACAGGGGCTGTCCTTTTGTACCTCCACACTTAAATACTCAGCACAATTTGTCCTAGGAGCTAAATGGGCCTGGCCAGGGCCCTTAAGGCAACAAATGAGACCATTAATCCTCAGAAGGGCTCTTCACGTACTGCCCTTTATGGCCTGTGGTTTAGATTGATCCATCCATTTCCAGGGATAAAGCTGTGTCCCATTTTCAGTTTTGCCCCACAGTTGCGGGTTTATTTTAGCTTTCCCATCTCACACGTGTTCATCCAACCAAGGCGTGTCAGGACATTTGGCATCAAGCAACAGAAACCCACTGCAATTCGTTTAAGCCTAAGATAGGACTTTATTGAAAGTAGCCTGGGGCATCCTATAGGACAGTGAGTGAGGCCAGGCTAAGGAGAACCCAGATCTCTTTCTATGAAGGACTGTTTTCTCCGTGAACCTCTGCTTCATGAGTCTCCTCTTGCAGACCAGCTTTCTCTGTGCACGTGGCTCCCTGGTGGCTTTCAAGTTTATTATATCCAGCGCAAGTAGCCAGTCCAAAATGACCATGGTCATTGTCACCCAAGGCCATTGGACCCACTTTGGGAAACACTGTCCAAGCAAGGACCCTTCCCATGGAGAGCAGGGCTTCATGCTTTATCCCCAGAACCCAGAACAGTACCCTGGCGCGTATCTGTGGAGCTCAATACTCATCTGTGGGTGGACACAGCTGACTTAGCTGTGCAAACACCCGGCCGCGCTCTGCACTGCAGTCGCAGTTGTGCTCCAGCACGATCTTTTACCTCAATCATCTGCTTGTGGCTCCCCTTTTCAGAACTGTAACTGGTCTGAGAAAAGTGAAAATCAAAATTGAGACCAGGTGGAGTATGCACTGTGGGCCCAGCGCTGCCTGATATGATGCAAAGGCAGGGCCCACCTTCAAGGACATGGGCTAAATTTAGGATCCGAGCTTAAAAGGGGAATTTATTGGGAGGACACAGCATTTCTTGTGGAACCCAGGGGCAGAAGTACACCTGGGCTTTCCAAGGGATCAGGACCGAAGACCAGAAAGTCATCAGGAGACAGCTGTGTCTGAGGTCTCATCTTCATGTCTGCCTCTTTCAGCAGTCAGCTTCTCTCTGTGCTGAAGTACGTCCCCTGCTTCACTCACCTGTGGCCGCCTAATCCCTGATACCACATTGCCCAACCCAGGACCTGGGAGAGATGAGCCTAGCCCAGCCCAGCTTCTGATTGGTTCTCCTGGGTCAGGGGAACACATACCTATCAGCTGTGACTTGAGAGGGCGGAGGTCACATGGCACCAACATGGCTGCTGAGATTCCTCCTTTTGGGTGGGGTGGGAGTGCTAGGAGGGAATTTTCTTCGCTCTTTCATAGCCCTGGGGCCAGTTAGGGCCCATGAACAGGTGGGTGGCTTTTGATTTTTCTCCCCTGTCTCTGCCTTTCTTATATTTACCCTAAGAACAAAAACACGGTGGAGAGGAAAGGAAGGGCCAGGGTCTTTCTTCTGGTTTTTACCTTTTTAGCTTTTTTTGTAGTCAAAAGATAGAGAGCTCTGGTAAGTCTGAACCAGTGAGCAAGCAGGACGAGTGTGCCTTCGGGAATTTTGAGGTGAAAGTGACCTCCTGCTTTGGTTTTAATTTACTCTTGCAGATAACCTCCTTGTCTTCATAGGCACTACTCAGGGCTCCAGCCTATTGTTACCATTCCCGGCTAACATTCTCCCTGCCTTCCTTTTAGACGGAAGTGCATCCATGCTCCATATTTTACGTACTAAACATCCATGAGCTATTCTCTGAACAACGTGAATAATTTTCTACTTGATTGTTTCCACACGTACGAAACAACTAAGGTCCTTTGTGCAATTTCCACAGCACTCCTGCCTTACAGGAAGAGTCCAGAAGTGTTCAGATCAAAGCGGGGGCTGGTCTCTAATGAGTTGAAGATTGAGCCCCGTGTTGGTTTGCTAAACATAGTAATGAATTCCCACAAGCTTAGTGGCCTAAAACAACAAACGTATTCTCTCATGGGTCTGGGGGCCGGGAGCCCCAAATCAGCATCAGCTAGGCTGTAATCAAGGTTTTTCAGAAGGACCAAACTCCCTTGGATGCTCAAGGGAGGAATCCATCCCTTGCCTCTTCCAGCTCTGGTGGCTGCTGGCATCCCCCCCACCCTTTTCTTTTTCCTCGCTATGTGGGATTCCCATGTAAGGAAATACAATAATTTATATGTGCATTTTCCTGTTGATGGACATATAAATTGTTTCCGATTTTCAATATGATTTCTTTTTAAAACAATTTTTATATACTTTTTAAAGGTTACTTTACATTTACAGTTATTACAAAATATTGGCTATATTCCCTGTGTTGTACAATACATCCTCGAGCCTATCGTACACCCAGTAGTTCACATCCCTCACTTCCCCACCCCTGTACTGCCCCCTCCTACCCCTCTGCACTGGCAACCATTAGTTTGTTCTCTGTATCTGTGACTCTCCTTCTTTTTTGTTATATTCGGTTGTTTGTTGTATTTTTTAGATTCCATATATAGGTGATATCCTACAGTATTTATTTTTGTTTGACTTATTTCACTTACCACAATGCCCTCCAAGTCCATCCATGTTGCTGCAAATGGCAAAATTTCGTTTTTTTTTTAAGGCTGAGTAATATGCCATTGGTTATATGTACCACATCTTCTTTATCCATTCATCTCTTTTTTTTTTTTTTTTTTTTTTGGCGGTACACGGGCCTCTCACCGTTGTGGCCTCTCCCGTTGCGGAGCACAGGCTCCGGACGCGCAGGCTCAGCGGCCATGGCTCATGGGCACAGCCGCTCCGCGGCATGTGGGATCTTCCCGGACGGGGGCACGAACCCGTGTCCCCTGCATCGGCAGGCGGACTCTCAACCACTGCGCCACCAGGGAAGCCCTATCCATTCATCTCTTGATGACACTTAGGTTGCTTCCATATCTTGGTAATTGTAAATAATGATGCTCCGAACATTGGGGTGTATGTATCTTTTCAAATACATGTTTTTGAAAACACATGTTTTTGTTTTTTTCGGATTTATACACAGGAGTGGAGTTGCGAGGTCATGTGGTAGTTCTATTTTTAGTTTTTTGAGAACCCTCCATACTGTTTTCCACAGTGGCTGCGCCAGTCTACATTCCTACCAACAGTGTACCAGGGTTCCCTTTTCTCTAAAAATTGTAAATTTTCTTCCTGGGGTAATTGAGATGATAGTTCAATAATAACATAAGATCAGGTGAAGTCTAAAGAAATTTTAGAAAACCTGGATAAGTAAGAAAACATCTGTTCGCTGGCATCTGAATGTTAGAGAGACACCAAGACATGTGGGCCAAGTTCTGGAGAGAAGGGAAACACAGACACAAGCTTGACAGTTGGTGCAGCTTTTCTCCTTGGGGCATTTGCTGATTCAAGTCTTACAGCCTAGGAGCTGAAAAGCCAAGGAGTTCAAAAGACTAACCACAGAAGCTGCTGGCATCCCTTGACTTGTAGGTGCGTCACTCTAGTCCTGCCTCTGCGGTCACTGCCTCCGCCTCTTCTTTGTGTATAATCTCCTACTGTCTCTCACTTAAAAGTACACTTACAGATGGCATTTAGGGCGAGGATAGTCTCAACTCAAAATCCTTCTATCCGCAAAACTTTACCTTGTAAGGTAACATTCTCAGGTCCCAGGGATTAGAGCCTGAGATCTTTGGGGCCACCAGTCAGCCCACTGCAAGCCCTAAACTTCTTTCTCTCCTGAGGAAGGTCTAGGCTGGGCAGACACCCCGACAGACATCTACCAGAGGCCAGATCGAGAGCCCTTTTAGAAGGTCATTTCTCAGCTCATTTGGAATCTTGCTATTGCCCTTTCTTTCTTCCTCCTGTTTGTCCTCATCAGGGGGAAGCATTAAGAGTAAATGAGGGGCTTCCCTGGTGGCGCGGTGGTTAAGAATCCGCCTGCCAATGCAGGGGACACGGGTTCAAGCCCTGGTCCGGGAAGATCTCACATGCTGTGGAGCAACTAAGCCCGTGCGCCACAACTACTGAGCCTGTGCACCACAGCTACTGAAGCCTGCGTGCATAGAGCCCGAGCTCCCCAGCAAGAGAAGCCACTGCAACGAGAAGCCTGTGCACTGCAACGAAGAGTAGCCACCGCTCGCCGCAGCTAGAGAAAGTCTGCGTGCAGCAACAAAGACCCAACGCAGTCAAAAATAAATAAGTAAATAAAATAAATTTTAAAAGATTTATTTAAAAAAAAGGAGTAAATGAATAGCAAGTCCAGCCCAGAGATACATGGAGAGGCACAGGCTGGCTCAGGGGTGGGCTGGGACCAGACCAGGCCTCCGGGTATCCCAGGCCACCGAGCGGTTACCCGGCGCTCCGGTACTGCAGCTCCCTTTTTATAGATGGATTTACATACGGAAATGAAAGGTTGGAGTTTAGGCACGGTTGCCAATTCTGATATAAGAAGGTGCTTGACTTCCTAATTGCCGCTCCTTTTCTCCCACAGGAGCTTTTAGGAAACATCAGGGCCTGAGAATGTGCTCTTCTAACCACCCTCCTAGCTACACAGACCCCCGGCAGGCCGCTCCACGCTTGCCAGGACCAGGAAGGGAACTTTATTTTTCTTTTCTGGGCCGCGCCGCATGGCATGTGGAACTTCCCCGACCAGGGACTGAACCCGAGCCCCCCGGCATTGGAAGCGCAGGGTCTTAACCACTGGGCCACCAGGGAAGTCCCAGGAAGGGAACTTTGGATTCAGATTTGTCTTCCCAGACTCCCACTCCACAGTCAAGACCCTGACCCCCGACGTCCCTGGTCCTCTCATTCAGCCCAGCCTCAGCAGTCTGCCAACCGCTGCATGTTCTCGTTTGTTGACTTTCTCTCCTGGGCTCCACAGGTAGGCACCCTGCCCTCTCCACGAGGACACGCTCACTCTGCGTGATCATACAGCCCATCTGGGCCAGTTCTCAGAAGAGCTATCATAGGATGTTTAGACAGTAGAGCGCTGCCGTCTAAATACCCAGAACTTTCCGTTGGGCATGTGGGTTGACGGGGACAGTCTCAGCTCTTGGGAAGCACAGGTCCTCATTCAAAGTCTGAAAAAGCCCTTTCCACCGAGTGGTACACTAGAGTGTTGAAGAACTCAGGCCCTGGAGGCCTAGGTTCAAATCCCAGCTCTGTCATTTCCTAGCGGTGTGACACGGGGCCCTTTAATTAACCTGATTCTTCGTGAACTAACCCACAGGAAGTAACACCTGGCTTGGGTACGGCTGAAAATAGGATAAATATGTGAGGTGCCTAGCACAGCGCCTGGCATGTACTAAGTGTTCGGGATGTATTAGCTAGTATTATTCTCATCAGTGAGATTTCTCCCTAAGCAAGTCAGTATTGGAAGAACTGCTAAAGTAATTCAGCACCAAATGTGTGACATATAAAATATTTTATTACAAAAAGCTCAGTTGCAAGGCATTTTAGAAGGAACGGAGCATCCCAGACGGCTTTCCTTTTTCTGCCATTACACAGGAGAGACTAGGAAAGTCTACCAATTCAAACTAGGATCTTATGCATCCCAGGCTTTGGGCCCTCAAAAGAACTGACGGCATCAGGGGCTCTGAGAACCCCACCTGGGTCTCACCCCAGGGTAATCATCCAGCCTCTCATTCGGCTTAATTCACAAAACGGGCCCATGTCCTTTCTATAAAGCGGGTCATCTTTCCTACCCACAGTTCAGGATACCAGGGAAAAAGCGAAGGCATAACGTGTCTTCTTTTGGAAACAAAACAGTCCTAGTGGAAGCAAAACAGAACCACAATCTAAACCAGTTGCTAGGTATCCTTTCCTAATTGGAATGAGGAGTGTCATCACTGGCGATTCAGAGTCGCGGAAGGACAAGGGGGGAAGATGCCGGTGCCATCCCTTGATGGGGTCACAGCATCACGAGATCCGAAGCAGCAGCTCTTTCCGATGCACCTACTGTGTGAGGTCCTGGGGGGCTGCAGAATCCCAGGATCCTGAATCCCAGAACCCCTCACCCCCCGGCCCCGTCCAAATTGCTAAGTACACACCGGGCCCCTCCGCTTCTCAACGGTGGCTGAGTGGCTTCATTCGGGATCTGTTGGCGTGGAGGTTGAGTGACAGGAGGGAACACGCCCGGGAGGGGTCGTCAGTCCGGGGGCCGGGAGTTGGGGGCCTTCTCTTGGACCTCATCGTACTGTGGTGGGGGAGTCAGAGGCTCGATGGACGGAGGAGGCACGTTTTTGTCTGGCAGGTTGATCCTAAAGTCTTTGAGGTGAAGCTTTTCGGATTTTATCCTTCGAACTTTCAGCGGCTTCAGGCGTTTGGCCAACTTGGAGTTCTGCCTGTCGGGGGGGTTCCCCGGGCTGGTCTCCACGTCAGCCCTGGTTGTGGTGGGGCTTGTCTCATCCAGCCCCGTCAAGGACTCGTAGGAGGGGAGAGAGATGCTCATCCTGGGGTTCTGGTCCGGTTCCCTTGCTTCCGGGTAGTTTGTGCTCATCACTTCCTCATAGCTGGGGACGTAGTACCTTGAGGAGGCCTCCTCCTCCTCCTCTTGGCTGCAACACACCAAGCACAGACACGGGAGTGTTAGCCTGCGCTCAAGTCATTTAAAATCACGAATAGATGGACTCCAAATCCCATGTTGCCACTGGGACCACGTATGCCAGCCTTGTAAACAACAAATGTGTCCAAGAAGTAATAAGAGCTAACACTTCAACGGTTGGCTATGAGCCAGGCACTGTCCCAAGTACATATGAACCAATGTCATCTTCCTAATGACACTATGGGTTAGGTTCTGTTAGTATACCCACTTTACGGATGGGGAAATGGATACATTGAGGTTAAGTGACTTGGTCATACCTTTAAGAAGCGGCAGGGCAGGAGATGAATGCCACATTCCCAACTGCTACACCATATCATCTGGGAGTTAACCTCCCTTGCCTTTTAGCCTCACACTTAATAGCATGCTGGGTGGGCTATTCCGATGCCCAGCTGGGCATCCTTTGACCAAAGACAACATAAACATGCATGAAACAGCTGCATATTTGAAGCAAAATGGTTGTCCCTGGGTAGGGAAGGAATATCTGGAATGTAAAATTTACATGTATCTCGAATTATTCTGTAATTTTGTCTTCCACGTTCACCATTAGACTCAAAGGATAGGTCAGGTCCTCAGCCTTAGTCTCATTTGACTGTTGAAAGGGAAAACCAGAAGGTCAGGGCAGTTTTTACATGTTTATAGGGAGTAATGCCAATAGCCATTTTCCAGCACCCTACACTTGAACCTATATAGGGGATAATGGCCAACACCAGAAACCTCACTGTTTGCCTGGGCTTTCCTCTCATCTCCTTGAGGAATGAACTTGTGAGCTCACAGCCAGGGTGGGTAATGATGGGGGACTGATTTCCTTCTTTGTTCTTTTCTCTATTTCCCAAGTTTTCTAGAATATTCCTGATTATCTTTTACTCTCAGAAAATCGGTTTAATTTTTCCAAAAGAAAAACAACCCCTGTCCCACTATAGAGATAAGACATTCTTACTGAAAATTCAAACGACACAGAAAAATCTAGTGAAGAAGATAAAAACATCCGAAATTGTTCCACCCAGAGACAATCACTGTTAACATTCTGTTGTATACCTTTCCAGATCTTTCTCTAATTCCATGCCGCAACACTTGATGTGATGAAAACCTTTCCTAACATGCTGTGTTATATACAACCTCCTTTTCTCCATGTGGTGGATACGGACCCACATTAGCAAATATAGATCAGTGATGGCTGTGTAGAACTCCACTGAATGGGCATGTCATACTTCAGCCCGACTGATGGATATTAGGTTGTCACCTGTCTTTGCTGTTCTCAGCAATGCTCTGATAAACATATGAGCACAAAACCCTTTGCACTTGTGTGATTGTCTCCCAAAGATAAGCTCTTAGGAAGAGAACTGATAGGTGCACACATCTTTAATATGGCCTCTTACTGTGAACGCCCCTTCAGTAAGGTTATGTCAATCAACACTCCGGTCAGCAACCTACTTCCCTACAAACCTCCAAACCCAGGGGCAGTCCGTCTGGGCCAATATGAAAGCCAAGGAATTATACGATGCCTTTTGTTGGTTGTCTGCATTTCCTGACTAATGAGGTTGAACATCTACAGTGTGAATATCTATGAAATGCTTGTTTGTGTCCTTTGTCCATTTTCCTACTGATGTGTTCCTCTTTCATATTCATTTGTAAGGGCTCTTTTTATACTAGGGATATCAACCTTTAGCATATGTTCCCCAATTTACCACTTATCTTTTAAATCTGTTCGTGGCATTTTGGGTCAAAGAGAACACTACTTCCCAACCTGTTCAACTTGAAGCATAAACACACAGGACATTGGGGTAAATGGACAAGCTTCCAGTGTGCAGGCTCTGGCCACCCCGGGAGCCATGCAGAACCCCTGGAGGTGTCAAAATCTTGACACACCTGTAATGCATTCAAGCCACATTATTTGGGAAACTTTGGGACCGAAGGACAAAGGTATCGGTAAAATGATAAACTGTTTTACGGGAGGAAGCCTCCTCGACTAAAACGTTCTCGTCATTGTTGAGCCCTGCACGTGTGGGTGTGCATGTCCATCTCCCGTCCGGGGCGGGTGGCCAGCCTCACCTGTCTTCCTCGCGGGCGTGAGGCTCGACCCCGGGGTGCTGGATGTGCGCCAGCTCCTCAGCGCGCCGCTGCTTCCTCTTGTCACGGATACTCAGGCAGAAGGACAGGAGCAGCAGCATTACCCCGGCCCCGACCAGCACGTAGGCTACGGAGAAGGTCTTGCTCTTGAGAATGCCGCTCCCTATCTCCGTCTTGTTCCCCTGAGCGGTTGGCTTTTCGGTAGCGCTGAACCCGGGGACGAGGTTCCACATGGCCATGATGACCCCGAGGACCAGCATCCCCAGGCCAATGGCAGTCAGCGCGTAGTGCGAGCCGTTGGCCTTGGACTGGGCCATCATGCCAGCGGGAGCGGGGCAGGGCCCGGGTTCAAAGGAAGAAAATAAATAAATAAAAAACGGCAGCAGCAGCAACAAAAACCCCGTAAACGCCTTGCGCTAAATCCCTAGCGCCACCCTGAAAAAACAGCAACCAGACTCTCAAGGGATGGTTTCAAGCAAACGTGAGGCATCCCGTGTGGACAGCTGCGGCCGGGAGGTCTGGAAGGAAAGCAGAGAGAGAAGAGGGGAAAATCAGTGCTGGTCCCAAGTGCTCTGGTGGACACAGCGGCTGTGCTCCTGGAGGTGGGGAGAAGCGGGACTGAGTCACAGGCTCTCGCTGGGCTCGCCTCTGATGCATTCCAGAGGTCTTACGTGCTCCTATTCCTTCTGTGGTCCGCCTACCCCCTACCCGAAAAGGAAGCGCGACCTTTCCCTGCAAGAGGCCGGAAAGGTCAGAGCTGCAGGTGGTTCAAACATTTTGTGGGATTTAATGAAGGGCAGTAAAATCTCACCTCTTACCGGGTATGGCGAGGAGAGCGAATGACGGCATGCCTGAGCCATGATCAACGGTTGTGGCAGAATCGCCTGGCTGACCGGCATCGGTCAGTGATACGACCCGGTCCAACAGCCGACTGTGGACCCTCACCACCCTCAATGGCTCCCTACTTCCCGCGGCACAAAATCCAGACTCCTTGGAATCATGCTCATGGCGGCTCAACCTGGCCCTGCCTCTCCCACTCACGCCCTTCCTCCCTCTCCTTCGCAACCCCCCTCCGGCATTTCTGCCCTTCTCTGATCTCCGGGGCTCAGCCGCCCTTCTGTGTGTCCCGCAAGCCACCAGCAACTACCGTGGCAAGTCTCTCTCCTTCCGTGACCACGTTTTTCACTCTGCTCCTGGGACGTAACAGGCCCCCCCCCCCCCCAAAATGTCTGCTGAATCAAACGAATGAAATGAACAGAGGCCGGATGAAGCTGTCCCGCAAGACACGCTTCTTTTCAGCCACACGGAGTTTTGCTTTTCTTAAAGGGGCAGAAGCCTGCACATCCTTCATCTTAGCTGCTGTGCCCAGCTGGATGAGAAACCCTCTCCCGTGGAGCAGCTCAGAGACCTTGTGCTAAAGGCAGCGGTCAGCCATCCTGGGAGTCCGTAACCATTTGCTGGCTGGGAGAGGGAGCCAGATCAGCCAGTGACTTGAAGAGTTGAGGGTAGAACACTTTCAGGGGGCGGGGGAACCAGCGAGCAAGGCTCCTGGCCAATCACTCCTCAATTACGTTATTCCTGCCTAAGCAACTTTTGCAGAACAGTAAAACTTTACAGCCGTTTCGACGGGCAAGGTCCTGTTTGCCGTTCTGCATTCTTTCCGCTCCTTGCGAAAGGACGGCTAACCAGGCCACGTGAAAGCCGATGCTGCCCAGATATTTTCTCATCAAGCACTGGGCTCCATCTGAAACTGGCCACTTTGTTCAAAAATACTCTAAAAATAATTGGGATAACATCCTCTATCGGCTTGAAGTCAGTTCCTTCTCTCTCTTTTTTTTTTTTCCACTCAACAAATATTTCTTGTGCGTCTGCTAAGCAGTGTTAGGTGCTGGAGAAATACTGGTGAGCAAGTTAAGAATTGGGGGGGCTTCCAGGTCAGCAGGAAAACAGTCTACTGGGAATAAGAAAGTGGGAAGAAAGGAACTGTGGCACTAGGTAGCTGGGTGTCTTAAGTCAGGCTGGAGGGCATATGGAAAGTCTCTGTGAGAGAAGCCCCACTTCACATAATAGGATCTGCATCTGCCCCTGAATGCACTGGGCACGTGTGTGTACATACATGCACACCCATGCATGCGTGCTGGTATACGACCATGCACATGTATGCATACAGAGCACTGAACAGGGAGCCCTGACTCCATCCTTATTGATTTTCCGCCAGGGCTGGTTGGGGCCGCGGGTGGTGAGAGGGGCAGCTCTGGCCTTTGTAGGCGCCTCTGCCCTTCATCCTGGGATTTCCTTGCCCAGATTTTGTTAAGCAACCGTCCGTTCCTGCTGGAGACATTTGCAGCGAGACCAGCCGGGAACAGTCTACGGTATACACAAGGCTGTGTGTTTCTCACATCACTCACGGCCGGCGAAGGGAAGGAGGGGTTTGGCAGCCCTAGGAATGCATAGGTCCTGCCAAATGGATTGGAGACAAGGCCAGACTTGGAGGGCTCCGTGGTGGAGAAGTGCAGCCCGAGCCTCGTGCTGGAAGCAGGAGAGATGAAGAAACCATTTACTGAGCACCTGCTCAGGGCCAGACAGGCAGGCTTCGTTCCCAGGAGGCTGACAGCCTGTTTACTAAACCAGCGATGGGGCCATGTTATCTCCCCCTGCTTCCTCTTCTCATTAATTCTCAATTCAAGCTTTGCCTTATGCTGTCACGTGAGTAAAACACGTCCCCGATGAGAGACACGGGCAGAGATGAACATGTCAGAATTAACACATTTTTGGCCTGTTAAATTGTCAATGACTGAAAACAGGCACTAATACTCAGTGTGGGTGAGGGTGTCGGGATGGGCAATTTCATACAATGTTGCTGGATGGCAAGTTTTGGCATTCGTGGATCAAAAGTTTCAAAAATGTTTATACCCTTAGGCTCCATTTAATTCCCACTTCTAAGAATTATGCACAGGGCAAGGATATTCATCATAGCTTTATAGTAGCGAGAAACTAGAAACTACTTAAACAGCCAATAATCTGGATTTGGTTAAATAAAATATGGTACATGCACTTATTCAATTATGGTCTCAAAGCAGCTAATGATACATTTTAAAGTCAAATAAGAGTATATTCACTGTGATTCTAATTTTAATAAAACTCCATACATGGGTCTGTATATATGAATATACAGGGGAATGGGCCGAATGATCCTACTTATGTTAAAATAAATGAGACAATATACTTTCCTGTACGCAAACATGTATGTAAAATCCCAGAAAAGGGGCACATTCCAAACTTGTGCCAAAGATTGCTTCTGGGGATGGAGGGGGCTTGGGAAGTGTAACTTTTAGTCTATTTCTGTATTTTGAATTTTCTACAATCAGAATGTGTTGTCAAAAGGCAACAGAGCTTGGTAGTTAAGTGTGAGCTTTGGAACGAGGCTGCCTGGACTCTGATCCTCACTCTGTACCTTCCCAGATGAGTGACCTTGGACAAGTTACTTAACCTCTCTGTGCCTCAGTTTCCACAACTGTAAGATGGAGATAAAAGCTCTCTAGGACGCACCTCATAGGGGCGTTATGATACATAAAAAAGTAAATAGACCTAAAGTACCTAGAATAGTATGTGACCAGCACATGGTAAATTCTTACAGAAAGGTTTGTTATTTAATATTATTTAAAGCCTGCATTCTCAATGGGGTGAGATCACCCACAAGGGGGAAACAACTGGCTCTTGGGGATGGTGCAAAATAATCTTACCTGTTACAATAGTCAGTGGTCCCCCAGATCCCCAGCATGTCGGGCATGACAATTTCATGGGGCGGGGGTTGGGAGAGCATTACAAAAAGAAGGTCTAAAAAGACTCCTCCGGGAAGGAACGATAGTCGGGGAAGAAAAGGTTGAGACACACCAATGAATGTATTATATTAAATTTCAAAACACTCAAATTATACAAACCATGATGTTTATAGTTATTTTCTCTGTGTGCTGGGATTAGAATGATTTCTTTTCTTTTTCTTTCTGGGAGGATAAGAATTGGAAAACACAGAAATGTGTTGCTTTTCAAATAAGAAAATGAAATAAAGGTGTTTTTTGGGGGGGTTCATGGCAGGGTTATGTGTCCAATGGTAGCTCAAAACCGTTCGTCGTTTCCACCCTCCCTCTGGAGACCAGATCTCGACGGTTCACTGGGGGTGTGGAGACCCAGTTCCCTGAGGTGCAGCTGGAAGCTATTTATCTTGTTTCTGGCTTGTTGACCCACGTTATATTTAGCATGGTGTTCTTTCCCTTCCAAAAATAATGGAAAGAAGCTAATTTTGTGCTTAGAGGATTTGGACCACATAGTTTCCAAGACGTCCCTAAAACAGAGGAGCCTTGGTGAACAGCCTGGGGTCCCAGCTCAGCCGGACTCACCTCTGGACCCAGGAGTTGGATCCATCATGGCTCAGGTTCAAGGCAGCCCTAAGGGATAAGTGAGTGATCCTGTATCTGGGTTTTCAAGAAAACGGTGAACCAGTTAAGAGAGGCACCTACCTGTTGTTACCTAGGGAGCCTCCAGGCAGGCCTGACAACAACTCTTCATGCTAAAATCTTGAGTTAAGGATCCACCTGTAAAAAATCAGAAATGCAGCTTTCTAAGTAGGCTGTGAGCATGTCAATTTGAGGTACTCCTGGGGGAGGCACGTGTTTGCTTTTTGGAGGGAAGGTATATGCAAAAAAAATTCAAGATTCTGTACCAAGAGTGGGGCTGCAGAAGGATGATGATATGGTGGCTACACTAATAAAATCTTTCCATGGTTTTCTCCATCTTACACAAGTGCTCCTGAGCGTAAAAGGAGGAGAAACACTCCCCAGGTCACGTTATGAGGAATCTGTAATCTTGACCCCCAAAGCGACAAGGCAGGAGAGGAAAATGACAGGTCAATTTGATCTGCTAGCACAGAAACAAAAATCCTAAACACAATATCACCTAATGGAATCCAACATTTTTAAAAAAGGTTTACCCCAAGAATGTAGAGTTGATTCAACATTAGAAAATCGAATAATGTCATGTCCCAGGAGAAAGGATAAACCACGACAGCAGCTGCCTATGCAGTTATAGTCCAGTGGAGTACTACACGGCAGAGAAAATGAATAAACTGCAGCCACATGCACCAGCGTGGCCCATTCTGACACATGTGAGGTTGAGCAGGAAAGCAAATAGCAGAAGAACACACACAGCATGATTCTATAATAGTTAGATGAAGTTCAAAACCAGGCAATGTATTGCTTTATCTTTGTAATTATTAGGAAGAAAGGCAAAATTATAAACTAAAATTTAGGATAACAGTTATCTCCCTGGAGGAGTGAGAAATGGGGCTGGGGAGGAAGAGTGAAGGGTACAAGGATGTGTATTAAATTATTTCCTAAACGTCACATATATCTTATATATACTCTTCTGACTGGCTGGAATATTTTGCAATAGGAGATTCTGAAAGTCCGTCAATGTCTTTCCGTAACTCTTAGCATAAAATCTGAACTCCTCTGCTGTGGCCTTCAAATCCCACCAGACTAGACTGGGCTCCTGCCTCTCTCATATCTTATCTCTTGGCTCACCAACCCTCTGTGGCTTCCTGTCTGTTTCTAGTCACACCAAGCATACCCTGCCCCAGGGCCTTTGCACTTACTTTTCCTGATACCCGAAACCTTTCCACCTGTCTCTTTTGTTTGTCCACTTCTTTACTACTTCTGCCTCTCAGTTCAGATGCCACGTCCTCAGTGAGGATTTCCTTGACCACACTACAAATAATGTCCCCTCTCTCACCCAGCTACTCTCAAGCCCCATGCTTCGGTCCCTATGACATTCCGTCTCCTGGATGGATGACATTAACTCAGTCTATGATCGTCTCGTTTTGCTTTCCTGTTGCTTCCTTGTCTCCCCCACTGGAGCGTAAACTCCCTGAAAGTAAGTTCTCGTCTGCCTTGTTCACCTCTGTATGCCCAGCACCCAGCACAGTGTGCCAAGACCATACCAGCTGCTTAATAACTATTTGTAGGAAGAATGAATGACTATCTAGCAAGTTGAAAAGTTTAACTGATGTCCCATATCAATTAGGGGAAATGCCTAGTCCAAGGTTGGCACCGAGGAGGAGAGGATTAGATAGAGCTAATTTTCAGGATACCCACATCTTGTGTCTATGCAAATGATTTGCCAGCAACATGGGAAAGGCACCCAGGTTAAATGGGACTTCCATTCTGACCCGAGATGGTGACTCTATCAATATTCCCTGGTGGGCTTTGAGGTTTCAGCTGGTCCCTGGTCTTCCCAGCACGTAGGTAAGCACCCAGAGCTTTGTTCCTCCAACCTAGGCAGCTGCTGTCTTTCTTCCCGTACATCTTTGACCAAGTAGAGCCAGAGCCAGGGACTTCCCTGGGGACAGGGGAGGGGCTGTGCCCTGGGGAGAGTAGTCACAGCTCTGACATCTGAGCGCTCACCAGGCTGAGCTGGGGGTGGGGCGTTGGGGGTGGTCATTATCACCAGTCCACACTTGGATTAGAGTCTCTCTATATAGACATAGAGACAATATGAAGACAATGATTTAAAGAAAATCAAACGATAGAAAACAGCAGTGCTCTGGCTGAAACAGCACAGGCTTCCAAGTGTTGATGGGCAAGCCTTCCCTTGCCCCGCGTCTCGCCGAATCCCAGCAATTCTCTGGAACACAGTTTAGAAACCTGGGCTCTGATCTAGACCCTCACGTGGCCTTTGAGCTCTGCCCTGTGGCCCCGGAAGGCACAGTTCCAGAAGCGTCCAGCCTGGCCAGCTTTAGGGGGAGGAGATTCTCGGCAGTCGGAGGTGTCTGGCAGCACAACCGGCCCCCGTGACAAAGAGGCTCCTTGACCATTCTCCCCGAGCCCCAAACTCTTCCTGCCAAGCTGCATAATTGGGAAAGGGATCCCCAGCTCCATTCGCAGGAACCAGGCTGTGCTACATTCCCATCACAAAGGAAGAATTCAGTGGGGCCCTTTGGCCAAGTTTCAGCTCACAATCACTTTTGTCACCAAGTTCCAGTCCCATGCCACAGGGAAGGGGTGGGGGCCGGACAAAAGGCTCTGAGCCACCGCTGCCGCTGCCCCTGTCCCACCGGGGAGTTTCAGGCTACCTCCCCAGGAGCCAAGGTCAAGGGGTGTCGGGTTCCTATTCTTTTAGAACAGGTTCTTGTAGACTGTGCACTCAGGAAAAACCGAAAAGCACTGTGCAAATGAGTCCTAAAGGTAGAGGAGAGAGGAGGGCTGCCTGAGCCAGAGAGCGCTGATGGGAAAAAGAAAAAGAAAGCATATTGAGTAAACTGCGAGGCAGAGTAATGATAATAATAGGAACAGTTCAAGAAGGAATCAGGCACCCTTTCTAAAGGCATCCAATCCTCACAGATGCCCTTCAAAGATGATTAGCCCCACTATATCTGAGTCTCCGAGAGGTTAAGTAATTTGCCCTGGGACACACAGCTGTAAGCTGCAGATTCAAAATTCACAATCAAATCTAGCTGACTTGGAAGCCCACCTCCTTTCCCTTGCACCACACCAGCCCCCCGTGGGCCACTCCCTGGGTGGGGCACGCAGGCCAGAAATGGGCAACACACAGTTCACCCCTGGAGATACTTCATCACCAGAGCATGAGGGGTAACATATGTGCATTTCTTTTAAAATGACTTTTTAAAGAATTTGTTTCCAACCAATTCCTGGGTCCCTACCGTGTGCCAGGGGCTTTGGGGGATACACAGATGTGTGAGACTACCTTTACAGTCCAGCAGGAAGACAGGTGATTCTTTCTTATAGAAGGGAAGTGAACATCAGGTAAGAGGGAACATGCGTTGGATGCCGACTCCGTGCCAGGCCCTCTGTTGAGCTCTTTCCATGCATAATCATTTAACAGTTATTAGTTCTACCTCGGACACTGAGGTTCAGAGAGGCAAAGTGACTGGTCCAAGGTCACACAGCTAGGCAGGGGTAAGGTATATCTGATTTTAAAGCCCATGCTTTGCACCACTAAGCACTAAGACAGGGTACGTAAAATGAGCCTACAGAGAGAGCGACCAATTCACTTTGAAGGGGGCAGGAAGGAGGAGGCTAAAGCAGCAGCTGTGTAGGACCTGGAGGCATCTGTAACCTTTCCTTGGGCGGAGTTTGGGGGCAGGAGGAGATAAGGTGTCCCGTGGGAAGGGTTCAGCCTGGGAAAGTGCACAGAGATGGGAGAGCAGACACCTCCCAGGATGCACCACTTCTTGCAGAGAAGAGAGGCAGCTTCCCCTCCTCAGTATAAGACATCAGTGAATTTCATAAGACCTGACGTCTCCAGTCTCCTTGCTAATCCATGAAGTGTTGGTGAAATTAAGGAAGGAAATTAAGGAAGGCAAATTCAAGTCTGAAGACTCCAGGAGCCATAAACAGAAGGAGCAAGTTAACAAACCAGGTATCTTTTCTTCGGGAGCTTGACACGGTATCTTTCTCTAAGCAAGTGGCTGGCGTGTGACCCTACTTACAGGGCTGGCGCTGGGCACCCAGTCTCGAGGGCTCCAGCCACACTCAATATTTCTCGGGAAATGTGACATCTCTATGTGTTCCCTGCCAGGATGGAGTCTGAGAGCTCCTGTCACCATCAAAGCGAGTCTGACACCCTGATCCTTCTCCAGGCTCTAGGGATGAGCCACCAGTGGCCTCCCGCTCTGGTAAGCAGGGCCGAGTACAGGCTCTGACCACGCAACCCGGCCGCCCCGACCCCAGCCCCAGCCCCCCGTCAGCGACTGTGAAATATCTGCTCCTGCTTCCTGGACACTGCCTGTGTGCCGGGCTCACGCTAAGCGCTCTGCACGGGTTAGCACCTTTTTTCTGCCCAACAACCATATGAGGAGGTCCCCAACTTTGTCCATGTTATCACTTAATACACTGAGGCACAGAGAGGTTGAGAAACTTGCCCAGGTTTCACAGCTTAGAGGTGGTGGCCCCGAGCACAGTCTCCCCGTTCAGAACTTCCTCATCCTCGGAACAACAAAAAAACCAGCCTTTCAGCCAAGCTTGATTAACTCAGATCAAGGCAGGACAGCATCCCTGTTACTAAGGGCTGGCTCCACGGTCCCGCCACTGAGGCGACCCTCTGGGCACGCGGATGAAGTTAAGCGAGATGTCACGGCCGACCTGTGACCAGGAGCACAGACGCCTGAGGCTGAGCTCCGAGCCTGGGGAGGCAGGAGGACCCGGGACCTGGTGGGGAGAGACTGGAGTGCGGAGCACATCTCACCTGGCTGTCCCCGGTCAGGGTACTGGCTGCCGGCCAGGCTCGTGTGAACCTGGGCACCGCCTGGACACACCATTTGTCCTTGTGCAGTGGGCCGTTTTGGACACCAACTTGATTCGTTTGGTTTATCCTTCTCAAGAGGCATTCTGAAGCACAAAGTACAGGAGGGCAGAGGGGAGAACTTCTAAAATCGGGGACTACGGAGGTTGACTGCAAAGGTCAACTCCACTCACCACGTGGTGGGCTCCGGACCAGAGGCTGCGTCCGTATCTCAGCTCTGCTACTTAATTGTTACCTAGAAGGGTGAATTCTTACCTCTCTCAGCCTGTCACCTCATCTGTAAGAGGGGAATGATACTGGGATCTACCTCACCGGGCTGTTACGCGTTAGGAGCTCCAAGTTTTGAGTTACAGGTACTTATTCATGCACTCAACAAACTAGTCACTGAGCACCCACCACGTGCCAGGGCCCGCTCAAGTGCTGGGGACAAAGGAATGAATAAAACAGACAGAAGCTTTGTCTCGCAGAGCCCACAGACCACCAGCCTAACAGAGAAAAGGCTATAGGATGTTGGCTGGTGATCCAAGCTAGAGGAAAGCTGTGATGCTGGGCTGGGCAGGAGGGAGAGCTGGCGGTGCCAATTTAAAATCTGGCGGGCAGGGGGACTTCGCTGGCCGTCCAGTGGTTAGGACTCTGAACTTCCACAGCAGGGGGCATGGGTTCGATCCCTGGTTGGGGAACGAAGATCCCTCACGCTGCATGGGTGGCCAAAAAATAAAATCTGCTGGTCAGGGAACACAGTCACTGGGTAAGGGATATCTGAGCAAAGACTGGAAGGAGGTGAGGGCTCCAAGGAAGCACGTGGGAGATCTGGGAGAAGGGCACTTCCTACAGAGGGACCCACAGAACGAAGGCCCTGAGCCGGGAGCCTGCCTGACAGTTTCCAGGGACAGTAAAGATGATGTATTAATGAGTGAAGGCATTAAGGGCCTTCTCCCAGCGCCTGGCAGAGAACGACTGCTCTAATGACACGCCAGCTGTCATTTACACACCTGTGGAGGCAGGTGAGAGGCCATCCACATTTAAAGAGGCCCAGAACGCGTGGGTCGCTAATTCAAGGCCATTTAAGTTGGGGACGGAGGAGAATCCGGGGTCCACTTCAGGGCTATTTGTGACTCACCACCCTGTGTTTCTCAGAATTTGGGAAAAGGCATGTGGGAGGCTGAATAATAGCCCCCAAAGATATGCAGATCTTAATGCCCAGAATTTGTGACTGTTACTTTATATGGCAAAAGGGACTTTCCAGATGTGATCACCTCAAGGGTCTTGAGGAGATTAGCTGGGATTATCCAGGTGGATCCAATTTAATTACAAGTGTCCTTATAAGGGGGAGGCAAAAAGTCAAAGGAGGAAGTAGGAAATGTGATGACGGTAGGAAGAGGCTGGCACGATGAGGGGAGAGGTCCCGAGCCAAGGAAAGCAGGCGGCCTCGAGAGCTGGGAGAGGCAAGCACTCGGATTCTCCCCTAGAGGCTCCAGAAGGAGCCAGCCCCTCCGACACTGTGACTTTAGCCCACGAAACTGACTGCAAGAGAATAAATCTGTGTTGTTTTCAGACCCCAAGTTCGGGGTAGTTCCTTATAGCAGCCACAGGAAATGAATACTGGCAGCATTCGTGTTTATACCTTTCTATGGGCACCTGCCAACACTTGGACTGTTTGGTTACCCAATAGTTGGTTTAATCAGGCACAGTTCCTTAGTCTTGATAAAACCAATCTCTTGGTGAATTTTGCACCCATTCCTTGTGGGACCAGGCTGAAGGCAAGCTGGGCAACCCAGCGTCCCTTGACCTGGTGTACAGGTTAATCCGAGATTCCACTATCGAGCCAAGTCTGCACCTGTTCTAACTGCTGGGATAGCAACTGTGATAAAGGCTAGCACTCTCAGCCTTGTATCAGCAGGCTCTTCTAGTGGCTCAAAGCTACAGTTCCTAAACCCTGGGGACAAAACAAGGCGGATATCTATTTTATGTGGTCTTTATAGGAGGGGCTTTAAACCAAAACCAGAGGTGTGTAGAGGAGAGACAGACTTTGCAGAACCAAAGCCCTCCCCGTGCCCAGGCCTTTATCAGACTGGCCCTGATTCTGGAGACTAGGACACAGGCTGAGAAAGTTTATCCTGCCCATATCTGGACATTTTCTGTTTTAGCTACAGCAAACGCTGCCTCCATAGAAGTGGTTCCCAAACCTTCTGCCAAGAGCCCTTTGGGAACACAGCTGAGCTGTCCAACACTCTCTCCACCCCCTCTTCTCCACTTTCCACCTGCAATTCCTACTTGAAGCATTTTAGCCAGAGCTGCTTTCTCCAGCCCCCTGGCCTCCGCCTGCTTCTGATTTTTAGGAAGTCACTTGTCACACTCAATTCTTTTTCCAACGGTTACATTTTGGAATTGTAGCAACACCCATGAACATTTCCTAAGCACTTACCAACTGCCAGGCACTGTGCTGGGTGCTTTCCATGCATTTTTTATTATTATTAATAATTCTGTTTATTATTGATAAAATTTAGTATATTTCACATATAAATATTCATTAATTAGCTATTATTACTATTTATTTAATATAATTATATTTTGATTTACTCTTTACTATCCTGTTTAAATTTCCCTAAAACCCTAATGAGGAAGTTTCTATAATGATCCCTGTTTCACAGATGAGGAAACTGAAGTTCAGAGAAGTTAAGTTACCTACTCAAAGTCACACAGCGAATGGTACAGCAAAGGTTCAAACTGGATATGTCTGATTCCAGAGCTAGCATGCCCCACCACCCACTGCCTCCCGTCCCAGTCCCCACACTGCGATGGAGAGTCCCCTCTCCACGCCCCGGCTGCTGGAAGCCCTCCCTAGGCTGACCTCAGCCTCTGTGGTCTGAAGGTAGAATTCCTTGTTTTCCTTCCCCTCATTTCCCCTCCATAAGAACCAGCTTCCCCGTGTGAGTTACTCAGTCCCCTGTAACCCTGATACTCATCTGGACAGACCTGTAAATAATTGACACTGATGTTTAATCATAAAACCAGAATCGAGGTTAAAATGGGGCAGCCTGCAGGAGAGGAGGAGAAAAACAGCTGAGGGAGGGGAGCTTGCTTTAGGGGGCTTGGGACCTCTTTCACATTGGGAGATAAAACAGGAACTATCCCTGGCCGAGAGCTTACTACCCCCATGGCATAGCCCATGCTTTCCAACATCTTCTCCCTTGTTGCCTCCAGCAGCCTGTGAGGGAAGTGCTGCTGTAACCCTTACTTTACAGAGAGGTCAAGGCACAGTCAATGAAAGGGTTGGAGTTAAATCCCTCTCTGTCCAGAGGTGATTAGAACAGACAGAATCGACCTCACAGGGCTGAGGAGTGAATGTTTTATCCACATTAAGTGTGCATTAAGTGGGTATACAGGAAGCGCCAAGACATGGTACAGCAAGGGAAGGAGGATTCCCCCGGCCCACACTCACAACCACCCACTCACTCCCCCAGGTTTTAAAGTCTCCTAGGAACTGAAAAAGACTCATTCTGCTTTCTTTGCAACCAACAGGTGATACCGCAGTGGCCTCTTCATCTACAGATGAGCCCCGACGGAACTGCTGTGGCACAAAACGATTTCTCAGGGGCCTCAGAGCGCACAGCTCGGCTGCCTCTCCTCTCTGCCATCCGATCTGTAAGTGCCAACCAGGACCCAGCTAAGTGCTGGGAAAGGGGTGACCTTTTCAGGGATGTGCCAGACACAGTTGGCTAAGGTGAGATGTCACCTGTAGGGCACAGCTCATCTCCAAGCATAGGGCACCTCCTGAGAGGAGATAACAACTCACTAGCCTGACACTCAGTAGGATGGTTTTGTTTTGCCTGCGTGTGGTTCCCAATATCCACTCTTCCCTTCCTCCATTGTTAAGAACACTTCTGATGCTCAGTTTCCCGTGGCTTATCCAGCTTCTCGGGCAGCATTATCCAGCTTCTCGGGCAGCTGGCCGTGCCATATGACTAAATTCTGGCCGACAGGATATAAACAGAAGTGAGTGTCAGGGGAGAGGGTTCAGGAAGGGCTCTTAAATGGAAGGGACATGTCTCCCCCCCACCCTTTCCTACTGGCTGTAATGCAGATATGATGGCTGGATCTCAGCAGCTATGCTGGAACATGAGGTAGACGATGGCAAAGCAACAAGACAGAAGGGGTATGGGTTCTTGGTAATCACGGAGCTAGCCTCCCAGCCCTGGACTGCTGACCTCTGGACTCTGTTTACTTGGGAGAAAAACAGAGATTTATTTTATTGAATTTACAGTCACTTAGGGCTTTTTACCACCTGAACCAGCCCAGACCTGGTGAATAGTAACAGTGAATTTATTTGTAAGACTCAGTATGGTCTTTCCGAGACAGCCAGAGCCAGAGGTGGGGAAAGAGGGGAGCCTGGGCAAAGAAGCCAAGAAGGGCTCCCCAGGCAGAGGAAAAGGTCCCCAGAAGGTACAGGGTCCAGAAGTTCCAGGAGGAGGTGTCGAACAAGGAGGCGCAGCAGTTAGTCTCAAGCACCCTAGACGAGTTCAGAGGATGCTGTTGTTCCTGCCCAGTGACCACTCCTAATCCTGGTGCAACAGCACTCTAGTTTTCCTTGGCCAGGGCCTCTCCACTCTCAGCCCAGGTGTCTGACCCAAACTCTGGCTCCACGGGCGGGCATATGCCCCAGGTCTGGCCAATCAGGGCATTGTATGCCCCTGGGATGGTTGCCCTGGGGAAGAAAGATAAAATGGAATAGGGGAGGGGAGAAAAAAAGAAAACGAAATAATAACAACAATAATAAAACAAGAGAGTGGCCCAGCAAGGGCCACAGATGATGATGTGGCACAAAGTAAGGGCTGGATTAACCCAACCTTCTGAGCTGAGGCCCAGCACCTCTGCCTACCACCCCACAAAGAAATGCTGGTTCCCCAGTTCCACAACAACCCAGCCGAGAGAAGCCACAGAGCTGAATGTGGCCAGCGTAATCCCAAGCTGATTGCGGTAGGAATGGACCGATGGCTGCTCAGCTCCACTGGGCGGTGCGAGTGACGCCAATCACACCCAGGTGGCTGTTGGGATGGCCAGTGGGAATTCGCTGTATGCAAGGGCTGCACTGTCCAGTACAATGGCCACTAGCCACGGGTGGCAAAGGAGCTCCTCAAGTGTGGCTGGTCTGCAGTGAGATGTGCTGTAGAAGTGTAAGATACACACCAGATTTCAAAGACTTAGAAAGAATAAGAATATCTCATTAACATTTTAAATTAATTCCATGCTGAAATGATCTATTTCAGATATGCTGAGTTAAATAAAATATATTATTAAAATTAACTTAGCCTGTTTCTTTGTACCTTTTAAAAACACATGGTTCCCATTTAAAAGTTAAATTTAAAATTACATATGGGGCTCACATTCTATTTCTATTGGACAGGGCTGTTCTGAAATGTTAGCTCTCGAGGGTGGGAATTTCTGTCTGCTTTGTTTGCTGCTTTCTCTCAGTCCTGGAAGGGGCCTGGTCCATGCAGGAGGAGCTGAATAAATGTTCACTGAGTGAATGCAAAGCATGACGGGGAATTCCCTGGGGATCCAGTGGCTAGAACTCGGCACTTTCCCTGCCGTGGGCCTGGATTCGATCCCTGGTCGAAGAACTAAGATCCTGCAAGCCACGTGGTGAGGCCAAGAAGAAAAAAAAAAAACTTAAAAAAAAAAGCATGACATAGTGGTATCAGGAAATTTAATAAAAGAAAGAGTAGGAGACTTCCCTGGTGGTCCAGTGGTAAAGAATCCGCTTTCCAGTCCAGGGGACGCAGGTTCGATCCCTGGTCGGGAACTAAGATCCCACATGCCGCAGGGCAACGAAGCCCACGCGCCACAACTAGAGAGCCCGCATGCTGCAAACTATAGAGCCCACGTGCTCTGGAGCTCGCACACCACAACTACAGAGCCCACACACCCTGGAGCCCTTGCACCACAACTTAGGGAGAAGCCCGCATGCCACAATGAAGGTCCTGCGTGCCAACACAAAGACCCGATGCAGCCAAAAAATTTTTTAAATAAATAAAAATTTTAAAAATTAAATAAAAGAATGAGTAGCTGACCTAGTGGTGTCATGAAAAATATAGAGTCCGTTGGACCTTTGTTCAATTTGGTACACCCATCCCTGGCAATGCACTTCACCTCTGCAAGCCTCAGTTTCCACATTCGTAAAAGGGAGATGCTGCTTCTGAGGATCCAGTGATGTAACCAAGGCCAGGTCTGGCCCAGAATCGGAGACTGCTCGCTGCCCCCGCCATGTGTGTGGGAAACCCGGGAAAGTGAGAGGCTGGAGGGCTCTGCCGAGGAGCTGTTGCTATTTTGGGTGAGTGAACGATAAACCCAAGTGACGTGCCAGGTTGTGGCCTCCGGCAGCTGCTAAGAGGTGCCTCTACTGCTCCCGCTGCTGGAACCGCAGCCCGTTTCCCTGTCCAGACGGGCAGCAGCAGCTTGGAGATAGGCCCAGAGCTGGTGTCAGCAGTGACTGAGGACCGGGGCAGGCACCCTCCGTGGGCACGTGTCATGGCCCTGATTGACGAATCCCCAGCGTGACAGGACAGCTGTTTTCAGAGGCCTTCCCAGAGAAGAAATTAGTGGTGAAACATGCACCTGCATTTCAGATGGGCTCTGTGAGAACATGGAGGCCGGACAAGGTGGGGAAAGTGGCTGCAGCGACACCCAGCAGGGGCTCCCAGGGCCAGGTGAGATGCTGGGGACCAGCGACTGCTCATCATCTGACCGTCAACACAGACGAAAATCTGATAAACACCCATGGACACCCCCCGCCCCCGCCAAGAGGGGCGGTTAGTTTCCCGTTGCTGCTGTAATTCTGAAAGAAGTTACCGTAAATTTAGGGGCTTAAAGCAACACAAATTCATTCTCTTACGGTTCTGGAGGTCGGAGGTCTAAAATCAAGGTATGAGCAGGGCTGCATTGCTTCTGGAGGGTTTAGGAGAGAATCCGTTTCCTCACCTGCTTCTGCTTCTAGAGGCCGCCTGCAATCCTCGGCCCCTCCTCTCCATCTCCCCACCTCCACTTCTGTCGTCACATTTCCTTCTCTGACTCTGACCCTCCTGCCTCCCACTTACAAGCATTCTTGTGACTACATCATGCCCATCTGGATAATATGAATCTGCAGAGGCCCTTTAACCATATAAAGTAACATATTCACAGGTTCTGGGATTAGGATGCGAACATCTTTTGGGAGGGGAGGGTCATTATTCATTCCCAATTTCATTATTCAGCATACCCTAAGGGCCCCCAGGCACACCCCTGCACATCAGGGGTTCACTGGCGTGCCACTGACTGTCTGCCAGGAAAAGCATCCCCACTCAGGTATCAGGAGCACCTGGATATAGACTAGGTGTGTCATTACAAATGGGGGCGAGGATCACATATTTTACAAGAGGGCCTTTTGTTTTCAGAAACCTGCATCTTTCAGTCATGATAAGAACAGCTAACATGCATTGAATGCTTACTCTGAGCCTGGATTATCTCATTTAATCTTTACAAACACGCTGCCACCATCCCCGTGTTACAGATGCCCAGAGAGGTCACGTGACTTGCCCAAAGCCTCACGTTAATAAGTAGCAGAATGAGGCCGTGAACCAGATCGTCTGAGTCCAGAGTCCCCCTAAAATTCTGCCTCTCACCTGCCCCCAAGCCATGCTTTAAAGAACGAGTTTTTAAACATCTACACGCTGCTTCCATGAACACGGCAATCCTTTGTCTAATATCAGAATCAGAGATTTGCTGATGACAGAGATGGAACGGATGTGTCCAGGACCACTCAGTGACAAAGATGCAAGTCAGTGTCTTAAGTAACCTGCTTAGAGCTAAGGGTCCAGGCTGAGTACCGACCCTGCACCTCTCCTGGCCTCGCTCAGCCCCTGGGACTGGGGGCTCATGGGGCTGCCTGAAGCCCCATCTCATGTGCAAGGACTCTGCCCCTCTCTGAGCTGCCACAGCACAGTGTTAGGGGTTGTGACCCAACACCCACACTCAGAGCCCTTCCTGGGCCCGAGCACCGAGCTGGACGCTCTCACACATCATCTTTGTAGCCCGAATCATCAAAGCTCTCTCTGGCTGCTGCCTCATCCCCACCGTAAGATGAGGGAAGGGGGTCGAGGATGCAGAACAGTCAGAGACGACAGCCTCTGTCCAGATTCGAACCTGGATCATCTACCCGGAAGCCCCACAGTGGGTGTCACGGTCTCCAGTGCATCTGTGGGTGTTCCGGTCATGTCCCTTGTCCCCCTCAGGCCAGGAGCTACGCCTCATCATCTCTGCCCCACAAGGGGCCTGGACAACACAGGAGTTTATTAAATATATGCAAGGTCTGGCCCTTAATCTACCTTGCAGGGTGTTTAGATCTGAAGATCAGCTGAGGAATCATAACTCCATGCGTCTTGGCACAGAACGTTATCGCCGAAGCAAAGGTAGCCAGAGCAGGTGAGGGTGATCAAGGGTTGCCTCTAGGTGGTTAGCAGGAAATAGAGGGCGGGAGAACCAGGCCTGTCCTTGAAAACGTTATCGCCAAGGTTATAATGTACATCTAGCAAACGGATACACACAGAGCAAGAAAGGAAGCAGGAAGGGAATGCACTGGAAGGGCATGCGGTGTCAGGGGACAGGCAGACATGCCCGAGGGGACTGCCGTCTGTGTCCTGTGGGCCAGGCACTGTGGCAGGCACCGAGATAGCCAGCAGCAGCAAAACGTCCTCAGCCTTGTACACCCAAGAGGGGCAAAAGAGAAGAAAAACTAGGAGACCTGACAGATTGGGGAGGGGGACAGGAAGGAAAAAAGAGGCACAAACAACCCAAAGAAGGAGAGAAAAGTGAACAAAAATGGAATGGACACCATGAAAGCATGGCAGGAGGAAGAAAGGAGAGGAGAGGCAGGAGTAATGAAGGTCTAGTCCCTGATGAGGCAGGGGAGTTGCCAGGACACTGCTCGAGGCTGCGTGGTGGCAGGCACGGTGGGGGGGGGAGGGGAGGGGAGGGGGGAGGGGGGGGAGGGGAGGGGAGGGGGGAGGGGGGGGAGGGGAGGGGAGGGGGGAGGGGAGGGGAGGGGGGAGGGGAGGGGAGGGGGGAGGGGAGGGGAGGGGAGGGGAGGGGAGGGGAGGGGGAGGGGAAGGGGAGGGGAGGGGGTGGGGAGGGGGGAGGGGGAGGGGAGGGGAGGGGGAGGGGAGGGGACGGGAGGGGAGGGGAGGGGAGGGGGAGGGGAGGGGACGGGAGGGGAGGGGAGGGGAGGGGGTTGGGGGGATTCTTTGAAAGGAAAGGTGGATCTGGTGCTGGGCCTCACGCTCTCACTCTGCGGCGGTTGCCTCTCTGGTCAAACAGCCGGGCCTCTGCCATGCTGGCTGCTGTCGCAGGGACCTGCCCAGCGCACGGTTTGTGTGTACGGACACAGTCACGGAGAGCCCTAGAGCGGGGTCGCTGGGACCCACACTGGCCACCCTGCATTCATCGCGGCGGTTGCCCGAGCACAAAGGGGACAAGCGAGCTGCGGCCTGGGGAGCGGCCATGCTCCAGGAGGGCCACCTCCTGCTTGGCCCAGGCTGACCTCACACCTCACCTGCATACTGGCCACAGAGGCTTCCTCCACGGCCTCCCTGCCTCCCGGCCTCCCGTCTCTCCACTGCTTTCAGGGGGCTCTTTCCCAAAGGCAACTGTGATCACACCACCGGCGTCAAGACCCCTCCATGGCTCCCCAGGGCCCTCAGGATAAAGTCCTGCTCACAGGCCCCTGGCACCTGCCTGCTGCCCCCCTGGAGCCTGCCGATTTCCATGCAGTTCCCACGCACACTCTCATGGCATCCTCCCCACGACCCAATGTCCGCAGATAACGTAACTGAGGCTGGGAGAAGGCTCCGTGACCTCTGCAGTCTCCCACTGGCGGGGTCGCCGTCCTCCTCACCAGGGCTGGAAACCCTGCTCGTCCGTGACTCCTGGCTCTCCCTCATCCAGGCCCGAGGCCCACCCACACGTCCTGCTCTTCCTCCTTTTCTGTTTCCACTGCTGCCGCTGCGGGGTGAGCCCTCCCACCTCCCTGTGCCCACCTGGCTTCCTGCCCCAGCCTCGCCTTCCTGTCCAATTCCCCCAGCGTGCTCTTGCCGTTCTGAGCTCCAGGAAATAGCCTTTTTCATTCTGTCTCTCGCCTGCTCAGAAGCTTCCAGGGGCGCCCCAGTGCCAAAGAGTCTAAGGCCGAACCCCTTAGCTCGGTGTTCAGGCTCTGCTCCAGCTGGGGGATCTGGGAAAACAGGTACAGAGGAGTCCCGGGGAGCCTTCCTAATGCACCCCTCCTCGCTAAGGTTCCCACCCCTCTCACTGGCCAGGCAGGAGGCCAAGTCCCTCGGGGGGCTGGGGAGAGGGCTGGCCCATGGAGACCACAGCTGGATTCCAGCTGTGCGCGCCCTCAGTGCTGCCAGAACTGATCTCCCAGACCTGCCGCTCCTCCCTTGGGGTCCTACAGAGGCGGGGCCTCATTCTTTCCACTTGGGGGGCTCCTTGAGGCCTCGTAAAGGACAGAAGCATGGTGACAGAAGGAGGGCCCCCGCATGGCAGCACTGCAAACCTGCATTGAAGGTTTGAAACCGGACCTCCCCAAAGCTGTGAAAATGATGCCAAATCCTGCCCTCGGTTCGGCCCGTGAAAACACATGAAACCAGTACTTCTCACACCTCGGAGTTCAGAGACCAGTAATAATCCCTCCTGCTGTTTTGAGAAGACTGCCATTGGGTTGCTACCTTTCTCTTCCACTTAGTAAGGGCATCAAAGCCAAACAAACCCTGAACCGAAAGCATCCTGCCTTCTGCTACTGCCATCCTTCCAGAGCAGGAAGACCGACGTAACAGTAAAGATAGGAAGAGAGAACCTTGGAGTATAGGACACACTTTCAAAACGAAATCAATTCTGATTTCAGGGAAATTTAATACATTGTCTTTCGCCTTCTAATTTTGTTAAACTACGTCCCCTTTGTCCGCCACTGTAACCAGCCTCACATACGGACGCGTCCAAGAGAAAAAAAAAATCAGGAACATAAGCTGTCACTGTGCGTTACATTGGAGATCTGAAATTAAAATCCCAGTAATTTAAGAAGAGACTATTATAAAAGGATTTTTTCCATTTACAAAAAGCCTTGGGCCTCAGTTTTCCCAACCGTGAAATAAGAGGTTGGGTGGAACTAGGTTATCCCAATGTGTCCTCTGGCACTGAAATCCTGGATTCCTTGAGTTAGTCCCAGTTAGAGCGGCTGCCTGCCTCACAATGTGTGGTTTTGGAGAAAAGAAAGACTATCACACTTTATAGAGGAATAAGGTTTAAGGCCACTTGCCCACCCCCCCCTCCCCTCCCCCTTCCTCCCTCCCGCTGGGTGTGACCTCCAGTGAGTGGGAACAGATGTGGCAAAACAATCAGATGCCCTCCTCTGTGTTTGGCTCAGCGCTCCCAGGTCCTGAGCATTTCCCTAGCACCCCTTCTGCGGTGAGACGGGATACAGGAAATCTGCGTACTGTATACGCACGTAACACTGGTTCTCTTTGGGTTGTAGGGCTGGGGTGAGAGGAGGGGGGTCTGCATGTCTGACTTTCTATGCCTCTACACCAGGGTTTCCCCACCTCGGCACCATCGACATGTTGGGCCCAATAATTCTTTGCTGGGGGGCTGTCCCGCACATCATAGGCTACTTAGTAGCATCTCTGGTCTCCACCCACTAGATGCCAATAGCATCTTGATCCCAGCTGGGATCTTGCCAAATGTCCCTTGGAGTGGGGATGGGGTGGCAGAACACCCTGGGCTGAGAACCACTGCTCTAGACTATTGGTTTAAAATATTTAAAAATGAAGCACATACAAGAATATTTATTAAGATTAGTACGGAAAAAAAGGATTATTAAGGATATCTATATACAACACCTCAGCAAGTGTTGTCAGTCTACCTGCCCACGGTTCTCCAAACTACCTCCTGCCTCTTCCATTGCTGCCACTGTCACCTGTGCGATTGCATCGCCTCCTACCTGGCCTCCCTGCTGCCACCCTGGCCCCAGCAAGTCTTCTCCACACAGCAGCCAAAATGAGCTTCTGGAAGCATCCTTTAGTCATGTCACTCTCCTGCCTGCCTTCCTACTGCCTTTGAGAATAAAATCCAAACTCCCCACCTGCCTTCCAGGCCCTCTGCCACCTGGACCCTGGCTCCCTCTGTCTTCCGGTACTGGCCACTCAGTGTGGTCCATGGACCAGCAGCCTCGGTGGCCCAGGAGCTAGTTAGAAAAGCAGAACCTCAGATCCACCTGGACCTGCTGGTGCAGCACCTGCGTTTCCACAGGTGAGGCGCATCTCAAGTCTCTGAAGAGCTGCTCCAGTCTGCCCCTCCCTCCCACCCCATGCTCCAACCACTCTGCCCCTCATCACTGGCTCCCTCTCATCTGTCACTTAAATGTCACTATCACAGTTCCAAGCCAGACGTTTGCAAGCATTTCCCCACGTAATCCTACATCTTAGCTCCCTGTTGCTTTGGGACACAGCTATGACGGCAACCTGAATTCACCTTGTTTGTTTATGTTATGTTTTGTCTGCCTCCATCCCTCCTCCTCACATCCCACACCCCAGAGTGAGCTCCACGAGGGCAGGTACAGGGCAGACAGCACCAGGCACATAGAAGATGCTCTGCGAATATTTTTGGAATTAATAACAGCCACAAGTATTGTGCCCTTACTATGTGGCATTAACTTTTCTTTACATGGGTTATCTTGTTTATTTTTCATGAAACCTATGAGGTAAGATAGGTACTATTTATGATAATCCCCATTTTGCAGATGAGGAAATAGAGGCACATTCTACACACGGTCTCATAGATGGTAACAGGCAGAGCAGGGGTTCCACCTGGAGTGGAGTGGGGAGCGATCTAGCCCCTGTAACTACACCTGCTACCACTGCACAATCCCGCCCTCTTATTCATAAATCAAACAGCACTCTACATGTACGAGGGGTGCTTGACATTGAGAAGAATTTCCTAGTGAATACTTCTATAAAATAAAGAATTCTGCTCTTGGGGAATCATAATCCCTTCATGTGCTTTTTGGGTAAGTTGCATCTTTGTATTCGGAATCTGTGTAAGCAAGGTCTGTCTATCCATATGTTCCCAACGACTGTTGCTATGAAACATTTTACTTCCAGACATGAGTCCAGAAACAAGCCCAACACGGAAGACCCAGGGGCCACTCAAGCTAGGAACAGTTGTTATTTCTGTGCCCTCTGTCGGCTGGCGCACCTTCACCCCTCACCACCACCTGGTAAGTAACCGGTGTTTGGCCTCTCCCTCACTCCAAGAAGCATCAACCTCATTCCCTGGCACTAGGGGCTGTACCAGGTACCCCCAGCACCGCAGCCCCGGGACGCTTTGGGGGAGGCTTATGACCTTGTTCAACCTCCCTGAGAGTCAAGGCCATGTGGCCCCAGCATCACGTTGTCAGCACAATCACTTGAATATCCTAAGGACGGTGCCAGGCTGCCTTTAGGAGTTATCTTCCTTAATTTAATCCACGGGACAAGCCTTTACATAGGGAACACAGGGTCTCAATTTTGCAAATGAAGAACCTGAAGCTCAGAGAGGTGAACTAATTAGCCCAAGGTCACACAGCCAGTCAGTGAGAGACCCAGAGCATGAACAGTTCAACTCAGAGAGGGGCTGGCAAACCGATAATCCCGTTAGCTCTTGCTTGTTGAATCTGTACTGTGTACCAGGCACTGGACTAAGACCTTTACTGCCTTATCTCACAACAGCCTCATGAGGTGGGTGCCACAACTGTGCCCATTTCATAGACGAGGAAACCGAGGCTCAGAGAGGCAGACTGGCACCTCCTCAGGCCAAGAAGAGCACAGGGGTTGGACTCCAGAAGAGACACGCTGTGCCGTGTGGCCCCTCTGCTTTCAGCCTAGTGCGGTCACACATTTTTCATTTATAAACCAAACTTCACAGAGTCTCACGCAGGCAGCTGGATGTCACGGTTTGATGGCCTGCCTTTTATTTTTGTTTTCAACCCAAACGAAACAGAGCAGCTTGAGAAACCCACACTGTGGTTCCCAAGATGCAGGCAAAAAAACAAAAAACAACAACAAAAAAAACCACCAACAAAAACATAAATCCAAAAAATCAACAAACAAAAGGGTTGTCTGTCCACCTTGAGCTCAGTCTTGTCTAGCACCTGCTGCCACCCCCCACCCCCCGCCCCACCGCAACCTGAGAGCCAGCGGCAAGAAGCCTGCCATCCATTTAGACGTGACAGGGACTGTCAGCCCCGAATCGCTTCCAACAGAGTAAACATGATGGTTAGGAAACACGGGACAAGGCGGGGAACAAGGCTTTGAGTTTTTAAAATGAGAGAATCCACCAGAGGGTTTAATCACAGAACTTCAGGTTCCCTGCACATGGTTCAAAAGGCTCTTTTCTCTGCCTGTTGCCCCAGGCCGCCCTGCAGACTGTCCTATCACTTCCTCGAAGGCATGAAGGACAACCTCCCATCCTCTCTAACCCACCCGGCTCAGTCACGAACCGAGATGTGTGCAACCTTGCAGTGATGGTAAATAAAGCTGACCAGGCTTATGGGCTTACTGTGTGCTGGATGCCATTCTGTGTGCCACATACATACCGACTCATTTCATCCTCACAACAGCCTTTTAAGGTCGGGATTAGCACCCCCATTTTACAGATGAGGAAACCCAGGTGGTTAAGCAGATTGCCCAGGGTTCCACAGTTGGCAGAGCCAGGATGCGAACCCACTTTCAGAACCAGCACACACAGCCTTCCTGAGGAAGGGCACATCTCTTGTTCAACTAGTGATGGATTCTCATTCCAGTGCGTGGGGGTCTTCTGTAATGATCCCCATCCCACAGAGCTGACGGCAGTGTGGTGCAGTGAAAAGCCTCAGGAGTTAGGCAGACCCCAGTTTTGATTCCAGCTCCACACAGTCCTGGCTGTGTGACTTTGGACCAGGGACTTGATCTCTCTGAGCCTCAGTTTTTGCTCTGTAAAATGAGGATAAGAATAGCACCTATGCCCATAGAGTTATTATAAGCATTAAATTAGGTAATAGTAATTGTAACAGCCAACATTTGCTAAATGCTTCCCTTGCTCAAGGCACTGCGAAGAAGTATTATCATCTTCTTCGTTTCACAGATAAGGAGCACAGAGAGGTTAAGTCACTTGCACAAAGACACACAGCTAATTGTGGAGATGTGGGGCTTGAGCCTAGGCTGACTCTGAGCTGAGGTGCCTAAGAACATCCTCTTATAAAATTCAACGTATACACAAAACGGTATAACACAACAGCTCCTCAACACACAGCCAAAGTCATGATTTGCTGGAGGGCAGGGAGACAGAACCCAGAGAGGGCCTGTCTAGCTCTGCCTGATGCCCAGCGCCTGGCAGGCGTCCGCAGCCCTGTGCAGGAGTCCTGCCCTCTGTCCCCAGTACAGCAGACCCTGTGATGCCCGGCACATGGCCAGGATCAGCCCGGTAACTGAGGGTGCTTTGTGCATGGCTTAGAGCCGCTCTTGCCGGTTATCAGGAGTCAGTCCCGGGACCAGACTTTGACCCCAGTTAGGTTTATGCTTAAAAACAGACTAACAGCAAATGCTCAACATCTTCAAAGACTCAACTGTCCTGGCCAGAAGAGGCTTTAGCGATTAGAGTCTGGGGTGCCCACCCCAGGCTGAAGGTCGATGCTGTCTGTGGTACTTGCTGAAAATGCAGACGTCCCTGGGCCCCACCCAAGACTGCTGACTCTGAGTTGCCAGGGCTGGGGTAGAGGCATCTGGTCATTTACTTGTTTACTTAAAGTATAATTTATATCTAGTAGATTGCATAGATCTTCGTGTACAGTTTGATAAGTTTTAACAACATATATCCATGTAACCACTGCTGAGATCAAGATACGAGCCCCTCCCAGGAAGTTCCCTGTGTGCGCCTTCCTCCAATCATCCCCCACCCCGGGCAATCACAGATCTGCTTTTTGTCACTATAGGTTAGTTTTGCCTGTACTAGGAATTTATATAAATGGACCAATACAGCGTGTGTTCTGTCCGCCTTCTTTTGTTCATCCACGGTGTTGCCTGTGCCTGTAGTTCGTTTGCTGCCTTTCTCTTGCTCAGAAGTCCATCGTGTGGCTACACCACAGTTTGTTTATCCGGTCACCTTCTGGTGGACACCTGGGCTGCTTTCTCGTTTGGGCTGCTGGGTATAAGCCGCTATGAATATACGTGTGAGAGTTTTGGTGGGTCGCTGTTGGCCTTTCTCTCCATAAATACCCAGCAGTGGAATTGCTGGGGCACAGGGAGAAGCATTTACTTTCACCCTCTCTCTGGGTGCTGCAGCCCAGTTGGGGTGGGATTCCCTCGTCTATCTAGGGGTGAAGCCCCCAGAGGTTACTGGACCTGCTCTGGGCCACAGAGGAATCCGTCCTCCTATCCAATGATCTTTGAGTCATTCCACATTTTGATTCACACGGAGCTTTGAAAGCTGAACCTGTGGAGTTCTGACTAATGACGTCAGCTGTTCACACCAGGCTGAAAAGCCGGTGGAGATAACACAAGGAGTATCCTGGCTGCCGAAGCTTTGACTAAGGTTCATGCCTCCTTCCCCAGCGTCTACAGATTGCATGTGATGAAAATGCATCATTCACAGCCCTTCCTCTAAACCCCACCGGGGACCCGCAGGGAGCCCCAATGCCAAGTTAGCAGAGGCAGTAAAGCAACGCGGGTAGAGTCAGTGGTGATTAAAATCCAGGTCTGCCTGGGTGGCCTTAGGCAAACCGCTTCCCCTTTCTGAGCCTTGCTCTCCTCATCTGTAAAATGGGGGCACCCGCAGTGCTAATCGTGGCACCGGAGTAAGGACTAAGCAACCGGAGGTGTATACAAGGAGGTGGCCATGGCTGCCTGAGGAGCAGGTGGGGGGTCAGGGAGCGGAACTCGGGCCCCGCTATTACCTGAGAACCCCTGCACCCCCTACCTGACAGAGGTGGGGAGGGGGGCTTGCTAAATATGCAGATTGGAGGGCCCCCTTGTGGACTTACAGAAGCAGAGTCTGGGGTGGGGCCCGGGACCTGCTGCTGGCAAAGCTCCCTGAGTGATTCCGATGCTTACGGAAGCCTTAGAACCCTCATCCTGAGTGTGGACCAAGGCGGAGCCTGGGAAGTCAGCTGGGCATGAGGATGCAGAGATAGGCAGGGTGGAAGGACCCAGTGCGGGAGCTGAGGCTTGCAAGAGCTACAGCTAAGAGCTGGGCCAGGGAGGACCAGGGACTGATGTATTCCTCCACCAAGATGGCCTCTCAGCTCTGCCCCAGGGATTCTAGCCACACATGCCTCACGTGGCCTGTGGGTCAACCCAGAAGAGTCCTACCACCTTCGCAAGGGTTAAAAGTTCTGGCTCTGGAGCTAAGAGGTTCTAGGTTCGACTCCCAGCTTCACAGCTTCCTGGTTATGAACTTGAGCAAGTTACTTCAGCTGAGCTGTAAAAGGGGCATAATATAAAGTGTGTCTCTCTAATGGAGCTGCCAGAGGAAGCCATGAGCTCGAGCGGGTAGGGCACGTACCACCACGCCAGGCAGCCTTCAGCCGGTTGGTACTGATGCTGCACTAGGAGCTTATTTCGCTTCCACTTTAGGTTTGGAGGATGCAGCTGGTGACTGTGGACAACTGAGAAATACTCCCGGACGCACGGGGCCTGGGCACAGAGGACATGGCCCTCTCGTGTGCACAGCTGCTCCTTCCAGCTGCGTTCTCCCTCCTTTCGGTCTCGCTTGAATCCACCTTGTCCGTGATGCTCCTAATACACCCGTTTGCTTGGCTATCTACAGCTAAATGGTGGGGTCTCCTGAGAGCCAGGGAGGCCCAGCTCTGCCACCTAGGGAGGGAGGGGAGCAAGCGACTTCGCTGAGTCTCAGTTTCCTCATCTGTAAAGTGGGCGTCACAATAGAACGACCCTTAGTGCAATGCTGTGGGACTTAAGTAAAACAACCCAGAGAAGCCAGGTAACCCAGTGCCTGGCCCGTGGTAAGTGCTCAATAAATGTTACCACAGACGCTGTGGTCTGGTGTTGAGGAGCCTGTGTCACCCTCCCTCCTGCCAGAGACTAGAAGCTCCATGAGGACAGGGCCCATGTCACACAAAACTACCCCTGAACCGGCGTCCAGGGCCGCAGGATGTTCTCCAGCTGCCCTGACCAGGGAGGCGGCCACTCGCTGTCCTTCAGGATCCCTCCCCGGGAGGCGGAGAGTCCCCCGCAGTGAAGGGAGGCTCTTCTGGAGGTTGAGGGTGTGCCGTGGCTCTAGGTGGCCGATGGGAGCAGCCACGCTGGGGGAGGTAGGATTCACGACGCCCAGGTGGGTTGAGGGGAACCAGGAAGGACCCCGTGTGCATCCCATCCGAGGCCCTGGACCCAGGAGAGGAGGCCGGGGTCGTGCGGGGTGAGGGTTACTGTAAGACAAGTATTTTAGCGCCCGGTGTGGGGCACGGGGACCTGGGGAGGGGCTGGGGACACCTCCTCCCAACCCGTCAAGGCCAACATTCTCATCCACGCGGGACAGAGACCCAGGAAAGGGGGGCCCCAGAGAGACTTGGCCCAAGGTCCCTGACAGCAAGGGGCCGACCCAGGATTCAAACCCGTGTCTCTAAGGCTCTAACACCGCGTTCTTACGTTTGCCTCCTAGCAGGGTGCAAATCTTAAACGAACCCTCTGCCAAATCCAAAACAAATGAACCCCTTACAGAAGGTCCCAGGGAGACCACTTCCAGCCCCATCACCAAAGAACCACACTCACAGGCCCTCCCTCCAGTCTCTGACCAACGGCCTTTGCAATCCAGCTGTTTCCACAGAAAAGCTGCTTTTGCTGGTCCGTGTCCTTTGTCATACGTCACAGACATCCTCCTTTGTCCACATCATTCCAACATCATCCTTCCCCGCCCCCGCTCCTCCAGACTTCCTAATTACAGTGTGAGAGGCCACCATTCTCCCGGTGACCTGGGATTGAAATCTCAGTGTGCTTGAGCATTCCTTCTCCTCCCTACTCCATCCCCAACCCAGACACACCCCCAGGTCTTAAACTGGCAGCCTAAGGGCTGTATCTGGCCCACGGACACGACTTATTTAGTCCATGAAGTGTTATTTATTTTATATGCTATAGAGTAGCTGCCAACACTGAGAACATGGTGATCTCATACACAAACTTGAAAACCTGGTAGCCCTGGCCCCAGTTCTCACAGGTACCAGGAAGCCGGTGCTGTGTCACAGCTGTCTCCTACGGAAGGGGCCTGCCTTCCACTCTGCCACAGTCCCCACCACTCCCTGCTGCCTCATGTCTGGCCAGACTCTCTCCTTAACACCCGCTGCCGCATCCTTTTAGACATGCGCATTTGCAGCCCCTGCTCACTTCCACATTCCC
This sequence comes from Phocoena phocoena, assembly GCF_963924675.1. Classification (NCBI taxonomy): domain Eukaryota; kingdom Metazoa; phylum Chordata; class Mammalia; order Artiodactyla; family Phocoenidae; genus Phocoena; species Phocoena phocoena. The sequence goes on along the minus strand of NC_089219.1, from coordinate 11,579,400 downwards.
TTGGTCCCCAAACTTGTTTCTTCTTCCTTCTCAAAGTCTTTCTTTGCAGTGATTCTTCCCGCCCTAACCATCTCCCTCCTATTCCTCAGGCCTGGTTGATCGCGAGAATTACTAAAACCTGCTTCTCTAAGGCTTTCTCAGCCTGTAAGTGCAGCCACGCCAACCCTCCAGCCACTGTGTCTGTCAGAAAGTCAAAGGAGTCCCTCAGAGCCTACAGGACAAAGTCCCATTTCCTGGGAGGTGTGGTCTCCCCCCTCCACCCCGCTCAACCTTACTTCCCATGTTCCTTGAGTGACCACTGTGTGCAGGGCCCTGTACCAGGCACCAACGATTCCAGCATGGATAAAAACGTGCTCTCTCCCAGGAGGAAGATGGGTGCAACATCAGGGACACGTCCAAGGGAGGGAAATGGTCCTGAGGTCACGTAGGTCTGCCTCCCCGTCTCCGCACACTGTGAGTCTCTCTGCCTCGGCCTTCTCCCCTCCCCCAGCTAACCAGGAAGGCTGCGCATCCTGGTTGGTTCCACATCCAACTGATTCCCCTTCCCCCACAGCCAGCAGGAAGCAGCTCTCCTTTGAGCTGTCAATGCAGGTCCTCTGTCTTAGCCAACTGCCACCAGCAGCTCTCGGATGTCTTGAGGGACTCTTTTTCCTTCCCACTTTCTCTCTTTAACTGAATTTAAAGTTAAGCAGGCAGGGGACTGCCCTCGTGGTCCAGTGGTAAAGAATCCGCCTTACAATGCAGGGGATGCAGGTTCGATCCCGGAATATTCCTCAGCCACATCAGTTTAGATGAACACTGATGATGTGCAGAATTGTTCATTATGTATCAAAAATTTCAAAGGTCACAAAAGCATACTGCAGTAAGATCTCATTTTTGTAAAAAATAAAAAAGAGAGGCTGCATGTCGCGAACTACAGAGCCCACACGCCACAACTACAGAAGAGAAACCCGGCATGCTACAACTAGAGAGAAGCCCACACACGGCAACGAAAGGTCCCACGTGCCGCAACTAAGACCTGACGCAGCCAAATAATAAATAAATCTTAAAAAACAAAAAAAGGAGTTAAGCAGGCAGGACTTAATACCTGTGTCCTTCTGATCGCCACCTCGGGGCATTTTTACATTTCTCTGGGACTCCTCAAACCCTGAGCACGGAACTATGCCCGTCATAAAGTCTCAACAAATCTCTGCTGACGTCATTCATTCATTCACTCAACAAACGCTCACTGACCAACTACTGGGGGTCCGGCATGATGAACACAGGCATGAAAAGACAAAGCCGGTTCTCATGAAGCTTCTCTTCTACTGAAAGAGACAAACACATGGAGGGATGGATTAACAAGAGATGTTCCGAAAAGGAAACAGAATAGGAAAGAGTAAAGGGGGAAGATGGTCTTTTGGACAAGGTGATCAAGGAAGGTCTCTCAGAGACAGGGACGTTTCAGCTGAGACCCACAAGGCGGCAGCATGGCGGGATGAGGAGGTAGGGGGAGTCGCCAGCAGCCCTGAATGGCGGTGGGAAAAGGCAAAATATTACTCAAGGAGATATGACAAATGGTTTCTACTGGGTGTTCAACACAGGTCATTAACGTTCCACATTGGAGAGGAGGGTGTTGTTAATATTTTATTAGGTCCCTATACAGCTGTGGTCCTGGAAGTAGGAGCTGGGAAAAACCTTACGGAAGTCCAGGAGTGCACACTCAATAAGTGGACTCTGAGCTGGGCTAGGTGTGATAAAGATGTATAAATGCTAGAACAATGCGGGGGTGGGCAGAAGTAAAGGACATACCATGGAGGCTAGACCGTCTCCTACCATGGCCCCCACCTTTGGCTGCCCCCAGAGTCAAAGAGAATAGTTCTGCATTTATTAGGTCAGATTATGTGGAACTGTCTTTTCTGTGGGTCACCTGTAAAGCGGGGGCCAGAGCTCATTACTTCCTAGGCTGTGCTGAGGATTGCCTGAGGCTATGTGTGTAAAACTCCTGGCTCCGTGCAGGGCACACAGTAGGTGCTCAATAAGAGTCCATTCTCTTTCCCACTCCCTGCCTTGGATCATCAGCATGAAACTTTCTAAGTTTGGCTCCTTCATATAAAGATAAATATACACTCACCATACATACCCAGCCATCCCACTCCTAGGTATTTGCCCAAGAAAAATGAAAAACTCACGTTCATCCTGAAATCCGCATGCGAAATGTCTACAGCAGCTTTAGTCATAATCACCCCAAACCAGAAACAACCTAAATAACCTTCAACAGGTGAAGGAATAAATAAATTGTGGTACATCCACACAACGGAACAAATGCAACATGGAGGAGTCTCGTGTGCGTTACGCTGAGTAAAAGAAGCCAGACTCAAAAGGCTTCATACTGTACGATTCCATTTCCATGACGTCCTGGAAAAAAGGCAAAGCTACAAGGACAGCAAACACGATTGGTTGCTAAGGGCCAGGGGTGGCAGAGTGGTTGACTACAAAGGGTCAGCATGAGGGAATGTGGGGGGGTGGTTAATGAAATTTTTCTACATCTTCCTCATGGTGGAGGTTACGCAATTGTTTTGTGTTTGCCAAAACTCACAGAACTGTACATGAAAAAGGGTACATTTTACTGTTTGTAAAGCACACACACGCTTCAAGTTTTATATATACACACATATATATATGTGGGCATCATAACACTGGGAGGTCGTATCTTAGCTCAGGTGCTACAACAAGATGCTGTAGACTGGGGAGGGGGGTGCTTAAACAACAGACATTTATTTCCTATAGTTATGGAGGCGGGAAGTCCAAGAACAAGGTGTCGGCAGATTTGGTGTCCGGTGAGGCCTCACTTCCTGGCTTGTAGATGACAGCCTTCATGTTGCCTTCTTATGGCCTTTCCTTGGTGATCTCTCTCTCTCTTCCTCTTCATGTAAGGGCACTAGTCCCATGAGGATAGTCTCACTCTCATGACCTAACCATCTCCCAAAGACTCTGCTTCCTATTACCGTCACGTCGGGGGTTAGGGCTTCAACATATGAATTTGGGGGGGACACAAACATTCAGCCTATCACAGACAGATCAGTGAGCTGCTGTGGCTCCCGCGTTGCTCCTATCTCAGCTTCCTAGGGGTAGGAACGGAGACCCACATGCTCAAAGTTAAAAATGAGAAAAGATTCACCTGGAATAGAGGCTAATAATTGCAAAGCCCTCTACAGCTCACAAAGCACCTTACCTAGTAGTAACCCTAAGGGGATCCACAAAAACCCTTTGAGATTTTTAACAGTGAAACATTTTCTCTTGTTATAAAAATACTGCCTGTTTATTAAACAAAAATTAATAAATCTAGATTAGCAGAAAGAAAATTAAAATCATCCATGACCCCACCGTCCATAACTACTGATAATATCTATGATGGTGTTCAGACTTTGAGTGTTTTGTACACAAACACACTTTTTTATTTTTTACAAAAATGAGATCTTACTGCAGTATGCTTTTGTGACCTTTGAAATTTTTGATACATAATGAACAATTCTGCACATCATCAGTGTTCATCTAAACTGATGTGGCTGAGGAATATTCCGGTACATGGAGGACCCATCATTTATACAACCAATCCTCTACTGCCAGACACACAGTTGGTTTCTCACTTTATTGCTATTATAAAAAAAAAAACAACTGTTGAAACTAACTCCTTATACAATCATGTTTCCTCTGCATAAATTCCTAGTATTGAAACTGCTACCTTTCTTAAAGCTTTGACATGCATTTTCAGAATGTCCTCCAATTTACAATCCCTCCCTGAGCTTGTGAAATCACCATCTCCCCATGTCAGCATTCCTTTTTTCAAAAAATAAATTTATTTATTTTTGGCTGCGTTGGGTCTTTGTTGCTGCACAGGGGCTTTCTCTAGCTGTGACGAGCAGGGGCCACCCTTCATTACGGTGTGCAGATTTCTCATTCCCTTGTTGCGGAGCACAGGCTCTAGGCATGCGGGCTGCAGTAGCTGTGGCTCGCAGGCTCTAGAGCACAGGCTCAGTAGTCGTGGCACACAGGCTTAGTTGCTCTGCGGCATGTGGGATCTTCCTGGACCAGGGCTCGAACCCGTGTCCCCAGCATTGGCAGGTGAATTCTTAACCAACATTCTTTTTTTTTTTTTTTTTTTTTCAGTACGCGGGCCTCTCACTGTTGTGGCCTCTCCCATTGCAGAGCACAGGCTCCGGACGCGCAGGCTCAGCGGCCATGGCTCACGGGCCCAGCCGCTCCGCGGCATGTGGGATCTTCCCGGACTGGCGCATGAACCCGTGTCCCCTGCGTCGGCAGGCGGACTCTCAACCACTGTGCCACCAGGGAAGCCCCAGCATTCCTTTTTTCAGCTTAAAATTTTTTAATTTTTCAAAACATTTAAAATTTTATATGTGAAAGATGGCATTGTTTTAATTAGCAGTTTCTTTAATATGATGAGGTTGAATGTTGTTGGGTTTTTTTCCTATATGCTTATGGGTCAATGCCATTTGTTCTCTTTTTTTCTTTACAATATTGTGTTAGCTTATACTGTACAGCAAAGTGAATCAGCTACACGTATACATATATCCCCTCTTTTTTGGATTCCCTTCTCATTTAGGTCACCACAGAGCACTGAGTAGAGTTCCCTGTGCTATACAGTAGGTTCTCATTAGTTATCTATTTTATATATAGTATCAATAGTGTATATATGTCAATCCCAATCTCCCAATTCATCCCACCTTCCCCCTTCCCCCTTGGTATAGATACATTTGTTCTCTACGTCTGTGTCTCTATTTCTGCTTTGTAAATAAGATCGCCTATACCAATTTTTTCAGACTCCACATATATGTGTTAATATACGATATTTGTTCTTCTCTTTCTGACTTCCTTCACTCTGTATGACAGTCTCTAAGTCCATCCATGTCTCTACAAATGACCCAATTTTGTTCCTTTTTATGGCTGAGTAATATTCCGTTGTATATATGTACCACATCTTCTTTATCTGTTCCTTCATCCCAGTTCTTAACTAGGGCATTTAGCCTTTCCTCACTGACTAGAAGAGATCCTGTATGTGTCCAGAAAACAGCCCCTTGTCTGGATGTGTTGCAAATATTGCTCCAGTTTAATATTTACTCTATGAAAATTTTTTTAACTTTAGAAGCCCAATCTGTCAGTCACTTTCAAGAATTTATTTTATAATTTGACCTTTTACTACCATGCTTTAAAAGCCTCTTACAAAAAGGGGCTTGAGTAACTTTATAGTGGAGAACTCTTGCAGACATGACTTTGACCAAAGGATCAAGGTTAACACCCCCAATAAGTCATGCTGATGTCGTGGAAATCTTGACATAACGTTACGAGAACACTTCACCTCTGCAGTATTCTTTCCCCAAACCTCAAACCTCAGTCTAATCATGAGAAGACACCAGACAAACCCAAAGTGGGGGACATCCTACAAAACACTGACCAGTACTCGTCAAAGCTCTCGAGGTCACGGAATTCAAGGAAAGACTGAGAAACGGTCACAGATCAGTAGAGATGAGGGGATGGAGAACTAAACGCAAGGTGGTGTCTTGGACCAGATCCTGGAACAGAAACATGACAGTGGGAACGCTGGTGAGATCCCAGTAAAGTCTGTCGTTTAGCCAGCAGCAATGTGAATTTCTTAGTTTTGATACGTACACTAGGGTCACGCACAATGCCCTTCACCTCTCCAAGTTTTGCTTTTGGTTTTGGTTTTCTAGACAGAAAAGTCATCAAAGTTTGTGGCTATGGGTGGGGAAGGAAAGTGAGGTGGGAAGCGGTTCCTGGTTCCTTCTGACCAAAGCACCGGGGTGCGGAGAGGGATCGGGGCAGCCGGAATGGGTCTGGAAAGGTAAACTGAGTCTAAACTCTAAAGAGTCCAGTCTTCAGAGCTTTGAAAGCGAAGGGGCTTAGCCCAGACTTGACCCTGCAGGCAGTGGGGAAGCGGCAAAGATTTCAGTTCAGTGCCTGATATGGTTATTGGTTTAGTTCCCTTGTTTGTTTCCTAATGTACAGACCCCTCCCCCAACCCAGTACGGTGTAAGCTCCAGGAAAGCAGGGACTGAGTCTCCCTTATGGAACATTTCCCCCCAAAACCCTGGACACCTGGCCTGTAGAGTGAACTCAGCGAATACTGGTTGAATGAAAGAAATCAAGTAAATGGTTTTTCCCACCCCTGCCCTTCACATCTAGTATCAGCCCGTGTGAATTAAGCTCTCTTATGCTGCTGGGCCTTTGCACAGGCTGTACCTCTGCCAGGCACAGCTGCTGACCTTCTGCTCCCCCTTCGGATTTCAGCTGAGACTCTGCCCTTTCTGAAAATCCTTCCTTCACTCTCCAAGTCTGGGTTAAACCAACTCCTCCAAGCTCCTGGGTTTCCTTGCCACTGGTCAGCTGTATTGTAGCGGTGGCTCCCGGGACCACTGGCCCATCTAGGGGGCGCAGCTGGCCTCTCAGGTCCCCACCAGCTCGTGACCAGCACACAATGCTAGCAGCACATTCGTTTAAAATGGCAGCTCTTGGCAGCCAAAGACAACTTCCTCCCCACTCCCCATGGTCTAATTTGCATCTGTCAGTGTTTGAAAACAATTACCCAAAGGCAACTCCAATATATAATCCCTACCCACCACACTGCAGCTAATGAAGCTGTAATATATGGAGTCTGAAAGTGTGAGTGTTTTGTTTTTTATCATATTCCCCCCATGCCCAAGTTTCAGGAAACCATGTCCACATCCTAACCAACACAAGCCCGGCCAGTCGGGGTGGGGAAAATGTGGAACAAGGGTAACGAAATTCTGTCTCTCCTTTTCTCTCCCAGACCAGCTGTGAAGAGGAACAACTGGCAAAGACAAAAAATTCACCAAGCATTAGAGCCACGTGGTTCTACATCTTGAATAGAAAAAATAGCAGAACCTCCTGGAGGCATCCAGAATTATACATCATATGAGAACACGATCTTAAAAAAGGACCTCTCTCACTGGTGAATTCTCATCCTGGCTCTGCCAAGATTTGCTGGGTGACCTTGGGCCCATCGCCTGTAGGATGTTTCCATTAGGGAAGCTCTGGGGACATTAAACAGGCTTAACCAACCCTGTGATGTGTTTTAAATGCTGGCATTGAACAAATGACTGTTTTGTGCATCATGCAGTTTAAGCTGGACCACTGGCACGACAGTTACAGTCATGACGATAAACATGAATTCCTAGCGCACATACCAGTGTGGCCCAGAGGAGTAGGCTGCAGGGCCGATGTGTGTCTCCAGCCAGGAGCTCTGTCTGATACTGACGTTAGTGCCTCATCTGAAGACCCTCATCAGTGTGAGGCCTGAGAGCCCTCACCTGCCCCGCACAGGCCTCAGACTCTTTTCTGGCCTCAGTTTCTCCTAAGAATCGAGGCGGCTAGACCAGCAGCTGTTTCGTTTTCTTTTTAAAGTCGCAGAATCTCTTTAAAGGGATCCTTCGCACCATGACATCTTTAATATTTGTAAGCAGAGTTTCTGCCCAGCTGGCCCTGGTTCCCACCACTCAGCCCTGTCCCCACAAACCCCTGAGTTGCTTCTGGGACCCGTCCAAGGAATCCCAAGTTTCCCAGGATCACCATAGAAAAACCAGTGAGGGACTTCCCTGGCGGTCCAGTGGTTAAGACTTCGCCTTCCAATGCAGGGGGTGCAGGTTTGATCCCTGGTCAGGGAACTAAGATCCCACATGCCTTGCAGCCAAAAAACCAAAACATAAAACAAAAGCAATATTGTAACAAATTCAGTAAAGACTGTAAAAATGGTCCACATCAAAAAAGAGAAAAATCTTAAAAAAAAAAACAAACAAGAAAAAAACCCCAGTGAACCGGAGCCGGGTCTTTAGTTGTGACACTCGGGATCGTTGCTGCAGCATGTGGGATCTAGTTCCCTGACCAGGGATCGAACCTGGGCCCCCTGCATTGGGAATGTGGAGACTTAACCACTGGAGCACCAGGGAAGTCCCCAAGATCACGTCTAGTATTGACAATTTACATGGCATTAGCAAGGCTTCAATCCTGTTAGAGGATGAGAGACACCAGGAAATCCTGTCCCCAGGGTGGGGTGACCGACCTTATCACCCGAGTCGGTAACAAATTCTCTGCACGTCTTTGCCATCTTTGCCTCTCCAAGAGGTAGGGCTTGGAGACAAGCAACCCAAATTCTGATTTTTCGAGGGACCTGCACTTGCCACCCCAGTGCCTAGTCCTGGGGAGATTTGGGGAAAGGGGTGATAAAAACAGGGTGGAAGCACCTGGCTAGGTTAAAACCAACACAGCAAAAGATCAGAAGAAACGAAGCTCTCTCCCTCCCTCCTAGAATCTTGGGATCACACCCACTCCACCCCTGATGGCTGATGTCCTCCATTTCTAAGAAGCCCACTGAGAATCAATGTTTGCATTAGATTTGGTAAACACAGCCCTTTCCCCAACAGCCATGGTGACGGTGACCCGAGAAGTGGCCCCCTGAAGTCGCACAGTGGTAATCTGCATAGCGTTACAGAATTTGGGCTACTGGAGCGTTCTGATTTTGGCCACAAAATTCTGGCCTCCTAAGTACCTTCCAGCCATCACATGGTAGAAGCACGTGAGACTGGCAGGTTAGAACCGGTGTGAAAAAACCGTCACGTGGGGAAAGTACACGTCATGATGATGAACTGGAAGACCAGGATATGAAATAGCAGAGCAGGCAAGCCAGCAAACAAAAAAAGTCTGAATAAGACACCACCGTGGTGACAGTGTTTGTCAGCATATCGTGAAGTTTTCCTTCTGAGTTTTCTACAATCAGCATGTACTTCCTTTGTAACCTGGGGGAGGAAATAACTTCAAAAGCCTGTCTATCCAGGGGTACATGATAAAGTAGGGTTCAGGGAGCAGCAAGTAAGTTAAATCACTAGTTTAGTCCCTGGTGTGAAAGTCAGTTTGAAGAGATAGGTCCTGAAAATGTCAAGATACATATACTCCTTGCCTTCCGGGGGCCCCAGCGTTTACTCCTACTGGACGTGTGACTGTGGGTACCCCCCAAATTCCTGGCAGTGTGGAGTATAGGGAGAAAGGGGCCCTTGCAGGAGGAGTGTGCTCTGTTTTGTTTTTTCTTCAAGAACCATCCTCAAAATCATTCAAGACAGAATCGGGAATCTTGGGTTCTAGCCCTGGCTCTGATCTCAGGCCCGTCCTCTCCCTTCCCCCTTCCCTAGGCCTCAATCTCCCAATTTGTAAAACAAATGGAGTGGCCTTTCGGATGGCTAAGGTCCCTTCTGGCTCCAATATTCTAAGAGCTAAAGGAACCAGCACTCAGGTTGAAGGGCTGCTATGTCTGAGACATCTAGGGCAAGAGAGAATAAGGAGACTTTCAGCGGCCCAGCCCGAGTGAGCGACACAGACTGGAAGGCGGGGGCCAGCCCGGCGTCTTGACACGGGGCTTGGGGCAGAGGCGGGGGCCAGCCCAGCGTCTTGACACAGGGCTTGGGGCAGGGGCTTGGGGCAGAGGCGAGGGCCAGTCCAGCATCTTGACACAGGGCTTGGGGCAGAGGCGGGGGAGGAGCAATGATGAGCCTGAGGCACTTGGCAGAGATCCCCAGAGCACGACCTCAGGCCAGCGACTCGTCTTGGGGCTGTCCAGGAAGGGTAGGGCAGTGTGGCCTGGAGCAGGCAAAGCCAAACAAGTGACCTGCTTCTCCACGGAGCTAGAGCTCCCAGCACGGTGGCTGGTGCACCAAAGGCTCAATCCAGAAGGAAGGAGGAAAAAAAACATCACCAGGCTAAACGGGGCCACCTGTCCAAACTGGGGAGGAGCAAGACAGATGTTGAGAAAACCTCCCACCCTGGACTAACCTGGGGCCCTTAACAAGTCTCTGACTTGAACGTGGCCAGTCTCCTGGGATAATGCAGAGGAACCTAGATCCGGTTCTGCTGCTGACTTGCTGTGGGCCTTTGGGTGAGTTCCTTCCCCTCTCTGAGTTTTGTTTGTCAAATGAGAGGACATTCTAGCGTCCTCCCGTGGCAGGTGAAAGGCCGTGCATGGTCCACCTCCAAGTAAAGGAGACTTATAACCAGGAGAAGGATGCTCTTACGGCTGTCAATTGCAAAAAACAAAACGAAACAAACAAACAAATAAAAAACTCCTCTAAACTTCAGAGCAGACACAACAAAAGGGAAAGCAAAAGCCAGCAGCCAGAAGCAGACCCTTCACCACGTCCCCAGTCAGAAGGCATCTGAGATTAGGGAACTTTCCTGGCCCTTAGGGAGAAAACTCTCCTCAGTCCCTCGAATGAGAAGCCCAGAGCCAAAGGTCCTGGAGCTCTGGTCTCCTCCAGCCCAAGAGCTCTGAGGGCTTTACTGCCAGCCCTGCAGAGGGAGGAAAGAACGTGTACCAGAACCGTGACCCAGGAAAACAGGAGCCCTCCCAAAGGGACAGGCTGCCCACTGCAAATGCCAACAGGAGATGGGCTGCTGACTCTGTCTCCAGCATTGCCACTCCTCGCATAGACGCAGACGCTCCTGGGGCTCGGGACTTCTCAAACCAGAGAGCTGGAAAGCCTCAGCTGGAGGGGCTTGGGCCCTGCTCTGGTAGAGGACAGGCTGGCAGTCTGAGCCTCACACTGAATCCACAGATCTCCTCCTTGACCGGTGGTCACATGCTAAGACCACCTCTGCCTCCTGTGCGGGGCAACAAGCCAGCTTCTTCATTCCTGATGCCTCCACCAGCCTGCGGGCCAGCCTCCTCTCCCCTAGCAACCTTCTCCAAACTTCCATGCAGCCAGATTTATCTTCCTAGCACAGCAACAGGATCAAATAACTCTCCTGCTTAAAGAGCCTGAACGGAATTTGTGTCTTTCTTGTCCAGCGATGTATACTGAACACCTAGAACAGTGCCTGGCCCATAGAAGGCACACAGTCAACATCTGTGGATCGGTTCTAAGACGTCCACTGAATAAAGTCCCACCTGTGATGACCTCGCCCTACCTCTCCAGTCCAGTTCACTCCAGACCCTCCAATCCCTTTACTTCCCTGCATCCTCCCACAAACCCACCTGCCACTACCTGAGCGCCTCCCTCGGTCCAGCACACCTCGTGCACCTTCATACCTCCATGCCTTTGCCTGTGCTGTTCCATCTGCCCAGACATCCTTCCTACCCTGTCCCCTTGAGAGACTCCACTTCACTGTTTAATTTACTAACGTTCTTTTCTTAGCAGGACCTGCTGGTACGCCTCACCCTGAGTTACTTTCTTTCTTCTGTTATTCCCTAAACCTGTACCATAGTTTCCTACAGAGTACTTGCTGTGTGCGAGGCATAAATGTCCCCCCTCACCCTAGGTTATCATTCCCACTGTACAGATGAAGAAACTGAGGCTCAGATAGGCAAAGTGACACTGTGGGTCACACAGCCAGGGAATGGTGGGGTCTGACTATATTGCCACCTCTTTACGACACTTGCCATTTACTACTCACTAGGCTGGGAACTCTCTGAGGTCCCTTGGCCCTGTATCCCCAGGGGGCCGGCCTGGGCCTCTGTGATACTCAAGAGGCCCTAATCATTGAACCACTGGCAGCTCAGGACATTGTGAGGAACAGATGCTCAGCCAGTCTCCTCCCCTTTCTCCCTCTTCTGCCTTTTCTCCCAATCTGGGAGATAGCTCTGGCAAGCTGGGGAGGGACACATTTGGAGGGAAAGGGGCCCCCTCCCAATTCCATTTGGCCCTATCAACTTAGATCAAGATCCCTGTGTGACGTCTCCAAAGTGTAAAAGCCAGTCACAGGTCCCAGAGCCGACCCTTCACTAGGAAGGCCACCCTCGAAGTGACCCCCCTCAAAACGAAAGTCAGCCTTAGAGGGCAATCCCTCTCCTGCCTCCCGCCAGGCTGGTTCCAGCCCCACCCACCCCGCTCCAGCTACACCTGGGTTCCCAGCTCCTGGACCACCGGCAGAGTTAGCAAGGACCCGTCGCAGCTTCTCGGGAAACCGTAGGGACTTCCAGGTTTCCCGCACCCTCGTCCTTTGGCTAGGAAAGACTTCGTTCTGAAAGTGCCCATCCCTCTTAATCAGACTTGGCATTCCGGGCCACAGGGCTCCCTTCAGGGCGCAGACTAGATATTTGATTTGGACCTGAGTAGTATTGATACTTGCTCTGCGGCAGGCACTAATGCCCCACCTCGCCCTGGGAGGTTATCACTCCCATTCTACTAGGTGAAGAAACCTGAGTTACACCCCATTGCTCACACTCATTTCTCACCCTTTGCCTCTAGTACCTAACACACACACGCACGCGCGCGCGCGCACACACACACACACACACACGAATCTATATCCCTTAAAAGTCTCCCTTTCCAAAAAGGAGTAAGGGATGGGGGAAAGGGCTCTTTCGGGCAGCGCCGGGTGGTTTCCTGGGACCTACTGAGAAGTTCTGCTCTAAGCACCGAGGGAAGGTGCCTCTTTGGCCAAGGATTCGAAATCCGCCAGGCGGATGGCACCTGTCCCCGCCAACAGGGGGCCCGGAGGCCGGCTGCCTTCCCCCAGGCGAAGCCAGCTGTCCTCAGCGCAGTGCCCGGGAGCCGGGTGGTCCCTCACCGGCCCGGCGCGGCTCCAGAGGATGCGAGTACACAGTCCTCCCGCCGAAGACCCCGGGCAGGAAGCTCTCAGACGAACGGACAGACAGACCCAGACAGCCGTCGACTCCCTCCGGGGCCCTGTGGGGAACAATCCCTCCGCGGGGCGCGGCGGGGCGGAAGGCGCAGACTCACCGGGGCGGCGGCGGGTCCAGCTCGGTCTCGGTCGGGCGGCCGGGGGCTGGGGGCCACACGACCCCGGCCCCCACAGGCTGCCTCCTTCGGGTGTCGCGATCCCGGGGCTGGGGGCTCCAGGGAATCTCGGTCGAGGGAGCGCGGGGGCGGTGAGCGCGCAGCCCGCTCTCGGACCGGGATGGGGACGCAGGAAGCGCGGCCGCTGGGCGCCGGCGTGCCGGAGGGAGGGACCGCGAGAGACGGAGGGCGGTGCCGGCCCAGAGCGGCCTCCGGCCCCGAGAGGCACCGCCCACCAGTCGACCCTCTACGCCAAGCCCGGCCGTCCGCTCCACCCACAGGCCCGGGGCGCCGAGCCCCAGCTGCAGAGGGCGGACACTCACTCCGTCCGGTCGGCTGGGGGAGGAGTGCGGGCCGGGAGCGCTGGGCCGCATGAAGTTGGCTAAACCGGGGTGGGGGGCGGGAGGGGGGAGGGGACAGGGCCCTGACTCCTTCCATCCCCGCGCGGGACCGAGAATTGGATGTATGCGGGTAGGGTGGGGAGAGGCGTCTCGGCCCGGAGTCCGGGTTTTAAGGGTTAAGTAAGAGCAGAGATTCCCCACCAGGCCCGGTGGGTCAGCTCACCGGGCCCGCCTGCCGCGCCTTTACCTGGTGAGACGCTCACCTGGCCAGCCGGTGCACCGGCCTCCCCACTCCCCCGCCTCTTCCTGGGGAGGCTGCCGCCTCCCTCTTCACCCTCCAGCAGGTTCAGGGTGCTGAGCCCCGCCTGCACCGCCCAGGGCTGGGGCCCTGCGAGGTAACTGATGGGCGGAGGTAAGAAAGGAGGAAGCGAGTTTTTGAAAAGCGAGTCTGTTCAGGCCCTCGACTCGGCTCCCCACCCGCTCCCGGGTTCCCTGGGCGCCCTCCGGGTCTCACACCTGGGCCTTGGTCGGGGTGGAGCCCATTCCAGGTGCCTGCGCCCGCGCCCGGGATGGGGCCGCCCCGGCTCGTGTGCCTCCCCAGCTGGAGGCCCGTTCCCAGCTTTGCGGAGGACTTGCCCAAGGAAGCACCGGTTGGCGTCCTGCCGACCAGGTGGCAGGGAGGCGGTCCGCCTCTGCTTAGAGCCCCAGAGCTGCTGCCCAAGGCCAGGCTCTGGGGAGGGTGAACCACAGCTTGGGAGGGCGCCTCTAACCTGCGACCCTGCGTGGGGCCGCTGCCTGGAGGTTTGCTCTGGAACTGCGCTGCTGGGACCCAGCCCGATTCTAAACACAGAGGGAGAAGGTTGCCCCTCTCCTCTCTCAACCTTACATTGTTCTGAATTCCAAGACCGGTCAGGCCAGGGTCCCTTTCTCCAGTGTGTGTCCAGCCCTTTGAAGTTCAAGTCCTGAGAAAAGCTGATAGGCAGCTGGCCGGGTGTCAGAGAATCTAGCTGAGGACAGAAGGCGCCTCCTACGGGGAATCTGCCCTGTCCAGGGTGGAAAATAGACACCCTGCTGGTAATTGCAATCAAACTCACTTACAAACTGCTGACTTCACGGGTACACGTGGTCCCCGTGTGTGTATACCTACAGAGTGGTCACACCTGGGTATTTTTTCCCGTTGTTGCTTCTTAATGGCAACAGTTCAGCAGGACCCTCGTGTCTATAAAGAAGCCAATTTGGGGCTGTCCTGTGATTTGGGGGTGGGAAAGGCATTTAGAGAAACAGAGTAATGAGTCTCCGTAAGTATATCAATAACTGGTATTCCTCACATCCTTACTGTGGATCAAGCACCAGGTTACCACCTGCTTCCCTTGCACCATCTCATTTAATCCTCATAACAACCCTGGAGATGGTTATCAGTTATGCCCACTTTATAGAACAGAAAGCTGAAGCTTAAAGGGTTGAGGTCATTTGCCCAAAGTCATACAGCTGAGAAGTGTCAGGAGCTTGACCCAAGTTGGTCCCCTCCAGAGCCTGTGCTCTCCCTGCTATAGAAAAATCACTTGTCATGCTCTGGGCCCTGAGACAAGCTTCCCCTGCTTCTGTCTGTCACTCAGGGAGAAGACACCAGTGTCGCACTCTGCATAGTGATGTAATTTTTTACAAGTCTGCCTCCTGCTCTCCTGAGGATTGGGACCCCTGCGCCCCCATACTGGCCCCCTGTAGGTGCTTAATAAATATTTGCTGGATGAATGAAAGCCCCAAATAATAACATTATCTTAGCAAATGGGGAGAACCTTTGTGTAGAAGGGACCTGTGATAACAGGCTCCCATTTGAGAGCTGTGTGTACCACTGCAAAGTTTAGACAATGAATTTGGGAACCTTCCAGGCTCTGAAGGAGTGATGGGAAACAGTCACATAGGTCTCAGATAAGACCAGGAATCTGGTTTTCATTTCACTCTGCGAGACCAACTTTGGAGAGGCCTGGACTGCGGGTGATCATTTCAGACAGCTGTTCCAGCTCCTACCCAGAGGCAAAGGGCCTCAGTACTTTTCCATGCCAGGGTCCAACTCCAGAGCCGCCCTGCTCTGTTGCACACCCAACTGGGCAGGTCTCGTCTATCTGAGAAAATCATCTTCAGAGTGTTCCTTTTAGGCAGGCTGACCCTGGCTAATCTGGGGAGAGGCTGGAGAAATTCTCAAAGCTGAGCCACAGGCAAAACCCAGAAGCTGGCAAAGGAACCATATTTCTCTTTGTCGTCCTCCCCTTCAAGCCTTCTCCCTCTATGTGGTTAGTTTCTCTGAATCTTCCCAGGTTCTCTATGTCCCATTGAGGAGCCTGACTTAATTTAACTGCCACCTTATCCCACTGTCAGCTGACAAGGGCCTGAGACATGCCCTTGGGGAAAGAGCCAAAGAAATAAATCTGGAATGGTGGAATTTCTGTTACCGGTTACCATCATAGGCAATGGGGAAGATGACAGTTACCATTTACCGAGCCCTATGTTTCAAGTGCTCCGCAAACATTGTGTTATTCAATCCTCACAACAGACTTAAAAGGAAAATTCTATTATTCCTGTTTTTCAGGTGAGGCTAAGACTCAGAAGAGTTACGTACCTGGATCCATTAGCAGGTGGTAGAGCCAAGAATTGAACCAAGATATATACTTGCTCTTAACAGCTATGCTAGGAACCCCGTGTGGTAGGCAGAATGATGACCACCCAAAGATATTCACATCCTGATCTCCAGAACTTGTGAATATGTTAACTTACATGGCAAAAGAGACCTTGCAGATGTGATTGAGTTAAGGATCTTGAGATGGGGAGATTATCCTGAATTATCCTGGTGGACCTGATGTGATCACAAGGGTTCTCATAAGGGAGGCAAGAGGGTGAGAGTCAGAGATGCAACACTGAAAGCAGAGGTCAGAGTAATGCAGTTGCTGGAGGGGGCCATGAACCAAGGAATGTGGGCAGCTTCTAGAAGCTGGAAAAGGTCAGGAATGGATTCTCCCCTAGACCCTCCAGCAGGAGCACAGCTCTGCTGACACCTAAATTTTAGCCTAGCGAGACCGATTTTGGACTTCTGACCTCCAGAACTGTCAGATAATAAATTTGTGTTGCTCATAGCCATAGAGTTTGTGGTAATTTGTTACAGTAGCAGTAGGAAACCAATACATCCTGTAAACTCAGCCACGTGGGCTGATGTTTATTTCACCCACCTTTCCAGCTAACTATTCACTGTAAAGCTCTTCTCATGTGAGGCACCATGATATAACCTGTATCATAGATTTAGAAAGAAGGCAGGATTTCATCAGACCTCTCTTTGGTTTCTGAATCCTCTGCCACTTATGAGCTGTGTGGCCTTGGGCAAATGTCTCATCCTCTCTGAGCCTCAGTTTCTTCATCTGTAAAAAGAGTGATGCCAATAATACCTATTTTTCAGGACCAATATGAGGATTAGGTGAACCAGAATGTGAAAAAGTGCCTTATAAATGGTCCAGTGACATCTGAACATGAGTCGTTTGGGGCATTAACTTGTCCAGCTCTGAAAGTCTGGATTTGAGGAGGACTGGATGCTGTTCCGAGCATTTCCTGGCATACATTTTGACCTGCTCTGCCTGAGTGAGCAAGTAACTAATTTAAAATATTCGACTGTCTCTGGTCAGTGACTAGACCACAATCTGTTATAAAGTAAGGCTGAAACATTCACTTAGAGGAAGAGATCATCTTGCAGAAAAACTCACATGTGTGCTCAAGAAGATGTGTTCAAGGATTTCCATTGCTGATTATTTATAATGGTGAAAAACCATTATCAAGCTAAATGCCACCAAAAAGAGATATGCTAAATTAATTATGGTGCAGGCTCATACTGGAATACTATGCAGTCATGAAGAGAGAAGGAGCTATCTCACAGGGATGAATATCCAAGATGGATCATTAACTGAGAAAAGCAAGAGACCAAGCATTTTGATGCCACACAAATGGATTTTGTTTTTTTGTGTTTTTTTTTTTTTTGCGGTACAAGGGCCTCTCACTGCTGTGGGCTCTCCCGTTGCGGAGTACAGGCTCCGGACGCGCAGGCCCAGCGGCCGTGGCTCACGGGCCAAGCCACTCCGCGGCATGTGGGATCTTCCCGGACCGGGGCACGAACCCGTGTCCCCTGCATCGGCAGGCGGACTCTCAACCACTGCGCCACCAGGGAAGCCTACAAATGGTTTTTAAAACAGATGGAGACACATGTATTTGACTATGCGTAGAAAGTGTTCAGGAGGGACCAGACCAAACCAAACCATAGTTACCTTTAGAAATTGAGAAGAGGTCTGTGTGTGTGTGTGTGTGTGAGAGAGAGAGGGAGAGAGGGGGAGGGAGGGAGGGAGAGATGGAGGAGGTAATTATTATTTTTTTCAAAAAGAATGTATTAAATTTATAATAAAACTTAGAAAAAATAGGGGGGCCAGGAACCACCTGTATGGCCCACCAAGAGCACACCCTCCTTTGCCTGCCCCTGTGTCTTCCCTTTCGTGCTGTGATCTTCCCCCATCTGCCACTCTTCCTTTGCTCAGTTCTGAGCAGATGACCCCCTCTTCCCACCTTTACTCATTTCTAAACTCTGAGGATCTGAATGATGTCTCTACCTTGTGACTCTTGCCAAAGTCAGCAGTGAAACACGTACCATACTTGTAACCTGGCTTCACCTGGAGCGGTTCACGTTAGTCACCTACCCGGAAAGGATGTGTCTTGCTTGCAGGCATTACCCATGACATACTGGCCCAACCTCTCTGAAGGTTTAATCAGGTCCGCATGGTGAGAAATTGTGCTCATATAGTGCAAAGTGAAATTGGATAATTGGACCATTTGTTTAAATAAAACAACTTCATCCCATTTCCTGAAATTTTTTTGTGCAAGAAATACATCTCTTCCTGAGTTACCAGCTTAATGGGGCCTGTGTAGACGGATCAGATGGCCCAGAATGGAGCTGGTGAGGACATCATGGCTTTGGGGTACAGGTTCTTGGGACACCTGAGCACAGAGAACCAGCAGTCCTTCCTCCTTATCACCCCATATTCCTCTGTGCCCCACCCTGTAGAACCTTCCTCTAGATCTCATAATCATCAGTCAGTTCATCCAGCTACTTCCTAACTGGGGTCCTGCGCCCAAGCTCTCGCCCTTGAATCCATTCTCCCTGTTGAATGGTCAGCGGTGTGAAACACAGATCTGAGCAACGGTTCCCCACTGCCCTCGGCATCCAGTCCAGACTCCTTGACAAGGACACAGGGGGACTTCATAATCAGGTGGCCCTTCTGATGTGCTCAGCCTCCTTACTCATTCTCCCTCAGGCTCCCTCCTCTGTCGCTCTCTCTTCCTGTGGGGCCCTTTTCCATCAATGATGAAACCTTTCCCAGAAGCTCCTAGGAAACTTCCTTGATCGCTCCCTTGCCGGAGCTGGCTCACATGACTACTCCTAACCCCATCGCAGCGAGGACCCTCCAGACTGGGGTAGACTCTTGGGATTCACCTGGAGTCACTTGGGGTTGGTGCAGACACCTGAGACAAATGGAGGATTTGCCAACAGAATGAAGAAGCCAATGACTGTTGGTAGCCCCCGGCAGACACCTATAGCAGGCACCATCAGTATGGGAGGGCCTCCATGTTGGGCTGGCACACGCCAAAGCAGCAAAGCCCTCTGCAGAGAGAGTGGGAGAGAGATGCTTCCGGGATTCCTGCCGGCCTCCCAGTTCTTCAGGCTGAGCAGTATTCCTGTTCTGCCGAGTTTCCTTTTTGCTTAAACTAGTCTGATGAGTTTCCATTGCTTGCAACAAAAGGACCTTAAGAGAATCCCTTGGAAGCTTTTGCAAGCAGCCTGGAAGCAGAGCCAGAGACCAAGCACAGGTGCCCTGATCCTCTCCCAGTTAACTAACTGCATTGAAGCCACCAGCAGCAAACACAAGGGCCCTGTGGGACTTGGATTTCAAGGAAAGACATCCACCTCTAGGATAAGTAAATAGCAGTAGCAGCCACCATTCACACAGCGCCAGGCAGTATTCTACCCACCTTACAATTCCTGTCTCATTTAATCATCCTCATAACCGCATGAGTGTCCCCATTTTACAGATGAGGAAACTGAGACACAGAGAGGTTAAGTGACCTAATCAAGGTCACTCAGCTGGTAAGTGGTGGGGGGGGGGGTCTGCCTATGACCCTAATGTGTCTGGAGCCTGTGCTCCCACCTACTTTTCTACCCTGGTTCTCATGTAAGTGGTGTTTATGATACCCTGAGGGACTCCTTGATCCAGGTTCAGAAGATGGAAGATGAACAGGGGGACAGAGATTCAGCTCCCCTGGCTGAGAGGGGCCAACAGGAGGAGCACGGCCGTGTCTTCCACACCAGCTAGGGTCCTGGTGGCCCATTCCTTCCACCCAAGCTGCCACAGTGGGCTAATATTTGGTGATATTGATGAAAGTTGTTTTTCTCCCTTTTGCTTTTTTCCAGACCTTGGCGCTTCTTGCTTTGGAGGAAGACTGGATTCATCAGGAAAGCAGAGATAACCCTTTTGAATTTCAAGAACAAGGACTTTGAGTTGCAAGAACGTGGCCTTTGAGTTTCAAAAGAGGAAGGCCTGGAGGCCTCTGGGCATAACGTTTATGTCATTAACAAAATGTTTGGAGACTGAGACCCAAGAGCCATTTCCCTCAAGCCAGTTAAGGTCAAAGTTCCTTGGGCTGGGGGGCCAGGTAGAGGGCAGAGTTATGATGATGTGGGTCTCCAGAGAGATGAGGCGTGACCAAAGCAGCGGCCCTGTGCTGTCTGGGGGAGGGAGTGTGGATTGGGGACAAGCCTCGGAGAATGTCTCCCCTTACCCAGCGTGGCACGGGAGGGGAAGGGATGGGATGGTCACATAGAGTGATTGGCAGAGGGGCTGAGACGGCCTTGCAAGACTTTGCCAGGCCCTGCCAACGTCTCCCATGTGCCCAAGAGGGCAGAAGGAGCTGAGAGAAGAAAGAGAGAGAAGTTGGGCCTGGAGATGGATTCCAGGAAGCCTGGGAGGGCACATCTGCCTCCTGGAAGACAGAAACGAGGCCACCACAGCAGGTGCCAGAAAAGACCGGATCGCCCCTGCCCCCTGCCCAGGTCTGGCCCTCTGGGAGCACCTCCTCTCCCCATATAAGAAACATAGACAGGGCTTCCCTGGTGGCGCAGTGGTTGAGAGTCCGCCTGCCGATGCAGGGGACACAGGTTCGTGCCCCGGTCCGGGAAGATCCCACATGCCGTGGAGCGGCTGGGCCCGTGAGCCATGGCTGCTGAGCCTGCGCGTCCGGAGCCTGTGCTCCGCAACAGGAGAGGCCACAACAGTGAGAGGCCCAAGTACCACAAAAAAAAAAAAAAAAAGAAAAGAAACATAGACACAATCCAGAATAGGAAGTAGGGAGACTCTGATTAACTATCATTTCTTCCACCCAGAAATTAAGTCTTGTTTTGAAAACTGAAGTTATGTTTCTTGTGCGTTTTATGGCGTGGATTGAATGTCCCTTCGTTTCCCTGCTGCTCCTCAAAGGGCTGTGCATATTCAGCCCCGCCCTCTTGTACATTTCTACCTGAAGGCGGGGATTAACAAGGTTCTTCAGGAGAAGCAGAGGAGGCAGAGCACAGAATGGAGGAATAGGACTCCCACCCCTTCTGCATCACCAGTCTGTCTTCGACCATTTCTGCTGTCCCTGCACCCTCGTCTCCTGCAGAAAATCCTCCCAGCACTGATATAGTGGAGGTGATGGTTCTTTGTACTTATTTCATAAGGACCCTCCATCAGCCCCCAACCAACAATGTACCTGCTCTAACCATACCTGTCAAGTACATGATTGTGTCTGCTTGGGTGGAAGTTCAACATGACACTATGTTGTCTGGGTAGCTGCTGTCTTTGTCTGTGACTCCTATGGCTACTTTTTTTAAAAAAATAGATATATTTATTTTATTTTATTTATTTTTGGCTGCGTTGGGTCTTTGTTGCTGCGCACGGGCTTTCTCGAGTTGCGGCGAGCGGGGACTCCTCTTCGTTGCGGTGCGTGGGCTTCTCATTGCGGTGGCTTCTCTTGTTGCAGAGCAGGGGCTCTACATGCACGGGCTTCAGTAGTTGCAGCACGGTGGCTCAGTAATTGTGGCTCGCAGGCTCTAGAGCGCAGGCTCAGTAGCTGTGGCGCACGGGCTTAGTTGCTCCGTGGCACGTGGGATCTTCCAGGACCAGGGCTCGAACCTGTGTCCCCTGCATTGTCAGGCGGATTCCCTGCGCCACCAGGGAAGCCCCCATGGCTCTTTAGACCAGAGTTTTGCAACTTTAGCACTGTTGACATTTGGGTGGGATCGTTTGTTGCTGTGGGGGTTATCCTGGGCCTTGTAGGATGTTTAGCTGCTTCCCTGAGACTCTATCTACTAGATGCTAGTAGCAACCCCCTCTCAAGTTGTGACAACCAAAACTGACTCCAGACATGGTCAAACATCCTTGGGAGTAGATCACCCCCAGTTAAGAACCTCTGTTTACAGCATCACACACAGGATCCCCAGCATGTGCTTTGTGCTCTGATATTGCTGTCATTGAGGGTAGACAGAGAAATATAATCAGAAAAGTACTGGCCTGGAAATCAGAAGACCTGGGTTCAAGTCCCAGTTCTGTCACTTCTTACCTGTGTGACCATGAGCAAATCACAGTTTTCCCACATGTGTAGTGGGGATAATAAACGAGGAGAGGGGTTTTAACTGGTTTCATTCACTACTGTAACTCCAGTATCTAGTGCATGGCACATAGTAAGTGCTCAAGAAAATCGTGTTGACTGAATCTCTGCCCTGTCTCCCTCCCAGGGCTTCTGCAGGGTTCCAATGAAAAAGTCTGTGCAAAATTCCATGACTGAGGGGCCACAGAAAATATTGTACCCCGTCCAAACTCAGAACACAGCTGCCCCTGGCTGACATTTTCTAACTAATTTTAAATACATAAGAATCGATAATAACCCCAAACTGGAAACAACCTGAGTGTCCTTCAATAGGGGAATGGTTAAATTCTGGCACATACATACCATGGAATACCATGTAGCAATCAAAAGGAACAAATTATCGATATATGCAGTAATTTATGCTGAGCTGAGGGAATCATGCTTTGTAGAAAAAGCCAATCTTAGAAGGTTACATACTCTATGATTTCATTGATTTAATATTCTTGAAATAACCAAGTTACAGAGCTGAAGATCATTGGCAGGGGATGGGGGTAGGGATGAGGGGATGGGGATTAGGGAATCGTGGCTACACTGGAGTAGCGTGAAGGAGCTTACGGTGATGAAAACAGTTCTGGATCTTGATTGATCACATGTGATCATACTGATTTACACGAGTGATAAAACTGCAGAGAACTACACACACACACACACACACACAAATACATGTCAAACATGACATCTGAATAAGCTCTGTGAATTGTACCATTGCCAGTTTCCTGACTGTGCTGTTGTACCAGAGTTACGCAAGAAGTTACCATTGGGGAAGGCTGGGTGAAGGACACACAAGGTGTTCCTGTACATTCAAAATTTCCTGTGAATCTAATTATTTCAAAATAAAGATTTTAACTCAAATAATAGATAAATAAAATAAATGAATACATAGGGACATAAGGAAGAAAAGAATTCTCAAAAATCACATGCAGTATAGAAATAGTTGAATTTCCCAGATCACCAGAGGAGGTGAGACTCAGACCACAAACACAAGCTGGCAGGAAAGGTAACTATTTTTCCATGACTCAGCCTAATTTGTCTCACAAGTCCCTCTTCTGCCAGGTGGCAGAAATGTTCCCTTCCCCCTTTTGCTGGGGTTGCATCTAATTTCTCAGGGCCTTCTGTAGTGCCATCCCACTCCCCCAACCTTAGGAGCACATCTGGAGCCAATGCCATCCACCCAGACTGGCTGCTGGCTGTGGACCCTGCAAGTCCACACTGAGCCATCCCTCACCCCAACTCCCACACCATGCTGGGCCCAGGGGAAACCTGGCAGGATGACGAGCCCCTACCTGGCATCCTCTGATTCGTGTGTAGTCCACAGGTAGGTTTGATTTGGCCCATATAGTATTTTTGAAAATTAGTTGCCTTGTATCTATATGAGATGATGGATGCTTTCTAAACTTTTTGTTTTCATCATTTCAAGATGTATGCAAGCCAAGTCATTATGCTGTACACCTTAAACGTATACAGTGCTGTATCTCAATTGTATCTCAAGAAAACTGAAAGGAAAAATAAATAGCATTTATTTTTCAAAATTTTCAAAATTTTATTACAAAAACAATTAGCTACCAATATTTGAAATGGGAATTTTCACATAAGGCTCTAGTTGTCTGGAGCAGAGGGCTCTGGGCACACATTCCAGTGGAGCAGTGATCTGCTGGACCTGTGTAGTGGCTGCCACTTCAGACCAGGCATGCCCTCTTGTGATTCACCACCGTCCCCAACACTCCCTGTTATGCACCCAGCCTGGATTCACTCATTTATAAAACCTGTCTGGCCTGTGTACACACTTGAGTTGGCAGCCCTCACTCTTCCCTGCCTCTGCCACTTTCGGGTCCCCCGGGACGATTTTTCTCCTGCCCCTTGCTGGTGCAGAGAAACATCATGGCGCTGTCTCAGATCCACCAGCCCAGATATACCATTCCATCTAGGGTCCTGCTGCCCTCCCAGGCTCCACACGGAAAGGGACACAATGGGACACAGCCCAGGGGCCCATTCTCGGTTTCCCTTGCTTCCTTTCAGACTTGCCCTCCTCCTTCCGATGTGGGAAGCTTTATTTTGTCTTAAGAGGCAGGAAGTCTTGCTAGTCCAGCATCTGGGTTGTCCCCCGTCCCCCATCTGTTCTGTTGTCCGTTCACATCAGTCCTTTCTGTTTCCCTGACTTCCTAGGCTTTCAAAATTCAAAAGTCAGGACTGTTTGGCTCTCTGTTTTTCGCTGTGTCATGCCTTCCAGCAGACATATGATAACAGCTGCCTGAATTTTAGGGGCGGAGAGGATCTTGAAACAAGAAGAAAAACTGGGACTGAAGAACACCATCCGTTAAAATGTCACCCTTCATCATCTTTGTACATGCCAGGTGCTGTGCTAAACGCTTTACATGCAGCGTCTCATTTAGGCCTTAAATTGGAAACGGAGTGTTTGTCCCAAATCAACAGCTAGTTGGGGGCAGACCTGGCTCTTGTACCTAGAGCCTATCCTCTTAGCCACTCGGTTCCCACAAAGGTATGGTTTTATTTCACCGCCGCCTTCCCTGCTTCCTGCACCCCCAAGTCCCTGCCCGTCTGCTCAGGGCCGGGGCCAGTCACAAGCGTCACCTGGGCGAAAGTGAAAAGCCATTGGTCGAACTTTTCCTAAGGCCCGCCTATATCCTAGACGATTGGCAGAATGGCTGTGACTGACAGGAGGCCGTTATTGACACAGCGTAATATATTGACTCTCTTCACTCCACTTAAACCTCAGAAAGAGAGTCCAGACAGCTGGGGCGGGTCGACTCCCTGGAGAAGAGCAGGGATAAAAATGGAAGGATGAAACAAGAGGCCGAGTCTGAGAGTTGGCAAATCCAGTTACAGGGAAGAGTAAATGCTGGCTGAGGTCAGTTTGTAAATCAGCAGCTTGAAAAGCGGCACAAAGCCAGTTCTTGGAAAATCCAATTATAATGCAGAGCCTAGGGCGCCCTGGGTTTCTGCTCAGCTCCCTGCAGAGCTTCGCCGCACGTCCCTTGGCTGTCTCCGGTCAAAGGGCCCTGAGTAGTCCAAGAGCTTGCTAGTCGCTGGGGCTCCGGGGAGGGGGGGACTATTTTCTCTAAGCGCTTGGGTGGGAAGGCATTCCTTCCTCACCTCTGGTGTGTAGGAGCACCTGATAAGCCATCTGCCCTGCCAACCCTCTGCCCACCCCAGGCTCTGCTCTGAGGCTTTCTGCAGCCAGCAGGCTGGTAACAATGCACCAGTGCAGCCCTGGGAAAAGACAGACCCGCCCTATGCCTTTGGATTTTCCCAGCGGTTCCATTCTGCTTGGACAGCCTGTGGACCTAGTTTGGACAGCACCATCAGGCTAACTGGCCCTCTGGCCAGAAAGGAGAAAGTGGTTTTCTCTACATAATTCAACGTAATTCAACATTTTGTATTAATTGGGATCTTTTCCTGTGAGAAACGGAACCATTTCTTGCACCTTATATCGCCTTTTAGCTAATCCCAGGCAGCATTCACAGTGCCGGCAGTTACATTTAGACTTGTGCCTGTGTAAGGTAGTCTAGCTTGCTGCTGGGCACATGGCACTGAAGCTGAGCTGCCTGAGTTCAAGTCCTGGCTCTGTGTTTACAGCTCCTTGGGTGAGTCCTTTAACCTTGCAGAGCCTCAGCTTCCTCATCTGTAAAATGGGGTCAGTAATAGGCCTGACAGGTTGACATCTGTGAAAGGAAGCAGCAAGCAGTGAAAAGTTGCTCTGGATAAGGAGGCTCTTATTGTTATTGGAGAGAAACTCCCAACGTGAATGAAGCCAGGTCAGGAAGGGGGTGGAGTGATGGGGTCTCTGCCCTGAGTCAGGAGTCACTGGTCTCAGCAGACCTATGATTGGAGGGCCAAAGACCTAGTCCTGGTAGTTGAGTTCAATTCCCCAGCGTCCTGGTTGGCACTGGAGAACCAACTGGACGCTCCATAGAATTCACCTAGAGAGCCCCAAAGGCCCGGAGGCAGGCGCCAGGCTGGGATTTCCTCTCTATCTCATCCAGGATTATGGAACACAGTGTGTGAGGGGGAGGGTGGTTGTGGGGGGAGGAGGCCAGCAAAAGATGGAGGAATTGGAACCCCTCCAAGGTTTTGGCCCTCAGGAGGGAGGTGGGAGACAGGAAGGGGTAGGAGGGTGGTGGGTGAATGATGCAGCCTAGAGCCAGAAGCAGCTGGCCCTTTGTCCTCTTGGCTTCTGGGGACCAGGTTGCTCAGAAGGAGGAAGCAGTGGCCAGATGTGCTGAGTTCTGAGTTAGTGACTCTGTGGGCTGCCAGGGTCAGGTGGGAACTGCTACCCAATTTTGTGGAAATCCGCTACAGGTGGGTGGTCGACGACCTCCTTGTGTTGGAAACTTCCTTTGTTTCAGGCCTTTTACTTTTAGTTGTGGCAGGCAGGATCTTTTTTTCTGAGTTGCAGCATGCAGACTCTTAGTTGTGGCGTGCGGCATCTAGTTTCCTGACCAGGGATTGAACCTGGGCCCCTTGCACTGGGAGCGTGGAGTCTTAACTGCTGGACCACTGGGGAAGTCCCCTTTTACTTATTTATTTAGTTTTTAAAGCTTTTTTAAAAAAATATTTTCAGGTGAAGTTTTATTTATTTTCTTTTAAAATTTATTTTGGCTGCATTGGGTCTTCGTTGCTGCGTGCGGGCTTTCTCCAGTTGCGGCGAGCGGGGGCTCCTCTTCGTTGCGGTGCGCAGGCTTCTCATTGCCGTGGCTTCTCTTGTTGCAGAGCACGGGCTCTAGGCGTGTGGGCTTCAGTAGTTGTGGCACGTGGGCTCAGTAGTTGTGGCTCAAGGGCTCTGGAGCACAGGCTCAGTAGTTGTGGCGCACAGGCTTAGCTGCTCCGCAGCATGTGGGATTTTCCCAGACCAGGGCTCGAACCCGTGTCTCCTGCATTGGCAGGCAGATTCTTAACCACTGTGCCACCAGGGAAGTCCCCCACAAGTAACCTTAATTCTAACCTTCATCACCGTAAATAAATGTTGCCTGTTTTTGAACTTCGAATAAACAGAATTATACAGTGTGTACTCTTTTGTGCCTGACTTCTTTCATTCAATATTGTGTCTGGGAGATCCAGGCAGGGTTTTGGTATGGCCGTACTTTGTTCTTCTTCGTTGCTGTATTCCATTGTCTGAATATACTGCAATTGATATTTTCATTCTTCTGTTGATAGCCTTCAGGTTGTTTCTAATTTGGGGCTGTTAAGAATAAAACAACTATGATTGTATTTGCACCAGTTTTTGGTGCACAGAAGCTCCCTTTTCTGTCAGGCATACACCCTGGAGTGGTTCCAGGCCTTTTAGACATTCTATCTGAAAATGCTCCAAAATAAGGGAAAAGGGCATTAGTGTGTTTTCCTCCCTCCCCCTTCCCCCCACATAGCCACCCTGGGATTGCAGGTGTGAGGGTCTGAGAGGCAGAAAGGAGAGACAGGGCACCGCACTGCAGCACTCTAAGAAGATGTAAAAAGAAGTTGGCTACTTAAGAAGATGTAAAAAGAAGTTGGCTACTTGTCAACAGCATTTCCCCTTTCAAAAATGTCATCTGATCTTTCGCTGGCGATGTGCATGAGAGATTTTCTGAACCTTGGAAGAAAGTTCCTCCCTTCCCCTCCTGATGGTGCCTGTTGAAATGTTTGAATGTCTGGTAGACCTCAGAGGTGATCAAGTCCATCCTTCCCATTTTACAGATAGGGAAACTGATGCCCCGAAAAGTGACTTGACAAAAGCCTCAGAGCTGGTAAATGACAGGGCTCAGAACACAATGAGTCCTGGCCTCTAGGGGCCTCATCGGTAAATCGGGAGGAAGGGATTATATTCATTTATCTTCCCCAGTGCTATCAGGCTAAACTGGAACACTTATCCCGAAAGTTTATAGTCTACTAGTAGTCATCCTTCTATGATTATTGAGCGTCAAATTCTAGATTTACTCTGTTCATCCTTTAGTAAACCTTATTGATCACCTACTATGTGCCAGGTACTGTTTTAGTCTCTGGGCATAGAGCAGGGGATAAAACAGACTAGCATTCCTACCCTCATATAACTTGCATTCTGTCAGGAGAGAAGACCAATAAACATATAAAGAAGGAAAGTGAAGTAAGTTGGATAAAGATAAAAGAGTAAAACAAAGCAGGAAGGAGGATGGAAACTGTTAGAGGCTTGGGGGATGGGGAGAGTTGGGGTTTTGAACAGAGAAAGTGACACTCAGAAACCCTGAAGGAGGTGAGAGGTGCCGTGGAGTGGGATGGGGGCTGTAGGATGGGGAGAGTGTTTTAGGTAGGAGGCGCAGCAAGTGCAAAGGCCCTGAGGCTTGAGTCTGCTGAGGTATCTGGGGAACATTGAGAAGGACTATTTGGCTGGAGTGAGTCGAGCAATTGGGAGGGTGGTGGGAGATGGGGTCAGAGAAGTGAGGGGCAGAGGGGATCTGTAGGACCACGTGCGTTACCAGAAGGACTCTGGCTTTTACTCAGAGTGAGATGCGGAGCCTTCAGAGAAGCTTCCTGCAGAGGAGTGACAGGATCTGACAGTGTTTCTAAGAGGAGCTGGCTGCTGCATGGAGAATAGATGGGAACAAGGACAGAAGCAGGGAGACCATTTAAGAGGCTGTGACGATAGTCCAGTGACAGATGATGGGGCTTGGCCAGGAGGGGACAGTGGAGGGAGGCGTGTCCTGGTCATGATTTGAGGCGGCACAAACAGGACTTCCTGGCAGGTTAACATTGGTCCTGATAGGAGACTTGGCACCTTAAATGCGAAGCAGATGTGCTTTGCGGAGAAGGCCACTGGGTTTCAGGTACAAGGGTCTTTCTCATTCTTCTAGACCCTTCCTTCAGGTTCCCTTCCCCAGAGTCAGCAAGGAACGGTCTCATTATGTCTCCCGCCAGTGAGGGACCAAGCCCTCTAGCCAAGTAAATGTGAGTGTGGGTGTGTGTGTTTGGGACAGGGAAGTCACTTTGATTCTTCCTCTCCTGTCCCTTTATCCACTCGCCCACTTTCTCTTTTCTCATTTTGATAAAGCTCTAACTGCTCACCAGGCCTACAAGCGCCTGCCCGATGGCACTCCTGTAAGGCCACTCTCCAGCCCCACTGACATTCCTCCTTCAGCTCCTGCCAGCCTGTCCCACCTCTGGACCTTTGCACATGCGGCTCAGCCCTACTCTTTGACTAGTGGCTCTTTCTTACCTTTCAGGTCTCAGCTCAAATGTCACCTCCTCAGAGCGGCCTTCCCTGATCAGTCACCTCGGGTGCAGTTGCTCCTTTCTTCGTAACACATACCACAACTTGTAATGATTTATTTATTTGTTTACTTATTGATGGTTCCTTCCGTCACACCCTAAGGCATTAGAAGGACAGGGAAAGAGCTGGTCTTGTTGACTGTCAATTCCCCAAGTACCAAACTGAGGATCTAGAGGGGCAGATTAGCGGGGAAGTGTGGCAGAGCCTCTGAGATGGCCTGAATGACCTCCCTTCCTGGTATCCACACCCTTGGGCCATTTCTTCCACACAAAATAGGGCTGACCCTGTGTGATCAATAGAGTGAGGTGATGCTGGAGGTGACAGCGTGTGCCTTCCATGCCATATACATGTATACATATATATATAAAGGCTTTTAAAGGGTATTTTTCTCCCTCCCTCCCCTCATACATATATATACATAGACACACACACACACGTGTGTATGTGTGTGTGTGTATAAATCTCCTACTGGGTTAGCTTCTCTGAACCTTGACTGGTACACGGGCCATCAAGTATATGAGCCCTGAAGCCAAACTACTTGGGTTCAAATCCCAGGTCTACCATTTACCTACTCTGGGACTGTGGACCATTTCTTAGTCTTTTTGCCTTGATTGCCTCCTTATAAAATGGGAATTATACCTACTCCCACTGAGTTTTATGTATTACATGAATTAATAAGTTAAAAGGCAGCTAGAACAGTGCCTGGCACATGGAAAATGCTATGTGGGTATTAGCTATAGCTTTTGGTATTTAACACACAATAGGTGCTCAATAAATATTCTCCAAACTCACAGCTGTTTAGTGAATGAGAGGGGCCCCTGGTTCTTCGGTGCCACGCTCCTTCCCAGGGTTGCTTCAGAGTTCCAAGTCTTCATATGCAGGTGGGCTTTTAAAGGATATTTCTTCGCTCTCTTCCTCCCTCCCTCCCTCTCTCCTTCCTTCCTCTCTTTCTCTTTCTTTCATACATATACTAAAAAATTATGCATTGTTTACCTGAAATTCAAATGTAATTGGGCATTAAGCTTTCCTCTATTTTATCTGGCAACCCTAAACATGCCACATCTTCTCAGAGGCTTAATGAGGTCACCTCTGTGTGTCAACTTGGCCAGTTATTCAATCAAATGCTAATCTAGGTGTTGCTGGCAGACATATTTATAGATGTTGTCAGGGTTCATAATGACTGACTTTAAGTAAAGGAGTTTATCCTAGATAGTCTGGGTGGCCCTGATCCAATCAGTTGAAGGGCTTTATGAGCAGAGCTGAGGCTTCGCTGATGGAGACAAAATCCTACCTGGGGAACCTGTGGACAGCAGGCTTCCCCCCCCGCCCTCTCTGATGCCTGTCCTAAGATTTCAGACTTGCCCCACCAGCTCCCACAATTGCATAAGCCAATTCCTTGCAATAAATCACCTAATACATATCTCCTGCTGGTTCTGTTTCTCTGCTTGGGCCCTGATGGACGCACTCCACTTCTTCTCCACCAGGCAGGGGCTTGGTCACTTGTACAGCTGGTTTACTTTAGATTTCAGCTTTAACGTCATCCAGTTCGAGGGTTAGGTTGATGGAACCCAGAGGGGGAACAAGGGGTTTCAACTCAGAGGAGAGACCGGTAGAATGCCAAGTCTTGAAATGTCTGAGGGCTGGTGTCATGATGTTTGTTTTTCTCCGGCTGCCGGACATGGATTTCCCCTTTATACTCCCCTCTGATGTCTTTTGGGGGGAATTACCTCATCTCCTCTGATTACAGTCAGGCGGAGAAGAAGGTAATCAAAAGCTCCGCCCTCTCATAGCCTCGGTGTGGGCCCATGACACAGCCCAGGTCCATCAGATGTTCCCTCCCTGGATCTGCATTACAGCAGGTCTATTCATTCAGTGATGCCCTGAGGGCTCATTCCAGTATTCCAGTAAATTCCCTTTTGCAAAAGCCAGGCACAGCTGGTTTCTTTTTCTTTCTTTCACTCGCTCTTCCTTCTTTCTTTTCTTTTCTTTCTTTCTTTCGTTCGTTCGTTCGTTCTTTTTCTTTCTCTCTCTCTCTCTCTCTCTCTTTCCTTCCCCTCTCTCCCTTTTTCTCTCTTTCTTTCTTGGCATGGCTGGTTTCTGCAATTGATTCCCTTCTTCATTGTTGTCCTTTCCACTAGAATGTAAGCTCCAGGACAGCAGGGACTGTCTGGCTCAGTGCAGTATCCCCAGTGCCTAGAACAGTGCCTAGCACATAGCAAGTGTTCAGTTAAATGTTTGTTGAATTACTATACAATAGTCAGGCCTGAAGGGAAGGCTGACACCAGAATAATGGCTGATGGATTCAATCTCCATGAGGTAAGTTTTGGGGTTTCCTCTCCTGTAAAATGGGGATAATGGGAATACCTACCTCTTGAGGTTACTCTAAGGATTAAATGAGTTAATAGCATTCAAGTACTTAGAATAAGACCTGGTATATAGGAAGCTCCATAAAATTAGTGCTAATTGGGAAAACAATCAACCCTTGTTTTGAGTAGGGGCGTCAGCTACCATTGTTATTTAGGTTTCACAGTGTACCAGGTACTGTGCTAGAATCTTTTTTTTTAATTTTTTATTGGAGTATAGATGATTTACAATGTTGTGTTAGTTTCTGCTGTACAGCAAAGTGAATCAGTTATACATAAATATATCTCCACCCTTTTTTAGATTCTTTTCCCATATAGGTCATTACAGAGTATTGAGTAGAGTTCCCTGTGCTACACAGTAGGTCCTTATTAGTATCTATTTTACACATAGTAGTGTGTATATGTCAATCCCAATCTCCCAATTTATCCCTCCCCCCCTTACCCCCTGGAAATCATAAGTTTTTTTTTTTTTTTTTGCGGTATGCAGGCCTTTCACTGCAGTGGCCTCTCCCGTTGTGGAGCACAGGCTCCGGACGCACAGGCTCAGCGGCCATGACCCACAGGCCCAGCGGCTCTGCGGCATGTGGGATCCTCCCGGACCGGGGCACGAACCCGTGTCCCCTGCATCGGCAGGCGGACTCTCAACCACTGCGCCACCAGGGAAGCCCATAAGTTGTTTTCTACATCGTAACTTGATATAGCTTATATGTGGGATCTAAAAAAAGGGTACAAATGAACTAATCTACAAAACAGAGTTACAGATGTTGCTAAAATCTTTATACGCATGATCTCGTTATTATTTTAAAAAATAAATTTATTTATTTATTTTTGGCTGCATTGGGTCTTCATTGTTGGGTCTTCATTGCTGCACGTGGGCTTTCTCTAGTTGTGGCGAGCGGGGGCTACCCTTCATTGCGGTGCACGGGCTTCTCATTGCAGTGGCTTCTCTTGTTGCAGAGCACG